>NC_064614.1:184644279-185894279 GCF_023898315.1 Schistocerca nitens
AATCACACGATCATCGAAATATTCATTCAAGAAATTAAAGACGTCGGCCGTGCGATGTGGCCGGGCACCATCTTGCATAAACCACGAGGTGTTCGCAGTGTCGTCTAAGGCAGTTTGTACCGCCACAAATTCACGAAGAATGTCCAGATAGCGTGATGCAGTAATCGTTCCGGATCTGAAAAATGGGCCAATGATTCCTTTGGAAGAAATGGCGGCCCAGACCAGTACTTTTTGAGGATGCAGGGACGATGGGACTGCAACATGGGGCTTTTCGGTTCCCCATATGCGCCAGTTCTGTTTATTGACGAAGCCGTCCAGGTAAAAATAAGCTTCGTCAGTAAACCAAATGCTGCCCACATGCATATCGCCGTCATCAATACTGTGCACTATATCGTTAGCGAATGTCTCTCGTGCAGCAATGGTAGTGGCGCTGAGGGGTTGCCGCGTTTGAATTTTGTATGGATAGAGGTGTAAACTCTGGCGCATGAGACGATACGTGGACGTTGGCGTCATTTGGACCGCAGCTGCAACACGGCGAACGGAAACCCGAGGCCGCTGTTGGATCACCTGCTGCACTAGCTGCGCATTGCCCTCTGTGGTTGCCGTACGCGGTCGCCCTACCTTTCCAGCACGTTCATCCGTCACGTTCCCAGTCCGTTGAAATTTTTCAAACAGATCCTTTATTGTATCGCTTTTCGGTCCTTTGGTTACATTAAACCTCCGTTGAAAACTTCGTCTTGTTGCAACAACACTGTGTTCTAGGCGGTGGAATTCCAACACCAGAAAAATCCTCTGTTCTAAGGAATAAACCATGTTGTCTACAGCACACTTGCACGTTGTGAACAGCACACGCTTACAGCAGAAAGACGACGTACAGAATGGCGCACCCACAGACTGCGTTGTCTTCTATATCTTTCACATCACTTGCAGCGCCATCTGTTGTTGAAAATTGTAACTACTGTAATTTCGAAAGTTTGTCTGCCTGAAAATGTACTGTTGTCCCATGCATATTGCAACAAACGGTGTATTTCTATCGCTGCTCGTTTAGTTTTTATTGCCGTTTCAAATATACCGGTCATTTTTGAATGGCTCTGAGCACTATGGGACTTAACATCTGTGGTCATCAGTCCCGTCATTTTTTTGAAACACCCTGTAGATGTCAAAGCAAATAATACCCCCAGGAAGTCGCAAGTTTAAGTAAGCCAGTGTCTATTACGGTCCATCGCTTTGTGAGTGGATACCACCTATTCGTGCAAGTCATCAAATTCCTCAGCTAGCAACGCAATGTCAGAGACAATATCGCAACTTTTTTTTTTTTTTTGAATCATCATTCTTATGACTTGCAACCTACGTCCTCAATTATCTGCTGGATCTTTTCCAATCTCTGCTTTCCACTACAGTTTTTGCCCTCTAGAGCTCTCTCTAGTGCCATGGAAGTCAGTCCCTGTGTCTTAACAGATGTCCTATTACCCTGTCCCTTCTTGTTAGTGTTTTCCACATATTTCTTTCCGCTCTCACTCTACGCAGGACCTCCTCATTCCTTACCTTATCAGTCCACTTAATTTTCGATATTCATTTGTAGCACCACATATCAAATGCTTCGATTCTCTTCTGTGGCCGGCCGTGGTGGTCGAGTTGTTCTAGGCTCTACAGTCTGTAACCGCGTGACCGCTACGGTCGCAGGTTCGAATCCTGCCTCGGGCATGGATGTGTGTGCTGTCCTTAGGTTAGTTAGGTTTAAGTAGTTCTAAGTTCTAGGGGACTGATGACCTTAGAAGTTAAGTCCCATAGTGCTCAGAGCCATTTGAACCATTTCTCTTCTGTTCCGGTTTTCACACGGTCCATATTTCACTACCATACAGTGCTGTGCGTCAAATGTATAGCCTCAGAAATTGCTTCCTCAAATTAACGCCTATGTTTGATACTAGTAGACTTCTCTTGACCAGAAATGCCCTTTTTGCCAGTGCTTGTCTGCTTTTGAAGTCCTCCTTGTTCCGTCCGTCATTGATTATTTTGATGCCAGGTAGCAGAATTCCTTAACTTGATCCACTTTGTGAGCATCAATCCTGATATTGAGTTACTCTACACACCAGCGATAAAACAGTACCTGTTGAATAGACCAGTGTTCGGTCTAAGATATTTAGGCTGTAGATGACTGACAAAAATATCCGCGATACACACTGCTAAACAGTAGTCTCAGGCCACACCATCATTCTGTTTGTAATATTTACCGTTGAAAGCGAAATGATTGCTGGACGTAGGTAGCCGAAGTCCCTTGTGGAGTTGCTAGTCTCCCACCGGACACCTCCCCAGATTGGGGAACGTTCACCAGGTATGGTGGACAACGTGGAAATACAATACCCAGGGTGGACCAAAACTAGCAAAACAACAACTGCTGCCTTGCATTTGGGAGTTGGGTCTCCAAAGGCTAAGGGAAGAAAATCCTGATTAAATATCACCTGTCCCCAGTAGAGGTTGGACGCACTGTTGACAGCCGGCTCTGTAAAAAACAGTTGTTGCGAAACTTCTACAAAGTAAAGCCGGACAGTTGAAGGAAGACGGACCTGGCGTGGAAAAAGACAATGAGGATGGAATACAAGTAAATGAAGGAAGAAAAATACGGAAGAAGAGAAATATAAGGCGTAGATCAGATCTATATATTCGTACATGGAATGTGAGATCTCTATATCGCCCAGGAGCACTGAAAGTAATGCTGGATCAAATAATGAATCCAAAGCAAAGTATTATAGCACTACAATAAATTAGATGGACGGGGAGTGGAGTTTTAGAAAAGAAAGAAGCGAATATATTCTACAGCTGCAGCGAAAGGAATCATGAGCTGGGGACAGGATTTGTTGTACATCATCAGTTAAAGCATTTCGTAATAGGTTTTACACCCATTAGTCCAAGATTATCAACGCTCAGGATAAAGGAGAAATTGTTTAACTATTCCATAATAACTGCCCATGCTCCAACAGAAGAATCTGAAGAAGAAGAGAAAGAAGTATTCTATAAATCTTTGGAAAGAGCATATGATGAGTGCCCAGTTCATGATATTAAAACAATAACCGGAGGCCTAAATGCTCAGATGGGGAAAGAACAGAGTTATAGACCGATAATTGGCCCCCGCAGCAAAATGCAACAAGTAATGAGAACGGAGCAAGGCTTATACTGTTTGCAGCATCTAGAAATATGGTAATAGGAGCAACACTGTTCCCACATAAAGAAATACATAAGGGAATATGCACCTCGCCGGATGGAAACACAGTAAACCAGATCGACCATGTGTTGATAGATGTGAGACGCAAATCGTACCTAATGGACGTGAGGAGTCTCAGAGGTCCAAACATAGATATAGATCATTTTCTGGTAGGGGTATGGGTGAGGGCGAGGATATCTGACGCAGCGAAACGAGTCCGGCTCAGTGCACAGGAATATAACAACTTAACAATCAGTGGAAATTATATAACAGTATCAGGAGAAGATAACTCGGATTCTGGAAAACGTTGGAGAATATAACAACATCGAAGATCAGTGGGAAGTGATAAAAAAGACGGCGGAGACATCGGCAAGAGAGATACTTGGAACTGGGACATGACAAGTAAGACAATCTTGGTTTGATACTGAATGCGAAATAACAACTGAAGAAAAGAACAAAGCATATTGAAGAACACTGCGCTCACACTGTACAAGGAGGGTAGTAGAAGAATACAAAGAAAAACGGAGGATTGAAAAGAGGACTCACCAAAGAAAAGAGAGAGAATAGATGAAAGCAAGTGTCAAAGAAATGGTGCTCATGAGAAGAAAAAATGAAATAAGAAAATTCTGTAGAGAGGTAAACGCGGCACGGAAGCCTTTTGGTAGTAAAACAAGCTTAATAAAAGGTGAGGCATAGGATATAATAAGTGAAGAGAAGGGAATACGCGAAAGATGGTGCAGGTATTTTGGTAGTCTCCTGAACCCTAGAATAGCTATACCAGGGAATCCAATAGAAACGAATGAGGAAGAGGACCCAGACAACAACACTGCCCCGCCAAATATAGAAGAAGTGAAAATTGCCAAGAAGAAATTGAAAAACAACGAGACGGCAGTGACAGATGGTATTCCAGCAGAACTGTTTAAGCAAGAAGGCAGAGAGCTGGAACGAAGCCTTCCGGAAATGGTCACCAGAATATGGGAAGAGGAGAAAACGTCCCAACAACGGAAAGAGGGTATCATATGTTCCATATATAAAGAAGATCAGATGGAGTGTATCAGTTATAGTGGGATCACACTACTTAATCTGGGATATAAAATATTCTCTAATATACTATTCGACAGAATCCTCCCAATCATACAGAGGGAGACGGAGATGGAGAGTACCAACGCATATTTCTGCCCGGGAAGTCAACTATAGATCAAATATTCACCTTAAGACAAACCCTGGAAAAAACAAACGAATACGGGGTTTGTACGCATCACCTTCTTATAGATTACAAAGCAGCTTATGATAGCATAAACAGAGAGCAGTTATATCAAGCTCTATATGAACTGGGAATCTCGAGAAAGTTGATAAGGTTGGTGAGAATGACAATGAGCGAAATACAAGGTAGTATAAGAATAGGAGGAATGATGGTCAATACATTGAGTATTAAAAACGGAGTGCGACAAGGGGATGCATTAGCATGCCTTCTCTTTAATGCCGCTCTGGAGAGGGTGATGAGAAACGCAAACCAATAGGGAAATAAATCAATGCAGGTACTGGCCTATGCGAATGACATAGATATAGTAGCAAGAACCCAAAAAGCGATGGAAGAGACATTCATGGCTCTCGAACAGGCTAGTAGGAACATGGGGTTAATTATTAACGAACAAGAAACAAAATACATGGCAGCTGGAAAAGCACATAGAGAAAATATGCCAAATGCAATAGCAGTGGGCAATTATACCTTTGAAAGAGTTGAACATTTCAAGTACCTGGGCTCGACAGTTACCCGTCTAAATGATACCTCCTATGAAATTAAGCAGAGATTAATGCTAGCCAATAGAGCCTATTTTGCCCTAACAAGACTTCTATCGTCAAGGCACCTGACTCGTACCACTAAATTAACTATCTATAAATCACTTATACGACCAGTGCTTACATATTCCTCTGAAACCTGGACATTAACCACTAAAGGTATTGAAATACTGGACGCATTTGGAAGAAAGGTACTTAGACGAATTATCGACCTAATCTGTGATAGAGGCAGATGGAGGAGTAGATGCAACCATGAGTTGTATATCATAAACAAACATCAACCCATTAGAAGGATAGTGAAATCATTTAGACTGAGGTGGGCGGGACATGTGGCTCGCATGAATGATACAGAAGTACCAAAAAGAATAGTACAAGGAAGCAAGGAGGGCAGAGAGGACGTGGTCGACCATGAGCCAGATGGGAAGATGGAGTAATCGAAGATCTCAGTAAGATGGGCTATAGAAACTGGAGAGTATTGGCAAAGGACCGAGAGAAATGGAAGTAAATTGTAGAAGAGTCCAAGGCTCATCATGAACTGTAGAGCCAAGGAAGAAGAAAGAAGAGGAAGCCTAAGTAACGTGATTAACTCTGTTACCTCGTCTGTGTTCAGACACCAGTGTCTGAGGAAATTTTCTTGTGCGATGAGGACCGTTTCGTCCAGAGGTACATTTGTATACAGATTTTTAATATCCAAGGAGACCAAACTGCAATCAGGTGGGGAAGTTGTAGTAAGTAGAAGCTGAACCAACTCTTTTCTGTTGTTGTTATTGTTGTTGTTTCTGTTGTTGTCGTTGTTGGTGTAGTCTTCAGTCCTAAGACTTTGATGCAACTCTCCACGCTACTGTACCCTGCGCAAAGCTCTTCAGCTCCAAATAACTAGTGGAACTTACATCATTATGAATCCACTAACTGTATTCATGTCTTGGTCTCCCTACACAATTTTTACCTCCCACTCTTCAGTCCACTACTAAACTGGGGCTCACTAGATGTCTCAGAAAGTGTCCTATCAACCAGTTCCTTCCTCTAACCAGGTTGTGCCACACATTTCCTTTATCCCCCATTCTTTTCAGTGCCTCCTGATTAGTTACGGGATCTGCTCACCTAATACTCAACGTTCTTCTGTAGCATTACATTTCAAAAGTTTACATTCTCTTCTTGTCTAAACTGTTAAACAGTCATGTTTCGATTCCATACATGGCTACACATCGTACAAATATTGCCAGAAAAGATTTCCTAACACTTAAATCAATATTCGATGTTAACAAATTTCTGTCCTTCAGATAACTCTCCTTGCCACTTTTTTAGACTATGAGGTTCATTCAAATGAAACCTGGTCAGTGCGTCTGCCTTTGCCTTACACGTAAGGTGGCACCACGTAACTGCGGGTGTGGTGGCGCCATCTATTGGTAGAGAGACTGACGCGTGCGCACCGTTTCATGTTGCATAGCGCCAGTGTGGTTTCACGCTGAAGAGAAGGTGGTTGCACAAGTTATAGTCCACTACCGAACATGCAGGCGAGTAAGCAGGAACAACGAGGAGTGATCCGATTTTTGGTGGCGGAGGGAGTTGGAGGCCATGAAATATATTGACGGACGAAGGCTACGTACGGTGAGTACAGTCTGGGTGGTTCAAGTGTTGGGAATGGCTCAGACGATTCCTTGAGGGGCGAGAATCACTGGAAGACGATGCTCGTCCTGAACAGGTTCATCGTGTCGTCACACCGGAAATGGTTGCAGAAGTGAACGCTTTTGTCTTGGACTACCGCAGAATCACCGTGGACGAGATCCATCGGTCACTGGGTATTAGTGTGGGCAACGGACGACGAAGTGTGTGACTGGGTCCAGGCCTGTATCCGAGAGCAGCCTAATAGCTGGATGGAATCGACTGGCTCGTGTCGCAATGGGATAAATGTTCCAACAGTTTTGGCGACTATTTTTGAGTATATGTACTGTGTATAACTACATTTTTGAGTTAATAAAATCGTTACCATTACTTTACCCTACTGACAGGGTTTCATCTGAATGTCCCTTATATATTTTACATCCTCTCTACTTCACCCATCATCAGTTATTTTGCTGCCCAAATAGCAAAACTCTTCTGCTACTTCAAAGTCTAGTTTCCTAATCTAATTCAGTTAGCATCACCTGATTTAATTAAACTATATTACATTATCCTCGTTTTTTATGCTCATCTTCTATTTTTCTTTCAAAACACTGTCCATGCCATTGAACCACTCCTCTAAGTCCTTTGCTGTCTCTGGGAGAATTATAATGTCATCGGAAAACCTCAAAGTTCTTATTTCTTAATCTGTACTTTAAATCCCACTCCGGATTTGTCTTTGGTTTCCTTCACTGCTTGTTCAATGTACAGAATGAGTAAGATCGAGGAAATGCTACAACCCTGCCTCTGTCGCTTCTCAAGCACTGCTTGCCTTTCATGCTCCTCGATACTTGTATCTGCCACCTGTTTTCTATACAAGCTGTAAATAACCTTTCGCTCCCTGTATTTTACCCTTGCTACCATCAGAATTTCAAAGTGAATATTCCATTCAACATTGTCAAGAGCTTCTTCTAAGTCTACAAATGCTAAATCTATCTTCTGGAATACATCGTAGAGTCAGTATTGTCTCATGCATTCCTACGTTTCTCAGGAATGCAAATTGATCTTCCACAAGGTCGGCTTCTAGCAGTTTTTCCATCCTTCTGGAAAGACTCGTGTTAGTATTTTCAACCATGATTTATTAAATTTCTGTATCTGTTTCCCTTGGAATTGAAATTATTAGGTTCTTCCTGAAGTCAGAGGATATTTCACCTATCTCATACATATTGCTCACTAGATGGAAGAGTTTTGTCATGGCTGGCGCTCCCAAGAGTAAGAGTAGTTCTGAAGGAATATCGTTTACTCTCAGCGCCTTGCTTCTACTTAGGTCGTACAGCGTTCCACCAAATGCTCTTCACAGCATCATACCTCTCATCTCATGCTCATTTAAGTCTTCTTCCATTTCTTTAACATTGACTTCAAGTTCATCTCCCTTGTATAGATCCTCTGTATACTCCTTTCACCTTTCCGCTTTCCCTTCTTTGCTTAGGATTGGTTTTCCAGCTCAGATTTTGATATTCATACAACTGCTTGGCTTTTCTTCAAAGACGTTTTTAATTTTCCTGTAGGTGGTATCTATCTTTCCACTAGCAATATATGCTTCTAAATACTTAAATTTTCCATCTAGCCATTCCTGCTTAGCCCTTTTGCGCTTCGTGTCAATCTCATTTTTTAGACGTTTGTATTTCCTTTCTCCTGCTTCACTTGCTGCATTTTTATAATTTCTGTTTTCATCAATTGAGTTCAATATCTCTTGTGATATTCAAGGATTTCCACTAGGACTTACCTTTTTACCTATTTGATCCTCTGTTGCTTCACTACTTCATCTCTCAAAGCTACCCCTCCATCTTCTACAATATTCGTTTCCCCTGTCGTTTTCAACTATTGCCTAATGCTTCCTGTGAAACTCTCAAAAACCTCTGGTTATTTCAACTTGTCCAAGAACCATCTCCTTAATGTCCTAACTTTTTCTTGTTTCTTCAGTTTTAATGTCCATTTCACAAACAATAAATTGTGGTCAGAGTCCTCATCTGCTCCTGGAAATATCTTACAATTCTAAATCTGGTTTCGAAATCTCTGTCATACCATTATATAATCAGTCTGAGATCTTCCAGTATCTCCAGGTCTCTTCCACCACTGCAACCTCCTTTCATAATTGTTAAACCAAGTCTTGGCGATGATTAAATTATGCTCTGTTCAAATTCCACCAGGCTGCTTCCGCTTTCATTCCTTTACCCCAGTCCATATTCACCTACTATATTTCCTTCTATTCCTTTTCCTTCTATCAAATTCCACTCAAGCATCACACTTACATTTTCGTTTTCATTAACTATCTGAATAATTTATTTTATCTCATCACACATCTCTTCAATTTCTTCATCATCTGCGAAGGTTGTCAGCATATAAACTTCTACTACTGTGGTCTGTGTGGCCCTCGTGTCGGTTCTGGCTACGTTAATGCTTTTTCTATGATCTTCATAGTAGCTTAAGCGCATGCCTGTTGTCGTTTTCATTATTAAACCTACTCCCCCATTACCCCTATTCGATTTTATGTGTATAACTCTGGATTCAACTGCCCAGATGTCTCGTTCCTCCTACGAACGAATTTTACTAATTCCCACTTTATCTAACTTCAGTCTAGCCATTTTCCTTTTAAAATTTTCTAACCTGCCTGCTCAATTAAGGGATCTAACATTCCACACTCCGATCCGTAGAAAGCCAGTTTTGTTTCTCCGGATGACGACATCCTACTGAGTAGTCCCCGCCCAGAGATCCGAATGGGGGATAATTGTATCTCCGGAATATTTTTCCCGAAGAGTATGCCATAAATACTTAACCATACAGAAGACTTGCATGCCCTCGGGAAAAGTTACGGTAGTAGTTTCCCCTTTGCTTTGAACTGTCACAGTATTAGTTGAATAAGGACGTCTTGATTGATGTTACAATGCCAGATCAATCAGTCATGCAGACTGTTGGCCCTGCAAGTACTGAAAAGGCTGCTGCCCCTCTTCAGGAACCTTACATTTGGCTAGCCTCTCAACAGATATCCGTTTGTTATGGCTGCATCTACAGTACAGTCATCTGTGTCACTGAGGCACGCAAGCTACCCAACCAACGTCGAGATACATGATTCGTCGGGATGGCCTTTTATATAAGAGATAGCAAAATTTTGTTCATAGACAAAACTTTTCCGTAATACCTGTAACATATATTTAGAGGCAGGTTCACCTGTGTTTCCTATACCGTTAATTATCGGACGTTATGGGAAAAAGGGTTACGAATCTTAATTTGGGTTTGACCGGCCAGTGTCTTTGGCTTCATTACTTTCATTTTTGACATAAGGTGAGAAAAAAAGTGCTGGGATAACTGTCCATACATGTTTTGAGCTCAGCGTATATTTCACTGGGATCACAATTTGTTTGTTGAATGTTGTTCTCCACAAAATATTGCAATGTTTTGGCAATATCATCTTTCCTATAAACGGTCAATTAAAACCTCTTCTGATTTGAACTTTTTATTAAGAGAATTCAAAACCACCGGTTCATTAGTAATCGATTCTTTGTGGGTAGACTTTTCAATAAGAAAACTGACCTTAAACATTATTTTTGGCTTTTATGTCTTGTTGTATGTTGTTGCATGATGTGACCAAACGCAAAAAGTCTGAAACACAGTATTGTTCAAAGCACTGGAAGAAATCCCTCAAGATGTCATTCACAAGCTATTTGGTTTCACACCACAATTAATACAAGACTGTATTCATCCCCATGAGGGTCACACCATGTATTGAAGTTGATAATGGACATCAACAAAGTTTAATCATTTAATACTATTTACGTAATGAACATGTGATACAAATTTCATACAAATCGAAGTGGAGCTTCATTGATCAGCATTTTCCATTTCTATCGGCTTATATAAGCTCCGCCCTATTACAGTTTCGCAACGAAGTACACTTTTAGACCGTTTTGGTTGCTCTACAGTTTATAACTAGACATTCCATGGCTTCTTGCCAAAACAGGTAAATAAAGCGTTCTACACTCAAAATTACGCTTCCTTAAAATACAAAATAATTATTAAATAACAGATAAAATGCGATTTCGCTTCATTCGTACAATTACCTCTTGAAAACCAAGAAGGGTAGGCAGAAGGAGAAGTAGGGTATGGATTAAACAAGAATTGGAGTGAGACTGGCAGTAGTGAAAGAAAAGAGGGGAGGGAGGTCGAAATTTCCCCCAGTAGCTCTACTCATGCCACTGTCCATCCGTTGGATGTTACACGATTTAATCTGCTTTAAACTTGTCAATGGTCTGACGCCTTTGAAAATCATTTTTAAGTTTTTTCCGCACGTTTGTGGAAAATACATATTTATTTGTTCTGTTGGTATGGTAGTCGAGGATAAAATTCTTTTTCCATTTTCTGTCTCCTGGCATACAACTGCTGAGTGCCTCAGAACGTCATACTATTTGTATGGTGAGAGAAATAACTCAATAAATGTGATACAACGGTTGGCGTAGGCGGCCGTATCAAGTCATTCATTGCGAACTTTGTGAAGAGCCATTAACTAGAGAAGTGTCTTTAACCGTAATGGTCACCTTTCTACAGTCACCTTCTTTTCAGACAACTACTCTGTGCTAGTACTATCGAAGAGCAGGGAAGGATATGTAGCCAGCTTAATACGTGTAAGACCTGCAGTAGACCGCTAAGTGAAATCAAATTATCAATTGCATTACGTTTCTGCTTAATACTTCCTAGCATATTTGTGTTACCATCGGCGTTATTTTTCTGCGTATTTTACAGACTAAGGGCAGTGAGTTCGCTTTTCTTTAATTTCAGAACGTTGCGCTGCCCCTTTTAAATATGCGAAGCACGCCGAGCACGTACCACTGCCCTTTCGCGCGTCCGTATTCCCAGGTTCATGCACTCTTCCTGTAGCGTTAAGCGTAGGCAGCTCGAATACCTGAACAGGAATGTATTTAAGCTATAAGCGAATGTAGTAGTTTCTTTTTCTAAGGACTCGTGCAACTGAAGATACGTATCTTCCTTTTCCCCTCATTTCTATTTGATTCTTCAGTCTTGTAGTATTTTTATTATTCCTCAACAGCAATGGACCGAAGCGCAGTATATATCCTGCAGAAATGATAAATGTGTGCGAAATTCATCACCTATCATTTACTGAACTCTCCCCAGTTACCTGGCTGGTACATCTGATTTTTCATTAACGTGGTTGACATTTTTCATTGTAGGTTTCGCCATCGTCTATTACGACATATAAAGGTTGGTTGGTTTTTGGGGAAGGAGACCAGACAGCGTGGTCATCGGTCTCATCGGATTAGGGAAGGATGGGGAAGGAAGTCGGCCGTGCCCTTTTAGAGGAACCATCCCGGCATTTACCTGGAGTGATTTAGGGAAATCACGGAAAACCTAAATCTGGATGGCCGGACGCGGGATTGAACCGTCGTCCTCCCGAATGCGTTACGACATATAAAGGCTAGTTACTTCTTAACCATTAAAATCACAATTTGTACAACTATACCTGTCATAATTGTCATAACTGTGAGTCATTCACATTTTGTTTTGACTTGTATGGCCAGCCATTGCGACGGTGGCCTCAAGTTAGCTGCTTAGAGTCAAAAGTACCTCAACCACGTGTAAGACATTTCGTAGATGCTATTTGTCCAGACTTACTCTTCATGCACAAAACTGACCGTGATCATCGAGTTGCACTATCAGGTTAATTAAAATAGCAGATGTGTATAAAGTCTAGTATCCGAGTCCACTCGTCGACTTTGAGCAATGACGTTATATCTGAAGCAAGGACACTACGCAGAGACAATCTATGAAAGCAGTGGACCATATTCGTAAATAAAGGAATGTACCATACGATAAAATTACACTCACAGTTCACGCGATTATTTACTAAGTCACGAATTATACAAAAACGAATGGAATGTAACGAAAACGAGTAAGAACAAAAAATTGAGAAGTGTAAATCTCTGAAGCAAATTACTCTCGCAATTTGTACGAGAAAGAAAACACAGAGAACCTTTAAAATACCATTACAGCATAGTGCATGGTGAGGTAATATTAAGATTATAATAATTATTATTGATTATAAAGCGACTGCCACCGGAAAGTGGTGATTCTGGCCTAGGAGAAACTGAAACGTAACACCATAACGGAAAAATGAAGTAAATAATAACATACCTGAAACAGTAATATGACACGTGGAAATACCGAGACAGAAATCATAAAAGAAAGGCAAGTACACAGCAACAAAATTAAAAAACAGTTACAAATATTGGAATCGATAAGTAGAATTGATCCACTTTTTCGCAGTAGCTCATAGAGAGGAATTCCAACTCTATAAACTGTACAAAACACAGTCACACATCTAACGCAATAACTGAGCCACTGAATAGTTGGGATAACTAACTAGAACTGACCTACACAGCTTACTTGTAGTTACCGATTACAATAAATCCATGATGAATTGTTATGAGTACCTTCACAGTAAGTGCGTGAAATGGGGTTTCATATTTTTTTCTATAGTTACTAGTGCAATTTGAATGCCTACGAAACATAAGAAACCAGCGAATCGCTAACTAGTATTAACCTATCTATATCATTTGCAGTTACTGATTCGAAGAGTTGTTGTTATCTAGTGTTCCGCGTTTAGCAGAAAGAGAGATAGAATACAGTGAAATAATTGATGATGTAGAAAATTATGGTGTATGTCGTATAGTCTTAGTTGTCGATCATGTTCTGGTATTGACGGTGTAATGCTAATTCAGTAAAGATTTAAGTGTATGATACCGTCCTCTGTACTATGCCATAAATAACAAAACTATATAGGTAAATTCTACCTGTCGATTCGAGGGTTTTTACTATCGTATTTTTGCTGTAGTACAGCGAGCGATTCCGTACAGTTACGTCCACTGCAAATCAGCAGTCCACACCTCAAGCAAATGACGTAATAAACGTACGTGGAATTGACAAATTGCCTATTGGCTTCTGTCTCGGGTTCTTTGGCCGACGTTCATCTAATGATTTTTCTGACGTTTCGCCAGCACGAGTGGCTGGCATTGTCAAAGCTTCACCCTCCATTGCCGGTGGTGAACTGGAGCCGAGCTCGCGGGCGCAGACTATATGTACCCGACGTTGGCGCGCCAGGTACAGTCGTGGACAAAACGAGCGAGACCCCTCGCCTTTTCGTTATGCTGATCCGCACGGCTTTAAAGTCTGCTACACAGCATAACAGGCAAGGCGACGAAGTGCTACCAACATACTATGCGCAGGCGTGAAATTGACAAACTATCTGAACTTTTTTAGACTGTATTCCATAATTTCTAAGACTATATTAATGCTGATTAGTGTGTTAAATACAACACGTAAACATAAGACAGAACTGAAAGAAGAAACGCTAATTTGTATGAAACGGACGAATAAAAATGAATATCAGCTTATCCAGATAACAGACAAAGAACCCCAGACCGTTACGAATTAGCAAAATATTATCCGCATTCGCCCGCGAAACGGTCTGTGTCAACGTTCAGACCAGTCATACTGGATTACCATTGCTGACCTACCATGAAAGTGTGCAAATTTAGCAATGCGTGAAGATTCATAACGAAATTCACTTAAACATCATTCAGTGCCACACTTAAGTCAATTCCATTATTGACAGAAGCGGAAAAAGGAGGCAGTATCATGTATGAAATTCTACAAGAGTGTCATATTGACATCCACAGAGCGCCAGTACAGAATAAAGGTAGCGATAAATCGTATTGGGTGCGCGAGAATTTCTTAAAATTGCTTTACTGATATTCTACCTGCCTCCATAGAGATTAGAACCGAAAACAAACCAGACCTTCCTTTCACTATGCTAGCAGACAACCTAGGCAAACAGCCCTCTATTATTACCCCAGACATGAACAAGCCGGCAATTTCGCAATAAAAATCTGCAGTTTCTGTTGCATAGAGCTTTCTGGACTCAAAAACATGAATTTTCTTCCTTTATGTCACCACTTATGCGACAATCATTCGGGATGATTATCGAAATAACAAATTACTGTTATTAGAGAGTAAATATTGTAGGATAATTCTGCACCACCCCAGGAAATAAACGGCTACATAGCTGCCAAACGTATTCTGCATTGTTTCGAATTCTCCACTAGACTCGCCACAGCCAGAAAACGTTCATTAGCAGAAGTGTTTCTTAAGCTAGCTAGCAATGAGAATGTTCGTACTTCTAAAACGCGGTGGCATTAATACTGGGATGTGAATTACCACGTGTATAGGCAAATACATTCTATTTGCATTCCTGTAAACGTGATTTGGATCGAAAACGTAGCTACGACTAATATGCTTATGTATCGACAGCAACTAGAACATTTCGAATAAAGAGTAGCGGGTGTTATTTATGCGGCCCTCATCTTCAGTGTTTTCGTTGTTAGGATTTCGTCACCTAAACCGGTAAAAACGGAACCCTACTAGTCTCACTTTCTTGACCGTCTATCGGTCTACCCAACCCTTAAAACCCGTTTACCTCCAGAACGGGTGGACATAATAAGCGGAAATGTATCGCACTTCTTGCTGTAACCGGTCCCATGCTGGTGTAAAAAAGTGAGCTTCTATGTCAACGCAATCAAAACATACGACGGTTTATGTAAAGAAAATTTACGCGAAAGGTCAAAAAATGGCTTCAAGAACTATGCGACCTAACTGCTTAGGTCATCAGCCCCTAGACCTAGAACTACTTAAACCTAGCTAGCCTAAGGGCATCACAGACATCTATGCCCGAGGTAGAATTCCAACCTGCGACTGAAGCAGCCGTGCGGTTCGTCACTGAAGCGCCTGGAACCGCTCGGCCACCGCAACGCGGCGAAACCCTACTCACCTCATGTATAATGATAATATATACTGTCTAGTGAGGATAAACTGTATTCTCCAGCAACTCAGATCGTTTGCTCACGGAACTTTTACGAAGCTACATTCAAACTTTGTCGAAGTCGTCTGCAATATCCATTACAAACACCCTAGGAACTTCGTATGCGATATCCACTTCTGAATACGCTGGCAGATAATGCAGTACTATAACAAGTAGGTGGGAACTTATTGTTATTGGTCCATGCATGACACTTTATTTCAATATCACTTTAACGCGCCTAGGTGTTCGTATATGGCTGAAATTAATGAACAAAAAGTAAATAAACAGTAAACAACTTCGATGTTCAGATCAAGTGAAAGTCACATGTCGTAATTACAACATAATTTCGTTGTTACATCTACATGACTACATCAACAGGATTTCTTTGCAATCCGGACTTACGTGCCTGGCAGAAGGTTCGGATTATTTCTCTACCGTCCCACTCATTAACAGTGTGCGGGAAAAGGGACTACTTAAATCTTTTCTTGCGAGCCTTGAATTACATTATTACTATGGTTTCTTCTTGTGTAAGTACCCTAGGAAATAATGTTTTGGCATTCAGAACATATGGTGGTGATTGAAATTTCGTGAAAAGATCTCGTGGCAACGAAAAACGCATATGTTTTCATGAATGTTACCCCAACTCGATTATCAAATCTGGGATCCTCTCTCCCCTATTTCGTGACATTACAAAGCGTGCTACCGTTCCTTGGACGTTTTTGCGTGCACAGTCAATCACGTCTGTCAAGGATATTATAGCAGTGGACGGACAAACGTAGTGTAGGCAGTGTTTTCAGTTGGCCTGTTGCGTATTCTTAGTGTGCGGCCAATAAAACGCAGTCATTCGTTTGCCTTCCCCACAAAAGTATGTTTTCGATCTTTCCAGTTTAAGTTTTACTGGGTACTGAGATGAACTGACAGTGCTTCGACTTGTGTTTTGTCATGTAACCGAAAGTTAATTATTGTTATTGGACGCAGCTTTCGTGTTTAATGTATTCCTCAGTCAACAACAGTAGACTCCTCGTACACCACACATAACTGTTTCAAAGTATTAAATTGTTACTGATCTTACCATGTTGCAGTGGTCATCTTAACTTGCCGTTTTGAAAAAAAAGGAAAATATTTTAGCGAAATGTAGCAACTAAGAAGCGGAGTATCCAAACAAACAAACGTTTCCGGTTTAAGTAGTTGCAGTAGGTCTACTACACAGTAACGTAAATTAGGAGCAAAGTCCATAAGTAGATCCTCATCAGGAAAACCAGCCCTCATAATGCAAAGTGCAACTACAACAAAGAAAGTTTCCAAACATGTCAATGAGTAGTCGAGGAAAGTGGACGCATTCTGTCTACTGAATCCCAACGCACGCAATTTACGAGGGGGCACGCCAAGTGTCAGACCCCGATCTTGCTTTTAACTACGCTCATTGAAAGAGGGGACAAAATAAGCTTAAACTCTACCGCTTCTGAGAAAACGACGGTCAAAGTGTTCAATGCGTTGTTGCTATAGTGTAGATACCGCTTAGCGGTTAAGGATTCAACTGAAGCGGTGGCTCTGCGGCTACCATAGCGACTTCGGAACTTTGCGCTGCGAGTTCGAAACCCGGTTTTTCCTTTTTTCCCCCCTCACTCTCTGAATTATCTACGAATGTTTATTCCAATTTATGATGAAACACTGTTGTCGTTATTCGTCAGTTAATTTACTGTGTAAAGAAATAAGTTAAAAAGGGAACACACAGTGCGTAGTGGGGCGATCACTCTGTTGTAGAAATAATTCAGAGGCCAAGATCGCTTAAATACTGTCTACTGGATAACCGGTTTCAACACACTAAAGGTGCCATTATCGGATCTAAATGTAGATTAACATTGATAAACCATTTGGATATAACGATACATGAGGCAGACGAGATGATTTTATATCAGCTTGTCTCATTCGTTTATTATTTTTTTAATTCATTAATTACACATAAAGTTAATTGTCGAGTAATGACAACATTATTTCAACATAAATTAGAAAAAAAACATTCGAAGATAATTCTGATAGAGAGGCAGGAAAATAAAATAATTAAAAAACCCAATATGGTCTCGAACACGGGAATCAATGCTAAGAAGGAACGACGGTAGCCACTGAGCCACCGCTTCAATTGCGTTTTTGGCTGCAGAAGGTATCTACACTAGAGCAACAGCGCGTTGATAACTTTGGCCGTCGTTTTCTCGGAAACGGTCGAGTGTCTGCAGATAAGCCGAAACACAAGTTCGCTTATTTTGTCCTCTCCTTCACTGACAAGGGGAGGCCGCCAATTGTGAAATTCAGATTCGATTCATACTGCGCATAATAAAAGCTCATGGCCAGAGGTGTAATGTGGCAAAGCACCAAGATGCACTTCTCAGCCGTTGTCGAGAAAATCGACAGTTAGAAGAAACCGCTGCGGTGAAATACTCTCTACGATTCATGATTTTCTACAGCGTCGTGGCGCAGCGGTAAGCGCTCGAGTTCGTAATCCGAAGGTCGGCGGATCGAATCTCGCTCCATGCAACTTTTTTTTTTTAGTATTTGTTTTTTGTAATTCAAATGTGTGTATAAACACACACACACACACACACACACACACACACACACACATATATATATATATATATATATATATATATATATATATATATATAATTCCCGGCAACAGGTTGCAACAATTATGCATATAATAAGTTGTTGAAAGTCGTTTGTCGTGGAAAAACTGGCGACTTCGAACATCATTATGTTTTCCGCAAACAAATTTGTATTTCACAAATGTTATTAATTGTCTTCATAATGTTAACCACGTATAGTTAGCGGAAGACGTAGAAACGATATTCCGAAACGAATACGTATAGCGTAAGTCAAACGTTCGAATTAGAATAGAAACCCCACGAACACAAATTTGCTGTGGCAGGTATGAAATATAAACTCCGTTAATCGCTCGTTACACTTGAAGGACAGATGTTGAATGGGCCGAAACGAGCCGCCGCATAACAGCGTAGTTGCCTGCTAACTTCGAAAGAAGGTAGATGCGGTTCCTAGCACAACTTATAACACCGTCGAAAATCAGTGCGGACGTGAGAGCTTTGGTACACCCTGTTAAACAAACGGTAAAATGGAGGCGGTACAATTGGAGAGCGATCCGCCTTCACCAACATGCATAAGCAATTCATTAATAGTTTTTATATATATATATATATATATATATATATATATATATATATATATATATATATATATTTGAATTACAAAAAAATAATAATAATAAAAAAATGTTGCATGGCGTGAGATTCGATCCGGCGACCTTCGGATTACGAACTCGAGCGCTTACCGCTGCGCCACGACGCTGTAGAAAATTATTAATCGTAGAGAGTATTTCACCGCAACGGTTTCTTCTAACTGTCGATTTTCTCGACAACAGCTGAGAAGTGCATCTTGGTGCTTTGCCACATTACACCTCTGGCCATGAGCTTTTATTATGCGCAGTATGAATCGAATCTGAATTTCACATTTGGCGGCCTCCCCTTGTGAGCAAAGTTTCGGGACAATCAGCCTATGACACTTGGCGAGTTCCCCTCGCTCGTCGAGTCGCTTCTTACGCCCGGCGAGAATTATGTATGCCTCCGAGTAACCTGCGCCACCTGGAAACACGGCGAGCGGGGATAAACACGTTTTCCTTCTTATAAGGCAACCCTCTACCGATAAAATTCATGAAGTGTTCTTCAGGTTGCCTCAGATATTTCAGAAATGTTTCTTGCGTCAGGCCTGCCGCATATGCAAAACGTAAACATTTCATTTCATGTAATATTTATCAGGATAAGACATGACAAGAGTGGACCAGTCACTTCTGAGAAAAATTAGAGATTTTAAGTTGCTCCACTATGTAATGACACGGGTATGGGCTTGCGATCTCTCTTTTATGCCATCGATTTCCGTGTTACACATACTTGGCCACTGCGTTGTGGCTGCCATCGTGGAGGAGGCAGTCTGTTTCCTGCCAGCGCTGTTTCCGCAGCCAATATTAACCGCGACGAATCATTCAGTCAACGCTAAATGGCCCATCTGGCTGAGGCAGACAAGGGCGCTATAATAGAACTCCATGCAGAGGGATCTTCAAATGCCGACATAGCAAGAACTATGGGTCTTCACAAGTCGACGGTAGCCAGGTGGATCAGACGAAAGGAAGAGAGTGGTAACTTGAATGGGAGGCCTCATGGCCGTCGCCGCAAAACAACAGCAGCCCATTTGTCAACGCACGACAAATTCAGCAAACTTTGGGTCTCAATGTTAGCAGTAAGACCGTCACTCCTCGTGTAAGGGAAGGTGGACTGAGAGCAAGAAGCGCTGCTGTGAAAGAGACATTGACTGTTTCCCAAAGAGAAGCTTGCCTTGCTTTTGCTACTGAAAATGGCGACAAACCTCTCCAGTTTTGGAGGCGAGTGATTTTCACGCACCAAAAAGTTTTCTCTACGGCATCATCCGGAAAAGTACTAGTTTACCGGCCTAAATGTGCTAGGTATAACCGAAAATATATTTACAGTTGCCGAAGGAGTGGCAGGTTGTCGGTGCCGGCCGGTGTGGCCGTGCGGTTCGAGGCGCTTCAGTCTGGAACCGCGTGACCGCTACGGTCGCAGGTTCGAATCCTGCCTCGCGCATGGATGTGTGTGATGTCCTTAGGTTAGTTAGGTTTAAGTAGTTCTACGTTCTAGGGGACTGATGACAACAGATGTTAAGTCCCACAGTGCTCAGAGCCATTTGTAGTCGGTAACGGTATGGGCGTGGATATCGGCCGAAGGGTGTGGGCTCCTGTGGGAAGTGGAAGGAAGATTCGATGCGCGCAATTACATATCAATTCTGGAGAACGTGATGTTGCCTGCTGTGGCAGCAAAATTTGGCGATGATCAGATCATGTTCCAACAAGATCGCTCGTCTATTCATATGGCACGTGTGGTTAAGAGGCGGGTCGACGAGCATAGTAATATTACTGTAACGGAATGGCCACCTAAAGGAGCTGACACGAATCCCATTGAGAATATCTGGGCAGAAATGGTCAGAGTAATACGAGAAAAGGGCAGTCACCGTCGACTCGCCGACAGCTTTCTGATGTGATTCATGACGCTTGGAATGAGTTACTTGAATCTCCTAGTTATGTGGCTCGAGTTGTGGGCTCAATGCCCAACAGACTTCGAGCTGTTGTGGAAGCCAAAGGAGGCTTCACCAATCAGCTGTTTCAAGCTTTGTTTCTTTCTTCTTCGTCTTTTTTTTTTTTTACTTACAGACGTATATTTTATATAATTTCAAGGAAACGCAGTAAATGGAATGTGGACTGCTTTTTGAGGCTTCATTTTGTGACGGCTAAACAGTGCTGCATCATGGGACCCGCTATTTGTCCACATGTGGCTGAACATCAGAGGTGTAAAAAATTTTGAGGTGCCGAAGTTCTCTGGAAGAATAACGTCTTTTAGACAAGGAGATGATTTTTAGTTCATTTCATTTTAACCATTCACACTATGATTTGACATTCTAATCTTTGATTTCATTTTATTATTATGTATCTTTTCTCCAGTGAAAGTCAACGGTAGTAAGTTTCAAGATATGAAGAATAACTGGAAGTTTCTAATTTGTGGAAAGCGTATTTAACAGTTAATATTTTCGACAAATCTGTAGTTATAGGACATATTAAGAAGCGAGTCAAAAATGGCATTGTGGAATGATCAGGTTGGTCTCTAAAGGGTAACGACGATAAAATAGCAAATATGAAACTATGGGTAACAACTATTGTTGATGGTGAGGAGCCATAATCGATATGTCACTTTTCCGTAATTGTATTTCTGAAGTTTATCGTCAATCCTAGGACTGACACCGATACTCTGTTTTACGTAAAGAATACAACCTTCAAAATTTATTTAGCAGCGCAGAATATTAAATCACAGTTTATAGATCAGGAACCTAATCCAACTGCCTTTAATTTTATTTTCACGGATGACATTGAGACAGTAAATAACAAGAGAAATAAGAAAACTCTCAGAATCAATATAGAGAATTCAAGTATCATGTGAATTCAAAAGTTTGCTATAATAGCGATTAATTGCTTTTTACAGACCCCTTCATGCCTACGTTTTCCGTCAGACAGACAATGTTTGAAACTAGGACTAACGAGGTAAACAATTTTTCCACAAATTGTCAAATTGGAAGTCGGAGAGCCAGTTACATAAATTACGATGACAACAAACGTTTTTCAAGTAAACTGATCACAGGAGGCATCCAACGCATTTATTGTGAGTTACATGCACAGTATGTAAACTGGCAACGCCACCAACACACAATACCACTAACAGGGGAACATCCCCATCGCACCGCCCTCAGATTTACTCGTAGTTATAAGTTGATACAGGGGATAGGCCTTGAAAAACCGAACACAGATCAATCGAGAAAACAGGAAGAAGTTGTGTGGAAGTATGAAAAAAATAAGCAAAATATACAAACTGAGTAGTCCATGCGCAAGATAGGCAACATCAAGGATAGGGTGAGCTCAGGAGCGCCGTGATCCCGTGGTTAGCGCACGCAGCTGCGGAACGAGAGGTCCTTCCGTCAAATTTTCCCAGGAGTGAAAAGTTTAATTTTTATTTTCAGACAATTATTATCTGTCCGTCCGTCCGTCCGATGCGAGGTAACCGCGCCGTAGTATGATGACGCTACACCTAAAAAACATCGAAAGACATGACGTCAGTCGACTATAGCGCACGGAAGAGAGAGTATTCCTGCTAATGAGGCTCCCTGGCTGGCAGTTAACTGTTCGCTACTTTGGACGAGAGTGCATTAAATACGTGCGATGCATTGCGTGGGCTATATGAATCCAGCAAATATAGCTCGTGACTCCAATAACAATGTCAATGAATATTTTCCGAACTGTAAGGCATCGGAAAGTTCCTTAAGGGATCGAACGATTGTCGAACATTTGTATGATTATTTCCTACATTTGTTGAATAACAGTACGTGTGGTGATGATTGTCTGAAAATAAAAAAAATCAAACAACTAACCCGAGGGAAGACTTAAACCAACGACCTCTCGTTCTGCAGCTCCTCACGCTAACCACGCGACCACTGCGCTCCCGTGCTCAAGCTAGCCTTGATGTTGCTTATCATGCACACGGACTACTCAGTTTGTTTGGTTTGAATATTTTTTTCATAGGTCCACACAACTTCTTCCTGTTTTTCGAATGATCTGTGTTCAGTTTTCAAGGCCTATCCACTGTGTCAACTTATAACTAAATCTGAGGAGGGTGCGATGGGAAGGTTCCCTTGTTAGCTATGAAACAACTGTAGCAAAACGGAGCATCCTCGTTATCCATGTGATGGATAAGACGACTAATTCGCAACATAAATGTCAATGTAAGCATCAGTTTCTGTTGGAACGTGCTTCCCGGACCAAATAACATACATTTCCTACGTCTTCAATGCGAATCATGTAGCAAATGTAATTTAAAGGACATAAAAATATCGAGTGAATTTACTAAAATAATTATGAACCACTTGAATTTGCATTCAACAGGCAATGTTCAGAAGTCTGGTGTAGGAGTACTGCATGCTCTAATTCGAAACAACAAAAATCAACAGAGTAACTATTATTGAACGTCATCAGGTCACTCATCGAGCATTCCTATGCAGTACTGTTACTGGTGACGTGTTATGATGCCTTTATCGTTAACTTCCTAAGAAGAAATGAAAGGCTGAGCCCCACCAAAAGACGTAAACTCGAGGAAAGAGTTGCGTGAACATATTATTTTACATCTGATAAATCCAAAAGTGTGTTTTGGGCTACGAATTCTGCCCCCAGGGTGTGTGCAACACAGCTGGAATTTGTTGCCAATAACTGAGACACCTTTCGGTCACAGTGTAAGAAAATCGAGCAACAAAACTACATCACCTGTGCTACTGCATGATAACGCACTATGTTGATTTGAGAAACAAAACTATCCAGGAGATTGATAGGAAAGTCGTCTCTCAGGCACATTTGTATTGATAGGGAAGTCCTCTCTCAAGCACTTGTCCCTCTCGTCATATATTTGTAAAATTTTACCTTTCCCACTCTAGATCGATCAACCGTCAAGGCAATTCATTTCTAGACGAAAATACTTTTAAAACTACTCTTGTTTATTGACATCGTTAGAACAAGTAGGTTTCTACAGGCGTAGAATTTGTAAACAACTTTAGCATTGTCATATCGTTTTAGATATCGTGAAAGAAAATTCTGCTGCTAATTAATTTCTCTTTGATAATTACTGTTGCGTTTAGTAAACTAATGGAAAATGCAATTAAAATATTCACTGTACTAATACAAACTAAAGTCAGCTTAATACAGAAACATCACGACGGCAGTCTATCTTAATAAAGCATTAAGTTTCTGTGAGACAATTGGGCTTATTTTAACACGAATTAGTAGGATATTACAGACTTTACACTTAGAAAAGATCTGTATTTATTTCATTTCCTGTACCATTCGTAAGTGTTATGAAAATGGGGCTTTTCATAGATAAAATTATGTATTCACAACAACAAAAAAATGTCGGCAGAAAACAAAAGTGGCATTATGAATCTGGCAGTACCGTAAGGTTTTCACTCTGACACTAAGAGTTACTGAAAGTAGCAAGAAGAATTTTGCTCGAGCGTTGTCTTACGATTCCCTTATTAAGTTTTTATCTGCCTGCTTGTAGCTGTGCTACAAAAGAATTAAAAATCTGGCTTTCAGCAAGTCTCGAAAGGCGAACAAAAGCAGCTTGCACCTGGTTACTAAGCATGTTACCTGGGGACTGGTTTTTTCTTAAAGCGGGAAGACATCCTTTTGTGGTTCAATTGGCAAATGTCAGTCAGACGTGTGACGTTAGTCTAAGCGTTTCGGTGTGTTGAATTTGTACCAATGATTTTTCTACACGTTTTTTCTGTCCCAAATAGAGTTGAAGTCTCCCATTAGTATTTTCACGTCATCTTGGTGAATTTTGCTCATGGTATTTTCGAGTGTGTTCCAGAATTTTTCAACATTGTCGGTGTTTTTCTTATTTTCGATGTTGGTGGGTTCAAATGGTTCAAATGGCTCTGAGCACTATGGGACTTAACTGCTGTGGTCATCAGTCCCCTAGAACTTAGAACTAGTTAAACCTAACTAACCTAAGGACATCGCACACATCCATGCCCGAGGCAGGATGCGAACCTGCGACCGTAGCGGTCGCGCGGTTCCAGACTGTAGCGCCTAGAACCTCTCGAACACTCCGGCCGTCGATGTTGGTGGGGACACGTGCATTGATGAGTGTATATGTTTTACTGGGGCTCTGAATGACCATAGTCATAAGTCGCTTGTTGACGGGCCAGCCGCGGTGGCCGAGCGGTTCTTGGCTCTTCAGTCTGGAACCGCGCGACTGCTACGGTCGCAGGTTCGAATCCAGCCTTGGGCATGAATTTGTGTGATGTCCTTAGATTAGCTAGGTATAAGTAGTTCTAAGTTCTAGGAGACTGATGACCTCCACTGTTAAGTTCCATAGTGCTCAGAGCCATTGGAACCTTTTGATTGTCGATCGGTGTGAATTCTTTGGCAGAGTTGATAGATCGGTGTTCGAGAAATGCAATGCCGAAGATTGGTACGCCTTTCGTTACCTTTTGTTGTATTCTGCTCTTGAAGATGCAATGGTTTCCCTAATACACGGTTTCATTGTCAGTTAGTCGTGGTTCTTGAAGTGCAAGGATGAGAATTTTTTGTCGGTCCATTTCTTTTGTGAAATTATTTAGTTTTCGTGTTTGATCCAAGGTATCGATGTTTACTTTTAAATGCATGTTTTTTGCTTGTAGGGAAATTTACCAGAGATCTTCGATATTCTCTGTCGTGCTAACCTGGACTCCCCAGAATCCGAAAATCCAACTGCCGCCTGTCGACAGCCGGGTTGTGTACCACCTGGGATAAAGTTGACTTTGCTTGCATAGTTTACGTTTGCTTGTGTTTCATTGGTTGTGCTTGGGTGATACCAGGACCGGACAGGACCAGAGGGTGTTGAAGCCTTTGAAAGCAAATATTTTCAGCCAAGCTCATTGAGCTAACACGGTGACCAGAGTAACGGTGATTTTCACTCAGACGTGTCTGGATTTTGCGTTCAACGGATTGAGTAGCCGTTCAGGATTGTGTTAGTATTTGGTTCACCCCTAGTATTTGATTTCCTCGGTACCACCCATATGGGGGAGGGTTTCCACTATCCGCCACACGCGATTATTATTATTATTATTATTATTATTATTATTATTGTCATTATGTCTCAGCAAATCCCATATGGTGTATCTTCCCACCACTGAAATAGATGTGTATTGTTCGATTCAGTATTTCCATCACATAAATGTGGTTTATAATTACGTTACATTGCTACTAGTAGACATATTTCTCACTTTTTCTTAGACAGTTGCTACCTGTTACTCCACCATAGGAATTTATGTGCGAAGCATTGATGAAATACAGACGTTCAAATTATCCGATTTCTGTAATTTCATTTCGATACCAGATCGTTCTAATCGGATTCAGCCAGGTAGTCTTAATGTGGATATCCGACCACGACTGTCATCATATGATAGACTGTGTAAACCACATTCTTTATCGGACTGTTGAATATAGATCACTTATCTATGACAGGACCTGAATTCTTAAACACTGTGGAAAATAATAATCCGATGTGCTTATTACAAATACGTTATTCCAATATAAATATGTGAACTAACGAGATAACAGTTTATTTACAGGAGCAGAACTAATGTTCAAATGTTCAAATGTGTGTGAAATCGTATGGGACTTAACTGCTAAGGTCATCAGTACCTAAGCTTACACACTACTTAACCTAAATCATCCTAAGGACAAACACACACACCCATGCCCGAGGGAGGACTCGAACCTCCGCCGGGATCAGCCACGCAGCTCATGACTGCAGCGCCCCTGACCGCTCGGCTAATCCCGCGCGGCTACTAAAAGTATACTCGTCCACAAAACCCATGTGGACAATTATCTGATAATCGGTCAAGCTTTGCTTTGTCGCAGCTCTTTAGGATACAAGTCCATTTACTTTCAGGCTCTTACATACAATTCTTGCAATGCAAGGTAATTGAAAAAACTCATCCACTCGACGCCAACTGAGGAACTGACTGGTGCATGTGTTGTTCAACACACAGTAGTTGTCACCCTCACTGGAATCAATGAGTGTGTGCGTGTGTGTGTGTGTGTGTGTGTGTGTGTGTGTGTGTGTGTGTGTGAGTGAGTTTTCGTGTTAATGCACAATCTGAATCAATACTATTAACATCAGACAGACAACCGGGCACCAAATATGACTGTAAAGTGTGTTAATGCGATGGGAAGTTACAAACTGAATTTTCACCTAACCCACGTCCTGCATATTACGTTAAGGAAGATGTATTAACTCCATAGTATCGTTAGCAGAGAGTGCGCTCTTGTTGTCGAGGCCTGCGACAAGCGCAGCGATCAGCACTGCCCAATGCCGCCGCGATTTGTTTATGTTGGCTGAGCGTGGACACTGCAGCAGACGCTTCGCCATAAACAGAAAGAAATCACCTTGGCTCTGACTGCAGTGAGCGGATATCACTGCCTGCGTGTTCTTATAGTAACCAACGTGAGACTCTACTCACAGGTGCCATGGAGCAATTGCAACGGGTATCATGTCATTAGTCATGAGAATATTAACCAGTGATGAAATGTCCACTCTATTTGAATCCTAAGAAAATAGGAACCTTCTCACAAAGGAATGTGAGGTGATATCAAAATTTATCCAACATACAAAAATTAACTGCAGGGCTTTCATGTATGCAGTAGTAGCACACAAGGAAATAATATGTCTTGGAAGCGTATATTTCATTTCCTCTTCTCATATTAACGTCCTTGTTTCAGAATGAAGTGAGAAAATTAACGCGAAAAACTTAAGTTCCTGAGAAGCATATAAGTCATTTCCTCGTCTCATATCATAGCTTTTGTTTTAGTATGAGGTGAAAAAATAAACAGTTTACGGCTCTGAAACATAATATGACACCAGATTCTTATCGTAGGCGCTATCGGAAACGCAAAAAGCAGGGAGCTGTCCATTCTTTTGTCCTAAAGAGCTGCGACAAAGCAAAGCTTGACCGATTATCAGATAATTGTCCACATGGGTTTTGTGGACGAGTATACTTTTAGTAGCCGCGCGGGATTAGCCGAGCGGTCAGGGGCGCTGCAGTCATGAGCTGCGTGGCTGATCCCGGCGGAGGTTCGAGTCCTCCCTCGGGCATGGGTGTGTGTGTTTGTCCTTAGGATGATTTAGGTTAAGTAGTGTGTAAGCTTAGGTACTGATGACCTTAGCAGTTAAGTCCCATACGATTTCACACACATTTGAACATTTGAACATTAGTTCTGCTCCTGTAAATAAACTGTTATCTCGTTAGTTCACATATTTATATTGGAATAACGTATTTGTAATAAGCACATCGGATTATTATTTTCCACAGTGTTTAAGAATTCAGGTCCTGTCATAGATAAGTGATCTATATTCAACAGTCCGATAAAGAATGTGGTTTACACAGTCTATCATATGATGACAGTCGTGGTCGGATATCCACATTAAGACTACCTGGCTGAATCCGATTAGAACGATCTGGTATCGAAATGAAATTACAGAAATCGGATAATTTGAACGTCTGTATTTCAACAATGCTTCGCACATAAATTCCTATGGTGGAGTAACAGGTAGCAACTGTCTAAGAAAAAGTGGGAAATATGTCTACTAGTAGCAATGTAACGTAATTATAAACCACATTTATGTGATGGAAATACTGAATCGAACAATACACATCTATTTCAGTGGTGGGAAGATACACCATATGGGATTTGCTGAGACATAATGACAATAATAATAATAATAATAATAATAATAATCGCGTGTGGCGGATAGTGGAAACCCTCCCCCATATGGGTGGTACCGAGGAAATCAAATACTAGGGGTGAACCAAATACTAACACAATCCTGAACGGCTACTCAATCCGTTGAACGCAAAATCCAGACACGTCTGAGTGAAAATCACCGTTACTCTGGTCACCGTGTTAGCTCAATGAGCTTGGCTGAAAATATTTGCTTTCAAAGGCTTCAACACCCTCTGGTCCTGTCCGGTCCTGGTATCACCCAAGCACAACCAATGAAACACAAGCAAACGTAAACTATGCAAGCAAAGTCAACTTTATCCCAGGTGGTACACAACCCGGCTGTCGACAGGCGGCAGTTGGATTTTCGGATTCTGGGGAGTCCAGGTTAGCACGACAGAGAATATCGAAGATCTCTGGTAAATTTCCCTACAAGCAAAAAACATGCATTTAAAAGTAAACATCGATACCTTGGATCAAACACGAAAACTAAATAATTTCACAAAAGAAATGGACCGACAAAAAATTCTCATCCTTGCACTTCAAGAACCACGACTAACTGACAATGAAACCGTGTATTAGGGAAACCATTGCATCTTCAAGAGCAGAATACAACAAAAGGTAACGAAAGGCGTACCAATCTTCGGCATTGCATTTCTCGAACACCGATCTATCAACTCTGCCAAAGAATTCACACCGATCGACAATCAAAAGGTTCCAATGGCTCTGAGCACTATGGAACTTAACAGTGGAGGTCATCAGTCTCCTAGAACTTAGAACTACTTATACCTAGCTAATCTAAGGACATCACACAAATTCATGCCCAAGGCTGGATTCGAACCTGCGACCGTAGCAGTCGCGCGGTTCCAGACTGAAGAGCCAAGAACCGCTCGGCCACCGCGGCTGGCCCGTCAACAAGCGACTTATGACTATGGTCATTCAGAGCCCCAGTAAAACATATACACTCATCAATGCACGTGTCCCCACCAACATCGACGGCCGGAGTGTTCGAGAGGTTCTAGGCGCTACAGTCTGGAACCGCGCGACCGCTACGGTCGCAGGTTCGCATCCTGCCTCGGGCATGGATGTGTGCGATGTCCTTAGGTTAGTTAGGTTTAACTAGTTCTAAGTTCTAGGGGACTGATGACCACAGCAGTTAAGTCCCATAGTGCTCAGAGCCATTTGAACCATTTGAACCCACCAACATCGAAAATAAGAAAAACACCGACAATGTTGAAAAATTCTGGAACACACTCGAAAATACCATGAGCAAAATTCACCAAGATGACGTGAAAATACTAATGGGAGACTTCAACTCTATTTGGGACAGAAAAAACGTGTAGAAAAATCATTGGTACAAATTCAACACACCGAAACGCTTAGACTAACGTCACACGTCTGACTGACATTTGCCAATTGAACCACAAAAGGATGTCTTCCCGCTTTAAGAAAAAACCAGTCCCCAGGTAACATGCTTAGTAACCAGGTGCAAGCTGCTTTTGTTCGCCTTTCGAGACTTGCTGAAAGCCAGATTTTTAATTCTTTTGTAGCACAGCTACAAGCAGGCAGATAAAAACTTAATAAGGGAATCGTAAGACAACGCTCGAGCAAAATTCTTCTTGCTACTTTCAGTAACTCTTAGTGTCAGAGTGAAAACCTTACGGTACTGCCAGATTCATAATGCCACTTTTGTTTTCTGCCGACATTTTTTTGTTGTTGTGAATACATAATTTTATCTATGAAAAGCCCCATTTTCATAACACTTACGAATGGTACAGGAAATGAAATAAATACAGATCTTTTCTAAGTGTAAAGTCTGTAATATCCTACTAATTCGTGTTAAAATAAGCCCAATTGTCTCACAGAAACTTAATGCTTTATTAAGATAGACTGCCGTCGTGATGTTTCTGTATTAAGCTGACTTTAGTTTGTATTAGTACAGTGAATATTTTAATTGCATTTTCCATTAGTTTACTAAACGCAACAGTAATTATCAAAGAGAAATTAATTAGCAGCAGAATTTTCTTTCACGATATCTAAAACGATATGACAATGCTAAAGTTGTTTACAAATTCTACGCCTGTAGAAACCTACTTGTTCTAACGATGTCAATAAACAAGAGTAGTTTTAAAAGTATTTTCGTCTAGAAATGAATTGCCTTGACGGTTGATCGATCTAGAGTGGGAAAGGTAAAATTTTACAAATATATGACGAGAGGGACAAGTGCTTGAGAGAGGACTTCCCTATCAATACAAATGTGCCTGAGAGACGACTTTCCTATCAATCTCCTGGATAGTTTTGTTTCTCAAATCAACATAGTGCGTTATCATGCAGTAGCACAGGTGATGTAGTTTTGTTGCTCGATTTTCTTACACTGTGACCGAAAGGTGTCTCAGTTGTTGGCAACAAATTCCAGCTGTGTTGCACACACCCTGGAGGCAGAATTCGTAGCCCAAAACACACTTTTGGATTTATCAGATGTAAAATAATATGTTCACGCAACTCTTTCCTCGAGTTTACGTCTTTTGGTGGGGCTCAGCCTTTCATTTCTTCTTAGGAAGTTAACGATAAAGGCATCATAACACGTCACCAGTAACAGTACTGCATAGGAATGCTCGATGAGTGACCTGATGACGTTCAATAATAGTTACTCTGTTGATTTTTGTTGTTTCGAATTAGAGCATGCAGTACTCCTACACCAGACTTCTGAACATTGCCTGTTGAAAGCAAATTCAAGTGGTTCATAATTATTTTAGTAAATTCACTCGATATTTTTATGTCCTTTAAATTACATTTGCTACATGATTCGCATTGAAGACGTAGGAAATGTATGTTATTTGGTCCGGGAAGCACGTTCCAACAGAAACTGATGCTTACATTGACATTTATGTTGCGAATTAGTCGTCTTATCCATCACATGGATAACGAGGATGCTCCGTTTTGCTACAGTTGTTTCATAGCTAACAAGGGAGCCTTCCCATCGCACCCTCCTCAGATTTAGTTATAAGTTGACACAGTGGATAGGCCTTGAAAACTGAACACAGATCATTCGAAAAACAGGAAGAAGTTGTGTGGACCTATGAAAAAAATATTCAAACCAAACAAACTGAGTAGTCCGTGTGCATGATAAGCAACATCAAGGATAGCTTGAGCACGGGAGCGCAGTGGTCGCGTGGTTAGCGTGAGAAGCTGCAGAACGAGAGGTCGTTGGTTTAAGTCTTCCCTCGGGTTAGTTGTTTGATTTTTTTTATTTTCAGACAATCATCACCACACGTACTGTTATTCAACAAATGTAGGAAATAATCATACGTTCGACAATCGTTCGATCCCTTAAGGAACTTTCCGATGCCTTACAGTTCGGAAAATATTCATTGACATTGTTATTGGAGTCACGAGCTATATTTGCTGGATTCATATTGCCCACGCAATGCATCGCACGTATTTAATGCACTCTCGTCCAAAGTAGCGAACAGTTAACTGCCAGCCAGGGAGCCTCATTAGCAGGAATACTCTCTCTTCCGTGCGCTATAGTCGACTGACGTCATGTCTTTCGATGTTTTTTAGGTGTAGCGTCATCATACTACGGCGCGGTTACCTCGCATCGGACGGACGGACTGACAGATAATAATTGTCTGAAAATAAAAATTAAACTTTTCACTCCTGGGAAAATTTGACGGAAGGACCTCTCGTTCCGCAGCTGCGTGCGCTAACCACGGGATCACGGCGCTCCTGAGCTCACCCTATCCTTGATGTTGCCTATCTTGCGCATGGACTACTCAGTTTGTATATTTTGCTTATTTTTTTCATACTTCCACACAACTTCTTCCTGTTTTCTCGATTGATCTGTGTTCAGTTTTTCAAGGCCTATCCCCTGTATCAACTTATAACTACGAGTAAATCTGAGGGCGGTGCGATGGGGATGTTCCCTTGTTAGTGGTATTGTGTGTTGGTGGCGTTGCCAGTTTACATACTGTGCATGTAACTCACAATAAATGCGTTGGATTCCTCCTGTGATCAGTTTACTTGAAAAACGTTTGTTGTCATCGTAATTTGTGTAACTGTCTCTCCGACTTCCAATTTGACAATTTGTGGAAAAATTGTTTACCTTCTTAGTCCTAGTTTCAAACATTGTCTGATAGAAAATGTAGGCATGAAGGAGTCTGTAAAAGCAATTAATCGCTATTATAGCAAACTTTTGAATCCACTGGACACTTGAATTCTATATATTGATTCTGAGAGTTTTGTTATTTCTCTTGTTATTTACTGTCCCAAAGTCATCCGTGAGAATAAAATTAAAGGCAGTTGGATTAGGTTCCTGATCTATAAACTGTGATTTAACATTCTGCGCTGCTAAATAAATTTTGAAGGTTGTATTCTTTACGTAAAACAGAGTATCGATGTCAGTCCTAGGATTGACGATAAACTTCAGAAATACAATTACGGAAAAGTGACATATCGATTACGGCTACTCACCATCAACAATAGTTGTTACCCATTGTTTAGTATTTGCTATTTTACCGTCGTTACCCTTTAGAGGCCAACCTGATCTTTCCACAGTGCCATTTTTACTTGCTTCTTAATATGTCCTATAACTACAGATTTGTTGAAAATATGAACTGTTAAATACGCTATTCCACAAATTAAAAACTTCCAGTTATTCTTCATATCTTGAAACTTACTACCGTTGACTTTCACTGAAGGAAAGATACGTAATAATAAAATGAAATCAAAGATTAGAATGTCGAAGCATAGTGTGAATGGTTAAAATGAAATGAACTAAAAATCATCTTCTTGTCTAAAACACTTTACTCTTCCAGAGAACTTCGGTACCTCTCAAAATTTTTTCAGCTCTGATGTTTAGCCACATGTGGAAAAATAGCGGGTCTCATGATGCAGCACTGTTTAGCCGTCACAAAATAAAGCCTCAAAAATCAGTAAATAAAACTATTCTTGTACAGTTGCTCCGAATCGCATATACCAACCGCCCTTTGCTGCGACAACTACTCAAAGTCTATTGGGTATTTGATTTTGTTCTGCTTTTTCGGGCCTCCTTACCTCTCCTTCTAGCCCAACCTTTGTTCTGCAATTACGTCTTCATCGGGGAGCTTCTCCTCAACATTTTTATTTTGTTCTGAACTGTTTTGTACCCTTCTTGCATACACACGTGTGTCACGTATTTTGTAGAGACTGAATGAATATATAAGGTGAGTATTTCTTCTCTTATCAAATTAAATATTACATATCTTGCTGTGAATTAATTTGTTTGTCCCCATTCCACTTATTGCGTTTCCTTGAAATTATATAAAACATAAGTCTGTAAAAAAAAATCGCGTATAGCCTCCTTTGGCTTCCACAACAGCTGGAAGTCTGTTGGGCATTGAGCCCACAACTCGAGCCACAGAACTAGGAGATTCAAGTAACTCATTCCAAGCTTCATGAATTTGCTGATTTGTCGTGCGTTGACAAATGGGTGGTTCTCACTGAAACGGCGTATCTGCTGATCCTGAGCTTGCGTTGTTTTGCGGCGACGGCCATGAGGCCTCCCATTCAAGTTACCACTCTCTTCCTTTCGTCTGATCCACCTGGCTACCGTCGACTTGTGAAGACCCATAGTTCTCGCTATGTCGGCATTTGAAGATCCCTCTGCATGGAGTATTATAGCGCCCTTGTCTGCCTCAGCCAGATGGGCCATTTAGCGTTGACTGAATGATTCGTCGCGGTTAATATTGGCTGCGGAAACAGCGCTGGCAGGAAACAGACTGCCTCCTCCAAGATGGCAGCCGCAACGCAGTGGCCAAGTATGTGTAACACGGAAATCGATGGCATAAAAGACAGATCGCAAGCCCGTGCCCGTGTCATTACATAGTGGAGCAACTTAGAATCTCTAATTTTTCTCAGAAGTGACTGGTCCACTCTTGTCATGTCTTATCCTGATAAATATTACATGAAATGAAATGTTTACGTTTTGCATATGCGGCAGGCCTGAGGCAAGAAACATTTCTGAAATATCTGAGGCAACCTGAAGAACACTTCGTGAATATTATCTGTAGAAGGTTGCCTTATAAGAAGGAAAACGTGTTTATCCCCGCTCGCCGTGTTTCCAGGTGGCGCAGTTTACTCGGAGGCATACATAATTCTCGCCGGGCGTAAGAAGCGACTCGACGAGCGAGGGGAACTCGCCAAATGTCATAGGCTGATTGTCCCGAAACTTTGCTCAGTGAAGGACAGGACAAAATAAGCGAACATGTGTTTCGGCTTATCTGCAGACACTCGACCGTTTCCGAGAAAACGACGGTCAAAGTTATCAACGCGCTGTTGCTCTAGTGTAGATACCTTCTGCAGCCGAGAACGCAATTGAAGCGGTGGCTACCGTCGTTCCTTCTTAACACTGATTCCCGTGTTCGATACCATATTGGGTTTTTTAATTATTTTATTTTCCTGCCTCTCTATCGGAATTATCTACGAATGTTTTTTTCTAAGTTATGTTGAAATAATGTTGTCATTATTCGCCAATTAACTTTATGTGTAATTAATGAATTAAAAAGTAATAAACGAATGAGACAAGCTGATCTAACATCATCTGGGCTGCCTCATGTATCGTTATAACCAAATATTTTATAAATGTTAATCTACATTCAGATCCGATGATGGCACCTTTAGTGTGTTGAAACCGGTTATCCAGTAAACAATATTTAAGCGATCTTGGCTTCTGAATTATTTCTACAACAGAGTGATCGCCCCACTACGCACTGTGTGTTCCCTTTTTAACTTATTTCTTTACACAGTAAATTAACTGACGAATAACGACAACAGTGTTTCAACATAAATTGGAATAAACATTCGTAGATAATTCAGAGAGTGAGGGGAAAAAAAAGGAAAAACCGGGTTTCGAACTCGCAGCGCAAAGTTCAGAAATCGCTATGGTAGCCGCAGAGCCACCGCTCCAGTTGAATGCTTACCCGCTAAGAGGTGTCTACACTATAGTAACAGCGCATTGAAAACTTTGACCGTCGTTTTCTCAGAAGCGGTAGAGTGTAAGCAGATAAGCCGAGACACGTGTTCGCTTATTTTGTCCCCGCTTTCACTGAGCGAAGTTTCAGCAAGATCGGGGTATTTCCTCGGGAACACAGGAAGAAACCATAGTAATAATGTAATTCAAGGCTCGCAAGAAAAGATTTAAGTGGTCCTTTTTCCCGCACACTGTTAATGAGTGGGACGGTAGAGAAATAACCCTAACCTTCTGCCAGGCACGTAAGTCCGGATTGCCAAGATTTCCTGTTGATGTAGTCATGTAGATGTAACGACGAAATTATGTTTTAATTACGACATGTGACTTTCATTTGATTTAAACATCGAAGTTGTTTGCTGTTTCAAAATGGTTCAAATGCCTCTAAGCACTATGGGACTCAACTGCTGTGGTCATAAGTCCCCTAGAACTTAGAACTACTTAAACCTAACTAACCTAAGGACATCACACACATCCATGCCCCAGGCAGGATTCGAACCAGCGACCGTAGCAGTCGCACGGTTCCGGACTGCGCGCCTAGAACCGCGAGACCACCGCGGCCGGCTCGTTTGTTGTTTATTTACTTTTTGTTCAATAGTTTCAGGCATATACAAACACCTAGGCGCGTTAAATTGATATTGAAATAAAGTGTCATGCGTGGACCAATAACAATAAATTCCCACCTACTTGTTATAGTACTGCAGTATCTGCCAGCGTCTTCAGAAGTGGATATCGCATACGAAGTTCCTAGGGTGTTTGTAATGGATATTGCAGACGACTTCGACAAAGTTTGAATGTAGCTTCGTAAAAGTTCCGTGAGCAAACGATCTGAGTTGCTGGCGAATACAGTTTATCCTCACTAGACAGTATACAGGGTGGTCCCGAATTCATGGTACAAACTTTAATGGTAGGTACAGGACATTGTAACAAGGATTTATTGTATAGGAATGTATAGTCGCAGGTGACGCGGTGAGGCGTAAACAGGGGAAAGAGAAATGGAGTGATCGGTTGGTGTCACTGCCGGTAGAGGGCAGTAGATGAACATGATGTATCGCAGTAGGGACAAGCGCCATTCACAATTGTGCTGCCGTAGACGATGGGTGACTTTACGTATGCAGAAAAAGCAGACATGCATTACATGTACGGCCGTGCAAATGGTAACGCCAGAGCTGCGTTACGAATGTATCGCGCGGAGTATCCTAATCGACGAATGCCGGATCATAGAATTTTTCAACGGTTACATCGTCAACTTTGTGAAACAGGTACGTTCGACGTCAACAGACATGACGCTGGTCGATTAAGAGCTGTACGCACTCCACGACTGGAAGAACGCATCTTGAACATAGTGGCTGATAGACCCGAGTCAAGCACAAGAACTGTTGCGCGTGACGTACATATGAGTCATCAGACTGTATGCAGAGTGTTAAATGAAAATCGCTTACACCCCTTCCATTTTCAAAAAGTACAAGCATTGAATCCGGCAGATTATCCTCTTCGCGTGAACTTCTGCCAGTGGTTGTTGCAGCAATGTGCGTTGCAGCCGGATTTCGTAGGTCATGTGCTATTTACAGATGAAGCGACATTTTCACGCGAGGGTGTCTTTAATGCGCACAATTCCCATGTGTGGGCAACAGATAATCCACATGCAACGCGTCCACATGCGTATCAACAACGTTTCGGTATTAATGTGTGGGCTGGTATTGTGAACGACTTTTTGATTGGGCCATACTTACTACCCACGCGACTCTGTGGCGAAAGCTATCTTATTTTTCTGCAAGAAGTGTTACCAGAACTGCTACAAGATGTTCCGCTCGCCATTCGTAACCGCATGTGGTTTCAGCACGATGGAGCGCCAGCACACTTCAGCACTGCTGTACGGAATTACCTGAATGCCACGTTTGGTGCTAGATGGATTGGGCGTGGTGGACCAGTCCCTTGGCCACCCCGATCTCCTGATTTCTCTTGCCTCGATTACTTTTTATGGGGACATCTTAAGAGCCTTGTTTATGAGACTCCAGTTGACTCAGATGAGGATCTCGTTGCTCGCATATCTGTAGCTGCTGCAGGTGTGCGTGAAATACCAGGCATCTTTGAACGTGTACGCCAATCGCTGCACCGACGCTGTCAAGCATGTATCGCTCATGGTGGACGCAATTTTGAACACTTACTGTAAACATGACACTTGTCAACAACGATTTCAATAAAATCTTTCGTTTTCCTTTCGGCCGTTATTTCCCCTGTTTACGCCTCACCGCGTCACCTGGGACTATACATTCCTATACAATATATCCTTGTTACAATGTCCTGCACCTACCATTAAAGTTTGTACCATGAATTCGGGACCACCCTGTATATTATCATTATACATGAGGTGAGTAGGGTTTCGCCGCGTTGCGGTGGCCGAGCGGTTCCAGGCGCTTCAGTGACGAACCGCACGGCTGCTTCAGTCGCAGGTTGGAATCCTACCTCGGGCATAGATGTCTGTGATGCCCTTAGGCTAGCTAGGTTTAAGTAGTTCTAGGTCTAGGGGCTGATGACCTAAGCAGTTAGGTCGCATAGTTCTTGAAGCCATTTTTTGACCTTTCGCGTAAATTTTCTTTACATAAACCGTCGTATCTTTTGATTGCGTTGACATAGAAGCTCACTTTTTTACACCAGCATGGGACCGGTTACAGCAAGAAGTGCGATACATTTCCGCTTATTATGTCCACCCGTTCTGGAGGTAAACGGGTTTTAAGGGTTGGGTAGACCGATAGACGGTCAAGAAAGTGAGACTAGTAGGGTTCCGTTTTTACCGGTTTAGGTGACGAAATCCTAACAACGAAAACACTGAAGATGAGGGCCGCATAAATAACACCCGCTACTCTTTATTCGAAATGTTCTAGTTGCTGTCGATACATAAGCATATTAGTCGTAGCTACGTTTTCGATCCAAATCACGTTTACAGGAATGCAAATAGAATGTATTTGCCTATACACGTGGTAATTCACATCCCAGTATTAATGCCACCGCGTTTTAGAAGTACGAACATTCTCATTGCTAGCTAGCTTAAGAAACACTTCTGCTAATGAACGTTTTCTGGCTGTGGCGAGTCTAGTGGAGAATTCGAAACAATGCAGAATACGTTTGGCAGCTATGTAGCCGTTTATTTCCTGGGGTGGTGCAGAATTATCCTACAAAATTTACTCTCTAATAACAGTAATTTGTTATTTCGATAAACATCCCGAATGATTGTCACATAAGCGGTGACATAAAGGAAGAAAATTCATGTTTTTGAGTCCAGAAAGCTCTATGCAACAGAAACTGCAGATTTTCATTTCGAAATTGCCTGCTTGTTCATGTCTGGGGTAATAATAGAGGGCTGTTTGCCTAGGTTGTCTGCTAGCATAGTGAAAGGAAGGTCTGGTTTGTTTTCGGTTCTAATCTCTATGGAGGCAGGTAGAATATCAGTAAAGCAATTTTAAGAAATTCTCGCGCACCCAATACGTTTTATCGCTACCTTTATTCTGTACTGGCGCCCTGTGCATGTCAATATGACACTCTTGTAGAATTTCATACATGTTACTGCCTACTTTTTCCGCTTCTGTCAATAATGGAATTGACTTAAGTGTGGCACTGAATGATTTTTAACTGAATTTCGTTATGAATCTTCACGCATTGCTAAATTTGCACACTTTCATGGTAGGTCAGCAACGGTAATCCAGTATGACTGGTCTGAACGTTGACACAGACCGTTTCGCGGCCGAATGCGGATAATATTTTGCTACTTCGTAACGATCTGGGGTTCTTTGTCTTACTGAAACAGTTAAGTCATCTCGATAAGTTGAAATTCATTTTTATTTGTCCAGTTCATACCAATTAGCGTTTGTTCTTTCAGTTCTGTCTTATATTTACGTGTTGTATTTAACACACTAATCAGCATTAATATAGTCTTACAAATTATGGAATACAGTCTAAAAAAGTTCAGATAGTTTGTCAATTTCACGCCTGCGCATAGTATGTTGGTAGCACTTCGTCGCCTTGCCTGTTATGCTGTGTAGCAGACTTTAAAGCCGTGCGGATCAGCATAACGAAAAGGCGAGGGGTCTCGCTCGTTTTGTCCACGACTGTACATATAGTCTGCGCCCGCGAGCTCGGCTCCAGTTCACCACCGGCAATGGAGGGTGAAGCTTTGACAATGCCAGCCACTCGTGCTGGCGAAACGTCAGAAAAATCATTAGATGAACGTCGGCCGAAGAACCCGAGACAGAAGCCAATAGGCAGTTTGTCAACAAGTGGCCACGAAAGCCTCAACAATTTTGTACGTGGAATTGGCAGTTAGAGCGATATCGCGTACTAAAATTATAAAAGAGTGGACATTTCACAAGTACTGAAGAAACGCGAAAAATAACAAACCTAGGTTCATTATGTTTAGCTTTTTTACAGTAGAATTTTGCTGTTGCTCTCTAGAATACTGCGAAAAATATCATATCTTGGAGGCGATAGCTAGAACCAAGCTATATAGGCCATTTCTACTTAGCGATTCCAGTGGTCTTATTTTCAGCGTTTTTACAGTAGATATGTTACAGGATTTCTATTTTTCCTCTCGGTTTCTGTAATGCTGCGATATATAAATTTGTTGCCTTTCACAGAAGTACAGAAAGGAAGAAAGTAATAGAAATGATGGAACAAACCACAGTGCATACTTGTCGGAAAAACGGATAAGTTCCGTAGCTAGGAATCAACAACTATAATTCACCTATGTAACACAAATGCACTTAGTATTCTCCAAAGTAGCAGACACAACTTCTAAAAAAAAGAGAATCTCAAAAAATTTTACTGCAGACGTCAAGTACGAAGATGCGAAAAATGATCGTTGCAGTCGGTAACTAGAAATGACATGCCTCACACCTGTTACAACAGTTCGAAAACAACAAATCTTAGAACTGGTATGGAGATTTATCGAATGCGTGGTTTCGTAACTTCAAGAATAAGAGAAAAAGAAACGCGCAACTTAAGAATTATTGGAAAACACCACAACGCAAGTAGTGAAAAGTCACTGAAATAGAGAACACTGAAAAACTTATATAGAAACTTTTCACGATATGTTTGCAGAGGAGTGAAAATTCGTGACTGACAAGAAGAAAGAAGGACAAAAAAATTGCATGAGAACGCAAACTTTCAAACCATGACACAGTATGGAACAACCAGAATGATTAATGAACAAATTACTAAAAACATTGAATGACAGGCACGAAACACATACCACCGAAATACATACTCCCCCCCCTCCGTTCCTCAAATTGTTACATAAAAAACACAAATGAGCTCATAAACCAAACAGACTCATCCATAACCCAAAAAAATTCAGTATTAAATCAGGGCATTCCGAAAACGAGAATACTTTCACCAACGAAATATCCCTAAAACAAATTACAATACGAAAAAAGAGTATACAATAAGTTTTTAAAATAGGTACCTAATGAAGGCATCCAGAGTCAATATTTAACATCCAGTACTACAATCTGCTGCATAAACAAAATGAAATCAGACATTACGTCATTGCCCAATGTCGACAGGTGGAATCGGAGAATGTAATTGTGACATCATACATTATTGCGTCACTTATCAAAACCGACAGGCAGGATCAGACGGAGGAACTGGAGTTGTTGGTGTTATATCACCTCCTTTTGTGTCCAATCTCCACTATAGTACATGTTCGTATAAAACTAACATTCAATTTAATAAAGTGATAATGTAAGATGTTGTCTTCCATTGCGGAAATCCATGAAAATGTTTGCTATTCGACAGTGGCTTAAATGTTCAGCAGACTTCGTTGTTGAGGAATAACCGAAATCAGCGTCATTCCAGAAATCGAGCTTCAAGAAACTGATGGTCTGGAAGCATTGCTGATGAGCCACACCAGACCACGTAGAATCACGCTGTGCTTGTTCCCACTCGCAACCGCCACTGAGAATTCCGACAATCCTTGGCAGTGACTGCTTTTTGTTTTTAGGTCGTAAACTCAGAAGAGCAGATGCTTTGTACCTGTGTAAATGGCACAAATTAATTTTATTGTATCTGTAGAGAGTTCATTCTAAAATCACACAACCAGAAGTTTAATCATCTTGTAAAAGATATCCTACGAACTTTAATTCTTGTGTAACGTTGGCGCGCCAGTCCCAGATCGAATTCGCCCAGCGGATTACCGATGTGAGCCGCTATGCTGGCCAGCCCGGATGTGGTTTTTAGGCGGTTTTCCACATCCCACTAGGTGACTACAGGTCTGATCCCCACATTCTGCTTGAGTTATACGGCTCACAAACATCTGAAACACGTTAGCACGATTTTCATGCTTTACACTAGATGCAGACAGCTGGAGTACACTGATTCCGTCCTGGGGGGGGGGGGGGGGGTGTATGGGGTGGCGGCCACCCCGTCCAATTAACCATGCCAAATACGTTGCAACCACGCCAACCCTGGGGAAACTGCGGAACAAAGGCGACAGCAAAAGAAGAAAGAAAGCTGGTGACTAGGACATGCACTCATAACAGGCTGATTAAAAGGCTCACATCAAATACCTTCCGTTACTCCATGATTTTCAAGCAACAGTAGACTGTTATTTTTATCTGATTATAAATAGTTGGAATCAACTTTAAAACAAATACAACTGTGCATTGTACTAATTTACTGTCTGCTCTAAGGCTTGTACGTCACTGTGAAAAACTGCCGAGTCCAGTGTCTCCTGTGAATGTGGCAGTGAGTGAAGACGAGCACAGTGACTCAAATGAGCAAAGAAGTCGACGAACTATGCTTGTTGGCCCAACATTTCAAGGCTACGGTGAAGCAAATAAGCCACATTTCTAGTCTCAAGAGGATTTCTACGATTTTGTTCGTGATTTAAATTTGTCAAAGGAGCGACGAGCTTCGCAATGAATAGATGGAGTATCCTTCTTCGAGATTCGAAAGTGTTTATTTTCTGAATATTTCTAGGAGAAAGTTACATGGTTTCTTGTGATGATTTCGAGTGTTATGAAGACCCTAGGCCTTAACTTCAGTGTAAATGTGTGGCGCCTGTTCCCAGGTTCCAGTTAAATTACTCTGAAAGCAGTACTTACCCTCAGTGGAACAAATTTCCTTCGGTCCTTATTTGTCATGCAGTTAAAGTGAAGGAAACACATGGGAAACGCAAATAGCTACTCACACTTACCTGTTACGATAGATACAAATGTCATAAATGTGAAGATCGGAAAGGGACTGCTATTACTACAATTCTTCTCGCCAAGCAGTTCGAGTATACAGAGTATTGCAGCTTTGTCTGGGAGTGAGACAGCAGAGAAAGCAAAAAATAAGCAACTTTGGGAAAAAATTACCTCCTCGAAATGAGCTGTGAATAGAACAACATGATTAACATTCCTCTTTTTGACTCCAAAATGGTGTATCTACCACGGTGGCACATTGAATTAGGACTCGTCAAAAACTTTGTGCGATGGACAAAACTTCGCGTGGTTTCTTGTGCCCGTAAGTTTTCCAAGGATTAGTGTAGCAAAAATTAAGGGAAAGACTATTTGTAGTTCCGCAGATCGGGGAATTGGTGTCTGATGAACATTTCTTTGATTTTTTGAGTGATGTTGCAACAATGGCTTGGCTGTTACTCAGAAGTGTTTGCATGAAAATTTTAGGCAAACATAAAGCAGAGAAATATAAGAGTATTGTATACTACTGAGAACATACCGCTTTACAGGATGCAACATGCCACTTGAGGTACATTTCTTGAGTGGTCACCCGGGCTTTCACCAGATAATTTTGACGCCATTAGTGACGAATATGGAGAACGGTTCCACCAGGACATGTCTCAAATGGAAAAGTATTTTTAAGGCAAAGAGAGTATTGCAATGTAGTCCGATTGCTCTTTGCAAAGAAATGTTCCTGAGGCAAAATATCTCTCGAAATCGGCTGGGAAATACTGTAACATACGACTCTCTACTTCTCTTTTGTCTCATGTTACCCATTTCTTTGATTCCTTTGCTTACTGGTAGATCATCTACATGTATATCTCCATGGTTATTCTGCAACTCATAATTAAGTGCCTGACAGAGGGTTCATTGAACCAGGTTTAAGCTACTACACTACCGCTCCACTCTCGAGCAGCGCGCGGGAAGAAACGAACACTTAAATCTTTCCGTGCGAGCTCAGGTTTCTTTTATTTTATTATGATGACCATTTCTCCCTATTTATGTGGACGCCAACAAAATATTATAACACTGTAAGGAGAAAGTTGGTTATTGCAATTTCATGAGAAGGTCCTGCGCAGCAAGAAACGACTGTGTTTTAGTGACTGCCACCCCAATTCGTGTATCATATCCGTGGCAATATCTCCCTTATTTCGCGATGGTAAAAAAAGAGCTGCCATTCTTTGAAATTGTTCAGTGTCCTCCGTCCATCCTATCTGATATGAATCCCACACCGCGTAGCAATACATACACCACAAGGGGGCGGACAAGTGTGGTTTAAGACCTGCATCCGTGACAGAAGCCACTAACACACGCTCCTACGGTGCCGCTCGACTAGGTGGCTCGCCGGTTCGAATAATTGTGGTGTAAAAAATGTTCACTGCCAGCATTTGGGACGAAAAGGGGGACGGGGGGTTGAGAGATGATGGTGTAAAGTTCCTGATCACCTGGTTTAAACACCATACCTCTCCACAGTGTCTCATGAACTGAGGGCATGTGATATTGTTGATGGTGATCCGTTCGTCAGATGGTGACGTTAAACTTGGCGGTCCCTTTGGTGTTATTCACGAGCAGTAGGTTATGTGTGAGCACCAGATTTCACCCTCTGCCTTCTCTATTCACTATCATCACTGAACAGAAACATTACACTACACTCAACACACACATACACACACACACACACACACACACACACACACACACACACACACACACACAATACATACAAGTAGTTTTACAAATAATATAATGGGTGATGTTATAAATAAAAAGAAAAAAGCATAGTGTAAGTAGTTTCTTTAGTAGACCTGTTACATTTTGTAAGTGTTCTGGCAATAAATGACAATCTTTCATTTTCCCCACAACATTACCTATGTGATCGTTCTAATTTCAGTTATTCGTAATTGTAATCCCTAAGTATCTAGTTGAGTTCACAACCTTTAGGTTTTTGTGATTGATAGTGTAACAGAAATTTAACTGATACCGTTTACAGCTCATATGGATGACTTCACAGTTTTCTTGATTTAGAGCCAACTGTCACTTTTTGCACCACACAGATATACTGTCTACTAAATTTTCAGTTCGTTTTGATATCCGATGAGTTACTCGACGGTAAATGACTGCGTCATCTGCAAACAATCTAAGATGGCTGCTCAGATTGTTACCCAAATCGTTTATGTAGATAGGAACAACAGGGGCTCTGACACGTCTTTGGCGAACGCCAGATATTGCTTCTGTTTTGCTACACGAATTTCCGTCCTTTATTACGAACTGTGACGTTTCTGACAAGAAATCAGGAATCCAGTCACACAACTGAGACTCCATAGGCACACAATTTAATAAGAAGTTGCTTATGAGGAACGCTATCAAAAGCCTTCTAGAAATATAAAAATGTGGAATCAATTTGACATCTCCTGTCAATAGTACTCATTACTTCGCATTTAGAAGTCTCATTGATAGAGGGTGTCAGTTTACCAGACACATACACTGATCCAAAACAGTATGACTATTACGTAAGTCTGCAGACTTTCTTGGCCGTTGTCACTAAAGTTAAAATCTTCTGGGATGTTAGGCTGAGTCACATTGCCTCTAAAATAATCGGCGTTTCGAGCCCTTTGCCGAGATCTTCTTCAGGATTTTCCGGTCTCCACTTTTGCTAGAACACTGGCACAGACCAGGGTCGCGTTGTCTTATAGAGGGAAGTTTTCCCGCGTTTGTGCTGGAGTAGTGGTAGAATTAGTTAAAATTCTTGTGACTGCCAATGGTGGGCCATCGTCATAGGCTAATATTCCTGTGCTGATGCAGACGATGGGACGTTATTGGCTAAACTCTTGTGGATACTATTAGTGGCCCGACGCCATTAGATAGAAATGCACTATTCTACACCTACGCTGGGGAAGGGTTGTAGGTTGAAGTTCCTCCTACTGCTATTGGCTGGCCGTCATCATTGGCTAGACGCGAAACGGACAGAGCAAGAGAAGGGGAACATATACCCAAAATACTATTGTCCGCCGAGGTGACTCGCAGCGCGTTGTTTATGTTGCTCGCACACCGCGGCCGCAGTCTCATATTCACTTCCTTGATGGCAGGGAGCCACGATGCCGGGAGCCTATAGCCGTCCTCTCTATTGAAATTACAAGCATTTTTGCAAATTTCAACCGCTTCTCGGACCTTTCTTCCTTAAAAGTTTGCTTCCTTAGCCAGCACACGTGCGTTATTAAAATCAGTCTCATGATGTTCTGCCGATTTTACACTTTGTTTGAGCCGCGTGTGCCGTTCGTGTTCCGTAATGCCTTCTTTACACTTCTTCCCGTTTCGCCTATGTATACTTTGCCGCAGCCACATATCGCTTAATAGACGTCTGCATTGTGGAGCAATCAGGTGCATCCACTTTTCGTCGGAAAAAAATCTTTTATTTTGTTTTGACTAAAAGAAAGATGTCTGGATACCATTTTTATTTAGAAATCTGCCAATGCGGTCAGTGACCCCAGAAACGAACGGTAAGCTAACAGAGTGAGAAGGCGCTACCCCGTCATTCTTATTAGCAGCCTAAAAGCCCTGTCGATTCAAAAACTATCATAGCCATTTGCCTTCAGTGTCCTCTTTAAAAAATTCAACTACAATTCCAAGTTGTCGTCATCGCTGATACAGAAGGCACGTGAAGACAGAGTGTTGAGCACTGCTTGCTTCTGGGCTGGGTGGTAGTGCGAAGTGGCATCTAAATACCTGTTTGTGTTACTCGGCTTTCTATACACTCTGTGACCTAGAGTGTTATCACATCTTCTGTATACCAACACATCTAGGAACGGGAGACCGACCTCACTCACAACCTACAAGGTCAGTTTGATTTTGGGTTGAATTCCACTTAAGAAATTGTGGAACACATGAAGTTCTTCTTCGCTGTGTGGCCATATAACAAATGAATCATCCACATAGCAGAGACAACAAGAAGGCTTCTGTTGCTCAAAATGTTTCATGACAATATCAGCTGCAACCAGCGAAATGGGTGAGCCCATAGCAAGGCCCTCAGTCTGTTAATGGAGTTGACCATTGTATTTACAATAGCTTGAACGAAGACATAATTCATTTAAGTCACGACATCTGGAGCAACTTTCTGCCTTATGATCCCCGACTATTGCCCTCCACGAGACTGATCGCCGCCATGTGGAGGCAGAAAGAAGTGTGTACAAGCAGAGCAGAGACGAATGGGGAATCGTTCTAACAATAGTAGGGACTGCCGCTGATAGAAGCGACTTTGACAAAGGGCAGACTGCTATTACCTGGTACTGGAAACGAGCGAACTAGCCTACTATTAGTCTGCCACTGTCGTAAGCATAGTTAAGTGGCTTCATGGTGAAATTACAAGTTGCCACAAGGCATTAGACATTGCAAATCACTTATGTCGACGTCGGGGACTAGCCCACTGTAAAACCGGATCGGCAGAGATCTGTGGCATATCTAACAACAGATTAGATTCCCACTGCAGGCGCAAGGGTTTCGGAGCATGCGGTTCAGCAAACGTTGTTGTACATGGGGCTGTGAGGTAAATGATCCTAACTTGTTCCCACGTGGACCCATGACTTCGTCAATTGCTTTTGCAGTGAGTACTGTATCATCAAGATTGGACAGAGCATCAATGGTAACACGTCGCCTGGACAGATGAATCACGTTTCTTGCCACACCAAGTCGATGGTCGTTAGTATTGGGACAAAGCCGTTTCCATCCCACTCTCCATTGTTGCCAGTTGTATCCAAGATGGTGACGATGATGTCATCCAAGATGGCAGTGTGTAGACTTGGCAACAGCATTTGACATCACCTAAGATGGGGGCCATGACATGTTTCAAGATGGCGGATTTTGGCAGGAAGTTTGAATTTTGGTGGGAAGATAGGTCAATTGGGCTACCTCCACTAAACTGAACGCCTCCCCCAGAAAATAGGGGGAAGTTCAAATTCTATCAGAATAATGTAGCCTCTACTAACATAAGGAAAATGGTGGGAAAGAATGTGCACTTGGGATACCTCCATTAACACACGTCATCTACCCTCCACCTCTTCCTAGGCACTGGCGCGCAGTTTGAATTTCGGCAGTAAAGGAAGATCACTTGGGCTATCTCTACTAACCTAATAAAATGCTGAGAAATAAAGGGTATTTGGGCTACCTCCACTAACCTAAGTCACCTGACCACCACCTCTTCCTAGGGATTGGTGGGAAAAGGACCCAGCCTGCACTGAGCTGCTGGAGAGAGGAAGGAGTGTACTTTATTTATTTTGAAACACTTTTTTTAGGGATGAATTCTGAGAGACAGTATATTTGTTACACTGATACAAAATACATGCTCTTACATGCTTGGGGTCATGCCACACAGCCTACAGCCTGAAACCACTGAAAGACTGTTACTGATAAATCAGATATATGTACAGTATTTAACAACCATTTTCTGGGCATTGCTGGTGAATTAAATAAAAATTTAGTATCTACAGGAAATCATATAAATTTCTTAGCAAATGCCTTTTCGAGATTGACGTCTGAAATACTCCTCTGTGATACAGACAGGAGGGAGATTGAGACAATAATCAAATCACTGAAGACTAAGGACTCTCATGGTTATGATGGAGTGTCTAGTAGAATATTAAAGTACTGTGCTGCACATGTTAGCCCTGTATTTAGCCATATTTGTAATTTTTCCTTTAGGAATGGTCAGTTTCCTGAGCGATTAAAGTACTCAGTAGTAAAGCCGCTTTATAAAAAGGGAGAAAGGGATAATGTAGATAATTTTAGACCTATTTCTGGGCCATCAGTGTTTGCAAAAGTTGTCGAAAAGGCTGTATATGTAAGGTTAATTGATCATTTTATATCACACGATTTGCTATCAAATGTACAGTTCGGTTTTAGAAGTCGTTTGACAACTGAAAATGCTATATTCTCTTTTCTCTGTGAGGTACTGGATGGGCTAAACAAAACGTTTCGAACGCTTGGCGTATTTTTTTTTTTTTTTATTTAACAAAGGTATTTGACTGTGTTAATCACACAATATTGCTCCAGAAGTTGAACCATTACAGAATAAGGGGAGTAGCTCACAATTGGTTCACCTCTTACTTCAGCAACAGGCAGCAAAAGGTCATTATTCACAATGTTGATAACAGCTGTGATGTGGGATCTGAGTGGGGTACTGTCAAGTGGGTGGTGCCACAGGGATCAGTGTTGGGGCCGCTCCTGTTCCTTATTTATATAAATGATATGCCCTCTAGTATTATGGGTAACTCTAAAATATTTCTGTTTGCTGATGACACTAGCTTGGTAGTAAATGATGTTGCGTGCAACATTGACTCGGTTTTAAGTAGAGCAGTACATGACCTCAGTTCATGGCTTGTAGAAAATAAACTAACATTAAATCACAGTAAGACTCAGTTTTTACAGTTCCTAACACACAATTCAACAAAACCTGACGTTTTAATCCCACAGAACGGGCATATGATTAGTGAAACTGAACAGTTCAAATTCCTAGGTGTTCAGATAGATAGTAAGCTGTCGTGGAAATCCCACATTCAGGATCTTGTTCAAAGACTTAATACTGCCATTTTCACTATTCGAATGGTATCGAAAGTGAGTGATATTTCGACGCGTAAATTAGTCTATTTTGCTTATTTTCATTCGCTTATGTCGTATTGTATTATGTTTTGGGGTAACTCTTCCCATTCTAGAAGGTTTGGGCAATAAGTGGTGTGAGTTCACGAACCTCTTGTCGACCTCTTTTCACGAGTCTGGGTATTTTGACATTGGCCTCTCAATATATATATTCCTTATTGTCATTTCTTGTTACCAATATTAGTTTATTTCCAAGAATAAGCAGCTTTCACTCGGTTAACACTCGTCAGAAATCAAACCTCCATTTGGATCGGACTTCCTTAACTCTTGTGCAAAAAGGTGTGCAGTATACTGCTGCATCCATTTTCAATAAGCTGCCACTCGAATTCAAAAATCTTAGCAGTAATCCACGTGCTTTCAAATCGAAACTGAAGAGTTTCCTCATGGGTCACTCCTTCTATTCTGTCGAGGAGTTCCTTGAAAAATTAAGATGATTTTCATTGTATTGCTGATAGCGTTTGCTTAAACTTATGAACTGATTTTCTTTCAGGTTCATGAATATTCATTTTTATCTGTTATTACTTTTTATGTTGTAAGTTCATGTACTGACACGTTCCATGACCTTGGAGATTTGCTCCTCAATTTGTTCCTACGGAACTTGACATTTAAATAAATAAAAATAAAGAAAAACATGCTTACTAATCGTCAACAGTTGATATCATACACCAGTCTTTATTTAAACAATTTGAGGTGCTACCGCCATCCAGTGTGTTCGCCATGAGGTCCAAAGCTCAACTGACCTAGTACACAGTACCACAACCAGAGGGCACTGTCATCCACTCCCTGATGCAATCAAAGATGCCAGCCATGATGTCAGCTGATGACACAAGTACCATTATCCAAGATGGCGGCAAACAGTGTGTTCACCATGAGATCTGGACATAGTACACAGTACTACCACCAGAGATGCTGTCGTCCATTCCATGATGTAACCCAAGATGGTAGGGGAAAATGGTGGGAAACAGTGTGGTCACCACGAGGTCTGCACCTAGTGAACAGCACTGTCACCAGAGGGTCCTGTCATCTGTTCTCTCCATAACCCAAGATGTCTGTCTGGAGAGGAAAATGACTCAGTCTGCACTGGGCTGCTGGAGAGAAGAAGGAGAATACTTTATTCATTTTGGAACAATTTATTTACCGATGGATTTGAAATAGTGTATTTATCACACTGATACAAAACACATGCACTGACGTGCTTGGGGTCACGCCACACAGCCCACAGACCTGTAAACTAGTCCTAAATAACGCTCTGCAGGCATGCAGACAACTCCTACATTATAGAAATAATTTCAGTACAGACATGCAAACTCCTAAATAATGGAGTACACTGATGTGCAGAAAAAAATGAATTCATAAACTGTCCAAGTAACGCATAGGACAATCTGCAGACCAGCTCGCAAAATAGTGCAACAGACATGCACACAATGTACGCAGGCACCGCCTGTTGCCCCCAGCCACTGGTTTGCACAGAAGGCTACTGCACACACTCCAGAAGTCGGGATGCACTGGCAACCCTTGCGAAGTGCCACACAGATGCCCATTTGGGTACTGTAGACATGAGTAGATGAAACCCTTTTCATACTTGGTACCTGAGAAATTCCTCTCGAAATATGTGTTCACCTAGGCACTGTTGCTGATGCGACCAGACGGAGGTGAAGAGCTATTTGCAGAGCACAGGCACTGCAGGGTCGCACGCGCATCGACGCCACTGCCGGATACAAGCCAGCATGAGGCATCACTCTCAAGCTGCTGATGCCTACAGAGAACAGGTGAAAGTTACCTCTATTTTCGGGTATAGAGTTACAGTTCTTTGAGTGTTATACTGACATCACATGTCTACCTAAATAAGTGCCAAGTCATCCTCTGGACAGCACACTTGTGTGTTTGCCATTGCTGGCGACATGATGCATAGCTCTGGTGTGGGTCCAGTGGGAGCAGCGTTCGCCATTGTTTTCTGCAGACAAGACTTTCTGCAGTAAAATTATTTTGCACAGATCGCTAAATTGCACTGACAGTTAAACCCACAAAGGTTGTCTACAGATCATCAAATAATATAAGACTCACAAGAATATTGGAAGCCAGGAACATGTTTTGCACTATAATCACAATTAAATATTACGATTGCTGCTACAGTCTGACACCAGTCCATGTACAGGTAATGTCCCTCTTGACAGCTGTGGTTCTGGAACGAATCTCAGTATCTATAGTGCACATAATTTTCCACATAAAAGACCTCTTTCATATCCTCACGATTAACGATGTACTGAATCTATACATCCCTCGCAATAGGACACACTCTCATCTTCTCTGATCATGCTGCAACATATATACACATTTTACACAAACAGTTCAGTCATCCTTTATATCTGTGCAGCGCCCAAAAAATTATGGTATGCCTACACTCACACCAGATATATGTCTCGATTCTCCTCAGTCTTAGGAAATTAGATCTTACAATCAGCGCTTCTGGATGGTACTGCATCCTGTGAAGATTCTCTCAAACTAGTGTTATGAAGGACAGTCGTCTGACACTATCTGTGATAATGAATACCTCACCCACGGACGTAATGCCTGGAAATACATCACTAATGCAGGTTGGTGTACTGTAGTCATCTATCTATCTATAGAATTCGTTCTTACGCGCGATCCTAACGTGGCACCCTGCCCATCATGTGTTACCCTTCCTCCTTTCAACATACACAAACGTTCTCAGCGCAATGTAGGGACTCCTATATCCCAGCACAAAGGACGCCACGTGAATGAATGGGGGATTATGATTGGCTCTTGCCGAATTTAACCACTAAATTATGCATACCACCGGTGTGGAAGCACCATCCACCTTTCTTTTTTTTTCTTTCTGCAGAAGAGACTTTCAGTGGCAAAAAAATATTTTACACTGATCGCCATATTGCACCGACAACTAAATCTTCCTAAGTACCCTACATATCGTCAATTACACTGCTCTCCCACTGATAGTAAAAATACAATTTGTATCCTGTGCCATACAAAATCAGCCCTCTTACATCACTCACACATATACCACAAGGACAGACAACACCGTATATACCCCTCACAGCACTAGATATTTCCCTACGAGGTCAGCGGTCATTCAAACACGACTGGTGACCAGAGCACCTTGAGTAGACTGAAGTCACTCTCAAAACTGTTCTACAAATTTGGGCTCGTTGCCTCTCGGCACAAACGCGTTACTGTTTCTGCTCCGGACCTGCTTGCTTGCTTGATTTACTACACCCATGTCCAGACTCTGGGATTACAAGAACACATGTACAGTATTTTCACCTGGTTTGCCAATATATTATACCATTTTCCCAGTACTTCTCGATATCAAGCACACAGCAGTATCCTACTTCTGGCTCATCCAACATATTTCCGAAGACATAGACTGGAAATTATTTTTTATCCAACCCCAAACTTCAGCGAGGTGGAGCGTGCTCTAGATCACTGAGTAACTACAAACTTATCTGGTCTGAGAAGACCTTTACGTAAAAACGTGAAACAAATAGAAGAAAATGATATTTCCATTTGCGAATACTGATGTCGGTGATGTAACAGATTCCAAATCATCCCTATAATTTACAAAGTTAACTAAGTTGTTTCTCATTTCTAGAGAACCGGCAAACGTGTCTTCCAACTGCTAGATGCACACACTGCAATCGATCTTCGCTCAACTAAGTAAAGAAGTCAAATGCGAGGAAGCAGTCTACCGAACAGTTAAATGGGCGGGGTGGGGGGGGGGGCGGGAGTAAAGGCTCAGACAAACACATGTACATATAGAATCTTGTCAAATTTCCACTTGATCACGAAAGCTGACCAACACATAATAAGTATTTGTTCACTATTCAACTGTCTAGAGGACAATACGGTTAAGTCAGCTACACCCCTAAACTCCAACAGGCTCTCCAGTCCGACAGCTTCTACCGTTAACAGGAAACTTGAATCATTCCCGTCCCCAGCGCTGCATGCCAAGCACACACAGGTAGAATCGTCCTAGAAAACTGGTCACATATGTGTTTCATCATTGTGCTTACAACTAAATGTTACGATCGCGACTGAGTTGAACGACATTCGTCAATGAGCAAAGTATCAGAAATACATCCAGCTGACGGCTGTGGCTCTGTAAACAGAAGTATCTGTACCATTTCTGTGAGTTGACACACTTTTCCCTTTGCTGTCACAGTACTCCTCGTCAAACCCATACCTTCTTTAAGCGGTTCTAGGCGCTCAGTCCGGAGCCGCGCGACTGCTACGGTCGCAGGTTCGAATCCTGCCTCGGGCATGGATGTGTGTGATGTCGTTAGGTTAGTTAGGTTTAAGTAGTTCTAAGTTCTAGGGGACTGATGACCACAGATGTTAAGTCCCATAGTGCTCAGAGCCATTTGAACCATTTGAACCTTCTTTAAGATTGGACATAGTAATTTCCTGAACACAATCACATACATTATATGCCTGATGCTCAAGCCGAAACTATCACGCACTACCTACTACTAAGTATAATACTTCACCAATAAATGATCGCAGATGATACATGATATTACTGACCAAAAATCAACAATGGGTGGACATGTTTTCCTTGCGAGTGCTACCACCGTGCCTCAGAAAGAGAAGTGTAATCATCTTACAAACCGCTATATGTTAAAAAAAAAAGAAAAGAACACACATCAATATTACCATCACAAGCGGTCTTGGTTCTATAAGTGCACACACACAAGTATCCATGTTAAAAGCTATACTGGCTTAATAAATCCACATACGGCATTACTTACAAATGACGTTGTTGATAGTACGAACAATTTTACAATAATTTCAACACCGACCAATGATGTGACAACACGCTTCCCAATTTCAGTATCATAGCTAAACCACCCCCTTCTCTATTTTGTGAGTGTCATTGCGAATGTGGATAGATGACTGTGCAGTACGTCCATTCATTGTTAATTCTCGAGCACGTACACCGCGCTCTACATATTTCTAACACCTCGAGCATAGTGCTTAATTGATTATCCATCTCACTGTGTATGGGAGTCATAGAGCATTCTCGCTGTCTTAGCGTAAAATTAGAGAGTGAAATACCCCCCTCACATAAACTAACCTGCCCTGCAGCACCATTACCGATTTCATCCACAACCGACCAGAAGTGGACCGTTACATTCCACGTCTCATGAATGATTGTAGCTTGCTGAGTTCTCACCCATTTAAGTGCACAAGATCTTTTAAGGGTCGCCCATGTCGAGGTGGTTAGCACTCCTCATCGATGTACAGTAACAGATTTGAAAGTGTCGTGATGTAATAGCAGATGTTTAAGAAGAACAAGAAACGGATGGTTTTTATGAGCGATGGAGCTCCAGACGGACGGAGTTCAAAGCATTTTTACATAAATCAACGAAGTTATCAATTTTAAAGTATTATTTCAGGTGGTTCTGTTTCTACATGGGTTGCAGGAGGTGCTGCATATGGCTTTCTCCAACTTCTGCTCAGTTCCAACTTAAATTGGAACGATCACTTGCACAAAGCTGCAGAAATGAGAGCAGTTGCAGGATGCATAGGGACTGACTAAAACCAGGTTGGAATTTAACTGTAGCAGATAGCTTTGAGAAAGGTGACTCGCTCCGAGATATGAGAGTGCCATAAATATGATTGATTAGTGGTTGTAATCATTAAAGGACTTGTCAATAGGATCCAACGCCGGTATATGCTTGAATGGAAAGCTAGTCTACATTTCTTATGACGTCAATCAGCACACCATCTACTACTACTGTTTGTGATCCTTCTCAATCAGCCATCACCTGTAACTCACTGGATATATCGCAGAACCTCTGATATGGTATCAAGGCAGAATATGTCACAAATACTATAGAATTATCTAGCTGGGATAGCGTGAGGGAGTCGCAAATACTGCTTACATAGTACGTTCCTTAGCCGAGTCACTTTCGAAACACAGCGATTTTTGTCTGGAAAACCAATTCATTTGGAGGTAACGTAGTACCTCGATTTATAAAGCGGGTATAGTTTTTAATATGGATACTTTTGTGGACCTGTAGATCCAAGAGTGCTTGTGACAGCAACACAGAGTAGTTGTTGCGATCGGTTTTTTTAAAATATAAGATGATTACGCCCACCTTGCTAAGACACTGTGCAACCACTCACAAGAAAAACTTTTTAGACATGTCCACCCATCGCTGATTTTCTCTCAGTATTATTTTGTATCGTAGGCAATCAGTTATTGACGAAGTATTATACTTAGTAGTAGTAGGGGATGCATGATAGGTTCACTTTGAGCATCAGGCTTATAAAGTATGTGTTTGTGTTCTGACATGTTCAAAGGACAATACTATGGAATACTGTGATAGCAGAGGGAAGAGTATGTCAAGTCACAAGAATTGTACAGATATTTCTATTTCCAGAGCCACAGCTATTAGCAGGATGTATTTCCGATACTTCGCTCATTGTCAAATGCCATTCAAGTCAAACTGCAATCGTAACATTTAATTGTAAGTATAGCGATCAAAAATATATGTGACCAATTTCATTGGATGATTCCGTATATGCTTGGCCTGTGTTGTCCTCTAGACGACCGAATAGCGAACTAATACTTAGTACGTGTTGGATAGCTTTCGTGATCGCTTGGAAATTTGAGAAGATTGAATATGGATGTGTGTTTTCACTCCCATGTCAATTGTTCAGTTGAGTGCTTCTGCACATTTCAAACCTTTATTTAGTTGCGGGATCATCGAATGTGATGTGTGCATCTAGCATGTGGAAGACACATTTGCTGGTTCTCTAGACATGAGAATCACTTTAGTTGATTATGTAAATTATAGGGATGATTTGGGATCTGTTACATCGCGGACATCGTTATTCATGTGTAGAAATATCGGTTTTTTCTATTTGTTTCGACTATCTACGTGAATGTCTTCGCAGACTTGAGAAGTTTCTAGTTAGTCAGTGGTTTACAGCTCGCCCCACCTCGCTAAAGTTTTTGGTTTGTGGAGAAATAATTTCAAGTTTACATCTTCGGAACTATGTTGCGCGAGCGATCAGCAGGATACTGCTGTGTGCTTGATATCGAGAAGTACCGCACGAATGGTATAATATTATGGCAAACCATCCCAAAATACATGTGTTCTTGTAATCCCCGAGTCTGGAGATGGGTGTAGAAGAGCAAGCAAGCGAGCAGTTCTGGACCAGAAACAGTAATGCGTGTGTGTCAAGGGGGGACAAGCCCAAATTTGTAGAATAGTTCTGTGAGTGACTTCTGTCCGCAGAGTGCGCTCTGGTCGCCTGTCGGGGGTGGATGACCACCGACCTCGTAGGGAAATATCTAGTGGTGTGAAGAGTGTATACAGTGCTCTTTGTCTTCACGGTATATGTACGAATGATGTAAAAGGACTGATTTTTTATGGCCAGGATACGAATTGGATGTTTACTTCATCAACAGGGTATGTGGTGATAAATTGCTGCGTTGGACAACTGTTTTGCACTCTAATATTCAAGCACTTGTCTTCAGCGACAGTCTTTCCATATTTGACAATATGTAGGGCACGTTGCAGGGTTTAATTGTCGGTGCAATATGGCGATCAGTGTAAAATAGTTATTTGCCACTGAAAACCTTGTCTGCAGAAAGAAAAAAAAGAAATGCGGATGGTGCTTCATAACCAGTGGCATCAGTAATTTGGCAGGTAAATTCGATAAGAGCCAATCATAATCCCCCATTCATTCACACGACATCCTGTTGTGCTGGGATATAGGAGACTGTACATAGCGGCGAGATAGTTTGTGTATGTTGAAAGCAGGAAGGGTAACACGTGATGGGCAGGATGCCACATTAGGACCACGAGCAATAACGAATTAGCATTTTCCTAGTTGTTCTATCGATAGTGATGATGGTTACAGTACACCAACCCATGTTGGTGTTGTCTTTCCAAGCATTATGTCTACAGGTGCAGCAGCATTCATTATCACACATAGCGCAGGACGACTGTTCTTCAAAACACTTCTTTGAGAGAATCTTGGCAGGATGCAGCGCCTTCCAGAATCACTGAATGTAAGACTTCATCAGATAATTTCCTAGGACTAAGGAGAATCGAGGCATATAGACAGAGTGAGTGTAGGCATACCATAATTTTTTCCGGCGCTGTACAGACATAAAAAAATGCACAGTTTGAGTAAAATGTGTGTATATTGCAGTGGCATATGTTGTGGCATGATTAGAGAAGATGGGTGAGTGTCCTATCATGAGGGATAAATAGATTCAGTACTTCAATAGCCACAAGGGTATCAGAGAGGTATTTTACATGGAAAATTGTGTGTGCTATAGATACTGAGATTCGTTCCAGAACCACAGTCGTCAAGAAGAAACATTACTTGTGCATGGATTAGTGTCAGACTGTGGCAGCTATTGTAATATTTAATTGTAGTTACACTGGTATGTATGTCCCTGGCTTCCAATATTCTTATGATTCTTATATTTATTTTATGATCGGTAGACAACTTTTGCAGGTTTAACTGACAGTGCAATTTAGCGATTGTACAAAATAATTTTACCGCTGAAAGTCTTGTCTGCAGTAAACAATGGCGAACGGTGCTCCCACTGGATCTGCACCACAGCTATGCATCATTGCACTAGCAATGGTAAACATACACGCACGTGGTCTAGAGGATGACTTTGTGCTTATTTAGATAGACATGTGATGTCACTATAACACTTGAAGAACTTTCACATGCCATCAGAAGTGGTTGAGAGTGATGGCTTGTGCTGGCTTGAGTCTAGCAGTGGCTCACAGCAGTGCAAAGCTCTCTGAAAATAGGTCTTCGCTCCCACCTGTTCATGTCAGCAATGGTGCCTAGGTTGTCACGCATTTCGAGAGGAATTTCTCAGATATCAGGTATGAAACGGCTGCCGCCGCCTCATGCTTGTGCGACCCAAACAGGCACTTCAGTGTGGCTTGTCAGTTGATGGCCACGTCACTTTGCAGGGGCTGCTGCTAGCCTCCTGTGTGGTCCAGTGAACAGGGGGCAGCAGGTGGTGCTTGCGCCCGATAATTGCATGCCTGTTGCATTATTTTGTGTGCAGGCCTGTAGACTGTGCTATGCGCTATTTGGACAGTTTACAAGTTGATTTCATGTATGCAGATCAGTATACGGCATTATTTAGGAGGAATTTGCATGTCTGTGTGCTGTGTGCTGAAATTATTTCGGTAATTTAGGAGTTGTTTGTGTGTCTGCAGAGCCTTACTTAGTAGTAGTTTCCAGGTCTGTGGGCTTTGTGGTGTGACTCCAAACATGTCAGAGCGTGTGTTTTGTATCAGTGTGATAAATATACTATCTGTCAAAATCCTTCCCTAAATAACATGTTGCAAAATAAATAAAGTGCACTCTTTCCTGAATCTCTCCAGCAACCCAGCACAGGCAGATTCACTTTCCCCTCCAGACGGCCATCTTAGGTTATGTCATGGAGTAGATGACAGCACCCTCTGGTGGCAGTACTGTGTACGGCGAGGGCAGTTGGACTCCAGACCTCGTGGAGAAGACACTGTTTTCTTCCATTTCCCCCATCTCAGACTGCCATCTTGGATTGTGTCATGGAACAGACGACAGCGCCCTCTGGTGGCATTACTGTGTACCAGGTCAGTTGAACTCTAGATCTTTTGGTGGAGACACTGTCTGCCTCATTTCCCCCCCACCATCTTGGATTACATCACAGGAGGAATGACAGCACCCTCTGGTGACAGTACTGTGTACTAGGTCAGTTGGACTCTAGACCCCATACGGATCATACTGTTTCCCTCCATTTTTCCTATCATCTGGGATTACAGCACAGAACGGATGACAGTGCCCTCTGGTGGTGGTACTGTGTACTAGATCAGTTGGACTCTGGACCCCTTGGTGACCACATTGGATGGCTGTACTGTCTCTAATTGTATAAATAAAATAGTGCATGCAAAATAAAGCCTAATGTGCAGCACAGGTGGAGTCCTCTTCCCACTGTTCTTAGAAAGATGTGGCAGTTGGATGACTTAGGTTAGTGCAGGTAGCCCAAGTGCCCTCCTTTCCCACCATTTTCTTAGGTTAGTAGAGGTAGCCCAAGTGACCTTTCTTTACCACCAAAATACAAACTTCACACCAATCCCTAGGAAGATGTGGCAGTCGGATGACTTAGGTTAGTGGAGGTAGCCCAACTGCCCTTTCTTTCCCATCATTTTTCTTACATTAGTAGAGGCTGCATTATCCTCATGGGATTCGAACTTTCTGCCATTTTATGCGGTAGGAGGATAGGTTAGTGGCCGGCCAGTGGTGGCCGAGCGGTTCTGGCGCTACAGTCTGGAACCGCGTGACCGCTACGGTCGCATGTTCGAATCCTGTCTCGAGCATGGATGTGTGTGTTGTCCTTAGGTTAGTTAGGTTTAAGTAGTTCTGAGTTCTAGGGGACTTATGACCTCAGCAGTTGAGTCCTATAGTGCTCAGCGCCATTTGAACCATTTTTTTGACAGGTTAGTGAAGGTAGCCTAATCGACCTACCCTCCCACCAAAATTCCAACTTCCTGCCAAAATCCGTCATCTTGAATGTTGTCACGGCCACCATCTTGGCTGAGATCATATGGTGTTGCCAAGTCTACATGATGCCATCTTGGATGACGTCATCACAGCCATCTTGGATAGTGGTACTTTGTGCTAGAATTGTCCCAATACTGTCATTTTTGTGTACCCTGTCATCCGTGGCAATGGTTGTTCCCATCATGAACTGTACCATGGACGGAGAGTTGTGGTGGCAGTATTGTGCTGTGGAGGATATTAACATAGCGGATATTCACATAGGCTTCCTTGGGGCCTCCAGTAGTTACAGCTGCACGAGGCTGCTGACCTTCTGCATTAGGGATCGCGGTTATCGCTGAATCACCCGATTTTCAGTTACACCAGTTCATTTAGTCACCAATTTAACCTGACCGTTAAAACTGCTCAATTTAACTGGTTTATGAAATAACTAAATTTCCATTTCTTATTGCTGTATCTCCCAATAATAAACGTTGACTTCCAACAGAGACTGAAAATTTCTAACAAAAGTGAAAACATAGGATCGATCTGATTGTCTTCAAGAAAGATTGCAAAGAAAGATGGGCATAGGGACAGCGAGAGCGAAACGTGACGAATTGATAACATCTCTGCATGGCCACTTTTGGATTTTATGAATTCTTCAACCTTGAAGCAACCCAAAATTAAGGGTTCGGTTATTATCTCAAATTCAGAGTATGTCAAAATAATTATAGGTATGTCAATCAAATTTACCTTCTCTTCCAATTAATAGTTTGATGTTTTTTTCTCCTTATATGCTATCGCAAGTTTGTTATACCTCCTCCCATTTTTAATGTTTCAAGGCAAATCAGGCAGTATACTTCACTAGTACCGCATTTTGTGAAATACTTCCAAACTACCCATGGTGATATTCTGCAGTATAACTGATGTTCGAGGCGACAGCGGGAAACTACGACATAGACCAGACCTGGACCATGTTGCACACGGCACGTGCACGCACATTATTCTACATGCCATGCCACACAGCACGGCAAAGGGTACATAATTGTCTCTCAAATGCTTTATCGATTGTCATTTCTCTATTTGTTGCTAGTTTCTAACTGTAGGCGTTGTTATTAAAATAGTGTTCATTGCTTTTCCGAATTTCTGTAATAACCAAATGTTTCAAAGCGATGGAAATTTTACTCGTTTCAAAAGAAAGTTCTACTGAGGAACCAAACCTTTGACACTCCTAAAACGTCGGTTTTTTACCTGGTTATTGATAAAAAATGAAAAAAGCTGGATGTAACCGATACCTAACAAATACCGAAAAATATGGTTATTTAGAACTAAAATACCGGTATCGGTTTTAACCAGTCGGTTTTTCACATGACTAACCTGCGTCCCTTCTTGCTTGGTGCGTTCTCCGTCATGACCAGATCTTCCAGCAGGATAACTTTCCGTATCACAAAAACTAGAGTGGTGATATAGTTGCCTGAGGGGCATATTAGTGATCTCAATTTTATTTGGCCACCAAATTCGCCTGTTCTATACCCGATGGGGCACATCTGGAACCTTGCCGGGCGCCAACTCGGCGTTCACAGGTGACTGACTCGTAATTTACAGGGACTGCGTGACCTGCATATAGTCAACTGATACCGCAAGCTTCTGGAAACCTGCCAGTTACTTGTCGCATTTGTGCCAGGAAAAAAAAAGTTGCTGTACTGTATTCCAAAGTTGGACCAATACGCTATTACAGCTGATAATTCTGTTTCGGCTCATCAATGTATAATACAGAAGTGTCGAAGTGTCGTAACTATCATCACACGAAAAATGAGGACAGTACAGACTTTTTAAGATTAGATCTCGATTCAGGAGCGAGTTATCATCCAGAAACAATGTATATATTGTTCTTGCAACTAAAAAAAATTGTTGTTAACCAGCGTAAGTGACCAACTTGACTGAAGGGAAATGAGTTATTCTGGCTATCCATCCCGGTGTAAAATTGTCGTGATTTTTTCTGTATTCACGGCAGCATCAGCCCTACGTGTGCAGCGCCTAAAGTAAATACAGCACGCGCCACTGCCGAAAACACGACGCCGCCCCGCCTAATTACGTAGACCATGACGCAATCGGCGCTGTCCGGAAACAAAGCTTTGTTATGCAAAGCAAAAACAGTACTACGTCGTCCAACGTTATTATGTCTGTTTGCCAACAACTGATATTTTTTCAAAATATTTACATGCTCGCAGAAGTGTATACGAAAGATCGTGTTTCCATTTCAATGAATGTTTGGCAATTTAGCGTAGAGTATTAATTCATAAATTTTCATTTTCTAGACAAACATTAATCAAAAGCGAATATTAATTACAAGACAATTCGCTTCCGCACAGCCGGCGTTAACACAGTGCACGCAGTACGAGATTATGACAGCTTTGTTTGTTATCCGGTTTTGTCGTGTGGTCATATCACATTGTTTGTGGAGTATCTGTCAACAGAATACGATATACCTTCGATTTTTATACGTGGCGCTACTCGCAACGTGAAAGGAGTGGCTACCATTTCCTTTTGAATTCGCAAGTCCGTTGGATGGTTTGATAGAGTCCTCCAAAACGTTCCTTGTAGTGTTTGGCTGTTCACGTCTGGATAACTGCAATACTCGGTAGCTTCTTTTGGTCACTCTGACCAGTTGTTGCACCTGCTGATAATGTTTGTGTATTTGTAGATGCATTGCCACATATACAACAACTTTTATCACATCCTCGCAGAGATTTTATCGTATACTTTGTTACACTATTAGTTAAAACATACATATGTTATCTTCTTTATGTGTACTCTGAAATCGGTGATACGTATGTGCAGCTATTCACAGAGAGAGAGAGTGGGAGCACCGACGTGTTTCTTCAGCAGGTCTCCTTTGTTTCGAATGCTCACATTGCTTTCCGGCGTTCGATATTGTTGCTGTTGGAAACGATTACAATGTATCTGACTTACTTACGGATTTGATATGAGTTCTACAAGTGTTCGCGCTTTGGCTGGACATCTTGTTCTATATACTTCACGTGTGTGGGGTAAAATATTAACTTTTACCTGAGAACTTTCTTTTCGAATTCAAATAAGAATGCATTCGCGACGAAACTAGTATTGCTTCGAAGTAAGCACGATAAAATTGGGACGACACGTTTTGACTATCTGTCATTCATGTTGCAGATATTCAGAAATGATTCTGCGGTGTTCTAATTTCGGTACGATTAATGTTTAACATGTCATTGATACCAGTGTTTCTTCTGCTGCAGATGTCTCCCCTTCTTCCATTGGTACTGGTGCTGCTGCTGAAGTTAATGCCGGCGTTATCTTAGATTCTGCCACTACTGCTTTAATTTTTGTTGCTAAAGAAGCTGTATTAACTCCTAGACAGCAGGTGTTTATATTGTTGCTCCGTTTGCTACTGCTTCTGAGTCATCGAGCGGCACACTTGTGCGGTGATTGATAGAGGTTCAGTGGCTGATCCTTCTGCCAGCAACAAAACTTATACTACTGTTTCACTATTTCTAGCCCACATGTCGGAAACTCATAAGTTTTGGCATAAATAAGACTTGCCTTTTTTATTTCGGTGCATCCCTTGTTTTCTATATTAATTTCTTTCTAGACTGACAGTGGTGAGAAATATTCTGTGCAATTTATTAGTAAATCATCCTGTAGCTAGTATTCCATTTTCTGAATGTCTTTCACACGAGAAGATTAGTTAGTTCATGATTTTCGGAAGTGCTTGGAACTATAATTGTTTCCTTTTTTAACTCCAAGAGATTCAGGTAATTGTTTTAATTGATCCCCTTAAGTGTCGTTCTTTTCCACCAGTCTTCTGACTGGTTCGATGCGGCCTGTCATGAATTCCTCTCCTGCACTAACATCTTCATCTTAGAGTATCAGCTGCAACCTGCGTTCTTAACTATTTATTGTTTGCCTTCCTCTACAGTTTTTACTCTCTACAGCTCCCTCTAGCACCATGGAGGTTATTCCCTGACGTCTTAACACATGTCTATTACTCTATCGTTTCTTCTTGTAAGTGCTTTCCTTTCCTCGTCGATTCTGCGGAGAACCTCCTCGTTCCTTACTTTATCAGTCCACCTGATTTTCTACATTCTTCTGTAGCACCACATCTCAAACTCTTTGATTCTCTTCTTTTCCGGTTTTCCCACAGTCCATGGTTCATTACTGTGCAATACAGTGCTCCAAACGTACATTAAGAGAAATTTCTCCCTCAATTTAAGGCCCGTGTTAAATTCCAGAGAACTTCTCTTGGACAGAATTGGCCTCTTTGCCTTGCTGGTCTGTTTTTTATGTCCTTATTGCTTCAACCGTCATTGGTTATTTTGCTTCCAAGATAGAATAACATCTTCATCTTAGAGTATCAGCTGCAACCTGCGTTCTTAACTATTTATTGTTTGCCTTCCTCTACAGTTTTTACTCTCTACAGCTCCCTCTAGCACCATGGAGGTTATTCCCTGACGTCTTAACACATGTCTATTACTCTATCGTTTCTTCTTGTAAGTGCTTTCCTTTCCTCGTCGATTCTGCGGAGAACCTCCTCGTTCCTTACTTTATCAGTCCACCTGATTTTCTACATTCTTCTGTAGCACCACATCTCAAACTCTTTGATTCTCTTCTTTTCCGGTTTTCCCACAGTCCATGGTTCATTACTGTGCAATACAGTGCTCCAAACGTACATTAAGAGAAATTTCTCCCTCAATTTAAGGCCCGTGTTAAATTCCAGAGAACTTCTCTTGGACAGAATTGGCCTCTTTGCCTTGCTGGTCTGTTTTTTATGTCCTTATTGCTTCAACCGTCATTGGTTATTTTGCTTCCAAGGTAGAATAACATCTTCATCTTAGAGTATCAGCTGCAACCTGCGTTCTTAACTATTTATTGTTTGCCTTCCTCTACAGTTTTTACTCTCTACAGCTCCCTCTAGCACCATGGAGGTTATTCCCTGACGTCTTAACACATGTCTATTACTCTATCGTTTCTTCTTGTAAGTGCTTTCCTTTCCTCGTCGATTCTGCGGAGAACCTCCTCGTTCCTTACTTTATCAGTCCACCTGATTTTCTACATTCTTCTGTAGCACCACATCTCAAACTCTTTGATTCTCTTCTTTTCCGGTTTTCCCACAGTCCATGGTTCATTACTGTGCAATACAGTGCTCCAAACGTACATTAAGAGAAATTTCTCCCTCAATTTAAGGCCCGTGTTAAATTCCAGAGAACTTCTCTTGGACAGAATTGGCCTCTTTGCCTTGCTGGTCTGTTTTTTATGTCCTTATTGCTTCAACCGTCATTGGTTATTTTGCTTCCAAGGTAGAATAATTTCTTAACTTCGCCCATTCGTGGTCAGCTAATTTGATGTGAAGTTTCTCACTCCTCTTATTTCTATTACTTCTCATTACTTTTGGTTTTTCCAGTTTATTCTCAATCGATATTCTGTACTCATCAGACTGTTCATTCCATTCAACACATTCTGTAATTCTTTTCACTTCCACTGACGATAGCAATATCATGAGCGAATGTTATAACTGATATCCTTTCACCCTGAATTTTTAACCCACTCTTCAACCTTTCTGTTACTTCCATTATTGCTTCTTCGATTTACCTATTGAACAGAAGGGGAGAAGGACTGGACTCTCTCCCTAAACTTTCTTTAATCGGAGAACTTTGCTATTGGTATTCCAATCATTTTGGCCACTCCTGGTTCTTGTACATACTGTGTCCTTCTTGTATTTCCCTATAGCTTACTCCTATTTTTCTAACATTTCCAATCTTGTACCATTTTACATTGTGTAACGCTTTTTGTACGTCTAAAAATCCTATGAGCGCGTCTTGATTTTTCTTCAGTCGAGCTTTAATTATCAAGCGCGACGTCAGAACGGCATCTCAGGTGCCTTTTCGTAAAGCCAAACTGACCGCCTTCTAACAGAACATTAATTTTCTTTTCCATTCTTCTGTATATTATTTTTGTCAACAGCTTAGATGCTTGAGCTGTTGAGTTGATAGTGCGACAGTTATCACACTTATCTGCTTTCGCTGTCTTCGGAATTGTGTGGAAGATTTTTCACCCATCATCTGATGGTACGTCACCAGTCTCCCACTTTCTACTCACCAATTATTCATTTGGTTGCCACTTCTCCCAGTGGTTTTACACTGAAGCGTCAAAGAAACTGGTATAGCCATGCGTATTCAAATAGAGAGATGCGTAAAGAGGCAGAAGACGGCACTGCGGTCGGCAACGCCTGTGTAACACAACTGTCTGGTGCAATTGATAGATCGGTTACTGCTGCTACAAAGATAACTGATCAAGATTTAAGTGAGTTTGAACGTGGTGTAGTCGGTGCACGAGCGATGTAACACAGCATCTCTGAGGTAGCGATGAAGTGGGGATTTTCTCCTACGACCATTTCACGGGTGTAGCAAGATGTATGAGACAGGCTTAATACCCACAGACTTCAAGAAGAATATAATAATTCCAATCCCAAAGAAAGCAGGTGTTGACAGATGTGAAAATTACCGAACTATCAGTTTAATAAGTCGCAGCTGCAAAATACTAACGCGAATTCTTTACAGACGAATGGAAAAACTGGTAGAAGCGAACCTCGGGGAAGATCAGTTTGGATTCCGTAGAAATGTTGGAACACGTGAGGCAATACTAACCTTACGACTTATCTTAGAAGAAAGATTAAGAAAAGGCAAACCTACGTTTCTAGCATTTGTAGACTTAGAGAAAGCTTTTGACAATGTTAACTGGAATACTCTCTTTCAAATTCTGAAGGTGGCAGGGGTAAAATACAGGGAGCGAAAGGCTATTTACAATTTGTACAGAAACCAGATGGCAGTTATAAGAGTCGAGGGGCATGAAAGGGAAGCAGTGGTTGGGAAAGGAGTGAGACAGGGTTGTAGCCTCTCCCCGATGTTATTCAATCTGTATATTGAGCAAGCAGTAAAGGAAACAAAAGAAAAATTCGGAGTAGGTATTAAAATTCATGGAGAAGAAGTAAAAACTTTGAGGTTCGCCGATGACATTGTAATTCTGTCAGAGACAGCAAAGGACTTGGAAGAGCAGTTGAACGGAATGGACAGTGTCTTGAAAGGAGGATATAAGATGAACATCAACAAAAGCAAAACGAGGATAATGGAATGTAGTCAAATTAAATCGGGTGATGCTGAGGGGATTAGATTAGGAAATGAGACACTTAAAGTAGTAAAGGAGTTTTGCTATTTAGGGAGTAAAATAACTGATGATGGTCGAAGCAGAGAGGATATAAAATGTAGACTGGCAATGGCAAGGAAATCGTTTCTGAAGAAGAGAAATTTGTTAACATCGAGTATAGATTTAAGTGTCAGAAAGTCGTTTCTGAATGTATTTGTATGGAGTGTAGCCATGTATGGAAGTGAAACATGGACGATAAGAAGAGAATAGAAGCTTTCGAAATGTGGTGCTACAGAAGAATGCTGAAGATAAGGTGGGTAGATCACGTAACTAATGAGGAGGTATTGAATAGGATTGGGGAGAAGAGAAGTTTGTCGCACAACTTGACTAGAAGAAGGGATCGGTTGGTAGGACATGTTTTGAGGCATCAAGGGATCACAAATTTAGCATTGGAGGGCAGCGTGGAGGGTAAAAATCGTAGTGGGAGACCAAGAGATGAATACACTAAGCAGATTCAGAAGGATGTAGGTTGCAGTAGGTACTGGGAGATGAAGAAGCTTGCACAGGATAGAGTAGCATGGAGAGCTGCATCAAACCAGTCTCAGGACTGAAGACCACAACAAAAACCGTGAATATCAGGAATCCGGTGAAACATCAAATCTCCTACGTCGCTGCGCTCGGAAGAAGATCCTGCAAGAATGGGACCAACGACGACTGAAGAGAATCGTTCAACGTGACAGAAGTGCAATCCTTCCCCAAATTTGCTGCAGATTTCAGAGCTAGGCCATCAACAAGGGTCAGCGTGCCAACCATTCAACGAAACATCACAGATATGGGCTTCCGGCGCCGAAGACCTAGACGTGTACCGTTGGTGACTGCACAAAACAAAGCTTTACGTCTTACCTGGCCCGTCAACACCGACATTGGACTGTTGATGACTGAAAACATGTTGATTGGTCGGACGAGTCTCGTTTCAAATTTTATATTGTTGTTTGATAGCGGTAGCTACTTTGTTCTGTTAACTGTATGTATACGTACGTGTGTACGCTGTGGGAGTAAGCTGACAGCATTGTTTGAGTCAATGAGTTCGTTTCTTTCACATTTCTACTGTCAGAGAGGATTCAGTTGCGTCGTAATGAATATTCGAATTGCCAGTGCTCATTGTTCTGTACGTTTTTCTGTTGCGTGTTTCTTAGTACTGCAGTGTTTAAGTAGTGTTTTCAAAGCATTTCTAAATTTACTGAAACGCAGTCGTAAGGCTAGTCTAGAAAAATATTTGTCTCTGACTGCAGCAAAAGTGTCATGATTCTCTCTCTCTCTCTCTCTCTCTCTCACACACACACACACACACATATATATTAGTCAGAATAAATATTAAACATAGGAAAAATCATGACGGTCGTTACACAAAAGAGTACAGTGCAAGTGATCATGAAACCGGATAGAATGAGAAACTGGCATCCTAATCTCAGGGCCAGCCTGAGGAAATTTTCCCCTCGGACGTTTCGGGAACTCTTTATTGCATACCATAACCATCATCAATACAACAATATAAGGACTATAGGAGTGTGTAAGACAGACATCGCAAAGAAATTATACATCGTCTCTTTATACAGAGTTCCTTAGTTCGAATTTTATAAATAAGGAAACACACAATGCGCCACATTCGGCGCTCTAAAACACTGAGGCATCACTTACAAACAATCATAGGCCGGGCCAAACACTTAGTCTAAAACAAAAGCTTACAATAAAACCAGTTTTATCTTTTTTAATGAAAATATGTCTAATTTTAAAGCGAAAATTACAAATAGCTTGAAAACAAAACTTCATAATATAACAGATTTTCATCCTTTTGGAAACGAAGATGTATTTTAAAATGAAAATCTCAGTAACAACCATCAACATCATTAACAAACATTAAGCTCTTAATGGTTTATAAAATATCTAACAACACACTTTTTCCACCACACGTCGGATCCTGTCTTTTTTTTATTTTTTTTTTTATTTGCAGCATATTCCGCCACCGCGTAATCACTAAGGAGGGATACTACCCCACGTGTCAATGAGTGACAGTTGGAGAGAACAGACCAGTGGATACAACCGCAATAGTTACATGGAATACTGCAGCATAAAATTATTAAAGCGTTACTAACTTAAAACTAATCCTTCCTATCCGATTACACAAGGCACCGCCAGCTCTGTGCTGGTAGTTCGTTAGGAATATGATTTCCCTGTGCAATAATCAATGATAGACACTGGTGAACTAAAACAAATCTAAAATCATTCTATAACTCAGAATTAAATTTCATTTACTTATAGGCTCGAGAGCAGCAACCCGTTACTCAAAGCAAACCACCTATATACAGTGGAAGTGCTGCAATCCCTCAAGGTTGCTTCATCCATGAAGCGTTGGCATAAAATAATCCAAGCGCGAATCAGAGGCATGTTTTTCCTTGGATCTCAGCTAGCTGTCATCAGCATCCAGTCGTAAAACTGTAAAACCTGTGTGAAACCCGAGCACTGTAAAATCTGTGTCCACACCACCATTCTGGAGGTGATCCCACAGTTGACTAAACCTAGGAAAATCGCTGAACATCACCGCAAGGGCAGTTTTTGCACATAGGCTATCGACTGTATTTGTACGGATGGTTTGAAAATGGATACAGTTTCGGAAACTAGTCACCATCATAAATAACAAATCGATACTTCTCATTGCAATTTATGACGGAGCTACAACCATTTATTTAAGTTATAAGACAAGTTACGGACCTGTTTTTCACCTTGCAGTACGCTGCAGGTCCGTAAATATTTTAAAGTGCTTTGGAAGAGACTTACTTTGATTAGATATTAAATTAATGACAATCAGTCGTTTCTGACCTCAAAAAGTTATACTTCAGCTAATTCTATTTCACGGACATATTTACCCATAGCCGCGATACTAAAGTGATAATCTGTAATTACGCTGAAAAATAAACCTGGTTTGGCACATTAGTAGTGAAGCTGTTCTAAATAGGTCATATTACTGCAGATTTGTGAAGTATTCATTTGGACACACGGTGTGGCCAAAGTAAAAGGGGCCTCGTGTCTTATAAACAACATGCAGACAGTTCAGACTTTATTTTAAAAACAGAGTACATAGTAGTAATTATTAATATGAAAAACAACCCAACTGAACATTCAGTAGGTGAACAGTTCACAGGAGATGCTGAAAATGTTCATCATAAACTTCCATACGTAACTCAGCTTGTCTCATGTTCCTGTAAACTTTCGCCAGTTCATTTGGTGTGATTTCCGCTATCGCATGGCGATTGTTTGGTTTCAACTCCTCAGTTGTATGCTGGTTGTTACGGTAGACTTTACCCTTCAAATTACATCAAAATTACAAATCACAGATGGGGAGATGGGGCGATCTGGGAGGTCACAAACCTACAGAAACCATACGTTCTTCTCTGAAAGCTTCATGGGCGTATGACATTGAAAACCATGCAGTAGTGCCGTCTTACCGGGAAAACACATACTCTCGCTCTTTCTCCCTTAGCTACGCTACTAATGGTTCAGTACTTGAGAATTCAGAGTGTTTTTAAGGAAAATTGAGCCTACAATCCTTTGTCCACACCACAAGCCTACTTGCAAATCATGCTGAGGGGCCTCAAAGCGTTCCCTAGGATTGTCTGTTGACCAGTAGTGATTGTTCTGAGAGTTCATGTACCTGCTAAGGTGAAACCAGACTTGAACGAAAGATGCATGAAGTAAAGATCTGGATCCAGGCAACTATCAGCGACATGCGTGAGTAACCATTCGCAAAACTGTTGTCACTGTGTGTAATCCGTAGGTTTTAGTGCTTACATCACTCTGTATTTTCGCATATGTAACAGCTGCAACATTATCTGGCATGACGTTGGTTTCACCTTTACATGGGAGGATAGACGTCTAGTTGATTTCCGTGAAATTCTCACCATATTCTTGTGAACACGTTCAATATTCTCCGTCGAAAAAATTTTCTTTGCGCGGTTACCTTTAGCGTTATAGACTGTACATGTTTATTTAAATTTAGTGATCAGTTTCTCCACAACACTTTTTTGCAGGAGCAGGTGTCTCTGGATATTTCATCGCGAATCTTTCATGTAACATTTTAAATTATGTACAGCCAACAAAAGTTACAACAATAAACCCTCTTTGCTCGACTGAAAAAGGCATTACACAGAACTGTACTGAACTGCATTCACAACTTCAAGTCGACAACTGACAACGCAGCACTGATCACTAAATCGCCGCTTGACATCCGTAATGTCACGTGACCCCACTCGCGCGCCGTCCTGGCGTTAAGAAGTAACAACACTCAGGCAGCTTCAAATATCACTTTTAGTATACCACGGGGCCTCTTTTATCTTAGTCGCCCCGTATATAGCTCCACGAATTATCGACAGAAGCAACGCTCATGAAAAGTATGTACTATTATCGTATGCAGTTTTACGTAAATCCAATGAAGTCGTTCGTCTACAACTTACTAATCCAAACTCCGTTCGTGATTTAAAATATGTATTCGGTAAAAGGGAAGTAAAAATATACATGTTAGTGTAATTCTCTGACGAAAGAAAGGGATTAATTTCGATGAGTACCTAACAAACGCAATGTAAACTCCGTTTGGGGAAGGACGAGGCAGAAAGTTTGTCGTATCCTTTCCAAAGGACACAATGCGGCACTCAACATCAGTGATTCCGGGAAACGATAGGAAGCCTAGACAGAGATTGTCGAACTGGGACTTGAAGCGCCATGCTCTAGAACACACGTCCAGTGCCTAAACCGTTGCGATTCGTCGCTCTTTTCCTTATGGCGATCAGGCAAAATCAGAGAAGGACTATAGAGTCATTGTACCATCCAAAAACAGTGGTAAATAGTTAAATTAATAACAATGGTAATCACTCACTTCCGGAATTTTCCGTGCTGTAGGTATAAGAACATGTTATGAATGGATAAGCACACGACGCTGGTATAATATTGTGCAGTATTTAATATTTTACAAACCGATTTTCGGCTGTTACACCATCGTCAGGTACAAAGGTAATTATAAGCGGATGTTAAATTCTTGGGAGATCGGAGATTTTACAATAGTACAACTATAGAGTACTCAGTTGATTTCCAAGGATGACAAATGTGAATGTTTGATTCCAGTGAAATTACGACGAAGAAATATTCGTGTTAAATAAAATATGTGGCTCATTAAATAATAAAGTATATGACGAATTACAACAGTTGCTCTGAGAGGAAAACCAAGTTGAACAATGTGTAGTAGAATTTGGGGACATGTTACAGCAGAGTTACTGAGCGAGATAATCTTGTCCTTGGATGGTACAATATTGCGAACAGGTACAATACAACAAATGAGATTAAACAAGTAAATGAAACAGCTGCAATTACACAAATCAAAATTTAAAAATGACCACGGTAGCAAGGTGCAACATAAAGTCTTACACAACATACATGAAGAAATGAAGATGAACTACCATGAAAAAAATGGAAATTAATAAACATAGGTCCTCTCGTCGAAGCTTAGTACTCAATATAACAGACACTGTTTCCTCACTCCCCACTTCTGACTGCAGATACCATCACAGTCCCATCCCAACAACTTTGTAAATTACCCTCCCACTGACATGCCTTTCTTCCATTTATTTCAGTTAGTGTAATTTCACTTGCCCTGTTAAAATTTTATTTTGTGTAATTATAATTATTTCGTTTATCCGTTTAGTCTCACTTGTTGTATTGCCTCTCTTAGAAACATTGGACCGTGTAAGGACAATATTATCTTGTTCAGTCAATCCCTTCTAACATATTCTTCAACTTGTTCTTCCTATAGAACAATGTAGTAATGTGTCACGTAGTTCATAGTTTAATGTGTCACATGGTCTACATATCCTAAATATTTTACATCGTAGTTTTACTGAAATCAGATTTAAGAGTTATCATCTGTGGAAACCAGCTGAGGTACGCTGTGTTCCTGACGATGGAATAACAGCCAAAACCGATTTGTAAAATAACAAAAATGGTAGAATATTACTCCTGTGTCGTGTGATTTTGATTCCTAATACATAAAATATTATACCAAGCACACACAAAGAACTCAATGCGGCACTCAACTTCAGTGATTCCGGGAAACGACAGGAATCCTAAACACAAATGTCCGAACTGGGACTTGAACCGCCATGCTTTAGAATACACGTCCATGCTTTAACCATTGCGATACGTCGCACTTTTCCTCATGGTGATCAGGCAAAATCAGAGAAGAGTTACAATCATTGTGTCATCATGTACATTCAAAAAAATGGTAAATAGTTAAATTAATAATAATGGTAATCCTCACTTCAGGACTTTTAGTCTCTATAAGCATAAAAAATGTTATGAATGGATAAACACACTACGCTGGAATAATATTGTGGGAATAATATTGTGCAGTATTTAACATTTTACAAACCGATTTTCGGCTATTACACCATCGTCAGGTACAAAGATAATTATTGCAATAACCAGTTGACCTACTTGAATATAAAGCATAAAGTAGTGCGCCCTAAATTTAAGACCAACGGTGACTAAAATACAACCTAATGACTTGTCTGGCTACAAACTAAAAATGAAGATTGTTCTCCTTTCTCCTACGGCGACAGTATCAATTTAATCCTCGGCATGTTTGGTTTTATCTTTTGCAACTCTTTACAAATCCAAATATTTTTTTGACTCTCTTCTAATGATATACGTCCTCCTGTATTCTAACCCGTAGAAGACGGAGATATTCTTTGGAGAAAAGTTAGAGTCCACCACACTAACTGGAGAAAACAGCTATAAACGTACTCAGAAAGCAAATGACTCTGAATTCTAGAGCCTGAGATGGCGTGTGGAATGTCGAATAAGGTGAGCAATAACAACACCTATAACGGATATTTCTGAAGCTGTAGCTATATCTTTCCTCCACTCTCCCCTCTCCCTCCACTCAATGTCAGTCTGTGTGTGTGTGTGTGTGTGTGTGCGTCTGCATGTGTTTTTGTATGCGTGTGAGTGCGTGCGTGCGTTCGGACTGTTGGATGCCCCGATTCCAGTAATAATGACGGCGTACTTCTGGCTATACGGAACACCCCTATAGGATTCGATAACCTCAGCACGAACGCAATTTCCGGGGCAATTTAAGGCTTTTCTTGCGTACATACAACGTGAATGTTAATAAAAGTGAAAAACTGCAGAGACGAAATGGATGAAAAAATACCCGATGAACGTGTGTCCAAAAATGGACGGTGTGCGTGCAACGATAACAAATTGTCCCGCAACGCAGTTCAGAGCTGCATCGCATCCACGTCACAGCAAATGTTCAAAGTGGCCTCAGTGAGTCTGCAGGTGATAGGGATAGCAGAAGTTCTCACTCTGGATACACATAATCGTATTTTGGCTTACACCGTGTTGGCGTGCCACTTGCCTGGGACTTGTACAAGGGTTCGTCTCAATATCCTGTGGAACGCCGTCCTGCAGATCTGGTGTATGCACAGTCTGCCGCCTCCGTTCACGTTCGCCTGTCTGAAAGGACCCATGATCACTTAAAAGCCCAAAAAGGACTTGAAATATTGTGTGATGTGATTGGTGCCTGTAAAGGTACTTGTTTTGGTATGTTTGTGCTGCCTATCGACCGTTTCATCTGCTTGGCCTGTACACGAGCACTCTGCTTGTTCCCGATGTGAATACCGAACCATCCTGCGGCTTATAGCACGCTGTGTCAGTCACAAAGCGTGCAACACACACCAAACACACGGCACGTGGTCAAACGAGCTGTCATTCGTCAGTGCCATCTACCGTGCCAACTATGCATTTCCGGACACATCTACATAGGCCCTTTTTACCTCTATTTCCAGTCAGGAATCCGTCCCTGCAGTTTGTCGGTTTTATCAATTTTCACCCTTTATATTCCACGGCATGAGCTGCAGTTTTGATGGATTGTAATATCGGGGAGAACAATCTGGAGGCCGAGAGTGTGAAGAGCATGTTAGTTAAAAATCATACGCAATGTGACAGTTGCTAACCGAACGGCAGCTTGCTGTTCCAGTACGATTGTTATACAAAGTAGATGATACGATAGCTAACAGAAGAATCATCATGGTTATTTTGACAAAACAAGAAAATGTTACTCTGACAAAATACTGTCTAAGAGAAAAGAAAATAGAAAGATAAAAACACGACGCACCACGTAGGAACTGGGGCCTCGAATCTCATTGGCTGTACTAGGATTGTCGTCAGTGATGAGTCGTGCTTCAAAATGACTGTCTCACGCCCTACGACCGACAACCAGGAGCCCCTTTGGTTGTCATCCTCGTCACCCTTACAGGGCAGCGGTTCGTCGACGATATTCTACGCCGCGTTTCGTTGTCCTTCATGCTGAGCCACTCTGTCTTCCATTTCACCATTTCCGCATTCGGTGAGTGTTTCTACTGTATGTCTTCCTTCTTGACAAGCCCTATCTTGGCCAGATAGGTCACCAGGTGTCTCCACAACTGGGAACGTTTGGAGGATTATTGGTTGGGCCCTCCAATCATCTTGGGATTTTGAGTATATAACGTGCCAGTTGGGCAGAATTTGGCACGATATTCCTCGCAAGGACTTCCAACAACTCTGTCACTCAATGCCAAACCGAATAACTGTTTGCATAAGGGCCAGAGGTTGACCAACGCTCAATTTATAAATCTTTTTCTCTTGAATAAATCATCTACTTTGTCTGAAACTATAACCATTCATTCAGTGTTAAAAAATCTCCAAGCAGTTGTCGATCGAATAGCTACCATAGTACATTAAATTAGATGCAACCAATAATCCTGAACAGGCTGCTGTCAATTTAGCATTTAGAAACTGAATATTTACGAGTGGGACTGATAATAGCATTGGGTTTTAAGTGCGTAACCATTCCTTGGACTTCTGTTTTCATGTTTTTGAGCTTCTCTTGTTCAAGTCAGGTGAAGAAAAACAAATGTATCTCAATATAAACTAACGTTACTGATGAACTGCTAAAGAAACTTGAGACTTTTCAAGACAGATTGCAGATGGTCATTCGAGGGGATACGGTTGTTCAACTGTGTGTTAATGTAAATGGAAATAAAGGATTTTATGTATCAGTATACAGAAAAACTGTCCATAGTGATACCAAATAAACGTGCAATAATACACACTCAATTATATAACAGTTCCTGTTCCATGTTGTCAATTCTGGTAGGTTTATAGCGTGTAAATCAGCGTACAGAACATGTGCCTAAGTATATTAAATATGCAAACAAATTAAAATTTGCCAGCATGTTGTTTCCTACTGAGCTGACATACGTCCACATTTTCAAAAATCAGAATGAAAACGTCTCTGGAAATGTCTTTGGCAGTAAATATTCTGATTATGAGTGGATGGTCATAGGTGACAAGAGACATGAGAAACAGTTTGCAGTTGTGATGGTACATGTGATAAAGCACCATCATGAGAAACATCCAGGTCTGTTAATGTTGCAGGTCGGTATTATATACGTAAGTAATCTTTGTTGCACAATAAAACTGTCAAGGCTAGCTCGTAGTATCACCACTGCTTGTTGTCATTCAGATGGAACAAGTGAACTGGCTGTTTGTTATCATTCCCAGGAACAACTACTTGCACGTTTAATTGACTGCACACAGTTAAAATCCACCGACAGTGGCATACGTAGTGGCAAGAACGTGTTTGTAAAATTTACAGAGTTTATAAAAGGCTGCAACTTCCATTTTCCAATCTATGCCGATACGGGATGCATGCTGTATAAAATTTGATACAGGAAAATTTAATAAATGACCAGAGAAAGTTCTGACAGTATGTTAGCCAAACACACGGCAAGAAACCTTGCGTGAACCAATCATTTATGTAATAAAAATGACAAATTTACTTCTACAAGGCGATACTTATTAATTAGATCTTACAAGCAATGCTTCCTGCCATGATACTTAGACATGAAAATCTACAACGCAATTTTAACACATATATTAAATACAGGAAACGTCTGTTAAAGCAAACAAAATATAAAACAAAACCTTAAATCCTTAAAAGCACTACACCACAAGAAAGCCAACCGCCGTATCAAAGGGAAAATCTAACATTCATATTAACCATCGAATTTAGTCCTTGATACTGCGCATAGCCTACACAAATACACTTCAATGAACCTGTTAGCGGTGCACAGAATTACATACACAGCGAAATATTCGACTGATCAGAAATATAAATAATCTGAAGCAACAGGGCCTTATCTCGACAATTACACTGAAACAAATATTTCAGTAAGTCACCAAGCGCAAGCCATAGAGGCGGGTGTATCGTAGTGTCAGAAATACTGACTATAAACGCACGATGTGGTAGATATTTGATAAGCCTGGAAATATCCCGTGCGGTTCGCAGCACCCAGTCCCACACAGTATGGGATATCAAAGCCGGACAAATCAGCGGGCGCGGGCAGAAGGACTCTGTACTCAGCTCAGTGTCGTAAATCCAGTTTCACCAGTTACACCAAGTCTTGAAATAAACAGAGCTAACAGCCGACTGACCCACTACGTATGGAACTCAGCGCGTGACCCCCTCTCGTCCACCGTCACTCGCTACCTCGCTCTTACAACCCCACCAACGCTGCTGAACGCCTAGTTTTGATCTCGCTCTGCCAAAGATAATCAGCGACAAGTTACAATCGATTCGTGCTGTCAGTAGTAGCGCCAGTGAATAATGCCCAAAATCAAGGCACGCGAAAACGACTAAAAGCCCCCCACTGCTCATCAAGATAAGGGCGTAGTTTCTCAATGACTGAGAGTTTAATCTTGTTAATCAGAAGGGAATTTATCTGGATGAGTACATCAGCAGTGAATCGATTTTACCGTAGATCACTTACTCTAGACTGAACAGTTTAATAATTCATTAACAGGAGGAATGATGCAAGTCGAGTACCAAAGAGCTTACAGTGTGTGGAATGTATGCATGGTTAAAAAACTTATATTTGAAAGTTGATGTGCTGCTCATTGCTGATGTGTTAGAAAACTTTCGCAGTCTTATGACATGTGAATTGGATCCTACACCTTACATCGTTCCACCTGTATTGGCATAGGGTACCGAAACGGAAATACAGCTTACAACCGATGTTAAAAAAGTCCAGTTCGTCGAAAGAGGCATTAGGTTGTTATTGTTCATTTTTCTTGCAGACGTACCCCTGACAACAACAGATTAATGGCGAAATATGATTGCAGAAATGATGAATTTTCTGTCATGTATCTCCATATGAAAGGCCCGTTCAACAGTGCGATGTTGCAGTATTTTCAGGTGTCGATTTCTCAATGACTGTCTCTAGGCAGTGCTAAAGCTTTTTAAGGGTATAAAAAGTAACAGACGAGTCCGGTGCAGGGCACATTTTAGAAGTGGATCTCGAATATCCCGAGAGAATTTCGTTTCCGAGAGGATGCAGTTCTAATTTGCCCTTGTGTTCGTAAAAACCATGTCACCTCTATCTGATAGTAACAAAACAACGAAATTATTTTCAAAATTGTGTGAGAAGAAATTACAGAAATTCGAAACAATATTTACAACACTAATTGGATTTAAAACAAATTATTTAATTTTATCGTTTAGACAAGCTCCCTGGATGAATCCGTGCATTGAGATTAACATACAAAATCGCATGGGTGCGAGAAATTGCATGGGGGCTTAATTAAAATGAAATGAAAATAATTTTAATTTCTGCTTTAGTAGCTGTCTGTTCGATTACGAAGTCTCGTAACGGTTGGCCCTGACTGTTATTATTACGCAATCTGACTGCTTAGAACAATAACAAAGAATGAAATGGAAATTTTCATTAACACAATTAATTAATTAATTAAGTCCCCAGCAACTATAAAACCTACGAAACCAAAGCACAAGTGTAACTGTTCTGTGTGTGGAAGTATGACTCAACGTACGCATCTGGCACTGTTCTTCTTCAACAACACAAGAAATTTTAAATATCATTTATACTGAATTAATTAAAGGAAATAGAAATACCATAATTACTCAAGAAAACCAGAATTACACTCTAATCCCAGAACACAAGCCAGATGCTTTGTTGACTGAACCTGTAATGAAGCATTATTTACGACATGGAAATAATGAAAAATAAATCAAGTTTCGTTACCTTCATATATTGACCAAAATCACTCTAATCATTACAATATATCTCCACACCGACTCGCTATTACCACATCTCAACAAGAACTTTTCAGTATCACATCTCAGCAAGCACTCCCTACTAGCACATCTGAACACGAACTGACTACTACGAGTCCTCGACAAGCACTGCCCACTACGACATCTCAATAATCACTGCCAGTGGAGGCAGCGGAACAATGCTCTCTAGCGATCTCTGGCGCTGTGGCTCAGTGTAGCCACCTTTCATATGCCCTTCCTCCACGGGCTAGAATTTGATGGTATTTTTGCCAGCATTGGTGGTGAAAATACCACCAAATTCGTCAAAAAAATACAGACAAAAATAAAAGATAATATTAATACGTAAATATCATATAACTAGATAAAATTTTGGCTTTGCACTGACCTTTCAATAACCTATTATATAGAATACAGTAAGCAATACAAATTCTTTCATACATGTGACTTTACATAATAGTTTACACAAGTATTATGTGGTTAAACAATTCAATCAATAGCGTCAGCAATGACGAATATGTGCAGGTAAGAGTCTCATAACTTTTCACAAACAGTAATACACAAAAAATCAGTTTATACAAATATTCACATAAACGCTTTCCATAGCCCAAGAATAAGCAGTTGACAGTTCCAGCAGTAGCACCCAGCAATGGTCAACAGGTGCAAAAACCAACAAATGACATTTTTTTAGTAGAAACAGTCCATCAGTGGCACCCAGTAATGTTGAATTGGTGCAGACACCAACAAGTGACATCATTTCAGTAGAAGCAGTCCATCAGTGGCACCCAGCAATGTTGAGCAAGTGCAGACATCAATAGGGAACACCATTTCAGTATAAGCAGTTCCATTAGTGGCACCAGCAATGTTGAGCAGGTGCATACAGCAACAGGTGACATCTTTTCAGTAGAAGCAGTCCATCAGTGGCACCCAGCAATGTTGAGCAGGTGCAGACACCAACAAGTAACACCATTTCAGTATAAGCAGTTCCATTAGTGGCACCAGCAATGTTGAGCAGATGCACACAGCAACAGGTGACATCTTTTCAGTAGAAGCAGTCCATCAGTGGCACCCAGCAATGTTGAGCAAGTGCAGACACCAACAAGTAACACCATTTCAGTAGAAGCAGTCCATCAGTGGCACCCAGTAATGTTGACCAGGTGCAGACAGCAAGAAGCAACATCATTTCAGTAGAAGCAGTCCATCAGTGGTACCCAGCAATGTTGAGCAGGTACACACAGCAACAAGTCACATTTCTCAGCAGAAGCAGTTCCATAAAATTCAGTATCACTGATCACACTGTTCATCAGAGTTTATAAGCAGAAATTAAACATGTCCTAGTGGCACCAATCATGTAGAAAAGGTACAAGTAACAGTCCATAATTTTTACAATCACTGATCACACAGTTCATCAGCAGAAATTAAACATGACTAAATGTCACACATCATGTTGAAAAGTGCAGCACCATCACTAATCAGACAGTTCAGGCATGAACAATAGTTTGAATACACATACAATGCTTTTACACTAAACATACAAATCATAACAAACACACAAATGATATCAGATAATTGTCCTATTAACTATTACAATACACAAATACCAGTAAACCTATAACATTTATTTATTTATTTTATTTTATTTATTGATTTATTTAACCTGGCAAGATTAGGGCCATCAGGCCCTCTCTTACATCTAACCAGGCATTCTACTTATTTTACATTCATATGTTTTAGTAGGCATGTTAAACTACATCTAGTACAAAAAGTGAAATAAACAATTTGAAAGGTACACCTGGAAAAATACATACATATAGAGTTTATATTCTTAGATCACAAGTACTGTTATAATTAGACATTATTGAACAGACAGATTTGAGATAGGAGTGCTGGCAGCAGGGAGTATGAGGGAGACTCATGGTGAAGGGAGGAGAAGAATAGAGAGACATGATGAAACATTATTAAGGAAATATAAAGGAAAAGAATATTGCGTGGCTAATAGAGACAGATGAAGAGGAAGGCATCTCAGGAGCAACATAGGAGACGCTAGCTTTGCTATTTGACAGATGAGGGGATTGTCCTTGTACATTAATTTTGTGGAGAACTTTATGAGGATGATAGTAGGAAATGCTTCAACTTCTTCTTAAAAGCAGCAGGAGATTGAATTTTGCGCAAGGTAAGGGGCAGTTTGTTCCAGAGGCGGACAACGGCAACAGAGAAGGAGTCCGCAAAAGTTTTTGTTTTGTGAGTGGGCACAGTTAGGATACCAAATAAGAGTGACCTCGTGTTTCGATTATAATGACATGACAGGTTTTTAATCTCTGAAGCAAGGTACTGGGGTGTTTGCGCCTCGAGGAGTCGGTGGAGTAGACATAGAGTGTGGTAGTCGCGCAATTTGTCCGGCCGCAGCCACCCTAGCTGGGAGTATGAAGTACTAACATGATCGTATCGGCGAATGTTGCAGGTGTAACGCACACAGGCATTCATGGTTAGCTCTAGCCGTCTTTTGTTTTCACTACTCATGCCTTGTTGAATCACATCACAATAGTGGAGGTTCGGTAGAACGAGTGCTTGCACGAGCTGGCGTTTCAAGTCCTGTGGAAATATGTTCCGAAACTTTTTGAGAGCATAGAGACAAGCAGACGTCTTTCGGCATACTGCGACTGTATTCTCCGCCCAGTTGAGATGCTCATCCAAAGTTACACCCAAGTTCTTCACTGTTTTCTGATATGGTATTGGAGTACCGTCGAGCAGAATAGGAGGTAGCCGTTCGCGGAAATCTGAACTTATTAATGTCTGATGGGCTATTAAGATTACTTGCATCTTTTTTGCATTTAGTTTAAGCCCCAGGTTTTCCGCCCATGTCACTACTGAAGACAGATCATCATTCATCTGAGCGATTGCAGTGTTTACATCTTCAGGTCTGACGCTTAGGTAGAGCTGGAGGTCGTCGGCATAGAAATGATATTTACAGGAGGACAGAACCGATGAAATATCGTTGACATATAAAGAAAACAAAAGTGGTCCTAAGACTGATCCTTGTGGCACTCCCGAGGAAACATGTTTCCAGGAAGATTTTTCATTTACGCAGACAACACATTGCCGTCTGTCTTTTAAGTAGCTTTCAAACCATCTCATTGCACTTTCAGAGAAATTAAGCTGTTGCATTTTTCTGAGCATTATGTCAAAGTTAACAGTGTCAAAAGCTTTGCTGAAGTCCAGTAGCGTCAATATTGTTGCCTTTCGATTGTCGATGGCATATTTCAGGTCATCAGTTACTTTAATTAGAACAGTGTTTGTGCTGTGATGTTTACGGAAACCGGATTGAAATTTGTCATATAGGCTGAATTTATGGGTGTCAGTGCAAGCCACTACCAACAAATAAAATAATATTTAGGAGATAGGTGGGTAGGATTAGGAAAGGAAAACACACAAAACACACTCACTCATCTTTCATCCACATTAAGTACTACTGTGTAATTGAATAGTGTTAACTGTGTAAATGTAACTCTGTCCAAGATTTGATGTTCATCATGTGTACCAAGTAGTAGTGGCAGCAATGTATAACAGTCAATAATAGTTAAGTCAACGTCATAGTCATCATGTCAAGACCAATGTTTGCCAAGCCAGATCAAAATGTACAGTTGCTGAACAACTCTCAGTGAGCCAAGATATGCAATTACTTCCTCTCTCCAAAAAAAAAAGTATATACTGCTTACTGATTTAACAAAGTGTGTGTGTAGACAATCTTTCTTCTACTTAAGTGTTCTAGTCTGCCATCTTCATCCTCCTTGTTCGATATAGACCAACAAAAAAAATATGCTCCTCACTTACTTTACCTCTTATCCACCAAAACTCCAATAATCATCAGCATAATCTCAATACTTCACTAATACCTCTTCAATACGTCGATACATATAAACCTTATCATCAATATCATTTACCTTACCTCTTGTCCACGAAAACTCCAATAATCATCACTTAATCTTAATACTTCAATAATACCTCTTCACTACGTCGATATATATAAACCTCAGCACCAATATCATTTCACTTCCATAACAACTCTTTCCTCTAGTCAGTCTCCTCGAACAAGTACAGACAAAATCCTGGTGCAACTTCAATTCATCATCCCATACAATCCGAAGACACAGTGTCCACACACAACCTCTGTGTAATCCATCTGACCCAAATTTTCTACTCATTATAAATTGTAAGATACATTTTGGTTCCTTGTCCATCATTAAATAAAAGAAATGCATACATGACCTCTAACAGACTTAGTTCGAATAACTCTCAGTAATTAAGTACGATTACGGAGTGTGAATGATCATAATATTTCACAGTGTGTACACCACTTCAAGACTTATGGCAAACAGAAGCAAACATGTGGAGTATTTCTTGTGTTAAATGTCACTTCCTATTTCAATTGCTCACGAAAAACGCAGTGTAATAACTGTCAATGGTCTAAACCTAGTTTTGGTATGTCATGTCGTTAGCTTCCTTCCTAGTAACATAAATTTATACAGCTTCCCTAAAACCTCAGCTCATGTGACTTCTATGAAGTTTCTTGTACTCATGTCGTTCGTCGAATTATAGCAGTTCATTTTCTTATCTTAAAAATATAAGGCACTGAGCATAAGCAAAACATGCAATAGCGAGTAAATATACCAGTAGTGAACAGAATGTCAACAAGTGGATGCAGCACAATTCTTACAACGAGGCTCTGCCAAGCGAACAATCTATAATTAATACCACAGTGTAACCTAAACTCTATGTTCGTACACAGTATATCAGCATTTCTATATTCTAAATTGAAGAGTAGTTATGACAACAAAACAGAAGTGTGTAAATATGCAATCCATACGCACAGCAGCAAACATATATCTTACGTAATAAACAAGTCATTAGCATCATATCAGCATAAGCAAATAAATGTTTATATGTAATCTTAATAAGTAAACATGAAGGCGCAAGCAGATAAATCACAAAGTATAACCTACATACATAACCACAGTCAGCACAATTAATCAGGGGACAATTATAACTTAAATAAATAAGCACAACAGGCACATAATAAAAAAATATGACATCAGTGAAAAAGCAGTGCAGCCAAGCGATGCATAATGTACACAAGTAATAACACTGTTCATTAATCAATAATTGTCAAAATCAGTAAATGTACACAAGCACGTCGCTTCACAAGTAAATTCATAGAACATGAAATTAGCACAAAGTATGAATCACGTAATCGGGAGCAGCAAATTACGTCTAAAGTACGTACCTAAGTGGAAATATGTTACCTGAAAAATAAACTCAATTAATAGTTACCCTTTTTAATTTATTACTTTTTTTTCGAAATTACATTCTTCCTGAAATTTTCTCCATAGCAAGTCGTCTTAACGTCGGACACGCACAGAATTTACCTGAAGGTCTTAAATATTTTATACAACCGTATCCTGAAAAATACTGAACGTTAATAACATAATTTATCAAGTCACTATAGCTTTATACTGAATTTAGTCGGAGAAATTAGACTGTGTATTTGTTTACGTCTGTCAGTGCATTCGCACTGAGCGCTCGATCAGCTGTAGGCGCGTGACGTAGGAAGCGATTGTTTGCGGTCAACGACTGCCTTGTGAGGCGCGCCGACTTGACTGTTGCTTTGAGTATGTGCCGCCGCCGGAACACGGCGTGGTATCCTTGTATTCTCTGCATGTTTACATGTAGCTGTTAGTTTCTCTAAAGTATGTCATTCCACAAAAATTTTAACGTTAGATATGTGATGTATTCCCTTAGAGCGTCGAGATTTAAGAGTTTCTACTTCAACAGTGTTATCATGTATAATTTTGCGAATTCTATATGGACCGTTATAAAGCAGAAAAAATTTGCGACACAAGCCTTTTCCTTTATGAGACAAACGGTGGGACTTAATTAACACCTTCCGGCCAACTGACAAGATTTTTAAACGACCAGGACGTTTACCTGATTTCTCTCTTCTAGCAGCCGCCAATGCAATATTTCGTAGAGCCAGGTTGACAACTTCAGAATGCCGCAGTTTCCGTGAAGGCGGAAAAGGAACGATTTCAGAAATGCGATTTGTTGGTACTTTATTTTTTAATATCAGTATAGGCGGTAAAGAAGTTGAGTCATTAGGAAGTTCATTCAGAATGTTTTGAAAAATATGAAGATACTGATCCCACGTTCTGTGATTCTGATGACAATAAAGACGACACAATTTATTAATTTCTTTCATCCATCTTTCTGAAGCGTTAGACTGGGGGTGAAAAAGTGAAATGAAAATTGGTTTAATTTTACGACGCCGTACAGCACGAAGCCAAATTTTAGAGCGAAACTGTGATCCGTTATCTGATATAACCTTATCAACATGACCAACTTCTTTAAGAAAATGTTTGATGAAAGCGTTAGATACTGAACGAGCTGTTGCTTTGCGTAACGGTGTAAAACACACATATTTTGATGTCAATTCTACTGCTACAAAAATGTAGGCAAAACCATTAGTAGAACAAACCACTAGACCGAACAAATCGACTGCAGCCATGTTCTTTAATTTCGCTGGAATGATAGGAAACAACGGTGCTCTGTGAGAAACAGTTGGCGGCTTAGCCTTTTGACATAATTTGCATTTGGCAAGAACAGATCGAATGCGTTTTTCCATATTATTGAAGTAACAATTTTCTCGTAATTTATGAAAGCATTTTCTGGGACCAAAATGTGCATAACTGAAATGTGTAAACGAGGTGTGGCCAAACCATCCAATCTAACAAAGCGTCTAACAAAATTACAGACACCAAGGAAACTACGAACATCACGTTTTGTGGAAGGAACAGCATAATTACGAATAGCGTCTAGTTTCTCTGGATCAGGAAGAATACCGTCTGTAGAAATAATGTGACAGAGAAATTTCACCTAAGAACGATCAAATTCAGATGTTTCCAAGTTCTCTGTAATGCCAACTCTTGCAAAAATACGTAATAATAAATCCAAAATTTTGTTATGCTCACTCCAAGAACGTTTAGCAATAAGAATATCGTCAACATATGAAGTAATATTATCACGAAGATAAACAGGTAAAATTTCGTTTAAACTACGAATGAACGCTGCATAAAATATAGTAAGTCCAAATGGTAATTTCCGAAGTCACTTTTGGGTAAAACAGTCAAATCCGGTTATTCTTTACCTACTGTCTAGATAGATTGATAGTAGAAGAGTTGTTTTTATAGATGCAAAGAATAGTATAAGAGTAGGCAGCGGTGCAGAAAACTAAAAGGAAAATAGCACCACTACAGCTCGGGGCCCTGTGAACGCTACGGCACATATTCACTTAGTGTAGTGAATCCCCTGAGGACATTAATAGCTGCACATAATTTCCAGTTTGTGACATTGTGGCACATCTGGCGGAAGTGCGTACGTAAATTGATCTAACCATGTACATGGATGTATGTCATTCTTAGAATTACGGAAGATCTTAAATTTCCGAACAGTCAAAAAGTGTTTATAGTCAAAGTTTTCGCCTCGTGGCGACAAAGACCTATCGCGTCTGTCCCAGTTTGAATGTCGATTATTGTCAAGTTCGAGCGCCTGGCGCTCTCTTGTTGCGTCCCGTAAATGAAACAAATTATCTTCTTCAAAGCCCTCTGCTATCTTTGATTCTAAATTTCTTCTGCTGTCTTTTCCTACGATTTCGCCTTCAATTTGTTTGACTTGCTTTCGTAATGCCTCAACTTCCCTTTTAACGCGTTCATTAAATTTTCCCTGATTTTCAACATGCTTATTTATGTTCTGATACTCTTCGGTTTCTGCAAATGGCAATGGTGCTGTATCATCTGAATCTCTGTCCCCATGTAAACTAAGATTTGTCAATTTACCTGAAATCTCCTCAACTCTTTCCGATAAGTCACCTGTTTTTTCTTTCTGTTTATTTACGTCTTCCGTAAGTGTAGCGACTCGGGTTTCAGTGTTGACACATTTGGTAGTTAACTGTTCATATTGTTGTGTTAGATTATTTATTCTGTCATTTGGTACGGATTCCTCGATTCTCTCAAATATTTCTTTCTTATCGTGTGCACGTTGTAAATTTAACTCTGAAAATTTTTGTACTATCACGCGATCTCTTTCTTCCTGTTCTCTATCCTGTTCCCTTTGTCTAATCTCTACTGCAATTAATCTATTATTGTGAGAATTCAAAATCGGTTGTACTTCTTCTCTGATTTCTTTCTTTAACTCATCTTTCATATTTTTGAAACATGTCCCTATTCGTGAGTCTAACCGTGTTTCCATTGTTTCCAACTCTGTTTCTAAACGTGTTGCCACTGTTTTTAATTCAGATCCTAACCGAGTTTCCATTGTTCCCATCCGTGTTTCCATTTGTGAGTCTAACCGTGTTGCCAAAGTTCCCATCTCTGTTTTTAATTCAGATCGTAACTGTGATCCCAAATTTAATATTGCACTCATCAACTGCTCCGTATGATCTGGTTCGAAATTCTTTTCGCCCCTAACATTTCTCGCAAAACCAGTTTCCTTCGTCAAAGCTGTAAAGCTATCTGTGTTCGATACTATTACAGAATCTTCTGTCGTTAATCTCTTATTCTGTGAATTTTCTGATTGAGAAAAATTTTGAAATGGTTCCGGACTATTTTCCCGACTTATTACATTGTTTTCCACTTCATTATCCATCATACTGTTTTCCTCTGTTGGCGAGTTCGCCATGTTAACAATTTCGTCATTCTCACTATCCATCATTTTTGCCTTTTTCATTGATCGCGTGATCATTTACAAAATATACAAAACTCGTCACTATAAAAAAATTACACACAATGACACTTTATCATCAACAATATCATTCACACGAGATGTTTCCCTCAAACACGATCATCGAACAATTGAAATAATTGCACTAATTGTCAAACCCGTAGACAAGACAACAGAAATGAAATTTTGCAAAAAAAAAAAAAATACCATTAGAAGAATGACAATTACCAAATCTACACATGCAATATAGACTACAATTATTAAACTACAAATTACTACAACACTCCTACTGTCTACTATTTCTACAATCAGAAGATTCCAAGGGACGATCCGAAGCAGCGGTCACCACGTGCATGGGGGCTTAATTAAAATGAAATGAAAATAATTTTAATTTCTGCTTTAGTAGCTGTCTGTTCGATTACGAAGTCTCGTAACGGTTGGCCCTGACTGTTATTATTACGCAATCTGACTGCTTAGAACAATAACAAAGAATGAAATGGAAATTTTCATTAACACAATTAATTAATTAATTAAGTCCCCAGCAACTATAAAACCTACGAAACCAAAGCACAAGTGTAACTGTTCTGTGTGTGGAAGTATGACTCAACGTACGCATCTGGCACGGTTCTTCTTCAACAACACAAGAAATTTTAAATATCATTTATACTGAATTAATTAAAGGAAATAGAAATACCATAATTACTCAAGAAAACCAGAATTACACTCTAATCCCAGAACACAAGCCAGATGCTTTGTTGACTGAACCTGTAATGAAGCATTATTTACGACATGGAAATAATGAAAAATAAATCAAGTTTCGTTACCTTCATATATTGACCAAAATCACTCTAATCATTACAATATATCTCCACACCGACTCGCTATTACCACATCTCAACAAGAACTTTTCAGTATCACATCTCAGCAAGCACTCCCTACTAGCACATCTGAACACGAACTGACTACTACGAGTCCTCGACAAGCACTGCCCACTACGACATCTCAATAATCACTGCCAGTGGAGGCGGCGGAACAATGCTCTCTAGCGATCTCTGGTGCTGTGGCTCAGTGTAGCCACCTTTCAAAATGATTTCGACAACTTTTTAAAAACTGATGAATAATAGTGTGTTTGGAAAAACCATGCAAAATGTGTGTCATGTGTGGGAGATTTTAGCAAGGCAGTATGGAGCAGCTTAATGGTGTGCTAAACCAAATTTTAATGTGTTTTTTTAAGAAAATTTAGTAGCTGTTGAACTGAACATGCTTAATATATATTTGATAAGTACATTGCTGTAGAAATGGTCTTCCACGACATTTCGAAAATCTTTCTTATCAGCTCTTATTATGGATACATATTAAATAAATTTCTGGCAAATAATGTAAAGCTGTGCTACGCAGTTATCGATAGCTTTATCTATCACATTAAAAGTCCACATATCTATGAGCACATCAGGAATGAAATCCGTACATAGTTTGATTCTTCGAGAATCCCTGCAAGTAACGGATACAACATTTTTCTGTTGATTGAAGAAAAGATTGTCTTACTGTAAGACGAACTGAATGGATAACCTATTACAGTATTTTTCATGTAAGACGAACTGTATGGATAACCTATTACAGTATTTTTCAGTCTATGAGCAAAACTTTTTGCTTTTTGCTCTCGAGGTGGAGTCTGGGCACATAATGCGCAGACTAGAGTGTACAGCACTCTTCCGTTAATAGGTTAACCTTCTACAATTACAGGTAATTTATAATGGATTCGGAAGTAGAAATGACTGTGCAATATATAATTCGCTCAAAGTAGCATGTTGTTTCTATATGTAGATACAGTGCCTTGAAGCCACTGCTGGATGAAAATTGACGATTGATTTTACTGTATGGACCTGAGCAAAATGTAATAAATGTAAATACATGAAAAAAGTAAATGGTGGCCTATAATTGTAGATTGTGGGTTTAGGTCACCCTCACCTATGTAAATGGTGCGAATTCACATACCCATTTCTGATTAAACTCCAGTAAAAATACGATCTCATTATCTTGAGTTGATCTGATATATACATTTCGATGGAAATTGACTGTCTGTGATCTATTGTAACCGCTCAGATAGTGAATGTGTAAAAAAGTTATACGATTTAAACCATGAACAACCTATGCCGTAGAGGGAATGCCTGTAACAGTCAATGTTGAAACGTAACAACATTTCTAGCGTCCCTTTTATCCATATATACCATATATGTTTTGTAGTGTGACATACCCAAAGAGCTAATACAAAAGCAAAGTACGTGTAACTAAGCGACGACAAATGTTCTTTGTCATAAGCCTAAAGCAACGATAACACTGTCAGTGTTGAACTCTTGTCTTGGTTGTCATCCTTTGTGTAAGTGATTAATATTATTGAAATAATAATCGAGCTGGTTTAAATGTGTGTCGTCTTACTGATTTAAAGTTTGTCTTTAGCCCCCCCCCCCCGATCAGTACAAACATTTTTGAGTAAGGGTAAACGTGGCCTCTTTCATAGACGGTATGTATTCGTAATTATTACAATGCCGTCACGAGCACCATTTTGTTCTATTATCGTTTTCTCAATATTTCCGAAATGGAATCCACAGAATCTTTTAAAACGTCTGATAAAGTTCATTTCCACAGATTATCATTTTGTAACCGTGTGTGTCTGCAATTTCAAAACGAATTATGCCAACACTAAATCAGATGCTAATTCCAAGATATCTTGATAATTAAATGAAATTACTGCAAAAAAAACATTTAGTTTAACAAAACTTGCATGTAATACAAGTAAAAAGTGAATAAATAAGCAAGTATAAATCTTTTGAGTGAAAAAATTAATTAAGCAATTTACGAAATGACAGAAATTTCAAGAAAACAAATAAAAAATAATTAAAGAAAAATAAGAAAAGGACACAGACCTTTTGGTTCATGCAAGAGAACTAGATAGAATTAGAAATGTGTGGACTGTCTTAGCAACTAGCTGAGTCTGCGGTATCAGGCACCTATCCTGGTGGATTTGCTGACATTGGTCTCCATAGGGTCTCTCTCTCTAAGCAAGTGATCGCACTGACATCGATAATACGATACTCAGATGTGTGCATAAGTGTATTGTGTGTGTGTGTGTGTGTGTGTGTGTGTGTGTGTGTGTGTGTGTGTTTGAAAATTACGTTATTTAACGTAAATATCTTTGAACATGAGGTCAATTAAAGCGAGTTTACGTAATTCGTTTTCGAAAATAATGCGATCTTCGAACTTGACTCTAATTCAGATGGAGCTTGGGTTGCTCACAGCTACATTCTGATTGGCTACCTCATTTTAATAGTACACTGTGATTAACCATTTCATTTCAAAAATTGTTGTAATACAAGGCTCTGACTAGAGGTGAGAGATACAGAGAAGAAGAAATGGTGAAAGGGGGAGAAGAGAATAGCATGGTTTGTCACGTGATGATAATAACGGCGGCAATACTGATAAGGTTCATAACCTCACTGATAAGTGTGATGATATCACGGATGAAGAGGTCCTGGATGGTGACGTCATAAGATTGCGTTCTTTGCATTCCACAATGGAGCGTAGTCCACACAGATACTCAACAAAGAATGTCAGGGGAGAGTGTTGTCCCTTGGAACACTTCGCACAGTTTCGCCCCTAGCTGGCCTTGTAACAGAAGTTTGACATATTTTCTTACTCCATTTTTAAATGATGTCATTCACTATCTGTGTTGTCGAGTCTTTTTCTAAAATTACAAAAATCATACATATATTAATGGAAATTAAATTGACAGTCTCTCAAAATTTATCTTATAATGATAGGCCGGCAGTTGAAATTTATTTGCTTCATCGAACTACGAGGAGGCGAACAATAAAATAAACGAATTGTTAAATTCTTTGCAAGGTCTTCGTAGTCGGAAGGAAACTGCTGTCATTTGTCGATCTGCACATCATTTAACCAAACAGATAAAAAATGTTAATGTAATGGGCTATAAATTAGCTGCATACTTATATAGGCCTGGATCCAGAATGGTCAAAGGAGGACTGTCCGCCACGTTGATGAATTTTCAGGAAAGCCATTAAACAAATAATGAAGATTCCGGGACGCAAGCCTTCAGGCAATACGCCAACAAATGGTCACGAAAGCTTCAACAATTTTGTGTCTAAATTTATATTCGTTATTGTCTTATAAAAATTCTAGAGTGAGTAAAGATGTTGGTTTGTTTCCGAAATTCTTTTCTTTTCTTTTCTGCTCTCCATGAACACAAGCCCACACATATTTATATATAAGCAGATAATGCAAAACCTTAAAAGCGAACATGACAATTTCACGACAAAGACAAACATGTGAAACAGTAGATTGGAGACTACACTTCTGAAATAAACGTCATGATCAAAAATAATACGCTCACTGATGCTCTCTCACGGCATATACGAATAAGTTGCTTTATTGAAGTAAATATAACATACTAATGAAACAGCTGCCGAATGAGTAGGAAGTGCAGGATTGAGATTTGCTACGAACGCTGTGGGCAGTACTTTACTGGCTAGGAATAAAATGTAAGACATCAGAGGTAACTATGGAAATTCGCATTAACGAACAACTAATAAAATACAGAATGAAACAGAAAGAAAGGAAAGAAAATATGAGAAGGATGGATGGGATCAAATTTACATAAATGTTGATGAACAATAAGCTAAAATACGTTTGAAGACCTCGGATAGCAGGAAAAATCTGGAATGGTTTAATACTTGATAATGATGATGGAGTTGACGATATCTTACGTAGTGTAATATTTTTAGTATGTACACAGTGAGTTATAAGTCTTGTTTTCAAGGGACTGTAGGAATAAGCCTTCTATATTGTCGAGAATACATTACGTCGTCTACAATCAGTGTTTCTCAACACAGTTTTATACGAAATTTACTTCTGCACTTCGAACAATTATAAGTGACCAGTGTGTTTTCTGCTATTTAAGGTATGACTACTCGAAAACGACACAAGAACCAAAACTGTTTGAGGAGGAAGTTAGGTCCAACTTGTACCGCTATTCAGTAAACATTTGGAATTAAACTCCTCACATTTTGTCTTTAGCCCCCTTTAAGAGTATATTCGGATTTGTTCCTTTGCGGAACAAATACGTAATTCCACTACTGTACTCTGATTGATGATGAAGCTGCAGTCTTGAACATACATAGTGACTGAAGGTCGATTTCTCGAAACCATCACAGTGTAAAGACCAGCAACATATAAATGAAAATTACTCTTGTGACGAATCACTTTACAGTTGTACTTTAAATTACTAGCTGATGCAAGATATTGACAGAAACAGATAATGTGGCGTTATTTTATTTACAATATAGTGGGAATAAATATTTGACACTACATTTTTGTTTCCAATGTAGAATCAAGAGATTCTTACTGTTTAATTTGCGACAGTAAGTTCTATTTTAAAGGAGAACGAAGTAATAATGTAATCATATTTTTGACAACAAAAAAATTTTGACTGGAAGTTTGTTTCGGTGCATGTGACTCTCACGTGTTTTATGTTTAATTAATCTAATACTATCTAATTAATCTTATCTAATTAATCTAATATTGGAAAATGTCTGGAAATCATAACGATAAAATCTGCTTGTGCCGACTTATTTCGTAGCATACCTGTTGTCGATTCTGTTGATAGTGGGGTACAAGTGAAAATGGAGTGTCCATGTGAAACATTAACTGTAATGCAGCCGATACAACGCCACATAGTAGTGGAAAGGTTCCTGAGTGAAGTGAATACGTAAACAGTTCCTTCCGAGCATTTCGCTGTACCATGATGGTAAAAAACATTCTTCACAGTGAATGTCAAAACTTGTGATATATCGCGCAGGACGACACGTTAATCTGCAGAGTGCTGTTACATGTGTACTTTGTCAATGTCGAACACCTGACACCGTGGACAGTCGCATTCACAGGAACGACTACCGGCCTCAATTTCTTGAATAATACGAATTTTCCCTCGCTTCCCGTATCTGATTACTGTCTACCACCAGATCTCCACTCTACTTACACAACACTCATATTCTCAAATACCTTTAATACCGGCGCTGGTTCTACATATCTTGTGCGAAACTATATTTCCTGCAACAGATTGTATATTTATATGAAAACTAAATTATGCGAAGTTAGACAACTTCGCCACCTACACACATATTGTGTTACAGGCGACCGCTTGTTAGACCAATGTCATAGTCAACACAGCTGTGTGGAGTATTTTAACATTTAAAAGTATCTGTCACGCAATAATCTCTTACATTCACTTCTACCAATTTTTACACCCCGAAGCGATAAATTGTACTCATATTTGGGTCTAGTCACATTAACAGCACACACACGTTTACAGTATATTAAGATCAACTGATTAACTGCCCCCGTACCTCATTACTTTTGTTGCACCTGCACCTACAGAATCTGCCATACATTTATTTTTACCATGTTAACATCTGACATATATTCCCAGAATTACGTCAATAACTTCATACACCTGTATCTCAAATTTTATTTCCTTGTTCAATGATGCATCATCAGGTACATATGGAAAACAAAGCTAACGTGTAATTATTCTCATTAAGAAATTATATTTTAATATAACTTATACTCCCCTATGAAGGCTCCAACTCACTATTTTATTCTCAGCGGTATACTAGACAAAATCCTGAGAACCTGAGCATCGATCTCAAAATTCCTTAATCACACAGTATTCCCACGAGACCGCAATCCTACATGACGACTTCTCTCTAACTCTGCAGCATTATCTCGCATGATTAGTTCTATTCAGTGATTGATTTAAGAGTGCATCTTAAGTAAAATGTTGACGTCGATGTTAAAAATAACACCATTTATGATTATTTATTTAACATGTAATATTATGTAACAAGTCCGTCAAAAGTGACGTTCTTTTCATGTAAAAACAACAACAATGAAAAATCACCGTTGTAAATAGTTCTGTGAAATAACTCGGAAATATAATTTAGTCTTCACGATCTAAAATCACAATGGCTATCTGATGACACTCAAATGTAGTCATTCCTGAGTCCTTTTGCATTGACGCATGCATTTTTCTAAATATAATGCATGAAAGTTTAAACTTGGATCTCCATTCTTTTACGTGGGTCAGAAAAGCAACTTATCACAGCCATAGAAATCTCACTGAGTAATTTGCTTTGGTCTTCAGTACGAAGATTGGTTTAATGCAGATCTCTATGATGCACTATCTTGTGGAGTCTTCTTCATCTCCGAATTACTATTGCAAATTACGTCATTCTGAATCTGCTTACTGTGTTCATCTCTCGATATCCCTCCACGAGTTGTACCTCGCCCCCTTCTCCCCACCCATCCACCCACTTCCATTCAATACTAAATTCGTGATCCCTTAATGTCTCAGAATGTGTCCTACCAACCGATACCTTCTTTTAGTCCTGTTGTCCCTCAAATTTCTTGTCTTCCCAGTTCTGTTCATCACTTCCTCATGAGTTACGTGATCTATCCATCTAATCCTCAGCATTCTCTGTAGCACCATATTTCAAAAGCTGTTGTCTTCTTGTCTAAAGTGTTTATCGTACATGTTTCATTTCCGTACTTGGCTACACTCAATGCAAATACATTCAGAAAAGAGTTTATAAGACTTAACTCTATGTTCGACGTTTACAATTAACTCTTCTACTGAAAGGCTTTTCTTGCAGTTGCCAATCTACACTTTATATCCTCTCTAATTCGGTCATCATCAGTTATTTCACTATCCACACAACAAACATCGTCTATGACTTTAGGTATTTCGTTTCCTATTTTAATTCCCTCCATACTATCTAGTTTAATTTGATTACATCTCATTACCTTTGTTTCGCTTTTTTTGATGTTCTTCTGGTACCCCCCTTTCAAGACACTGTCCATTCTGCTCAATTGCTCTTGCAATTCTTTGCTGGATCTAATTGAGTTATAGTGTCATGGGCAAACCTCAAAGTTTTTAAGTTTTCTCTTTAATCTTCAATTCCTAATCCAAAATTATCATTTGTTTTCTTTATTGCTTCCTCATTGTACAGATTGAATGATATGGGATACAGACTGCAACCCTGCTTCACTCTCTTCCCTTTCATGCTCCTCAACTCATAACTGCCTCCTGGTTTCTATTCAAGTTGCAAACAACCTTTATCTCCATGTATTTTACCTCTGCTATCTTCATAATTTCAAAGAAATATTCAAGCCAACAGTGCCAAAAGCTTCCTCTAAGTCAATAAATGCTATACATGTCTTCTAGGTTACATCCTAAGGCAAGTGTTGCCTCACGTGTTCCTACATTTCTCCAAAATCCAAACTGATCTTCCACAAAGGCGGCTTCTAGCAGTTTTTCCATTCTTGTAGAGAACTCGTGTTAGTATTTTCAACAATGACTTATTAAACTTATAGTTCGATAATATTCACACCCGTCTGGAACTGATTTCTTTGGAATTGGAATTATTATAATCTTCTTGAAGACAGATCACTTTTCTCCTGTCTCATACACACTCCTCAGCAGATGGAAGAACTTTTTCATGGCTAGCTCTCCCAAGAAAAGCAGTAGTTCTGTGTCGTCTGCTCCTTGGGTCTTGTTTGTACTTAGGTCTTTCCGTGTTCTGTCAAGTTCTGCTCGCACTATCTTATTTTTCACCTCATGTTCATCTACGTCCTCTTTCATTTCTATAACATTGCCTTTAAGTTCATCTCGCTTGTATAGACCCTTCATATACTCCTCTTTCCTTTCTGCATTCTCTTCTTTGCTTGGGACTGGTTTTTCATCTCAGGTCTTGATATTCATGCAGCAACTTCTCTTCCCTCCAAAGACCTCCTTAATTTTCCTGTAGGTTGTATCTTTCATCTAGCGATGTATGCTTCTACATCCTTACATTTGTCCTCCAGCCATGTTGCACATCTTGTCAGTCTCGTTCTTTAGACGTTTTTATTCTCTTTCGGCTGCTTCATTTGCTACATTTTTATATTTTCTTCTTTCATCAGTTAAGTTTACCATCTCTTGTGATATCCAACGAAATCCACTAGACCTTGCCTTTTTACGTATTTGATCCTCTATTGCTCCGCTACTTTATCTTGTAAGTAGGCTGTTTAGGTTTTTTTATTGGTAACGCCACCTCTGTATGAAAATCACTGGCTGTGCTGTGTGCAGTCTGTGGCTGCTTTGCATTGTTGTAATACTCGCCATTGTAGTGTTAGGCAGCTGGCTGTGAACAGCGCGTAGCGTTGCGCAGTTGGAGGTGAGCCGCCAGCAGTGGTGGATGTGGGGAGAGAGATGGCGGAGTTTTGTAATTTGTCATGAACTGCTATATATATTATGACTATTAAGGTAAATACATTGTTTGTTCTCTATTAAAATCTTTCATTTGCTAACTATCCCTATCAGTAGTTAGTGCCTTCCATAGTTTGAATCTTTTATTTAGCTGGCAGTAGTGGCGCTCGCTGTATTGCAGTAGTTCGAGTAACCAAGATTTTTGTGAGGTAAGCGATTTGTGAAATGCATAGGTTAATGTTAGTCAGGGCCATTCTTTTGTAGGGATTTCTGAAAGTCAGATTGCGTTGCGCTAACAAAATATTGTGTGTCAGGTTAAGCACAGTCTTGTAAAATTGTTCTAAGGGGACGTTTCACATGTCGACCCTTAGCCTAGGATACCTCACTGGAATCTTCTGATTTTTTCTTGTTGTTTGTGTAATTAGTGTAGATTTTGTTTATTGCTAGCGCGTAATTGTAGAGAGAATCTCCTTTGTAGTTGCAGTCTTTCATTGTTGTACAGTAAAACAGGTGTGGCACGCATGTAGATTTGCACCAAGTATTTCGCAGCTGCAATTAACTAGATATTATTTTCAGTGCTATGTTAATGTGTTCCCTTATTTTTTCTCTTCAAATTGTGTTTTTCTGTGTTGTTGTGTGAAATATTGTGACAATAATGGCGTGTGAAAAACGTAACACTAGGTTCCAAAGTAAATTGAGAAATGACAGCGAAGACGAAAGCAGTGTGTTAGCGCCACCGTGTAATGAATTAACTAATATTCAAAGTAGTAATTTGGTAACTGTGCATAGGGAAATGGAGTGGGCTGCAAACAATGGCGTGGACAGTGAAACAATTAGTGAAGAGGGAAGCATTATCGATCGATCGGTCGGCAACAGCTCGCCTTAGGAATCCGAAATGACAGGACACAATTTTGCAAATACTGTAGATTCAGGTTTTGCGTCCTCACCGTTTTCTCAAATGAGTCAAGACACATTTTCCGCTTGTCAAAATGTGAATGTTGCCGGTGCAAATTCACTGCCGAAAAGCACTGAGGAACATGTTTCAGACACCAGTGCATTGTTATTACAATTAATGCAACAAATGGGACAAAAGCTTGAAACGTTAGACACAATGGAACAAAATCAGAGACAAACACAGCAACAGTTAGACACAATGGAACAAAATCAGAGACAAACACAGCAAAAGCTTCAAAAGTTAGACACAATGGAACAACACCAGAGACAAACACAGCAACAGTTAGACACAATGGAACAAAATCTTCAAAAGTTAGACACAATGGAACAAAATCTTCAAAAGTTAGACACCACACTTGAACAAACACGTGAAGATTTAACTACTGAGTTACATAACATTGAATCGAAATGTCAAAAAGTCTGTAATCACGTAAAAACACAAATTTGTGAGCATTTTCAACCTATTTTTTCGCGGCATGAAAATGCATTACAGAATCACGAAGCAGCCATAAAAGAACTGCAAACCATTGTTCATGAAAATCATGAGACCTTGTGGGCTAAAATTGACTCAGTTGCATCTACCGATTCGGTTACGCAACTTGCAAAAACTCAGGAAAACTTGAAGGACACAGTAGATTCGATTTCAACACAAATGGACACTCTCAAACTTGGTTCAGAAAAACACACTGAGGAAATGTGTTCACTATCGGAGAAAGTAGCCGAACTTTCGGACAGGTCACTAACTTATCTACAAAGGTAGATGATGATCTGAATGACACAAGGCCTGTAGCCTTCAGTGACACAGAAGAGTATGAACAAATTAGAAAATTCAAACAAAATCAAAATCAAATCAATACACAGTACAAAAGAGAAATCCGGGAAGTACAAGATCAGTTGACACAGGTAATACAAGAATTACATATTTCAGAGGACACTCGCGCTCCAGTACGGGAAGAGGGACATAGAAATACGGAACAACCACAAAATAATAACACAGGACATTTCGGAAATTATGAAAGAAATTGGGAATGCGCATTGGATTTTGAGATGGAACCGCCGACACGACGTAACAATGACCGATATGCTACTCGCCGACACGATGATTTTGACTATAAGCTGTTCATTACTACACGTAAATTCAAAACGTTTAAGAATTCTGCCAACGACATTCATCCACAGGCGTGGCTCCATCAATTCTCTCATTGTTTCCTCCCAACTGGTCATTGGAGCACAGGTTAGAATTTATGTGTGGCTACTTGGAGAATGAACCAGCTGTAAGAATGCGATCGGTCATTCACGATTGTCACAGTGAAGGAGAATTTTATCATGTCTTCCTCTCAGCGTATTGGTCTCAAGCTACACAAGACCGAGTAAAACATAGCATCATAATGATGAAACGTTTCGAACAATCTGAATTTTCCAGTCTTATGAAATATTTTGAAGACATGTTGCATAAGAATCAGTATCTTTCAAACCCATACAGCCCCTCAGAACTCATCCGCATTTGCTTAATCAAATTACCTGAACATTTACGGCATATTATTTTAGCAGGACGTTGCAAAGACGACATTGAAGCTTTTCAGGGACTGTTACAAGAACTGGAAATTGACACTGACAATCGCGGAACGCGAGAACAGGAGCACAACAATTACAGGTCACATCTGTCACAATTCCGTGACGACAGAAGCAATAACTGGACACGACAAGGCTATTTTTACAACGCAAATCGTGACCAAAACAGACACCACCCATATGACAACCACTGGCAGGTTAATAATAGTTACAGAGAAAGATTGCATTTCCGTAGTAATGAATATGACAGAGATTACCTTAGAAACAGACAATATGGGAACCAAAACAATTATTATCAAGGGAGACAGAATAACTTCAGACGCAACAGTTCTGCGCGCAGTTACGATTCAGGAAGAAATTCTCCACTACATGACCGCCAAGAAAGAAATGAAATCTACCGACATGACGAGAGACGAGATAATCATAACGACAGACCTGAATTTCATCAGAACTGGCGGGATTCAAACAGAGCAGGGCACTTTCGACAACGTGAATTTGTAGAAGTTAGGTCTCCAAATCCCAATAACGACGCGCGCCAACAAAGAGACAGACAATGACTCGCACAGCAGGCAGCCGCGTGCGCCCGCTGGCTCCGAGAAAAATAACATAAGACCCTAGCCTTGAGAAAAATTTTAGCATTCTTTACCGATGTATACAACATGATAATTGCTTTGAAGTTGACACTCTGAGTACTAGGAACAGTAAAGGATTGCAGCACATTTCACATGTAAAACCGTTTATTGAAGGATAATCTGCTTTTTAACTTTGTCTTTGCCATATAACTTTTCACTTTACATTACTAGTATGCTTTGTCAGACTTAAGAAACTGTTAACATGCAACAATGTTTGAAGTTAAATATCCAGTCAAGAACCAAGAGACCTTATTTAAACAGAAATTACGAATGTATTGTTATTGTGAACAGACGACACAGTGTTATTGTGTGTGTGCATTCTTGCTTGTTTGTTGCACGATTACGTAACGACTATAAGGCTTACATAGTTAGGACACATACTGGTACTGCTAATGAGATTTTAATGCAACATTTTGGTTTACTTGAAAATACATTCTGGATTTAAAGTACTTTCCGCGAGATACCAGATGACACAGTGGTTAGTTTATGTGACAGCTACACGATTTTATCACGACGCTACTAATGAGTGACAGTTTACAATGTTGCTTTTGCAGTGTTTCTGTTTTATATCTGCACAGTTTTCTGTTTTATTCTGGAAAGTAAAACATGTTTTAGTAGTAACTTTTGTGGTATAGCTACAGTGAGACAGCCTTTTCCGTAGCACAACAATACGTTACAGCACAGTAATTTCCTCATCACGGCAATAAGCGTAATAACTAAGATATCTATACGCAAAGCATTTCACTTTTGTGTATCATGAGGTAAGTACATTGACTACTGCAGAACTTAGCTTTCGGAGGACGATAACTACGACACTTCCACAGATATTATGTTGCAACAAGACGCACATTTAGCGCTACAGGACACGTATTTGAGTGATTAATTTCGCACTTAAAACATTTATTTTTTTAAGATATTTGAAGTACAATGATACAAGGGTTTTCCGTGATATATTTCATTCCATTGCTGTAATCTGTAACACCTGAGGGTATAATTACATTAATCCTCAGGGGGGTACACGCCTACTTTGTGTACCATGTGTTTGGCAAGCACAAGGAGCCCTAGCTAATATGGTATTTGCTTATACAACTTTACACATCGGTACCATATTTCTCTAACACATAAATTACACAGCTATCTGATTATTTAACAGAGAAACAAACATTTTTTTATTACATCAGTGACAGATGTTTACGTAATTACACAGTTGGATAACTTCACACTTACGAAATTGTATGTTGTTTGTACTTTGTGAACTGTTCATATTTTTTTGGAACCATTGTGATACTATGAGAGCTTTGAATGATATATTTGGTATGGGATCACGATTTTTAAAAATACGTTTGAGGCAGATGACACTTTTGACATGAGCAGAGAATTTTTTTTAGGTTTTGAAATTATTGGAGGAAGCTACGACGATTTTGAGAGTTGACTGACGTGTTATGATATTATTACGATGACTATGTGTATTATGCTGTTGCGGTATGTTTATGATCAATAAGCTGATGCTATATGAGTTATTTGAGTATGCTACGTATCTGTTATCATAAGATATTGAAGAAGTGTCGACGAATAAGGTAAGGAATAATGAGTAGTGGTTAGGGACTCACTCTGGTTTGTGAAACAGGTTGTTGGAAACCAAGAATCGTACTTTAAGAGTTATGAAATGTATGTAAATGCGTGAATGTATTACAATGCCGACGAAAACTCTTTGGACACTGTTATATCAATAGGATTTTGTTTCTACAGATTTGTAATGCAAATTCTTGACCAGTGAAATATTTTTATACGAGACTGCCACTGTAGCGGAAACTGTTGTCGTAAATATTTCGGTAAGAAAGCTAAGTGACCTTGACGTAATGCGTCTTGAGCGGCCACCTGTGCCAGCCACCTGGAGAAAAAGCCATTAGGTGACAAAAAAAAGAGGCCATTAACCTCACTATTGACGTTCCTTTGTAGAAAGCATCGCAAAAACGACACGGTCGAACTTGAAAACATATGATTACACTGTGGAGCTCTTAATTTATGATATTTACTAAAATGCCTAATGAAACGATGAGAAACATTTCACGGCTATTGTCTTGCTAATTGAGAGAAATGCCATATGGCTTGCTTTATGTATTTGTTTACTCATTTTGTTTAATATCTAGTTTCTAGCTGCACTTCAGCATTGGTTAAAATAAAATTTTATAGATGTACTAATACAAGTATTTTCTGTCTACAGATCGAGTAAATAATAATTTTTTTCAAAAAATGAGGGAGCACAAAAAGACAATTACCTTCACAGGAACTGCATACATAATTTTCTTTTCAATTACTTGGTAATTTTTTGGTAGAGTAAGTTATCGTGATGCATCACTCTACTGTTAAGATGTGACATAGGTATTAGACATGGTCACTTTTAGTGTAACATTTTTTCTGCTTGAGCTTTGTCATGTTTAGATATAAGCTGCTGTTTGCCAGGCATAGTGTTACTGAATTTGACTTTGTGTTACTCTGCTAAGCCAGTTTACTACTGATTTATTTTTCTTGTTTGCTGCTCATTGCCTTATATTAGTCGTAATATTGCAATTGATTTGCCAATGTCCATTTTTTGTCATTGCTGTTTGTGTTAATTGTTTTGTGCTGCTGCATTGCCTCGTCCCTTAGTTTAGCATATGAGCTCAGTAGATTTAAGTTAGCTTAAGAGGGGGTAGACTATATAGGAAACTAACTATGATGAATTGGAAGAAATGCATTGAGAAGATATAAGAAAATGGTTTGGCCAAAAAGAAAGGTAGTGTACAGAGGAGAAAAACTATTTTGAAAGAGGATGAGAACAGAATACAGAAATCCGGCTTAGATAGTACTTTTGGGAATAATGATGAACAAAGGGAGATCTCCATGCAAAATACTGCAGTAAAACAAACCCTGTCCTTTCCTTTTGTGTCATCCCTCTATATGTTTGTGTACCCTTGTGTATTTGTGTTTTTCCTGTCTTTATGTGTTTAGCTGATGAGAGCTATGTTGTAGAATTTTCCTAATACTATGTTATTAACTTTGTAAAGATGTTGAGACATTATTTATTCTGTTTTGTTGCTCATATGTGAAGGTGATGTTTCAAAAGTTATTCTCATCTTTTATGTATTTACTTATGTCATAACTCCTGTAACACTGATGTATATGTTATTTCGATTCTTTTGTAAAGCCCCTATTACTACAAATGTTATCTGTATTGTTATGTTCTTTAATGATGTATTTTGTACCTTTGTAATTGTATTCTTATGTTATAAAATTGTAATTGACACCAGTTCATCATATTATTAACTTGTAAGTTCCATTTCACTGCACACCTTTCTGTTGGTCATAGTATATGGACAATATGTGAGAAGTAGGGACTGTTAGTGTTTGCACGTGTGTTAATAATTCAGCAAGGGACTGGATAACAGCATTGCTGGTTCTAAGGACAATTCCAAAAACTTTGTGAGTGCACAAGTGGTGGTTATAGACTTGCTATATTATCCGCAAGACTCTTCAATGGTGATTGTGCACCTGCACAGTCACAACAGATGGCTGCTAGCCATCTCTACAAGGACTACAGTGGGTCTGCATCTTTGATGGCCCACCAATACCATTATTTCTACAAGGACTACAGTGGGTCTGCACCTCTGGTGGCCCACCAGTACCGTAATCTCTACCAGGACTACAGTGGGTCTGCTCTGTGATGACCTAACTACCAATATTCTTCAAAATGTCGACTGACTCTGCTGTGGGTTTACTCTGTTGTGGCCCATTACCTGTCTGCATGTCGAGTCAGCACTGTCTTTCCGTTGGAAGGACAACACTACTTCTTCAAGACTGCATGGAAATCCACTATGTCCGTGTGCATTGTCTTTTACTGCTCAGACTTTGAGAAAAACACGGCAATTTTAGTTTGATCAACGATCAGGACTGTCTTTATGGACTGTGAGAAAATTTTAGCTTTTGACCAACATTGTATCAATAAGTGTGTGTATTTGATTTCTTTGTTATTGTAATTGTGAAAAAAATTTTAACAAATATGTATTGGCCAGTGCCCAAAAAAATTTGTAAAATTTTTTGTGGGTAGCATGGGGGCTATGTAAGTAGGCTGTTTAGGTTTTTTTATTGGTAACGCTACCTCTGTATGAAAATCACTGGCTGTGCTGTGTGCAGTCTGTGGCTGCTTTGCATTGTTGTAATACTCGCCATTGTAGTGTTAGGCAGCTGGCTGTGAACAGCGCGTAGCGTTCCGCAGTTGGAGGTGAGCCGCCAGCAGTGGTGGATGTGGGGAGAGAGATGGTGGAGTTTTGTAATTTGTCATGAACTGCTATATATATTATGACTATTAAGGTAAATACATTGTTTGTTCTCTATTAAAATCTTTCATTTGCTAACTATCCCTATCAGTAGTTAGTGCCTTCCATAGTTTGAATCTTTTATTTAGCTGGCAGTAGTGGCGCTCGCTGTATTGCAGTAGTTCGAGTAACCAAGATTTTTGTGGGGTAAGCGATTTGTGAAATGCATAGGTTAATGTTAGTCAGGGCCATTCTTTTGTAGGGATTTCTGAAAGTCAGATTGCGTTGCGCTAACAAAATATTGTGTGTCAGGTTAAGCACAGTCTTTTAAAATTGTTCTAAGGGGACGTTTCAATCTTTTAAGGTTGCCATCACTATTTCATCCCTTAAATCCACTTATTCGTCTTCTGCTGTATTACTTTCCCGTATTCAAGTCAACGATCGCCTAATGCTCCCTCTGAACTCTCAATAACCTCTGGTTATTTCAATTTATCCATGTCCCATCTCATTCATTTCCTACCTTTTTAAAAATTTTTCAGTTTTAATCTACGTTTATAACCAATAAATTGTGGTCAGACTTCACATCTGCGCCTGGAAGTGCCCTAAAATCTAAAATCTGGTTCTGAAATATCTGTCTTATCGTTGTATAATTAGTCTGAAACATTCCAGTGTATATAGTCCTCTTCCACGTATACAACCTTCTTTCATGCTTCTTAAACCAAGTGTTAGCGATGATTAAATTGCGCTCTCTGCAAAATTCTACCTTTCGTCTTCTTCATTCATTCGTTTCTCCTATCAATATCTGCCTACAATTATTCCTTCTCTTCCTTTTCCTACTATCGATTTCTATTCCTCCACCACAATTAAAATTTCGTCTCCCTTAACTTTCTCATCATAAATTTGAAGGGTTGTACCTGATATGGTAACAATCTGCACTCTTTTATTTTAGCAATTTAAGGTTTTGTCAGTGGTTATGTTTTTAACCAACTGATGTCTCTATCTACATATCTTTTGGTGACATCTGTTATCGAAAAAAGTAGCTGTAGCTCTGTGTTGTTGTCTGCCATAAGATATCATTAACAAAAATTCTAGAGAGATAATCACAAGCCACAGAAAAGTGGTGAGAGTTAAGGAGCAGCTTTTACTGCACCCAAAAAAAAAAAAAAAGAAAATTTATGCATTAATTTTGCTTCAATAGAGAGTCGTACTAATTTTTCCGATAGTGAAAGTTTATGGAATCGTGAAACCGCTGGATCAGATTCAGAATGTGAATAGGTGGTACAGTACATTTTTACTTGCTTGTTTGAATATAATCTTGAGTGGCTTATAACTTTGTCTTCAAAAATGAGTGTAGCCTTTGTTTGTATGCAGTAAAATAATACTGAACAGAAGCAACAGACTCAAATTATATTAAATGTGTGTATATGTAGACTGAAGCAAGAAATTAAACTTTATATTCTTTAAATAGAGACTTAAAAGTCAAATTACTTTTTCGTAGATTGTGATTATCTCTCTGTTATATACGGAAATGTTGATTTTCTTCTGCAGGTTACTCCCTAAAGCAAAGAAAATTAAGCGAGTCTATCTAAAAGTACAAAAAGCAGGAAAAAAATGAAAACGTCAAAAGTTGGTTTGAGGCCAAATCTAAGAAGAGAAGAAATAGAGGAAGAACTTGTTGCTGTTGTGGTGAAATAACTGCCGCGTGCAGTAGCCGTGCGGTTTGAGGCGCCATGTCAGGGATTGCGCGGCCCCTCCCGCCGGATGTCCGAGTCCTCCCTCGGGCATGGGTGTGTGTCTGTTGTTCTTAGTATAAGTTAGTTTAAGTTAGATTACGTCATGTGTAAGTCTAGGGACCGATAACATCAGCAGTTTGGTCTCTTCGAAATTCACACACATCTGAACATCTTGAAATGACTTATCAACCAAAAATGGCTATGACGTCTTGCGTCCCATTTCTACTGCCTGCGCTTCAGTGTACTGGTTTTAGAGCATTTTTCGTAATATTTGAAAGAAGTGTGGTTGCAATTATTAATGCAATTTTCCAGGTTTGAAATTACATCTCAAAATGACGACTCAGTGCGACGTAACTAATTAGGCAACCTTTTAAAATTTTCGTTGTTTTACTGACTGTGGCTTGACGACCGTCTATAGTGTCAAATAAACATTTTATATACTACTGTGCGTCATCTGTTATGGAGTTACTCTCTTCAGACTAGAGGAACGGTTTTATGAAAAAAAGTACAGTGGCAATATATATGGCATTTAGTAACTTTGTCCCATATTCTCACAGGAGATACTATTTTGTACTATCCAATCTAGGAAATAAATTTATATAAACATGTGTCCGAATACATATACTTGTTGAGGTACGGAACATTTTCGAGAGTCGCTTCTGCCTGTGGCCGCATGAAGGGGATCCGCAAGATTGGTCACCATACTGACTGTCGATTGTGCGCCGGTCGTCGTCACATCGTCCATGTGGAGACTTGTCTTCCCCCAAACGAGCCCATTCCATGACTCAAGGTTCGTGACGTAGCCGTATAAATCTCGGTGGCATAGAGAACAATATGTTTAATCACTTAGGCGCTAGATGTGTGGGTGTATTGAGACCGTTCACGGAGTTGAGTATAGCTCTCCTGAATCCATCGATTCCACATTCGCATGACAATCGTGGGGTCCTGACAATCCAGGGCAGAAATATCGTGAGATGATGAAACGTAGTACCGATGAACCACGGTCCTGCCACTTTCAATTTCCGTCATGTGCTGCTACGTGCTTTACATGTTTATACGAGGAGTAACGTGATCGTCTCACGAGCAAACAACATTGCAATCTGATTTCTGAATGAGAAGCCTTCTGTGTTATCTTTCCATAGGTACAGCCTGGATATTGCGTTATCCCTTTCTACTTTGTGGTTGGTAATTTTATGTTTGTTGCATGCCGCCTTCAGGTTCTGTTTTAATGGCCAGTAGTGTTGATACACGCCTGAGGTTTAGGTAGTCCACGCTACTGTCGTTCATGTCATGTAATCTGATATCCTGGCAGACTGCACCACTGAGTTCCTAGGAGATCCAACCTACGGACATGCTTCATGGATCGGTCCAGATGTACCTGACTTAACGCTTATTTAATAATTGTAGTACGAGGTGGACGAAAGACTCTAACATATTTTCAAAATCTCCAGAATCAGTATTCACGCTGCAGCGGAGTAAGCGCTTAATTTAGGCTTCCTGGCAGATTAAATCTTGAACCCAGAACCATGGCCTTTCAAGAGGGAACTGATCCACTGACCGATACATCCTGGCACCGCTCAGCGCTCACGTATTTCCTTTCGTACATACGTGCCAGTCCCACAAGATATGCAGGAGAACTTCGGCAGTGATGGGTACTATCGAAAGCTGATATATCGTGAGCGGACGGTGTGTCGTACTTGGACAGGTCAGTCGGCAGAGCACTTTCCACTAAAGGCAGCGTTCCATTTAGAGTCCCAGGTCGGTGTAGAGTTTTGATCTTCCAGGAAGCTGCGCATCGTCTCAGCAATAGTTATTATATTTTTTTCTAAATCACGATTATGAGTAGTAGCAGGATGTATTTGTGTCAGCAACTCATCTCCATACATGTATAAATATGGAACCGTATCATTGACAGACATATTTTATCGTCTGGGATACATCTGTTTCCACATACATATTCCCACGGGTGCTGTACGCCGGAGGGTATGTTGAACCACTACTAGTTATTTGCTTTCCTGTTCCACTCCCAAGTGCAGCGTACTAGCTCTCAGTTTTCCTGTCTCCACATCCTGAAGCATAATGCACTTTTGGAAGGGGGGGGGGGCAGTGGAACCTTACCGCTATCAGGCGTAATTACCGGAATTTAAATTTCCTCAGTAGTGTTTCGTGAAAAGTTCGTCGCCTTCCCTCCTTGAGTTCACGAAGCATTTCCTTAATACTCTCATGTTGATCGAACATACTGACAACGAATCTAGCACCAGCGCCTGAACTGCTTCGATGTCTTCCACTAATCCAATCAGGTAGGGATCCCAAACACTCGAGCAGAACTCAAGAACAGGTCGCACTTGTATTCCCTACGCGGTCGCCTTTATGGATGAACTATACTTTCCAAAAATTCTCCAGATCACCCGAGGTCGACTGTACTACCAGCCTTAAATGCTCGTTCCATTTCATACTGCTTCGTTACGTTGCACTTAGACGAGGAGGAGAAGATTTATGTTTAACGTTCCGTCGAAAACGAGATCATTAGAGACGGAGAACAAGCTGGGAGTAAGGAAACTGGACAAGGAAAGCGGCTATGTCCTTTCAAAGGAACCATGCCGGAATTTGCCTTATGCGATTCAGGGAAATAACGGAGATCCTAAATCTGGATGGCCGGACGCGGGTTTGAAACTTTGTCCTCCCAATTGCGAGTCCAGTGTGCTGACCGCTCAGCTATCCCGCTCACTGTTAGGCATAGATACGTAATCTACGTGTCAGCCAGCACACCAATAACACTGTATGCTAACATCACACGATTGTTTTTCCTACTCATCTGCATCATCTCTATACAGCACACTACCCAACAGGTATTCTTGCTTAGTCAACCAGTATCCTTCTATAGACACTTTCCCGTGTATTCGAGCTTCACCAGCAAAGAGTTGCAGATTTCTGCTCATGCTAATCGCCTGATCAGTTGTGTATACATAGAAGGAGATCAGTACTATCACACTTGTATTGTACTGTATTAAACCGGGGACCTAGAAATGATGGAGAAGCTTCGTCCCGTCGGAGCCCTCCGTGGTTCACAACCCCACAACGGCCCCAGCAGTCCACCCACCCCATCGTCGCCCCACACCGAACCCACGGTTATTGTGCGGTTCGGCCTCCAGTGCACTCCCCTGGGAACGTCTCATACCAGACTAGTGTAACCCCAAACGTTTGCATGGTAGAGTAATTATGGTGTATTCGTACGTGGAAACAGTGTTTGTGCAGCAATCGCCGACACAGTTAACTGAAGCGGAAAAAGAGGGACCAACCCGCATTCGCCGAGGTAGAAGGAAACTGCCTAAAAAACCATCCTCAGGCTGGCCGGCACGCTGGACCTCGACTCTAACCTGACTTCCAGATTCGTGCCGGGTACCGGCAAGCCTTTCCGCTCGGGAAGCAGCGCTTAGACCGCGCGACTAGCCGGGCGGGCGTCCTATCACATTTCCTTGGCCCCTACTGACGATAACCTTGTTTCTGACTTGTCTCTGTGTTGAACGCCATGATAAGCATCCTCAAAGAGATGCCAGGGATCTTCAGCTATTAGAATGACGACTTCAAGTAGGCACTCAATCGAAGGAAGGAGATTAGGGTTTAATGTCCTGCTGACCGGCTCTTTTTAAGAAAACAATTCTTGAAATTCTCTTAAGCGATTTAGGGAAACCATAAAAATCCTAAATCGCGATAGCTAGACTGCGATTTAAGCCTTCGTCCTCCTGAATGTGTGCCCAGTCTCTTACAGTGTTGTACACATTTCGCTTTCAGTCTGCCCACGTTTTCCTGTTAGCCAAGCAGGCAAGCTGCCGTACGTCATCAGCAGAACAGGCAAGTTGCTTTACTCTCATCCAAGCCAAGTATCCCCAACCCAAGCTGTCTCAAGAAATCTTGCTAGCCTGCCCGTCTTCCCACTGTACTATGCTACAGGTAGTGCTATGAATAGTGTTCAGAAGTCTTTTTTTACCTGAGATTCTAAGGGTGAGGCTGAGAGGGTTATTACAAATGATTGAAGCGATTTCACAGCTCTACAATAACTTTATTATTTGAGATATTTTCACAATGCTTTGCACACACATTCAAAAACTCAAAAGTTTTTTTTAGGCATTCACAAATGTTCGATATGTGCCCCTTTAGTGATTCGGCAGACATCAAGCCGATAATCAAGTTCCTCCCACACTCGGCGCAGCATTTCCCCATCAATGAGTTCGAAAGCATCGTTGATGCGAGCTCGCAGTTCTGGCACGTTTCTTGGTAGAGGAGGTTTGAACACTGAATCTTTCACATAACCCCACAGAAAAAATCGCATGGGGTTAAGTCGGGAGAGCGTGGAGGCCATGACATGAATTGCTGATCATGATCTCCACCACGACCGATCCATCGGTTTTCCAATCTCCTGTTTAAGAAATGCCGAACATCATCATGGAAGTGCGGTGGAGCACCATCCTGTTGAAAGATGAAGTCGGCGCTGTCGTTCTCCAGTTGTGGCATGAGCCAATTTTCCAGCATGTCCAGATACACGTGTCCTGTAACGTTTTTTTCGCAGAAGAAAAAGGGGCCGTAAACTTTAAACCGTGAGATTGCACAAAACACGTTAACTTTTGGTGAATTGCGAATTTGCTGCACGAATGCGTGAGGATTCTCTACCACCCAGATTCGCACATTGTGTCTGTTCACTTCACCATTAAGAAAAAATGTTGCTTCATCACTGAAAACAAGTTTCGCACTGAACGCATCCTCTTCCATGAGCTGTTGCAACCGCGCCGAAAATTCAAAGCGTTTGACTTTGTCATCGGGTATCAGGACTTGTAGCAATTGTAAACGGTAAGGCTTCTGCTTTAGCCTTTTCCGTAAGATTTTCCAAACCGTCGGCTGTGGTACGTTTAGCTCTGTGCTTGCTTTATTCGTCGAATTCCGCGGGCTACGCGTGAAACTTGCCCGCACGCGTTCAACCGTTTCTTCGCTCACTGCAGGGCGACCCGTTGATTTTCCCTTACAGAGGCATCCAGAAGCTTTAAACTGCGCATACCATCGCCGAATGGAGTTAGCAGTTGGTGGATCTTTGTTGAACTTCGTTCTGAAGTGTCGTTGCACTGTTATGACTGACTGATGTGAGTGCATTTCAAGCACGACATACGCTTTCTCGGCTCCTGTCGCCATTTTGTCTCACTGCGCTCTCGAGCGCTCTTGCGGCAGAAACCTGAAGTGCGGCTTCAGCCGAACAAAACTTCATGAGTTTTTCTACGTATCTGTAGTGTGTCGTGACCTTATGTCAATGAATGGAGCTACAGTGAATTTATGAAATCGCTTCAATCATTTGTAATAGCCATATATATATATATATATATATATATATATATATATATATATATATATATATATATATTCGTTTTGTTTCATTGTAGGCCAGAAAATGGTTAATTTCATCCTCATTTTTTCCATTTTCGGCCCGTGTTTTGGTATTCTTGATTTATATCGATATGAACGGTCTTCTGTGCAGCTCCACCCCAGTTCGAAGAATCATCAGATCACCTCTAACAAATGTTTTCTGTGGTGAACAGAAGCACCTCTGAAAGTCGAGACCCTTTGCACCTAAGAACCTGAATATGTGCATATTATACTGCAGCGCCAAGTAAAATGAAGTCTGGTTCTGCATCCTTACTGCATTTCAGCCAACTAGGACCCCAATTATACCAATTTTAATTACTTTCTACAGGATGTGTATTATGGATTCGCTGAGTTCATTCAAAGGGGCCAAAATAGTCCATTCCAAATTTCCCAAATGCCTTTTGGTAAACACGAAGTTCGTTTTTCAAGTTATATGCAGGTCTGAGAGAAGAAACTTTTTTTCGCACGAAGTTCTCTTCACACTAAGTTGCATACCATCAGAATGTGGTTTTTAATATCCACTGAGCCATGTTCTTTCTCCTGTTTCAATCAATGTTTTCTCTAAATTTAGAAAGCCTGTACGCCGCTAAATGGCCTACAGTTCTTAGTGCATATTTCCACACACACTTGTCATCTACAAAGTCTTTGTCCTGTTTCAAAATATTTATGGAATAAGGAAACTGACGGTCAGATCTACCAAAATATCATAACGCACTCGCCGGCCGCTGTGACCGAGCGGCTCTAGGCGCTTCAGTCCAGAACCGCGCTGCTGCTACAGTCGCATGTTCGAATCCTACCTCGGGCATGGATGTGTGTGATGTCCTTAGGTTAGTTATGTTTACGTAGTTCTAAGTTCTAGAGGACTGATGACCTCAGATGTTGAGTCCGACAGTGCTTGGAGCCATTTGAACCATTTCTCATAACGCCGAATGAATGCTTAGTATCTTTTCACACAGTTTGTGTTACGGGACAGCTACCGATTTATCTGAATCTGCATCATAAACATAAGAAAACGTTTTCCCTGCTGTACTTGGGCTCTGTTTTGTAACTGGTACGCATTCCTCAATTCGTAATTTCTCCTCAGTCTCCTTCAAGTTTGGTTTACTCATTTTGGTGGTCCCATCGTTGTGATAAATGAGGGGCAGCGAATCTACTCATGCGAACATTCCTGATTGTCACGTTGGACAGATAGCGCAACCTGTTCTCAGGCGCAGCAGGCTGAAGAAGCGTGCCAGGCTTGTGGAAACCCAAGTTAGCCTGCTTTAACCGCTGTGGTTCAGTACACATTTACTCTTTTGTCACCATTTCAGCAGGTTGAGCTGCTTTAGTGGTTGCTGCGGAGATAGGGGCAGGCAGGCTGGAAGGACAATTTATGCACCGGTGGTACATAACTCGCTCGATCGCTCCCTAGAAGTCAGTTAGGTTTGGTCTTCAATGAAGCTACAAAAAATGTCATTCTTATTGAGGCCACTTGGAACAGAAGAGGACAGCCTTTCATTTCCGGAATGAGGCTGCAATTTGTCTGCAAAAAGTGTTTCGCCCCCCCTGCTGCTACAGAGGCTGGGAGCGGCAGTGGTGCCGCAGAGACTGCCAGGCCGCTGGAAGCGTGTAATGGGCGCCCAGCTCTTCCCACCCCACGCCACCCCAGCGCCTGTAACGGGAGGCAGCCGGCGACGGCGTGGGCTGTCGCCCTAATGGTGCCCCAGGGCCCGCGCCGCCGCGGTTACGGCTGGCATCCGTCGCGACGAGCTGGTCTGACGGCGTCGTCTCTCGCCGCTGCTGCGCTCACTCGTAGAGCTGGCTGACCCGTCGTATCAGTGGCTCTTCGCAATGTCTGCGCACTTTCAAGTTGCGAGACGATGAGTAACCTGCGAACCTGGCAATGTTTCGCAATTGCTTAATATCTACGGAAATTGTATATACGTCCTAATATCCTTCTCCCACCTCTCTCTGTCCATATCCTACTCCCTCTCTCCTTCTCCATCCCCTCGTCTTCCTCTCTCTCGTTCTCCATCTCCTCATCTTCCCCCTATCACTTTCGAACTCCTCCCCCCAACCCAATCTCTCTCCATCTACTTGGCATCTCTCTCTCTCTGACCATTTGCTCCTTCCTCCCCCCCCCCCTCTTCATCATCAACATCCACATTATTACTCTGAAATTCATAAATGCGTAAATGTCTTCAGATGCTCCATCCGACCCCCTTTAAGCCATTTCCTTACCGTTCCACTGCCGAACACCCTACGGATAAAACAAACACACAAATCTCCCCATACATCAGATTAAAAACCGGCAGGCAGCTAGATCCCTCAAAATCACCTGGGAAGAAACATCACTAGAACACTGTACGTATCCCAGATACCTAGGGGTCACCCTTGACTGTGCATTAACATAAAACAGGCACTGCCTAAATACCGAGCAAGAAGTGGCAGCCAGGAACAATATCGTCAGAAAGCTGACAAGCACAACGTGGGGAGCACACGCCAAAAACTCTTCCCTTGCATTGTGTTACTCTGTCAGAGAATACGCAAGCCCAGTTTGGTTAAATTCTTGCCATGCCAAAACGGTAGATATCACTGTTAATGTCACATGTCGTATCATCACCGGGTGCCTAAAGCATACTCCTCTGGATAAACTATACAGCCTCGCGGGAATTGCAAACCCCCCCCCCCCCCGCCCCACCATCGGCCGGGAGGTAGCAGCAAAAAGTGAGAAAGTGAGAAGAAAAAATCAGAAACTTCCGAAACTCACCCACTATATGGCTATCAACCAGCAAACCCACGACTAAAATCCAGAAGAAGCTTCCTCAGATCTACCGAGGCTCTAGTTGGGCACCACAGCAATGCCGATTCGAACTATGGCGTGCAAGGCTTACCAGTACTGTGGGATTGATTACACCAAGTGAAAGACTGCCACCCGGCCTCACAGAGAATTGGAGTACATGGAGATCCCTCAACAGGCTACGCTCGGATGTCACGAAATGTAAGAGCAATTTGACTAAATGGGGTTTCCTACAGAAGCCACCACTCTGTGAGTGTGGAGCAACGCAGACGACCTTCGACCTGCTCCAGTGTACCCAATGTCCAGTAACATGCACAACAGAAGACCTGCTACATGCAACGCCAAATGAAATAGAGGTCGCTAACTTCTGCGCGGAAAAAGTGTAAATAATTGTCTTGTAAATATTGTACATTATTTTATACATCGTAAATGCTTCTGATACGAATAAATAAATAAATAAAATTGTGATGATCATTTCACCCAGCGTAATTGGGCACCAATAAACTATTTTTCCATTCTGAGGAGATAGTTGGTGATGGTAAATGCATGAAGAGGTCTTGCTGCAGCGAAAAACGCCTTGGTTTTAATAAATGCCGCCCCAATTCATGTATCATATTCGTGGCATTGTCTCCCTTAATTCGCGGTAATACAAAACGGGCTGCCCTTCTTTGAACTTTTTCGACGCCCTCCGTCAATCCACTCTGACGCTAATCCCGCACCACACAGAAGTACACCAGGAGAGAGCGGACAAGTGTACTGTAAGTAGTCTCCTTAGTAAACCTGAGATATTTTCTTAGTGTTCGGCCACCAAAATCGCACATATTATCTATGTGATCGTTCCAATTAAAATTATTCGTAATTTTAATCCATGAGTATTTAGTTGAGTTTACAGCCTTTAGATTCGAGTGATTTATTGTGTAACTCAAATTTACCGGGTTCTTTTTAGTGTTCATGTGGATGATTTCACACTTTCGGTGATTTATAGTCAATTTCCACTTTTTGCACCGTACAAACCTCCTGTTTAAATTATTTTGTAATTCGTTTTGATCATTTGATGACATTTCATGACGGTAAATGACAGTACCAACTGCAAACAATGTGAGAGGACTGCTCAGGTTGTCTCCTAATTCGTTTATGGGACTGTAGCACTTCCTTTGGGAACCCAAATACTATTTCTGTTTTACTCGATGACTTTCCCTCAATTATAGCGAACTGTGACCTTGCTGACAAGAAATCACGGATCCAGTCACACAATTCCGACGATACTCCGTAGGCACACAAATTCCTTTTTCGAAGAAATTTCGAAAAACTGTATTAAGTAAATCTGCTTCAGTAGCACTGTCATTAATGACATCACCATTGTTATCTCTCAGTGATGGTATTGACTAGAGATAGGCACTCTGCACCTGAACTGCTTCAAAGAGCCCAATCTCTCTAAAATTCGGAAAAACTAAATGGTTGCTCATCTGATTTCAAAATGGGTCTCTGGTGGCTGTAATGAACAGACTGAAAATTCTGCACTAGGCTGCTACAATGGCGCCCTACACCATACCCTTAACACTTACCATGCTAAGCCCTTAGCTGCATGCCACTCCCTGTGTGCTGGCTGATTTTTTCTATTTTCAACAGATTTTAAATAGCTGTAAAGGACGTTTAGTTGGAGATACATAAAAACTACAGGTATGGTTTAAAACTTTAAGGTTTCAACTTTACATGGGTTAACAGTCATGTGTATGGGGCATACACTGTTTCCAAGAAGTGATGCTGATTTCTCCTCGATTTTGCGAAAATAAATTTTTGTCAACAATTTATTTTTACTATTTTATTCTATTTAAAGAAGAAATAAATGTTTGAAAGTGATCATTTGACACTGAAAAGACATCTGTTATACCATTTGCACATAAAGCATATCTACATACACATAAGCTATTTTTCATAGTGAACCACAGTGTGATGAAGCTTGAAGCACGGGGTGACACACAAACCTACATTACACTCACTGCACTCATAAGAAGTATCTTTCCTCCCAGCTCTCCTAGTAATGTTGTTTTGTTTTCCACTACACACTACACAACGTCTTTGTGCTTTCTTCTTCCCTTCTGCCATTTCCACACGGTTCGGAAAATGTTTCTGCGACAATCGAGCAATCGTTGCAGATCCATGAGAATCCTCAATTCTCTCTCCTCTCTGTAACACTAACGCAGTGCAGACCTCCTGTATAAACTTAGGAGTGCTCAGTTTCTTCTCATTGATACAATTGTGCAAAATACAACCATTGGAAACTGCCATAATTATACAGTGGAAGGCAAGCTTTCTCCACCACTTCACTGTTTTGGGATCAAGTGCTCCATATGAAAGACGCTGATCAAAAAGGTCTACACCAGCTTTATGTTTGTTGTAATCCAGCACTGCCACTGGTTTCAACTTCTCATTGCCTTCTCTTGTAGCAACAGGCAACATTGAGGATGTGTGCCTGGTACTTATCATCCACACATCCCTCTTGTCTTTCCATCGCAATGCTAGCACATCGTTCTTGCGGCGAAATATTTGTTCACCCATTTTGAGTTTACCCTCTTTGAGAGCCTTGGGCAATCCTTTTCTGTTTGGCATTACAGTCCCTACAAGACCAGTGTTGGCTCTAGCCAGTTCCTCGGCTAGCTGAACACTGGTGTAAAATCTGTCAACATATACAGTGTGGCCCTTACCTTGGGGTGAGCCGAGCAATCGCTTTACCACTGCAGAAGCACTGTTGTCCAGTTTATTGTCCCATCCGTGAAACTTCAAAGTTGTATACGTACCCAGTTTTGGATTCTGCAAGAATGTGTAGCTTCATGCCATATTTGCTTGGCTTATTAGCCATATAAACTTTGAAACCTACACGCCCTCTGAAAGGACACATGGTTAGCGCTTCACCTGGCTGTTAACTTTCTTTGAAATTCCTTACCAAATCATCCAGAAGAGGCCTGACCTTATGAAGGGCATCAAAGTCTACTTCACCTTTCTTTTTGCTTTGAATTGTCATTTATATGGAACATAGACAAAATATTCAGAAATCTGTCCCTTGGCATAATATTGGGGCAAAAATTGCAGCTAACCACTGGATCACTACACCAGTGACTAGCCATACTTGGCCTCTCACTGATTGACATGTGGAGGATAATAGCCAGAAACGTCTTTGTTTCAGCAGTTGTTAGCGTCCTCCACTGCTTGAATCTAGAATTGGGCCCTAATTTGTTTTCTGCTATCAGTGTGGCCAGCTTCTGTCTAGCATATAGATTTGTTTGTTCCTTCATAATTGAAATAACCCTGTCATTTATAAAGTGAGAAAAAAAATCTAAATATTCACTAGACTGACTGAGTCCTATATTATTTAGCACACCATGAGACCCTGTAAATAACAAAATATTTGGTGGTTCATCCACTATAGTCCAGTCATTCTGTGAAATGTCACTCACTCTTGGCCTCTTTCGATGATGAGTGGGGGGGCAACACAGGCGGAGGCTCACCTTCATCTGACGACAAATCTGTGTCTGAAATAATACAGAACAAATCGCAACATGAACTGTCTTGTTCTGCATCGATTTAGTAAGATGTTATACTTACCTGGACTATCGTTATTTTCCGGCATTTCGTAATCACTGTCACTATCGAAATCCGAAAAATCATCATCAGTAGGTTCAGCAAGTACTTCTTCAATCATTTTCCGAAGTTTTGCATCCTCATCACTCGCCATTGTGAGTAAAAAGAAGATAAACAAGCGAAAACCAAAATACTAGCGCCAAAATCAATGGTAAACAAGCGACAGGACACCACAGAACGCGTAACATACGCGTGAAAAACACACATGAATTCGTTCGGAAATATATACGGATATATCGCATTACCTCACTAGGTGCTGCGATCTAGCGCTAATATGATGAACAACAAGCATTACAGGACCTACAGATTGCAGCGGGAACGCTAACAATGCGTTTGAAACACTAAACCAATGTGGAATGCGGCGGGACGTAATATTACGGCGGCCGCATTTTTTCCGTTTCCTCCCGCGACGTAATGTTACGGCAGCCGCACGGTAAGTGTTAAGAAGGCGTATCCCAAGCTACAAAAAACGTGTTATAGACGATGTGCACATGTGGATTTCCATACCTTATTAGTAAATGAAGTTTCCCTCATCCATGAAAAAAGAAAACAAAGACAGCTCCACTTTTTTTTCTTTCAATTATTGACTGTCGGGCAGTACCCATTGGGCCATCTCAGTAGTAATACTGATTATGACGTTATGAAAGTAAGAGTAACACAACACCCAGTCTCTAAGTGGAAGAAAAAATTTTTGGCTCAACTTGGAATTAAACCTGGGTCCCTTTGCTTCCGATTCCGCTGCGCTAACCGCGCAGCTAGCAAAGCAGGTCTAGCCAACTATGCTTCAGTAAGACACATTAAAGTAGAAAACACTTCCAGCATCATGTTTCCACTCTTGATTTCAAAAGAATGTCTGAAATTTCAGAAGCTCAATAAACGTTTACATACTTTTGAGTGTGTTTTACTTTTTTTGCTTTGACTTAGCGTCTCACTCAGAATGTGTGAGTAACCAGCATAAAAGCGAGCGTATCGCAAAGTGACTCAGGCACCACTCCCCTCCCAACGGCTCAGCACTCCCCACCACTCTCACCGATAAGACCGTAAGCTGGCTGTTTCGGGGAGGAGACCAGACAGCGAGGTCATCGGTCTCATCGGATTAGGGAAGGACAGGGAAGGAAGTCGTCCGTGCCCTTTCAAAGGAACCATCCCGGCATTTGCCTGGAGCGATTTAGGGAAATCACGGAAAACCTAAATCGGGATGGCTGGACGCGGGATTGAACCGACGTCCTCCCGAATGCGAGTCCAGTGTGCTAGCCAGTGCGCCACCTCGCTCGGTAGACCGTAAGCCTTATCTCTGTGCTCACTGCTCGCCAAGATTCTCTGGGGTCGGACTGCAAAGTAGCTCGCTAGCTCATTGCTTCCCCACCACCCTTACTGACCAGATTGCAAGGTAGCTCACTGCTCCCGCCACTCTCACAGACAAGATCGCACTGAGAAGACCACATGACGACTTGAGGCGTCACTCTGTTCACTGCACTTTTAGCACAGTGATGCAGCTTGCCACTCGCTTTTTTGCCTGAACATCTCTCCATCCGAGTTCACCTCTTTATTCTTTGTATCCTTATTTGATTTGTACTAGTAGTCGTATTCTTATTTTGTTGCTCTTCTGTTTTGCTGTCGTGTTCGTGTTCCTGTTAGGTGAACTAATACGTCTTCTTCTGTGTCTGTTGCATTTATAATTGCTGTTGTTGGTGTGCTGCCATCCTTTAGGCAGGTTTTAATTACTGTGGTTGCACAGGATACTAAATATGATGGTACGAATAGCACATAACTATTTTAACATACATGATAAATCATGTACGTATAAAGGCTGTCTCAGGAGAAATCGCCAACATTCAGAGATATGACATGTACAATCATTTGAAGAAAGAAACTAAATATGAACATACTCTCTATTCCAAATGGATATGTAAAGTTACTTTTGTACGTTTTTCTTGAATAATAGGAAATCCGCGGCTTCCAGCAAAAACTTGTCACAGTACAAAATTAAACTACATTAAGTTTACTTTAAAAAGGTCCAGTTCACTTTTCCTTTTCCTCGAGGACTTACAGATTGTGTGCAGAGAGCGAGAGTATACAGAAAATCTTGCACAACGTACATGCGTTGAGGTGTAGATAAGTCAGTTTGCAGTAGTTTCCCTGATTTGATAGACCATGCGTCCTATATCAAGTTATTCGCCTCGACTTCGTCCACGCTACAATGGTACATTGTAAACAATGAGTGTACTGAACAATAAAGAAAATAAGTGACAATATACATTAATTATGTTATATCTCGGAAACGATTCATTACAGTGCGTATACGAAACGAGCAAGTTAAACACTTCGGCTTAAATACAAAGAAATAGATTCTCCAAATTTTCGATAACTGTGTAAGCAGAAACCAAATTCCAAAGATATGGCGGAAGAGTCGAGTGATTGCTTTGCTGAAACCTGGCAAAGAAGGAAATGATCCGAAGAATTTTAGACCATTTGCACTAGTTTGACATTTTTACAAAATGCTGGAAAGACTGATTTTAAATCAAATGATAATTAAATGGGCACCCTAGCTGCAAACAGGCGTTGATGTACTTCATTGGGGACATGTTGAAAATGTGTGCCCCGACTGGGACTCGAACCCGGGATCTCCTGCTTACATGGCAGACGCTCTATCCATCTGAGCCACCGCGGGCACAGAGGATAGTGCGTCTGCAGGGACTTATCCCTTGCACGCTCCCTGTGAAATCCACATTCCCAACATGTCCACACCACTACATTCGTAGTGCGCCTAATAGATGTTTGCCCATTATACTCATTACTCGTGGCAGATTAATCTACCAAGTCCCGTACGAGTTCGGGCATAGCGTGTGCGTTCGCACAAGAAGGTCAATGGCCGGAAGCCATATTTTTTAACTATATATGACGGTAGTATCTGTTCTCGAAAGAACAGTTACCGTGGATGACCATGCAGCTTTGCTAGAAATGAAATGATAATTAAATGGGCCCATTTAATTATCATTTCATTTCTAGCAAAGCTGCATGGTCATCCACGGTAACTGTTCTTTCGAGAACAGATACTACCGTCATATATGATTTTAAATCGCCTATCACCTGCAATTGACCCCTCACTTATACCTCAGCAATCTGGATTTCGTCCAGGTAAAAGCTGTGCTGGACAACTGCTAAATCTCACACAGTTTATAAAAGATGCCTTTGAAGCTCGAAAGGTGAAAGGAGTGGCATTTGTCGATTTATCAGCTACTACTAATCAAGGTCTACAATCTGACCAAAGATTTAGGTCTAACCCGACTCACCGCCTCCCTTCTGCAGAATCGCGGGTTCTTCGTCGACTTTCAAGGATAGCGTAGTCGATGGAGACTACAGAAGCATGGCCTCCCACAAGGAAGTGTTTTGGCTCCAGTTCTGTTTAATAAGAGGCTTGGAACTTAAATAGTGGCAGCAATTTGTTCACAACCGATACAAAAGAGTTACATGTTTGCAGCTGTTACTGCCCTTCAAAGTAGCCACCAGCGTTGTGTAGAACCCGTTGCGAGCGATGTGGAAGGCGTAGTATACCGTTAGCAGAGCCTGTTCTGGTGATGGTGCGAATGGAGCGGTCTTCTGCCTGTAGGATCTCTGGAACAGTTCTGAATCGAAGGCCACGAAGTGGTTCCTTCATCTTTGGAATCAAATGAAAGTCACAAGAACTGAAGTCCGGGCAGTATGGTGGATGGTACAGTACTTCACAGTCCCATCGACCGAACAGAGCAGCCACAGCTTGCGCTGTATGCGGCCGCGCATTGTCGTGCAAAATGATCGGTGGGTTGGGCAGAAAGTGTCGCCGCTTCTTTCGCAAAGCTGCTCGCAGGTGATGCTCCAAAAACGAACAGTAATACTGTGCATTGACGGTCTGCCGTGGCGGAACGTAATGCGTTAGGATAACACCATCACAGTCGTACACGAGAATCGCCATAACATTAGACCGCACCGGGCCGGCCGCGGTGGTCTAGCGGTTCTAGGCGCTCAGTCCGGAACCGCGCGACTGCTACGGTCGCAGGTTCGAATCCTGCCTTGGGCATGGATGTGTGTGATGTCCGTAGGTTAGTTACGTTTAAGTAGTTCTAAGTTCTAGGGGACTGATGACCACAGCAGTTAAGTCCCATAGTGCTCAGAGCCATTTGAACCATTTTTAGACCGCTCCATTCGCACCATCAACGGAACAGGTTCTGCTAACGGTGTACTATGCCTTCCACATCGCTGGCAACGGGTTCTACACAACGCTGTTGATTACTTTGAAGGACAGTAACGTGCAAACATGTAACTCTTTTCTATCGGTTGTGAGTAAATAGATGCCACTATTTAAGTTCCAACCCTTGCATATGTATGGCCCCAAATACCAGGAGTTTTTTATATGCTGTCGACCTAGCTATAGCTACCCATGGCACATATTTTGAATCAGTGGAGAACAATCACACGAATGCCCTTGAAGATCTATCCAGATACTACAACAGAAACCAGCTTAAATCAAACCCTTCAAAGGCCCAAGTGTGGGCTTCTCATCTCAGAAACAAGGAAGCCACTCGTAAGTTGAAAATGGTATTGAACAGTGAATTTACTTTCAATACCTTTTCTTAAGAATCTACTTTATTTACTAGCGATTCATCAACAACATTAACACATTTAATCACACTATGTGAGTTACAATTTATTCAGAGGCAGAAATAACATTTTTTTGACAGTACGAGCTTTCGGGCTGAGAACCTTGCCGCTCCCTTTTAACACGGCCGTAGTCACGACCGCTCACAACAACCACTGAAAGACTACACTGGTGCAAATCTGCAACACATCAGATTACTTTAAACTAAAAATTTTAACAACTTACACAAACACATAAACTATGCTCCCCATAGGAGGGATGGAAATGGTACAAAACACTCACATCAAAAAAATTACTTGTAACCGAAAGTGCAACTTGTTTTTATAAGAAAACTCTTACGGTGGAAGAGTGGCAACTTTATATACTAAAATGACCATTTAAATAAAAACCCATGAAATGCAGTCTTACATAAAATGTACAAACATGCTCTACATTACACAAGATGATAGGCAAGATAAAAACATATTTCAGGAATTTTGCCTTTACACCTTAAGCAATAAATTCGTTAACACCGAATCCGACAAACATGACAGAGGCAACTACTAACGTATGACAGACCGACAGACAGAGAGGCAGACAGACACTAACTGCCTAACAAATGCGGACGGGAGACGGAAGAGCAAGCTGGGGACGAGAGACTGACCAAGAAAAGAAGTAGAATTTAACAAGTAATGAAACAACATATCACGAATCAGTTAAGTTCTGACGAAGACCTGGCGCAGCACTCCCAAAACGCTCTCCCGAACCGTCCGCTGCCAGCCGCTTCAACGGACGCAGGAAGGTTCGCCGATCTCCCGTCTCACGGCGTCGCAGCTCGCACCGGCCAGCCCGATGTCGTGAGTTGGCTCCTGTTGCTCTCGTGTGGGCCGCGAAGCAACTACCCCTGGCTATGCGGCGCGGCCCAGTGGACTGACGTGGCGATCTCACATGCGCCGACGCTCAAGACGGACAAGTCATCTTGTGTCCCAGTGCGCGACCGACCAACTGATCGATCCAACCGCTAATGCCATTACCTGAACAAACTCGAGCAGACTGGCGGCCTAACACAAACTAGCACTCCGGACTAGTGATGGGGAGCTCGTGAATGAGTCGTTCAAATGAACGCTTCACTTCAGTGAAGTGTGAACTAACCACTCAATTTCAATGAACCTTCAAACTCTTCACAGATAGCACACTGAACACTTTTTTTCTAGTTCACTCACTCTCTTCCCCTCTCCCTCTCCCGCTACATCGGCGCTACGTCACTCACTTCACTTCAGTCCTCCCTCTGTTGCCTGTCGACGAATCGCGCGGAGTTTGTGGGGAACGATAGGTTTACGAGGGGTTGGGGCGGTGAGGGGCGAGGGGAAGGCAGCGTCAGCTGCTACGTGCAGTGCTGACATTACCCGTGACTATTTGTGCAGCTATACTTCGCGTCTACGGGTAGCCTACCGTTGGCAGCGCTTGCAGACAAATGAATATTAAAGATATAAACGAAGGGGCTGGCTGTGTGAGCACGCACAGCCAACATGAAAATAAAAGGTTTGTTAATAACACTGAAAGAGGGATTTTACCTGAAATCGTATCAATGACTACAGGTGACAGTTTACGTTTTAAATCTGGAGGGTTATTATTCTCAACAAAAATAAAATCTACAGGAAAACTTCTGAATAATTACTTAACGTAGGTATATAGACTGTGACAGTGGTAAACATACTCATTCTATTTTGGATTAAATTTTACAAGGAACATAAAATTGGACTGCATTTCGTTGGTAGCCCTATTTTTCAGTTCATGAATACAACAAATAATATTTCATTTGGCAGATAAAGACTTTTCTGGACGCTTCATGAGAAAATTTCGAGCAAGATTAAATGTAATACCTTCCTTATATGTAACAGGCTTCTCTGTTTATCTTTCCTTTGTCCCCTTCGACCATGCTCTATTTAAGTTAACTCAGACGCTGTAAGAGCGTAAAACGTTGCGTGCACGTTACTGCATAGTTCAGCCATCTGTTGGTAAAATTATGAAGTATTACGAAGCTTCATTGTACGAGCGAGGCGAAGCGAGCGTAGCAGCGGCTGAGCGGCGAACTGGGCAACTTCGACAGGCTTCCGTACTTCACGAATGAACTACTTCATTTGAACGCTTCACGGCAAACAGTGAAATGAATGAAGTAGTTCACTGGAATGAACGAGTTCGATCCATCTCTACTCCGGACGACAGACAGACACTGACTGCCCCACACTGACCCGCCTGACCAACTGACCAGACTCATCCAGACTGCACCGACTCAGCCTGCCCCCCCCCCCCTGCCGAGCTCATAGCGCCCCTTAAATGCACGTAAACAGGCAACCCTTCCCCTTTCCCACCAGAGGGACACACCAAAGCTGCGATTGCCACAGCGGCGCCACCGCCAGAAACTGAGGGCGACTGCTTCACACTACGCGCTGCGGCGCGTTGTTCAAAACAGCAATTTTAAGTATGGTCGGCGGTCGAACTGGAACACTACAAGACTCCAAAATACCTAGGAGTGACACTTGACAGATCTCTTACTTTCAAAAAGCAATGCATGAAAAGCAAGTCGAAAGTTTCCACCAGGAACAGTCTCCGACGAAAATTCGCCGTATCACATTGGGGCAGTCAACCTGAAACAATCCGAACATCTCCATTGGTACTATGTTATGTGTGTGATGTCCTTAGGTTAGTTACGTTCAAGTAGTTCTAAGTTCTAGGCGACTGATGACCTCAGATGTTAAGTCCCATAGTGCTCAGAGCCATTTTTTGAACCCACTCTACAACTTCTGATTACAGAACGTGCTGAATTTATATTTGCTCTCGCTATAAGCTTTTATAATTTAAAATGGTTCTGTTAATAGTAAACATTTAAATTTTACCAGTGTACTTTTCAGTGATGCACAACGATATGTCATCCATATTGGCTTCGCCTAGAAGAAATACGGGAGATGTTTGGTACCATTTTACCAAATGGAAGAAAAAGGAAAATGCCACTACTATCAGCAGATAATTACCTTGGCTTCTGGCTCATCATCAGACCTGAAGACAAATCTAAAATCGAAGCATCCTACAATAGCAGTGGAAATATTTGGGTCAGGAAACAGATCACGCCCATCAATCGATGCAGAAATTCGAGAAATCATTTCTCGTGAACCTCCTCACAGATCTGCTTCTGCCTTGGGTGAAGGTATCCTCTCAGAAAGGCCAATTGAGTCTCAAGATGCGTCCAGCCCACCAATATCGTCACGTTATGGATCAAGTCCTGACTTATATCCTTTTGTGATGCCTTCACTGGCAACTGATTTTCATTTACTACAAACAATAAATATTTTTTTAATATTATAAGTCCACTCACATTAAATAAAAGTATGGCATTAGATGTACAGCTTTTAAAAGTGATATGCAGACAATACCATCCTTTCTCTGTAGTGTAGAGACAGAATTATAAACGTTGTCAAACTCTCTAATGCCCAGTCAGCATCATGAGCTATCTGAAAAAATTGAAAATAATTTGACAACCGCAAAAGCAGTTTGTGTTCCATCTGTTGCGTGGACGAGTGTAAATAACATTAGTTTCTGTACACTCGCTGCACATTTCATACATAAGAGTGAACGAAGTCATACCTTTTAGAGTTCTCACTATTCAAAGACAGACACATTGCAGAAAACATCTCAAACTGGGTAAAGCCTATTATTCCAAATGAAATATCAATTTTGAAATCACTTCCAATAACAACAGAAAATGTATCAAATACGAAATTAGCTGCCATGCTTCTGAAACTTCCACATATCCCACGTTTTGCAGTCTTTAAACCTCACTGCGCAGCTTGCAATTCGGAAGTCCATACAGAAATCCGTTGACGATGTCAAATGAGTTGTTAACATTCCCTTGAGCTAACTTGCTGAAAACAAAAAATTTAAAAAGAGACAGACTGAAATTGAAACAATATGTCCTAACCAGATGGAACTCCACTCACGAAATGTTGCTAACATTTGCTGTACATAAAAATCCCATAGTTTCTTGTCTCGCATTTTAGGTGGAAAATGGGTCACTTTAATCTTAAAAGGTACAGACTGGGAGATAATGCAACAGACTTTACAGATTTTGCAAGTTTTAGATGAGGTAACCCAAGAAGTGTACTCAGAGAAAACTGTCTCACATTTAAAAATGAAAATCTTGCCAAAATTAATGGAATGGTAATTAAAATCTTTTGAAGACAAAAATAAAGAATGTACTCAGGAAACAGAGTCATTGGTTGATAATTTGCGTATAGAGTTAGCAGAGTGGTTTGGGACTATCTGCAGCAACGAACTGATTAGTCAGTCAACGTTACTGGATCCCCAATCCAAAGCCAAGGATTTTCAGACGACAAAACATTTCAAGACTTCTACATTAAGGGTACTGAATAAATGAAAACGTTGGTTGTTCTAAACAGAGCTCATTTCTCAACCACTGTAGCACATGAGCCTTCTTCAATCTGGGAGGAATTCAATGAGACTGTTAGCTTCAAGCAAAGCCACAACCCAGAAGGTGCAGCAATTGTCGAAGTGAACAAATGTTTAGTGAAGGGACGTTTGCCTAGAAACAGCAATTCCTTAAACTGCTGGGAAACAAGAAAACTGCTTTTGTTCTACAATATTACTTTGATTGTTAACCGGCTTTTGGCTTCAGGTGGCCTTGTAAGCCGAAAACAATAAAAGTAATATTGTAGAAAAAAAAGCAAACTGATGCTTTTCAGTTATTATAATGTTGCTCTACCAAGAACCGACTGAAGATTCTGTTAACAAGAAAATTGCTGTGTCATGGTTCAAATGGCTCTGAGCACTATGGGACTCAACTGCTGAGGTCATTAGTCCCCTAGAACTTAGAACTAGTTAAACCTAACTAACCTAAGGACATCACAAACATCCATGCCCGAGGCAGGATTCGAACCTGCGACCGTAGCGGTCTTGCGGTTCCAGACTGCAGCACCTTTAACCGCACGGCCACTTCGGCCGGCTGCTGTGTCATGCGCTGTGTTAATTAGTTCTAAAAGTATTATGTATCACAGCAACATCTGTGGCCTGTGTGGATATTTTCAAAAGCAGATAAAAGTGCACTAATAAGAGATAGAGACTTACGTCAACTACAATTGGTCAAATTTTATTTTTGAATGAGAATACTGATTAATTTTCCTTTATGGGAACATATATGGTAATACTGACTGTAAATTATGACTGCTGATACCCTTCAACTGCAGCTGAAATAATTTTTATATTGATTTTTTTCAATAAAAGTATCAAAATGTAACAAGAAGCAGTCTTCAATCTAAAAACTTTCTACTTGATAAAAAATATTTGGGATTTTGTTGTAATATTTATAATTTTTAGATCAGATGAAATTTAAAACTTTTGTATCTGAAAATTACTGGGGACGTAACACAAAATTTTACTCCTCTTTGTATGTTCTTTCAGAGTAGGAAAAAATTACATAAAAATACAGGTTTAGAGACCAGAATTAAAAAGGCAATGTACCTTCCATTTACTTATTTTTTTGAGTGAAAGGTGAGTGCTGAGTCACGAAAAAGAGCTAGTTCATTCAGTCAATGACTTGATGTGATTTGATCTCTGAAAAGAACAGTTTTCCCCATCTTTAGTATTAACTGCGTCTCGCCACTGGTGTAATTTACATATGACCGTAATCTCTTGGGTTTTCCCCCAGCCGACCAGAGTAGCCGAGCGGCTCTAGGCGCTACAGTCTGGAATCGCACGACCGCTACGGTCGCAGGTTCGAATCCTGCCTCGGGCATGGATGTGTGTGATGTCCTTAGGTTAGTTAGCTTTAAGTATTTCTAAGATCTAGGGGACTGATGACCTCAGCAGTTAAGTCCCATACTGCTCAGAGCCATTTGAATCATTTTTTTCCGCCAGATTTCGAGACACATTTTAGTTGTGGGAACTATTGAAAGCATATCGGACTGAAGTTCGCTCTTAATTTCGAGTTTCTGTAAAACTTGGTCACTCCTGGGGAGGTTGCGTTCTTTTAAATTTGAGATGCTTTTTTCGTTGCTTTAACAACAGTGTTCTGACCCATTTGGTGTATCATGGGGAATCAGTAACATCTCTTATTAATTTATTTCGTATACACCTCTCAATTCCCATTGATCTGTTTCTTTGAATTTAAACCTCGTCTGGTTTACGCTTACACAGTCAGACTGAAAGGACTGAAGACTGTCTCTTTGGGAGGTGTCAAGCAGATTTTTATCTGCTTTCTTAAATATATGTATTTTGTGTTTGTTTTTGTTGGGTTTGGATGTTACGGTATTCACTCTAGCTACAACAATCTCGCGGTCACTAATCTCTGTGTCTGTCATGTTGCCGCTTATTTGGTTAGGATTATTTGTTGCTAAGAGATCAGCTACGTTTTCGCAGTCACTTACACTTAGAATGGACTCCTGAACTAGTTGTTCAAAATAATTTTGTGAGAAGGCATTCAGTACGATTTCGGACGCCGTTTTATGGTTACTACCGATTTAAAACCATTATTTTTGGCAACATATCGAGGGTAGATCGAAGTAACCACTAACTATAATTATATGAGTGGGGTACTAATTTCAAATGACACTCAAGTTTTCTTTGAACTATTCAGCAGTTGTATCATCTGAGTCAGGGGGTCGGTAACAAGAACCAGTTATTAATTTATTCTGGTTGTCAACTATAGCCTCTACCAATACTATATCACACTAACTTTCTGTCCGTTTTCCTACCTCACCGTCTCTGTATTCCTCTTCTTAAGCACTCACTCTGCCTTTGAGCCTTGTTTATTGTCATTCTGAATGAAACCTCGACTGGTAAAACAAGTCACTTAAAATGAATGGATAAACTGGTTAAGATCATTAACGTAAGGGGGAGACACTTCTCCAGTTGCTGGATCTTTGCGAATAGTACCTTCAATGACAGTATTTTGCATGGTTTTAATCTGCGAATGGGAAGGACTGCAAAGTTTCGGGAGATACAGATTGTATTCTAATCGTCATTCCATAAGCCGTAATTAGGACATTCGTCTTTCATCTTAAAACTGGTTGCGATGAGGATAACAAAATAGCACACTATTTTGCACAAATTTTTTGTAATGTCATATACAATGAGAAAGAGTATAAGTGTGGAAGAAACAATTTGCCCAATGATAGAAATGCCGTGATATCTACGTTAAAACTGACTGTGAGGAAAAAAGGGAAAAACTCACACATCACAGCATTTTCTTTCCCGCAGTTTTAACAGATAATCTCTACATTGTTGTTTAAATGTATATGTAGTCCGTCTGTCTGAATATTAGTAGAGTACTGTGTGACAAACTGCCTATTGGCTTCTGTCTCGGGTTCTTCGGCCGACGTTCATGTAATGATTTTTCTGACGTTTCACCAGCACGAGTGGCTGGCATTGTCAAAGCTTCACCCTCCATTGCCGGTGGTGAACTGGAGTCGAGCTCCTGTTCACCACCGGCAATGGAGGGTGAAGCTTTGACAATGCCAGCCACTCGTGCTGGCGAAACGTCAGAAAAATCATTAGATGAACGTCGGCCGAAGAACCCGAGACAGAAGCCAATAGGCAGTTTGTCAACAAGTGGCCACGAAAGCCTCAACAATTTTGTAGAGTACTGTGTAATATTTTGAAAGAAAACGCTCAAGAACGTCTCGAAATACTTGCTAACTACCTTTCCCCTTCATATATTACATACATATGTATGTGCCATATATATTAAAATATCTTTCCTATGTCTGCCATAAGACATATTAGAGTCTGCTGCAATATTTGATGTAATTCGATCAAGAACTTTTTAGTTTCTTATATATATATATATATATATATATATATATATATATATATATATATGAAATATGTAGCATACGTCCATCAGATAGTGTATTAGAGTAACCTGTAGCAATTGGAAATAAATTGGTCAAAGCTTTTCGAGATTTTTGCTAACAACTTTTCCACTTAATGTTTTAGACATATATTTATAAACCATATATACTCAAAAGGAAATAGCCTATGTCCACCTGAACATTTATTACGGTAACCCTGAAAAAATTGATGTAAATTGGATAAGTGCGTTTCCAGAGTTTTTGCTGTGTTTCCCATTTATGTAGTATGTGTTTATACACCACATATAGTAAAAATATGTACTGTATGTATGTCTGATCGTTTATTACGGTATCGTGTAAAAATATGATGTAAACTAGACAAGAACATTTGGAGAATTTTACTAACAACATTTCACTTTTGTATAGTATATATGCTTCTATATGATACATATTTTTTTTAAAAAAAATAGCATGGATCTGTCTGTATATTTATTAGACGATCGTGCAAAAATTTGAAATAATTTAGTAAAGAACTTTTAGAGATTTCTATTTACATAGTGTATATACACTTACATGCCACATATACTTTAAAATGTTTAGCTATATCTGTTCAAGCGATTATTAGAGAATCATGTTTAAATCTGAAGTAAATCCGTGATGAACTGTTTGATATTTTTGTTAACAACGTTAAACTACAACTTCTCTTTATATAGTAGCATAGATATACAGTAGACGTACTTTCGTTTTAATACATCCGTAATTGAGGAGATCCAACAGCGTATAGAACATGTCGTAAAACAATATTACGTAACTAATGTTTACAGGCAAAAAAATTCTGATCATCCACAGATCTAAACTGAAATGTTCTTCATGGATGCTGAATAAATAATAATAATAATAATAATAAAAGCTTAAACATATTTTCATTTAATAGGTCATATCAACGTGTCACAAAACATGTAATTACAGGATGCTTTATAGGCTATTGCAGCCACGCTCATCAAATAAAAAATTATTTTACAACACTTACAGCGATCGCATTACTGCACTGAAATTGTACAGAAGTCATATTGTACGTAATATTTGCAGTATTTGATATTGTTAATAACAAAAACATCGGTTGGTTCTACCAAGAAATTCGTCAGTAAGTAATGGGAGTTTGGCACTAACAAATCCTCTAAGTTCTTCTTAAACTGGACTTCATTAAAGCTTTGAATTCAGAAAACCCCTAATCGGGATCGCAAATATGTTGCTGATTACTAATTTCGTCTCCTGTACAAATCATCTTCAGATCATAAAAAAATACATTGATTAGTGTACAACTGCCGAATAGATGAGGTCAACCTGCAAGGAATCCTTGAATGTAATCACGGAATCTGCTTGACAGTTCACGCATACAAGCTGTCAACTAAAATATTATTCAGAAAAGAATTGGAAAGGTAATCGAGGATATATCAGATAAAAATCAGTTTAGCTTTATGAAAGGTAAATGCACCAGAGAGACAGTCCCGAAATTGATGATGGAGGTAGAAGTTAAGGAAAATCGTGACACTTTGGAGCCTAGAAAATCTTTGGAAATATTCAGAAGATACGTGTACTTTACATTGAAAATACGAGAACCACGAGAGAACATGAGGACGAAAACCATGAAAGAAGAACTCGGATTAAAAAAGACGTAAGCCGAGAATGAAGTCTTTCTCCTGCATAACGAAGAAGAAATGAAGAAAATAAGAGAATTTGGACGTCAGATTAAAGCTCAGTGTGAAAGAATATCAGTTATCTGTTCTGTCAGACACGTCTTAGAGAGCAGATACCACATCTATAATTAAGATGAGGACAACCAAATGATCACTTCAATGCAGATGCAAACCACGGACATGTCTGACACAACAGATAGCATATACATATTCAAGGTGAGGTCGACCAGTTATCCACTTTAGTGCAAATGCACAACACGCTCGAACTCATAGGAATCATGGAAACGCCGCAGGTAATGAGAATACCAGGCAATGGGCACTACAATTATAGTGTGTGAATAAGTTGAGAATTTCAGTCTCACGGAAGGCGTGCTACCGTAGTTCGTGAGTTTTCCATGAACACTGTTGTACGGATCGCGAAGTGGTCAGCACATCTGCCTAGTAACCAGGGGACTTGGGTTTGAATCCCGGCCCAACACTAGTTTCCAAGTCTTACCACTCCCTTTAATCAATGCCCGCTAACAGCTAATGCCAGTCATTTCTTTGTGTCTCAGTATTATTTATGATCGTCCTACGTTGCAGCAAAATTGTGTACCCTATGACGCGCGCTCTAATTCTAACGTATTTGTATAGCTACGAGGACATGCCAAATTTGGTGACCGCGCAGTTTATGATGTAGACGAAACGCCACCAGGCAACGGACACGATCTCGTGGAATGTTCACACTCATTTGATATCTCGTCACGAGAGAATTGTTTCTGTATTCCACTACATCTCATCAGGCTGTTGTGATTTTGTGGCGTACATGGATAATCATACGCGACTGTAATACAGATGTATGTATAGGAGCAAATGAGATGACATGGCAGCTAAAAAAGTCTACTTTTACACTGCCAGGTTTGGTAAAAATTCTGACCTTTTTGGTATTAATTGCATCAGTGACGGAGGACTTTATCACCCTATATACAGTGTTACGCATCAGGTTTCGGATCAAGCAGGTACAGCGCCAGTCGGGAATGATGAACAATGTCGCTTAATTTCTCTCCTGAAGAGAACATACGCTGCACGTGGCTTCGCGCGGGGCGAACACGCGAATATTTGACGCTGACAAGCGAACGCTGCGGCGCTTTCATAACGTTTAATTAGTAATAGAATACAGATTAATAGCGTGAGCTATGGCCGCGCCGACAGCACACACGCCGCGGTTGCCAGGTGCTCCATAAATCGCGGCCATCCCCACCCTCCTCTCCATACAACTGGGAGCTGCAACTTACCCCTGGAAACCGCGTACCGCGCCGTGTTCCAGAGTCCACCGAGCCGTTTCCGGCCGGCTAACGCCGCTAATTAGTCCCTTCGGCAATTTAAACCGAAACTCGCCGTCTTTCACCGTCGCGGAACGCATTCCGCCATTTACACTGAATAAGCTTCGCCGGAAATGAGCTTCCTTTGTGCACGAGATGCCGTACAACTGGTCTGAACTCAATTTCTGCATCGCTTGTAACGAAATTGCGCAGGCAGCGTGTGATTTGTTGCCGACACTTGCAAACATTATTCTGCTCTACTACCACTTCCCTCCACTTCGTTCTTAACAAAATCAGTAGATTTCAGGAGTACCCCGAAGACCTGTGATAGGGCCGTTACTGTCCAGAGGGTACAAATGGTACGAGAAGGCAGTGATTGGAATATATCCAACAAGTAATTGGGACGTAGCGTGTAAGTGGTACTCTAAAAGAAAGGCAGCATCAAACAAGTCAGAGGACTGATGGAAAAAAACCCACCTCTCTCCACCAACCTCCCATAAAAAACAATAACATGACTGTATATTTCACCTTTACATTGACGTGGACATTCGTTATACTGCAACAGTGTTTAGTTCATGTCCAACAATATTCTCAAACATTTTCGGCTCTGTCATGTCGTCCTAACATGCGAGGAAAAACGTTGTATTACAGTTGCTAGACACATCATGGCAAAGCTTACAAGAAACTTTATATTAAACCGGCTAAGAAACCTGGCGTTGCCTTAGCGTTTATTCCCGTGTTCTGTTAGTCCATCTCCTCTTCCCTCCTCTCTCCTCCATCTGTCCATTTTGTCCTCCTCCTTCTCTCTGTCCATCTCCCTGTACACCATCTCTCTGTAATTTTTCCTCCTATCTATGTAATTATGTAGTTATGTACTTCTCAATTCGTTCGAACAATCAATCATTCATAACAGGAAACACAGTCGTAACTCAGTCACTCAAAATTATTCAGAAATTTTGCTTGTTAGAATGAAATCAGGCGATGATTCTTCTTCTCTGCAGGCTCGTGCTTTGCGGCAGTCTGCTAATCTGTACAAATAAAATGCCTCGTATTTTTGGGAGCGTTGTATAATCAGTCGGGAAACCTCAGATCAAGCATATATTTAGCTTTCATGAAGTTTAACCTTCCGAAGAAGTAATGGAGCTCTTGGATTATTAAATGCAGGTTCGTATCCAGTCTTTCGGAAGTTCCCTTCTGATTAACAATATATCGATGAATATCATTCATTCTCAAATGTCAATTAATTTAAATTGTTACATACCTTTTGTATGAAGGAGCAATATATATATATATATATATATATATATATATATATATATATATATATATATTTATTTATTTATTTATTTATTTATTTATTTATTTATTTATTTCCCTTTTAATCGTACAATTTCGTATCCGTTAGCTTTTGTCATAAATCTCAATATTCAGATTACAATTCTTCAAACAATGCTCAGGCTAATCGGCACGAAGACAATCTCGGAAGCTTTTTTCCTAACAACAGAGAGTGTAATCCAAAGAATAATTGTGCGCTCATGGCATAGCTATTGTATGAAACGACTTTGCGCATGGATTCTGCGAGTATGAAGATAGAAAATTAGTAAACGTCATTCAAGGGTAGAATTGTATCAGAATAATTCATCGAATATAAAGAGATATTACATCTCCATTCATCTCCCACCTCTCCCCACTCCATCTCCCTATCCAGTCCTTATCTATCCCCTCTTCCCCTCCATCTCTTCGCCCTCCTCCCCCTTTCTCTCTCCATCATATCTGTGCAGTCCTCAAGCATCGACTGCACACCGACCAGAGAAACGATATCAACAGGGCGCTGACCCGCGCTCCAATTGAAACACCTCCAGCAAAACGGAGTTCAGCGCCCTCTGTCAACATTGATTTAAGAGGTCGCCCATCTATGGTCGGCCCATTTCAGTGGCAGAATTCGAGACCATCAGTACCGTTAGGAAGACAATGCTTAACCTGCGTTCAGCGAGTAGTAATAGCGAATAGTAATTGCTTGTAGAAGGCATAAACAGCATCTCAGGTTAAGTTATTTTTATTTCATTTTTAGGAATTAAGGGTTATATTAAGCTTCAAGTGTTGCGAACAGATGATTTGGTTCTTGCCACCAGCTGTCGCAACTTCTCTCCTTCTTTGTTTGTGTCGAAGCTGTCTCCATAGTAGCCGACACAATATTCTCCTCCCCCCTTTCCCACCCTCTGTTCAGTCTTCTTCTCCCCCTCCCCATCTTCTCTGTTCATCTTCTCCTCCTCCCACTCCGTGCATATGCTCCACTCTCCCCTCTCTGCCACAGCATCTTCTTGTCCCCTCTTCTCTCTGTACACCCCATGCCTTTACTGCCCACGTTATTACCGCAACTCCCACACCAAAGGGAGTTTGGTGGTTTTTGTCCCCACAGGATTTCTTTCCAGATGGTAATATGTGTACCATGCTTGGTTTAAATCGATCGAGGAGCGTACGAGACGCTAAAGATATGCATATGTCTAGTTCTCTGCTGCTGTTCTGTTGTGCATACGATGTTAAGTTTCTCTAGGGATGGATGATCTTAGGTCCCGAGACACGTTGACAAAATTATTATCTCACAACTGGTTGACACACCGAATAGCACAAATAAGAAACAAATTGCACTTCATTCTTCCAAACTATTCCAAGCTAGCTAAACACAGGAAATAACTGACAACAAGTCGTTTTACGTCATCCCTTCTCATTCTCACCCTCTCCCTTATTGGTAGTGCGTAATCTTACTCCCAAACTCTTTTATACATATAATAATCAATGTACTTAAAAAGTTTGGTTGAAATAGCTCAATTTGTTCCTGACTTATGCTTCAATATTATTTTCATTCTCACCCCTATGGGATGTAGATACTTCTTAACCCTACAATGCTTCTTTCCAGATATTTAGTACACAATAAACCCCAGATTCCTTAAGGAATCAGACTCTCGTGTATAAAAAAGCTTAAAACCTCAGATTACTTCACAACTGAGTTAGTACGTTACATATTTGAAGTAAAGGATGTAAGCGAGAAAAAGTTTAGAAAATATTTGAAATTATGTTTAACGTTTGTTGAAATTTGGTAAGTACTTTCGTTTCAAAATTCACTTCAGAAAATAATTGAGATTAACTGAATAACCTTTTGATAAATTTCCATATAATCTCACATAGGTTAACAATGATAAAATCTCAGATCCTTCTCTCTTTATAGAACTCTGAACCAGCTTATTTTTTACAAAATGGTGCTCAGCGATCTACAGTTATGCGCTTCTGAGTCCCATAGGTCCATACATTAGCACTTCTGTATTGCCAGTCTTTTTCCGATCGCAAACATTTGGCTGTAGACGACCGCACACCACGGAGCAACTCTATTTCTCGCTGTAAACGCATTCCTCCCGCAGGCCAAATACCCTGGCTCCATGTATTTTATCAATTTTAGCTTTTCAGTGGCTCGTCAGTTGTTAATCCCAATAATAAATTGATAAACAAGTGAAATATCTCTGAGCAGCGCAGATACGGCCTGAATATCATATGGCGCCTCGTGGAAGGGTAAATATTGTGAACAAGTTTCCACGAACCCACTCTTCACTAGCTCCATCGTTTATTGTGAAACTTGCCGCAACGTTTATTGTGAACAGTAATTTAAGGAAATCTGCAGTAGTAATGTACCCTCGTCAAAAAAAAAAAAAAAAAAAAAAAGACATCTTATTTAATATGTAGTAGCAAGTTCTGCGCTGCTTCTCCTCTCAGGTTGGATTGTGATTACCAAACACCTTTTGCAACTGGCGATTGCTATGTCCATGGCCTTGTTAGATTTCTGATCTCCCCCTGACTCCGAGGAAAACGATGAAAAACCTGCGGTAAGGTCATCCAACCTGAGTTCCGTTCACCCTTCCTCAATGATTAATCATTCTTAGTGGTTATTAGATTTTACAACTACACCCAAATTTCACCACAGCTCAGTATAGCTCGTAATACGACTTTGCAATCGTTACAGTAGTTTGAATCTTTTGAAAAAAGATGTTATCCTCGCAGAGAAGCTGGGTGATGCAACGTCTGGGCGGTGTCGACAAATGCCTGTTATCCTCAGCAGCACTGCCACCTATGGAGCGTCGTCGATGGATGAAGATTGGGTTGGCCCTTGCACTGGACCAGGTGTCATGGACTCGCATCGGGATCAGGAATTGGGTGTTGTGGGCATGAAAAAAATGAAAAGTATAAGCATTTAGACCCCTTACCCATTACTCTCCTAGTCTCTTAAATAAATGGGGTTAGTGGAATGTTGTGGTTAACACGTATCTGCACTGACATGGTAGATTCAGATCGACTTTCACTTCATATCATCTGTTAGGTTTGTGTCACTCATGTAACACTAATTTGACGTCCCAAACGGCTTTTCCTTGAATTCCGTTTCCAATCACTAATATCCATTTTTTATTTATCTCAACACGACTTAACTTCAAACAAAATTTCTCTTCACTAATTCGTATTGCTCATGCCCTCTCAACAGTCACAGATTGACCTCGGGCACATACATAATACACTTCAGCCCGTAATCAACTTTTCAGGAAGAGTTACGTTTAAATGCACTTATTAAAAGGTTCTGCATATTTTTATTATTACAATACCAATTACTTGGCGGTCTTCTGTCAGAGTCCTTTCGTTAAAGTAATCTACCACTACACGTTCAATAATCATTTCAACCTGCATATCCGCCTATTAAAAGGGAAGCCAATCACAAGAATATGACATGCACACCCCTGGTCTTAGTGGTAGAAATATCGACTCTTAGACATTGTGTTTAATAATGTATTTTAATACGACAGTATGCCATCATAGGCAATTTATAACACTTAAAACACTTGATAACGGCACTTTGAAGCCGAAATCAACATTGTGTTAAGTGTAAATGTAACACTGTAAATAAACAACAGTCTAATGGCGGTACTGACTTCAAAGAAATATGTTACGACTGTGGCCCCGCATTATGAAAAAATTATTACTTCGGTACTTATTTTCTCCAGCAGTAAAATTAACTAGCATAACTATCTTATAATTCTATAAATCTTTAGCTACATCGGTATTATCGATTTGTACAGTATACATATTTAATCTGGTTGAAAATTGATTTCTGAAAAGAAAACATGTAAATTCTACATACCCAATTATCGCCAGACTAGCAGTGGTTGAATATAGTTAACTTACGAAAACAAATGATTACACTGCTTAATACCGCTACTAATCTCTACTACTAAAATAAAATCGAATTAATTAAATTCACAACACTTACTACTTAAACTTAATTTACATTAGTTCTACATTCTGGTTGGGTTGGGTTGTTTTTGGGGGAAGAGACCAAACAGCGAGGTCTTCGGTCTCATCGGATTAGGGAAGGACGGGGAAGGAAGTCGGCCGTGCCCTTTCAAAGGAACCATCCCGGAATTTGCCTGGAGCGATTTAGGGAAATCAAGGAAAACCTAAATCAGGATGGCCGGACGCGGGATTGAACCGTCGTCCTCCCGAATGCGAGTCCAGTCTACATTCTGGAACACGTCTTTAAAACATCTAACACATGTAGTGAATCAAGTTCTTTCTCTGTCTCTTTGTATAATAATTCTTTATGTCTTGGTGAGGGTAGAGTCCCTTCACTTTCTTCGTTCCTGTGTATGCTAATAAGTACGCACCAGGATGTGGAATTCTCATATCTCAAAAGGACCTAAAAACAGCATCTGCCATTTCTTACTGAGTTTCTTCAACAGTGATGCCTGTGGGTGGTTCCTTATGGGCACCATATCCCCCACATTAAAGGTTTGCCCTCTTCTCAAACTACTGTTGTGCTTTAGTCTCAACTTCCTGGCCTCTGCAGCCATGTTAAGTAAGGCTATTTGTATTTTTTCTTCCCAACTCGGTTTCGCATTCTGTAATTTGGGTAAACTATTGACCCATTCATTGTTTTCTTCTTTCCCAGACATTAGTTCCACAGGTGTAATTCTTGTTGAGGGATGGGGTAGAATATTCACAATTTGCTAAAAATCTGGTAAGTAATCTATCCACTTCGTCTGGCGATTTGAACAGCATGCCCTCATAAATCTATTGATCTCTCGATATATCCTCACAATTGGACTTGCCTGACGGTGGTATATTGATGTTAATATTGGCATAATTTCGTTTTGGGCTAACGTTTTCCTCCAAGTATAGGAGCTAAACTTGTTGGCAGTATCTGACAAAATCTCTTGTGGCTTGCCGACTTGCAGTGCATACTATTGTACTAACTTCTGAAGAATGGTTTTACTCGTGGTTGTTTTCAATGGATATAAATTTACATATTTTGTAAATGCATCTAGGAAACCTATGATAAGTCTGCATCTACCTCTTGTTCTTGGTAACGGCCCGCATACATCAGCAGATACCAAAACTCATGGCTTTTCTGGTAAAGTTGAATGGAGTAAACCCATGCTCCCTCTTTTATTTGGTGCATGCTGTGATTATTCTCTGATCGTTCCCCCTCAAGTTGGGGAAATAGCAGTAGCACACTTAAGCATTCCGAAATGGTTCCATAACAGAAGTGTATACTGTATCTAATCAGTTTCGTAGCTTTCGGGAATATATGACCCCCAATTATCACTTTTGGTACTCCATCTGTGGAATAATACAGGGCGCGGCACAACCGAGTAAACCGTTTTAAGGAGCAATAAAAAGTAAATCTGGATGTATAGAGAAAAAAAAATGTTATTTTCTAAGTTTGTACAATATACCATTTTACATTCATTTAGTTTAGAAAATAATGTCCTCAAGATGGCGGCCGTTAGCATCAATAGATTGTTGTAGACGATCCCAGAAGTTTCGAGCAGCTCTTGCACACATATCGCGGCGTATGGCATTTGCTTCGTCAATAATCCGCTCTTTTAACTCTGGTCACCGTGGTCTAGGGGTAGCGTCTTTGATTCATAATCAAAACGTCTTCGGTCCCGGGTTCGATCCTCGCCACTGCCTAAATTTTGATAAATAATCAGCATTGGCGGCCGAAGACTGTCGGTATAAGAAGTCAGACTCATTCTGTCAAAGGCCTTGTCAAAGAGGGCGGAGGAGCGGATAGAGGTTCAGGGCACTCTCTTGTCCTAGGGGTGGGAAATTGCCCCTAAAGGCGGAAGAATCAGCTATGATCAACGACATGAGGATGCAGAAGGCAATGGAAACCACTGCATTAAAGACACGTAACGTGTATCCACAGGACATGTGGCCTGTAATTGAAGAAGTGTCATGATGATCTCTCCATTGGCAAAAAGATTCCGGAATAGTCCCCCATTCGGATCTCGGGGAGGGGACTGCCAAGGGGGAGGTTACCATGAGAAAAAGATAGAATAATCAACGAAAGGATAACGTTCTACGAGTCGGGGCGTGGAATGTCAGAAGCTTGAACGTGGTAGGGAAACTAGAAAATCTGAAAAGGGAAATGCAAAGGCTCAATCTAGATATAGTAGGCGTCAGTGATGTGAAGTGGAAGGAAGACAAGGATTTCTGGTCAGATGAGTATCGGGTAATATCAACAGCAGCAGAAAATGGTATAACAGGTGTAGGATTCGTTATGAATAGGAAGGTAGGGCAGAGGGTGTGTTACTGTGAACAGTTCAGTGACCGGGTTGTTCTAATCAGAATCGACAGCAGACCAACACCGACAACGATAGTTCAGGTATACATGCCGACGTCGCAAGCTGAAGATGAACAGATAGAGAAAGTGTATGAGGATATTGAAAGGGTAATGCAGTATGTAAAGGGGGACGAAAATCTAATAGTCATGGGCGACTGGAATGCAGTTGTAGGGGAACGAGTAGAAGAAAAGGTTACAGGGGAATATGGGCTTGGGACAAGGAATGAAAGAGGAGAAAGACTAATTGAGTTCTGTAACACGTTTCAGCTAGTAATAGCGAATACCCTGTTCAAGAATCACAAGAGGAGGAGGTATACTTGGAAAAGGAAATACGGGAAGATTTCAATTAGATTACATCAGTCAGACAGAGATTCCGAAATCAGATACTGGACTGTAAGGCGTACCCAGGAGCAGATATAGACTCAGATCACAATATAGTAGTGATGAAGAGTAGGCTGAAGTTCAAGACATTACTCAGGAAGAATCAATACGCAAAGAAGTGGGATACGGAAGTACTAAGGAATGACGAGATACGTTTGAAGATCTCAAACGCTATAGATACAGCAATAAGGAATAGCGCAGTAGGCAGTACAGTTGAAGAGGAATGGACATCTCTAAAAAGGGCCATCACAGAAGCTGGGAAGGAAAACATAGGTACAAAGAAGGTAGCTGCGAAGAAACCATGGGTAACAGAAGAAATACTTCAGTTGATTGATGAAAGGAGGAAGTACAAACACGTTCCGTGAAAATCAGGAATACAGAAACACAAGTCGCTGAGGAATGAAATAAATAGGAAGTGCAGGGAAGCTAAGACGAAATGGCTGCAGGAAAAATGTGAAGACATCGAAAAAGATATGATTGTCGGAAGGACAGACTCAGCATATAGGAAAGTCAAAGCAACCTTTGGTGACATTAAAAGCAACGGTGGTAACATTAAGAGTGCAACGGGAATTCCACTGTTAAATGCAGGGGAGAGAGCAGATAGGTGGAAAGAATACGTTGAAAGCCTCTATGAGGGTGAAGATTTGTCTGATATGATAGAAGAAGAAACAGGAGTCGATTTAGAAGAGATAGGGGATCCAGTATTAGAATCGGAATTTAAAAGAGCTTTGGAGGACTTACGGTCAAATAAGGCAGAAGGGATAGATAACATTCCATCAGAATTTCTAAAATCATTGGGGTAAGTGGCAACAAAACGACTATTCACGTTGGTGTGTAGAATGTATGAGTCTGGCGATATACCATCTGACTTTCGGAAAAGCATCATCCACACAATTCCGAAGACGGGAAGGGCTGACAAGTGCGAGAATTATCGCACAATCGGCTTAACAGCTCATGCATCGAAGCTGCTTACAAGAATAATATACAGAAGAATGGAAAAGAAAATTGAGAATGCGCTAGGTGACTATCAGTTTGGCTTTAGGAAAAGTAAAGGGACGAGAGAGGCAATTCTGACGTTACGGCTAATAATGGAAGCAAGGCTAAAGAAAAATCAAGACACTTTCATAGGATTTGTCGAACTGGAAAAAGCGTTCGACAATATAAAATGGTGCAAGCTATTCGAGATTCTGAAAAAAGTAGGGGTAAGCTATAGGGAGAGACGGGTCATATACAATATGTACAACAACCAAGAGGGAATAATAAGAGTGGACGATCAAGAACGAAGTGCTCGTATTAAGAAGGGTGTAAGACAAGGCTGTAGCCTTTCGCCCCTATTCTTCAATCTGTACATCGAGGATGCAATGATGAAAATAAAAGAAAGGTTCAGGAGTGGAATTAAAATACAAGGTGAAAGGATATCAACTATACGATTCGCTGATGACATTGCTATCCTGAGTGAAAGTGAAGAAGAATTAAATGATCTGCTGAGCGGAATGAACAGCCTAATGAGTACACAGTATGGTTTGTGAGTAAATCGGAGAAAGACGAAGGTAATGAGAAGTAGTAGAAATGAGAACAGCGAGAAACTTAACATTAGGATTGATGGTCACGAAGTCAATGAAGTTAAGGAATTCTGCTACCTAGGCAGTAAAATAACCAATGACGGACGGAGCAAGGAGGACATCAAAAGCAGACTCGCTATGGCAAAAAAGGCATTTCTGGCCAAGAGAAGTCTACTAGTATCAAATACCGGCCGTAATTTGAGGAAGAAATTTCTGAGGATGTACGTCTGGAGTACAGCATTGTATGGTAGTGAAACATGGACTGTGGGAAAACCGGAACAGAAGAGAATCGAAGCATTTGAGATGTGGTGGTATAGACGAATATTGAAAATTAGGTGGACAGATAAGGTAAGGAATGAGGAGGTTCTACGCAGAATCGGAGAGGAAAGGAATATGTGGAAAACACTGATAAGGATAAGGGACAGGATGATAGGACATCTGCTAAGACATGAGGGAATGACTTCCATGGTACTAGAGGGAGCTGTAGAGGGCAAAAACTGTAGAGGAAGACAGAGATTGGAATACGTCAAGCAAATAATTGAGGACGTAGGTTGCAAGTGCTACTCTGAGATGAAGAGGTTAGCACAGGAAAGGAATTCGTGGCGGGCCGCATCAAACCAGTCAGTAGACTGATGACCAAAAAAAAAAAAAGGGGGTGTGAGGGTGGCTTTTAAAAACCTTTTCCTTCAGATATCCCCAAAGAAAGTAGTCACAAATGCTCAAATCTGGTGACCGCCCAGGCCAACCGACATCACCCCTCAAAGAGACAAGACATCCCGGAAAAATTTCTCTCAAAACATCAAGTGAAATTCGAGCTGTGTGAGCAGTAGGTCCATCCTGTTGGAACAACAAGTCCCCCAGTCCATTTTCTTCAACAGTCTCGTCCATTCTGGGTTGCAGAGATTTTCGCAACATTGAAGTATAACTTGTGGAATTCACTGTCACGGTCACTCCGTCCTCCTCAAAAAAGTAAGGGCCTACCACGTCAAACTGTGATGTGGCACACCACGTTGTCACTTTAGGAGAATGTTGCTGTCTTTCATGAATAATACGGGGGTTATTTTCAGCCCAGTAGTGAACGCACTCACAAAGATGAAAATGTGCCTAGTCACTGCTGAATAAAGCTGTGTTCGGAGGGATCTCAGAAAGAACTTGTTCACACAGATTTTGACGGTAATTCTTGATCAGTCATTATTTTGAAAGGGTGGAACTTAAAATCGCATTGCAGAATCCTTCTCAAACTGCGGTGTGAAATCCCCAATGCAACAGAATGTCTTCGAGCAGAACGCTGCGGCAATTGTTGAACTGCTGTTCTCAGCCGTTGCAAATTTCCTGGCGTCGGCCATGCGTAACTGTTCTTAGTGTGCTACCAGTTTCCTCCAACTGCCGAACCCAGCACCGAATTGTGTTTGCATCAGAAACGGCATTGTTGCGTGGAATGTTGAACCGTTGCCGAAAAGTTCGTTGTGTAGCGAGCACAGATCTGTTGTTTTCGTAATAAGTGCGAACGGCAAAACTGCGATGTGCACCGGTCCAGACTATGTTGACTACTGAAATGGAGTCAACGACTGAACAAAGGCAGACCACGTGCTACTGCTTACCCCCATCACAGTTCCAGCGGTAATCGATGGAAACTGCTTAGTCGGTTCTGCCGCACCCTCTACTTCGTTTGATACCCTAAAATACTGCTTTAAGTCTCAATACTGGGGTGTTTCCAACTTCTTTTGTATACCACGCCAGCGTTAATCCCTTTTTTTAACGGTGATACGTCCTGACATAGTTCTAAATAATATCTCCATGCTGTTTGTTCCTTCATCAACAATACTGGAAATTCTCCCCGTCTCTCATCCTATGTTTTTTTCTTGCTCTAATCCCTCAGGAAGTCTAGACAGGGCAACTGCGATTTGATTCTCCTTTCCCTGGATATATTGTATTGATACATATACCCATACAGCGCCATTGTCCACCCTAATAGTCTCGGTGTAAGCAACTTGCACAGCTCAAGTACTAAAGGCTTGATGATCACAGTATACTATTGCCTGTTGTCCATATAATAATAATAAAAGTTCTTAAAGGCCCAGACAATTGCTAAACCCTCAAGTTCGGTACTTGTATATACCCTTTCACAGATTGTAAAGGCTATAGGACAGGATGTTGGTTGTCCCTCAATTGTCTAAATTTGTAACAGACACGTTCCTAACCCCACATTTGATAAATCAGCTATCGAGTGAAATTCAATTTCCATATCTGAGTGATATATCAATCTTGCATTTTCTAAAGAGTATTTAACCGCCTCAGATGCATTCTGACATTCAGTTGCCGTTACCAAGAAATATTCTTAATACCATTTGTCTTAGCGCTGTCATGTAACATTTCTTTTTAGTCTATCGTGTGGCCCACAAATCTTCTCAATTTCATCCCAAAATGCGATATTTATAAATTACCCGTTATTCCACATCTCCAAAAACTTTCCAACAACCGGACTAGTTAGTTCCCATGCTGTTCCCAGAACGCTGCAGCTGTTGATATGTCATCCACAAGCAGTGTTTGCTGACTTCGCAGCTCCAGCACCAAACTCGCATCCAGCGCCATTATAAATATCCCCGTACTTACATTCAGCCCGAAAGTCCTTACTTTAAACTAATAGCTTCTTCTGGCCTATATGAAAGCTGTATATTTCCTTGATTGTTGGTCTAGCTGGATCTGCCGGTATAAGACCTGCATATCTATACTTGTGAAATACTTTGCCCCATGAAACTTTTCAGTCATTTCGTCGATATTCTCTGTGTGGGTTCTCACTGATAGAATAATTATATTTATGACCCGTGCAACTAATACCAATCTTACTTTCCCTCCTGATTTATATACAACTATCATTCTATTTATTTCTTCATCTATATATTTCTTCAGTTTTCACGGAATTGGAAACGATTTGTTACAATATTTCTTGTTTGGAAGTAATTCTAAATGGCTTGTAAAACCACGGATAATTTCAGGTCTTTCTTCAAAAAGCAGACTATATTTTTTCTCAATTGTTGACAGCTGTTCCATTTGTTTGGTCTCTATTACAACAGCTTGCTATGCCTTCTCTTCTACCTTTCATACATCCCAAGTACCTCCCTCCCGTTTCCTTTTTCTGGACTCTTCCGACATCTTTCCTCTGTGATAAGTTTAATTCCACGCTGCGACGCGGGATTATCCGAGCGGTCTAAGGCGCTGCAGTCATGGACTGTGCGGCTGGTCCTGGCGGAGGTTCGAGTCCTCCCTCGGGCATGGGTGTGTGTGTTTGTCCTTAGGATAATTTAGGTTAATTAGTGTGTACGTTTAGGGACTGATGACCTTAGCAGTTAAGTCCCATAATATTTCACACACATTTCAACATTTTTTTTTAATTCCACGCTCAGGACAATACTTTCCTTGGCTTCATTCCTCACTGATAAGATCCACTACTTTCCTCTGATAGCAAAAACTGACTTTACCCTCTGAGAAGTCTATTTTCAAGTCCTTCTCTCTCATTGTCTTCAGTCCAATGATTCAACCTTCAATTAATTTGTGTATTACCAGGAACACGCACAAAATCTACATTTCCCTTCTTCATTTCTAACATGGTCTGGATCCAGATAGTTGGCAAGTGGGGACCTACAGCTCCAATGAACTTACAGTTGTGTACTGGTAACTCTGTTTTCCAGGATAATGTTTTAAGCAAATTGTGGGATAGGGCGTTAACTGAAGCTCCAGTATCCAGTATTACTTTAACAGGGAACTTAAAGATTCCTGCATGTATAGCCAAGACCGGTAGTGTATTAGAAACAGGCTCACATGCGTTCACATCAGTAGGGTGACAAACTTTGTACGAGCCCATTTTGTTAGTGCGGGTTGCCTACATCAGGGGCAGGTATGCACTCAAGGGCAAACCAATTGTTCTCCTTTGATTGGCAGGTACTTAACCCATTGTCCTCCTTTGACTGACAGGTCCTTAAACAATTGTTCTGTTATCTGGTTTTCCATGTCACTGCACTTAACCTATTGTCCCCCCCCTCACTCCCCTTACCCCTCAGCAACCACCCTTCCTCACTGCTACAGGTACAATTTCCGGTCTGAGTTATTGAAATAGCCACTGTCACTACTATTAGTTTGATTGACTACTTAATTAACCTCTCCCATCTGGTAAACTCTTCCCCTCCCACCCTCTCCTCCTCTCCAGAAAATGGTGGGAAAAATACTTAGTTGATCAGTCAATTTGAGGGAAATCGTATTGCTGAGTATGGAATATTGTTTTAGCGGTTTCAAAGCAGTGTATGGAATATATGGAAAGGGTTTATTGTTTATATATAAAAAAAATCAGTTTGTGGGGATCGTATTTCTCTTGCTTGTCATTCTCTGCTGTTTGGAAATTTGTAGAACAGTTCTGAGAGTGACAAAGGTCCACTTAGGGTGGTCTGGTCACCCGACAGGCATGGTTGACCACCGGCCTTGCTGGGAAATATGTAGTGCTGCAACAAGTATATATATATATATATATATATATATATATATATATATATATATATATATATATATATATATATATATATATATGATGCTGTCTGTCTGTGCGGTATATGTATGAATGATGTAAAAGGGGTGATTTTGTATGGAACAGCATAAGAATTGTATGTTTACTACATCGACATGGTACACAATGATATATTGCTGGGTTGGAGATCGGTTTTGTGCTTTAATATTCAAGCTCCTATCCTCAGTGGGATTGCAGTGTAATTGAGTAAGAGCCTTTCCATATTTCACGGTGTGTAGGGGCACTTTGCAAGGTTTAATTGTAGGTACAATATGGCGATCTGTGTAAAATAGTTTTTTCTCACTGAAAGTCACGTCTGCAGAAAGACAGAGGCATCAGTAACTTGGCGAGTAAATTAGATAAGAGCAAATAATAACGCTCAATTCATTCACAAGACGTTATTTGCGCTGGGATACAGGAGTCTCTACATAGCGGTGGGAACCTTTATGTGTGTTGAAAGCAGAAAGGGTAACATGTGATGGACGGGGTACCATGGTAGGACAGAGAGGAAGACTGCATTCCATGTTATTCTGCGCTAGTTTCATAAACACATTCTGTCAGGGGAAGAATTTCGGTGCATACAAGCTGAGACATCAAGAAAGCGAGCCTTTACTATTTCTGGGAGACTATGCAATTTCCCATAGGTCGTCGACTTGTTTTTTATTTGACATAGCCATGTGACATCAGTATAAGATTGAGAAACTTGTTAGATGCACTTCTGATGTTTTGTAGCTACGCGCACACACTTTGTGGCATTGTGTCAGTCACACTGGGCAGTTAAGCACGGTTAGACATGTCTCGCAGATTGCGCTAGGATCAATGCACCCGGTGGTATTCTGGGAAGCATTGCAACATCTCTCGGCACTGGACCTGCATCGCAGCTATGTGCCATCGCGCCAACAACAGTACCTAGGTGAACACGTGCTTCGACTAAGTGGTCAATCAAACTAATAGTAGTGACAGGAGCTATGTCAATAACTCAGACCTGAAAGTGTACCTGTAGCAGCGAGGGCGAGTTTTCCTGAGGGGTGAGGGGACTGGGATGGGGTGGAGGAACAGTAGGTTAAGTGCAGTGACATGGAAAACCACTTAACAGAGTAATAGGTTATCTCAGGCCTGAAAGTGTACCTGTAGCGCTGTGGGTGGGGGGTTTCAGACGGGGAGGGGAGTGGGGGTGGGGTACAATAGTTTAAGTGCAGTGACATGGGAAACCACTTAACAGAACAATAAGTTATGGACCTGTCAATCAAAGGATAACAATAGGTTAAGTACCTGTCTGTGAGTGCATCCCGGCCCCTGAGTGCATACCTGCCCCTGATGTACTGCCCTACTATTCACATCCTTGGTTAAGTCTTCTATCATATCATATCACTGTTGTACCTAAAATAGTTTACAAGTTGTTGTTCACCCCTCGTAACTTCTTCATCAACTGAATATGTGGGGTGTGACCTGGTCGTATTCAGTTTAAACTTCTGTGACTATTTGGGCCAGTGTCACCGGCTTCGGTTATTGTAGAGGTTTCCTCCGTCCTTGATCGGTTACCTGTTGGTCTAGGCTCTGGAATATTTTGGTGTTGTTATGCCTGATTATGGTTAACATTATATACGATATTGTATCTCCCTATCGTATCTTTTCTGTCTGTTGTTATTGGATCTGAAACTGTTATTGTCACCCTGCTCTTTTCGGCTGTTATTGAGTCCATTAATATAACCATTATTACTGTTGGCCTATTAACGTTATTCTCCTTCCACCTGATGTTTCTTCCATTACCACCATTACAACTGACTCATCTATTCTCTTGTGGGTGAAAGCCATTATAATGTATTTTCCCTCTCTGGTCTTCTTGCAAGAAATCTATTGAATACACTGCCAAAACAAAGTCTTCCCAATTGTCCTTAGATACATGTAATAATCTCCCCCGTATCTCCATCAGAGAATCGGCGTTAATGATAATTATAGCACTTTCGTGATCGTTCAGTTCGTTCAAATATCGTGCCTTGTTCAAATAGGTTACCATTGGCTGCCATTTTTATACGAGCATGGCTCTGGTAATGAACTTCCTTTTACAACCTCTCTTGTATCCCTCTTTACCAATAACGATTTACGGACACCTTCTGTTGTTGTTGTTGTTGTCGTCTTCAGTCCTGAGACTGGTTTGATGCAGCTCTCCATGCTACTCTATCCTGTGCAAGCTTCTTCATCTCCCAGTATCTACTGCAACCTACATCCTTCTGAATCTGCTTAGTGTATTCATCTCTTGGTCTCCCTCTACGATTTTTACCCTCCACGCTGCCCTCCAATGCTAAATTTGTGATCCCTTGATGCCTCAAAACATGTCCTACCAACCGATCCCTTCTTCTAGTCAAGTTGTGCCACAAACGTCTCTTCTCCCCAATCCTATTCAATACCTCCTCATTAGTTACGTGATCTACCCACCTTATCTTCAGCATTCTTCTGTAGCACCACATTTCGTAAGCTTCTATTCTCTTCTTGACCAAACTGGTTATCGTCCATGTTTCACTTCCATACATGGCTACACTCCATACAAATACTTTCAGAAACGACTTCCTCACACTTAAATCTATACTCGATGTTAACAAATTTCTCTTCTTCAGAAACGATTTCCTTGCCATTGCCAGTCTACATTTCATATCCTCTCTACTTCGACCATCATCAGTTATTTTGCTCCCTAAATAGCAAAACTCCTTTACTACTTTAAGTGTCTCATTTCCTAATCTAATCCCCTCAGCATCACCCGATTTAATTTGACTACATTCCATTGTCCTCGTTTTGCTTTTGTTGGTGTTCATCTTATATCCTCCTTTCAAGACACTGTCCATTCCATTCAACTGCTCTTCCAAGTCCTTTGCTGTCTCTGACAGAATTACAATGTCATCGGTGAACCTCAAAGTTTTTACTTCTTCTCCATGAATTTTAATACCTACTCCGAATTTTTCTTTTGTTTCCTTTACTGCTTGCTCAATATACAGATTGAATAACATCGGGGAGAGGCTACAACCCTGTCTCACTCCTTTCCCAACCACTGCTTCCCTTTCATGCCCCTCGACTCTTATAACTGCCATCTGGTTTCTGTACAAATTGTAAATAGCCTTTCGCTCCCTGTATTTTGCACCTGCCACCTTCAGAATTTGAAAGAGAGTATTCCAGTTAACGTTGTCAAAAGCTTTCTCTAAGTCTACAAATCCTAGAAGCGTAGGTTTGCCTTTTCTTAATCATTCTTCTAAGATAAGTCGTAAGGTTAGTATTGCCTCACGTGTTCCAACATTTCTACGGAATCCAAACTGATCTTCCCCGAGGTCCGCTTCTACCAGTTTTTCCATTCATCTGTAAAGAATTCGCGTTAGTATTTTGCAGCTGTGACTTATTAAACTCATAGTTCGGTAATTTTCACATCTGTCAACACCTGCTTTCTTTTGGATTGGAATTATTATATTCTTCTTGAAGTCTGTGGGTATTTCGCCTGTCTCATACATCTTGCTCACCAGATGGTAGAGTTTTGTCATGACTGGCTCTCCCAAGGCCATCAGTAGTTCTAATGGAATGTTGTCTACTCCTGGGGCCTTGTTTCGACTCAGGTCTTTCAGTGCTCTGTCAAACTCTTCACGCAGTATCTTATCTCCCATTTCATCTTCATCTACATCCTCTTCCATTTCCATAATATTGTCCTCAAGTACATCGCCCTTGTATAAACCCTCTATATACTCCTTCCACCTTTCTGCCTTCCCTTCTTTGCTTAGAACTGGGTTGCCATCTGAGCTCTTGATATTCGTACAAGTGGTTCTCTTCTCTCCAGAGGTCTCTTTAATTTTCCTGTAGGCAGTATCTATCTTACCCCTAGTGAGACAAGCCTCTACATCCTTACATTTGTCCTCTAGCCATCCCTGCTTAGCCATTTTGCACTTCCTGTCGATCTCATTTTTGAGACGTTTGTATTCCTTTTTGCCTGCTTCATTTACTGCATTTTTATATTTTCTCCTTTCATCAATTAAATTCAATATTTCTTCTGTTACCCAAGGATTTCTATTAGCCCTCGTCTTTTTACCTACTTGATCCTCTGCTGCCTTCACTACTTCATCCCTCAGAGCTACCATTCTTCTTCTACTGTATTTCTTTCCCCCATTCCTGTCAATTGTTCCCTTATGCTGTCCCTGAAACTCTCTACAACCTCTGGTTCTTTCAGTTTATCCAGGTCCCATCTCCTTAAATTCCCACCTTTTTGCAGTTTCTTCAGTTTCAATCTGCAGTTCATAACCAATAGATTGTGGTCAGAATCCACATCTGCCCCTTCTAAGAATCTTCAAATGTTCGACACTTTTCTATCACGTCCGTTACCCATAAACTAATGAATGGATGCATTCAATATCTTGCCGGTCTGACCGTACTCGTGGTAACAATCCCTTAAATCTCCTTATACATACCGACGAATTAAATGTTCTTTTCTCGGGGAAAACTATCTGAAACTACCTGTTTCAACACCTTTTTCTCCAAGATCGTTTTTGTTTAATCATTGGATGGCGACATACTTCCGCAAGTATGTTCGTTCGGCCTAATACATTGGTATTGCTCCGCACCTACATAGTCCCAGACAGATCTGTGACTCGGGGATCGGGGTCCCCATTCTTGGTTGATTTCAGTCCTACCTTCCCTTGTGACCCCTCGCATTTCCTCCAAATCTTGTGTGCATGATTGTATATTTTGTGTGATTTCTCCTTTCCATTTATCAGATTCTGTCCCTAATTGGTTACGTACTTCCTTCATCTCCTGATCAATTTTATTAGGTATGGGTAAGCCTACATTTGTTATATTCTCCAGGGCCTCTCTGGTTCAAAACTTGCTGCTCATTGTTTGACGCCCAGTCTTCCAACTGTTAATTAAATTTCTTGTTTTGTGCTTGAAACTTTTGTTCCATTAGCCCTTCACGTCCTGCAGCTACGCCCTTTACCGTTAATGACAGATTCTGCCCTTCTGCCTCCATCGTCTCTTATCTTCCCTGCACGGTTTCGAATTCCTTGTTTATCCCGTTCATCTTTATCAGAAATTGTTCTTGAGTTTACTTTAAGCTCTTTATCTCCCTTTTCATTTCCGCTTCTTTATCGGTCAAAGTAGTAACTTCATCTAATATTTTGGCATAGAGCCCATCTACCTTTCCTGACAAATTCTTCACTTTGGTAAACCACTTTATTTGTTCTGATACTAAATTATCGACCCTGGCCACCGCTGTAGCCACAATGTTCGTTTGCTCCTTAACAATGGTGTTCTCCGTTATTACCAAATTTGCCTGCGCAGTGGCTAAATTTTTCGCTGTTGTCGAAATATTTGCCCGTGTAGCTGATATATTTGAGTGTTCCGTGGCTAAATTTGTCACCGTAACCGTTAAAAGATTCACCGGATTTAATCATTCCGACAAGGATCATTGCCCTTTCCTTGTCTCGCCCCTACTGGTAGCTATAAATTGGGCTCCTCGCCAGTCTACATCTACATCTACATTCATACTCCGCAAGCCACCCAACGGTGTGTGGCGGAGGGCACTTTACGTGCCACTGTCATTGCCTCCCTTTTCTGTTCCAGTCGCGTATGGTTCGCGGGAAGAACGACTGTCGGAAAGCTTCCGTGCGCGCTCGAATCTCTCTAATTTTACATTCGTGATCTCCTCGGGAGGTATAAGTAGGGGGAAGCAATATATTCGATACCTCATCCAGAAACGCACCCTCTCGAAACCTGGCGAGCAAGCTACACAGCGATGCAGAGCGCCTCTCTTGTAGAGTCTGCCACTTGCGTTTGGTAAAAATCTCCGTAACGCTATCACGGTTACCAAATGACCCTGTGACGAAACGCGCCGCTCTTCTTTGGATCTTCTCTGTCTCCTCCGTCAACCCGATCTGGTACGGATCCCACACTGATGAGCAGTACTCAAGTATAGGTCGAACGAGTGATTTGTAAGCCACCTCCTTTGTTGATGGACTAAATTTTCTAAGGACTCTCCCAATGAATCTCAACCTGGTACCCGCCTTACCAACAATTAATTTTATATGATCATTCCACTTAAAATCGTTCCGTACGCATACTCCCAGATATTTTACAGAAGTAACTGCTACCAGTGTTTGTTCCGCTATCATATAATCATAGAATAAAGGGTCCTTCTTTCTATGTATTCGCAATACATTACATTTGTCTATGTTAATTGTCAGTTGCCACTCCATGCACCAAGTGCCTATCCGCTGTAGATCTTCCTGCATTTCGCTACAATTTTCTAATGCTGCAACTTCTCTGTATACTACAGCATCATCCGCGAAAAGCCGCAGTCGTTTGACCATTAGCTTCTCGTTTCCCCTGCATTTTAGTATATGATCTAATTTTCACCATAAGACGCAAAAGTTCTTTTAGTCCTCACCTATGTGCTCTTAGATTGCACAAAACCACGCCTTATCGCAAAAAATAGCAGCTACACAAAGTTTCCTATATGCTATTACCCAATTTTCCAATGACCAGAGTCAAAAACTGTGTCTATGTATAACAACTTTATAACTAATTATTGAAAGTAGAACTTGCCATCTAATTCAGGCCTCGGAAAAAGTCTCTCCAAAGACAAAATTGGTGTAGGCAATGAGGTAGCCTGACATTCTTGTGCTTCCCTTAACTCCAGACTTGATCAATGTGAAATTCGATTGTGATGGACCCGCTTCGTCGTGGTTGACTGTGTGACTTGGATGCAGCTTACACACAATAAGCAGATCTCCACCTGTAAAACATGACATTGTTCAAAGACAAGTATTAATACATACACTATTCATTCATAAAAATAACAATGTGCAACACATATTACGTTACTACAACAAATAAAATAATTTACAATAGTGAAAATAGAAATCCGCTGTTTCGAGTCCTGTGAGGCCTTTGCCACTTACAGGACATGCCTTATCACTTTTGTCTATTTTTTATGTGTATGTGCGGATATATTTTACTGAAGGTGCAATAAATCGTGAAAATAAAACAAACTTGAAATAATAATTTGAAGCTAATAGAGATCCACTAACGTCTGAATCGTGTCTACTGCTCTACACTGAGAAAATTTGTGTCGTGAATAAGCAAAAATTCCTTTGCTAATGCTTAGAAGAGTCAGTTACTAGAGCACGAATTACTGTTCTTATAGTACCTCCACAGTCTTACAGAACATAACCATATATCATTAAGTCTTCGTTGAAAAATGTCCTGTGATAAGATTTTAACCTAGGAAGACTATTAAATCCGTAGTGTTGAAATCTCGTTAATCTTGCAGAGCAGAAGCAACTGCTCATATCCTTCGGTCGCCTGTAAAACTTTTATTGTTCATAAATAGGAACTTGTATCTGGTACTCGGATACTGGTTCTGTACGACTCAGTCCACATTTGGTTATATGATGCGTAGCCGCTCGTAGATTTCTATTAATAGCACGGAACACTTGTAAACTACCTTGATCGTGCTTGTTGATCCACAAGCAAACATCATCAACCAAAAGTCAGAAGTTCCCATAGAAATTGTATACAATTTATTTTCTCAGAATTCACTTCATAAAATAACTGAGATCGATTGCATTACCTTTCACAGAATTTCGGAATTACTGAAGAATGGGATACAACCCGTCGGCTTTGTAAACTGACGTCAGAAGTTAACAGAGATGCTGTATTGCACAGATTTAACAGCAAAGATGAATGTTGAGCAACAAAGGAATGCAGTACAGAGAAATCAGATGGTAGACGTATCACGTACATCCACACTTCGAACATAATGTTAAGTATATCGCTTCTTTGAGTCCTGTTCTGCAGTTGACCTATATAGCTTAACTGAAGAATGAGATACTAGTGCAAAAAAGAAAGAAGAGAAAAAACGTAGTAAGGTTAGCATAGAATACCTCAGTTGACGTAAATTACTTGTATCCCCAACTTCAGTTGATCTGTACAGGTTAAATGCAGTATGGGATACAGGTTTAATGTACGTCGACTTTTTCGCCTTCGCTAGCACTAGTGTCCTATTCTCCAGTTGATCTAATTATGTCAGCTGAAGTACTGGATACAAATTTTACAGGTGTTGCTTTTTACGCCTCCGCTACTACTAGTACCTTATTCTTCAGTCGTAGTAGTACTAGCGCCGGCGAAAACCTTACAACAATCGAATTTGCATTCTGTACTTCGGTTGACATACGTACGTCAACTGAAGAGTAGGATACTAGAGTTACCGAAGGCGAGAACCTCGACATACGTAAAATTTCTATCCCGTACTTCAGTTAACCAGATGCTGATGCTAGCAAAGGTGAAAAAAAGATTTGGATCCGGTACTTCAGTTGACCCGTACAGGTCAGCTGCAGAACAGGACACTAACTTCGTAGTTCAACTGAGGTACAGTATCCCAACGTTATGTATGTGGCTTTTTTCGTCTTCGCTAGCACTAGTATCCTATTCCTCAGTTGACTTATATCGGTAAACTGAAGTACGGGAAACAAATTTTCGTATGTTACTCTTTTCCTATTCGATAGTACTAGCACGGACCGAAGAATATCTTAATATTAGTTCTAGCGAAGGCGAAAGAAATCGACAACTGTAAAATAAGTATTCCCTGCTGCGTCAGACGAACCATACTTCAAGTCTTCCATATTCATGGGAATAGAAAAATCCACGCCTACAAACGAAAATCAGAAAGTAAAAATTGTACAGAATGAAAAAAATTCTTCAAAAATATCTAAAACTCACTAAGAATGAAGGTAACTACCGAACGAATTGGAATAAACAAATGATTTAAATTAATACAAGCGACAAAAGACGTAGACAGTGCCTAGCCCTGTATTTTGAAAAACACATTCATTTATTTCAGTTGACACTGAGACACCTCGCCGCAGATGATAACAGATTTATTATATGTTGTTTTTGTGGTCTTCAGTCCAGAGACTGGTATGATGCAGCTCTCCACGCTACTCTATCCTGTGCAAGCTTCTTCATCTCCCAGTACCTACTGCAGCCTATATCCTTCAAAATCTGCTTAGTGTATTCATCTCTTGGCCTCCCTCTAGAATTTTTACCCTCCACGCTGCCCTCCAATACTAAACTGGTGGCCCCTTGATGCTTCAGAACGTGTCCTACCAACCGATCCTTTCTTCTAGTCAAGTTGTACCACAAACTCCTCTTCTCCCCAATTGTATTCAATACCTCCTCATTAGTTATGTGACCTACCCACCTAATCCTCAGCATTCTTATATAGCACCACATTTCAAAAGCTTCTATTCTCTTCTTGTCCAAACTATTTTCGTCCATATAGAAACGACTGCCTGACACTCTGACACTTAAATCTATACTCGATGTTAACAAATTTCTCTTCTTCAAAAACGCTTTCCTTGCCATTGCCAGTCTTCATTTTATATCCTCTCTACTTCGACCATGGTCAACTATTTTGCTCCCCAAGTAGCAAAACTCCTTTACTGCTTTAAGTGTCTCACTTCCTTATCTAATTCCCTCAGCATCACCCGACTTAATTGACTACATTCCATTATCCTCGTTTTGCTTTTGTTGATGTTCATCTTATAGCCTCCTTTCAAGACACTGTCAATTTCGTTTAACCGTTCTTCCAAGTCCTTTGCTGTCTCTGACAGAATTACAGTGTCATCGGCGAACCTCAATGTTTTTATTTCTTCGTCATGGATTTTAATACCTACTCCGAATTTTTCTTTTGTTTCCTTTACAGCTTGTCAATATACGGATTGAATAACGTCGGGGAGAGGCTACAACCCTGCCTCACTCCCTTCCCAACCACTGCTTCCCTTTCATGTCCCTGGACATGACTGCCATCTGGTTTCTGTACAAATTGTAAATAGCTTTTCACTCCCTGTATTTGATCCCTGCCACCTTTAGAATTTGAAAGAGAGTGTCCCAGTCAACATTGTCAAAAGCTTTCTCTAAGTCTATAAATGCTAGAAATGTTCGTTTGCCTTTCTTTACTCTATTTTCTAAGATAAGTCGTAGGGTCAGTATTGCCTCACGTGTTCCAATATTTCTACGGAATCCCAACTGATCTTCCCCGAGATCGGCTTCTATCAGATTTTCCATTCGTCTGTAAAGAATTCGCTTTAGTATTTTGCAGCCGTGACTTATTAAACTGATAGTTCGGTAATTTTCACATCTTTCAAAACCTGCTTTCTTTGGGATTGGGATTATTACATTCTTCTTGAAGTGTGAGGGTATTTCGCCTGTCTCATACATCTTGCTTACCAAATGGTAGAGTTTTGACAGGACTGGCTCTCCCAAGGCTGTCAGTAGTTCTAATGGAATGTTGTCTACTCTCGGGGGCCTTTTTTCGACCCAGGTCTTTCAGTGCTCTGTCAAACTCTTCACGCAGTATCGTATCTCCCATTTCATCTTCACCTACATCCTCTTTCATTTCCATAATATTGTCTTCAGGTACATCGCCCTTGTATAGACCATCTATATACTCCTTCCGCCTTTCTGCTTTCCCTTCTTTGCTTAGAACTGGGTTTCCATCTGAGCTCTTGATATTCATACAAGTGATTCTCTTTTCTTCAAAGGTCTCTTTAATTTTCCTTTCCGCAGTATCTGTCTTACATCCTGACATTTGTCCTCTAGCCTTCCCTGCTTAGCCATTTTGCACTTCCTGTCGATCTTATTTTTGAGATGTTTGTATTCCTTTTTGCCTGCTTCATTTACTGATTTATTATATATGGCTCGAAAATAAAGACATTAATATCTGTGAGTTACCTATGACGCCATTGGTCAAAGCCGAAGGGTTATATCCCATTCTTCAGTTGACCCGCATGATGTGCAATACTAATTACTTGCAGAATAAACAGCCAAATAAACAAAAAGAACAAAGAGAAGTTGCCAGCTTCCAGCTCCTCTCTTACACATGCATTAATGTTCCTTTCTCTGCCAATACTCCGGTATTCCTACCATTTACTGCGTTAGTTATCTACTGTGTCAAAACTACCGAACCGTAGATTCGGTAGAGCGCAAATATGTTACCCATTTTAATAATTAACTACTCAATTTCTGGACGTATTCGATTTGATGGTTCAGCGCTTGCTATATTTCAACCGTAGGTGCATAAGTTTAATTTAGAAGGCTCTGTCCTGCCGACTGTTTTACTTGCACCACATCTGCATTTTACTCCAGAGTACACCTTTCTATCATGTGGTTCTAGCGCTTCAGAGTAAAAATAGGCAAGGCTGAACAGTCAGAACTCAGTCACCAACTCGCCTTAAAGATGGCACTAATGTGATCAGCCGGAATATCTGACGATGCTTCGAGATGATGGAATATTCGATCCACCGGGAAAATTTTAAGAGCAACATGAGTCCTGCTATGATTAATTTACCACTTGGTAACATCCTGTAGGCTACAGCATGTTGTAAAAATAATGAAATCTGGGCTCGCAGGACAGAGCGGATCAGGTTATAGTTGTGGAAAGGGGACAAGATCCGTTATTGTTAGTTGTACAAAACACACAAACTTTGTTTTCCTAAAAAAACTTAATCACACATCCCCTTAAAAGGATTCAAAAACAATACGGATGAAAGCCCGAACACAAGTGATTAAAATTGCTTTAAGGAATACACGCGGCTGAAGGCCTTACTTAAAATAAATTTTATATAAATACTCGGCTGAAGGCCACACAATAGACATAGAAGAACTGAGGCTTAAGGCCTGGATAAAAAGAAATTCAAAAAGAAAAGAAAATTTAAAAAGGTCTTAACTTAAGACGGCTGAGGGCCTTATTTTAAAATTATAACAAACTAAATTAATAGGTGGCTGAAAGCCTCGCACAGTACTTGGGACAAACATCACAATGTAAAAACAACAGAACAATGGTGCTCAGAACAGTTACAAGGGTCGGCCTGAGCAGGTAACTGTAACGTCAGGTTAGGTGAGATAGGCAGCCAAGAATAAGATTAAGTAATCAGATGGCAACCCACCCAAGGACGGCTGAAGGATCGACCAACAACCTAATCAAATTCCTTCCGCCGACCAACGCCGCGGGCGAAGATACCAGCAGCACTACGTCTTCAAAATTCGCCTAGGCACAATAACCATTCAAAAATACGAACAACGCCAAAGGCTGTCGAACTACACGCGGTGCCGGTCAGCATCATCACGGCGAGGGAAAGCACACTGCGGAGCACTACGCTAATGATGTCGCCGAGGAGACTTACTCGGTGCTCCGTCCCAACCGACCGACTGCCTACTCCAGTACGCATACAGCATTAACATAACTTCTCAGTCGAAATTACACAAGGTAGACGCAGTTCCACGAAAACACTTCCACAAGAACTCGAACAACCGCAAAAGCAATCACTGTGGAACAACAAGGACGAATGATAGTCGATACACACAGAAAACCCGAAGCGGTCGGCGACGAAATATGTACGTCGTCCGATGAGACGACCGTCCGAACGAAAGACCAAGATCGTCCCCACTCAAGTCATGTGTGTCGGCAACGGTCGGGCCGGCCGATGTGGCCGAGCGGTTCTAGGCGCTTCAGTTTGGAACCGCGCGACCGCTACAGTCGCAGGTTCGAATCCTGCCGCGGTCATGGATGTGTGTGATATCCTTGGTTTAGTTAGGTTTAAGTAGTTCTAAGTTCTAGGGGACTGATGACCTCCGATGTTAAGTCCCATAGTGCTCAGAGCCATTCGAAACATTTTAGCAGCTGTCGGACGAGTCTTGGCTTTCCGGAGCTCCCTGCAGCTCCATCCCGACTCAACTCCATGTCCGTTCGGAACTCGGAGACACGGCGACCCGGGTACACTGGCTAGGGCCCAACCATGCAGAGGTAACACAATTTGCCCGTTGTCCACCCGACGTCTCTGCACAAGGAAGGAACCGACTCACGTCCGGCACGATGACCAACTGACGAGGCCCAGAAACGGTCAAAAGACCAAATACACGTCGCCCCGTGAGACGACCGACCGAACGACCAACCAACGGTCGTTTGCGCTCCAGTCTCCTTACGTCGGACAGTACACGTGTGTCGCCAACGGTCGGCCAGTACTGGCTGTCCGGAGGTCACTGGCGCTGCGTCCCGACTGAACTCTGACAGACGACGACCCGGAAATACTAGCGGTCACTCCAGAGACAGTGCGCTAGTGCACTTACCCATTAGCGCTACTGCTGCCACTCACGGGCAAGCAAACCAGCAACTTAGTGACGCCAGTAACTCGAATAAGAAACGAGGCGGCAGTACCGTAAAGACAAGACAACAAACAATAAACAGCATGAACACGAGCCGTGAACGGCTCAAATACATACGTCTCGTGCAACTGAGACGCCTGTTTAACCATGACAGAAAGTGAAGCTCCCAGAAGGGGAGGAGAGATCGGAATGAAACTTCATGAGTTGAGAGGGTACGTGATGTTATTTCAGTGATTATATAATCAAATTTACAGAGAATCTGGCAGTGTTAAGCCACGTATAAGAACGGCACTGCATCCCTTCTTTCCGGTACGTATGCACTGATCTGACTGAGAATGGTGTCGTAAGGCGGTTGTGTCTTTTCTTGTGAGTAGCTGGCACGCAACTGTTGCAACACGACTTTGATGCTCTGCATACTGGCACTGCGGCAGTAGTTGATGTCCGAATTGATCCCACACATGTTCTATTGAGCACAGGTCTGGAGTCTTGTTGCCCATGAGAGCACGTCAAAATCACGCCCTGTATAGATGAGCTTTGTCCTATTGGAAAATGACAGCACAATACTGTCACGTGAGAGGAAACACGCTGGATATCCGTCACGTACCGCTGTTGCATCAGTGTTCCCTCAGCCACAATCAGTCGCGACTAGAAGTCTTACCCGACTGCTCCGCACACCACGACACTGAGAATAAGACTAGCGAACCTCTCTAAAAAATTGGAAGAAGGGAACCTCTCCCTAGTTCGCCGCGATAATCCCCGATGATGGTGATCTGGGGCAGTGAAGAATGGCCATTCATTACTTACTAGAAGTCGGTGGCATCCGCTATCATGACACCACTCCAAATGCAGCGGTGTGAATGCGCGCCTACGTACTGGGTGATAATTCACTAGTCGGCTGCTACTGGTCTCCAACCAACGGAATGGTAGGCGCAAATGAAGAGTTATGACGAGCTTGGTTCAGAATACAGTGATCAACACTTGAGGTGGTCAGACTTTGTCGACGAGAATCTTGACTACGAATATCCCTGCCTTCACGTTCCCATGCAGTCCAGCATCGAGCCACTGTCACATCGGAATGCTAAACAAATCTGGTTATAAGCGATTCGACGAGTCAGTCAAATGGTGACCCACAATGAGGCCTCTTCCAAACTCTACCAGCTACTGATAACGCTGCCTCACACAGGTACACAGGAACTCTGCATCCTTCACAATGATCACGCAGCATCTGACGCTGGTCATGTCCGTTACATACCCCATCACGCTTGGTAAAAACACTCAAAACAAAAAACAGCAATGCACTTCGATGGGCGTCCTGCTTGTCATAGACGATTGCAACACTAATCATTGACATACATCCCTAAGGTGTGTATGTTGTAATACACCACTTCAATAAAGTCTGTACAATGATGTGTCCACTGACAGATGTTCGTCATTATTCTCATGCAAGTGTCATTGAAGGGAACGTTCTCTTTAGTAAAACATGACTATTTTTACTTGTCTGATTGTCTTGAAGCTGGCCTCATTGTCTTCTTATCAGGAGTGTGACTATGGTCATACGTCTTGAATGCGAGAAGAGTATATGCTTTATAGTAAGGTTGAAAAATTATATTCATGCTAAGAATCTTAGACTACAAAATATAGAGGAGAACAACTGTATATTGTAAGAAACATAATATAAAACATGTAAGGACTTAAATAATGTGGAGGTTTATGAATATTGCTAAGAAAAAGTTCCACCTATCATCCAAAGAAAAGTCTCAACAATGCCAATATGAAATTTACTACAATAAGACCCCAAAATTACGTCTGACTAGGCCCTGACGTGCCAAAATCAGTAGGGGTTATTCTAGCTGAAACGGCACTATACTTACGAGATCGTCCCAAAGGAATACAGTGAGTCGCTACCAAATTATTAGATTAGATTAGATTTACTTTCATTCCAATTGATCCGTAGTCAGGAGGTCCTCCAGGATGTGGAACATGTCAGAAAAACAACAATACATGACAAATATTTACAACTAAAACAAATAAGCTAATGTACCATTCCTCAGGTCCCAAGTGGAATGATCGTCATTTTTTAATGAACACTAAGAGTCATTTTACAAATACTAATGCACTGAATTTAAAATATAAAAGTTTTTATTTATTTATAAGGTAATAAACATGTAATACAACTACTGTAATACTTATTTACAATGAACACATTACTGCACTGAAATGGTGCAGAAGTTAGATTATACTTACACACACACACACACACACACACACACACACACACACAAATTTTCAATGAACACATTACTGCACTGAAATTGTGCAGAAGTTATGTTGTACTTATATACAAATCAGTTGGTTTTACTAAGAAATTCATCAATGGAATAGAAGGAGTTGGCCACCAATAAATCCTTTAGGCTTCTCTTAAACTGAATTTCATTGGTTGTTAAGCTTTTTATGGCTGCTGGCAAGTTATTGAAAATGTGTGTTCCTGAATAATGCACACCTTTTTGTACAAGACTAAGTGACTTTAAATCCTTGTGAAGATTATTCTCATTTCTAGTATTGATTCCATGAATTGAGCTGTTGGTTTGAAAAAGTGATATATTTTTAATGACAAATTTCATTAAGGAATAAATACACTCCTGGAAATTGAAATAAGAACACCGTGAATTCATTGTCCCAGGAAGGAGAAACTTTATTGACACATTCCTGGGGTCAGATACATCACATGATCACACTGACAGAACCACAGGCACATAGACACAGGCAACAGAGCAGGCACAATGTCGGCACTAGTACAGTATATATCCACCTTTCGCAGCAATGCAGGCTGCTATTCTCCCATGGAGACGATCATAGAGATGCTGGACGTAGTCCTGTGGAACGGCTTGCCATGCCATTTCCACCTGGCGCCTCAGTTGGACCAGCGTTCGTGCTGGACGTGCAGACCGCGTGAGACGACGCTTCATCCAGTCCCAAACATGCTCAATGGGGGACAGATCCGGAGATCTTGCTGGCCAGGGTAGTTGACTTACACCTTCTAGAGCACGTTGGGTGGCACGGGATACATGCGGACGTGCATTGTCCTGTTGGAACAGCAAGTTCCCTTGCCGGTCTAGGAATGGTAGAACGATGGGTTCGATGACGGTTTGGATGTACCGTGCACTATTCAGTGTCCCCTCGACGATCACCAGTGGTGTACGGCCAGTGTAGGAGATCGCTCCCCACACCATGATGCCGGGTGTTGGCCCTGTGTGCCTCGGTCGTATGCAGTCCTGATTGTGGCGCTCACCTGCACGGCGCCAAACACGCATACGACCATCATTGGCACCAAGGCAGAAGCGACTCTCATCGCTGAAGACGACACGTCTCCATTCGTCCCTCCATTCACGCCTGTCGCGACACCACTGGAGGCGGGCTGCACGATGTTGGGGCGTGAGCGGAAGACAGCCTAACGGTGTGCGGGACCGTGGCCCAGCTTCATGGAGACGGTTGCGAATGGTCCTCGCCGATACCCCAGGAGCAACAGTGGCGGTGCGGTCCCCTACGGCACTGCGTAGGATCCTACGGTCTTGGCGTGCATCCGTGCGTCGCTGCGGTCCGGTCCCACGTCGACGGGCACGTGCACCTTCCGCCGACCACTGGCGACAACATCGATGTACTGTGGAGACCTCACGCCCCACGTGTTGAGCAATTCGGCGGTACGTCCACCCGGCCTCCCGCATGCCCACTATACGCCCTCGCTCAAAGTCCGTCAACTGCACATACGGTTCACGTCCACGCTGTCGCGGCATGCTACCAGTGTTAAAGACTGCGATGGAGCTCCGTATGCCACGGCAAACTGGCTGACACTGACGGCGGCGGTGCACAAATGCTGCGCAGCTAGCGCCATTCGACGGCCAACACCGCGGTTCCTGGTGTGTCCGCTGTGCCGTGCGTATGATCATTGCTTGTACAGCCCTCTCGCAGTGTCCGGAGCAAGTATGGTGGGTCTGACACACCGGTGTCAATGTGTTCTTTTTTCCATTTCCAGGAGTGTATATTGGGAAGCAGTAGTTAGTATCCCTAGTTCCCTAAAGAGGCTTCTGCAGGATGTTCTTGAGTTCACACCACATATAACTCTTACTGCACGTTTTTGTGCCCGGAAAACTTTAGCTTGGCTTGATGAATTACCCCAAAAAATAATTCCATATGACATTATGGAATGAAAGTAAGCATAGTATGCCAGCTTTTTCATTTTTATATCCCCTATGTCTGACAAAATTCGCATTGCAAACAGAGATTTGTTAAGACGCTTCAGCAGTTCTGTGGTGTGCTCCTCCCAGTTGAATTTATTATCAAGCTTCTATCTTCTTGTCATCGTATGTTAGACATATACTCTTGGGACACCCCTTACAAGTTCTGAACTGCATTTAGTGTGTTTTTTCAAAGTTTAGTGACAAAGAATTGGCTAGGAACCAGTGATTAATGTCCGCAAATATTTTATTGGCTGATCTTTCTAAGACTACACTTGATTTGCTATTTATTGCAATGTTTGTATCATCGGCAAACAAAACAAACTTGGCATCTGGTAATGTTACTGATGAAAGGTCATTGATACACACAAGAAAAAGTAAGGGCCCCAAAATGTCTCACTCAACGAACCGACCATATCAAGGTGAAACTCCTCTAAAACCTAGTATCGGAGAACATGTATCGTCAAAGAAATGATGGAAAGGTAAACAGTTGACAGCTATCTAGGTATTCAAAACCAAACTAACCGAGGTTTTCCGTACAAGAGAACAATTGTACTTTGAACTGTATTCAACCTGAAAAGGAATAACTGTTTTGTTTTCAAATAAGTACTAGCTTCTATCACTATAAAAATCTTTGGTTTAAATCATTGAAACAATAACGACGTTGATTTCTAGATACAACAATAAACACAAGAGATAAGAATTTTCATTATACACTACCGGCCATTAAAACTGCTACACCACGAAGATGACGTGTTTCAGAAGCGACATTTAACTAACAGGAAGAAGATGATGTGATATGGAAATGATTGGCTTTTCAGAGCATTCACAAAAGGATGGCGCCGGTGGCGACACCTTCAACATGCTGACATGAGGAGAGTTTCCAACCGATTTCTCAAACACAAACGGCAGTTGACCGGCGTTGCCTGGTGAAACATTGTTGTGATGCCTCTTGTAAGGAGGAGAAATGCTTACCATCACGTTCCCGACTTTGATAAAGGTCGGATTGTAGCCTATCACGATTGCGGTTTATAGTATTGCGACATTGCTGCTCGCGTTGGTCGAGATCCAATGGCTGTTAGCAGGATATGGAATCGGTGGGTTCAGGAGGATAATACGGAACGCCGTGCTGGATCCCAACGGCCTCGAATCACTAGGAGTCGAGGTGACAGGCATCTTATCCGCATGGCTGCAACGGATGGTGCAGCCACGTCTCGATCCCTGAGTCAACAGATGGGGACCTTGGCAAGACAACAACCATCTGCACGAACGGTTCGACGACGTTTGCAGCAGCATGGACTATCAGCTCGGAGACCATGGCTGAGGTTAATCTTGACGCTGCATCACAGACAGGAGCACCTGCGATGGTGTACTTGTAAGTAGGATGTTTAGGTTATTTTATTGGTAACGCCACCTCTGTATAGAAAATCACTGGCTGTGCGGTGTGCAGTCTGTGGCTGCTTTGCATTGTTGTAATACTCGCCATTGTAGTGTTAGGCAGCTGGCTGTGAACAGCGCATAGCGTTGGGCAGTTGGAGGTGAGCCGCCAGCAGTGGTGGATGTGGGGAGAGAGATGGCGGAGTTTTGTAATTTGTCATGAACTGCTATATATATGATGATATCAAGGTAAATACATTCTTTGTTCTCTATTAATATCTTTCATTTGCTAACTATCCCTATCAGTAGTTAGTGCCTTCCATAGTTTGAATCTTTTATTTAGCTGGCAGTAGTGGCGCTCGCTGTATTGCAGTAGCTTGAGCAGCGAAGATTTTTGTGAGGTAAGTGATTTGTGAAAGGTATAGTTTAATGTTAGTCAGGGCCATTCTTTTGTAGGGAATTCTGAAAATCAGATTGCGTTGCGCTATAAATATTGTGTGTCAGTATAAGCACAATCTTGTAAAAATGTTCAAAGGGGACGTTTCATACTCAACGACGAATTTGGGTGCACGAGTGGCAAAACGTCATTTTTTTCGGATGAATCCAGGTTCGGTTTACAGCATCATGAGGGTCGCATCCGTGTTTGGCGACATTGCGGTGAACGCACATTAGAAGCGTGTATTCGTCATCGCCATTCTGGCATATCACCCGGCGTGATGGTATGGGGTGCCATTGTTCGCATTGACGGCACTTTGAACAGTGGACGTTACATTTCAGATGTGTTACGAGCCGTGGCTCTACCCTTCATTCGATCCCTGCGAAAACCTACATTTCAGCAGGATAACGCACGACCGCATGTTGCAGGTCCTGTACGGGCCTTTCTGGATACAGAAAATGTTCGATTGCTGCCCTGGCCAGCGCATTCTCCAGATCTCTCACCAATTGAAAACGTCTGGTCAGTGGTGACCGAGCAACTGGCTCGTCACAATACGCCAGTCACTACTCTTGATGAACAGCGGTATCGTGTTGAAGCTGCATGGGCAGCTGTACCTGTACACGTCATCCAAGCTCTGTTTGACTCAATGCCCAGGCGTATCAAGGCCGTTATTACGGCCAGAGGTGGTTATTCTGGGTACTGATTTCTCAGGATCTATGCACCCAAATTGCGTGAAAATGTAATCACATGTCAGTTCTAGTGTAATATATTTGTCCAATGAATACCCGTTTATCATCTGCATTTCTTCTTGGTGTAGCAATTTTAATGGCCAGCAGTGTAAATAACCAGTATATTATCACTCAACCTGCAGTTCCAATTAGGTCACGGCTTTTACACGTTTTGCTAACATGCATTCGCTACTCGAAGTCCACATTACGTTGTAGCTCAGACAAAATAAGAGTGTTACATGTGTTGTAGCACAGACCAAATTAAACTTCAATTTCACGTGATGGCGAGCTATGTCCAAGTCTATTTAGCAAACGCTACTGAAATGTGAAGGTGCAGCTTACTACTTGTGGCTGTGCATGCTGCAGGGTATTCAGTTGTACTCGTAGCCAGCAACATGCCTCTTGCAGCTCGCAGAGCGCCGTGATCCGCAATGCAACTGGTCTCTTACTACACAATTAGTCAGAGCAAACCTCTTCTTCCATAAAAAACAACTTAGCGGCAGTTTTTATAAAATAGTAGCACCATCCAGCAGTCTTCAGAGGCTAATTTTACCAGTGCTAAAGTTTCACCACGCAAACACCATACACGTGTACTGTGCTGACTCTACTACTGACTACTTACAATTCGACAATCTTTGTTCGAGAACTGTAGCTTCTCAAAACGTGAGGGAAACCGAGGCTGAGATTAATAAGCGGGAATTCCTTTAACAGTTATTACTTGTTTCTAAATCAATGAAAGTTTACAAAACACCGCTCTAGGCTTTTTTACAATGTAAGCAGATATTTAATTATTTCTCCTTTTTTTGGGGGAGTCGTCAGTCTTCTGACAGGTTTGATGAGGCCCGCCACGAATTCCTCTCCTGTACCAAACTCTTCATCTCAGAGTAGCATTTGCAACGTACGTCCTCAATTATTTCCTAGATGTATTCCAATCTCTGTCGTCCTCTACAGTTTTTTCCCTCTACAGCTCCCTCTAATACCATGGATGTTGGGGTTGGGTTATTTGGGAGAGGAGACCAAACTGCGAGGTCATCGGTTTCATCGGATTAGGGAAGGATGAGGAAGGAAGTCGGCCGTGCCCTTTCGAAGGAACCATCCCGGCATTTGTCTGAAGCGATTTAGGGAAATCACAGAAAACCTAAAACAGAATGGCCGGATGCGGGATTGAACCGTCGTCCTCCCGAATGCGAGTCCAGTGTGATCATGGATGTCATTCCCTGAAATCTTAACAGATGTCCTATCATCCTGTCCATTCCTTCTCCTTGTGAGTGTTTTCCACGTATTTCTTTCCTCTTCGATTCTACGCAGAACCTTCTTATTCCTTACCTTATCAGCACACCTCATTTTCAACATTCCTCTGTAGCACCACATCTCAAATGCTTCGAATCTCTTCTGTTCCGGTTTTCCCACAGTCCATGTTTCACTACTATACAATGCTGTACTCCAGAAGTACATTCTCTGGAATTTCTTACTTAAATTAAGGCCTATGTTTGATACTAGTAAACTGCTCTTGGCCAGGAATGTCCTTTTTGCCAGTGCTAGCCTGCTTTTAATGTCCTCCTTGCTCCGTCCGTCACTGGTTATTTTGCTGCCTAGATAGCAGAATTCCTTAATTTCAGCTACTTCATGACCATCAATTTTCACGCTGAAACTTCCTGGCAGATTAAAACTTTGTACCAGACCGCGACTCGAACTCGGGAACTTTGCCTTTCGCGGGCAAGAAGTTAGGCTGTGAGGACGGGGCGAGAGTCATGCTTGGGTAGCTCAGTTGGTACGCCGGCACGGTAGCTCAACGTGCTCGGTCAGAGGGTTATCTGCCCTCTGTAATAAAAAAGCTGAGTGACTGGATCAATAACGAACTTCAATGGGCGTCAGGGGACGTCCGCCACAAACAATTGCAACGAACTACAACGAACAAAATGAGATTAATAATAAAAAAAATTGGTATAGCACTTTCCCGCGAAAGACAAAGGTCCCGAGTTCGAGTCTCGGTCCCGCAAACAGTTTTAATCTGCCGGGAAGTTTCATATCAGCGCACACTCCGCTGCAGAGCGAAAATCTCATTCTGGAATTTTCTCGCTGTTCTCATTTGTGCTATTTCTCATTACTTTCGTCTTTCTTCGATTTTCTCTCAATCCATGTTCAGTACTCATTAGATTGTTCATTTTATTCAGCAGATCATGTAATTCTTCTTCACTTTCACTCAGGATAGCAATGTCATCAGCGAGTAGTATCCCTTGCCCTTGAATTTTAGTTCCACTTCTGAACCTTCCTTTTATGGCCATCATTGCTTCTTCGATGTACAGATCGAACACTAGGGGCGAAAGACTATAGCCCTGTCTTACACCCTCTTTAATCCGAGCAGTTCGCTCTCGGTCGTCCACTCTTATTATTCCCTCTTAGTTCTTGTACATATTGTGTATTACCCGTCTTCCCCTATAGCTTACTCCTATTTTTCTCAGAATTTTGAACATCTTGCAGCATTTTACATTGTCGAACGCTTTTTTCCAGGTCGACAAATGCTATGACTGTGTCTTGTTTTTTCTTTAGTCTTGCTTCCGTTATCAACTGCAACGTCAGAATTGCCTCTCTGGTGCCTTTACCTTTCCTAAAGCCAAGCTGATCGTCATCGAACAGGTTCTCAGTTTTCTTTTCCATTCTTCTGTATATTATTCTTGTGTGTATCTTTGATTCATGAGCCGATTGTGCGATAATTCTCGCACTTGTCAGCTCTTACAGTCACCGGAACTGTGTGGATGATATTCTTTCGAATTTCAGATGATACATCGCCAGACTCATACATTCTACACACCAACGTGAGTGCCGGCCAAAGTGTCCGTGCGGTTAAAGGCGCTGCAGTCTGGCACCGTAAGACCGCTACGGTCGCAGGTTCGAATCCTGCCTCGGGCATGGTTGTTTGTGATGTCCTTAGGTTAGTTAGGTGTTCTAAGTTCTAGGGGACTAATGACCTCAGCAGTTGAGTCCCATAGTGCTCAGAGCCATTTGAACCATTTTGAACCAACGTGAGTAGTCGTTTTGTTGCCCCTTCCCCCAATGATTTTAAAAATTCTGATGGAATGTTGTCAGTCCTTTCTGCCTTATTTGCTCGTAAGCCCTCCGAAGCTCTCTTAAACTGTGTTTCTTATACTGAATCCACTATCTCTACTAAACCGACTCCTGTTTCTTCTTCTATCACATCAGACAAATCTTCCCCCTCATAGAGGCTATCAATGCATTCTTTCCACCTATCCGCTCTCTCCTCTGCATTTAACAGTGAAAATCCCGTTGCTCTCTTACTGTTACCACCCTTGCTATTAATGCCACCGAAGGTTGTTTTTGACTTTCCTGTATGCTGAGTCAGTCCTTCCGACAATCATTTCTTTTTCGATTTGTGCACATTTTTCATGCAGCCATTTCTCCTTAGCTTCCCTGCACTTCCTCTTTATCTCATTGAATTTCCATGAACATTTTTGTGCTTCCTCCTTTTATTAATCAACTGAAGTATTTCTTCTGCTAACTATGGTTTTTTCATAGTTACCTTCTTTGTACCTATGTTTTTTTTTCGAACTTCTGTGGTGGCCCTTTTTAGATATGTTCGTTCCTCTTCAACTGTATTCTCTACTGAGCTATTTCTTATTGTTGTATCTACAGCCTTAGAGAACTTCAAGCGTATCTCGTCATTCCTTAGTACTTCTGTATCCAACTTCTTTGCGTATTGATTCTTCGTGGCTAATGTCTTAAACGTCAGTCTACTCTTCATCACTACTACATAGTGAACTGAGTCCATATCTGCTCCTGGGTACGCCTTACAATCCAGTATCTGATTTCGGAATTTCTGTCTGAGCATGATGTAATCTTATCTGAATTATTCTTCTATCACCTGGCCTTTTCCAAGTGTACCTCCTTCTCTTGTGATTCTTGAACAGTGACTTCGCTTTTACTATTTGAAATTTATTACAGAACTGAATTAGTCTTTTTCCTCTCTCATTCTTGTCCCAAGTCCATATTATCCGGTAAACTTTTCTTCTCCTCCTTCCCCTAGAACTGATTTTCATCTCCCTTTATGTCCTGTACTGACCTTTCAATATCCTCATATACTTTCTCTCTCTTCGTCATCAGCTTGCGACGTCGGCATCCATATCCGAAATATCGTTGTCGCTGTTGGTTTGCTGTCGATTCTGATAAGAAAGACCCTATCTCTGAACTGTTCACAGTAACACTCTTTGCCCTACCTTCCTATTCGTAACAAATCCTACTCCCTTCATACCATTTTCTGCTGCTGTTCATACTCCCCTATACTCATCTGACTAGAAATCCTTGTCTTCTTTCCCTTTCACTTCACTGACCCCTACTACATCTGTACTGAGCCTTTACATTTTCCTTTTCAGATTTTCTAGGTTCCCTACCTGATTCAAGCTTCTGACATTCCACACCCCGACTCGTAGAACATTACCCTTTCGTTCATTCCTCCCCCTTGGCAGTCCCTCCCAGATATCCGAATGGGAGACTATTCCGGAATCTTTTACCAATGGAGAGATCATCATGACACTTTTTCAATTTTAGACCAGATGTCCTGTGGATACACGTCACCTGCCTTTATTGCAGTGGTTTCCATTGCCTTCTGCATCCTTATGATAATTGCTGATTCTTCCGCCTTTAGGGGCAGTTTCCCACCCCTAGGACAGGAGAGTGCCCTGAACCTCTGTCCGCGCCTCCGCCTTCTCTGACAAGGCGCAGAATGAGGGTGACTTTTTATGCAGGAAGTCTTCGGCCGCCAATGCTGATAATTAATTAAAATTTAAAGCGCCGGGCGGTTTCGAACCTGCGACCGAGAACGTTTTGGTAATTAATCAAAGACGTTACCGCTTTTTTTTTCATGTTCATTTTTGTTCGGCTTCGTTCTATGTGTTTGGTCTGGGCGGACGTAATAGGACATCCGTTCAAGTTGCTCGGTGTTTCCTTTACTCAATTTTTTATTACAGAGGGCTACCGCCTCTCTGACCAAACACGCTGAGCTACCGTGTCGGCATGTGTAACTTGGGTTGATGGCCATTTCCGCCATAAGATGGCAGCACATTACGGTGGTTCATAACCCAGCGCCCTCGCTTCCTCCAATTTTACAACCGGATTGTGTCATTGCAACCGCTAGATGCCATGACCGTCTACATTAGGCGTGTCTCATACAACGCCACTTTCAGTGCCAGGGACCACTGCTTCAGCGGTGCCAAATGATATTTTTCGAAGTTATGATGTATAAAGACAAACAAACTACCTGAATACAATACTAAACAATATCTTCATTAACTGTATTACGATGAATTTTGAGAAAAATAATATATATATATATATATATATATATATATACTCAAAATTCATCGTAAATACACATAAATATTTACGGGTGGAGTAATGAATTTTAGAGAACCAAGATTATACGAATTTTTCTACTTGTAAATGCAATTACCAACACCCACTGGTATATAAGGTATCAGAATGTGCATGAAGTTTGATTATGTCACGACATTTTCGAAGTTACATTGACATCCGACTGCGAGCATGTCTTCTGGGTGCTTCTTGCTTCCTGTCAGGCAGTGTAATTCCAGTTTAGTGGAAAAAATGGTTATCACCCTCCCTCCCACTATATGCTCACAGTTATAAGTTAATCCACCACGAGGTGCTCTTCATTAATGGAAGGAAATGGCATTATTCTCAATGCACTTCAAGGACGTTTTACCCTTCTAATTTTTGCATCTTTTTTGAGGTATCGTTGCTCCTTAATTCGATCGTATCAAAAAGCTCTAGTTACGAACACGAAATTCTCCTCTCGCAGAAGTACATTACGTACCCTAGTTGATGTAACCCTAGTGGGGAACGTTCTTCGCTACCTAGTGTCACAGTGCACACTAGTTGTTCCTCGGTTCCCCTGCGACCTCGTCCCTCGCATTAGGCGCCCGCTGCGAGGTAAGCGTTCTATTTTTCCTGCTCATTCTTCGCGATGCACTCGCGCGCGGGCCGTATTCAGTGCGAGAGCGAGCGACACCTATTTTCGCCGGCACGTTCCAATTTAAAGTTTCTGCTTTTGTTGAGCGGCGCCGCGCATCCAGTGTCGGGCATTCAGGACTGGCGGACGACCTCGTGCGTCTGCCGCTGGCAGCCCGCCCGGCTGTGCTGGGGCTGTTTTGTGGGGCCGACATCGCCCCCCCCCCCTGCCACCCCACCCACTACCACGTCACAAGCGACTTCTGCGCCCGCGCTGAGTGCTTGTTAGCGGACGGGCCTGCGATGCCCCGCGCCGCGCCGCTCGACGCCAACTTGTTCGCCACAAACGAAACGCGGGCGCTCCGGGCTGGTGTAGGCTACACGCAGATGCCATTAGCGTAATCTGCGCGCCCGCTTAAGTGTGTCTCCGGGCTGCAAGGTCGTCCCAGCGGCGAAAAGCGGGGTGCCGCCTGCTTCCGCTCCCACGGGCAGCGATAACTTTGCCAATATCGCTGTCCGGAGCCACACCGCACAAAAAGAGCCAGGCGACCGGACGTAAGACGGCCGTACATCAAGAAACTGCGAAATTGTTATACATTGCCAGCTTACGGCACTTTCTGTTGTTCGTTGTTACTTCTACCCCATCGCCACACAGGGGCAGGCTGAGCTGTCAGTGATTGCCGTACTTCAGCCAAACAATTTTAAATACACTAACGGGAAAAGAAATCGTGACACAAAGAAGGAATTGTGCGATACAAACGAAAGTTGGTAGGCAAATTCTACATCGGAAAGGTGATGTCTATTAAACTTTCGCGCCACTCGCATAAGACTGGCGCTGGTAGCGCCGCTATGAGGATGCAAATCAGGGTCGTTTTAAAGTCATGCTGTAACAGTCGGGAGCGTTAGTTACCTTTGACATTGAAAGTGATGAGTTGATGTTCGTCAAAAATGCCTTTAAGGGGCAAAGACGCCATTATTGATACCTCAGTAAGTTTCTACATCTGCATTTACATTCATACTCCGAAAGCCACCTCACGGTGTGTGGCGGAGGGTACCTTGAGTGCCTCTATCGGTTCTCCCTTCTATTCCAGTCTCGTATTGTTCGTGGAAAGAAAGATTGTCGGTATGCCTCTAGGTGGGCTCTCATCTCTCTGATTTTATCCTCATGGTCTCTTCGCGAGACATACGTAGGAGGGAGCAATATACTGCTTCACTCCTCGGTGAAGGTATGTTGTCGAAACTTCACCAAAAGCCCGTACCAAGCTACTCAGCGTTTCTCTTGCAGAGTCTTCCAGTGGAGTTTATCTATGATCTCCGCAACGCTTTCGCGATTACTAAATGATCCTGTAACGAGGGCGCTGCTCTCCGTTTGGTCTCCTTATCTCTTCTATGAACCCTATCCCACATCGGTGAGCAGTATTCAATAAGTGTACTGTAACCTACTTCCTTTGTTTTCGTACTGCATTTCCTTAGGATTCTTCCAATGAAAATCAGTCTGGCATCTGCTTTACCGACGATTAATTTTATATGGTCATTCCATTTTAAATCACTCCTAATGCCTACTCGTAGATAATTTATGGAATTAACTGCTTCCAGTTGCTGACCTGCTATAATGTAGCTAAATGATAAGGGATCTTTCTTTTTATGTATTCAGAGCACATTACACTTGTCTACATTGAGATTCAATTGCCATTCCCTACACCATGCGTCAATTCGCTGCAGATCCTCCTGCATTTCAGTACAATTTTCCATTGTTACAACCTCTCGATATACCACAGCATCGTCCGCCAAAAGCCTCAGTGAACTTCCGATGTCATCCACAAGGTCATTTATGTATATTGTGAATAGCAACGGTCCTCCGACACTTCCCTGCGGCACACCTGAAAACGCTCTTACTTCGGGAGACTTCTTTCCATTGAGAATGACATCCTGCGTTTTGTTATCTAGGAACTCTTCAATCCTATCACACAATTCGTCTGATAGTCAATATGCTATTGCTTTGTTCATTAAACGACTGTGGGGAACTGTATCAAACACCTTGCGGTTCTAGGCGCTACAGTCTGGAACCGCGAGACCGCTACGGTCGCAGGTTCGAATCCTGCCTCGGGCATGGATGTGTGTGTTGTCCTTAGGTTAGTTAGGTTTAAGTATTTCTAAGTTCTAGGGGACTGATGACCTCAGAAGTTGAGTCCCATAGTGCTCAGAGCCATTTGAACCAACCAACCAACTCGCCATCTATGTAGCCACTGTACTTGGTTGCTCGCGAAGGTGATAACGAAAATATACGGTCGAAAGAAGACCGAGTTCCCGACGGCCACGTGGCACCCCTAAGAGGGAAGGCCATCGTGTTCGGCGGATAGCTCTGCCGCATCAAATTGCATCTGCAGCAGCGAGTTGATCAGCACCCGGCACCACAGTGACACAACGAACTGTTGCAAATCTCTTAGTTCGAGGGTAGGTCCAGGCCAGACGCCTTGTAGCATGTAGTCTACTCATGCCAAACCACCACCATTTCCGATTTCAGTTATGTCAAACGAGAGCTCATTGGAAGGCACGGCGGAGTTCTGTTGTGTTTTCTGATAAAAGCTGGTTCTGCCTCGGTGCCACTGATGGCGTGTGTTGGTTGAAGTAGGCCAGATGAGCGCCTGCAACCAATCTACCTGCGAAATAGACACGCTGCTCGTGTACCTGGAGTTACTGTCTGGGGTGCTATTTCGTGTCATAGCAGAAGCACTCTCGTGGTTATCCCACGCACCCTGGCTGCAAAATTGTGTGTCAGTCTGGTGACTGAACTTGGTATGATAGTTATGCTGTCATTGGAAAATTGCAAAATTGTTATACATTGGCACCTTACGACACTTCTTGCTGTCACCCAGCAGCCTAGTGCAGTGGTTAGCACATTGGATTGGCATTCGGAAGGACTATGGTTCAAACTCTCGCCTGGCCATCCTGATTTAGGTTTTCCGTGATTTACCTAAATGTGTTAAAATGAGGTTTACTATCTTTTGGCTCAGAAAACCGATTTTTTAAAGCTGCATTTTTGGACGCATAAAGATGTTCAGAATCCACCCCTGAGATGGTTTTTCCGAATACGGAACGGAAATGTTTGTCATTCGCAGTTGAACAAAAATATGCACCTCCCTGAAATCGGCCTTTTTCATGCAGCAGATTTTTTTCTCTTGGAGGACGAGTTATTGACCGGTGCTTGGCAGGAAACACACAAAATTCAAATGAAAGTTTGAACGCGAGTGTTTGGAAGTTAGCCCCAAAGCATTTGCATTCTGGTGCGAAGAATGTGGAGATTGCGACTTTCCTGACTGTTAGCAGCTTCAACGAAGGGTATTCAGCAATTCTGAATTCCTGACGACGATGAACGTCACCCTGGGACTCTACTCGACGCAGTTCGCCAAGAATTCGGACGACCACCGGATTCAACCGGCAGAAAACCGCTTGTCACCGGCCGTACGAGCGGCTCTGGAGCAGCGCAGAATGGCCCATATCGAGCACAACGCCCTCTATAAGGAAGAGGAAGGACTAGTTTATGGACCCGGAATAGCAGATTGAACGGAAGGTGCATAATACTGCATTTATATGTAGTCATAACTTCAAACGCGTTTTTCTCGAAATTTTTTTATCGCGCTGTATGGTAACTTCAAATCTATTGAACCGATTGGCATGATTCTTTGTTTCCGACGAAGGTAACTAAATTGTCTAGAAATTGTAACACTTTTATAACTTCAGCGAGGTACAGCTCCTAAAGAATTCTATGTACTTCGCTAACGTCAACTCAATTTTGATTTCTCACGAGCCAGCTGACCTGTGACACCGAGCATGGAGGTCTACATCGAAATTTTCTTTCGTTCCGACGGCACTTCCGCCTTTGCTCTTCGACATTTCCGGTCGAAAAAATTCCAATTTGTAGAGGAAATATCAATAAACATTTTGATCAAATTTGAAATTGATATCTATACCACATGCCGAGAGAAAAACTCTCGACGGTACGTTAAACACTAATCTCCTCTCTCCTCCACCACTTTTTGTTCTTTATTGTAATTTCAATCTGATTGCCCCACAGAGGCGAGGATAAGATGTCAGCGGTTGCAGTTCGCCATTCTTCAGCCAACCGATTTTAAATATGTTTACTGAAAAAGACCCTGGTGATTCTACCTGTTGTGCTGCCATTCATGAACAGCAGTCCAGGGGGCATTTTCCAGCAGGATAATGCTCGCGCACATACCGCTATTGCAACTCATCTTGTTCTAAAGAGTGTCGACATGTTGCTTTGGCCTACTCGATCACCATATCTGTCTTAAATCGAGCACACGTGGGGCATCATCACAGAACTCCAGTGTCATCCACAAACAGCATTAACCGTTCCTGTACTGACAGACCAAGTGCAAAAGGCATGGAACTCCATCCTGCCGGCCGGTGTTGCCGTGCGGTTCTAGGCACTTCAGTCTGGAACCGCGTGACCGCTACGGTCGCAGGTTCGAATCCTACCTCGGGCATGGATGTGTGTGATGTCCTTAGGTTAGGTAGGTTTAATTAGTTCTAAGTTCTAGGCGACTGATGTCCTCGGAAGTTAAGCCGCATAGTGCTCAGAGCCATTTGAACCATTTTGAACTCCATTCCACAAACTGACATCCGGCACCTGTGCAACACAATGCATACACGTTCGCATGCTTGCATTCAGAATTCTTGTGGTTACAGCGCATATAATGTACCAGCATTTCACATTAACAATGACTTTTCTTGTGCTTACATTAACCTGTGATCTTGCGATGTTACTCTCTTAAATATGTTATCTGGAGAAGTGTACCGCACATTAATTAATTTTTGGTGCTGTGATTTATTCTGTCAGTGTATTTCAAGCGCATTAAAATTTTTACATGGCACCAAAACATAATTTTTTTCATGTAATAAGATGCACATGGTGAGTTGCATTGGTTGAAAGGTAAAGGGCTCATTTGTTGACTGTTTAAGATATTTATACAGATGAATGAAGTGAAAATGAGTTTATGTAGACTCTCAAGGTGTAAGGGTACCTTGGGATTTGTGTTTGTTTTATGGCGTGTATGACGGTCTTTCCGTGTGTGGATTTGTGTTTGAAAGGTAGGATGACGATGGATGAGGTTCCAAACTAAGCCTTACGATGTTCTCAGAGGGCCGTTGTGAGGACTGGAGCCCTGACAAGGGGAGGAGGGGTGGATTCTTTTAGATCTGAAATCTGCTAGGACAGATATGCAGCAGGAAGGATTTCATGGTCAAGTATGCGTAGTTTTGTTAGGAGACGATGTGGAAACTGTGGAGGTATAGTGTTGAGGAATGGGGTAGTATAGGCGCAGCAAAGTATGGAGTATATATGAAGTCTTCACGGGTTGTCAGCCGAGTAGCGTCGTCGTCTCGTAGCAACGTTTCGATGGAATGCGTGTCCATCATCTTCAGGCTCATATACTAAATTAGCCGAGAAAGCCTGCACTCACATAAAAGTATGTATTGTCGGGGAATGGGGTGGTATAGGCGTAGCTGAGTGCCATGATCGGAGAGCAGGGGTGGGAACAAGAGGGTGGTTAGTGTCGAGTTTGCGGGTAACGAAAGATATTTTGAGGTTTTCAGTATGCAAGGGGAGGAAGGGGATTTAATGAACTAATAGAGATTTTGAATGCTTAACAGACGCTTCTGGCCCCTCCACTCATTTGGAAGGCTCGTCAGGTCGTTTCCTATTCATTTGTTTTTTTTTCTTTTCTTTTTTTTCGTGGTTCAGCATGCAAACAGGTAGAAATTTACATGTTGCTATTATATATTTGTTGTGGAGTACTTGGCCCCGAATCAGTGTTTGAGCACACAGTATCAGTATGTCTGGGAAATGTCATCTGTGAGGGGATGGATTTCTTTTCTCAGTACCATATATCGTCCGCCGTATGCAGCGGGTGCATTAGGCCGTGGCAGAGTAGCCAGGAGTCGGCGACCTTCCCGCAAGGAAGCGAGAACAATACGCGAGAGCAGCAAAGGGAGACACAGTCATCGATCTTCTTTTAAGTTGGCGCCGTATTGCCCGGGCTCGGTGCCGGCCAAATGGCTTTATAGCTTGCTTTCTGTTTTGCTGGAAGCCTTGTTTTGTTTCCATACGGTCGAATGCTGGGCTGTGGTGCCCGCCCTACTTGATGTTTTAGAATTCACAGAAACGGTCCTCCAGCACTGCGGGACTCCCACCAGAGTGACGCCACATGTAGATCTGCAAATTTACATGTTCGGTCGTTACACCCCACGTTTGAGTTGTCCCGCGCGTGGACTTGGCGGGGCCTGTAATTGCTAAGCGGACTGTGACGTCTGTCCATATTCAAAGCCGCCTTTTGGTTTCGGAGGGACGCCTTCAGATTGGGAAAGGGCGTTTTTATGTTCGTATAGTGGTAGCAGAGAGTGTCTGGGTCAGGGTCATGATTGGTGCCAGTTATGTTGCAATGCCAGGACCGACAATTTTGGAGAAAATCAGCACTGACTCCTGGACGGTCGTAGAGTAAAGCCATTCGATGTCTTCCGTATCCATGGAGAGATTCGCGCAGAGCTGTGCTCGTCCAGACACGTGGTCGAAAATTAACTTTTCACTTGACGGTGAATTAATCGTGTTCCACCTTGTAGTAAGGCAGACGGGACGCTGCGCATCTGATGGCTCTTGCAACTTGGATATCGTCACCATACATCCATCTGCTCCAGATCGTACATCTGCGGTTATGGTAAAATGTCGTAGCACCATCAGATAGGGAATTCTAATCTACACTACCAACACTTGCTACCTTGTTGCAGTCCCACAGTAGCCGCAGTCAACAGGTCTCCGTTTGCATGCAGTGTCAAGTCTTTTCTATGTGTGCTCAGTCAACTACTGGAGGTAGCCGAGTGCTACGTCAGTTTTAACGGTCCTCCAATCACACTATAGCCCATAGCACGTTTTCTGTAGTCAGACTAGGAATACATACGTATATTTTTAGCAAACCAGCAGCAATTCATCCTCATGTTCGTGATTTTTGTAATATCTGCCACTCTAATATTCCGTGTCAACACCCAAGTTTTACTTTTGTCCTTAAGGAATTAAATCGATATGTTATAGTTTAGCACATTGTCTTCTTGGTTAATGATCATAACTTAACTTCCTTTCCCATCTCATGTATTATGAAGGGTTTTTCAAATTATTTCTTTTAACAGTTGTATTTATGAGAAATTAGCCACCCCATTAGTACATGTAGGAGTGCCAAAGTAAATTAGCGTTCGGTAACCCTTGCGCTACAGTATCAAACTGAATTCCCTTGAGGGTACTCTATATCAAAACCCTTCCCTTTTGACATTGACGAATGTGTATCTGCCATTCATAAACAGCACACACCACAGGCTAACTTCTATGCATAGTAAGTGGGGTCCCATCTTAGCTGGCAATCAAACTTCAGGTACGACACTACGAACCATCAAATTTTGTCGCAAAAATACACAGTATAACAACATAGTACAAGTGTGTTCACTTTCTAAGTTCTCTGCCTTCTTTCTTTAAGACAGGTAACAGAAACATCTTTCAAATCGTTTCTCATGCATCTTACTCACCTTTCTTGGATGGATCCTAGCGATTTTTGGGTTCCACCGACGATGAAGACATACTCCTCGACTGCACGTTCTCTAGTATTGCCACCTAGTAGTTTTCCTGTGCACAAAACAGATTTCTAAAGATGTGTTAGCAGCGGGTACCGAATTATGATGAAGTCGTTTTGAAAGGTGTAAACGTCTTCAGGATATTACTTCGAGACATTACACAAGTTTACATTTAATAATATTATGAAAATCATAAATCGCTACCCACCATATAGAGTGGCAAAACGGAAAGGCTGCTATATGAGGTACCTTTCAGCTTTCTAAAATAGAAAAAACACACGCATTCACTCAAGCACAGCTAACACACACATGATCACTGCCTCTGGCCACAGCGGCCACAGACAGTATTCATGTATGTGTGAATTGTCCATGTATGAATGTATGTATGTTTTGTACTTCAAAAGAAGATCTTTTGGCCGAAAGCAAAAATGTATTTCAGTCTTTTCGACGTGCCTGTCAGCGACTCAACGTCTCATTTATATAGTTAGTAGCAATTTGTCTTTTTCATAATACTATCATTCCATCCAGGATTTCCCGTTGTTTGACATGTTATATACACTCTTGTGCATGTGTGACACAGTTGACAGCTCTGTACTTCACACAGAACTCCAGCGGCCTCGGTTAAAATGAACACTTCTGATAATGTTTCTCACAAGCGACCTCTAATCAACTTGTGTGCTCGTGGAGTATCGCCGCAGCTGTACATATGGATTCGTGATTTTCTGTCAGAAAGGTCGTAGTTCGTGGTTTACTGACGGAGTGACATCGAGTAAAACAGAACTTATATCTGGCGTTCCTCAGGGAAGTACTACAGGCCCTCTGATATTCCTGATCTGTATGAATGTTTTAGGCAACTATCTGAGCAGCCCTCTTGTTTGCAGAAGATGTTGTTTTGAGCGTCTGATAAAGTCATCAGAACCATTTGCAAAATGATTTAGAAAAGATATGTGTATGGTGCCAAATGTGGGAACTAGCTCGAAATAATAAAAGGTCTGAGATCATCCGCTTGAGTGCTAATAGGCGGGAGTCAGTTAATCTTTTCTTCTGCGCTTATTTTAGAACATAATTTTTGTGTTTAAAATTGTTCAAGGAGGTCAGGAAATGTTTTGAAAAGAGTAATGCATTCTTGATTCTGGAAAAAAGTATTTTTTTAAACTCTGCATTTATGCAGAATTGTGTGAAACTTCTCATATTCACAAATAATTGAAACTTCGCACTAATGCAAAACCATCTGAAACTTACGTCATCAACAAACATTTGTTAAGTATAAAGAGAAAGTTTTAAACTGCAGATTAACAAGAGATATGACAGAATTATTGGCACTATCGAAATTGATTCGAGGGTTTCTGTCTTTAGGTACTATGTATTGCAAGAAACCAGTTTTTGTCTTTATTTAAACATAAATTCGCCTTGCGCTTCTCATATATCAGATAGGTGTAGTGATACAGCGTCTGCATGTTGTTCTCTTCACATTCCACTCTAGCCAGTGATGATAGGGACTGATCTTATATCCTTTGGAGGTAACGATGTCCCTTGTGTTGAAGTCTGTTGAACTTTATTGGATCTGTGTTAGCTTCTCTACCTCGCTTTACTGCTGCAGAACTAATCTGGCAAATAGACTGAGCAACTTCAGTTCCAAACTTCTTCTATTTGATTGTGAAATATGCTATTCTTTTTTCAGTGGGTACCTGTCTGGACAGAATCCATGAATTTATTACAATTACATCAGTCAGGTGGAAAAACAAACGTAAATACCATCGTTTGGATCTAATCTCTGTATAACCACTGCCAATGTTGCTATCTGATAAACCTAAATTTCCCATATGTGAATTCCAAACAGAAACACCAGGACATAGTGCCATTCTCTCTTATTTCTGTCAAAAGCTTTCACTTCAGATTTTGACAACTTGACGACAAAATCTGACAGGAAACAGACAACACTGTTGTTTTTATACAGAAACGAGGGAATATCCACTTTATCAATGGCAGTAATGCGTTGGTCAGAATACCCACGTACTTCTTCCTTCTGCTCCTTTTCATTTTGAAATTTACAGTTTGGTAGTCTATATCTTTGGATCGTTCCTACACAATGAATCCCTAGCTTGAATAGGTGTACAACTAAACCACCATCTCTGTAAAAATAGATCTTTAATTATGGTCCCCCCTTACGAGACGAATCACAACTTTTCCACACGCTCCAATATCTTGGTCATTATCAGTTCTGAATTTTGTATTATTTTCTTGTACTTTTTGTGTGTAAACCCCATTTCTGCGCAGAAAATGTAAAGTTTATACTCTTACTTATGAGGTTTTTCTTTCATATACATCTTTATGTGGTGCCTCGCTTTGGCTGATTTTTTTTCAAATGATTCAATTTTCTGTACTTTTGGGTATTTTCCAGAAGGTTGCAGTACCAGTATACCAACAAGAAGTTTATTATTACCTTCCCCCAACAAATTATTTGAATTCTGTATAGTATCTATAGTAATATCAGGCTCGCTATCATTATCTGCAGATTACTGATCGTTTGCAGTTAAAGTAGCATCTTCATCCGAATCGTCAAAATGTAGCACATTTCCACTGTCATACGGACAATCGAGGTTGATAAAGTCATCATAAGTCATCACTTTACGTCGTCCATTTGTGGGGCAGCGGATTAATAATAAATAACTAATATGTCAGTCACAAATCGTAGTAAATTTGAGTATTGTTGTTCACCGTCTTTTTCGAGAGCCTGGAAACTATTTCTGTGGTCAGCCAGAAAGCGATGGAGAACATACTGACTGTAGTTCCCAGTCTGCAAGTCCACATTCTTGTGCAGCCCACTGAAAGAAATATTTCTATTCTCTCTTTGCTGAGCAGGATCTGGACTATGATTATAAATGAAGATTTTGAGTTCTAATCCAAAGATATATTTGGCAAAGCTTCACATGCACAACATTGTAATATCCACTATGTTGATACTAATAATAAATCTCTCTATCCTAAACAGCACTATGAGGAGTACAGAGGCGACCGCTAAAGTAAGTTCCTATTAAGTTGTCTTTCGTCCTGATTTCTGAAAATCAAAAAATTGCTCGCCACAACAGTGGAAAATAACTGTCACCACTTACCACGCGGATTTGTTAACATTACGGGTGGCGAATTAAAAGTTACTTCCGCGAAATATAAGCGATCCAGGACGGTGTACAGTCCTTGCGATTTCACTTCCTATTTGTACCGAAAACATGAGTTTAGTTGCAGTCTGGGTGAGACGTCATCCGAGGCATCGCGTACCCCGCCATTTGACTGAAGCGGTTAGTATGGTGGCTGGGTGCGAAGTGAAGACCAGTCTTGCCCCTCGGGCTGTATTTGTATGTGGGCGCAGCGGACGGCCAAGGGAACACCTGCTGTCATCTGCCCTATGCCCACTGCAGTAGCCTCTAAATGGCCACTTTCTCGAACACATAGCATTTTATAACACTATTGTGCATTAATTTAGAATCTCCGTAATTTTTTTATCAATGTAGTTAAGCTGGATAAAATCACAGGTAAAGTTTTAGCTCGCCTGTGTTTGAACTTTGCTGTCTTGAATTTCTAGAACAGAACTGACAGTAGAACATGATCTCTGAAGTACAACTTCATGCGACATTGTACTTGTTATTATTTACATCCCGGCCTTGAAACTTGTTATAGCTATATTATTTAATAGGTTTCATCACGTGCTGTAGCCAAAACTTTCTAGCATTAATATAACAGATACTTAATCTACTACAACTAAGGACGTTTTTGTTCCAAATTTAGTTTTCAGCAAATTACTCGAAAACTATTAGAGGTAGCTCAGTAGTTACATAATTAATGTTTTTATATAAACTGAAGCTTGATCCGTATTTTCATATTTCTAAGTCTAATATTCAGCGCCTTCAATTTTTCTTAAAAACTTGGATTCTGACCAAAATATTGCTTTAATCACTTTGACACTTGTACCAGTTAATTTTGACATACATCTGCACATTATGACCAATTTTTGGATTCTTAGCTTTATTATTTAGCGCCACTTATTTTTTCTTAAAACGATGCATTTAGGGAAAAATATTCATCTGATCAGTCTGAGATTTGACAGTTTAAACACTGGTATAAAAAAAACCACATGCTAACAAAGATTGTGAAAGCAACTTTAACTTTTAATTCCATTCTTAAATTATGGTTCAATACTTGTGTGCTACGCACAGACATGTTGTGGTGACGTGGCGCTTCTAGTAGTGAAATGGGGTAAGTCCCGGCACACTCACTCAAATGATACAGCGCTTGTTTCGCCACACCTTCTCAAAATATGAGAATAATTCCGTTACAACACTCGAAGTGGCACAAGAGACTAGAAGAAAGCAGAATAAAGCTAACATTAATTTGTTGTCGTTCGAATGTTGGTAGGAGCATTACTACACACTATTGCACATATGCAAACCAAATTGGTTTCCATGGTACTTACGTACCTCTTAGCAAAAATGCGAGCTGAACTGAACATATTCCCTCTCTAGTCTATCAACCGTAATTGGTCAAAAAGTACTTCAGAGCGGAAGTGAGCCACAACAGAACCAGCCAGAGGCAAGAGTGTTACGCGTTGCAAAGCAAAACGTGGCCGACTGGCATCACCAAGCAGAGCCAGCTGGATGCAGTACAGCAACAGGCGATGCTGTAAGACATTAGTGGAAGGACGGGAGCCTTTCCTCAAATGCCACCATATAAGTGTTTGCAGTATGTGGCTAAAGCCCTAAACAGCCATAGTATAGGGCATATAAGTACTCAGCCATTCATGTACTAAAATATTCTCATCTCACTACTGTAGCCTACACCACGAGCCTATGACGCCTGGAGAGACTTCCTGGTTTGCAGTATGGGGTCCGCTGTTCGATCACAGGACAGTGTAGCCTCCCATTAGTCACGAAAGCAACCGCCACGGCCTCCCCCGCGTGACTGTCAACTACGCCCCCACACCGTCATCATGGTCGCAACCAGAGCTGTCACTGACAGCAGCATTCAAGTGATGCCACGCTCGGACCCGCTCTTTGTGCCGTCAGAAATGCCAGATTGCTATATTTGCAAGTAAGAGGCAACTGGACACCTCCACAAAGCTGTTCCTGGTGTACAAAGGTCAAGGATTGGAACAAAGATACACTACTGGCCATTAAAATTGCTACACCAAGAAGATATGCAGATGATAAACGGGTATTCATTGGACATATATATTACACTAGAACTGACATGTGATTACATTTTCATGTAATCTGGGTGCATAGATCCTGAGAAATTAGTACCCAGAACAACCAACTCTAGCCGTAATAACGGCCTTGATACGCCTGGGCATTGAGTCAAACAGAGCTTGGATGGCGTGTACAGCTACAGCTGCCCATGCAGTTTCAACACGATACCACAGTTTATCAAGAGTAGTGACTGGCGTATAGTGACGAGCCAGTTGCTCGACCACCATTGACCAGACGTTTTCAATTGATGAGAGATCTGGAGAATATGCTGGCCAGGGCAGCAGCCGAACATTTTCTGTATCCAGAAAGGCCCGTACAGGACCTGCAACAAGCGGTCGTGCATTATCCTGCTGAAATGTAGGGTTTTGCAGGGATCGAATGAAGGGTAGAGCCACGGGACGTAACACATCTGAAATGTAATGTCCACTGTTCAAAGTGCCGTCAATGCGAACAAGAGGTGACGGAGACGTGTAACCAATGACACCCCATACCATCACGCCGGGTGATACGCCAGTATGGCGATGACGAATACACGCGATGTCGCCAAACACGGATGCGACCATCATGATGCTGTTAACACAACCTGGATTCATCTGAAAAAATGACGTTTTGCCATTCGTGCACCCAAGTTCGTCGTTGAGTACACCATCGCAGGCGCTCCTGTCTGTGATGCAGCGTCAAGGGTAACCGCAGCCATCGTCTCCGAGCTGATAGTCCATGCTGCTGCAAACGTCGTCGAACTGTTAGTGCTGATGGTTGTTGTCTTGCAAAGGTCCCCATCTGTTGACTCAGGGATCGAGACGTGGCTGCACGATCCGTTACAGCCATGCGGATAAGATGCCTGTCATCTCGACTGCTAGTGATACGAGGCCGTTGGGATCCAGCACGGCGTCCTGAATTACCCTCCTGAACCCACCGATTCCACATTCTGCTAACAGTAATTGGATCTCGACCAACGGTAGCAGCAATGTCGTGATACGATAAACCGCAATCGCCATAAGCTACAATCCGACCTTTATCAAAGTCGGAAACGTGATGGTACGGATTTCTCCTCCTTACACGAGGCATCACAACAACGTTTCACCAAGCAACGCCGGCCAACTGCTGTTTGTGTATGAGAAATCGGTTGGAAACTTTCCTCATGTCAGCATGTTATAGGTGTCGCCACCGGCGCCAACCTTGTGTGAATTCTCTGAAAAGCTAATCGTTTGCTTAACACAGCATCTTCTTCCTGTAGGTTAAATTTCGCGTCTGTAGCACGTATCTTCGTGGTGTAGCAATTCTAATGACCAGTAGTGTAATTAAACAAGTCCGCTGTCGTCCTGACATCTCATTTCATTTTGTATAGGTGACAATCAATGCATCATCTAACAGTGGTATCAGATCATAAACGTCGCCTTCTTAAATCAATGTCTTAACCTGGCCATGGAGGAAAGGTTTGACGGTTCTGAGCTTTGTAAAGTAGATTTCATTGTGAGTAGAGATCCAGTAGATTTATCTAGTTTTTGAGGTAATGAAAGTCACAATTCATTAGTGCACGTTAGATGTGCACAGTATAATCTTGAGGGCCACTCACCACCACGCATAGAATCAGTTCCAGTAAAATGTTATACATGTAATCGTTGGGGGCATATGGCTAGGCAATGCCGGAAGTCGAGATGGCTCATGATTGGACTATGAACTAATTAATATATTTTGATTTCCTGTCTTGTGAGTGTTAGCAAGGGCAATATTTCGACAGAACGAGAGACACAAGGTGTTTCAGAACCAGAATCAATACACATTTTATTAGAAAAGGTAGCACAATTAACAGTGGATAAAACAGAACTCTGTGTGGGTTGACAGACTCGCGATCGTCACAACAGGTTGTAGATTTCTCAGTTTCAAGTTTAATTCCTTCTTTTCCTGGTAAGACAACAGAGGCTGTACAGGCCTTTTTGGGAGTCCTTGGAAATCTGGCTGAAATGGCAGGCTGGTCCGATACAGAATCAGGGAGTACTGCAAAACTGAAACTAACACGGGAAGCTAAGACATGTAGTGTATAGAGAAGCAAGTTGCGTAACCGAATCGGTAGATGCAGATTACTTAATTTTAGCTTCCAAGGTGTCGTGATTTTCATGAACAATAGTTTGCAGTTCTTTTATGGCTGCTTTGTGATTCTGTAATGCATTTTTATGCCGCGAAAATATAGGTTGAAAATGCTCACAAATTTGTGTTTTTACGTCATTACTGATTTTTTGACATTTCGATTCAGTTTTAAGTAACTCAGGAGTTAAATCTTCACGTGTTTGTTGATGTGTTTCTTTAATTTGTTTCTGATTTTGTTCCATTTGTTGCAGTAATTCCAATAATAATGTATTAGTGTCTGGAACATGTTCCTTTGTGCCTATCGGCAGCGCATTTACACCGGCAGCATTCGTATTTTGAGAAGCAGAAAATGTGTCTTGACTTAATTGAGAAAAAGGTGAGGACGCAAAACCTGAACCTGCATATTTGCAATTTTTTTTTCACATTTTGGATTCCTGAGGCGAACTGTTGGCGACCGATCGATCGACAGTGCTTCCCTGTTCACTAAATGTTTCACTGTCTACACAATTATTTGCCGCCTGGTCCATTTCCCTATGTACAGTTACCAAATTACTATTTGAATATTTGTTAATTCATTACACGGTGGCGCTACTACACTACTCTCGTCTTCACTGTCATTTCTCAATTTACTTTTCAGCCTAGTGTTACGTTTTTCACACCCCATAATTATCACGTATTTCACACGATAACAAGAAAAGCACTATTTGAAGAGCAAAAATAAGAAAACACACAAACATAGCACTTAAAATAATATCTAACTAATTGCAAGCGCGGCTGAGAAATACTTGGCGCAAGTCTACATGCATGCCACACCTGTTTTACTATACAACAATGAAAAACTACAAAGGAAATTCTCTCTACAATCACGCGCTAGCAATAAACAATAACTACACTAATTACTCAAACTACAAGAAAAAAAATCATAAGATTGCAATGAGGTATCCTCGGCTAGGGTCGACATATGAAACGTCACCTTACAAAAATTATGAATGATTGTGCTAGTAAACTTCTACGTTATTTGATACAAAGACAGCTGAGTAAAACGGAATTTACTCAGCAGTTCTCTCTTTACTTATTCTCATCATCACTAAACTGACACAATATTTTTCGCGTAACGCAATCTGACTTTCAAAAATCCCTGCAAAAGAATGGCGCTGACTAACAATAACCTCACAAAAATCTTCGTTACTCGAACTACTGCAACACAGCGAGCGCCGATACTGCCAGCTAAATAAAAGATTCTAACTACTGAAGGAACTAACTACGGATAGGCATAGTCAGCAAATGAAAAATTTTGATAGAGAACAAACAATGTATTTACCTTACCAGTGTTCAAAAGTCCACATATATATATTTATCAATTCATGACATCCATCTTCACAAATGTTCTCTTTCTGGCGGACACACGTCCAGATCGTCCGCTTGTAGCAACCTCTCAAAACTCTGGCATTTCTCTCTCCACATCCACCACTGCTTGCGGCTCACCTCTAACTGCCCAACACTACACAAGCGAATATCTCAACAGTCAGTTCAATCAGCCACAGACTGCACACAGTACAGTCAGTGGTTTTCAAACAGAGCGCTAGGTGGCGTCACCAACATAAAAACCTAAACAGCCTACTTACAACGTGTCAAAGTGTGGTGCGCTATTGAATATTTTTTTCCAACGTTCGCTGATTTAAATTGAGTCAGGTGACTGTGTCGCTTTGCTTTCGAGAAACTTCGATGCAATGTCAGGTAATGCTACAAAAACACTCGTAGAATTCACGAAACATTAGGTAAATGAAAATCACTACGCAACACTGACAACAAACATTTACAATCCACTTCCAGGTAGAAGCACAGAATGAAACTGCTGAAGTAGGCTCGACCATTTTAGGTTAAAAAATCGGTAAGTTTGTTGTGGGAGATCCCGGAATTTTCCCAGTCCTATAGTTTTATGAAGTTGCGACGGATGGTGGTGCTATATGGAGCCTTCACAATGGCGTCTGTAACGGAGATGCGTTCCAAGCAGAGAGCATTCATTGAGTTCCTTTGGCGGAAAACCAGAGCCCTTAAGATGTTCATAGGTAATTGTAGAATGTCTATGGAGACCTGGTAGCTAACAAAAACACGGTGAGTTGTTGGATGAGGCGTCTGTCATCAACACAGTGAGGTAGCCCAAACCAGTCCGAGCAGCCACCTGACGGCCTGCAGCACACAGCTGTGATTCCTGCTATGTTGAACTTCATCATGTTCTTCGCCATCAAAATGCAAACGAACTCCCCCTTCTCCACGACAACGCAAGATCTCGCACAAATCCACGCGCCCGAGAGGAGCTCACAAAACTTCACTGGACCGTTCTTCCTCATCCACCCTACAGCCCAAGTGTCGCATCTCCGAGTTCCATCTCTTTGGCCCGATGAAGTACGCACTCCTTGGGAAGCAGTACGTGGGTGATGTGGTGGTTATTGATGCAGCAAGACGTTAGCTCCGACGTCCACCAGTTGATTGGTACCATGCAGGCATACAGGACTTCCAGTAAGGTGACGTAAGCCCGCCGCATTGAACGAAGATTACGTTGACAAACAGGGTTTTGTAGGCCGAAGAGTGGAAAATAACGTGATGTACTGGAATCCTGAATAAAACCAACCTGCTTTCAGAAAAAAGCGCTACATTACTTACTGAAAGCCCCTCATAGTACTGTTGCTACTGCCTCTGGTTTCTGCCCACACCAAGGTCTAGAGCACTACACTACACTACATTACGATGACAGCTAGCGCTAAACTAAAATACACAAAGAGGAAAAAAGTAATGAATACAGGTAGATACATACTGTTCACTTCTTCACAAAAGCAAGTAAGGAAGCAACTGAACTAAACGCCGAATACACACAGGGTAAAGCTGTTCTTGGTAGCTTCTCACTGGTCTATGACTGTCAACACCCCTGAAAAATACATAACACGCTCCGAAGTTAAGGAATGTTGTATGAACATTCTCCTCATAAATCAGTGTTTGACAAACGTTCCAGTTGCATGAACACCATTTGGATATGGATTTTGGTGACAAACGTGTGAAAGTTGGCGGATATTAGAGACCACTAGAAAGTATGCTACATTTGCCTGCGGGTAAAATGGGTTAGGAACAGATTTTTGCTACAAAAAATGCTATATTTGAAAAAAACTATACTCGTAACTTAAGAATTTTTCGTGAACAGTGGAATTCGTGGATTTTGCAGTTCTGTCCATGTACATTTTACTATTACTTCATAACAGACTATGTGATTATTAATATACTCTCATTAATTAAGGGAGTAATGGCTTGTCTCTTTACAGACTGACATGGCCAGTGTTGGAGCTTTCCCACAACAAGCCCAACATCGCTCAGTGGTAAACCTACTGAAACTGCTAGCGAGGATCCTAGTGAGCAGAAGACACCAGGTCACAGAACATTTCAACTAAACAAGATTTTTCATTTATCTGACTTCACAACTAATAGCAAAAACAAATTTGGCTCTGAGCACTATCGGACTTAACTTCTGAGGTCATCAGTCACCTAGAACTTAGAACTACTTACACCTAACTAACCTAAGGACATCACACACATCCATGCCCGAGGCAGGACTCGAACCTGCGACCGTAGCGGTCGCGGGGTTCCAGACTGTAGCGCCTAGAACCGCTCGGCCACCCCGGCCGGCGACCCTCTTAATAGCAGTTCGTCAGCCAGTTCAGTCTTTGCCTCCGCTCATGGGTGGAACTGGTGCAACTGAACAAATTGTTAGATACAGTTCGATAAAACAACAGAACAGAGAAAAGTTTTTTCAAATGTGTGTGAAATCTTATGGGACTTAACTGCTAAGGCCATCAGTCCCTTAGCTTACACACTACTTAACCCAAATTATCCTAAGGACAAACACACACACCCATGCCCGAGGGAGGACTCGAACCTCCGCCGGGAACAGCCGCACAGTCCATGACTGCAGCGCATAGACCGCTCGGCTAATCCCGCGCGGCGAGAAAAGTTTACACTGTAAAATAGTCACAAGATACAACCTATTAATGCAAGCGAACATGGAGCAAAAACACTCATGACAATAAACTAGCCAGTTGGAGGTAGAGCTATTACCCATGCAGAAATGTGATTTCATTTTAATGTGTATCCTCTAATCAGCATGTGACTAATTATAAGCCTTTAAACCGATAGCTTGAAACATTAAAGTAATAAAAGCATTCTAGTTCTGTAACGTAATTGTTAAATGCATTTAAAATAAGACTAGTAAAACTTACACTTATTAGATAATGCAATAGTACAGCGTACAGAACTGTTTTATAAATCTTTTCTTCTCTGATTAGCACAACAGGGAGCGGAACAGGTAGCATGAACTCCACTGACTGTGCAATACATGCTTTAAATAAAACTGTGATTCCTTACAAACAATTGCAAGAGATTAGTGGAGGGGAGATTAGTGTTTTAACGTCCCGTCGACAACGAGGTCATTAGAGACGGAGCGCAAGCTCGGGGGAGGGAAGGATGGGGAAGGAAATCGGCCGTGCCCTTTCAAAGGAACCATCCCGGCATTTGCCTGAAGCGATTTAGGGAAATCACGGAAAACCTAAATCAGGATGGCCGGAGACGGGATTGAACCGTCGTCCTCCCGAATGCGAGTCCAGTGTGCTAACCACTGCGCCACCTCGCTCGGTAATTGCAAGAGAAATCATGAACATATGATCGATAATTTTTAAAAAAAGGTAACCATTTTTTTAAAAAAAGCTTAAAACAATAGTATCTGGATAGACTAAACAATTAATCTTTAGTTATACTATTAATACGCCGAGGCATCGAAATCATGTGATCCTCGTCTTTATGAGTGCAGCTGAATGACTTCTCCAACATGTTTACATTAATTCCAGCACCTGTCCCAGTCACGCACGGCCGACGTTCTGCAGACTGCAAATGGCTTCAAATCGCTGGACACGTAGCCTGTCCTTAGTTCCCTTTGCTAGGCTTCAGATTTATCACATAAATCATGTACATGATTTCGTTCATAGCTGTGGTTCAACAGCTGCAAAATTTTTCAACAAAAATGAATAGTCGTCCGCTGCACAACAAAACCTTTATTTAGTTCACTTTACCGGTTTCGACATTTTAAACTGACATCAACTCACAATGAAAAATAATTTGTTTTTTAATTGTATAGCGTCTCTGTTAAGTGATTTACAGTGACCTACTTCATGTCCAGCTCTTGTTGTGTCTGATTACCAGGCGAAGATTTTAAAGTAATTTTATTTTATCGTTTCTATCCAGTATGTACTAATGGCTTTTATTTAATACAGAATTTTAACGTTATGACAATGTCTTCTTAGTGTAACTACGAACGGGTACTTATTTTTAATGTGTAATTCACACACTGACTTTCTAAAACGCCTACCAAGGCTTATTTCCCACACCATTTAGCTCCTACATACGCTACGTCCACGTTTACACACAGCAAGTGAACTTGTAAACACGCGCTGGGGCCCTCAGCACGCCTTCAACTGGATGATGACAATGATTTTGGTTTTTGGAGCGTTCAACGACGTAGTCATCAGCGTCCGTACAGATTCCAAATATTTTCACTTTGCACTCTCGCGATTTTCGTGAATGTTGATGGAATGATGAGGTCAACACACACAGATACACAGTCCTCGGATGGAGAAAATCCCCGACCCGGCCATGAATCGAACCCGGGACCCCGAGACCCACAGGCAGCAACCCGAACCACTAAACCACGAGCTGCGTCCACTCCCTGCTACCGAAGCCGGACTGCAGCTCACTTACCTGATTCCTGCTAACGCGCGTCCAGCGGGCGGCCTCGTCTCAAGGATACTGAACAGTTCCACATATCGCCATTGCAGTGACACATAGCGCCACGATAAGCTGACAGTAAAATATGAACAGTTTACCTTTCTTCGTTTACCTCACTTTACATACAGGGTGTTTCAAAAATGACCGGTATATTTGCAACGGTAATAAAAACTAAACGAGCAGCGATAGAAATACACCGTTTGTTGCAATATGCTTGGGACAATAGTACATTTTCAGGCAGACAAACTTTCGAAATTACAGTAGTTACAATTGTCAACAACAGATGGCGCTGCGGTCTGGGAAACTCTATAGTACGATATTTTCCACACATCCACCATGCGTAGCAATAATATGGCGTAGTCTCTGAATGAAATTACCCGAAACCTTTGACAACGTGTCTGGCGGAATGGCTTCACATGCAGATGAGATGTACTGCTTCAGCTGTTCAATTGTTTCTGGATTCTGGCGGTACACCTGGTCTTTCAAGTGTCCCCACAGAAAGAAGTCACAGGGGTTCATGTCTGGCGAATAGGGAGGCCAATCCACGCCGCCTCCTGTATGTTTCGGATAGCCCAAAGCAATCACACGATCATCGAAATATTCATTCAAGAAATTAAAGACGTCGGCCGTGCGATGTGGCCGGGCACCATCTTGCATAAACCACGAGGTGTTCGCAGTGTCGTCTAAGGCAGTTTGTACCGCCACAAATTCACGAAGAATGTCCAGAAAGCGTGATGCAGTAATCGTTTCGGATCTGAAAAATGGGCCAATGATTCCTTTGGAAGAAATGGCGGCCCAGACCAGTACTTTTTGAGGATGCAGGGACGATGGGACTGCAACGTGGGGCTTTTCGGTTCCCCATATGCGCCAGTTCTGTTTATTGACGAAGCCGTCCAGGTAAAAATAAGCAAAATGCTGCCCACATGCATATCGCCGTCATCAATCCTGTGCACTATATCGTTAGCGAATGTCTCTCGTGCAGCAATGGTAGCGGCGCTGAGGGGTTGCCGCGTTTGAATTTTGTATGGATAGAGGTGTAAACTCTGGCGCATGAGACGATATGTGGACGTTGGCGTCATTTGGACCGCAGCTACAACACGGCGAACGGAAACCCGAGGCCGCTGTTGGATCACCTGCTGCACTAGCTGCGCGTTGCCCTCTGTGGTTGCCGTATGCGGTCGCCCTACCTTTCCAGCACGTTCATCCGTCACGTTCCCAGTCCGTTGAAATTTTTCAAACAGATCCTTTATTGTATCGCTTTTCGGTCCTTTGGTTACATTAAACCTCCGTTGAAAACTTCGTCTTGTTGCAACAACACTGTGTTCTAGGCGGTGGAATTCCAACACCAGAAAAATCCTCTGTTCTAAGGAATAAACCATGTTGTCCACAGCACACTTGCACGTTGTGAACAGCACACGCTTACAGCAGAAAGACGACGTACAGAATGGCGCACCCACAGACTGCGTTGTCTTCTATATCTTTCACATCACTTGCAGCGCCATCTGTTCTTGAAAATTGTAACTACTGTAATTTCGAAAGTTTGTCCGCCTGAAAATGTACTGTTGTCCCAAGCATATTGCAACAAACGGTGTATTTCTATCACTGCTCGTTTAGTTTTTTTGCCGTTTCAAATATACCGGTCATTTTTGAAACGCCCTGTAGTAATGGTATTATTTTTGCATGTCTGTTTGCTTAACACTTGGTCTATGGTTTACCCTCTTTTGGTAATCATTTTCCATGGCTTTATAAGGTTGAATGCGTATTTGCGCTTCAACTGTTTCAGAAATCTTATAGTTTGTATGTACACCAGGGCTCCCACTTAAAAGTTTCAGGGCAAATATCTGTGGAACAACAACAGACATTGAAAAATGACTTCCATGAGTATGAATGTAAGACACGGGCTCATTAAAATAAATACTTTGAGACACTGTAAAACGTATGCAAATATTATTTTCTACACAAAATTATGTTTGCTTTTATGGAACCCCATATTATTTCTTACGCATTCAGTAACTAGGGAAAGCAGAAAACAACGGAGTTGGTTTCATCGCAATACGTCAATTACATCCCGAGAAATTGCAAAGTGGAGTTTGACGCTTGAAATAAACGAAACGCACACCAGAAGTAGCTGTTCTGGTGGCCACTGCAGTAAACCCTCACGCCAGTTCTCGAGGACTGGAGAGACTGGTGGGAATCTCTCGGTCAAGCGTTCTGCGCATTCTTGTCAGGCACAAATACCGCCAGTACCACGTGTAGCTACATCAAGGGCTACATGGAAACACTTTCAAATTCGCCTGTAATACTGTCAGTGCGTTCTGCTGTAAGGGTATAATTTCATGCAAAGGGTAGTGTCTACCAACGAAGCCAAGATTAGAAACCATGGGATCTTCAACCTACACGATATGCACTACTGGTCACCGGAAAACGCACACTGGCATTGTCAGGTAGAACGTCAAACGTCAGAGGAGCGCCATTGTATGGTGTGGTATTGTAGGACAACACATCATCGGACCGTACGTCATTGAAGGCACTCTTAGTGGGTGACAGTAAGAGCGGTTGTTGAGATGTACTTTACCTCGACTGATGAAAGTCCTACCTCGACATTTGCGTTAAACAACGTGGTATCGTCGTGATCGATAACCTGCGCACCAACAGCTACTAAATCGATGGCTTTCCAGCAATCTCACCGGACTTCACCCCTCTTCAGAAACTATAGCAAGGATCAGTAAAGCACGAACGAGTAAACACTTTCCTTATTTTTCATTGTGCGTGACTAGACATTTGTATTATTCCCAGTCCACTTAATGGTAGTAATGGTAGTGTAAACAGCAACGAGTACAGCGTAGTACGTCAATCACTTGCGATTACGATCAATGTGGGGTTAACGCTTGCATCTCGAGATGTGCAACAACGGCGGGCTTCGTTTATTTCGAGCGTCACCTTCACTTTGTTACTTCTCTGCAGGTGGATGTAACTGACGTATTGCGATGCAACCAAAGACATTCTTTTTGTAATTTTTCATGTTATTAATTGCTTCAATTTAAGAAGCAGAAGTTTGTGTTGTAACTAATACTTGCTCACGTTTTAGAAAGTCATATTATTTACTTTGATGAGCCCCTGCCTTACATTAATACCCGTGTAAGTCTTTTTCCAATATCTATTGATGTTCCAGAGATATTTGTGCTGAAACGCTTTAGAGGGTCACCCTATATACGAGTGTTCAATGCCATTCATATCATCAGTATGTTGGTTGACTTCCGTCGCACATACTACATACGACGTGAAACATAAAAGTTAACCGTTTGCTATTCATCGAACGAATCATATATTTCCTGCGATGTCACTCTGTTTCATTGATTCTGTTGCAAAAGTATGTTGTGGTTCTTATTTTACATCTGTGTTAACAAACCTGTTCTATATTTATTGCCAATCCTTTTGTAGGATACTGCACCCGATTCTTATCTTGACGTTGGTTTACCAATGATTAGAGTCTGTTTCACTTCTTATGATGACAACATTCCATTAGAATTACTGGGTTGGGTTGGGTTGGGTTGTTTGGGGAAGGAGACCAGACAGCGATGTTATCGATCTCATCGGATTAGGGAAGGATGGGGGAGGAAGTCGGCCGTGCCCTCTCAGAGGAACCATCCCGGCATTTGCCCGGAGTGATTTAGGGAAATCACGGAAAACCTAAATCAGGATGGCCGGACGCGGGATTGAACCGTCGTCCTCCCGTTAGAACTACTGACAGCCTTGGGAGAGCCAGGCCTAACAAAACTGTACCATCTAGTGAGCAAGATGTATGAGACATGCGAAATACCCCCAGACTCCAAGAAGAATATAATAACTCCAATACCAAAGAAAGCAGGTGTTGACAGATGTGAAAATTACCGAACTATCAGTTTAATAAGTCACGGCTGCAACATACTAACACGAATTCTTTAAAGACAAATGGAAAAACTGGTAGAAGCCGACCACGGGAAAGATCAGTTTGGATTCCGTAGAAATGTTGGAACACGTAAGGCAATACTACCCTACGACTTATCTTAGAAAATACTTATCTTAGAAAATAGATTAAGGAAAGGCAACATACATTTCTAGCCTTTTTCGACTTTGTAGACCCTTGACAATGTTGAGTGGAATACTCTCTTTCAAATTCTGAAGGTAGCTGGGGTAAAATACAGGGAGCGAAAGGCTATTTACAATTTGTACAGAAACCAGGTGGCAGATATAAGAGTCGAGGGGCATGAAATGGGAGCAGTGCCTAGAAAGGGATTGAGACAGGGTTGTAGCGTCTCCCCGATGTTATTCAATCCGTATATTGAGCAAGCAGTAAACGAAACAAAAGAAAAATTCGGAGCAGGAATTAAAATCCATGGAGAAGAAATAAAAACTTTGAGGTTCGCCGATGACATTGTAATTCTGTCAGAGACAGCGAAGGACCTGGAAGAGCAGCTGAACGGAATGGACAGTGTCCTGAAAGGAGGATATAAGATGAACATCAATAAAAGCAAAACGAGGATAATGGAATGTAGTCGAATTAAATCGGGTGATGCTGCGCGAATTAGATGAGGAAATGAGACGATTAAAGTAGTAAATGAGTTTTGCTATTTGGGCAGCAAAATAACTGATGATGGTCAAAGTAGAGAGTTTATAAAATGTAGACTGGCAATGGCAAGGAAAGCGTTTCTGAAGAAGAGAAATTTGTTAACATCGAGTATACATTTAAGTGTCATGAAGTCTTCTGAAAGTATTTGTATGGAGTGTAGCCATGTGTGGAAGTGAAACGTGGACGATAAATAGTTCAGACAAGAAGAGGATAGAAGCTTTCTAAATGTGTTGCTACAGAAGAATCCTGAAGATTAGATGGGTAGATCACATAACTAATGAGGAGGTACTGAATAGAATTGAAGAGAAATTTGTGGCACAACTAGACTAGAAGAAGGGATTGGTTGGTAGCGCATATTCTGAGGCATCAAGGGATCACCAATTTAGCATTGGAGGGCAGCGTGGAGGGTAAAAATCGTAGAGGGAGACCAAGAGATGAATACACTAAACAGATTCAGAAGGATGTAGTTGCAGTAGGTACTGTGAGATGAAGAAGCTTGCACAGGATAGAGTAGCATGGAGAGCTACATCAAACCAGTCTCTGGATTGAAGACTACAACAACAATGATGACAGTTTAAACTGTCGAAACCAGTAAAGTGAACCAAATAAACACTTCTTCTGCGGCTGGCGACTGACGTTTTAACGTTGTAGAAGTAGTCAGAAGTGATTGACCAGACAGGGATGTAATCGTTCGCCCCTACTGTTCAATCTATACGTCGAAGAAGGAATGACGGACATAAAAGAAAGGTTCAAGAGTGGAATTAAATTTCAAGGTGACAGGATATCTACATCTACATCTACATCTACGTGATTACTCTCCTATTCACAATAAAGTGCCTGGCAGAGGGTTCAATGAACCACTTTCGAGCTGTCTCTACCGTTCCACTCTCGAACGACACGTAGGAAAAACGAGCACTTAAATTTTTCTGTGCGCGACCTTATTTATCTTATTTTATCGTGATGATATTTTCTCCCTATGAAGGTGGGTGGCAACACAATGTTTTCGCAATCGGAGGAGAAAACGGGTGAATGAAATTTCATGATAAGATCCCGTCTCAATGAAAAACGGCTCTGTTTTAATGATTACCACTTCCATTCACTATCATGTCTGTGACACAATCTCACCTATTTCGCTATAATACGAAACGGGCTGCCCTTCTTTGTACTTCTTCGATGTCATCCGTCACTCTCACCGGATACGGATCCTACGCCGCACAGCAATACTCCTGGATGGGGCGGACAAGCGTGGTGTAAGCAGTCTCTTTGGTACACCTGTTGCACCTTCTAAGTGTTCCGCGAATGAATCGCAGTCTTTGATTTGCTCTACCCACAACATTATGTATGTGATCGTTAAAATTTAGGCTATTTTTAATTGTAATCCCTAAGTATCTAGTTGAATTTACAGCTTTCAGATTTGTGTGACTTATCGCATAATCAAAATTTAGCGGATTTCTTTTAGTATTCGCGTGAATTACTTCATACTTTTCTTTATTCAGGGTCAATTGCCACTTTTCGCACCATACAGATATCTTATCTAAATCATTTTGCAAATCGTTTTGATCGTCTGTGGACTTTACAAGACGGTAAATGACAGCATCATCTGCAAACAATCTAAGACGGCTACTCAGATTATCTCCTATGTCGTTAATACAGATCAGGAACAATAGAGGGACTGTAACACTTCCTTGGAGAACGCCGGATATTACTTCTGTTTTGCTCTATGACTTTCCGTCTATTACTACGAACTGTGCCCTTTCTGACAGGAAATCACAAATCCAGTCGCACAACTGAGGCGATACTCCGTGGGCATGCAGTTTGGTTAGAAGACGCTTGTGAGGAACGGTGTCGAAAGCTTTCCGGAAATCTAAAAATATGGAATCAATTTGAGATCACCTGTCGATAGCACTCATTACTTCATGAGTATGAAGAGGTAGTTGCGTTTCACAAGAACGATATTTTTTTAATCCGTGCTGACTATGTGTGAATAAATCATTTTCTTCGAGGTACTTCATAATGTTCGAATACAATATATGTTCCAAAACCATACTGCAAATCAAAGTTAGTGATATAGGCCTGTAATTCAGTGGACTACTCCTACTTCCGTTTTTGGTTATCGGTGAGACATGAGCAATTTTCCAGTCTTTAGTTACGTATCTTTCTGTGAGCGAGCGGTTGTGTATAACTGCTAAATATGGAGCTATTTTATCAGCATACTCTGAGAGGTACCTGACTGGTAGACAATCTGGACCGGAGGCCTTGCCTTTGTTAAGTGATTTAAGCTGCTTTGTTACACCGAGGATATCTACTTCTATGTTTCTCATCTTGGCAGTTGTTCTTGATTGGAATTCGGGAATATTTACTTCGTCTTCTTTGGTGAAGGAGTTTCGGAAAACAGTGTTTAATAACTCTGCTTTAGCGGCACTGCCAGCACTGACTTCACCGTTGTTATCGCGCAGTGAAGGTATTGATTGGCTCTTGCCACTGGTGTGCTTTATGTATGACCAGAATCTCTTTGGGTTTTCTGCCAGATTCCGAGACAGAAATTCGTTGTGGACATTATTAAAAGTATCTCGCATTGCAGTACGCGCTATATTTCGAACTTCCGTAAAACTTTGCCAATCTTGGGGATTTTGCATTCTTTTAAATTTGGCATGCTTTTTTCGTTGCTTCGGCAGCATCGATCTGACCCGTTTTGTGTACCATGGGGGATCAGTACCATCACTTACTAATTTATGTGGTACATATCTCTCAATTGCTGTCGATACTATCTCTTTGAGAACATTCCACAACTTTTCTAAACTTACATGATCAGATCGAAAGGAGTGAAGACTGTCTCTTAAAAAGGCGTTAAGAGCATTTTTATCAGCTTTTTTAAGTAGATACACCTTGCGTTTCTTTTTGATGGTTGTAGGTGTTAACGGTATTCAGCGTAACAGCAACTGCCTTTTGGTCGCTAATTCCTGTATTCGTCACAATACTCACTATTTGTGCAGGATTATTTGTTGCTAAAAGGTCAAGTATTCTTTAGCAACCATTTACGCTTCGAGTGGGCTCATGAACTAGTTCTTCAACATAATTTTCTGAGAAAGCATTCAGTACAATTTCGGACGCCGTTTTATGCCTGCTACCGGCTTTAAATGTACAATTTTTCCAGCATATCGAGGGTAGATTGACGTCACCACCGACTATGATTGTATGAGCGGGGTACTTATTTGAAATGAGACTCAAGTTTTCTTTGAACTGTTCAGCGACTATATCTTCTGCGTCGGGGGGTCGGTAAAACGATCCAATTAATAGTCTAGTCCGATTGTCAGGTATAACCTCTACTCATACTATTTCACACGAACTATATACTTCAATTTCGCTACAAGGCAGACTGCCTCCGAGAGCAATAAATACTCCACCACCAACTGTATTTAATCTATCCTTTCTGAACACTGTTAGATCGTTTGAAAAAATTTCGGCTGAACTTATTTCCGGCTTTAGCTCTCTGTACCTACAACTATTTGAGCTTCAGTGCTTTCTAATAGGGCTTGGAGCTCTGGTTCTTTCTCAACACAGCTACGACAATTTATAACTACAATACCAGTCGTTTCGACAACTACCTTACTGTGTTTTACCCACCTATTTTTAGACGGACGCCCCTTCTGCGGTTCCCTGAGACCGTCTAACTTAAACAACCGCCCAGTCCCTTCCACACAGCCCCCGCTACCCGATATCTGTGATGAAATTCGCTGATGACATTGCTATCCTCAGTGACATTGAAGAAGAATTACAGGATCTGCTGAATGGAATAAACAGTCTAATGAGTACAGAATAGCAATTGAGTGTAAATCGAAGATAGACGAAAATAATGGCTCTGAGCACTATGGGACTTAACTTCTAAGGGCATCAGTCCCCTAGAACTTAGAACTACTTAAACCTAACTAACCTAAGGACATCACACACATCCATGCCCGAGGCAGGATTCGAACCTGCGACCGTAGCGGACACGCAGTTCCAGACTGAAGCGCCTAGAACCGCACGGCCACACCGGCCGGCGACGAAAATAATGAGAAGCTTCAGAAATGAGAACTAGAAATTTAACATCAGTATTGGTGATCACGAAATAGATAAAGGAATTCTCCTACCTAGGCAGCAAATTAAAGTATCGCAGATGGACCAAGGAGGACATAATAAGCAGACTAGCAGTGGCAGAAAAAGCATTTCAGACCAAGTGAAGTCTGCTAGTATCAAACGCAGGTCTTAATTTGAGGAATGAATTTCTGACAATATGCGTCTGGAGAACAGCATTGTACGGTAGTGAAACAAGACCTGTGGGAAAACCGGAATAGAAGAGATCCAAGCATTTGAGATGTGGTACATAGAAGAATGTTGAAAACTCGGTGGACTGATGTAAGAAATGAGGAGTTTGTCTGGAGAACCGGCGAGCAACCCTAAGTTTGGAAAACACTGACAAGGAGAAGGGACAGGATGGTAGGACAACTGTTAAGACATTAGCGAATGACTTCCATGGTACTAGAGGCAGCTGTAGAGGGCAAGAACTGCACAGGAAGACAGAGACAGGAATACATTTAGCAAATAATTGAGAACATAGGTTGCAAGTGCTGGCGTAAGATGAAGAGGTTGGCACAGGAGAGGAATTCGTGCGGCGGGCAGCATCAAACCAGTCAGAGGAGTAAAAAAATACCACATAGATTTTAGAGAGTTCGAGAAGAAAAATAAAGTGCTGATGGAAACTCGTATCCGAAAATCTTACCCACTGAGGCAACAGAGCGTCGCATGCATAGGAAACAAAGCCTTTCTACGTGGCGGGTAGCTCCTGCGTATATTCCACCGGCGGTAGTGACAGTCGATCGAAACTCTCAATAACAAGCAACTGAGAGACGTTCCACCTTATGTCCGTCAGCCTACAACGTTACTTTTGCTGGACCTCGATTTGTTCCTCAAGAAAATCCCATTAATTTCGTCGTGACGTCCCTGGGACCGCCTGAATAGTTCCTACATCAGTGATTGGAATGAACTCACACGAAAATAGACTCATTCGCGTGTTAAACCACTTCACTCTTTCATGGCATTTCTCTCATAGGATCTGTTGAGCGTAGGAGATTATATTAAATACTGTTGCTGTATTAAATACTATGCTGTGCGATACGCGTCTCGTTCGGCAGGCGGCGTCAAAACTGCAGATGTTTGTCCACTGTCGCAAGAGGGTTCGCGGATACTTGAATGAACCGGTGTCAACTAGAGATGGGGGATCTGCTCCTGAACTAATTCATAGAGTTGAATCTTTCAAAGGAGTGAACAATCAGTGATTCAGAAAAAAAGAACGGTAGCTCCAAACGTTTCCCACAGCAGAGAGGGAGAGAAAGAGAGAGAGAGAGAGAGAGAGAGAGAGTCGGAGCATATCAGCGGCGCCTCTGCTGGTCAGAGCACACCGCACGCCACACACCACAGCCAGCGCCGGCCTCTGCCCTGCTTCTGCCTTGGCTGCCTGCATTGTGCAGTGCCCCATTGGATTTTGTGTTTCACACATGCCATGCCGTCCCTGTGCTTCCTCTGCCGCGTGCAGTGTCTGGCGCACCTGAATTCCGTCTGTGATCGTTTCAGTCGCATGTCCTGCCCTCTGGGCGGTTGATGCGAGCAACAAGACAGAGAGCCTCCTAGCGGAGAACATAAGAACTACATGCAACAACCTGCTCGCAAGAGAGCGGACGATTTGTCTCCGAGTGGGTGAGTGGTGGCTGTTCACCGCTCCCCCCACCCTCGGAACTCGCCCGCTCAACGCTCACCCCACCCTTCTCGACTCTAGCCAGAGCGTTGAGCAAAGCAACTCAGGTGTCACTCTGGTCTCTGCGCTCTTAGCTCACGCAGTAATACAGCTCGCGACTCGAGCTGCTTGACTCAGCGCCTCTGCATCGGAGTGCGTCTCTACTGGATATTGTTCTTCGTAGTAATACCGCTATGTATATTACGTTATTATGTTATGTATACATCATTTGTTTTTATTTTATTTTTATTTGTTTAAACTGATCAGATTAGGTTCCTGATGGCTCCTCTTACTATAGGGTTTTTTATTATGGTCACTCGAATTTACACTTTAATTACGAGCGAACCGATAAACGTATAGCAAAAGTGATACACCAATTTTTCCTTGTTTTATTCTGCGGAAGGCTATATGCAGCAGTTTGGTCTTACAGTCAAATTTATATATTTTTTTCTTATTGTAGTACGGATTTTGCGATTTTAGGCGTCTTTGGAAGGAAATGTTCACTTTAAAAATATATGGCTTGCGATGTATTTGTACGAGGTTAATGAAATTTTAATACATTATAGCCAAATATATTGTTAATGTAAATCTCAAGTTACAACATTTTCCGATCACCCAAAAAACCATGTTAGTGCAAAATAAATCAATAATCAAAAACTTCGTCATATCGTGGAAATTTCAATAAACAATACAAAATTCTTACTCATTATCTGTGTTACTTCAAAATTGGATCAAATAAGATCAAAATACAGGTATAGTACTGGAATAAACCAAGTTTAAAGGGCAATGTGCCTTCCATTTATTTTCTATTGTGAATGAGTGGTGAGTCATGAAAAAGAGCTAATTCATTTCAGGGAGTGAACAGTTCTGATCCGATCTCTGAAAAGAACAGTTTTGCCCATCTCTAGTGTCAACAAGCGAGCGACCGCGGCAACGGCGAGGAAATCTAGCTGTGAACAATGGAGAAACGGAACTTGTTGTACCGTTCCATATTTTTCTCAATAAATTTGCGGTACAACAGAATTCAGAGCAATAGTTTTGTTTTTACACTGCAGAAATAAATCAGTTGGTAACAAGCAGGAGGGAATGGACCAAACGGAGTTTATTTATTTATTTTATTTCGTGTGTGCCACGTTTCCGTGCATCATTTCTCTTGTGCGACCTGGGCTGTATGAATGAGAAATTATGTGAAGTAGCGAAAAGCTTTAGTCAGAGGTTGTAGCATTGCATGAGTAGAGTGGTTCTGTGGTAGAGTAGTACCAATCCCTAAATGGGAACAAGTTTGGCAAAGGAAGTGTGCAAGTCAGGTAAGAGATCTCGCGAAGGCACGAGTATTGGCTGTCAGGTTGGTGAAACCAGTCCCTCCACTCCTGCTTTTGAACGTGAAACGGTTAGGCGATGTGGCCCGCGCAGGTCGCTGGTTCCTGGGTAGCGGCGCTGTGCAGACGTTGAAGACGTTCCTCTCGATTTGTGGTAATATCGTCAAAGGTATTAGAATGTTTCAAATCTGTTCGTTACTAAGGTCCAGATGTTGAAATCAAGTCTGAGATTACTACGTAACCCCCATAAGGGAGTGTGATTAAATTTCAGTAAGAACTTTGCGTTTGTGCCTTGCTCAGGCACGCACCATCGCCCTTAAACTCATGATCGTATTATTGCTCTGTGCGTGACAGAAGTTAACTCATTTAATGTATTTTAATGTGGTGTTTCATGCACAGTGATATTTTGGGGGATTTTTTCATATCTGGCATGTTTTCTTTGGATCCTTGGTGCCATGTGGTTGATTGGAGCCACCGACACATTAGTAAAGTGCAGTTTCATTCCAAAAAGTTACAGTAGCTTCACTACAGTTTCGTATAGCTCTATTCCGAAGTAGTAATTTTGTGCCGAGAATAAGAATTCTGAATTATAAATGTGTGCTTATTCACTTTGGCGCGAAACTGTGTCAACAGTCGTTAATAGAAAGGTGGGCCACATTAATAGATACTAAGTACGAATAAATAATTACACGGTAGTGCGTGAGTGTAAGATAGGGAAGAAACAATCTTGTGGGTCAGAATTTTTTGCATTTCTGTTGGCTATCCCAATTTGGCCACGTCTGTGGACGAGTATCAAGGTGATAATTAGTAAATGATTTTTGTGCACCCCCATAACTATTTGATTTGCTTATAATGACGTGCGTTACATAAAATATGCGGGTTAAACTCTTGTATCTATGGTAAGCATCAGATTTTAATGCCTGTTGATAGGATAGAGGCTTGCAAAATTTTCTCGTCATGTGATAGTAAATGTTCTTGCCTCTCCAGCTCAGTAACGTGGTGTTATTTCGGAACGCAGGATTAAACCGATATTGGCAGTCATATTAAAGTGCACCACTTGCTACCCCTCTTCGGCGCACGTTTTAATGAAATTCAAATGGCTCTAAGCACTATGGGACTTAACATCTAAGGTCATCAGTTCCCTAGACTTGGAACTAGTTAAACCTAACTAACCTAAGGACATCACACACACCCATGCCCGAGGCAGGATTCGAACAACCGGCCATAGAAGCAGCGCGGTTCCGGACTGAAGCGCCTAGAACCGCTCGGCCACAACGGCCGGCTTTTAACGAAAATTTAAATATCTAGGCACATACTCTTACGCCATGATCGAGTTCGCTAGTAGTGTCTTTTGCTGAACTTGTTCTGCGTGACCTATAATAATTAAATGTAATATCAGTACAAGGCATGGGTTTAAGTATTATTGTGTGCCTGCGTAACATTCCACTGAGGCCATGTCTGCGCTCCCCTCTCCCTTTCCATAATTACGTGGCGAATGTAAATGCTGTTGAATAGAGACAGCATTTTCATGATGTATAATATAAGAAAATGGTTCAAATGGCTCTGAGCACTATGGGACTCAACTGCTGTGGTCATAAGTCCCCTAGAACTTAGAACTACTTAAACCTAACTAACCTAAGGACAGCACACAACACCCAGCCATCACGAGGCAGAGAAAATCCCTGACCCCGCCGGGAATCGAACCCGGGAACCCGGGCGTGGGAAGCGAGAACGCTACCGCACGACCACGAGATGCGGGCTATAATATAAGAGCCCCTGCTGTTGCATAAGAATCTGCAGTAACTATTCCAATAGATACACGGCTTATTGTTCAAATGCTATAAGTAGTCAATATATATCAATTAATCTAGATTCTCTACTGATTATTTCTTCCCTTTATCCTAAACAACATAAAGAATATGTGAAACCTAAAGTTAGTCTATACCTCAGTCGCATGCTGTGTCGACAAATAAAAATAAATAAAAGCTCTATGCTCCCTACTAAGCCCTACATAGGTGCCTTCTGTAGTGGTTATGAAAATTGCGTTATCCGTTACCTTCAAATTTTTACCGCTAGGTTAAAGCCACCCGCTAGAAATTATTAGTACCCCACCACTAACTCGCAGGGGCCTGTAATTTCGTAGAGCACACGAATTTGTTAAGGGGGGTAGGACGTCAAGCGGCGCGACTTCGAGCAAGACAGGCACCACAGGACATTTTAATTCCCACTGTCTATATTTGTACAAATAAATTCATAAAACTTCAGCATGGCCAGCAGTGATTCAGGATTCACATTCGTAGTAGTGGAAGTTCAAAAACATAACAAAATAATTTTTTTTACATGTGAAATTTCATCATTTTTTTCATTTACTACTGGCTGCATTTGTTGTTATAGGTACACTTTTCTTCGTAAGTAAGAGAGATTCTTCGATGAATTTTGCACAGCACGCAAACCATACTTACAGGTATACGAAACTCTAGAATTTATTTAATTTATGAAAAACGAATGAGCTGTTGCATTTTCAACTTCATGTTTAGAAAAAAAACTCTTATAGTTCATTACCTCAATTTTTACCACAGTTTTTAATAGATTTGGAAAATTCTAGAGTTTCATACATCTGTAAGTATGGTTTGTATGCTGTGCAAAATTCATCGAACAATCTCTCTTACTTATGAAGGAAAGTGTACCTACAGCGACAAATGCAGCCAATAGTAAGTGAAAAAATGCTGAAATTACACAAGCACAAAAAAATTTATTCTGTTATGTGTTTGAACTTCCACTGTTATGAGTGTGAATCCTTCCTGGTCATGCGGACAATGTTTTACGAATTTATTTGTAAAAATATAGGCGGTCGGAATTAAAATGTCCTGTGGTGCCTGTCTTGCTCCAAGTAGGGGCCCCTTGACGTCCTACCCCCCTTAAGGCAGTAATACAGAGTACAGAGGGTAACTTGCAGAAGCAGTAGGACACGATAAGCGACTGTAAACATCCTACCCGGTCCAAATTTACCAGTATCACCGGCAGGATGGTTGCGTTGCGACGGAACATTCGGAATTTGGAGCCAGGACATTCGAAGACGACTGGAGGCGCGAGACTGACAGCAAACAGATGGAGGCCGTGGAGGACACGGTGGGCGGACCGACCGGCATTGCCTGGTTCAAATGGTTCAAATGGCTCTGAGCACTATGGTACTTAACATCTATGGTCATCAGTCCCCTAGAACTTAGAACTACTTAAACCTAACTAACCTAAGGACATCACACAACACCCAGTCATCACGAGGCAGAGAAAATCCCTGACCCCGCCGGGAATCGAACCCGGGAACCCGGGCGTGGGAAGCGAGAACGCTACCGCACGACCACGAGCTGCGGACAAGTTACGAGTTTCCCACTTGACAAGTGCTGGATGAGACAATTATGTGCAAAGAAAAAAGGTTTTCAGTTCTTTTGAAACGTTTGTTGAACCCAGCCAGTTTTCTGTCTGTACCTCTTGATGCTCTTGCACCCCGGGCTTTATTTATTCGATCTAACTTAAATTTTAATTTGGAGTAATTTAAATCTTAATTCTGAAGTTAGTGAGATGCACATTAAGTCATAGTTCCCATATTTCCATTTGTTTGTTTGTTTCTTTTTTCTCTTTTTCAGTTTGTCGAGAGTTTCGAGGCGAACCTCGATAACGGATTAAGAAATTTTGCACTCTGCGTTTGACGTGTGATTTAATTTTATTGTCATTTGAAAGATAGGGATCGGCTTTTCTCATAGAAGATTCTTGCACTATTTGTCTGCATATTTGTTAACTGAAAACCAAATAAATTAAATAATAATTAATTAATAATTAATTTTTTGGGTTTTGTACTAGAGTCTGTCGTAAGTAGCCCGTTTGTACGTTTGTGTGTTTGCAGCGCTATAGACTGTAGCAGTGCCGCTGACAGCGCTCTGCGCCCTCGGCAAGAGATTCTGTGGTTGAACGGACCAGCGGTCAGCGAGCGGATAGAGAATGGTTTGCCGGCCCGGGTGGCCGAGCGGTTCTAGGCGCTACAGTCTGGAATCACGCGACCGCTACGGTCGCAGGTTCGAATCCTGCCTCGGGCATGGATGTGTGTGATGTCCTTAGGTTAGTTAGGTTTAGGTAGTTCTAAGTTCTAGGGGACTGATGACCTCAGAAGTTAAGTCCCATACTGATCAGAGCCATTTGAACAATTTGAGAAGGGTTTGGACATGATTTTCTTGATGGAGACTAATTGTTGGTAGGACATGCATTTTAAAATGAGGATCGATGTAGTTGGTAATGTTTGGGTAGTGGGATTATTGACAACTATATAATTTTTGGAACTGGATGTCACATGATTAAGGTAAAACCTTCTAAATACATTGTTTACTTTTCAAGAAAATCTTTCTTGTGCTACCCATATGCCTCCTAGTACCTAAAGTCTGTAGTAGTTAGAATGTTTTTATTTAGCTGGCTATAGTCCCTGCTTGCTGTAGTTGATGTAGTTCGTGTTATGAATATTTTCTGTGAGGTAAGTGACTTATGAAACAGTATGGGTTATTGTTAGGATTTCTTGCTTTCCAGCGCCATTCGTTTGCGTGAATTATTTGGACCCATGTTGTCACTGTATAGCAGTCAGACTGCGTCGGGCTTGTATATTTTGGGTAATAAATTAATAGGTTAAATTTGAGGTGTCTTTGTCAGGGAAAATTCTGTAGGTCAGTGTTTTAAATGATAAAAATACGTAAAGACTCAGTACTTTCACTGTAAAAACGGAATCCATATAGCATCACTTTGTTGTCTGTCTATGTGTCGGCCTGTCTGTCTGTCCAACTGTTGAAAACACTTTTTCTCAGGACCGGATAGCCGTATCAAGTTGAAATGCATTTCACAGACTAAAGCCTATGGTCCCTTGGCGGTTTAAGAAATTAAGCTTCTAAAAGTTAAAGCAAGCAAAAGATACGGTCATTTATGTCGGAGACTTTGATACTCGCAAACTAACTCATAAACACCTTTACGGTAATTCCCATTGACCTAGAATCGTGAAATTTGGCAAGAAGCAAAGATTCACAGTAAAAGTAAAGGAAAAAAGATCACCTAATTGTTAATTTGTAATTATATTACCCGAAGAAAAGATTTCTTTTGTCCGACTTCAGACTTAAAATTTAAACATTCTCGAATGTCTGGGAATTATCGGGACCGATATCTTTCCAGTATCAATGTCGACAGCAGGCAGAAATCTTCGAGATTCTCGATTGCTGGGAAGGATGAACTATCTGCCTAAGTACTTAAGTGTGTAAGGAACTCTCAGAGTGTGAATCCTATTCGCACATGGCCAAATTCTTTGGGATTGTTTTACTTAACATTTTTGATAAATGTGTCTGTACGAGGTGTTAACAATAAATTGTGTGCGATTACTAGAAAGTTTTTGCGCTCTCACAATTCCCAGCGACTTCCGCTTCGCGGCCTGTGTTGGTGCCAATTTTATCGTCTCAATGCATGCAAGTTGGTTCACTGATTTGGGGGGGGGGGGGGAGGGGACGAAACAGCAAGGTCATCGGTCCCATCGGATTAGGGAAGGATGGGGAAGGAAGTCGGCCGTGCCCTATCTAAGGATTTGCCTGAAGCGATTTAGGAATATCACGGGAAACCTAAATCAGGATGGCCGGATGCGGATTTGAAACATCGTCCTCCCGAATTCGACTCCAGTGTTCTAACCACTGCGTCACCTAGCTCGGTGTGTATGGAAGTTTTCGATACTTTTTTGTGTTGCTGATGAGGATGAAGTGCCGCGCGGGATTAGCCGAGCGGTCTTAGGCGCTGCAGTCATGGCCTGTGCGGCGGGTCCCGGCGGAGGTTCGAATCCTCCCTCGGGCATGGGTGTGTGTATCCTTAGGATAACTTAGGTTAAGTAGTGTGTAAGGTTAGGGACTGATGACCTTAGCAGTTAAGTCCCATAAGATTTCACACACTTTTTTTTTTTTTTTTTTTTTTTTTTTTTTTTTTTTTTTTTTTTTTGGAGGGTGAAGGAGAAGGAATAACTTGGTTCCAGCCCACTCCTCTCGAATAGCTATTACGGGCTCTATCGAAATTGCCATCCTCATTCAAAAGACCTATAAGCGTTAACAGCCCCACTTGCTCTCTCTCTCCCTCTCTGACAGCTTCAGACTTTAATAGAGTACAATTGCGCAAAGTGTGGTTGTTCAGGAACTTCGCACCGCCACCTCTTCTTCCCTCTCCCACCACACTCTGGCAATAAAACTTCTTCCACTACTGCCTTACCGGCTTCTGCTGCGGAGGCGACTCCAGCGGCCCGCCCTGCTGCATTCTGACGACATGGGCGGCGTCTGCCCCGTAGCCCACTTTCTCGCCTTGATATGCGTGGCGCCACGCGAAGCGCCCAATCCGCGCCGATGGCGCCGGACAGATGCGACGCCGGCGCCATTTCCATTTAGAAGAGCGCCCGCCTTGTTTACCGACGTTATCTGGCCGAAAGGCTCCCACCAGTGGAACAAGTTTAATTTCCGGACGGCGTCGTGGCGATCCCTCAAGAGCGCTTTAAGCGGCGGCGCCTCCTCGGGGTGGCTTTTTCGCGACACCCTGCCCTCTGCGACCGTTCCCTTCTGCCGCTCTGCATCCCCTCATCGTTTCCTTGCGCTCTGATAACAGTGACCACCCGCTACACATCGACGTATGCTGTGGGCCCTATCACGGCTACCACACGACCATTTGCTGTTGCCGTCCATTTACCGCCGTCTGTCGCCAAGGGAGCAACAGTTGCCGCGATCAGTGCTTCCAATATAACGTTCCTGCGTCCCGGAAAGCGGAGAACGTGACACAGGGAAATGGAACGAACTTTTGAACTTGTATCTTGTGATGTAACAAAATAAAAGTGCTGTTGTTATTCAATGGAAAAGTTGGAATTTGAGATTTCGCTTACTGTTTTATCAATCACAATTGGCGTAAGAATCATGGATTGACCATTGTCATACAATATTGCATTATGAAATGTGAATAGTTTTTAATTGCAGTCTCGCGTGGCTTGAAGCAGTCACAGCTAGCGTGCTATTGATTAAGAAATTGTTTTAACGTCTTTCTAATTACTTCATGTTCGTAGATACGATCATACCCGGTCGTGAAGTTATTCTTATGACAAAACTATTTCCTAAGGGACCAGAAAGTTCTTAAGGGCGCAAAAACAACTGTAACATCACACAAAAGGAAAATTCAATATTAAAGCTGATGCAAGAAGACGATAAAACAGTTTTCTTTCTGTCAATGTAACACGCACATTGGACTGCTGATCTTTGTGTCTGTAATCTTAGCAACATGCATAATTAAAATTAAAATAATACTGAGGAGATCATTGGAATGAGCACTGCTAAATGATTCAGTATTCCCAGAACAAATATTTATTATAACTAAAACTTATATCGTACCTTAAGCTTAGTACTACAATGACGGTAGAGTTTTATGTCCGTTTCACGTCCATTGAGCGCTCTTTTATATAGCCATTGTCTTCTTTGAGTCGCTCGTGCGTCGTCACGGTAAGTTGTAACAGTTCTTCTTTTCACACTTCGCTCAAACTTCGACGGAACACGTTTATATTTATTTAGTAAAAAATTAGACCAGACCGCCACAAATCTGCGTCCGTCTTACTTAAGAAAAACAGTACAAGTGTTTAGCGCTCAAGGCTTCATTTGTTCTCCAGCGAACAAAATAGTGAAGGATCGCAAATCCATTCGCATTTTTCTGTTTATATTGCCGCCCAAAGACGACGAATTACATTATTTAGGAAACTCCACCGTCGCTATGCGACACCTTATTATACATTAATCATTCTTTATAAACAAGTATTTGCCTTCTGGCTGAAAGTATTAACTATTTGCTGTTTTAATGAAGCCAAAAATAGAGAATATCACAATCGCCAAGCACGAAAACATATGACATGGCTCGATGAAACTACAGCCCTCTTGCAGTTCTGTAGCGTACGTATTAATGTCGGGTGAACGTCAGTGGAGCAACACGGAAAAAGTGTACCATAATATCAGATTACGCTCATGTGCCAAAAGTCATCTGATAGTAATATACACATAGCGGTAGTACACGTACGCAAGGTACAAAAGGTCAGTGCATTGACGGAGTTGTCATTTGTGCACAGGTGCTTCACGTGAAAGGGTGCCGATGTGATTACGGCCGCACGTCGGCAGTTAACAGACTCTGAACGCGGACTGGCAGTCGTTGCTAGACGCAAGCGACATTCCATTTCGGAAATCGTTAGAGAATTCAGTATTCAGAGATCCACTGTGTTAAGAGTGTGCCCAGAATACCAAATTTCAGGCATTACCTCCCACCGCGGACCACGTGTGGCTGACTGCCTTAACTTAACGACCGGGAGTAGTGGCGTTTGGCCAGAGTTGTAAGTGCTGACAGACAGGAAGCACTACGTGAAATAACAACAAAAACCAATTTCGAAAATACGACGGATGTATCCGCTAGGGAAATGCGGCGAAACTTGGCGCTACTGGGTTGTAGCAGAAGATGACATACGTGAGTGTCTTTTGTTAACAGCCCTAGATCGCCTGCAGCACCACTCCTGTGCTCCTGACCATATCGATTGGACAGTAGGCGGCTGTAAAACCGTGGTCTGGTGAGATGAGTCCCGATTTTGGTTCGTAAGAGCTAGTGGTAGTATTGGAGGGTGGAGCAAACCCCATGAAGTCACGGACCCAAGTTGCCAGCAAGGCACTTTGCAAGCTAGTGGAGGCTTCATAATGGTGTGAGCTGTGTTTACATGGAATGGACTGGGTCTTCTGATCCAACTCAAGCGACCATTGAATGGAAATATTTCTGTTCGTATACTTGGCTATGGCTCTGAGCACTATGCGACGTAACTTCTGAGGTCATCAGCCGCCTAGAACTTAGAACTAATTAACCCTAACTAACCTAAGGACATCACACACATCCATGCCCGAGGAAGGATTCGAACCTGCGACCGTAGCGGTTGCTCGGCTCCAGACTGTAGCGCCTATAACCGCACGACCACTCCGGCCGGCTCGTATACTCGGCGACCATTTGCAGCCATTCATAGACTTTATGTTCACAAAAAATGATGTCACGTCACCAGGCCACAGTTGTTCGCGTTTGGTTTGAAGAAACTCCTGGACACTTCGAGCGAATGATTTGGCCTCCCTGTTCGCCCGACATGAATCCCATCGAACATTTATGGGACATAAGCGAGAGGTCAGTGCGTGTGCAACATCCTGCACCGGCAACACTTTCGCATTAAGGGTGGCTACAGAGGCAGCAGGGCTCAGTATTTATGCAGGGGACTTGTTGAGTGCATATCATGTCGATTTCTTCCACTACATCGGGCAAAAGGAGCTCCGACACGATATTAGGAGGTATCTCGTGACTTAGCACCTCATTGTATAAGACCTATTTTTCGATACGCTCCCCGGTAGACTAAAAGGAAAGACCAGACAGTATGTGCGTGAGACGCTCGAAGTATTGCTTATGTCCTCGCTCTCCGATGACGAGTAGCAGTAGGTCGATCGGAGCCTCATTGCCTTTATGAGGTACTCCGTCATGGACAGGGTCAGTAGCGCTAGTCTACATATATAAACTGATTCCTAGCTTCCTACCTTCATAAGACATAAATTGTTACTTTTTCGTATTTCCGTCTCCTAAATAATTTTACATATGCAAGGGTATTGTGACCATAGTGTCGGAAACGTCGATGTCACACTCGAGTTTTCTTAATTGCTGCATAACTAACACTATCGTACAGATAAATAAATTGACTCTGAACTTAACCTTCGCCTTTCTATGCACGATCTCTCAGCAGAAATGTTACTAAGCTGTCAGAGTGGCAGTCCTTCATTCTGCACAAAGTGTGATTGTTTGATGTCTTGTAATTGACAATTCTAGTAAGAGACTGGATGTACGTGCCCATTGCACAGCACGGGCCTACAAGCCACCTTGCTGCACACATTTTCGTGCGTGGTGAGATGTTTGTTAAGACTACTCAGGTTCGAGTAAGTTCAGTTTCCTGTTAATATGCCAGTTGTACTACATCGTTGGGCAAAGCAAGTTTTTTCATTCTAGATAACATTCTACAATCTCTTTTGCGGTCAGATCGTGTTGTTAGTTTGATTAATGTGTCTAAAAGCTGTATATGGAGAGCATCATTTTTTATTCAAAACGTTTTTGGACTTACTTGCACAGTAAATCCGTTTTGAAAGCCTAGAACGAACCTCAAAATCTAAAACAATGTAATTTATTAGCAGGTAAGTGTATATTTAAAAATGAAAATTAGTACAAATGAAAAAATTGTTTTAACAGAATCGTCCGAAAAAGCTAAACGCCTACACGTCTTTGGTCCGTATCCCACGTCAAACTGGACACAGCTTCCTCCTCCTCGGCTGTTATGTCGTCGGTTAGGCTTTCATCGTCATTATAATGCCTTTGCTGAGAAGGACAATTTGTTTTTTGATCTGATGACAACTCTGAAAAATGTTGCAAATCGGAAGAAGGTGTTTGTAATTGATGAGCTAAGTAGCAGAACAGACTCCAAAGTATATGACCCAATAGTAGAACTCTATGAGGAATCTTTTCCTAACACTCTTTTATCCGGACAACAGAAACTAAAACTCGCGATTGGATGGTTTTCGCACTAACATATATATCCACGTATATACATGGACGCCATCTACACGTAATCCAAAATTGATCATTGATTATATTATTGTCAAACAGAACAATGAAATGATCTCAGACGTCAGAGTCACGCGTGGCCCAGAATGTAGAACGATCTTTTCTTAATCGTAGCAAAAATCTATTTTTACTGTGAAGAAGACTTACATCGTAACAGACAAATCTGGAATTCCACTGAATAATATCAAGTATAATATTCTGTGTTTGAGAAATGATACAACTAAATTCTTCTGCCAGATAACGCCACCTACAAAATTGGACCGACTGGTGGGACTATCACCAAATCAAAGGTATAAAAATCAGAAAATAGTTATACATGAAGTAGCAAATGAAGCCTTTGGAGAAAAAAATAGTCTGTGAAAACTATAGGAAACATACATCACGGTGGAATAAAGAGACAGAAAAGGTGGTATATGAGAAGAAAGCTGCATATGAGAAATGACTCTCAACTCAAAACACTAAAGATAGATTAAATTACTGTGACAAAAGGGGTAGGGATAGAAAGAAGTAACGAAGGCAAAGGACAAGTACTGGGAAGAGACATGCCAAGATATCAGTAGAGAAGGAGACAACACAAAAGTAAATGAAGCATGGAAGGTAATCGCAGGAAAGCGAACGCAACATAGAGACGTAGCAGGAATGAGTATCATCTCTATGGAGATATGGAAAGATATGACAAAAGTCTCCTAACGGAAAAGAAAGCCAACTTACAGCCGATTATGAAAACCATCCTGCTAACTCAACAAACATAGAACAACAAACAACAGTAGACTCAGTAGATGTCAATAACATCCTCCAAGAAATGAAAAATGAGGAAGCTACAGTATTGGTAAATATATCTGCGGAACTCCTAAAGATAGTCCCCTTAGCAGTATTTGAAATTCTAGAAGAAATGTTTAATAAATGTTTAAATCGTGAGGAACCTCCAAATGAACAAAAAAGCAGTTATGTGATCCATTTTTGAAAAAGGAACATGACGCTCTTGTTATTTGTATACAACAGCCCGATTGTAAATTTAAGTACGAGTAATAAAGCGAAAAAGACAATCAGATAATATGAGGGTTGCAACAGCAGGAAACAAAATTTCCCCAGAATTCTCTGTAAATATGGTTCTAAAACAAATGTGCTCATTAGCATTTTAACACTAATTTTATTTAAAATATACGTAGAAGAAGCTATAAAAATTGGAAGAGAAAGTGTCGTGGAATGGGACCTCTTGTAGGACAATAAATACTGTATACTTTGCTCTTCGCCAGTGTCCAGATCAGGATAGCGGGAGACAACGACAACTGTAATTAAATGTTCAGGAAACTGTGTGAAGAAGAGACAAAATGGGGTCTGACAATAAACACAAAAAAGACACAGAAGATTTGGATGCAAGATTCTGTAAAATTAAAAATATATGTACCTTTAAATACTTGGACGTCACTTTTACAGCAAATGGAAGTAGCGCACAGGACACCACACATAAAATTGGGCAAGGAAAAAGAATAACTGGCCAGTTTTTCAGCTTGGAATGGCGTGACAAAAATACAAAGAGAACAAAGGTCTTGCTGAACAACTCAATCGTAGAGAGCATTACTACATATTGGTGCTGGGATATGTAATTAACCAAAATGGGGAACAAGAAATTTGTCTCTTGACATGGATTTTTTACCAAGAAGTTGTCGCATCTCCAAACTAGAACATAACAAAAATGAGAGAATACAGGTCATTATACGAGAAAAAGACACTTGTCTCGGTGCTATCAATAGCAAAATATTAATGTGGATTAATGTCTATTAGTGTCGAGGTCCGGTGTGCCGGCCAGCCTGTGGATGGTTTTTAAGGCGGTTTTCCATCTGCCTCGTCGAATGCGGGGTTCACTGTTGTGAACCTCTGGGGGCTACGGCGGGGTCGAAGCCTCTCCGTCGTTTCTAGGTCGCCGGTTGAATACACATACACAATACACAATGGTTCCAATATACTGTATTAAAGACGCGATGAATTCCAGGGGCCTTCATGAAGAATACTGGGCAGATTCAGATAGTTGTTGCAACTGGCTGTTTGAAAATATCAAGTCAGACAGGGTGTAGTTGCTCTTCTAAATGGTACTTCCACTTTCCCTTGTCCAAGGAGAATATCAGTAGTATCACACCCGCTTGCTGCATGAAGGGAAATAATATCTTGTGGACTGAACTTTGATGATGTTGACGTTTTGTGACGTCTTCAAAAACCTGACCAGTACCGAGACAAATGTTTAGATGGGCGTATAAGGCTACAAACAGAGATGAAACGAGTAGAAATTAATAAAAAATCAGTTTGGTGACGGAATGAGGAACCTTTGGTAATGAATAGCCATCCGATGTACCCATAATTTCCTTACACATTTTATTCCCAGATGCTTCGAAATTCATTCACGACGTAAAGAAAATTCCAAAAGCGAAGCAACCGGAACCGACATCCACCTTTATTTTGAGAACAGATGGTAGTAAAAGACAAGAACTGTTCAAATTTTAAACAGGTGTCTTCTTGCTCGTAGGAGACGTAGAGATACAGTAAAAACCGTTGTTTCTACTTTTCTTCGAGAAAAAGGACGTGATCAGTTAGTATATCTGAGAAGGAAGACTCCGGCTTCTCATCTCCCACGTTGCTGCCAACGGCTATATTTTTTTAAGTGTATGTCACCAGTGTGGAGTAAGTCAGCCCATGAATGTGTGGTCTTCATCATGTCCAACCCTTTGTGACAAACTGCCTATTGGCTTCTGTCTCGGGTTCTTCGGCCAACGTTCATCTGAGGATTTCTCTGACGTTTCGCCAGCACGAGTGGTTGGAATTGTCAAAACTTCATCCTCCATTTCTGGTGGTGAACTGGAGCCGAGCTCAGGGCAGCAGACTTTATGTACCTGGCGCGCCAACGTCCGAAGGCTTCTCCGCGGTCATTTCCAGTGCAGTTCTCCTCTTACTACCTCCAACGGTCGTTCGCTTCAGTACGGGAAGCCAGGACCCGTTTACCTCAAGGCTTTTTTCTTCGTTGTTGAAGCTATCCCCATGTGTTTGTATTTCTATAGCTTCTCTGAACAAGTGGGTGTAATAGTGCTTTTCTACAGCCAGAACTTCCGTGTCGGCGAATTTTACTACGTGATCGGTCTCACACAGTGTGTGCTCTGCCACGGCCGATTTCTCCAGCTGCCCAATCTGCAATGTCGCTCATGTTCTTTGATCCTGGTGTTGGTTGGTCGTCCAGTCATTCCGACATGAACTTTTTCGCATGCACATGGTATGCGGTATATTCCCGACATTGCAAGTGTGTCCTTTCCCGATCTAAGACACTCTTTGACCTTCTCTGTCGATTTGAAAATAGTCTTGAAAAGTCCCCTTTTTGAACAATTATACAAGACTGTGCTTTAACTGACACACAATATTTTTAGCGCAACGCAATCTGACTTTCAAAAAATCCCTACGAAAGAATGGCCCTGACTAACATTAACCAATGCGCTTCACAAATCGCTTACCTCACAAAAATCTTGCTTAGTCGAACTACTGCAATACAGCAGGCGCCACTACTGCCAGCTAAATAAAAGATTCAAACTATGGAAGGCACTAACTACTGATAGGGATGGTTAGCAAATGAAAGATATTAATAGAGAACAAACACTGTATTTACCTTAATAGTCATAATATATATAGCAGTTCATGACAAATTAAAAAACTCCGCCATCTCTCTCCCCACATCCACCACTGCTGGCGGCTCACCTCCAACTGCACAACGCTATGCGCTGTTCACAGCCAGCTGCCTAACACTACAATGGCGAGTATTACAACAATGCAAAGCAGCCACAGACTGCACACAGCACAGCCAGTGATTTTTATACAGAGGTGGCGTTACCAATAAAAAAAACCTAAACAGCCTACTTACATAGCCCCCATGCTCCCCACAAAAAATTATACAAATTGTTTTGGGCACTGGGCAATACATATTTGTTGAAATTTTTCATAATCGTAATTACAATAACAAAGAAATCAAATGCACACACTTATTGATACAATGTTGGTCAAAAGCTAAAATTTTCTCACAGTCCATAAAGATAGTCCTGATCATTCATCATAATAGTAATTACAGTTTTTTTTTCACAAAGTCTCATTAGTAAAAGAAATTGCACACAGAAGTAGTGGATTTCCATGCAGTCTTGAAGAAGTAGTGTTGTCCTTCCAACGGAAAGACAGTGCTGACTCTTGACATGCTGACAGGTAATGGGCCACAACAGAGCAAACCCACAGCGGAGTCAATCGAAGTTTTGAAGAATATCGTTTGGTCGGTCATCACAGAGCAGACCCACTGCAGTCCTGGTAGAGATTACGGCATTGGTGGGCCACCAGAGGTGCAGACCCACTGCAGTCCTTGTAGAAATAATGGTACTGGTGAGTCAGCAAAGACGCAGACCCACTGTAGTCCTTGTAGAGATAATGGTACTGGTGGGCCACCAGAGGTGCAGACCCACTGTAGTTCTTGTAGAGATGGCCAGCAGCCATCTGTTGTGACTGTGCAGGTGCACAATCACCATTGAAGAGTCTTGCGTATAATATAGCAAGTCCATAAACCACCAGTTGTGCACTCACAAAGTTTTTTTTAATTGTCCTTAGAACCAGCAATGCTGTTATCCAGTCCCTTGCTGAATTATTAACACACATGCAAACACTAACAGTCCCTACTTCTCACATATTGTCCATATACTATGACCAACAGAAACGTGTGCAGTGAAATGGAACTTACAAGTTACTTAATTTGATGGCCTGGTGTCAATTACAATTTTATAACATAAGAATACAATTACAAAGGTACAAAATACATCATTAAAGAACATAACAATACAGAGAACATTTGTAATACCGGCTTTACAAAAGAATCGAAATAACATATACGTCAGTGTTACAGGAATTATGACATAAGTAAATACATAAAAGATCAGAATAACTTTTGAAACATCAACTTTACACATGAGCATTAAAACAGAATAAATAATGTCTCAACATCTTTACAAAGTAAATAACATAGTATTAGAAAAATTCTACAACATAGCTCTCATCAGCTAAACACATAAAGACAGGAAAAAGACAAATACACAAGGGTACATAAACACATACCAGAATAACACAGGAGGAAAGGACAGGGTTTGTTTTCAGTGTAACATTTGGTACTGCAGTCCAACCCAAAACTTCATTCCATAGATCTTTCGTCTTACTTCAACATTTGTTTCCACCAAAAAAATCCTATCCAAGCATGCTTTCTGTATTTATATGTTCACATATTTCTTACCTCATTATTTATTTTCAAGAGAATCCTACCTATACCTGCTTTCTTTACGTTTTTCGTATAACTTCTCAATGCATTTCTTCCAATTCATCGCAACTCATTCTCTTCTATAGTCTACCCCCTCTTAAGCTAACTTAAATCTGCTGAGCTCAGATGCTAAACTAAGGGACGAGGCAATGCAGCAGCACAAAACAATTAATATAAACAGCAATGATCAAAAATACAAATGGCGAAACAAGCAGCATAAATTACAACTAATATAAGGCAATGAGCAGCAAACAAGAAAAATAAATCAGTAGTAAACTGGCTTAGCAGAGTAACACAAATTAAAATTCAGTAGCACTATGCCTGGCAAACAGCAGCTTATATCTAAACATGACAAAGCTCAAGCAGAAAAAAATAGTACACTAAAGATAACAACGCAGACAAGGGAAATGTCTATTCACATCTTAACGTCTAAGTAATTAAAGTGGTGCACCACAAAAACTAATTCTACAAAAATTACCAAGTACTCGAAAAGAAAATTATATATGCAGTTACTGTTATTAGTCCCTTCTTATTGTTCTTTCCATTCCAAGAGCTCCTTTTTTTAAGAATGTGGATTACAAAATTATTATTTAATAGATCTGTTGACAGAAAGTGTTCACATTAGCAAATGCATTTTATTTTATGAAAGCAATGCTGCAACACAGCTGGAAACTAGATATCAAATGAAATAAGCAACTATGAAAAGCAAAGCATAAAAATATCATTCAATAGTCATGTGACATTTCATAAGTTAGTAGAAATTCCCTCAACTCTCGTAGAAAGACACTTGTCCTAATCAGGTGTGCAGTTGTACGAATATTTCCCATCAATTCATAAGCATTTCAGTAAGTAGCACAAAATACGAGTAATCATATGTTTCCAAGTAATGAGCGTGTCGTATTTGCGATGCTTTCTACAAAGGAATGTCAATAGCGAGGTTAATGGCCTCTTTTTTTTTCACCTAATGGCTGTTTCTCCAGGTGGCTGGCACAGGTGGCCACTCAAGACGCATTACGTCAAGGTCACTTACCTTTCTTACCGAAATATTTACGACAACAGTTTCCGCTACAGTGGCAGTCTCGTATAAAAATATTTCACAGGTCAAGAATTTGCGTTACAAATCTGTAGAAACAAAATCCTATTGATATAACAGTGTCCAAAAAGTTTTCGTCGGCATTGTAATACATTCACGCATTTACATACATTTCATAACTCTTAAAGTAAGATTCTTGGTTTCCAACAACCTGTTTCACAAACCAGAGTGAGTCCCTAACCACTACTCATTATTCCTTACCTTATTCGTGGACTCTTCTTCAATATTTTATGATAACAGATACGTAGCATACTCAAATAACTCGTATAGCATCAGCTTATTGATCATAAACATACCGCAACAGCATAATACACATAGTCATCGTAATAATAATATCACAACACCTCAGTCAAATCTCAAAATCTTCGTAGCTTCCTCCAATAATTTCAAAACCTAAAAAAATTCTCTGCTCATGTCAAAAAGTGTCATCTGCCTCAAACGTACTTTAAAAATCGTGATCCCATACCAAATATATCATTCAAAGCTCTCATAATATCACAATGGGTCCGAAAAAATATGAACAGTTCACAAAGTACAGACAAAAATACAATTTCGTAAGTGTGAAGTTATCCAACGGTGTAATTACGTAAACGTCTGTCACTGATGTAGTAAAATAAATGTTTGTCTCTCTCAGTTAAATGATCAGATAGCTGTGTAATTCTGTGTTAGAGAAATATGGTACCGATGAGTAAAGTTGTATAAGCAAATACCATATTAGCTAGGGCTCCTTGTGCTTGCCAAACACATGGTACACAAAGTAGGCGTGTACCCCCCTGAGGATCAATGCAATTATAACCTCAGGTGTTACAGACTACAGCAATGGAATGAAATGCATCACGGAAAACCCTTGTATCATTGCACTTCAAATATCTTAAAAAAAATGTTTTAAGTGCGAAATCAATCACTCAAATGCGTGTACTGTAGCGCTAAACTGTGCGTCATGCTGTAAGATAATCTCTGTGGAAGTCTCGTAGTTATCGTCATCCGAAAGCTAAGTTCTGCAGAAGTCAATGTACTTACCTCATGATAAACGAAAGTGAAATGCTTTGCGTATAGATATCGTAGTTATTATGCTTATTGGCGTGATGAAGAAAGTACTGTACAGTAACGTATTGTTGTGCCACGAAAAAGGCTGTCTCATTGCTGCTATGCCACAAAAGTTACTACTAAAACATGTTTTGCTTTCCAGAATAAAACAGAAAACTGTGCAGATATAAAACAGAAACACTGAAAAAGCAACATTGTAAATTGTCACTCATTAGTAGCGTCGTGATAAAACCGTGTAGTTGTCGCATAAACTAACCACTGTGTCGTCTGGTATCTCACAGAAAGTACTTTAAATCCAGAATGTATTTTCAAGTAAACCAAAATGTTGCATTAAAATCTCATTAGCAGTACCAGTATGTGTCCTAAGTATGTAAGCCTGATAGTCGTTACGTAATCGTGCAACTAACAAGCAAGAATGTACAAATACAACACTGTGTCGTCTGTTCGCTATAACAATGCATTCGTAATTTCTGTTTAAATAAGTTCTCTTAGTTCTAGACTGGATACTTAACTTCAAACATTGTTGCATGTTAACAGTTACTTAAGTCTAACAAAGCATACTAGTAATGTAAAGTGAAAAATTTTATGGCAAAGACTAAGTTAAAAAGCAGATCAAGTCTCAATAAACGGTTTTACATGTTAAATGTGGTGTAAACCTTTACTCTTCCTAGTACGCAGAGTTTCAACTTCAACGCAATTATCATGTGGTATACGTCGGATTCTGTAAGGTCCATTGTAAACTAGAAAGAATTTGTGACTCAAGTGTTTCTTCTTATGTGACAATGAATGAGCTTTAATGAGAACTTTCTGACCAATATATAATTTCTTTGCATTTGCTTTACCGTGTAGTTTTCTCCTTTTGTCTGCTGCAGATTTTATATTTTTAATAGCCAAATCAATTATGTCTTTGTGTCGAAGTTTACGTGTATTCGGGAAAGGTACAAGCTCTCTGATTCTGTTCGGTGGTTTTTCATTCTTCAGTACAAGAGTAGGTGGTAAAGCAGTGGAGTCATGAGGCATTTCATTCAGCACGTTTTGAAATAAGTGTAAATATCTGTCCCAATGCTGATGCTTTCTGTGACAATAAAGTCTGCAAAGCTTATTGATTTCTTTCATAATCCGTTCGGAGGGGTTACAATGTGGTGAGTACAATTAAATAAAAACAGGTTTGATTTTATGATTGCGAAGAATGCGTGACCAAACAGCAGATCTGAATTGCGGTCCGTTATCTGAAATGACTTTACTAACGTGTCCAACTTCACGTAAGAAATTTTTAACAAAGGCGTTGGATACAGACCGTCCAGTGGCTTTACGTAACGGTGTGAAAGAAACAAATTTTGAAGTAAGTTCAACAGCGACTAGAACGTACGAAAATCCATTCGTTGTTCTGACAAGGGATCCCAATAGATCAACTGCAGCAAATTCTTTTAATTTAGAAGGAATGATAGGAAACAACGGAGCACGATGTGAGATAGTAGATGGTTTCGCCTTTTGACAAAGTTTACAAATAGACAAGACTCTTCGAATTCTCTTTTCCATATTGTTAAAATAACAAGTCGTTCGAAGAATATGATAACATTTTCGTGGACCAAAATGTGCGTGTGATTTCCCTCAATCACTCCAGGCAAATGCCGGGATGGTTCCTCTGAAAGGGCACGGCCGATTTCCTTCCCCATCCTTCCCTAAATCCGATGAGACCGATGACCACGCTGTCTGGTCTCCTTCCCCAAACCAACCAACCAACCAACCAAAATGTGCGTAGCTGAAATGAATGTACCAAATGAGCTTATTAACAAAATCGTCTGGAATGCAAAGTACCCATAGCTTGTCATCAACAGTGCAGCGTTTGAAGAGTATGTTGTTTCTAACCAGGTAATAATGCCGAATCCGAGTGTGTGTCTTTTCATGCCATTTGCTCTTGATGTCTTTCCAAATCGGATCTTTATCTTGTTCATGAGCAATGTCCTTTAAAGATGTGGTGATGAAGTTTTCAAAGGCGACTTTCTGAATGTAAAGAACACTGAAATTTTTCTCGAGGTTGCCTTCTGTGTTACTTTTCTCAAGCCCAGCCGGTGCGCGTGACAGTGCGTCCGCAACAATGTTCTCCTTGCCGGGAATGTAGACTATTGTGAAGCGGAATTCTTGCAGAAACAATGCCCAACGTTTTAACCTGTCATGATTTAATTTTGAAGACATAAGAAATTGTAATGCACGATGATCACTGTATACTTTTACGTGCTTACCAGAAAGAAAGCAACGGAATTTGTTAAATGCCCAAACGATAGCTGAAGCTTCTAATTCAGTAACGGAATAATTTTTTTCAGATTTTGTTAGCACTCGGCTAGCAAAAGCAATGGTTTTCTGAACGGTAGTGTCATTTTCTATGGCTTCTTGAAATAAATGGGCACCAAGACCGACTTTAGAAGAATCCGTGCTAAGGCAGAAATCTTGTGACAGATCTGGATGAGCTAGTATTGGCGCATTAAGTAGCGATTCTTTCAAAGAACTGAATTCCAACTGTGCTTGTTCGCCCCAGTTCCAAACAGTATTTTTTCCAGTGAGAGAACAAAGTTTTGGTGTAACTAGAATTTGCATATTCAGAAAACGACGGTAAAAATTTACGAGACCTAGAAAACTGCGGACTTGTTTTTTTGTGGATGGAACTGGAATGGCTCTTACTGCTTCTAACTTTTCAGGATCCGGCTGAATACCTTCAGAAGAAATAATATGTCCCAAAAACTTCACCTTTGTCCTACCAAATTCAGACTTTTCCAAGTTAACTGTAACAGATTCTGCAAAAATATGTAACACTCTGTTGAGGACGCGATTGTGTTGTTCCCATGAGGCTTCTGCTATCAGAATATCGTCCACATATAAGGTGATGTGACGTTTTAAGAACTCAGGTAATATGGAATTTAGCCCGCGAATGAATGCTGCCAAAGAAATGTTGAAACCAAAAGGAAGTTTCCGAAACTGATAACAAACGCCGAAACAAAGGAAAGCTGTGTATTTTCTACATTCTGGATGAAGTTCGATCTGATAAAAGCTGGATCTGAGATCAATAGAAGACAACACTTTTACGCCACTAAAATTTTGAAGTTCTTCCATCGTTTGCGGCCTGTCTGCTTCGGGAATGATGATAGTATTGATTTGTCTCGAATCTAAGACAAGCCTGATCGATCCATTTTTCTTCTCAACAACATGTAATGGATTGTTGTATGAGCTTACTGCAGGCTCAATGATGCCCTCGTCAACCATAGATTGTGTTTCTGTTCTAACACGGTCCTTATAATGTGCCGGAATTACGTATGGTCTAACACAAAATTTAGTATGCTCACGAACACGAAATTGGTATTGAAATCCCTTGATTGTTCCTGTTTTGTGAGTAAAAACTGTGGAATGTACTTGTAAAATCTCAAAAAGGTCTTGCCTATCAGTGTCATTACAATTCTCAATAGTTTGAATTGTATTCTGAATTAACTCATTAATTTCAAATATGCTGTCGATATCAGCCCTGTCAGTACTTGCAGAGTGATTGTTAGTGTCTAGTTCCGTAGAAAATTCCGAACTGTTGTCTAACAGAAGGTAAAGCCGATTAATTTCCTCGTCATGGTTTGAGAGCCAATCTTCAAATTTCAAAGCTATTGAGTTACCTTCTTTCTCTAAACTTATTTCAGCATCGTGAAAGTTTAAGATTGCTTTGTATTCATTCAAAAAGTCTATTCCCAATATAATTTCCGTCGACAATAATGGAACAATAAGAAAGTTCAGAGAGAAGCTGTCGCTTTGGCAAAAGAATTCTAAATTGGTTTGTTGGCGCACATCTACACTTTTTCCAAAGATTGCACCTTGTAATTTAATCTTACGTAACAGAAGTGTGGCGCAATCATTCGATATGTTGCATTTTCTAAAAGCTGTTTCACTAATTACTGAAATGGGACTGCCAGAGTCAAGTACTGCTGCAAATTTTACGTCATTTACAGTAATGTGAATCACAGGATATGCAATGTTGTCATGTTTTACGTCGTGTTCCTGGAGTAAGATGTCCCTAATGTCTTCCATTTTTACGTAATTACTACCTACGGCAGCTGCGTCGTCAGTTTCATAAGTACGTTTTGTGGCTGCCAGCGGTGTGAGTCATTGCCTATTGTCTCTTTGTTGGCGCGCGTCGTTATTGGGATTTGGAGACCTAACTTCTACAAATTCACCGTGGCGAGAGGGCCCTGCCCTGTTTAAATCCCGCCAGTTCTGATGCAGTTCAGGTCTGTCGTTACGATCATACTGTCGGTCGTCATGTCGGTAGATTCCATATTTCTTTCTTGTTGGTCACGTGGTGGAGAATTTCTCCCTGAGTCGTAACTGCGTGCTGGACCATTGCGTCTAAAGTTATTCTGTCTCCCTTGATAATAATTATTTTGGTTCCCATATTGTCTGTTTCTCTGATTGTCTCTGTGATAGTCATTACCGCGGAGAGGTGATCTTTCCCTGTAATTATTACTACTCTGCCAACGGTTGTCGTACGGGTGTTGTCTGTTTCGGTCACGATTTGTGTTGTGAGAATAGCCTTGTCGCGTCCAGTTATTATTTCTTTCATCGCGGAATTGCGACGGATGTGATCTGTAATTGTTGTGCTCCTGCGTTCTGCGATTGTCAGTGTCAATTTCCAGTTCTTGTAACAGTCCCTGAAAAGCTTCAATGTCGTCTTTGCAACGTCCTGCTAAAATAATATGTCGTAAATGTTCATGTAATTTGATTAAACAAATGCGGATGAGTTCTGAAGGGCTGTATGGGTTTGAAAGATATTGATTCTTGTGCAACATGTCTTCAAAATATTTCACAAGACTGGAGAATTCAGATTCTTCGAAATGTTTCATCATTATGATGCAATGTTTTACTCGGTCTTGTGTAGCTTGAGACCAATATGCTGAGAGGAAGGCATGATAAAAATCTCCTTCACTGTGACAATTGTGACTGACTGATCGCATTCTTACAGCTGGTTCATTCTCTAAGTAGCCACACATAAATTCTAACCTGTGCTCCAATGACCAGTTGGGAGGAAAACAATGAGAGAATTGATGGAGCCACGCTTGTGGATGAATGTCGTTGCCAGAATTCTTAAACGTTTTGAATTTACGTGTAGTAATGAACAGCTTATAGTCAAAATCATCGTGTCGGCGAGTCGCATGTCGGTCATTGTTACGTCGTGTCGGCGGTTCCATCTCAAAATTCGGTGCACATTGCCAATTTCTTTCATAATTTCCGAAATGCGCTGTGTTATTATTTTGTGGCTGTTCCGTATATCTGTGTCCCTCTTCCCATATTGGGGCGCGAGTGTCCTCTGAAATACATAATTCTTGTATTACCTGTGTCAGCTGATCTTGTACTTCCCAGATTTCTCTTTGGTGTTGCGTATTTATTTGATTCTGATTTTGTTTGAATTTCCTAATTTGTTCGCACTCTTCTTTGTCATTAAAGACTACCGGTTTTGTGTCATTCAGATTATCATCTACTTTCGTAGATAAATTATTTTGCTGATCCGAAAGTTCAACTACTTTCTCTGATAATGTACTAATTTCCTCCATGTGTCTTTCTACTGTGTCCTTTATGTTTTCCTGAGTTTTTGCAAGTTGCGTAACCGAATCAGTAGACGCAACTGAGTCAATTTTAGCTTGCAAGGTCTCATGATTTTCATGAACAATAGTTTGCAGTTCTTTTATGGCTGCTTCGTGATTCTGTAATGCATTTTCATGCCGCGAAAAAATAGGTTGAAAATGTTCACAAATTTGAGTTTTTACGTCATTACAGACTTTTTGACATTTCGATTCAATGTTATGTAACTCAGTAGTTAAATCTTCACGTGTTTGCTCAAGCGTGGTGTGAAGATTTTGTTCCATTGCGTCTAACTGTTGCTGTGTTTGTCTCTGGTGTTGTTCCATTGTGTCTAACTTTTGAAGCTTTTGCTGTGTTTGTCTCTGATTTTGTTCCATTGTGTCTCACTTTGGAAGATTTTGTCCCATTTGTTTCTGATTTTGTTCAAGCGTTGTGTCTAACTTTTGTAGCCTTTGTCCCATTTGTTGCATTAATTGTAATAACAATGCACTGGTGTCTGAAACATGTGCCTCAGTGCTTTTAGGCAGTGAAGTTGCACCGGCAACATTCACATTTTGACAAGCAGAAAATGTGTCTTGACTCATTTGAGAAAACGGTGAGAACCCAAAACCTGAGTCTACAGTATTTGCAATATTGTGCTCTGTCATTCCCGATTCCTGAGGCGAGCTGTTGCCGACCGATCGATCGATAATGCTTCCCTGTTCTCTAATTGTTTCACTGTCTACGCCATTGTTTGCCGCCCGCTCCATTTCCCTATGCACAATTACCAAATTACTACTTTGAACATCAGTTAATTCATTACTCGGTGGCGCTAACACACTGCTTTCGTTTTCACTGTCATTTCTCAGTTTACTTTGGAGCCTAGTATTACGTTTTTCACACGCCATTATTGTCACAATATTTCACACGATAACACAGAAAAGCACAATTTGAAAAGCAAAAATAGAAGAACACATTAACATAACACTGAAAATAATATCTAGTTAATTGCAAGAGCAGCTGCGAAATACTTGCTGCAAATCTACATACATGCCACAACTGTTTTACTGTACGACAATGAAAAACTACAACTACAAAGCAGATTCTCTCTACAATTACGCGCTAGCAATAAACAAAAGCTACACTAGTCACACAAACTACAAGAAAAAATCAGAAGATTCCAGTGAGGTATCCTGGCAGGGTCGCCATATGAAACGTCCCCTTTTTGAACAATTATACAAGACTGTGATTTAACTGACACACAATATTTTTAGCGCAACGCAATCTGACTTTCAAAAAATCCCTACGAAAGAATGGCCCTGACTAACATTAACCTATGCGCTTCACAAATCGCTTACCTCACAAAAATCTTGGTTACTCGAACTACTGCAATACAGCAGGCGTCAGTACTGCCAGCTAAATAAAAGATTCAAACTATGGAAGGCACTAACTACTGATAGGGATAGTTAGCAAATGAAAGATATTAATAGAGAACAAACACTGTATTTACCTTAATAGTCATAATATATATATAGCAGTTCATGACAAATTACAAAACTCCGCCATCTCTCTCCCCACATCCACCACTGCTGGCGGCTCACCTCCAACTGCGCAACGCTACGCGCTGTTCACAGACAGCTGCCTAACACTACAATGGCGAGTATTACAACAATGCAAAGCAGCCACAGACTGCACACAGCACAGCCAGTAATTTTTATACAGAGGTGGCGTTACCAATAAAAAAACCTAAACAGCCTACTTACAGTCTTTACGCCGTGTCTGCGTAATATAAGGCCGATTATGTCCGTCACTTTGGGAATGTATGGCAGAAAGTTCGTACCCGACATTTATTTTCCTGATTTGTCACTTTTTTGACTTTTTGGCTCTGTTACACTTCTAATATAACTTGGGAGCATCCACTGCTCCTCAGAACAGTTTCCAGGTGTTGCATTTCGCGTCTGAGGTGCTGTGGTTCACATATTCGCCGTGCACGCGTTACGAGCGTATTAATCATGCCCCTTTTCTGGTTCGGGTGGTGGTTTCATAGTTTGTGCAGGTATCGGTGCGTGTGTGTGTGTCGGTTTTCGATACACGCTGTGTCCCAGGTTTTCGCTATCCCTTGTGACCAGCACATCTAAAAATGGTAGTTTCTTGTCCGTTTCTACTTCCATGATAAATTTTATGTTGGCATGGAGGCTGTTCAAGTGCCTTAGGAAGTCACCGAACTATTCTTCACCATAGCTCCACACAACGAAAGTATCATTGACGTATCTGTACCATACCTATGCCTGTGCTTCGAAATGATCCATGAAGAAGTTGGTCAACACTGGACTAAGAGGACTACGCATGGTGACGCCTTCCAGCTGTTCGTAGAAATTGCCATTCCACGTGAAACAGGTAGTCGTGAGACATCCATAAAGAGCTTTGTGATGTCTTGCGGGAAAATGGAGTCACTGGGTGGCACTATCGTAAACAAAGAAACAATATCAAAGATGACCAGGATGTCATTTATGTTTAGTTTCTTGAGCTTCTCAGTGAACTGTCAGGAGTTATTTATGTATGTGTCAGACTCCCCCACGTGCTGCTGGAACAGGAAGGCCAAATGTTTTGCCAGTTTACACATCGATGAACCAGGAGCGCTAACAATCGGTCTTAGTGGAACGTCGCTCTTATGGATCTTAGGTAATCCATACAGTCGAGGTGGTAGGGCTTCTACGTTGCGTGGGTTGCTCTATATGTCCGCCGGCAGAGAAGACGTCTTGATTAACCGATTCGTATCCCGTATGATACTATGCGTCGGATCTGCGCTTAGTTTTCGGTACGTTGTAGGATCTAATAGGTCCAGGATCTTTTGCTAATAATCTTCGGTCTTCATTACGACGGTCGCATTTCCCTTATCGGCAGGCAGTACCAATATGATCTTCGTCGGCGTTAAGATTCTTACTAGCTTGTACCTCTTCTTTCTTCAGACTGCAGGCTCGTTTTGCTCGGCGCAGTATCCTGGCTGATTCCTCTGTTCTTTCACAAGGAAGGGCCCGAATGGCCGCTTCGGAATTAGCAATGATGTACACCATAGGTATAGTTCTCGGGATGATAGTGAAATTCCCTCCTTTTTGAAGAACAGACACTTCCTATTCGGTCAGTTGTCGTTCAGTGAGGTTGACCACGGTGCGTTACATGTCGGGAATCGCCTTGTCAGTCTGCTTCCGGCATCTTTCAAACTTTTTCTTCTGTCACCCAGTGCAGTGATCGAGTTCCTTCTGCATGCTCCTGTGAGTGATTCTGTCGATCGTGTCCCAGCCGTCTCGATGCATTCTGCTACTTAGTTGATAGAAAATGTCCGAAAGTTCCTCATCCATTCTTGCCAAGTCTCTCCATGTTGTATGAATTCACTAACGAAGAAAAGCTGTTTCCATTCTGTCGTAGATACGATGTGCTTGGGCGGTGGTGAATAGGTGCTTTCATTTCAAGAACTTCGGTGCAGCACCTACATCCCGACATCGCAACAGCAAGGCGAGAGAGGACATCAGTCGCGTTTTCCTCTTCCGTCGTTGCTCAAGGGGTCGTTACAATCAGCAAATCTCCTCCCCGTTGAGGCGTAATACAAAACTGTTAAGACTCTCGTGGCCACTTGTTGACAAACTGCCTATTGGCTTCTGTCTCGGGTTCTTCGGCCGAAGTTGGTCTAATGATTTTGACGCAACACGTACAGGGCTATTACAAATGATTGAAGCGATTTCATAAATTCACTGTAGCTCCATTCATTGACATATGGTCACGACACACTACAGATACGTAGAAAAACTCATAAAGTTTTGTTCGGCTGAAGCCACACTTCAGGTTTCTGCCGCCAGAGCGCTCGAGAGCGCAGTGAGACAAAACGGCGACAGGAGCCGAGAAAGCGTATGTCGTACTTGAAATGCACTCACATCAGTCAGTCATAATAACAGTGCAACGACACTTCAGGATGCATTTCAACAAAGATCCACCATCTGCTAACTCCATTCGGCGATGGTATGCGCAGTTTAAAGCTTCTGGATGCCTCTGTAAGGGGAAATCAACGGGTCGGCCTGCAGTGAGCGAAGAAACGGTTGAACGCGTGCGGGCAAGTTTCACGCGTAGCCCGCGGAAGTCGACGAATAAAGCAAGCAGGGAGCTAAACGTACCATAGCCGACGGTTTGGAAAATCTTACGGAAAAGGCTAAAGCAGAAGCCTTACCGTTTACAGTTGTTACAAGCCCTGACACCCGATGACAAAGTCAAACGCTTTGAATTTTCGGCGCGGTTGCAACAGCTCATGGAAGAGGATGCGTTCAGTGCGAAACCTTTTTTCAGTGATGAAGCAACATTTTTTCTTAATGGTGAAGTGAACAGACACAATGTGCGAATCTAGGCGGTAGAGAATCCTCACGCATTCGTGCAGCAAATTCGCAATTCACCAAAAGTTAACGTGTTATGTGCAATCTCACGGTTTAAAGTTTACGGCCCCTTTTTCTTCTGCCAAAAAAACGTTACAGGACACGTGTATCTGGACATGCTGGAAAATTGGCTCATGCCACAACTGGACACCGACAGCGCCGATTTCATCTTTCAACAGGATGGTGCTCCACCGCACTTCCATCATGATGTTCGGCATTTCTTAAACAGGAGATTGGAAAACCGATGGATCGGTCTTGGTGGAGATCATGATCAGCAATTCATGTCATGGCCTCCACGCTCTCCCGACTTAACCCCACGCGATTTCTTTCTGTGGGGTTATGTGAAAGATTCAGTGTTTAAACCTCCTCTACCAAGAAACGTGCCAGAACTGCGAGCTCGCATCAACGATGCTTGATGGGGACATACTGCGCCGAGTGTGGGAGGAACTTGATTATCGGCTTGATGTTTGCCGAATCACTAAAGGGGCACATATCGAACATTTCTGAATGCCTAAAAAAACTTTTTGAGTTTTTGTATGAGTGCGCAAAGCATTGTGAAAATATCTCAAATAATAAAGTTATTGTAGAGCTGTGAAATCGCTTCAATCATTTGTAATAACCCTGTACATATACTCTTCGGCCGCGAGCTCGGCTCCAGTTCAGCACCGGCAATGGAGGGTGAAGGTTGGACAATGCCAGCCACTCGTGTAGGCGAAACGCCAGAAAAATAATTAGACGAACGTCGGTCGAAGAACCCGAGACAGAAGCCAACAGGCAGGATGTCAATAAGTGGCCACGAAAGCCTTACCAACCCACTGTGTTTGATCTTCGAGATGGACCAGTAGCTGAAGTCTCCACCGTTCACGACTACGTATTGCTGTAAGCATTTACCGCCATACAGTAGTAGCAGTTTAACTCGTCGTGACTTTGAACATAACACACGAATGCCGTTCGAGTTCCTTCGCCGTTTCTTTCGCTTGGCGAGCTCAAGTATCCTGCGCTCTGCGTGCTTACCAACGGCAACATCCATGTGGTAAGATTGACTAAAATCTCTCCTTTTGTCACTTTGCTGTGAATCTTACGGTTGAGCATTGTCACTCCGATTCTATCGCAGTCCTGTCTGTCTCGTTATGATTCAGTAGACTTTCCTGTGCCGTTTGTCATTGTGTAACATCAGTGAAGGCTGCCCTCGGCTTATTATTGTGTAGTCCAATTCAGTTTTTAGGATATATCTCTATTTTTTACAACTCCTCATTTTCTTCTTAATTAGGGTTTTGATAAGCTTCCAACTTTGTCAGTACCCAAACAAGTCAGACACCCCTGCAAGAAGGGACTTTGCCGATGCCTTGCGTGCTCTTATACTGAAGAGGAGTTTCCTTATCCAGTATTCAAGCAAGTAAGGGTACACACAATGTTATTATTTAAGGTACTAGCAAACTGGGCAAGTTCTTCTCATTTTTGCCACTTGCCTTTGCAAGAGCTGTGAAAGGCAGGTGAGTGAAATAGAGCGAAGAGCACTAGGAGAATTATCTATCCACTCTTTTGGAAATAGTTGTTAGTTTGAACCGAGACTAACGCTGTTTGCATTACCAGAATACCCGCGTCTCCATCTGTAACTGTAACACTGTCGAAGTCAGACTCCTTTGATATAGTGGAGTTTCTTATCATCCCATCGACATTGTCTAATGCCTGCTGAATCACAGTTCACTTTGCAGCCATTTCAGTCATCATAATTCAAATAAGGTTCTTTTTCGTGGTGACGTTGGTGACGAGTGAAGTAAAGGCTACTGCTTTTGCTCTTTGGTAACAGACCTCACTGTTATCGCGTTACATTCGATGTGTTTTTGCACATAGTCCACACAGATCTTGCACACTGACTCAGTCGTGCCTACTGTAGCTCTGCTCCATGCAACTGTACATAAAAGTTAGACAACGCCACTTACTGTGCATTGGTACCCCAAGGTCCATTTCTTCTTGCATCGGAGTAAAGTCTGACTGCAAATTCTGCGCTGTAGCAACATATCTCTGGCCAGAGCCAACCGAAGTCAAGGCATGCTCACACGCAACGTCTGCGTCGGAATGTCAAACATGCAGGAGAGCCAATATTGCAAATGGCGTGACACATAACCAAGGCCATTGTTACACATCGCTCGAGTAAGGTGTCTGAATTTCCGATGGAGTGGTACATCATCTCTATGAGGAGAGCATAAAGTCATTCCGCCAACCATGCGCAGTGCAATGACAACACGTAAATCCTACCCAAGAACGACTCTCAGCCCTCTGTCATTGCAGAAAGAACGAACTGAAATCCTGAAACGAAATTCTAGGACACTGTGGTAAAGTGAAGAACGCTGATGGACCCAGAAAACCAGGCCACATGGGATCATCTTCGCCCAGAAATAACGTCATTGCCTCCAACAGACGGCTACCAATACTCAGGCTTCTGAGCTCTTCTTTTGTTGAATTGCAAAAAGCCAGATCCGAGGCAGCATCTGTGATGCAGTGACTACCATTCGTCACACGACTACAACCTTCGAGAGAGAAGCGAGCCTGGCAGGCTCGACATGAACTGCCGTCCTCAGCTTCCCTGCTGTGAGCTTGAAGCCTTCTACCACCTACTGATAGTGTTGGCTCACAATCAGACTGTCGCTGTTCTGGGGAGGTGAGCTAGCTATTGTTGTCCCCCAACTTCCATGTGTGAGTAAACGCCAGTATCCACGGTCTTCCTATGGTGGAGATTCCACGTTGTAGCCTTGCACCACTATCAGCATTCCACGCACAGTTACTGGGAGCTTGCTAGGACACTTTCTTCAATGTCTGCAAGTGCATCCTAGTGAATCGTGTCATCACGCTGTTGGGCACCACTGCCTTCCACTTGTTGGGCTAACCGCCTTCGAGGGCACCACTTCTGTTACGCTGATGGCCTTGACTATGCTGACTCCCTCGAGACTGCTGAGGTGGACGCATCAGCATGTTCGAACCATGCATGTTGCTTCTGCTGCTTTCGTCACTGCCACACAGAAGATGATTAAATTGTAAAATCAAAACCAGTAAAGTGTAACGCACTAGTGCTGTCTCATTAGTGCCCCTGCGTGCCTAATAGACCTTCACCTGCGCACTCCGTGCTTTGGCATCCTGCATCCATAAAAATTACATCGTGCCAGCATCTACACACTGGTGTCAGAGTTGGCTGTCACCTCTGTGCTTCAGTGACAGTAAAATCGCACCTGCAGCATCCGATGTCATTACCACTGACACAGTGCAGTGTGGTGAGTGAAAGTATTTTTGTTGGGCTTCGTTTTGTGTTCATTTGCTTTTGAGTCATAGGGACATTCACAGCAGTTTGAACGTTTAATTTGCTAAACCAAAGGAGCCTGCAGAATTTTGCACAATTTAAAGGAAATTTCAGGGAAATTTATTTAATTCCATTGAGGTGTAAAATTTGTGATTTGTCGGGACTTTTGGTAATCTTGAAGTGGTAATTGCTGATGCCTCAAACCTGCTTGTTGTACAGATACTGGCACATAGATTTCTCGCATACTAGTCCACAACCATCTTCTACATCATCTTTGAATAATGTTCGACTACTATACAAATCGTTGTACTGCATCCCCCACCACCTGAAAACAAGTGGTTATAAGCTTCTTTTAACGCTTTCTTTTGTAGTGGGGTATGTGGTCCAAACCTAGATGTCCTACATAACAAGCAATGTTGAACAGTGAACTGTGATTGTTTTTTAAATAGATCACAGTTTGTGTCAGCAAATTGTGCCTTCTGCCATGACCAAGCACTCATATGATGCCAATCTTCCTGATCAGTCTGTCAGCATTACCATGTTGTGTTTTCTCCGTAATAAGTGAAGTCCAGTGATCTTAATTTCATTGCAAATTGGGCCAGCCTGTTTGAATGATGCTTTAACCCTAAGAACCATTTCCGAGCTGTGTGGTTCACTATTACCTTGAGTCTCTTGCTACACAGATAACACTTGAACTATATGACACCATATGTCAAACTCAACATTTCTTTTCCTGTGGTAGAGTAATTCTTCTCATCCTTACTCCATTGCCTAGATTTGTAAGCCAGTGAGTGTTCATTAAACTGTACTTATTGGCTTAGAAACAGCCTGTCACCTTGTTGGAAACATCACACGACAAAATAAATTACTTATCACTATCTGAGAGTACAGAAACAGCGCTAGTTCTTACTGCTTCCTTCAGCATTTCCAATGCACGTGACATTAAACCATCTACTGCAACCTTACACCCTTTTTCAACAACTACTTCAGTAGTCTTGCAACATCCAGAAACTTCATTACAAATTTTCTGTAATAATTAGCCAATTCTAAAAACAGACAGACTTTTTAATCATCTGTCGTGCTGGAAAATTACACACTGCATGTATAGATCTTAGAAAAGGTTTTCAAACAATCCTGGCTAATCATTTGCTTAATGTAACTAACTCATGTTATTGCAAAATCGCTCTTCTTGATGCTCAGGGCCAGGGTGCAGAATGCATCCTCTTAAATACGTCTTCCAGTCATTGTGAGCATTCTTTCAAGTACTTCAAAAGCATAATAATTTCCTCAAAGTATACTATGCATTAACACAGATTTAAACTCCTTAATTCTTCATCTAACAATAATTGAAATGTGGCCACTACATGTTTAAAAAAAAAAACAGACAACATTGCGTATATTGTTAATGGCCTCCAAGGGACTGTAGTTGCAGTACTTGGCCGGTCCTATTTTCATTGGGTCCAATTGTTGGTAAACACTCTTCAGTTGTATTGCGGAAAAGTATTTGCACTAATCTAAGTTGTCATGGATCTCTGTAACATTTGATATTGTATAATCATCCATAACCATTCCACCAGTCAAATAATGTCGATCACAACACAGTCTATACTTTCTTACATTGTCTGATGACTTTTCGGATACAATAACGACTGGCATTCCCCAGTGACTATTGCATTCATGTGTTATCACATTATTCAACTGCTGATAAATAAATTCCTCCATTATTCGTTATAAATGCTGGGGAACTCTATACAGTTACTGACACTCAGTAGATTTGTCCCCATTCGGAATCACATGCATGCTACGTGTGTTACTGGGAAGGCCCTACAAGAATTGAACAAGTCCTTGACCTCAACTGTTAGCTTCTCCAGAGCTATCTTCGCTTATCTTTCTAAATGTTCACCGTTTTCTTGTAATGCAGCAGTATTGATGGTTTGCTTATGGCCCACACCTTAGCTGTGTAAATTGTTCTCATTCACAGCATCCAGACTAGCAGCTAAGATTCTGATACCTCTGTATCGATACACGCGCCCAGAGTACGTCTTTATGCATCTGGAATGGTGAGGAGGGTCAATAGCCAGCGCACAAGTGCCACAGAGAGTACTGCAATGGACGAGGACACATGTGGACGGTAGGTCATTGGAAGTGACGAGGGCAGTACAGAGTGCCGTGTGGAAAATCTGCTCACTGTTCGTGATACTAGTCTTGCTTCCATGGGCTCAGTGACCATCATTCCTGGATCCCCATATACTGATATCACATATCAGATTCCTTTTGCCAAAGTCACCTCATTGGCGCCTAAATTATCCACACTGATGGGAACTACATGTTTCCCATCTATAACTTGTATGCGTATAACATTCCTGTGCATGAAACACCATGGGTTATCCAGTTTGTAGTTGGCTACCAATAGCTCTATCACAGACAGGACATTGTCAGCAGGTACACACCTGCACTGCACTCGCCCATAGCAATTTACCTGTGCCCTGCAACACTTTATCATGAAAATAGAGTACTGTATGCAGTTCAGTTGGTTCTACCCTCAAGACAAGAGAGCCTTACGACATTGTACCATTGGCATCAGTATTCCCCAGTCATAATAATATTCCACTGAGTTCTGCAATGCACTGCGAAAGATCAATTGTTGAATGATGTCCACTTAAGAGATTCAGCCTCAGGATTTTTCATCGCCGTCCACCTACTTGGTGCAAAACTTTCCTATTCTCTCACAACTCTTTTGCTCCAAAGCGAAAACCTACTATCGCTAAACGCAGTGATGTGACATCATTATTTCCTGCTCCACTTAATCTATTACGTGGAAGGTTCAATCTCCTCTTACTCAAGAAGACCATACTCGCCACAGACACATGAGCCCCTGTGTTTAACAATAACTTACACTCTTTTCCATTTATTACGCCAATTAGGCAACATTCCATCTCTGCATACGTCTTCGTAGCCCTGTAATTTATCGGGAGTACCTCTGGCGGATTTGGAGTTTCTGTTGGTCTGACTGGGAATGAGGAAGTGAGCACATTGCCTGCTGGAGTGAGTCGACTGGCAACCAGTCTGTGTACTGCAGTCACAGAAGCGCGACCTCTGAGTGACAAGGGCAGTACCAAGTTACCGGCAATGATTACAGGCTGTCTGTCCGTCTCTCTTTATCCCTGCCATGTACGAAATACAGCACCATGGTGAATGTCATGTTTTGATGGCGAGGGATGCGGAGGTGACGAGATTATGTTACTGTTCTGTTCATCTGGATTTTCAAGTGGATGAATAGCTGCCACACCATTGGTCTGTTCACAGTGCTTCATTGCGTGCTCTGTTCTGGTAGAAGCTATTTGCTCTGCTTCCCTCTTTACTGCCATGGTGTGGTGCAAGAGGGTGAAGAGTATGTAAAGTGTGGTTCCTCAGCTTTTTAGTGACGTCGCATGGCAGACATAGTGGCTATCAGTCCATGAGCAACTTTTTTTTTTTAGCTGTTATTGTGTTTCGTTACAACGTTGTTCTTTTACTTGTGTTTCTTCTGTTACGTTTGTGTCATTCGTTGGGTTGAGTTAATGATGTCTCCCTGTGTGAGCTTCTGTCCTTGTTGAACTGTGTGTATTAGTGCTTTAGTTTCTAGTATAAATGAGGGGGTTGTTTGAACGCCAAGATTCATTCTCGTTCATCCTCTGTTTTAAAATTAGTGTTAAGTTTGGCTTGTAACAGTTTGTCTTTTAAGTGATGTTTTACTGAGAATGAAACATTAAATTTGAAACGTCCCCTTTTTGAACAATTATTCACGACTGTCCTTAAACTGACACACAAAATTTTTTTTAGCTCAACGCAATCTGACTTTAAATAATCTCTACAAGAGAATGGCCCTGACGAACATTAACCTGTACTTTTCACAAATCACTTACCTCACAAAAATCTTGGTTACTCCCACTACTGCAATATAGAGGGCGCCACTACTGCCAGCTGCCTAACACTACAATGGCGAGTATTACAACAATGAAAAGCAGCCACAGACTGCACACAGCACAGCCAGTGATTTTCATACAGAGGTGGCGTTACCAATAAAAAAACCTAAACAGCCTACTTACATAGCCCCATGCTCCCCACAAAAAATTTTACAAATTGGTTTGGGCAGTGGCCAATACAGATTTGAAAAATTTTTTTTATAATTACAATAACAAAGAAATCAAATGCACACACGTATTGATTTTCTCCAATACAGATTTGAAAAATTTTTTTTATAATTACAATAACAAAGAAATCAAATGCACACACTTATTGATTTTCTCCAATACAGATTTGAAAATTTTTTTTTATAATTACAATAACAAAGAAATCAAATGCACACACTTATTGATTTTCTCACAGTCCATAAAGACAGTCCTGATCATTCATCACATTGCAGTGTTTTTCTCAAAGTCTGAGAAGGAAAAGAAAATGCACACGGAAGTAGTGGATTTCCATACAGTCTTGAAGAAGTAGTGTTGTCCTTCCAACGGAAAGACAGTGCTGACTGTTGACATGCAGACAGGTAATGGGCCACAACAGAGTAAACCCACAGCAGAGTCAGTCGAAGTTTTGAAGAGTATTGGTAGGTAGGTCATCACAGAGCAGACCCACTGTAGTCCTGGTAGAGATTACGGTACTGGTGGGCCACCAGAGGTGCAGACCCACTGTAGTCCTTGTAGAAACAATGGTACTGGTGAGTCAGCAAAGGTGTAGACCCACTGTAGTCCTTGTAGAAATGGCCAGCAGCCATCTGTTGTGACTGTGCAGGTGCACAATCACCATTGAAGAGTCTTGCAGACAATATAGCAAGTCCATAAACCACCACTTGTGCACTCACAAAGTTTTTGGAATTGTCCTTAGAACCAGCAATGCTGTTATCCAGTCCCTCGCTGAATTATTAACACACGTGCAAACACTAACAGTCCCTACTTCTCACATATTGTCCATATACTATGACCAACAGAAACGTGTGCAGTGAAATGTAACTTACAAGTTAATAATATGATGAACTGGTGTCAATTACAATTTTATAACATGAGAATACTATTACAAAGGTACAAAATACATCATTAAAAACGTAATAATACAGATAACATTTGTAGTACAGGCTTTACAAAAGAATCAAAATAACATATACATCAGTGTTACAGGAATTATGACATAAGTAAACACATAAAGATCAGAAGAACTTTTGAAACATCGCCTTCACATGTGAGCAACAAACCAGAATAAATAATGTCTATAACCATTTTTACAAAGAAAATAACATATTATTAATGCAAATTATATTTGAGGATAACAGTATTCCTCATCATAGTGAATGTAGCTTAGTACTAGAACAGAAAAAAATTTCTATGAAACAGTACACAGAGACAGGAAGAAAAGAAATACACAATGGCACACAAACACATAGCATAATAACACAGGGGGAAAGGACAGGGTTTGTTTTCAATATAACATTAGGTACTGCAGTATTTCGCGAACAAAACCTTTTTTGTTCTTGGAGATGTCCCTTCATTCATCATTATTCCCAAAAAGTCCTATCTATACCTCCTTTTTGTATTCCAAGCATATTTCTTTCAAAATAATTATGGCTCATTGTACAATACTCATTTTGGCCCAAAACGTTTGCATATACCTTGTCAATGCATTGCTTCCAATTCATCATAGTTAGTTTCTTATATAGTCTACCCCCTCTTAAGCTAACTTAAATCTACTGAGCTCAGATATTAAACTAAGGGACGAGGCAATGCAGCAGCACAAAACAATTAACACAAACAGCAATGACAAAAAAACATGGAAATTTGCAAAGCAAGCTACAGTAAATCTAAATTACCAAGCAATTCACATTACAACTAATATGAGGCAATGCGCAGCAAACAAGAAAAATAAATCTGGCTTAGCAGAGTAACACAAATTCAAATTCAGCAACACTATGCCTGGCAAACAGCAGCAGAAAATGAAATACCTAAACATGACATAGCTCAAGCAAAAAAAATAGTACACTAAAGATAACAATGCAGATAAGGGAAATGTATAATCACATCTTAATGTCTAAGTAATTAAAGTGGTGCACCACAAGAAGTTACCCAGTAGTTGAAAAGAAAATTCCATATGCAATTCCTGTGAAGGGAAATATCTTTTTATGCTCCTTCGTTTTTTTGAATAGATCATAAAATTATTTACTGGATCTGTAGGCATAAAATATTTATATTAGTACATCTATTAAATTTTATTTTAACCAATGCTGCAGTGAAGCTAGAAACTAAATATTAAACAAAATGAGTTAATAAATACATAAAGCAAGCCATATGGCATTTCTCTCAACTAGCACGACAATAGCAGTGAAATGTTTCTCATCGTTTCATTAGGAATTTTAGTAAATATCATAAATTAAGAGGTCCACAGTATAAACATATGTTTTCAAGTTCGACCGTGTCGTTTTTGCGATGCTTTCTACAAAGGAATGTCAGAAGCGAGGTTAATGGCCTCCTTTTTTTTTCTACCTGTGCCGCTGAAAAGGGCTCGCAATAATGGCTTTTTCTCCAGGCGTCTGGCACACCTGGCCGCTCAGCTGGGTGCCCACGACGCATTACGTGCAGGTGGTCACTGAACTTTCTTACCGAAATATTTACGACACCAGTTTCCGCTACAGTGACAGTCTCATATAAAAATATTTCACAGGTCAAGAATTTGGGTTACAAATCTGTAGAAACAAAATCCTATAAATATAACAGCGTCCAAAAAATTTTCGCCAGCATTGTGATACATTCACGCATATACACACATTTCATAACCCTTAAAGTACGATTCTTGGTTTCCAACAACCTTTTTCACAAACCATAGTCCCTAACTTCAATTCATTATTCATATACATATAAACACATAATCACATTCCTTATATAGCATCAGCTTATTGATCATAAACATACCTCAACAGCATAATACACATCGTCGTCACAAAAATAACATCAAAACACCTCAGTCAAATCTGAAAAACGTTGTAGCTTTCTGCAATAATACCACAACCTAAAAAAATTCTCTGCTCATTTCAATAGTGTCATCTACCTCAAACGTACTTTAAAAATCATGATCCCATACCAAATACCTCATTCAAAATTCTCATAGTATCACAATGGTTCCGAAAAAGTATGAACAGTTGACAAAGTACAGACAAAATACAATTTCATAAGTGTGAAGTTATCCAACTGTGTAATTGCGTAAACATCTGTCACTGATGTAGTAAAAAAAATGTTTGTCTCTCAGTTAAATGATTAGATAGCTGTGTAATTTGTGTGTTACAGAAATTTGGACCGATGTGTAAAGTTGTATAAGCAAATACCATATTAGCTAGGGCTCCTTGTGCTTGCCAAACACATGGTACACAAAGTAGGCGTGTACCCCTCTGAGGATTAATGTAATTATACCCTCAGGTGTTACAGATTACAGCAATGGAATGAAATGTATCACGGAAAACCCTTGTATCATTGCACTTCAAATATCTTAAAAAAAATGTTTTAAGTGCGGAATTAATCACTCAAATACATGTACTGTAGCGCTAAACTGTGCGTCATGTTGTAAGATAATCTTTGTGGAAGTCTCGTATTTATCGTCCTCCGAAAGCTAAGTTCTGCAGAAGTCAATGTACTTACCTCATGATAAACAAAAGTGAAATGCTTTGTGTATAGATATCGTAGTTATTACGCTTATTGTTGTGATGAAGAAAGTACTGTACTGTAACGTATTGTTGTACCACGAAAAAGGCTGTCTCATTGTTGGTATACCACAAAAGTTACTACTAAAACATGTTTTTCTTTCCAAAAGAATTCAGAAAACTGTGCAGATATAAAACAGATACAGCGCAGAAGCAACATTGTAAATTGTCACTCATTAGTAGCGTTGTGATAAAACTGTGAAGTTGTCACATAAACTAACCACTGTGTCGTCTGGTATCTCACAGAAAGCACTTTAATTTCAGAATGTATTTTCAAGTAAACCAAAATTAAAATCTCATTAGTAGTACTGGTAAATGTTCTAAGTATGTGAGCCTTATAGTCGTTACGTAATCGTGCAACTAACAAGCAAGAATGTACAAATACAACACTGTGTCGTCTGTTCACTATAACAATGCAATCGTAATTTCTGTTTAAAAATGTTCCCTAGGTTCTAGACTGGATATTTAACTTCAAACATTGTTGCATGGTAACAGTTTCTAAGTCTGACAATGCATACTAGTAATGTACAGTGAAAAATTTTATGGCGAAGACTAAGTTAAAAAGCAGATTATCTTTCAATAAAAGGTTTTACATGTGAAGTGTGGTGCAATCCTTTACTCTTCATAGTACTCAGAGTTTGAACTTGAATGCAATTGTCATGTGGTATACGTCGGTAAAGAATAGTGGAATTTTTCTCAAGGTTAGCGTCTATGTTATTTTTCTCTGGGCCAGCCGGCGCAAGCGGCTGCCTGCGGTGCGAGTCATTGTCTGTCTCTTTGTTGGCGTGCGTCGTTATTGGGATTAGGAGACCTAACTTCTACAAATTCACCTTGCCGAGAGGGCCCAGCTCTGTTAGAATCCCGCCAGTTCTGATGAAATTCACGTCTGTCGTTATGATTATCTCTTCTGTCGTCATGTCGGTAGATTTCATAATTTCTTTCTTGTCGGTCATGTGGTGGAGAATTTCTTCCTAAATCGTACCTGCGCGCTGGACCGTGTAACCTCCCCACGGAAAATTTTGGAATGACAATACTTAATAGAAATGGAGCCATGTGTAACCTTCCCGCAAAAATATTAATGACAAAGACAATTAAGCAAAATTAGCTATCTGACCCAAGTATAAGTTCCCATAAAGTAATGAAAGATAATCCCATGACAATGAAAGTACACTGTTAATCAAAACTCAATTAAACCGAAATGTCGGTCTTTGGCCCTGTGCAAAAATCAGAATTAATTTCTTACCTTAGTAAAACTGCATGTCAAAATTCTGCTCTTATTCTGCGCCACAGCTTGCAGCACATGCATCGCAATAACTAAATTTTTTGAAGTTAATTGAAAAATTTTTTGTTTAAAGGAAATGGAAGGAAATCGAATGATTCTTTGTTAAAAATTGCTTTTAAATCAAAATTATTATTGGGGGCGATTCTTACAGAAATTACACTTAATTAACATCATTAGCTGATCGCAATGCTGCTTAATAATATACCTTGTCCTGAATCTCGACCATTGCGGTGCCGACGCCCGCCGACTGCTCTGCGCTACCACTACTGACAGACACCTCTCCGCTACATAACTCGGCTACTGCTCCCAACAGACTACTGTACTGCACTGCGCTTCGAGCGCAACTGCTCTGGTCAGAGATTCTACAATGCCTCATCATCGCTGCCAACGAGTACATACGCCTTTCATAACCCTCCACTGGGGGGCAAAAAATTTGGCAGCGATGGTGAGTCATTTGGACTTGCCATCGTAAAAAATTTTTCTTTTAATTAATTAACATTTACAAAATATTTGGATGTAATACATGAATTAAATGTTGTGCACATGCACTGATTACAAAACATTACAGACAAGACAAAATATAAGTACAATGAGTAGAGAGCGTATCAGCAAATCAGAAAAATGTATATACAAATTATTTGACAAATAACAAAGTGCACACGCACTGTAAGATTCTGTAGCATTTTTTTTTTGAACAAAATCATGTTGACAAGGGACATGAGTGCACATGCACTGCAGTGGAGAACATATCAGCAAAAGACGAAATGTATATACAATGAGTAACAAATGACATAAATCATAAAAAGTATACAGAATGAACACAAATCATATCGAAAATTGAGAAGAGTGCACAGGCACTGGAGTTCAGTTGAAAACATATTCACATAAGTGCACATGCACTGAAAACTTTTGAACATTTTTATAACAAATAAACGCAAGGGTAGAAAAATCATCAAATCACAAAAAGTATATACAATATAGATGACAAGAGTGCACACATACTGCACTTCAGAACAAATCAAAAAATGTCTTTAGTATTTTCACAATAAATAAACATAATAGCAAAAAATCATGTCGACAGGTGACATAAGTGTACTCGCACTGGAGTTCAACAAATCGAGAAAAAATGTATAGGCCATGAACATAAATGGTGTTAGTTAAAAATGATTTTCACTATTAGGATAGGAAAGGAAAGGATTGCATCATGGTTGTAGCACTTTAGTTTGCACACAGCTGCACTGAAAGTCCATATCTTTCCACAGAATCACAACACTAAGTGATACAATCTGCAGTTCCGTTCCCAGAAGTATTTATCAGCGTATCAAGACACTGAAACGTCGTAGTAATATTCCATGCTATCATTTGGCAGTATACCAGGTACACCAAACAGTGGGACCATAATAACGTCTTCATCGCTTACAGTGGTGGACAGCATGTCGTGTCAACACCACACTCTTAAGAGGCACACCAACGTAGAATTAGTGCAAAAACCAAATATAGTGCTCCATGATAATGAGGATGGACAAGACAAATGGATGTTACAATAATTTCAGGTAGTTAGGTCAGAAGGTGAAGGACATTAACTAACACACAAGTCTTGAGTAGTGATTACATAAGTAGTTTGCGGCATCCATACTCTAGTTATTGAACATTTCTGTACCAAGTATTTTAGTATTACGGAATAATGTTCATAAAATTAAATTATTGCCATCATGGGTAGTCGTATTACAATAAACAGCGGCAATCTTTGTTCAGTTACACAATTACAATCATAGCATTAATAATCATGGGCATTATAAGTAATCTCATTACAATAGACAGTGGTAATTCTTAGCCAGTTACACAATTACAATCATAGCATTAATAATCATGGGCATAATAAGTAGTCTCATTACAATAGACAGTGGCAATTACTAGCCAGTTATAAAATTACAATCATAGCATTAATAATCATGGGCATTATAAGTAATCTCATTACAATAGACAGTGGCAGTTATTAACCGGTTACAAAGCATTATTATTCAGATAATTAAGAAGTCATTATTAAAGTGACATACTATTCAGAGCTGATCAGTATTATTCAGAATTATCATAAACTAGTGACATTATATGAGACTGGTAATACATTATGTTTTTTGTGCTAACAATGCATTGCGTTGAGTAATTATAAGGGAAACCAAGAAGAAATAAGAGAAAAAATTGCTTCTATGTTGTTCCTATAAATGAAAAATGTGTAACGTCATTCGTCATGAGTCAGCTGTAGCAAGGTTATGCAACAAGGCAGTATATGTGATCACATTTATAAATGATAGACACAAATGGGTAAAAAAATAAAATGCAAGTACTAGAACAGGTATAATAAGTAACAAGTTTAGTAAGTATCATGAAAAGCTTCTCCTGGAAAAAATACAAAATGGATTATTGAGCTGAAAGAAGAAACGCAGACTATGCTGAAAAGTAGTGAACTTCGAATTAACAGGTAGTGAAATGTGTATAAAATATGTGTTCCATAGCTGTCCTTTCCAAAACTTTCAGTCATCCTACTATGCAATATAACACCTGCTGTCAAGCAAACTGCAACAAATACTTAAATAACTACATAGCATAAATTCATAAACTTCAACATTATCCTCATCTGTAAAGAAAAAAAACTTCATTATCCATATTATCATAACTTCATTATCATCATCACCTGTAAAGAAAAAACTTCATTATTCATAGTAGCATATTCTTCATCATTATTCTTCATCAGCATTCATTATCATCTGCAAAAATCACTTCATTATTCATCACACAACTATTCCTTATCTCTAGCATATTTCATCACTTAAAACTAAAATGTGTAGTTCTGTCTGACAGCTTGCATCAATCGCCTTGTATTCTGAAAAAAAAATTAGTTAAGACTGCTATTCTGCGATGTGTATAGTATATTCTTGTTAATGCTTGTTAATTCTGATCCATTTACTCGTCCTCATAAGGTTTTGTATCTTCTTTCATCTATTCCGTAGGTGAAATTCCCATTTCTGTTTAATTTATTTCCTTTACGCATCATTTCTTTCTGTAACTGATGAACAAAGATTAATGTCGTGCATTTAAATCATATACCCATTAAATAATGACTGGTTAATGGTGACACAATTAAGCATACAGCATAACATGACAGAAAACGTAATATGTCAAAAGCATAGACAGTGTTTAAAGGCAAAAAGTGTACAGAGAATATCATAATGCAGCAGCAAAAAAAAGAAAAATGTAAAACAGTCACGATGTTGAGATATCATAGGGCAAAGAATGTCAAAGTCAACTGGTGTGTGTTATACCTTAACTAGTTCACAGTGCATACAAACAAAACATGAAAACAATCATACACAAAAAAATGAAAAATAGGCACAGTCTGATTTGTAACGCCAAAAAAAGCGACCTGCTAACCTTACCTTGCCGGGCACTTGCCAAGGAAAAATACAATCATCAGTAAGTAGTCACATAAATATAATTGCATAAAAAGTCATAAAATGTGGAAGTTCATCTGGAAAATATGCACGGTCTGATGTGCAACGACAAGAAGAGCGACCTGCTAACCTTACCTTGCGGGGCACTTGCCAAGAAAAAATACGATAATCATCAGTAATTAGTCATGTGAATATAATTGCATAAGTGGTCATAAAATGTGTAAATGGCCTCATAGCATGTTACATCGTAAAGTGGTTTCATTCGATAAAGGGTTTAATGTTTGACACATGATGGTTCCCCTTACTTTTCCTGGTTCTCAAAGTTTCGACGTGTACAACATTGGGATGAGGAATGCTGCGAATCCGATATGGACCTGCGTATAGAAGTTCAAATTTACTGCACTTACCTTTTATTTTGCTGGATAAATAGTGTGTACGTACTAATATCTTCTGTCCAACGTGAAAGTCTCGGCGTCTACAAACCTGTTTTTGCTGTCTTCTCCGGCCTCTGCGGCACGTTTGATGTTGTTCAGCGCAATGTCAATTATTTCGTGGTGTCGTAATCGACGAGATGTAGGAAATGTTACTAATTCTTTGATTTTGTTTGGTGGTTCAACGTTTTTCAGTATTACAGACGGAGATATCATAGTGGATTCATTTGGAATGGAATTAATTACATCTTGGAATGAGAATATGTGCGTGTCCCAATCAATATGTCTTTTGTGGCAGTATATTCTACACAGTTTACCAATTTCTTTCATTAATCGTTCACAAGGGTTCGAAGAAGCGTGGTACTTGGATATATAGATCGGAGAAATGTTTCTACTTCGTAACATGCGTGTCCATATAGCAGAACGAAATTGTGATCCATTGTCAGAAATTACTTTCATCACATGCCCTACATGATATAGAAAATGCTTTACAAATGCTTTCGAAACAGTTTTAGCAGTAGCTTTGCGTAACGGAGTGAAGGTAACAAATTTTGAAGTGAGTTCAACAGCGACAAAGATGTAGCAGAAACCTCTGTTAGTTCTCGGAATTGGACCAAAAATATCTACTGCGGCCATATGTCTTAATTTAACAGGTACAATGGGATATAATGGAGGAATGTGTGAAGTGGTGTCTGATTTAGCTTTCTGGCAAATTTTACATGACGCTAAAACTCGTCGTATACGTTTTTCCATGTTCGAAAAATAACAGTTCTGTCTCAGTATAAGAAAACATTTTCTGGCTCCGTAATGTGCGTAACTTAAATGAGTGTACCAGATTAATTTGTTAATCAGTTCGTCAGGAATGCATAATAACCAATTGTTGCTGTCAGGATGAGAGCGGCGAAACAGAATGTCATTGCGTACAGTGTAGTGGTTTCTAATCGTAACATTATTCTTATCGTGCCAAAGGTGTTTAATTTCTTTCCACACATTGTCTTTGCTTTTCTCTCGTGCTATGTCCTGTAATGACGATGAAATAAAATTTTCAAATGCGACTTGCTGAATGTGCATGACACTGAAATTTGCTTTGCAGAAGTTGGTTGCTACGTCTTGCTGATTGTTGCTGAGAGAACGCGATAGTGCGTCTGCTATAACATTTTGTGTGCCGGGAATGTGAACTATCGTAAAATTAAATTCCTGTAAATAAAGTGTCCATCTGCTTAATCTGTCATGAGTAAATTTAGCCGAAAGTAAAAATTGTATAGCTCTGTGGTCTGTGTAAACGGTGGTATGTCTGCCATAAAGAAAGTGCCGAAATCTTGTGAAAGCCCATACAATACATAACGTTTCCAATTCTGTGACGGAATAATTTCGCTCAGCAGGTGACAAAATGCGGCTTGCAAATGCGATGTTTTTGATTACTGTTGAGCCATCTTCTTCAATTTCCTGGAAAATGTGTACGCCTAAAGCGGTGTTGGAACTGTCGGTGGCAATGGAAAAATTTCGAGTAAGATCTGGGTGCGATAAAAGTGGAGCATTCAACAAAGCATGTTTCAGATTCACGAATTCAGAGTGTGCTTGCTTATCCCATGACCAAATAGTGTTTTTACCTGTTAATTGGCATAATCTAGGTGTGTCCAATGCAGAGTGATGAATAAATTTGCGAAAAAAGTTAATTAAGCCCAAAAAACTGCGTAATTGTTTCTTTGTCGTAGGAACAGTAATGTCACGTAGAGCTTGAAGTTTTTCTGGATCAGGCGCAATGCCTTCTGCTGAAATTACGTGTCCAAGAAATTTTATAGAAGTTTTACCAAAGTGCGATTTACTGAGGTTAACTGTAAGTCCTTGTGCATGAAAAGTTTGCAACAGTCGTTCTAAAATCATATTGTGTTCAGACCAGTTAGCTTCTGCGATAAGAATGTCATCTACGTACATCGTAATTCTGTCTTTAAGTTCTGTCGGAAGTATTGTGTTCAAACCGCGAATAAAAGCTGCAGAAGAAATGGTTAAACCGAATGGTAATTTGCAAAATTGATAACAGTCACCAAAACAGAGAAAAGCTGTGTACTTTCTGCAATTCGGATGAAGTTGTATTTGCCAAAATCCCGATTTCAAATCTAATGTGGAATAAATAGCTGTACCGTGAAATTTCTGTAGAAGTTCCTCTAATGTCTGTGGTCGATCTGTTTCATTAATAATAATGTCATTAATGTGACGTGAATCAAGTACAAGGCGAAGTGAGCCATCTTTTTTCTTAACAATATGCAGCGGGTTTATGTACGGACTAACTGCTGGTTCTATAATTCCTTGGTCGAGCATATCCTGCAATTCTTTTTTAACCTGTTCTCGGTGGATATATGGAATGGGATAATGCTTTGCTTTAAATGTGTCGTGCTGTTTGACCTGAAATTCATACATAAAACCGGACATAGTACCAGGAATGTTGTCGAAAACTGGAGCTTGCTGTAAAAGAATTTTATGTAATTGTGTTCGTTCGTCGTCTGTATTTGCACTGCTCTGTTTAACTTTATCGGAAATCATCTGCATTACGTCGTACTCAGCTTCGTCTGGAGTATTATAGTTATGTACGTACGTATCCGTGAACAATGCGGGCTTACAGTCTATGTTACGTGTTGCGGAAATGACCTCTGTGCAGTTAATTGTTTGTTCTTCTGCGGATAGTGAATGCTGAAATTCTAAAGCTAATTGCACATTTTCATCTTTTAACATTAAATAAGAATTTTGAAAATCAACCACTGCGTCGTGTTGTACGAGAAAATTAGTACCTAAAATTACGTCTGTTGTCAATAAAGGAACAATCCAAAAATTTGAGTGAAAAATATGACCTCCAATACAAAATGATAAATGTGTCTGTAATTTAACGTCTACTCCTTTACTCGATACTGCTCCTTTTACTTTCGTTTTGCCTAATGGTAATGTAGGATATGTATTCTCTTTGTTACACTCGTTAAAAGTTTCCTCATTTATTACTGACATAGGTGATCCGGAATCGATTACTACTGAAAATTTCGATGAACCAATTTTAATTTCGATGACAGGATGTGAAATGGTTTTCTGAACAACTGGTCTTTCCTGTAAAAGAGTGTCTCGAATGTCGTCGAAAGTAATAACATTTTCGTGAACAACATTTTGCGTGTCAAAAGTAGTGCTTGTGTTATTGGAAGATGCGTCCTGTACAGTATCTAGTCAGATTCTATCTGACGTGTTATTATTATCAGGAGGATGTTGTGGCATTTGTACAATTTGAACAGTTCTATTACTTCTTCCAGACGCATTACGCTCTGGATGATACCTACTGTCGGGTTCATTCATGAGAATAGGTTCTTGTGGACAATTTTGCTGTTGGTATGACCGACTGTTATTAAACGTACGCTGATAATTGTGCTCATCATTTTTACGTCTGTCGTGATACTCATTCCTATACGGTGCATTGCGATAGGAATTGAAATACTGTCTTCTCTGTACGTAGTTATTTCCTTGCTGCCGTGCGTTACTATTTGTTGTATCAGGGACTACACGTGCACGCGCCGAAACATTAAAGCCTGGTTGACCTTGTGCATTCCATTGTTGGTTAGGTATGCTAACCGGCTGACTTTCATGTTGTTGTGGCGGAAAACGTCTATTGTTACCAAAATGTGGTTCCTGTTGCTCATAATTTTGACGATACCGATAATTAGAATTTTGTCTGTTACCAAAGTTCTGGTGGTTGTCAGTCCTAAAGCGTCTATCACTTCTACCATTGAAATTACGTGTCTGATCATAATTGCTGTACGTTTGTTGGCCTTGGTTGTTATACGAAAAATTTTTGTTTACAAAGGAATAATCAGATTGTTGCACTTCTAAAAGCTGCAACAGATCCCTGAATGCCGAAATATTTTCTTTTTGTTGACCTGTTAAAAGTGACACTCTTAATGACCGCGGTAATTTAGAGATACATAATTGTATAAGTGCAGATTCACTGTACGGTTCACTTAAATACTGATTTTGCTGGACCATGTGCTCAAAAAATTGCGTCACACTGGGAAAATTGGAGTTCTCATAATTCGGTAAACTGATTAACTGATCTTTAATTCCGCGCTGTGTCGTCTTCGACCAATACGCTGATAGAAAAGCATTCTGAAATTCTTCTACTGAGTAACATTGTCTCGCGATCGGCCTCATACGAGTTGCCGGTTCGCCTTCCAGAAAGCTGCAAATAAATTCAAGTTTATGCGTAACGGGCCAAGTCGGTGGAAAAGCAAAGCTAAATTGTTGAATCCAATCCAGTGGGTGAATCTGTGTTCTGTCATTCTTAAACACTTTAAATTTTCTTACTGACAGAAAATGTTTGTAATCGAAATTATCGTCTCTGTGTGATGGAACAGGTTCAGGATTGTAAGAGAATCTGTTGAACTGTGGTTGTTCGGAATCTAAGTCCCGTACTCTTTGTAGATTACTCAAATTACACGCGCTGCGTGACTCTGGCAAATGTTCGAAAAGTGGCATCTGCTGTGATGTGTTATTAACTGAAATGTTTTTCATCTCTGTTACCTCCTGCTGTAAACTTGACAATTTTCTACGCAAGGTGTTATTAGACGAATCGATCTCATTATTTGTCTGCTGTAAATTTTGAAATTCAGGTGTTTGATTAAATGAAACCGGTGAAGTATCAACTGATTTATTGTCATTAGTACTTTCGATCACATCAATACGACTGGCCAATTCATCACATTTTTCAGTCAGTATTTTTACCGGATCATCGGTTTTAGCGTCAGTGGCATTAATCTAGTTTTGCAATTTACGTGTAGTTTCGTTCAGTTTTCTAACGTCAGCTTTGACGACATCGGAATTCTGTGTTAGTTCTAATTGTTCGAGTCTATCGGTCACTGTTTCAAAATCGGTTGTGTATGTGTCTGTTTTTGACTTAATATCAGAAATTTCGTCACGTAATTCTGTGTTTGACTGTTCAATAGTATTAATTTTGTCCGAAATTGTGGCAATATTATTGTCTACGTATGTTTTTGCCTTCGCAAACATTTTACGTTTGTCTTCCTGTCTCTGAGCAGTGATTGTTTCCATTACTTGACGTTTTACTTTATTCTGATCCTCAATAAATTTGCGGAAACGCGTATCACTGTTTTGTATGTGAAGACTAAGACGTTCGTTAATCTGTGTGTTCTGTTGGTCGAATTTCGCGTCAATCTTTTCATCCATTGTGCGCGAAAGTTCTGCTGTCATTGTTTTAAACTCGTCGCGCAATTGTGTAGCTTTTTCAGAGCATTGTTTAGCGACTCCGCTAATTTCGTCTCTGAGTGTTTCTGTTGCAGCTGTTTGTAATTCCCTTAATTCCTGAGCAACAGACTTAATTTCTTCGCTACTTTTTTTTGAACAAGCCTCGATTTCCTCGCGTAACTGTTCCTTAGTGTCATGGCACTGCGCAGCAACGGCTCTAATTTGTTCACTTAGCTGTCTGGAATTGTTGTCTAATTTTTCATTTAACTGTCTGGAATTGTTGTCTAATTTTTCATTTAACTGTCTGGAGTTGTTGTCTAATTTTTCATTTAACTGTTTGTTCTGTTCACTAAGTTGTTTGTTATCTTCTTTAAAGTGTTGTATAAGATTTTCACTGTGTTGTTGTAGCAATCTTGCCATAAATTGTTCCAACCCATTATTACCTACTCTATTCTCTGTACTGTTTGACTGTGTATTTGCAATTGTCGCGTTTTGTGTGACCATTTGGTCATTCTGTACTTTACAAAAAGGATTGCCAGTCGAATGTCCACTGTCAGACATTATTTCGGAATTAAATAAATCCGTCGTACTTTGTGTACACTGCCCATTTTCATTAGACAAATTTGTCTGTTCGTTACTTGAATTTTCCAAACCGAGTGTGTTAACCTGGGCAGCGCTCATTACAACAGAGCGTCCCTCGTCATCGATTGTCGTCAAATCAACAGAGGACATAACCGAGTTCGTTTGTTCATCATTAACACAAAAGTCATCGTTAGTGGTTGAAAAGCATTGATTGTCGGTGCACGCAGGATTGTCATCATTACACTGCGTGTCACAATTACTATCATTCACGTTGTTTAAATCGGTAATTTCATTCAAAATACCTCGCGATACACTATTCACAGTCTTTCGCGGCATTTTTACAACAGTCACAATTATTCAAAAAAGAAATAAGCACAAATACAAAAGCAACAAACAAAAATACAACAGAGCAACGAATTGCCGATGATCTGAGGAAAAAAAGTCACAAATTAGTAAAAGCGTTGCGCCAAATTCTAATTATGTTTAAGCAAATAAGAGCGGATATCTGACTGTTTTTCAAAAGATTCTCACGAAATACGATCCTGGACTGGGTGTCGCCAAGTGTAACCTCCCCACGGAAAATTTAAATGACAATACTTAATAGAAATGGAGCCAGAGCTAAGTGTAAGCTCCCCAGACAAATTTAAAAGAGACTAATTATTAGAAATGGAGCCAAGTGTAACCTTCCCGCAAAAATATTAATGACAATGACAATTAAACAAAAATTAGCTATCTGACCCAAGTATAAGTTCCCATAAAGTAATGAAAGATAATCCCATGACAATGAAAGTACACTGTTAATCAAAACTCAATTAAACCGAAATGTCGGTCTTTGGCCCTGTGCAAAAATCAGAATTAATTTCTTACCTTAGTAAAACTGCATGTCAAAATTCTGCTCTTATTCTGCGCCACAGCTTGCAGCACATGCATCGCAATAACTAAATTTTTTGAAGTTAATTGAAAAATTTTTTTGTTTAAAGGAAATGGAAGTAAATCGAATGATTCTTAGTTAAAAATTGCTTTTAAATCAAAATTATTATTGGGGGCGATTCTTACAGAAATTACACTTAATTAACATCATTAGCTGATCGCAATGCTGCTTAATAATATACCTTGTCCTGAATCTCGACCATTGCGGTGCCGACGCCCGCCGACTGCTCTGCGCTACCACTACTGACAGACACCTCTCCGCTACATAACTCGGCTACTGCTCCCAACAGACTTCTGTACTGCACTGCGCTTCGAGCGCAACTGCTCTGGTCAGAGATTCTACAATGCCTCATCATCGCTGCCAACGAGTACATACGCCTTTCAACCGTTGCGTCTGAAATTATTCTGTCTCCCTTGATAATAACAGTTCTGGTTACCATATTGTCTGTTTCTGTGGTTGTCTCTGTCACATTCATTACTACGAAAATGCGATCTTTCTCTGTAACTATTACTCTGCCAGTGGTTGTCATACGGGTGGTGTCTGTTTTGGTCACGATTTACGTTATAAGAATAGCCTTGTCGTGTATTATTTCTGTCATCGCGGAATTGTGACAGATGTGACCTGTAATTGTTGTGTTCCTGTTCTCGCGTTCCGCGATTGTCAGTGTCAATTTCCAGTTCTTGTAACAGTCCCTGAAAAGCTTCAATGTCGTCTTTGCAACGTCCTGCCAAAATAATATATCGTAAATGTTCAGGCAGTTTGATTAAGCAAATTCGGATGAGTTCTGAGGGGCTGTATGGGTTTGAAAGATACTGATTCTTATGCAACATGTCTTCAAAATATTTCATAATACTGGAAAATTCAGATTGTTCGAAACGTTTCATCATTATGATGCTATGTTTTACTCGGTCTTGTGTGGCTTGAGACCAATATGCTGAGAGGAAGGCATGGTAAAATTCTCCTTCACTGTGGCAATCGTGAATGACCTATCGCATTCTTACAGCTGGTTCATTCTCTAAGTAGCCACACATAAATTCTAATCTCTGTTCTAATGACCAGTTGGGAGGAAAACAATGAGAGAATTGATGGAGCCACGCTTTTGGATGAATGTCGTTGGCAGAATTCTTAAACGTTTTGAATTTACGTATAGTAATGAACAGCTTATAGTCAAAATCATCATGTCGGCGAGTCGCATATCGGTCATTGTTAGGTCGTGTCGGCCGTTCCATCTCAAAATTCGGTGCACATTGCCAGTTTCTTTCATACCTTCCGAAATGCCCTGTGTTATTATTTTGCGTCTTTTCCATATTTCTAAGTCCCTCTTCCCGTGTTGGGGCGCGAGTGTCCACTGAAATACGTAATTCTTGTATTACCTGTGTCAGCTGATCTTGTACTTCGCGGATTTCTCTTTGGTGTTGCGTATTAATTTGATTCAGATTTTGTTTCAGTTTCCTAATTTGTTCGCTCTCTTCTGTGTCATTAAAGACTACCGGTTTTGTGTCATTCAGATTATCATCTACCTTCGTAGATAAGTTAGTGAACTGATCCGAAAGTTCGGCTACTTTCTCCGATAGTGACCACATTTCCTCAGTGTGTTTTTCTGAACCAAGTTTCAGAGTATCTACTGTGTCCTTTAAGTTTTCCTGAGTTTTTGCAAGTTGCGTAACCGAATCGGTAGATGCAACTGAATCAAATTTAGTTTGCAAGGTCTCATGATTTTCGTGAACAGTAGTTTGCAGTTCTTTTATGGCTGCTTCGTGATTCTGTAGTACATTTTCATGCCGCGAAAAAATAGGTTGGAAATGCTCACAAATTTGTGTTTTTACGTCATTACAGACTTTTTGACATTTCGATTCAATGTTATGTAACTCAGTAGTTAAATCTTCACGTGTTTGTTCAAGAGTTTGTTCCAATGAGTCTAACTTTTGAGGCTTTTGCTCCACTGTGTCTAACTTTTTGAGATTTTGTCCCATTTGTCTCTGATTTTGTTCCATTTGTTGCATTAATTGCAATAATAATGTATTAGTGTCTGGAATCTGTCTCTCTATGCTTTTTGGCAGTGCATTTTCACCGGCAACATTCACATTTTGACAAGCAGAAAATGTGTCTTGACTTATTTGAGAAAACGGTGATGACCCAGAACCTGAATCTACAGTATTTGCGAAATTGTGTCCTGTCATTTCGGATTCCTGAGGCGAGCTGTTGCCGACCGACCGATCGATAATGCTTCCCTGCTCACTAATTGTTTCACTGTCTACGCCATTGTTTGCCGCCCGCTCCATTTCCCTATGCACAATTAGAAAATTATTACTTTGAACATCAGTTAATTCATTACTCGGTGGCGCTAACACACTGCTTTCGTCTTCGCTGTCATTTCTCAGTTTACTTTGGAGCCTAGTGTTACGTTTTTCACACGCCATTATTGTCACAATATTTCACACGATAACACAGAAAAGCACAATTTGAAGAGCAAAAATAAGAGAACACATTAATATAACACTGAAAATAATATGTAGTTAATTGCAGCTGCGAAATACTTGGTGCAAATCTACATGCATGCCACAACTGTTTTACTGTACAACAATGAAAGACTGCAACTACAAAGGAGATTTTCTCTACAATTACGCGCTAGCAATAAACAAAAGCTACACTAATTACACAAACTACAAGAAAAAAAATCAGAAGATTCCAGTGAGGTATCCTCAGCTAAGGGTCGACATACACTCCTGGAAATTGAAATAAGAACACCGTGAATTCATTGTCCCAGGAAGGGGAAACTTTATTGACACATTCCTGGGGTCAGATACATCACATGATCACACTGACAGAACCACAGGCACATAGACACAGGCAACAGAGCATGCACAATGTCGGCACTAGTACAGTGTATATCCACCTTTCGCAGCAATGCAGGCTGCTATTCTCCCATGGAGACGATCGTAGAGATGCTGGATGTAGTCCTGTGGAACGGCTTGCCATGCCATTTCCACCTGGCGCCTCAGTTGGACCAGCGTTCGTGCTGGACGTGCAGACCGCGTGAGACGACGCTTCGTCCAGTCCCAAACATGCTCAATGGGGGACAGATCCGGAGATCTTGCTGGCCAGGGTAGTTGACTTACACCTTCTAGAGCACGTTGGGTGGCACGGGATACATGCGGACGTGCATTGTCCTGTTGGAACAGCAAGTTCCCTTGCCGGTCTAGGAATGGTAGAACGATGGGTTCGATGACGGTTTGGATGTACCGTGCACTATTCAGTGTCCCCTCGACGATCACCAGTGGTGTACGGCCAGTGTAGGAGATCGCTCCCCACACCATGATGCCGGGTGTTGGCCCTGTGTGCCTCGGTCGTATGCAGTCCTGATTGTGGCGCTCACCTGCACGGCGCCAAACACGCATACGACCATCATTGGCACCAAGGCAGAAGCGACTCTCATCGCTGAAGACGACACGTCTCCATTCGTCCCTCCATTCACGCCTGTCGCGACACCACTGGAGGCGGGCTGCACGATGTTGGGGCGTGAGCGGAAGACGGCCTAACGGTGTGCGGGACCGTAGCCCAGCTTCATGGAGACGGTTGCGAATGGTCCTCGCCGATACCCCAGGAGCAACAGTGTCCCTAATTTGCTGGGAAGTGGCGGTGCGGTCCCCTACGGCACTGCGTAGGATCCTACGGTCTCGGCGTGCATCCGTGCGTCGCTGCGGTCCGGTCCCAGGTCGACGGGCACGTGCACCTTCCGCCGACCACTGGCGACAACATCGATGTACTGTGGAGACCTCACGCCCCACGTGTTGAGCAATTCGGCGGTACGTCCACCCGGCCTCCCGTATGCCCACTATACGCCCTCGCTCAAAGTCCGTCAACTGCACATACGGTTCACGTCCACGCTGTCGCGGCATGCTACCAGTGTTAAAGACTGCGATGGAGCTCCGTATGCCACGGCAAACTGGCTGACACTGACGGCGGCGGTGCACAAATGCTGCGCAGCTAGCGCCATTCGACGGCCAACACCGCGGTTCCTGGTGTGTCCGCTGTGCCGTGCGTGTGATCATTGCTTGTACAGCCCTCTCGCAGTGTCCGGAGCAAGTATGGTGGGTCTGACACACCGGTGTCAATGTGTTCTTTTTTCCATTTCCAGGAGTGTATGAAACGTCCCCTTTTTGAACAATTATTCACGACTGTCCTTAAACTGACACACAATATTTTTTTTTAGCGCAACGCAATCTGACTTTAAATAATCTCTACAAGAGAATGGCCCTGACTAACATTAACCTGTACTTTTCACAAATCACTTACCTCACAAAACTCTTGGTTACTCCCACTACTGCAATATAGAGGGCGCCACTACTGCCAGCTAAATAAAAGATTCAAACTATGGAAGGCACTAACTACTGATAGGGATAGTTAGCAAATGAAAGATATTAATAGAGAACACACGTTGTATTTACCTTAATAGTCATCATATATATATATATATATATATATATATATATATATATATATATATATATATATATCTGTTCATGACACATTTCAAAACTCCGCCATCTCTCTCCCCACATCCACCACTGCTGGCGGCTCACCTCCAACTGCGCAACGCTACGCGCTGTTCACAGTCAGCTGCCTAACACTACAATGGCGAGTATTACAACAATGAAAAGCAGCCATAGACTGCACACAGCACAGCCAGTGATTTTCATACAGAGGTGGCGTTACCAATAAAAAAACCTAAACAGCCTACTTACAAATTATGAAGCTTTCCAAAATTTGATTCCTTTTAAATATTTACTGCGTTGGTAGTGGCGATTTTGAATAAAAAATGGTTCGATATGTGAAAGTTATTCATCTAATGTTGGTACCATTTTATTGTGTAAAGTTTAGTACGCCTATTGCACCAAGATTATGTCAAGAGTTCAGTGCACGCCAAGCTTATTGATGAATATTTCTTATGTATTTTGTTACCAAGGTGGCTACGCTGAGTCACAGCGCCAGAGATTGCGCCAAAGAGTATTATTCCACCGCCTCCACTGGCACAGTAGTTGCTCAGAGAATGTCGAGGGCAGTTGTAGTTCAGAGGTTGCCGTGGGAAGTGCTTGTTGAGAGGATGTCGAGAGCAGTACTAGTTGAGAGCATGTCGCGTGCAGTTGTTCTTCTGCTGGCCGAGAGAGTTGATATTGTTCGGTTGGTGTAACGTATAGATGGAAGATGTTGCAATGATCACAGTATATTTTTCGTCAATGTATATGGAGGTAAAAAAAATTTTTTTATTTCAAATTTCCTAAATAACAATGCCTCTTGGTCACAGGTTCAGTCGACAAAGCATCTGGCTCGTGTTCATGTATTAGACTTGTAATTCTGGTTTCTATGTGCAATTATAGTATTTCTGGTTTTTCAATTAGTTCATTGTAAATGGTGTTTAAAATATCTCGTCGTATTGAGGAAGAACCGTGCCAGATACGTGTACGTTGAATCACACTTCCACACACAGAACAGTTACACTTGTGCTTTGTTGTTTCGTAGCTTTTATAGTTTCTGGGGACTTAATTAATCAATTGTGTAACGGAAATTTCCTTTCATTCTTTATTGTTATTTTATGCAGTCAGATTGCGTACTAAAGTGCGCGTCATTTACGACGGCGGCCGAGTTTAGGTTCGTTCTGCGCATCTGACGTCACAAAACACAGTGTAGCCAATCAACAGAGAACGACGTTGCCAGAGCTCGACTGCAGTGCAGAGCATGGACTAGTGGCTTCAGTTTTAGAAACGTTCAGTAATAAATAAAGTAATTGAACAAAAGCAATGTCTTGATAGCAGACTTTCTATAAAAGAAAGTTCAGAGAAAGCGTTCTTTATACCAATTGCTTCATATTCTATTAATTAATTAAACGAAAACAAGCAGTAAGCCTCCTAATTCAGGCGATAGCAAGGAAAGGTGTATCATTCTCACAACCCGCTTTTTCACAATAAAGAATAATTGTTTATTTCTTGTTGTACTTCGACGAAACATGAGTAATTCATAGTCATACCAACAGTATTTGTCGGTATTTTGCATGGTAGTTTAGAGTCCTTCTAGACATCCATTAAATAGTGAGCTGCGTTAGCGTAATGGTTAAGGTATTAACTGGCAGGGTAGCTCAGCGTGTTAGGGTTAGCTACCTTCTGTAATAAAAAAATTAAAAAGTAAAAAGTGAGTTAATGGATCAACAACGAACTTAAATGGATGTCTTACGACGTCCGCCCCGAGCAGATGCAACGAACAAAAGTGAACAAAGTGAGATTTTTAAAAATAGGTCTTTGGGTGCTATGCCAAAGGCTCTGCATTCAAACCTTGTGCAGTGCTTAATATTTTCTTTATTTAAAAACTATTTCGAAGTGTCTTACTTCATGAATTTTATTGAACGTAATTTTTTGAAATTTCTAGTACTTTGTCTCTTCATTATAATCATAATAAGTTTTCAGTTTTTCTAATTTTCTCCTCCAATATTTCTTTTCACAGCAATTAAAAACAATGAAAAGGCACACATACAATATTCATGTTATCTGTTTTCTTTGTATATCTTCTCTTCCGCGGTCGCTGTTTTACTATTCATATTGAGACATATTCTTTTGCGACAGTATTAAAAGTATTATTTAGAGCAAAATTTCGGCTCGTACGTTACCGAGCTACTTGATTGTCTGACGCAATTCATTGCTTCGCTGCTTTGGCACCATCATAGTCAATGTTTTCGTCGACTGATACTTTTGGCAAGTATGTGTTGTCCGTTGTGACAAACACAAATTGTTTGCGCACTGCGTCTCACTGACAATATATTTTAGTTTCTATACTTTATTACGTCCACAATTCAGTTTTGTGTACTTCGCCAACTTTGTTTTAATCAGAACGTTTTAGAAAAAAGCGAAATGACTCTGGTATAAATGAAAGTTTCATTACAGTCGCGAAAGACGGAATATTTCTCAATGTTACATACGACACCTATCTGGTACTTACATGAGATATTGTTATACAGTAAATTTTATATGAAATTTAGATATCTTGTCCACATTTCATTCTCAACATTGTGGCAACTAAAATCGACCATACGGAAATTATACGCAATGGGCTTCTGCCTCTGCAAACTCTTCAAAATTTCGTGCAGTGGTTTACTACATTTAATGCTGCACAATAACTGCGTTGAACATCGAAACAAAATTAAGTCGTTTATGGGGGGAAGGTATCAGTCAAGAAGATGTGTAAAAATGAAATTTTTGGGCCAAATAGTTTTTGTGAAATCGAATGATAAGTGTGTCAAAGCAGTCGGAACACCATGTGTCTGCACAGGCGAGCAGTGCAGTGATAACAAAATCGCGCACAGCGCGGAATGCGCGGAGCACGTCTCTGTAGCAGCGAAAGGGTTAATGCGGCCGTGGTGGCTTTACTTCATAAACTGCGCGCTCCCCCCTAAACGTAAGTTTGCGAACTATACTATACTATGGCGCTGCTTCTCTTGGCGCGTGCAACTGGCAACGCAGCAAACTCCCGCGTCTGGGTGGGAATGCGCGAGCCGCCAAGATAAAAGAATTGAACTATAATACTACTCAGGGCCAACCGGTTACGAGACTTCGTAACCGGATACACAGCTAGTAAAATTATTGCATTCATTTTATAACTAAGCGCCCATGCACCACTTTTAATGAAGGAAGGTGCCATAATAGGCTGTGTGTGTTTGAGTGTTTTTCTAATGTGCCTGAAATATTACAGCAAAATTTTTTACTACGAGTTGTAAGACGAAAGATTTATTTTCCTACTGCCAGATGTGATGAAATATATCTGAATATTAAACTGTGTTATGATCAGCTACGACGAAATTGCTCTTACTATAAAGTGTACTGTTCATATTGTGTATTTATTAAAACATGATGAACTGAAATTACTCCTGTATAACCACCATCCCTTTCTAATCTCCTACGCAAAAGCTCCCTATGGGCACACTTCCCTTATCTCGAAAACTTCTCCACCTATTCATTTCGTCTCTGAGACATCTGAGACACTTCACTCAGTTGCTCATGAAAGAACCTCCTATAGTTATCTTTGTTACTACCACGCATGAGCCCTTCCTTAAGCTGCTTGAATGATGCGCATTTTTAAGGTCCTTGTGATAAATCATAAATGCCTTTGCTTCACCCATTAAACTCAGTTTGGCGATCCGTATTAGTCGCTCTCCTGTCCAGAGACCCACGCTTGCGGTTGCTTCTAGGTCACCTATGAGTACCACTACACCCTCTGTTTTCTTGCTCAAAAAAGGAGTAATCAGACTGGGAGCAGCTGAATCTAATAAAGGCGTGGTCATACTAGACGAACCATTACCTTCTCTCGCTTCAGCTAATTGCTTGTGCATCTGTCCGTTGCTTGTAGTTAGAGCTTATATTTGTTCTACCGAAGGTTGAAATGATTCTTGCGAGGAAAAACGCTGCATACCTGACTCTGATATTGAGGAACCTTAACCACCAAAATTAAAAATAACGCAGTAATAGAGAACAAACAAAGACAATAATAATACGGGCCCTCCAATACTAACACACTGATTTTAGTATTTTCTTCTAATCATCATCCACCTTTACTCTATACACTCCTTGGCAAAATTAACACAGAGACGGCACTTGTGACAACAAACGCTGATTTCACACATGGTGCACTACGGCCGAACAAACTATGCCAGCATAATCTACCCTAGTATTTCCTAATAACTGAGAAACTTCGTCTGGCCCCTCAATGCTCAAAAACTACTCCTTTAAATAGCAGTGGCCGTCTGTTCTCCCAACAACCCCTTGCACACGAACAGGAAATAGAGTAAAAAAAAAAAAAAACAAACTCCACTCACCCCAAACCATCGTCGAAGCTGCAAGCTGGAGTTGGCGATAACATTATGATACAGCTGTTCGTAGCAGCTAAGAATATCTGACATCACTTGTAGAGGTTGGCGTGTGCGTCCTCTATGGCGGCAGGTGAAGTTATGTGAACACACTGGGATGTATGGCGGCTCATCTGTCAGGAAATGGGTGCAGTGGGGTGGTGGCAGGATTAGTCCTTTATTCCATAACAATTACAGCATTGGAGACAGAGCTGGAAAAGTGGTCAGTGACCTCTGTGACAAAGGCAGCCATGGCTGGTGAAGCATACCAGTGTCAGCAGTAGCCCACCACGAGGACAGCAGGTTCCATTTTCGCTCAGGTGATGCTAGCAACCGGCAACGTGCTGTTATCATCATAGTGGCATCAACACTGACTCAAAGCAGCGCATGATGTCTCGAGAGAGAGAGAGAAGATCCAGAGAGAGAGAAGATCCAACGAAGAGCGGCGCGTTTAGACACGGAGTCGTTTAGTCTTTGCGAGAGCTTTAGAGAAATGCACAAAAAACTCCACTGGCGGACGCTATCACAGGCGCGTTGTGCATCATGGAGAGGTTTACTAGTGAAATTCCAAGAGATTACGTTCCGGGAAGAGTTGGAGAACATATCGCTTCCTCCGACTTCGTCTCTACAAATGATCACAGCGTGAAAATTAGAGAAATTAGTGCTAATACAGAGGATTATAGACAATCACTCTTCCCGCGACGCCATTCGCCAGTGGAACAGGGAGGGGGCTATCAGTTAGTGGTATCAAAAGTATCCTCCACCACACTCTGTCAGGTGGTTTGCGGAGTATTGATGTAGATTTAGATTATATTAGAACTTAGGATATGCTCAACAACTGTGCAACAAGTCGCTATTAAAGATACTGGCCTGTAATTTTGCGATTCCATTGTGGGGACAGGAGTCGCGATGAGCTGGTAATATTTTACAATGGCTTCCAACGTTGTCACAGAGACATATAAACGATTACCGGTGCCCTACGACAATTTTGTGTGCAGAGCATCCGCAGCTGCCGATGGTCACAATGAATGAAAGCAACTCTGACAGCTGGTAAAATTTAGTTTTAGTTGACCACACTACCGGTTTCACTGCTTACAGCCGCATCTTCAGATGCAGTCTACTTATTTAAGAATTGAAACATATCTATAAACTGTATTGGAAATCTGTGCGATTGCAGAAGATTATTTGAAGACTTTTACTCACAAAAATTAATACATTGATCCCTCTTTGGTGAACCCAACGTTCTTAGTCAGGGTAGACTTTTTTTTTTTTTTTTTTTATTCAGAGGAACGAAGGCTAGTTGGAAAGGTGGTCCATGTAATGTCCACTACTTAAGTTACAGGGTAGATTGTAAAGATATACTGGCCATTCATTGCATGTGCAAGTATCAATATGAAAAGCAAACAGTGCTGAAGGCTAAAGCCGATTTCGAAGATATAGTTCAAACATAGATAAAGAGAATAATAAACTAGTTTGGCTGTTTTGTTACAATCCGAAACAAGACGTAGAAGACACAGCATGCAAGAGCAGCCCACGGCTTCACCGGCCATCAGGAAACACTGACCCTGGTAATAACAGATATTAAGTGGATACCATGTTGCGATGCACACGTAACAAAGAGCGTTGAGTCGCTACCTTACAATATAGTTAATCGTACAGGTTGGTTGGTTGGTTTTGGGGAAGGAGACCAGACAGCGTGGTCATCGGTCTCATCGGATTAGGGAAGGATGGGGAAGGAAGTCGGCCGTGCCCTTTCAGAGGAACCATCCCGGCATTTGCATGGAGTGATTTAGGGAAATCACGGAAAACCTAAATCAGGATGGCCGGACGCGGGATTGAACCGTCGTCCTCCCGAATGCGAGTCCAGTGTCTTACCACTGCGCCACCTCGCTCGGTAATCGTACAGGCAATCAAAGTTTGCCAAAATACTCTGACGTACGAGAGTCGTTCCGAAAGTAATTCCTACTACATTTTTGGCCTGACCTTCAATGTCCGCGCATGATGTCACTGGTTTAGTGCTAATGCTTAAACCTTCCTCTTTGATTTGCAGGTGGTTCCGTTGCTCTGCGGTAGTTTGCGTCAGCAGAGGAGTGTTCCAAAATGGAGTCTGATATGGACGCGCATATGAAACAGCGATGTGTGATTGAATTCTTCACCGCTGAAGAAATTGCGCCGGATGAAATCCATCGAAGCTTGATAAAGACGCTTGGGAAACAATGTTAGAAAATGTTGGTTATCGCAAAGTCTGTGATAGATGGGTCCCCAGGATGCTTACAATAGAACAAAAAACTCATCCAATGAAAATTTATCGAGACCTGCTGGACCAATATGAAACTGAAGGAGACAATTTTCTGAACAGCATAGTCACCAGAGATGAGACGTGGTGTCACCACTACGAGCCGGAACCCAAAAAACAGTCTATGGAGTGCCGAAATGCGTATTGTCTGTCAAGGAAGAAATTCAAGACACAGCTGTGTGCAGACAAAGTGTTGTGCGCAGTCTTCTGGGACAGCTAGGGTGTGGTTCTTTTGTATGTCATGCAGCCTGTAGAAACTGTCAGTTCAGCACCCTACGAGACCACACTAAGCTGAAAGCCCGTATTTCCAGGGTAAGGTCAGAGAAGAACACTAACGTTAACCTGCAACATAACGCCAGGCTCCACAAGAGTTTTGCGACCATGAAACTCACTGCAAAATTCGGATGGATTGTCTTATCACATCCACTATATGGTCCAGATCCAGTGCCTTCAGACTTCCATCTCTTTGAGCCTCTGAAAGGGACTACGTTGCGAACATTTTCAAGACTCGGATGCCGTAACTGAGCGGTTAGCCTCAGGTGGTTCCAATTTGTTAAGCGTGGCATGCACGCTCTGGTTCGGCGTTGGCAGAAGTGCACAATAAATAGTAATGACTATGTGGGAAAATGACAGTCTGTAGCTGAAATATTGCTCTATTTAGCTGTGCTGTTGTGATTTATGTATCTCCTGTAATGTCCACGAATAAAAATAGGAGAGATTACTTTCAGAACGATCCCCCTGTTAAATACAACTGACTATTCAACGTGTACTGTACACATCTTTTTGTGTCTACAAAATTTCCACTTCCTCCAATATAATCAAAAATTTATTTTTTTGTTTTGCTATAGATTATTAAGAGATTTTCAGCAAGACTTGTGATAATATGCCTCTCTTCCCGTACGTGAGACGTTAATTTAGATTTCGAATTTTTTAAAATTAAGACAAAATTCAATGATTGCCCAAAAAACACGTAAAAGTTTGCAGGAATATCTTAATTGTACAAATTTCCAGTACAGTTTATATTTCAATTCCTATATATAAAAGGCGATATCCCAGGTGACTGACTCACTCAATGACTCATCATTGCCCCGCCCAAGCCACTAAGGATAGAAACAGTTTTTTCCAGATAGTGTCGACCTTGTACTGTAGGTGTCGTTTAAGAAGGGACTTTTCGGTATCCCATCCGTAGGGGGATGAAATAAGAGCTAAAATATATCGTAATTAAAGCGATTTTGACGCTAGAACTACGAAAACTCGTACTTGGACTTGGTCAGAAATAAAAAAATACAGTTTCGGTATTTTTGGAAATTCAACCCCCAAGGGGTGAACCAGCGGATGAAAGGCTTTTTTAAAATATATTGTTTTGAAGGAAATTTTGAAGCTAGAATTATGAAAATTATTCTGCTTTTCCGTCAGAAATAAAAAATAGAACTTCAATTTTTCTGGGAAGTCAATCCCAAAGAAGGTGAAATAGGGGGTGAAATAGAGGGTGAAATGTTTTATGAAATTATTTTATTATGAAACCATTTTTCAAGCTCAGTCAATGAGAACTTGAATTTGTCTTCTTAGTTAGAAACACAAAAAAAATTCTTTCAATGTTTTAGAAAATAAAACTGCTATGTGTGTAAAATGGTGGATAAAAGGTTTTTATGGAAATATTTCATTATGCAAGCATTTCTCAAACTAAAACGATGAAAATTTTACTTGGCCTCCCTATTAGAAATTCAAAAAATACTCGTTTCACTGCCTTAGGAAGTCGAAGCATTTTTAAAACTAAATCTTGGAAAATTGGTATTTGGCCGCTTCTCGGCTATGAATGAGAAAGTATGTATTTCACTGCTTTTGGATATTCATCCCCTATGTGAATGAAATAGTGCCCATCTGATTCACTGATTCATTATAGCCCAGCCCAAACCGGATAGAAAGTTCAAATTTGGAGAGGGTGTCGATATTATACAGTAGGCGCCGTTTAAGAAGAAATTGTTCGAAATTCCACTCCTAAGGGGCAGAAATAGCGATAAGGCAATTTTGGAACTAGAACTACGAAACTTAGTATTTTGTCTCCCAGTAAGAAAATAAAAAAAAAAAACGTGTTTCAGCAATTTTGGAGATTCGTCCACTAAGGTCGTGAAATAATCGGTGAAAGTTGTTTGAAAATAAATCATTATTAAAGAACAGCTACAGCATTTCAAAGTTACATTTACGCAATCCGACTTCTCGGTTAGAAATAAAATAAAGTGTTTTAGGGCTTTTGGAAATTGAACTCCCTAAGTGAGTGAAATGGGAGATTAAAAGTCTTGCGAAACTCTCTGATTAAGGAGTCATTTTTAAAGCTAAATCTATGAAAACTTGAATTTGTTTCATTGGTTAGAAATAAAAAAAAGTATTCAGCTGTTTTTGGAAACAGCCCCTAAATTGGAAATGAAAATTTTAAAAACAAATCTTGTTATATTAAAATAAATTTGAAGCTAAATCTGTGAAAACTGGTATTTCATTTCTCGGTTTTATATAAAGATACATGCTTAGGAGATTAAAGTTTCAATGGAAATATTACAACAAGAACGTACCAAAGACATGATTAACAAAAACCTTGGACTCCAGGTACCAGAATAGCTTTTTGGTCAGAGCACATTCGGAAAAGACGATGATTCTAAGGCTTTAATTAGTGTGAAAAGTTTAGAAGGTGGTGCAATTTATGAACGACATATAAATGAGAAAGCTATCCGCAAGATGGGTTCCACGATTGCTCATGCTTGACCAAAAACGGAATCGTGTGAAGTGTTACAAGGATTGTTTGCAGCTGTTCAGGAAGAATCTGCAGGACTTTAAGCGTCGTTTCGTCACTGTGGATGAAACATGGATACATTACTATACTCCTGAGACCAAACAACAATCTAAACAATGGGTTGCCATGGGAGAATCTGCACCAAAAAAGGCGAAGACCATTCCTTCGGCCAGAAAGGTTATGGCGACTGTGTTTTGGGATTCGCAAGGGATAATCCTCATCGACTACCTGGAAAAGGGGAGAACTATTACAGGTGCATGTTATTCATCAGTATTGGACCGTTTGAAAACCGAGCTGCAAGAAAAACGCCGGCGATTCGACCGCAAAAAAGTCCTTTTCCATCACGACAATGCACCAGCACACACCTCAGCAGTTGTGCTCACAAAATTAATGGAAATAGTATTACAACTCATTTCACGTTCCCCCCATTCTCCAGACTTGGCTCCCTCGGAGTACGTTTTGTTCCCCAATTTGAAGAAATGGCTGGCGGGACAAAGATTTTATTCAAACGAGGAGGTGATTGCCACAAGTAATAGCTACTTTGCAGACTTGGACTATTCCAATTATTCGGAAGGGATCAACAAATTAGAACATCTTTGGACTAAGTTTATAAGTCTAAAAGGAGACTATGCCGAAAAATAAAAACGGTTTATCCCCAAACACGTAAGTAGTTTTTATTTTTGCACCGATTTTCAAACGCCTCTCGTACCCTACAGTCAAATGCGCTAAGGGTGAGCAGTTGTTCGTCGGTGGCTAGACGCCCAAATTCTGTGAGAGTGACGACGACCGTTCGTGTCGCTGCAGGCCGTGCCGGTGACAGAAACGCGTCCTGCATCCGACAAGCCGCCTGCCTGCTTGACTGCCCCCGAAGGCAGCCGACGACCGCCGACTGCAGCCGACACGGGCGCCAGCATTCGCCGTTAATATTCATGCCGGCCGCCCGGCCGTGTTGGCTGATGCGGGGGCAGCGGGGCGCGGGGGTGTGCCGGGCGTTATGTTGCGACCCGGAATATGCGCGGCGGAGCCGCTGGCCAACGCCATGAATGTTGCATGCGCCGACCCGGCGGCCGCGGGCGCGGGAGCGGTCCGTCTCCTGGCGCGACGCACGCCCGCCGTCGCTCGCGTGTCTGCGCGCACACGCACACTTTTATAATTACCTGCAAATGTCAGTGGACGAACCCGGCCGAAAGGTAAAAGCCGCACTTATTAAAAATTTGATGACTGTCAAATCGCAGTGCGATGGAATCTGCCTGTCGGGGATGTACGGCACCCCTTGTGTCAAAGCCGCATTTTATTTCTTTATTTTCCACTTTTACAATTTTGTATTGCCTCGGCAGATATCATGTCTCATTCGCTGAATAAAGTTGTACTGCACAACACACACAATCGGGAGTAATATTTCAGTTCCCACGCTGGCTGAAGGAGCCGGTTACTTAGTTACGTGTTCCATAGACCTTCTGAACGATTATTTTATCGAAATAATTCAGAACGAGTATGTTTACAGATTATGTATACATGATAACTGCTAACAATAATGAACACATTATCATTGTATTCCTACTCATGTAACTGCACTTAAAAAGAGGTCTTCTTTTCCTGACTACCAGTTTTTTAAGTATAAATTAGTCAATGGAATAAAGATGGAGTTATCCAGGAGAAATGATTTTAAATTAGATTTAAAACTTGCTTCGCTACCTGTCAGACATTTTCTGTTATTGGTAAGTGTACAAAAATTTTTATTGCCACGTATTGAACTCGTTTCTGAGCCACTGACAGCTGCACAGATGGATAATAAAGATCATTTCTCCATGCAGTTTTGTGGGTATGTACACTTGACAGCAAAGAAAGTGGGTCACACCTGAATTCCAACGTGTAGGCTGCACCTGAATGTATGCAACAAACATAGCATATCTGTGTTGCACATCGTTGCAACACTCCACAGTACAGTCGTCGTAAGATACACAATGGGTATAGCTAGGGACTACTAGAGAACACCGGTCTTTATGACAGTCTGTCCAGATGTAAAGTAACACCACAAGATCTTCTGTAGAAGAGATCAGACAGTCCATAACGTTTGTAAAATAAACTTAATTACAATAAGTGACATTTCAAACGTTATGGAACAACTAATTTTGTCACATAAATCGTTCAGTAATCCATAGGCACAATTAAATATTTGAAACAGTATATGGATTTATAAAGTTGTATGGCAATTGGAAACAAGTTCTTTGCTGTCTAAAAGGTTTACCCAACACATGCTGAACGTCTTCAACGTTCAACGGGGAGTGGTTTTGCATCAACTTTATGTAATACTAAGCAGTTAAAAGAAAACGGATTAACGGCGGCAAGCACTCTACGGAAATCCCAACATCAACAGCGAATCACATGTAATATCATTGTTCACATTGCTCATCAACAGTTACTTGTACACAAAGTTGTACTTTAAATGACATGACCAACGTCTTCGTTCTGGATCCGGATGCAAACTCAGGACGTAAAGCCATTGTTAACCAAGCAAAGCTTTGTGCCTTATCGAGACTCGAACACTAGGCAGAAAGAGACGTCAAATATTGACGTTTGCTCCAGTATCAGTTATCAATTCTCAACTTGAACGTAAATGACGCTAATGTTTGTACGAAACCAGGAATCCTAACATGACAATTACCTTCTTGGTAATTAACCTCGAAAGACGTTGCATATTGTTGTATTGTCAAGGAACAAAAGATGCACATGTTTAAAATTGAAATGCCATCATGTAATGCTGATGACAAGGATGCGAACCCAGCATCTAATCAGATTGTTGAATAAGTACGTAAAATCATAATGTAGATATCACAGTTTGTCACCAGTAGTGAGGTTGGAACCTTAAATGACGACCGAAGTCGTATTGCCTGACCGGGATTCGAACCCGGCCCCTACCGCTGTCGTTGTCTAACCAGGAACAGACGAGAAATGACCAATGTTGGTCCACCATTAGCGAGATGCGCGCACGTTTGTCTAGAAATAAGGTGACGAAAACGTCTGTGCTGACTGAGGGTCGAACGCCGCATACATGGTTATGAAGACATGTTAATAATGAAATTCTTATTCAGTAGCATGTTTAGTTGCAAACCTTAAGGCCTTTCTCATCCCTAGTAACGTGTTGCCTAATATCTGCGATATCATGTTGTTAATTTACAAGTGGATTGACTGCCGCAAATAGCAATGTTCTGTAGTAGTCGTGTATCATTTAGATGTAAATAAAGTGCCTCAGCAGAAAGTAATTTACGTCGTGAAGCACGTATTGTTTCAGAGACACTGAGTACATGTTATAAGTGCACAAAACGTGTATTACACAGGGTGTTACAAAAAGGTACGGCCAAACTTTCAGGAAACATTCCTCACACACAAATAAAGAAAAGATGTTATGTGGACATGTGTCCGGAAACGCTTAATTTCCATGTTAGAGCTCATTTTAGTTTCTTCCACCTACGCTCAATGGAGCACGTTACCATGATTTCATACGGGATACTCTACCTGTGCTGCTAGAACATGTGCCTTTACAAGTACGACACAACATGTGGTTCATGTACGATGGAGCTCCTGCACATTTCAGTTGAAGTGTTCGTACGCTTCTCAACAACAGATTCGGTGACCGATGGATTGGTAGAGGCGGACCAATTCCATGGCCTCCACGCTCTCCTGACCTCAACCCTCTTGACTTTCACTTATGGGGGCATTTGAAAGCTCTGGTCTACGCAACCCCGGTACCAAATGTAGAGACTCTTCGTGCTTGGCCGGCCGTGGTGGCCGTGCGGTTCTAGGCGCCTCAGTCCGGAACCGCGTGACTGCTACGGTCGGAGGTTCGAATCCTCCCTCGGGCATGGGCGTATGTGATGTGCTTAGGTTAGTTAGGTTTAAGTAGTTCTAAGAATGGTTCAAATGGCTCTGAGCACTATGGGACTCAACTGCTGTGGTCATAAGTCCCCTAGAACTTAGAACTACTTAAACCTAACTAACCTAAGGACATCACACACATCCATGCCCGAGGCAGGATTCGAACCTGCGACCGTAGCAGTCGCACGGTTCCGGACTGCGCGCCTAGAACCGCGAGACCACCGCGGCCGGCAAGTAGTTCTAAGTTCTGGGGAACTGATGACCTCAGATGTTAAGTCCAATAGTGCTCAGAGCCATTTTTGTCTTCGTACTCGTATTGTGGACGGCTATGATACAATACGCCATTCTCCAGGGCTGCATCAGCGCATCAGGGATTCCATGCGACGGAGGGTGGATGCATGTGTCCTCGCTAACGGAGGACATTTTGAACATTTCCTGTAACAAAGTGTTTGGAGTCACGCTGGTACGTTCTGTTGCTCTGTGTTTCGATTCCATGATTAATGTGATTTGAAGAGAAGTAGTAAAATGAGCTCTAACATGGAAAGTAAGCGTTTCCGGACACATGTCCACATAACATATTTTCTTTCTTTGTGTGTGAGGAATGTTTCCTGAAAGTTTGGCCGTACCTTTTTGTAACACCCTGTATACTACGTATATACTACTATTTGGAGAAGATGCCGCCAAACCTGTTTACTTTTACATTCCGCTTAGTTGTCGTGGTTGAATACACGTTTTCTTAAGGCTACATCTAATGCAGAGTGCTTGCAAGAAAGAATAGTTTCTTGAGTCATGCTATTGCAAGCTAGTTGAAATATTTTGTGGTAGCTATGTTTAAAATGAATGTATTTTTGAACGTATTGTTCGTCAAATGTTTGAATGAATCGTCAACTGTAGTTGTGCCTGCACATGTTACAGCACAATAGCTGTAGCTGCGTCAGTTTATACTACAGGCTTGGGTAGGTTAGGTGTAACGTTTGATCCTTCAAGGGGTGATCGTGGCTTTGCGGCCCGGGTCTGTACTAGCCGCGGCTCGCGAGCTACGGGCCAGCCAGGCTGGCCGAGGCGAGACGGAAGTGAGCGAGCTGGCGGTGGCGTTGGTGGGCCATCAGCCCAGGACGAGCCAGCACGGCTGCGCCCCATGCCTCTGCCGCTCCGTTTGACGTAAATATGTTTACCTCCTCTCCTGGCCTCAGTATAAGAGCGGCAAGCAGAAACACACATCAGGCTGTCTGCCGTAATGGCTCACTGGGAGAGGTCTATTTGAGATAGAGTCGTCGCTCTCACTGAACAAGGAGGATGTTCCATCACAGAAGGTGGCAGAAGGTATGGCGTACCACATACCACTGCAACGAGATGGGGGAGGATCTTGTCTTGAAAGAGGCACCGCCAACAGGGCTCCTAGTTCAGGCAGGAAGAGAGTGAGCTCAGAGCAGGAAGACAGGGACCTAGTGTCTAGGAGCAGAGAAAATCCCTTTCTGAACGCGAAGCAGTTGCGGCACGAGACCAACTTCCCCGGCTCCAGTGACACGATTCGCCGAAGGCTGAGGGACGTTGGACTGCATGCACGACGATCCGCCATGAAACGAGCTCAGCGAAGACAACGTTTTATACCGGCTAGCATTTGCGGAGCTCCATCTGAGGACGTCGAGGGACAACGTCATTTTCACTGATGAGAAGGTGTTTTCCACCAGTAACGACAGTCCACGAATCGTTTACAGGCCGCAAGGGACTCGCCATTGACGCGAATATGTAACCATGACGAGAAGAAATGGCCGGCTGGCTGTTACCTGCTGGGGTTGGATTTCTGCGAGAGGGGCGATAATTCTTCACAGGAGAGAAGGAACTTTGGACAGCGTTCATTCAGTCCGGAACCGCGTGACTGCTACGGTCGTAGGTTCGAATCCTGCCTCGTGCATGGATGTGTGTGATGTCCTTAGGTTAGTTACGTTTAAGTAGTTCTAAGTTCTAGGGGACTAATGACCTAAGATGTTGAGTCCCATAGTGCTCAGAGCCATTTGAACAGTTTGACAGCGTTCGGTATGCCCACATATTGGAAAATGTGATGCTTTCGTCAGTGCGAATGCTGTACGCAGAAGGGGACGTCACATTGAAGGAAGAACATTCTCCCATTCACAAGTCTGCATTTGTTCAACAGCGGCTCTCCACGATTGGCGTCAACGTCATGGACTGGTCGCCACGGGCAGCTGATATGAACCCCATGGAAAACATGTGGGCTGAGGTCACCAGAATATTAACAGAGAACTGGCCGTGAAACCAACCAACTACTGCGTACGCTCTTTGGGAGTGCGTCCTGGAAGCCTGGGAGGAAGTTGCTTCTTCAGGCTGTTACGTCTGACGACTTATGCATTCTATGCCAAGACGCATGATAGAAGTACAAAATAAGGAAGGATTCTGGATAAAATATTAGAGTCCTTAAAATGTTCCCCTCCATCTATGAATATACCCTCCGCCCTCCACACAATACGCAAACGATTTCATATTATGTTTACTCGTTGTTAATATCTCCTCTATTCTCTCTCTCTCTCTCTCTCTCTCTATCGCCGCAAGTTCCCTTCTATTCCATTCCCCCAAAACTGTATAAACAAATCTAGCGGTTTCCATTGACGCTACATTTTCTCTTTTAATTGCCGCTGTCTTTACTCTCTATCATTCCTCTCAACACCTATGAAACCGTATTCTTTGATCTCCCCTCCCCTACAACCCATTCTTCGTTCTCAAAAACAGTCCTTCCTTATCTCTCGGTCCTAAGATAAAACGCCGGCCGGTTTGGCCGAGCGGTTCTAGGCGCTGCAGTCTGGAACCGCGCTGCTGCTACGGTCGCAGGTTCCAATCCTGCCTCGGGCATGGATGTACGTGATGTCCTTAGGTTAGTTAGGTTTAAGTAGTTCTAAGTTCTAGGGGACTGATGACCTCAGATGTTAAGTCCCATAGTACTCAGATCCATTTGAACCATTTTTAAGATAAAACGAACTGTGGCACACATCTAAGTAAGCAACACTTTGTAAGCATTTCACGCTTATATTTTGAACTTCTGCTTTTCTATCCATTCCCAGATCCCGCCCTCCTTCCTGTTACCCGTCCCTACATCTAAATGAATACTCTGCAATTCATAATTATGTGCTTGGGAGGGGGTTCTGGTGGATTAATCTTGTATTGGCGTGTAAAACGTGTAGGTTCACATCTAACGTCAGGCGTAGATTTTTAACACACACCACTAGTAACGCCAAGTGCAGAATGCCAGTAAGCTCCGTAGTTCAATATCCGCAGTAAAGATAACGTCCCTTCGCTGCCGACTGTGGCAGAGCGGCAATCGTTAAGCTGTGACAGATGGAGAAACCCCGGAAGGCAGAGACTCTGTCACCAGCAAGCAGTCGTAAACTAGAAAACGTATTTAATTTAATGAACCAATGGCCATGTAAGTTCACAAGGCTCTTACTTCATTTGAAACTGAGACGCTGAAAATTGTAGTGCTGGACTGGGATTCGAATTCGATTTCACTGTGTTCCCCAAGATTGCAAACTCTTCTAGGCCTCGTCGAAAGGCACCTATCAGCACAAAATATTCATTATTTCATTTCAAGCCCTAGCATGTGCACTCCGAACTACTAGTGAAAAATAGTTGCATTTTCAACGTCTCTTCGTGCGTTGTCAGCTGTAACGTGTTCGTTTCAACTCACAGCCACATGATGAGCTTTTCATCACAACATTAAAAGATCAAACGTTTCCTTACATCTTTTTAAGTTCAAACTTTCCTCTCCATCCTACTGGCGAAAACGGATTTGAGTTTGTCGTTGTGTTCGTTGTGATCACAAACGACGATATGTTGTGGATTCAACTTCTAGCCAGCAGAATATTTTCCATCACATCACTGAAAGTACAAACATGTCACTCGTAGCTATTATTGGAAAAGAATTTGATAGTAAAAGTGTCTTCATGACCACGTGTGCGGGGTTTGAATTCCATTCAGCACAGAACTTTTCGTCGCCTTTCTAGTTAAACATGCGCACATCTCGCTACTGGTGAACCAACAATAGCTATTTATCGTCTTTTCCTTGCTAGAATACGACGGCACTAGATGCTGGGTTCGAATCCCAGTCAGGTAAAAACAATTCTATCGTCATTTAAGGTTCCAACATCTTCCTATTGGTGAAAACATTTTATATTTAACTTCTGATTTTACGTACTTCGTTACCAATCCGATTGGGTGCTGAGTTCACATCTCTGTCACAAGCTTTATATGATGGCATTTCAATTTTAAACATGAGCATACCTTTTTCCTTGTGAATGACACCATATTAAACGTCGCTGGGGTAGTTCCCAGGAAGGTAGCTGTTATGACAGGACTCGCAGTTCAGTACAAACATTTTCGTCATTTATTTTCAGGATCTGAATTGATAACTGATACTGGTGTAAACGTCTCTTTATGCCTAGTGATCGGGTCTCAATAAAGCACAAACAAAGCTTAGCTTAGTTAGCAATGTCTATAGGCGCTGGGTTTAAATCCAGGTCCAGAACGACGACGTTGGCCTTGTCATTTAAAGTTCAAATTTGTGTACACGTAGCTGTTGATGTGTTACGAGAACAATGATATTACTGGTGATTCCCTGTTAATGTTGAGATTTCCGTAGAGTGCTTGTTGCCGTTACTGGTTCGTCCAATATCCAGTTTCCGGAGCCCCTCGCCGTTGAGCGACGTTCAGCACGTGGATGCAAAACCTTTACGAAAGCGAAAAACCTTTCTCCAATTGCCGTACAGCTTTGTAACTACGTCTATTGTCTCAAGTATTTAATTTTGACTAAGGATTACTGTACGATATATATAAAATAATCCGTTTTCTCAGAACTTTTGGAATGTCACTTGTTGTAACTAAGGTTAGTTTATGAGTGTTATGGGATGTCTCATCACTAAGAACGTGTTTTCTAATACGTTTTGTATGACGATATTAGTTGGCGCTTTGACTGACTGCCATAAAGGCCTTTGGTCTCTAGTAGTCTCTTGCGGTACACATTGTGTGTAGTCAAACAACTGTACCCCATGGGGTTTTGCTGTTTAGAGGACATGCAACCCAGTTACGTTATGTTGGTTGTATTCGGCAGTGACCCATTTTTTTTTTTTTTTTGCTGTCAAGTGTACATCATTGTTCTTCTTAAATTGTGATGGATTATTTATAACGAATTTCACTAGCGAAAATATGTACTGTGATGGGGCAGTTAAAATGCCTAGCTCCTGGAAGAGGTACCTAAATGACGTCCGTGGGTGGACACCACTGGTGGATGTTCGCCAATTTTTGAAACGCTTATATGCGTCGTCTAGACAAAAATCAAGCTGATGGTTCAAAGACTGGATACAATATAGGAGAATCAAGTTAAGTCAAGGGTACTTTACAGCGTAGCGAAGAAGACCTCCATGATGCATTTAAAAAGTGGTAGAAAGGTTACAATCGATTTCTTAGTTGCCATGGGAACTACTTTCAAGGGGATGGTGTAGAATAAGACCTAGGCAAAAGTGCTCATTTTGGCTAACATTTTCCCACAATTTTTTTATACCATATGAAACCAATCCACATCAGTTGAACTCGACTACACTACCGATGTTGGGATGCGTCGACCCTTCACCTTTATGATGGCTTGAGCTCTGTTGTGGTGTGGTCTCTGAATGAATGAAGATGTGCAGCCCTTTCTTCCTCCACAGCCAAAACCAGAGAAAGTTGTACGTTGAGGTCTGGAGCGAAGTCGACGTTCTGCTTCATTCCACAGGTTTTCTGTAGGGTTCAAGTTAGGACTCTGGGCAGAATATACTGTTTCAAAAATTTTGTTGTCCACAAACCATTGTCTCACAGATATTGCATTATGACAGGGTCCATTTCCATGCTGATAAAAACAATCATCATCTTCTAACTGCTCCATCACGAGGAGGAAGATGAACTCATTAAGCATGGCAGATGTCGCAAAATGACAGAATACAGCTACTGAGAAATCTTTCAAAAAATAGTAATTTACAGATTCATCATATGACTAAACTAGTAACATCAGCGTAATCTTGACACTCAGGTGCATGTACTGGGACCTTAATGAAATGTGTGTTATAAAAACTACGGAGTTACGTTGACGCTATAAATGCATTATAATATACAAATCATAATATAAATTAATAAATGTTGAATGCTGAAAGTCACACACCTGGTATATATTTATTGAATTATCCCATGTCTTGCATTCTTTTAATAATTTAAATGTGACAGAGCATCTTCTTCTCCGTAGTTACACAGAAAGGGAGCGCAGCGTGATATTTTGGGGCTTTCCTTCGTGCACATGTATCATAAGCGTAGTTTACTAAGTGATGTCTTGTTCAATTAATTACTTGTTTAATTCAGCCTATAGTAATGAAACTCGTCTGTTGAATGAGGCACATTCAACGTAATATTGTATGGCCTATTTAATAGAGCACAAAGAGCTGTTCTCGTTGAGTAATCCACCTTTACTGTCAATCACGTATTAACAACTATTCCTATGTCAGTTATATGGAGCACATGTATATATACATGTTATTTTTTATTAACTGTGCGAAAACTGTTACGCGTAGGACGTTGTGTTTGCTATGAGTTATACAGGGAGAGAAAGACGCTTCTTTTAATGTAGTATATGTTGCGTTTGTGAAGTATGTATATATTAAATGGTGGTCCATTTTATGTATTTTCTGTTCATTGCTCAAGACGGTCAATGAGCTAAGCTATATGTTGGGGGTGTTAGCGTGGTGTAGACGTTGTAAAGTGATTGAGTTTGGGCAGCAAGTGGCGGCGCGTATACTATAAATATCGTTTGGACTTAGAAGCATTTCTGACCTGTTGGAACAGTAACTTTTCGTGAGTGTTTGATACTTTACTTTGTCTGTATTTTTGAAACGGAATGTACTCACGGTTACGAGAGTGTCGATATGCCAATTACTATAGAAGAGGTAGGGTATCCAGTATTACAATCAGAATTTAAAAGAGCTTTGGAAGATTTAAGATCCAATAATGCAGAAGGGATAGATAACATTCCATCAGAATTTCTGAAATCATTGAAGGAAGTGGTAACAAAACTAGTATCCACATTAGTGTTTAGAATGTATGGGTCTGGCGATGTACCTTCAGACTTTCGGAAAAACGTCATCCACACAATTCCGAAGAACGCAGGAGCCCATAAATGCGAGAATCATCGCACAATCAGCTTAACAGCTCATGCGTCCAAGCTGCTGATAAGAGTAATATGCAGGAGAATGGAAAAGAAAATTGAGGAGGGGTTAAATGACGATCATTTTGGCTTTAGGAAAGGTAGAGGCACCAGTGAGGCAATTCTGACGTAGTGGTTGATAATGGAAGCAGGACTGAAGAAAGATCATCATACGTTCTAGGATTTGTCGACCTGCAAACCCTATCGACGATTTAGTATGTCAAATGGTGCAAGATGTTCGAAATTCTGAAAAAAGTATAAATTATAGGGAAAGACGGGTAATATACAGTGTGTACAAGGGCCTAGAAGGAACAATAAAAGTGTAAGTGTAAGAACGAAGTGCTAGGCTTAAAATGGGTGTAAGACAAGGATGTAGTCTTTCGCCCCTGCTGTTCGATCTATACATCGAAGAAGCAATGATGGAATTAAAAAAGTGAACAAAACTAGAATTAAAAGTCAGAGTGAAAGGATATCAATGATAAGATTTGCTGATGAGACTGCTATCCTCAGTGAAAGTGAATGAATACATGATCTGCTGAACGGAATGAGTAAAGAATGTCGACTGAAATAAATCGAAGAGAGACAAAAGTAATGAGAAGTAGCTGAAATGAAAACAGCGAGAGAGAGATTGGTAATCACGAAATAGGTGCCGTTGATTAATTCTGCCACATATGCTGATTATTATTGTAATTTTATTTCAGTCTTAAACGCCTGTTTGTAGGGCCATAGTTTTAATTAATTATGTTTTTCATTTTACTAATCGAACATATCATGACTTAGTTTAATCTGAATCCTCTTGTTTTGCTTACTGTCAATTATTCTAAGGAATACAGCTGTTTCTACCATATTTATTAATATTTTATGTATTTTATCTTTTTTTTATTTAAATTCGCTTAACTTGTCGACACTTAGACAAATGGCTCTGAGCACTATGGGACTTAACTTCTGAGGTCATCAGCTTAGAACCACTTAAACCTACCTAACCTAAGGATATCACACACATCCACACCCGAGGCAGGATTCGAACCTGCGACCGTAGCAGTCGCGCGGTTCCAGACTGTAGCTGCTGCGCAAGAAAGCAGATAGTTGACAACTCGATCCTATGACGATATTGAGTTTATATTTCAGAGTCGAGCATTTGAGGAACTGTGCTCGTGAGCTGTATGTTGAATTTAGTTTTCTCAGCTCTCTCTTCGATTTATTTCAGTCGACATTCTTTACTCATTCCGTTCAGCACATCATGTAATCTTTCACTTTCACTAGCGTAGCAGTATCATCAGAGAATCTTATCATTAATATCCTTTCACTCTGGATTTTAATTCTAGTTTTGTTCACTTTCTTTTTTCCATCATTGTTTCTTCGATGTATAGATCGAACAGTAGGGGCGAAAGACTACATCCTTCAACATGTACCATTTTCTTTAGCACAATACATAGACTACATCCTAACCACGAGAAACACTCCCACACCATAACACCTCCTCCTCCACCTTCCACTGTTGGGATTTCACATCATTATAGGTAACATTTCCAGGACTTCAACAAACGCAAACCTCTCCATAGATTGACACAGGGCGTAGTGTGATTCGTCACTCCAAATCACTCGTTTCTAGTCATCCACTCTCCAGTGGCGTCGTCCTTAACTGCACTCCATGCATCACTTAGCACAGACTAACGAAAATGTGTGGCTTCTGAGGAGCTACTCAACCATTGTACCCTATTCTCTTTAACTTCGTACGCACACTCGTTGTGCTAGCTGTACTGCTCCGGAAATAACAAGTGATTCACTTGTTTCATATGATTTTTTACTACCACCCTTTCAGTGCTTTGCGGTCCTTGACCGTCAGTATAATAGGCCGGCCACGTCTTGGTTTAGCTGCAGTTGTTCCTTCGCATTTCTACCTCACGCTCACCTCAAAATCACATCACATCATATTAATTAGCCAGCGTCAGAAGGGTTGAAATGTCCCTTATGGATCTGTTACTTAAGTGACATATAGTTCGAAGCCCCTGACGTCTCCAGACCGATCCAATGTGCTGTCACCGCTGCTCTCCTGAACACACTACTCCCTGCCTCATATTACACTCCTGGAAATTGAAATAAGAACACCGTGAATTCATTGTCCCAGGAAGGGGAAACTTTATTGACACATTCCTGGGGTCAGATACATCACATGATCACACTGACAGAACCACAGGCACATAGACACAGGCAACAGAGCATGCACAATGTCGGCACTAGTACAGTGTATATCCACCTTTCGCAGCAATGCAGGCTGCTATTCTCCCATGGAGACGATCGTAGAGATGCTGGATGTAGTCCTGTGGAACGGCTTGCCATGCCATTTCCACCTGGCGCCTCAGTTGGACCAGCGTTCGTGCTGGACGTGCAGACCGCGTGAGACGACGCTTCATCCAGTCCCAAACATGCTCAATGGGGGACAGATCCGGAGATCTTGCTGGCCAGGGTAGTTGACTTACACCTTCTAGAGCACGTTGGGTGGCACGGGATACATGCGGACGTGCATTGTCCTGTTGGAACAGCAAGTTCCCTTGCCGGTCTAGGAATGGTAGAACGATGGGTTCGATGACGGTTTGGATGTACCGTGCACTATTCAGTGTCCCCTCGACGATCACCAGTGGTGTACGGCCAGTGTAGGAGATCGCTCCCCACACCATGATGCCGGGTGTTGGCCCTGTGTGCCTCGGTCGTATGCAGTCCTGATTGTGGCGCTCACCTGCACGGCGCCAAACACGCATACGACCATCATTGGCACCAAGGCAGAAGCGACTCTCATCGCTGAAGACGACACGTCTCCATTCGTCCCTCCATTCACGCCTGTCGCGACACCACTGGAGGCGGGCTGCACGATGTTGGGGCGTGAGCGGAAGACGGCCTAACGGTGTGCGGGACCGTAGCCCAGCTTCATGGAGACAGTTGCGAATGGTCCTCGCCGATACCCCAGGAGCAACAGTGTCCCTAATTTGCTGGGAAGTGGCGGTGCGGTCCCCTACGGCACTGCGTAGGATCCTACGGTCTTGGCGTGCATCCGTGCGTCGCTGCGGTCCGGTCCCAGGTCCACGGGCACGTGCACCTTCCGCCGACCACTGGCGACAACATCGATGTACTGTGGAGACCTCACGCCCCACGTGTTGAGCAATTCGGCGGTACGTCCACCCGGCCTCCCGCATGCCCACTATACGCCCTCGCTCAAAGTCCGTCAACTGCACATACGGTTCACGTCCACGCTGTCGCGGCGTGCTACCAGTGTTAAAGACTGCGATGGAGCTCCGTATGCCACGGCAAACTGGCTGACACTGACGGCGGCGGTGCACAAATGCTGCGCAGCTAGCGCCATTCGACGGCCAACACCGCGGTTCCTGGTGTGTCCGCTGTGCCGTGCGTGTGATCATTGCTTGTACAGCCCTCTCGCAGTGTCCGGAGCAAGTATGGTGGGTCTGACACACCGGTGTCAATGTGTTCTTTTTTCCATTTCCAGGAGTGTATAATGGTGGATCCACCTCTCGTGAGATCTAGTTTACGTAGGGTGTAGCCCCTCCAAGCCCACATCGGCATGATGTCCAACAGAAAACGTCTACTGCAATCTCTGCGCAGTGGTTAGTTTTCACTAACTGAAGTCTTTGCAGAATGTGGGTACTGCGATGTTTGCGTACGTCTGGTTATAATTAACCAGTAAGACGGACTCATCTCGAGAGAGATTAGCTCGAAAGTTCAACGAAAGGTAGCCGTTTGACTTTTAGAGGAAAAGAAGCGCGAAGGCAAGAGCAAAGGAAAAAAAAACTCTGCGATAGGCGTTTTGGGTAGTAAGAGCAGTAGCGGATTGCTTGCCATTAGCGACAGATCATGCAAGGCTTAGGTAAGATAGTGCTGATGATCATGCAGGTGGATACCTTTGACGTTGCGAGACGTTGTCACTCAGCGGCTGCAGCTGGGTAACGGTGTTGTCTTCTCGGCCAGCATCAACGTACCTGTAACAGCTGGGTCCATCATCGGCTAGTGTCCGATCGGTCATATACCGGATCCACAGTGTAGCGTAATGTTGGCGGTTTTGCTTAAGCGTTAGTGCTGGAGTTTATCGGCTTTTCCCGCTGTTGCTTGTTGGTTGGCTGTGATAGCAGCTGGCGTATCCAGTCAGTATTGCTTATGTGCAGGGGCTCATCAATGTTGTCACTTGTGAGTGTAGCTCGCCATAGGTGGTTTTGCCCTAGTTAGCAGTGTCTTCGGTCGCTTACGGTTCCACCTATGGTTGTGATCATAGTTCCCCAGATTAAGGTTCAAAGGATTGTTTAATTGTCTGAAGTTGCGTGTGACGAATTTTTTAAATACTTATTTGAGGGTTTCAAGGCGGTATTCATTGTGAAGATACGCGGTACGAGTGTAGCGTGGAGCGTTGCTAATGATGCGTAGCACTTTGTTCTGTATGACCTGCAGGCGGCGCAGGCGTGTGGGAGCTGCATATCCCCAGAAGGGAGCTGCGTACGTCATCAGAGTTCTGATCAGTGTCATGTATATGGACCTCGATACCCTCCTGTTTAGTATATTTTCTCTTTTGAACAGTATGTAGAGTTGTTTGAGACTCACGTGGGCTCTCTTGGCAACGTACTCTATGAGGTCTGAGGGGCCGATCGTAGGGCCTCCCAGGTGCGCTTCATGAACAGGGTTCGGGCTGATGAAGTCTCTAAGCTGGATGCAGTCGTCCACCTTGTTCCAGAGGAAGCTTCTCGGCCCGCAAGGTCTGGGCATTCACAGAGGGTGGGTTTGCTGGTAGTTGGGAGCTCCAACGTCAGGCGCATAATGGGATGGCTGCCAAGAAGTGGAAGCAAGCCAGCGTGCACTCTGTGTGCATACGGGGGGGAGCCATTCCGAATGTGGAAAGGATGCTTCCGGACGCCATGAAGAGTACAGGGTGCAGCCAACTGCAGGTGGTGGCTCATGTCCTGCACCAGTGACGTGTGTCGCTTTGGATCGGAGGAGATTCTCTCTGGTTTCGGGCGGCTAGTGGAAGTGGGAACCACTGCTCATCTTGCTTGCGAGATTAAGGCGGAGTTCACCATCTGTAGCATCGTCGATAGAATCGCCTGTGGTCCTTTGGTAAGGAGCCGAATGGAGAGGCTGAATCAGAGGCTCAAGTAGTTCTGTGACCGTGCAGGCTGCAGATTCCTTGACTTGTGCCGTCGGGTGGTGGATTTCCGGGTTCCGCTTAATAGGTCAGGAGTCCACTACACACAGGAAGCAGCTACATGGGTAGCGGGGGCTGTGTGGAAGAGACTGGGCGGTTTTTTTACGTTACAGGGTCTCGGGAAACCACAGGAAGGGCGTCCGTCTAAAAGGAGGCAGGTAAAACACAGTAAGGTAGTAAGTAGAAACGAGCGGTATTGTAGTTGTAAATTGTCGTAGCTGTGTTTGGTAAGAACCAGAACTCCAAGTCCTAATAGAAAGCACTCAAGCTCAAATAGTTATACGTCCAGAAAGCCGGAAATAAGTTCAGCCGAATTTTTTTCAAACAATCTAACAGTACTTAGAAAGGATAGATTAAATACAGTTGGTGTTGGAGTATTTATTGCTGCCAGAAATAGTTTACCTTGTAGTGAAATTGAAGTAGATATTTCCTGCGAAACAGTATGGGTAGATGTTATTCTTGACAGGCGGACTAAACTATTAATGGGATCGTTTTACCGACCCCCGACTCAGAAGATATAGTTGCGGAACAGTTCAAAGAAAACATGAGTATCATTTCAAATAGGTACCCCATTCATACAGTTATAGATGGTGGTGATTTCAATCTACCCTCGATATGCTGGAAAAATTATACGTTTAAAGCCAGCGGCAGGCATAAACGTCATCCGAAATTGTACTGAATGCTTTCCCAGAAAATTATTTTGAACAATCAGTTCCTGAGTCCATTCTAAGCGAAAATGGTTGCGAAAGCATACTTGACATCTTGGCAACAAATAATCCTGGACAAATAGGGAGTATCGTGACGAATACAGGGATTAGCGACCACAAGGCAGTGGCTGCTAGGCTGACTACCATACCACCTACAACCATCAAAAAGACACGAAAAGTATGTCTAATTAAAAAGCTGACAAAATGCTCTTAATGCCTTTTTAAGAGACACTCTTCACTGCTTCCGATCTGATCATGTAAGTGTAGAAAGTATGTGGAATGATTTCAAAGAGATAGTATCGACGGCAATTGAGAGATATACCACATAAATTAATAAGTGATGGTACTGATCCCCCACAGTACACAAACCGAGTCAGATCGGTGTTGAAGAAGAACCAACGAAAAAAAAGCATGCCAAATTTAAAAGAACGCAAAATCCCCAAGATTGAAAAAGTTTTTCGGAAGTTCGAAATATACAGCCTGCTTAAATGCGGGGTGCTTTTAATAATTACCACACTGAAACTCTGTCTCTGTACCTGACACAAAACCCAAAGAGATTCTGGTCGTCCGTGTACTACACCAGTGGCAAGACTCAATCAATAGCCGGCCGATGTGGCCGAGCGGTTCTAGGCGCTTCAGGCTGGAACCGCGCGAACGCTATGGTCGCAGGTTCGAATCCTGCCTCGGGCATGGATGTGTGTGGTTAGTTAGGTTTAAGTAGTTCTAAGTTCTAGGGGACTGATGACCTCAGATGTTGAGTCCCATAGTGCTCAAAGCCATTTGAAACTCAATCAATACCTTCACTGCGCGATAACAACGGCGAAGTCACTGATGACAGTGTCACTAAACTAGGGTTATTAAACGCAGTTTACCAAAACTCCTTCAACAAAGAAGGCGAATTATATATTCCTGAATTCCAGTCAAGAACAGCTGCCAAAATGAGAAACATAGAGGTAAATATCCTCTGTGTAGAAAAGCAGCTTAAAGATTCAGAAAATATCGTTCTTGTGAAACTCAACTAGCCCGTCATACTCACGAAGTAATCAATGCTGTCGATAGGGAATGTCAAATTGATTCCATATTTTTAGATTTTCAGGCTTTTGACACCGTTCCTCACAAGGGTCTTCTAACGAAACTGCTTGCCTATGGAATATCGCCTCAGTTGTGCGATTGGATTCGTGATTTCCTGTCAGAAAGGTCACAGTTGGTAGTAATAGACGGTGTAAACAGGCTGTTTAGATTTTTATGTTGGTAACGCCACGTAGTGCTCTGTATGAAAATTGCTAACTGCGCTGTGTGCAGTCTGTGGTTGGTTGGACTCATTATTGGAATATTCGCTTGTGTAGTGTTGGGCAGTTTGATGTGAACAGCGCGTAGCGTTGGGCAGTTGGTGAGCCGCCAGCAGCGGCGGATGTGGAGAGAGAGATGGCGGAGTTTTGAGAGGTTACTATGAGCGGACGATCTGGACTTGTGTCCGTCAGAAAAACTAAATTTGTAAGACTGGATGTCATGAACTGATGTATATATCATGACTTTTGAACACTATTAACGTAAATACATTGTTTTTTATCTACTAAAATCTTTCATTTGCTAACTGTGCCTATCAGTAGTTAGTGCCTTCAGTAGTTAGAATCTTTTATTTATCTGCAATATTGGCGCTCGCTGTATTGCTGTAGTTCGAGTAACGAAGATTTTTGTGAGGTAACTGATTCATGACACTTATAGGTTATTATTAGTCAGGTCCATCCTTTCGTAGGGATTATTGAAAGTCAGATTGCGTTGTGCTAAAATATTGTGTGTTAGTTTAGTGATGATCAGAATAACTAAGCACAAAACTGTCAGAGTACGTTGAGTTTTGCTCAGCTGTTTGAAAATCAAATAACGCAAGAGGTTACCAGCACTGTCATTTTTTACATACATAACATATGTCGACCCTTAGCCAGGATACCTCACTGGAACCTTCTGATTTTTTTCTTGTAGTCTGAGTAATTAGTGTTGTTATTGTTTATTGCTAGGCATAATTGTAGAGAGAATTTCCTTCGTAGTTGTAGTTTTTCATTTATGTACTGTAAAACAGTTGTGGCATGCATCTAGATTTGCACCAAATATTTCGCAGCCGTGCTTTCAATTAATTAGATATTATTTTCAATGCTATGTTAATGAGTTTTCTTATTTTTCCTCTTCAAATTGTGCTTTTCTGTGTTATCTTGTGAAATTCGTGATAATTATGGCGTGTGAAAAACGTAACACTTAGCTCCAAAGTAAATTGAGAAATGATAGTGACGACGAGCGTAGCCTATCAGCACATCCGTGTAATGAATTAACAGACATTCAAAGCAATTATTTGATAATCGTACATAGGGAAATGGACCAGGCGATAAATAATGGTGTAGACAGTGAAGCAGCTAGTGAACAGGGTAGTATTGTCGATCGATCGATCGGCAATAGCTCGCCTCAGGAATCCGAAATGACAAGACAAAATCTTGCAAATACTGTAGATTCAGGTCTTGCATCACTACCCTTTTCTCAATCAAGTCAAGATACATTTTCCGCTTTTCAAAATGCGAATGCTGCCGGTGCAAATGCACTGCCGAAAAGCACAGAGTAACAGGTTCCACACACTAATACAGTCTTACTACAATTAATGCAACAAATGAAACAAAATTAAAAACAAACGCAACAAAGGCTTCAGTAGTTAGACACAGTGGAACAAAATCTTCAAAAGTGTTCAAAAATTAGACACCACGCTTGAACAAACACGTGAAGGTTTAACTGCTGAGTTACTTAAAATCGAATAGAAATGTCAAAAAGTTTGTAATGACGCAAAAACACAAATTTGTGAGCATTTTCAACCTTTTTTTGGCGTCTTGAAAATGCCTTACAGAATTACGAAGCAGTTTTAAAAGAACTGCAAACTATTGTTCATGAAAATCACGACCCTTTGAGGGCTAAAACTGACTCAGTTGCATCTACCGATACGGTTACGCAACTTGCAAAACCGCAGGAAAACTTAAAGGAGAATTTGGTTCAGAAAAACGCATGGAGGAAATCAGTTCATTATCGGAGAAAGTAGCCGAACTTTCGGATCAGTTCGCTAACTTATCTACAAAGGTAGATGATGATGTGAATGACAGAAGACCGGTAGCCTTGCTTGGCACAGAAGAGTATGAACAAATTAAGAAATTTAAACAAACTCAGAATCAAATTAATACACTGTACAAAAGAGAAATGCGGGAAGTACAAGATCAGTTGACACACGTAATGCAAGAATTACGTATTTCAGAGGAGACTCGCGCTGCGACACGGGAAGGGGGATTCAGAAATAAGGAAAAGTCACAAAGTAACAACACAGGGTATTTTGGAAATTATGTAAGAAATTGGCAAGGTGCACCACATTTTGAGATGGAATCGCCGACACAACGTAACACTGACCGATATGCGACTCGCCGTCATGATATTTTGACTATAAGCTATTCATTACTACACGTAAATTCAAAACATTTAATAATTCCGGCAATGACATTCATCCACAAGCGTGGCTTCATCAATTCTCTCATTGTCTTCCTCCCAACTGCTCATCAGAGCACAGATTATAATTTATGTGTGGCTACTTAGAGAATAAACCAGCTGTAAGAATGCGATCGGTTATTCACGGTTGTCACAGTGAAAGAGAATTTTATCATGCCTGCCTCTCAGTATATTGGTCTTAAACTACTCAAGATCGAGTAAAACATAGCATCATAATGATAAACATTTTGAACAATCTGAATTCTCCAGTCTTGTCAAATATTTTGAAGACATGTTGCACAATTATCAGTACCTGTCGAACCCATACAGACCCTTAGAACTCATCCGCATTTGCTTAATCAAATTGCTGGAACATATATGACATATTATTTTGGCAGGACGTTGGAAAGACGATATTGAAGCTTTTCAGGGACTGTTACAAGAATTGGGAATCGACACTGATAATCTCAGGACGCGAAACTAGGAAAACAAGAATTACAGGTCACATCCGTCACGATTCCGTGACGAAAGAAATAATAACTGGACACGACAAGGCTATTCTTGCAAAGCAAATCGTGACCAAAACAGACACCACACGTATGACAACTGTTGCCAGAGTAATAATAATTACAGGGAAAAATCACCTCTCCACGGTAGTGACTATGACAGAGACAATCATAGAAACAGACTATATGGGAACCAGAACTATTATTATCAAGGGAGAGAGAATAACTTCAGACGCAACAGCCCACGGCGCAGTTACGATTCAGGGAGAAATTATCCACCACGTGACCGACAACAATAAATTACAGAAATTACCGACATGACGACAGACGATATAATCTTAACAACAGACCAGAATTTAACCAGAATTGGTGTGATTCATACAGGGCCAGGGCATCTCGACAAGGTGAATTTGTAGAAGTTAGATATCCAAATCCCAGCAATGATGCACGACAACTAAGAGGTAACAGACAATAACTTGCACCGCAGGCGGCCTTATGCGCCAGTTGGGCTTGAGAAAAATAACATAAGATAACCTTGAGAAAAATTCCAGTATTCTTCATTGACATATACCGCATGATAATTGCGTTCAAGTTGAAACTATGCATACTAGGAAGAGTAAAGGATTACACAACATTTCACATGTAAAGCCGTTTATTGAGAGATAATCTGCTTTTTAACTTAGTCTTTGCCATAAAATTTTTCGCTTGACGTTACTAGTATGCTTCGTCACACTTAGAAACTGTTAACATGCAACAATGTTTTGAAGTAACTATCCAGGCAAGAACCTAGGGAACTTATTTAGACAGTAATTACGAATGCATTGTTATAGTGAACAGACGACACAGTATTATTGTGTATACATTCTTGCTTGTTAGTTGCACGATTTCATAACGACTATAAGGCTTACATACTTAGAAAATATACTGCTAATGAGACTTTAATGCAACATTTTGGTTTACTTGAAAAGACATTCTTTATTTAAAGTACTTTCTGAGAGATTACAGATGACTTAGTATTTGGTTTATTTACAGCTACATGACTATATCACGATGCTATTCATGAGTGACTCAATTTATATTATTGCTTTTGCACTGTATCTGTTTTATATCTGCACAGTTTTTCTGTATTCTTCTGGAAAGTGAAACATGTTTTAGTAGTAACTTTTGTGGTATAGCTATAATGAGACAGCCTTTTCCGTAGTACAACAATACGTTGCAGTACAGTACTTTCTTGATCACAGCAATGAGTGTAATAACTACAACATCTAGGTGCATAACATTTCACTTTTGTTTATAACGAGGTAAGTACTTTGACCCTTGCAGAACTTTGCTTATGGACGACAATAACTACGAGAAGTGGGACATTTTTACCGTTAAGTGATGACAGAAATTATCTTACAGCAAGATGCACAGTTAGGCACTACCGGAAACGCATTTGAGTGATTAATTTTTGTACTTGGAACATTTTTTGAAAGATTCTTGAATTACAAAGATATATTCCATTGCTGTAATCTGTAACACTTGAGGGTTTAATTACATTAATCCTCAGGGGGTACACGCCTACTCTGTGTACTAAGGAGTGGCAAGCGCTTGGAGCCCTAACTAATACACTATTTTCTTACACAACTTTACCCATCAGTACCATGTTTCTCTAACACAGAATTACACAGCTATCTGATTATTTAAGAGAGAGACAAGCTTTTTTTTTGTTTTTTTTTTACTATGTCAGTGACACATGTTTATGCAGTTACACAGTTGGATAACTTTACACTTATGAAGTTGTATTTTGTCTCTACTTTGTGAACTGTTCATATTTTTTCAGAACCATTGTGATACTATGAGAGCTTTGAATGATGCATTTTATATGGAATCTTTGACGTATGTTTGAGCTAGATGACACTAGTGAAACGAGAATAGAATTTTTTTTTAGGTTTTGAAATTATTGAAAGAAGCTACTACTATTTTCAGATGTGATTGATCTGTTATGATGATATTATGAAGACGGCGATGTGTATTATGCTGTTGACGTATGTTTATGATAAATAAGATGATGCTATGTGAGTAATGTGATTATTTGTTAATATGTGTATGAATAATGAGTAAGGGTTAGGGACTTTGGTTTGTGAAAAGGATGTTGGAAATCAAAAATCGTACTTTAAGACTTATGAAATGTGTGTACATGCGTGAATGTGAGCATCACAATGCCGGCATAAATTTTTGGACACTGTTATATATGATATTTTGTTTCTACACACTTCTAACGTAAATTTTCAACCTGTGAAATTTTTCATATGAGACTGTCACTGTAGCAGAAACCACTGTTGCAAATGTTTCAGTAAAGAAGGTAAATGACCTTGACGTAATGTGCTGTGGGCACCCACCTGTACGACAGTGGCCTGAAAAAAAAAATTGTGTGTGCACAGGTGTAGAAAAAAGATTCCATTAACCTTGCTATTGGCATTTCTTTGTAGAAAGCATCACAAATACGACACACTCATACATGAAAACATATGATTAGACTTTGGAGCCCGTAATTTCTGAAATTTACTAAAATACCTAATGAAACCATCAGAAGTATTTTACGTCTATAAACCTGGTTATGGCTACTGTCTTTCTAGTTGAGAGATTTTTTTACTGCCATATGGCTAGTGAATGAAGTTTCATACTTTGCTTTTATATATATTTGCCTATTTTGTTTAATATCTAGTTTCTAGTTGCGCTGCAGCATTGGTTAAAATAAGTTTTAATAGATGCACTAATGTAAATACTTTCTGTCTACACATCCATTAAATAATAATTTTGTGATCTACTTTCTTAAAAAAAGGGAACATAAATAGACATTTTCCTTCACAGGAATTGCATACATAATTATTTAACCACTTGGTAACTTGCTTGGCAGACTAAGTCATTGTGATGCATCGCTCTAGTCTTAAGATGTGACATAGGTATTAGGCATTTCCTATCATTAATGTAATATTTTTTCTGCTTGAGCTTTGTCATCTTTAGGTATAGTTTATTGCTTTTGCTGCTGCTGTTTGTCAGGCATTGTCCCACTGTATTTCACTTTGCATTACTCTGCTAAGCCAGTTTCTGATTTATTTTTCTTGTTGCTGCACATTGGCTAATATTAGTTGTACTGTTGCATTTGCTTTAATAATTTATATTTATTGCTGCTTGCTTTGCCACTTTGCGTTTTTTTCTCATTTTTGTTTGTGTTAATGTTCATGATTCTGCATTGCCTCATTCTCTAGAATACATATCTGATCTTAGTAGATTTAAGTTAGCTTAAGAGGGGGTAGGCTTTATTAGAGAATGAGTGATGATGAATTGGAAGAATTACATTGAGAAGCTTGAAGAGAAAGATTTGGCCAAAGAAGTAGTGTACAATGAAGAATAATTATTTTGAAAGAACCGAGCACTTGCCCGCAAAAGGCAAAGGTCCCGAGTTCGAGTCTTGGTCTGGCACACAGTTTTAATCTGCCAGAAAGTTTCATATCAGCGCACACTCCGCTGCAGAGTGAAAATCTCATTCTGGAAACATCCCCCAGGCTGTGGCTAAGCCATGTCTCCGCAATATCCTTTCTTTCAGGAGTGCTAGTTCTGCTTGGTTCGCAGGAGAGCTTCTGTAAAGTTTGGAAGGTGGGGGACGAGGTACTGGCAGAAGTAAAGCTGTGAGGACGGGGCTTGGGTCGTGCTTGGGGAGCTCAGTTGGTAGAGCACTTGCCCGTGAAAGGCAGAGGTCCCGAGTTCGAGTCTCGGTCCAGCACACAGTTTCAATCTGCCAGGAAGTTTCATTATTTATACTGTTATATTGTCCTTTGATGATCATATCTCAAATTAACGTTTGAATATTCTCATTTCCCATGTATTTACTTATGTCACAATTCCTATAATATGTATATGCTTATTTGTGTTCTTTTGTAAAGCCTGTATTACTACAAATGTTATGTATTATTATGTTCTTTAATGATGTTTTATGTACATTTATAATTGTATTCTTATGCTGTAGATTTGTAACTGTTTAGACACGAATTCTTCAAATTAAGTGAATAGTAGGGATTCATTTTACTGCACATATTTCTGTTGGTCATAATGTATGTGTAAAATCTGAGATGATAAATGACTGTCTTAGTGTTTGGACATGTGTTGATAATTGAGCAAGGGAGTGGTTAACAGCATTGCTGGTTCTAAGGACATTCCAAAAAGTTTGTGAGTGCACAAGTAGTGGTTCATGGACTTGCTATATTATCCTCAAGACTCTTCGACGGTGATTGTGCACCTGCACAGTCGCAACAGATGGCTGCTGGCCATCTCTACAAGAACTACAGTGGGTCTGCACCTTTCGTGGCCCACAAATACCATTATCTGTACAAGGACTACATTGGGTCTGCACCTTTCGTGGCCCATCAATACCATTATATCCACGAGAAATACTGTGGGTGTGCTCTGTGATGACCTACCTCCCAATATTCTTCAACTTCGACTGACTCTGATGTGGGTTTGCTCTGTTGTGGCCCATTTTCTGTCTGCATGTCAAGAGTCAGCACTGTATTTCCGTTGGAAGGACAACACTTCTTCTTCAAGACTGCATGGAAATGCACTACTTACGTGTGCATTTTCTTTTACTGCTCAGACTTTGTGCATAAAACTGCAATTACTACTATGATGAATGATCATGACTGTCTTTATGGACTGTGAGAACAACTTTTGCTTTTGACCAACATTTATCAATAAGTGGGTGAATTTGACATATTTCTTACTGTTAATGTGAAAACAATTTATATAATAAGTATTGGCCACTGCCCAAAAAATTTGTAAAATTGGGGCTATATAAGTAGGCTGTTTAGGTTTTTATGTTGGTAACGCCACTTAGTGCTCTGTATGAAAACTGCTGACTGCGCTGTGTGCAGTCTGTGGCTGGTTGGACTCATTATTGTAATATTCGCTTGTGTAGTGTTGGGCAGTTGGATGTGAACAGCGCGTAGCGTTGGGCTGTAAGAGGTGAGCCGCCAGAAGTGGTGGATGTGGGGAGAGAGATGTCAGAGTTTTGAGAGGTTACTAAGAGCGGACGATCTGGACGTGTGTCCGTCAGAAAAACGAAATTTGTAAGACTGAATGTCATGAACTGATATACATGTTATGACTGTACTATTAAGGTAAATACATTGTTTGTTCTCTATCAAAATCTTTCATTTGCTATTCATTTGATTACTATGCCTATCAGTAGGTAGTGTCTTCAGTAGTTAGAATCTTTTATTTAGGTGGCAGTATTGGCGCTTGCTGTATTGCAGTAGTTCGTGTAACGAAGATTTTTGTGAGGTAAGTGATTCATGAAAAGTACAGGTTATTGTTAGTCAGGACCATACTTTTGTAGGGATTATTGAAAGTCAGATTGCGTTGCGCTAAAATATTGTGTGTCAGTTTAGTGATGATCAGAACAAGTAAAGAGAAAACTGTCAGAGTACGTTGAGTTTTGCTCGGCTGTTTGAAAATCAAATAAAGTGAGAGTTTTTCCACCACTGTCATTTTTTACATAGAAAGGGGAAGTTTCAACGGAAAGTGATCGAGTAAAACATAAATAATTTCAGGCGTTCCCCGAGGAAGTGTTATAGGCTCTCTTTTGTTCCTAATCTATATTAACGACGTAGGAGACAATCTGAGTAACCGTCTTAGATTGTTTGCAGATGATGCTGTCTTTTACTGTTTTGTAAAGTCATCAGATAACCAAAACGAATTGCAAAATGATTTAGATAAGACATATGTATGGTGCGAAAAGTGGCAATTGACCCTGAATAAAGAAAAATATGAAGTAATTCACGTGAGTACAAAAAAAATCCGCTAAATTTCGATTATGCTATAAGTCACACAAATGTGAAGTCTGTAAATTCAACTAAATACTTAGGGATTACAATTAAAAATAGCCTATATTGGAACGATCACATACATAATGTTGTGGGTAGAGCAAACCAAAGACTGCGATTCATTGGCAGAACACTTAGAAGGTGCGACAGGTCTACTAAAGTGACTGCTTACACCACGCTTGCCCGCCATACTGTGGAGTACTGATGTGTAATGTGCGATGCGCATCCGGTGGGACTGGCAGATGATTTCGAAAAAATTCAAAGAAGGGCAGCTAGTTTTGTATTATCGCGAAATAGAGGAGACAATGCCACAGACATGATACGTGAATTGGCGTTTTTCTTTGCGATGGGAACTTCTCATGAAATTGCAATCACCAGTTTTCTTCTCCGATTGCGAAAACATTCTGTTGTCACCCACCTACATGGGGAGAAATGATCATCACGATAAAATAAGAGAAATCAGGGCACGCACAGGAAAATTTAAGCGTTCGTTTTTCCCGCGAATCGTTCGAGAGTGGAACGGTAGAGAGACAGCTTGAAGGAGGATCATTGAACCCTCTGCCAGACATTTTATTGTGAACAGAAGAGTAATCACGTAGATGTAGAAGTAGATGTGTTCACTCCATGTAATTTTGCAGTCCAGCCAGATACCGAGATATCTAACTTTCTCTCGGAAAAGTATTGGGCGTGTTACCTGTCTACAGTATGTTATTTGCGCAGTAGTTTCGGTCTGCGTGTGAACAGAACTGATTATCATTTGTAGACGCTTTAATAAGCTGTTGTTCGAATCAAGGATCAGCAGTTCTGAGTGATGTCTGTAATCGCTAGTTTATGTTTGGCAGTTTCCACTATCGCGCATGGATGAGTGTGTCATCTGCGTAGATGGCTAACTTTGTGTTTTATGTTGCTGGGAGATCATTAACGTAGATGGCCCCCAGTATGCTTCCCTGGGGTACTCCAGCTTGAAAACGGTGTTGTATCGATTGTTTGTCCTGCTCGTCACTATTGAAACAACTGTTGGTGAGATATGAGTGTATGAGACACACGAGCCCGTTGTGGAAACCAACATCGTTTAGTTTGTTAATGAGGCCATTGTGCCAGAGGCGGTGGAAAGCTTTTCCGATGTCCAGGAAGACAACCCCCTTGGCTTTGTTCATGTTGTAGCCGTGTGTTATATGTTGATCTGCATGGAAGAATTGTGCTGCTGAGTGGTGATTCCTAAAGCCGAATTGCTCCGGCCTTAGGGTGTCGTTGGCGATGCAGTACCTATTGATGTGTTTCAGTATCAACTTCTCATCACTCTTTCTCAGAGAGCACAGAAGACAGTTATGAGCCGTGCAAGGCTCATGTTCATCCCATTTATTGTTTGTCATCTTCTATTATTGTAGTGCCACCTCATTTTCTTATTCCATTTACCGGCGTCACTGACTTCTTTTGCCTTACTTGCCCATGAGTGGCAGCAGCAGCGCTTATCGATAAGCACACTGTGCTACTATCTCTGGAGTGACCGATAGTATTTCCGAGTTGTGTGTATCGGATAGTAAGTGAGGGGGAGACGCGCCCACAGTGCAGTCGCGACGGAGCAGCAGTCGCGGACGGACCAGCAGTCCAGTCGGTTGGTTGGCGTGGAGCAGCAAACAGGCTCCCGTCATGCGGAGTCTGACTGGAGCCACTGGCGGTGTGTACGCGTGGTTGGAGTGTGAGGTGCTGCTTGCGAGTGCTACGAAGTTCGTCGTCCACCGATCTTGGACATGAAAGTTGAGTCCTCACTTAACTTACTATCGAGCCCCAACTGTTTACATTTCTTCCTTCGATCTTGGTTGTTGCTTTTGGGACATTCCCGCGAGCAACACTGTGTGTGTAAGTCGGCTAAGATTCCAGCCATCTTCCTACGAATTTAATTTAATCCCGTTTTGGAAGTTCACCAGCGATATCTTCTGCCTTGTGGCCGTTGACGTTCCGGTCACCTGCCCTGGTCGTTGACGTAATTTTAGGCAGTGTATTTTCCTCGTCATGTTGTTGCTGTCCAGCACGTAATGTAGTTTGACAGCCAAGGTGTTGTTCGTCGTTGTGGGCGCCAATATTATGTGTATCGTGTATTGAAATCTTGTGGTCGTTTTGCTGGTTGCGTGGAGCGGAACTGATTTGGTTGATTGGTCGGTCGGCTGTCTGTTCGTTGCGTTGCCAACAGATCAAAAAGTCTTTGGGCAGGCTGCCTGTCTCACCTAAATGGGTGTTACTGTTACAATCCCAGGCCAACCCTTGGAAACTTCTGAGGTCCGTTCCTTGTGTGTTATGTAGTAATTTCCCTGTTTGGATTTTAGTTATTTGGTTGATGTGTGGCTTTCAGTTGAATATCAATATTTCTTAAATTAATGTTCTTGTCTTGCCCTTAAGGCATGAGATTGTTATATTTTTATATGGGGCCTTCAGGCGAATTTTATTGCAGAGGTTTTAAGATAAGGCCTTCTGCCTTTTAGATAGAAACTCTTTCTAGGCCTTAAGCCGTTAAACATATTTTGTTGATATGTTGCCTTCAGCCGAGTATTAATATCTCTTAAATTAATGTCCTTGTCTTGCCCTTAAGGCATGAAATTGTTATTCTTTATTTTATATGAAATGTTTTAAGATACAGCCTTATGCCCTTTAAAATTGAAACTCTTCTTCTAGTGCTTAAGCAGTTAAATTATTTGTTGGTGAGCGGCCTTCAGCCGAGTTTCAATATCTCTTAAATTAATCTTCTTCTCTTTTCCTTAAGGCATAAGATTGTTATGCTTTTGAATGGGGCTTTCAGTCCAATTTCCATCAAATGTTTTAAGATAAGGCCTTCTGCCTATTGATTGAAACTCCTCGTACTGCTTAATATGCGACCTCCAGCCAAGTTCCACTAAAATTAAATTGCTATTGCCTTCAGCCTGTTTACATTGAAGATTTTGAAAATGTTCTTGGGTGAAACCTCCAGAAGAACCTTGGATTTCAATTTTGCTTAAGCCTTGTGTCTGGATTTTGAATGTGGCCTTCAGCCGATCTAAACTTAATCAAAGGAGGTTGATTAATGTTTTGAGAATTTTGAATTCTTGTTGTAATATTGTGTGTTGATAAATAAAGTTTGTATGTTGAGTACAACAACCTAATCCGCTCTGTCCTGCTAGCCCTAGGTAATTTTGTGGGACGGTGTGATCTTTCCCCAGCTTCTTGTACATCCGGATCTTGGCCGCCTTCCAAAAGTCAGGGAAGTGCTCGTGTTGCTATATGGCGTCCATTGTGTGTGTAAGGTATTAAACGGCTCTATCCGTGAACTCCTGGAGGACACAGTTTCGAATGCCATCGGGACCAGGGGGCTTTCCTAGCATTGGAATGCTTCATAGCCCACGTGATTTCGTTTGTGCTATTACGCCTAATCTCGTTGTGCGTGAGCTGGGAGCTGCTGGCCCGTTTCAAGTGTGAACACTGCGCCTGAAAGATCCAGATTCTGCCTGAAAGACGCTGCAACTTTTGTGGCCATAAGTTTTGTCTTCTCCTTCGCAGAGTATGCAGGTCCGTCTGGGCGTTGTAGGATAGTAATGTAGTGTTTCTCCCTGGTGAAATGTCTGGATAACTTTCACACGCCAGCAAATGTGCCATCTAGCCCTGCAACTTCCTGTCCCCAATGTTCGTTTCTAAATGTTTGTATTTTCTCCCTTATTAGTCCTGGAGTCTGTTGACGTGCAGTTTATAGAATGGACGCCTGGTATGCTGCCAGTATCTCCTGAGGCGGTTCCCGAGATAAGGCTCAGGATTTCCTGGGGCAGAGCTGTCGAGGGTTGTTGTGTCGTATGTGGAATGGCGTCAGACATTCCTTCTTGGACAGCAGTAGTGAGAACCTCCACCGCCTCATCAATTTATTGTGTACTGCTAATTTCATGAGTGTCCGGAGTACGACTATCAAGCGCTTCCTTGAACATAGTCCATTTCGCGCGCTTGTAGTTCAGTGTCTTGCCTGTTTCCGTGTCTTGCAGTGTTTCTTCCGCGTGATGCGTTACAGGCATGTGGTTTGAGTCCAGATCTTTTCAACCTTAAGTGGGTGTCGCTGTGATGCCCTTGATGAGGGCTGTGTCTAACACGTCGTGACTGAGTCGGGCCTGTGAGGGCACGTACGTGACACCGTCCGGCCCTAGTATAATGCAGTCTAGGCCTGGTGCATTTTCGTATAGTTTCTTGCCGTTGGAGTACGTATTCGTGAATTCCAGTCGGGGTGTTTTGCGTTTAAATCTCCAGCGGCGATTACCCGCAGTGCTTTGTTGAGAGCTGTGTCTCTATCGCGTGTTACTATGTTCTTAGGTGGGTTGTAAAGCGGTACCAGTGCAGTATTATATTCGTTGAACTTGACCCTGACGTCCGCAGCCTCTAATCTCTCAAGTGCAGGGAGCTCGATGTTTGTGTGCATGATGGCTGCGTTGCACCCCTTCCTGCCGTCCGCTCGGTCGATATAATAGACGCCGTAACCTCGGATGTTCATTTGACTTGAGGCGTAAGCAGTGTGTCGCTCAAAAGAGCCTTTCGGGTGCCCTTTCGCTCCATAAGCGCAACCAGTTAGGTTCTTTTTGATAAGATCCCGTTGGAATTCCAAAATAGGATCTGTGAGGTAGTGTTGACGTTTGCATTAAGAGGTTGGTTTGGTGGGTTATCCATGAATTGGTGTAAACAGTGGTGTGAGAACATTATGTGTGTTTGTCCAGTTGAGCGATCCAGACATGAACTAGCTGAAGACTAAAGACCATATCTTCATATTTCGGTGGCTTTGAGTCCGGGGAATAATGTCTCCATTATTCTTCGGAACGTTGTGTTGATGTTGGAAATGTCAGCCTGTGAGTCATCGGTGGTTTTGGCGTCCAGAAATGTTCAAACGTGTGTGAAATCTTATGGGACTTAACTGCTAAGGTCATCAGTCCGTAAGCTTACACACCAAATAACCTAAATTATCCTAAGGACAAACACACACACACACACACACACACACACACACACACACACACCCATGCCCGAGGGAGGACTCGAACCTCCGCCGGGACCAGCCACAGTCCATGCCTGCAGCGCCTCAGACCGCTCGGCTAATCCCACTCGGCTTTTTGGCGTCCGCTGGTGCTTGTGATGGCGTCGGGTTTTGTCTGGCTTGTGAGTCAGCTGTTTGTGGAGCGGCCGTGGGCGCCTGTGTTGTCTCTGTGGTGAGTCTAGTGGTCACTTTCGCATTATGTAGGTGTGTCCGCATGCTTTTGATCAGGTAGAGTACCAGCCGTAAGTCTGTGTGTGACCTAAAGCTTGTCTTCAAAAGCTTACTTCAAAATTTGGTAAGGTTTCCTCAAGTGTAAATAACGACGCTGGTATTTAGAGACACCCATCACACAGTCGAGGAAACAGGAGAATGGAAATATGCTCGTCAACAACTAACCACGTCACCTGGCAATCACGTGATAGACAGATTCATTAGTTATGTGTAGCGAGACACATTTCAATCTACTAATAATCAGTTGCGCAGATGTATTTGTACAACTTCTGGACACCATCTCGTAATTTAATTTGACCAATTCGACTGAAATTTTCAGCTCGAGTGCTCTCAAGCTTTCATGAACAGTTATATGGGTGGTGCAAACTAACAAGCTCTTCTAGTCTGGAGGGAAACGGCCAGTTCGTGTCGTCGGAGGAAAACTCGTCACAGCAGTTTCTGTGGCCATGTGGAAGCTAATCTCAAAGAGGATACAATGGGACAAAACGTCGCTTCCGACAGTGCTCCGAACTCCCGTAGAGACGGCAGCAACAGTTGACTGCGGCGCTTCTTCCTTGCCGCCAAAAATAGGCATTAACCGGCGGATTACAATGAGACAAATCATAGGCCGACACTTGAGCTGTGAATGCTATCTTTGCTATAAAAATGATATTTGGCTACATTAAAAATATCCAAAGAGACGCTATCTTCCGGAATGTCATCTGAGGCGATTTTTTTTATCCTACGCACAGTTGATATAAAACAACACTAAAAGGATGAGTAAGCTGGAGGGCGGTGCTGGCTCCTGATTGGCTAATGCAACCACAGGTTGTGCGAGCTAGTCTGGAGATAAGGTTTCAAAGGGCACTTGTTGTTGGGATCTCGACAGGTTCAGATGTGCAAAGACTGCGTCAGGTTTGAGTTGCTTTCACCTCCTCCTAGCAAAGTTGTGCCACATTTTATTTTAAAAGAAGGGTTTAATAGAAGATGGAAGCTTCCAATAGCTGCAACTGCAGTGTGGAAAGGTGAGGGCACTCTCATTCGAGGTGATCGACGGTTCGCAGTCAAATACGTCGCTGTTCAACTGGGATAGTGCTGGGACACTCGTCCACCTGTTGGGATAGTCAAACGAGTGTGCCCGCTGCTTTCCTCGCCGCCAAACGGATGTCTATAAACAGCAACGAAGGACCAACTGTGCGGCTTTGTTTGCGCGTTACGAGGCTGATCGGGAAGATTTTCTGTAGAATATTGTTACAGACGATGAAACAAGGGGTTCATCATTTCGAACTGGAAACGAAACGGCAATCCATGGAGTAACACCACATCACTATCCTCCGAAGAAAAAGTTCAAAGTCGCACCCTCAACTGGTCAACTCATGGCGACGGTCTTCTGGAACTCTGAAGGTGTTATTCGATTTGATGTCCTCCCTCATGGTACAACGGTCACTGCTGAAGCTACCCTCAGGAAATCGAAGAAGCGTCTTCAGCGTGGTCGTCACCACAAAAAAAGCAACCGGATGTCTCGTTCTCCATGAGAACGCAAAGCGTCGAACAAGTCTCGAAACACCTGAGAGGAGCTCACAAAACGTCACTGGACTTGTCTTCCCCAACCACCCTACAGGCCGGATCAAATGGTTCAAATGGCTCTGAGCACTATGGGACTTAACTGCTGAGGTCATTAGTCCCCTAGAACTTAGAACTAGTTAAACCTAACTAACCTAAGGACATCACAAACTTTCTCTGCCTCGTGATGGCTGGGTGTTGTGTGCTGTCCTTAGGTTAGTTAGGTTTAAGTAGTTCTAAGTTCTAGGGGACTTATGACCACAGCAGTTGAGTCCCATAGTGCTCAGAGCCATTTGAACCATTTGACATCACAAACATCCATGCCCGAGGCAGGATTCGAACCTGCGACCGTAGCGGTCTTGCGGTTCCAGACTGCAGCGCCTTTAACCGCACGGCCACTTCGGCCCGCTACAGGCCGGATCTCGCACCTTCCGATTTCCATGTGCTTTTCCCAATGAAGGACACTGTTCGTGGAGTCAGTACGTGGCTGATGGGGAGTTTATTGAAGAAACAAGACGTTGACCCTACGTCGACCAGTAGAGTGGCATTATGCAGGTCCTCCCAATGAAGTGGCGCAAGGCCGTCGCATTGAACGGAGATTATTTTGAAAAATGTGGTCTTGTAGTCAAGAGAGTGGGGAATAGTGAGGTGTGTTAGAATTCTGAATAAAATCAACCCCTTTTTTGTAAAAAATGTATTGCATTTCTTAATGGAAGCCCCTCGTACATCAAAAGTACAAGTTAATAAAAAATTGTTGGTTAAAAAACCGTTCAATTTGTGGTCGACTGAACCCGACACTACGCATTAGGCTTGTGGACCGACTCTTTCTGTAAGACAGTTCTAAGTGCATATTCAGTTTTGACCGAAATATATACCTGCCAGACTCTTTTCTCCATTAAATATGCCAGGCAGTTTCAGATTTTCTATCAAATCGTAAGCCAATTTTGGAGACTCAATCACAGCTAGTGGCATTAAAGTGGAATTTACATTTCTCGTGTGTGCTACGATCATTTCTTCGTAATTTTCTTCAGGTGTTGGTTTGAAAATCTCATTATGAGGTATGAGTTGTCATAGATGGCTGCTGGTACTCTCTATAACTTTAATCTATTTTTCAGTGGAGTTCTAGAAACTTTGAAACGATTGGCAGCAGCGCTCTCGCACATTGTCTTTCCAAAATACTTGAAATTGCTCGCTTCAATATAGTCTCGAACCACTCCCTACGACCTTCATCGACAGGCTTCTTCTTCAACCTTGGCATTGTGCCCTAAATAAAAAAAAAAGTACTTATGTGGCCTTCACTATTCGACTGACATTTCACGTTAAAACTCGGCAGAAACCGATTTGTGCGAACGGAATTTGTTTACTATGGCATATTCTACGTTAGACAGCATAAATATTAATTCTAGTATCATTATACGGGCTATTACAAATGATTGAAGCGATTTCATAAATTCACTGTAGCTCCATTCATTGACATATGGTCACGACACACTACAGATACGTAGAAAAACTCATAAAGTTTTGTTCGGCTGAAGCCGCACTTCAGGTTTCTGCCGCCAGAGCGCTCGAGAGCGCAGTGAGACAAAATGGCGACAGGAGCCGAGAAAGCGTATGTCGTGCTTGAAATGCACTCACATCAGTCAGTCATAACAGTGCAACGACACTTCAGGACGAAGTTCAACAAAGATCCACCAACTGCTAACTCCATTCGGCGATGGTATGTGCAGTTTAAAGCTTCTGGATGCCTCTGTAAGGGGAAATCAACGGTTTCGGCCTGCAGAGAGCGAAGAAACGGTTGAACGTGTGCGGGCAAGTTTCACGCGTAGCCCGCAGAAGTCGACGAATAAAGCAAGCAGGGAGCTAAACGTACCACAGCCGACGGTTTGGAAAATCTTACGGAAAAGGCTAAAGCAGAAGCCTCACCGTTTACAATTGCTACAAGCCCTGACACCCGATGACAAAGTCAAACGCTTTTGAATTGTCGGCGCGGTTGCAACAGCTCATGGAAGAGGATGTGTTCAGTGCGAAACTTGTTTTCAGTGATGAAGCAACATTTTTTCTTATTGGTGAAGTGAACAGACACAATGTGCGAATCTGGGAGGCAGAGAATCCTCACGCATTCGTGCAGCAAATTCGCAATTCACCAAAAGTTAACGTGTTTTGTGCAATCTCACGGTTTAGAGTTTACGGCCCCTTTTTCTTCTGCGAAGAAAACGTTACAGGACACGTGTATCTGGACATGCTGGAAAATTGGCTCACGCCACAACTGGAGACCGACAGCGCCGACTTCATCTTTCAACAGGATGGTGCTCCACCACACTTCCATCATGATGTTCGGCATTTCTTAAACAGGAGATTGGAAAACCGATGGATCGGTCGTGGTGGAGATCATGATCAGCAATTCATGTCACGGCCTCCACGCTCTCCCGACTTAACCCCATGCGATTTCTTTCTGTGGGGTTATGTGAAAGATTCAGTGTTTAAACCTCCTCTACCAAGAAACATGCCAGAACTGCGAGCTCGCATCAACGATGCTTTCGAACTCATTGATGGGGACATGCTGCGCCGAGTGTGGGAGGAACTTGATTATTGGCTTAATGTCTGCCGAATCACTAAAGGGGCACATATTGAACATTTTTGAATGCCTAAAAAAACTTTTTGAGTTTTTGTATGTGTGTGCAAAGCATTGTGAAAATATCTCAAATAATAAAGTTATTCTAGAGCTGTGAAATCGCCTCAATCATTTGTAATAACCCTGTATTATTTCTTGCCTTTAATCCTAAATTACTAAAACGTCGTAAAAATTACGGATGCATTTGGTACCAGTTCACGGTTCTTGCCAATCTGATACGGTCATTATAGGGTGAACTTATTTTGTATGTGACATACTATTGGAGACAGTATAACTCTAATTAACTAGAGCATAAACTATACAGTATGACACCCTTCGAATGAAATATGGAGTAGTAAAATTTGTGATGGTTTAGTAACAATTCAACGTTTTCCTTCCTTCAGTGTTCTAGGGTCAAAAGCATAAATTTATGCTGAAAATTACACTGTTCACCAGTTTCGATACTCAAAACAAAATGTGCTTGTGACACAAACTCAACAGCTACATCACTAAGGTTCTAGCCTCTGGTGGAGTGATGTCTGCGCTTTATTCCAACCACTGAATGAGTCCGCTGTTTTGCGAGAACCGGAGAAACGTCGCCCATGCTACCCACACCAACTTCCATCCCCCCTACACCTGCCTAGAGACACAAATTCGTATTCAGATAATAGCAACTTTTTTGCACAGTTTTTCTCCTTCCTGATTTGCACTCATCTCTTTCCTCAGCACCTCGTATCTCTTGCCCCTAGTTTCTCATTTCTCGAGCGCCTCTTTAATGCTGACTGCCTCTTCATTTCCATAATCTACGAAAAGCGCATCATTTCACGAATTACTTAATACACTCCTGGAAAAGGAAAAAAGAACACATTGACACCGGTGTGTCTGACCCACCATACTTGCTCCGGACACTGCGAGAGGGCTGTACAAGCAATGATCACACGCACGGCACAGCGGACACACCAGGAACCGCGGTGTTGGCCGTCGAATGGCGCTACCTGCGCAGCATTTGTGCACCGCCGCCGTCAGTGTCAGCCAGTTTGCCGTGGCATACGGAGCTCCATCGCCGTCTTTAACACTGGTAGCATGCCGCGACAGCGTGGACGTGAACCGTATGTGCAGTTGACGGACTTTGAGCGAGGGCGTATAGTGGGCATGCGGGAGGCCGGGTGGACGTACCGCCGAATTGCTCAACACGTGGGGCGTGAGGTCTCCACAGTACATCGATGTTGTCGCCAGTGGTCGGGGGAAGGTGCACGTGCCCGTCGACCTGGGACCGGACCGCAGCGACGCACGGATGCACGCCAAGACCGTAGGATCCTACGCAGTGCCGTAGGGGACCGCACTGCCACTTCCCAGCAAATTAGGGACACTGTTGCTCCTGGGGTATCGGCGAGGACCATTCGCAACCGTCTCCATGAAGCTGGGCTACGGTCCCGCACACCGTTAGGCCGTCTTCCGCTCACGCCCCAACATCGTGCAGCCCGCCTCCAGTGGTGTCGCGATAGGCGTGAATGGAGGGACGAATGGAGACGTGTCGTCTTCAGCGATGAGAGTCGCTTCTGCCTTGGTGCCAATGATGGTCGTATGCGTGTTTGGCGCCGTGCAGGTGAGCGCCACAATCAGGACTGCATACGACCGAGGCACACAGGGCCAACACCCGGCATCATGGTGTGGGCAGCGATCTCCTACACTGGCCGTACACCACTGGTGATCGTCGAGGGGACACTGAATAGTGCACGGTACATCCAAACCGTCATCGAACCCATCGTTCTACCATTCCTAGACCGGCAAGGGAACTTGCTGTTCCAACAGGACAATGCACGTCCGCATGTATCCCGTGCCACCCAACGTGCTCTAGAAGGTGTAAGGCAACTACCCTGGCCAGCAAGATCTCCGGATCTGTCCCCCATTGAGCATGTTTGGGACTGGATGAAGCGTCGTCTCACGCGGTCTGCACGTCCAGCACGAACGCTGGTCCAACTGAGGCGCCAGGTGGAAATGGCATGGCAAGCCGTTCCACAGGACTACATCCAGCATCTCTATGATCGTCTCCATGGGAGAATAGCAGCTTGCATTGCTGCGAAAGGTGGATATACACTGTACTAGTGCCGACATTGTGCATGCTCTGTTGCCTGTGTCTATGTGCCTGTGGTTCTGTCAGTGTGATCATGTGATGTATCTGACCCCAGGAATGTGTCAATAAAGTTTCCCCTTCCTGGGACAATGAATTCACGGTGTTCTTATTTCAATTTCCAGGAGTGTATTAATAAAAAAACTAACGCTGCTCTATTGATGCAGGTTTTTTGTGTCACGGTGGGTTTCTCTCAAACGAGCATCATCAGGTTAGCCGGCCGCAGTGGTCTCGCGGTTCTAGGCGCGCAGTCCGGAACCGTGCGACTGCTACGGTCGCAGGTTCGAATCCTGCCTCGGGCATGGATGTGTGTGATGTCCTTAGGTTAGTTAGGTTTAAGTAGTTCTAAGTTCTAGGGGACTTACGACCACAGCAGTTGAGTCCCATAGTGTTCAGAGCCATTTGAACCCATCATCAGGTTATACCCCCAACAGTATTCTTAACAGAAGCTCGCCGAGCCGTGCCAGTATCATGACTTAAGACGTGTAGTTATCGTACAGCCGCGCGGGATTAGCCGAGCGGTCTAAGGCGCTGCAGTCATGGACTGTGCGGCTTTTCCCGGCGGAGGTTCGAGTCCTCCCTCGGGCATGGGTGTGTGTGTTTGTCCTTAGGATAATTTAGGTTAGGTAGTGTGTAAGCTTAGGGACTGATGACCTTAGCAGTTAAGTCCCATAAGATTTCACACACATTTGAACATTTTTGAGTTATCGTACATAGAGTTAGAATCAAATTCTGGAATACGACGATCATATGGACTTTCCATCGACCGCCTGGAAAAAGCACGGCAAGCGGCGAGTGCTGGCAACTTAGCATGGAGTGTACAATAGTGTTCTATCCTCTGCTGAGGAGTGATGAAAGAAGCTTTGAAATCACAACTATTACAGTTTGTAAAGAAAATGCACTTCTGAGCCGGAACATCTTCACAAATTGACTGAAAGCTGTATTTCTGTCTCGAGAAGCAGGTAAGAGAGTTCTGCACAGTCCTAGTAGACGAGTTAGCCACTGGTAATCAAGGCGAAGCTGTGCCTCGTGAGCGGCTATTGCAAGCGCAGCGGCGAATGTGGCTCACAGCGAAGACGACACGACAACTTGGCGGGCAGATGGGGCGCAGCGGTCACGGCAGGCTGGGTCAGTTTCGAAGAATGGGAGCAGGTCTCGATCCGTCGGTGTGCGGTACATGTGAGCAGGTGACAGCAGATGTAACACACTGCCCGTCTATCGAAGCGCTGTGTGCTGCGACTCACATAACACGCAATGGCGAAGCTGGCGGACGCTGTGGCAGGTGCTGGTGGCTCCACTGTATCCACTACTATGGCTGGTCATTTTACTAACAATTTCGTATGTGAGGCAGGAGCCGTACCTGTCGCACAAAACATACACTCCTGGAAATTGAAATAAGAACACCGTGAATTCATTGTCCCAGGAAGGGGAAACTTTATTGACACATTCCTGGGGTCAGATACATCACATGATCACACTGACAGAACCACAGGCACATGGACACAGGCAACAGAGCATGCACAATGTCGGCACTAGTACAGTGTATATCCACCTTTCGCAGCAATGCAGGCTGCTATTCTCCCATGGAGACGATCGTAGAGATGCTGGATGTAGTCCTGTGGAACGGCTTGCCATGCCATTTCCACCTGGCGCCTCAGTTGGACCAGCGTTCGTGCTGGACGTGCAGACCGCGTGAGACGACGCTTCATCCAGTCCCAAACATGCTCAATGGGGGACAGATCCGGAGATCTTGCTGGCCAGGGTAGTTGACTTACACCTTCTAGAGCACGTTGGGTGGCACGGGATACATGCGGACGTGCATTGTCCTGTTGGAACAGCAAGTTCCCTTGCCGGTCTAGGAATGGTAGAACGATGGGTTCGATGACGGTTTGGATGTACCGTGCACTATTCAGTGTCCCCTCGACGATCACCAGTGGTGTACGGCCAGTGTAGGAGATCGCTCCCCACACCATGATGCCGGGTGTTGGCCCTGTGTGCCTCGGTCGTATGCAGTCCTGATTGTGGCGCTCACCTGCACGGCGCCAAACACGCATACGACCATCATTGGCACCAAGGCAGAAGCGACTCTCATCGCTGAAGACGACACGTCTCCATTCGTCCCTCCATTCACGCCTGTCGCGACACCACTGGAGGCGGGCTGCACGATGTTGGGGCGTGAGCGGAAGACGGCCTAACGGTGTGCGGGACCGTAGCCCAGCTTCATGGAGACGGTTGCGAATCGTCCTCGCCGATACCCCAGGAGCAACAGTGTCCCTAATTTGCTGGGAAGTGGCGGTGCGGTCCCCTACGGCACTGCGTAGGATCCTACGGTCTTGGCGTGCATCCGTGCGTCGCTGCGGTCCGGTCCCAGGTCGACGGGCACGTGCACCTTCCGCCGACCACTGGCGACAACATCGATGTACTGTGGAGACCTCACGCCCCACGTCTTGAGCAATTCGGCGGTACGTCCACCCGGCCTCCCGCATGCCCACTATACGCCCTCGCTCAAAGTCCGTCAACTGCACATACGGTTCACGTCCACGCTGTCGCGGCATGCTACCAGTGTTAAAGACTGCGATGGAGCTCCGTATGCCACGGCAAACTGGCTGACACTGACGGCGGCGGTGCACAAATCCTGCGCAGGTAGCGCCATTCGACGGCCAACACCGCGGTTCCTGGTGTGTCCGCTGTGCCGTGCGTGTGATCATTGCTTGTACAGCCCTCTCGCAGTGTCCGGAGCAAGTATGGTGGGTCTGACACACCGGTGTCAATGTGTTCTGTTTTCCATTTCCAGGAATGTAGATGGAAGTGCGGTGGTCGAACTATGCAGAGGACAGCCCTCAATACACCATAACTACATTATAATCTGAACAATCTAGTGTACACAGCATGCCAACTTCCATGCACTCATTGCAAGCTGTGCTTTTTCTAGGTCCTTCCTGCTCGAACTTCACGGTCTCTTGGCCGTCCGAAGGCGGTGGATTTCGCAAGACAAAGTGTTTTGCCCCACATGCATGTCACGAATGTGATCGCGTGAAGTGGACTGTATTTTCTTTCAGCTGTTTCTTTTCACCTATAGAAGTGAAACGTCACCTTAGAAAAATTATAAATCACTGTGCTTAAACTGACACACAATATTTTTAGCGCGATGGAATCTGACTTCCAATAATCCCTACAAAAGAATGGCCCTGACTAGCATTAACCTATACCTTTCACAAATCACTTACCTCACAAAAATCTTCGTTACTCAAGCTACTGCAATACAGCGAGCGCTACTACTGCCAGCTAAATAAAAGATTCAAACTACTGAAGGCACTAACTACTGATAGGCATAGTTAGCAAATGAAAGATTTTGATAGAGAACAAACAATTTATTTACCTTAATAGTGTTCAAAAGTCATAATATATATAGCAGTTAATGACATCCAGTCTTACAAATTTCAAAACTCGATTTCTCCTCTCACATCCACCACTGCTGGCGGCTCACCTCCAACTGCGCTGCTGTTAACAGCCAACTGGCCACTAGAATAGAGAGTATCTCAACAATGCCAACCAGCCACAGACTGCACACAGCACAGCCAGTGATTTTCATACAGAGCGCTACGTGGCGTTACCAATATAAAAACCTAAACAGCCTACTTACAGAAGCTGCTTGAGTAGCGAGATGTTGTCATCTTATTGTGATGCTGCGCTAAATATGTCAGCCCAGTGTCCATATCTCCACTTTTCTAGACTGTTGTGTCCTCTAATAACAGATACGGCCAAACGTTTGAAAACAGCCTTGCAGGCATCGGACTTCCACGATATCGTGAAGTGGTCCAGCTGGAAAGTTTCGCTGCAGGTTCGGAGCAAAGCGGAGAGCGCAATTGTGTGGAGATTCGATCTCTGAATTTGTTCTTCGGCTACCTTCCCCCAGACGACTGTGGCGTGCTCCATGACAGAGCAGAGCAGCACCTTGTACACTGTAGCTGGCCAGAGCACTGCAGCCGCGTGGCGAATCCCCTTGAATAGCGCTCGTCTACATCACACGCTATGACCGCGCACGCGGCTGGCAGCCACTCACTCGGGAGGACGACGGTTCAATGGCGCGTCCGGCCATCCTGATTAGGTTTTCCGTGATTTCCCTAGATCTCTCCAGGCAAATGCCGGGATGGTTACTTTGAAAGGGCACGGCCGACTTCCTTCCCCGTCCTTCTCAAACTCCATGAGACTCATGACCTCGCTGTCTGGCCTCCTGCCTCGAAACAACCCAACCCAACCCCGACCCACTCACTCGGTATCAAGCGGCGCTTACCCACTTAGTGACAGGCAACAGCCGCATGGCCTTGCCGTGCGGGTAAGGAAATACAGACTACAAAACTTAGCCTTCTTTCACCTACAATAACAACAGTAATGCCAAGTCAAGCTGCACTGTATTTCGGAGTATGTGTTGAAAGGTAGAGCCCCTCTAACTGGTTGCATCTGTTCGGTGTGTGGGGGGGGGGGGGGGGGGAGGGAGGAAGTCAAGGGCACACGATGACTAATAAAGCACTGCAGTGCTGAAACCATCCTTTAAGTTGAGCAAAGCCCTACTTGATGTACAGTGCAACAAATTAAACATAAAAATGCTTATAGGGGGATGGCCTCAACAGTTTGGGCTACAATTCACTATCGCAACTGCAATGTTAAGCATCCAGTTTAGTCAGCCAGCTGATGGTCAGTCGTCGTTTTACTTGCTTTATGCACTGTGGATTATAGGTTCACTTACACAGATGTTAGAAATATAGAAAATGTAGTGACTCATCTATTTTTATGCAATCAATTTTGCATGAAAATCTCGTTGTTAAAAATTTACACACATCGGATAAAATCTCCGTGACAAACAAGGGAGCACCGAGGCCGTGCGTCATTGGCAGATGTGAGGCATTTGGTATATCTGGAAATTTAATGCGTCATTACGGAGGAAGGAGTTTTTTTAAAAAAAAAAACCTTTAGAAACCTACTGTCTTAGACTAGGCGGTTAGTAGAATACACTCTGGCAAATGAATGAAGATCGGAGAATTTTTAATGGCCCAGTGGATGTTCGAGACGAGTTTGCAGTCGCCGTATTAAATGCGTTACACACATCAATAAAAGTTCTGCATCGCCCCAGTTCCCAGAAGTCCTGAAGATACACGTTGACTGTGGATATTGTATCACGGACACAGTCCCTTTGACTGTTTAGAGATGTCACTAAAGTAGCTCAAACATGTAAACAACCATGCATGAACAGCGCCTCTTAGACGGAGGGGGTCCGACAGCCGATCAGTTCCAGTCATTCCACCAGTAAGGAGGTACCGGCTCGTGTTGTCTATAGTTCAACCATGCCTAGACGGTCAATACCGCGGTTCGATCGCGTCCACATTGTTACTTTGTGCCAGGAAGGGCTCTCAACAAGGTAAGTGTCCAGGCGTCTCGGAGTGAACCAAAGGGATGTTGTTCGGACATGGAGGAGATACAGAGAGACAGGAACTGTCAGTGACATGCCTCGCTCAGACCGCCCAAGGGCTACTACTTATATAGATGACCACTACCTACGGATTGTGGTTTGGGGGAACCTTGACAGCAACGCCACCATGTTGAATGAAGCTTTTCGTGCAGCCACAGGACGTCGTGTTATGACTCAAACTGTGTACAATAGTCTGCATGATGCGCAACTTCATTTCCGACGTCCATGGCGAGGTCCATCTTTGAAACCACGACACCATGCAGCGCGGTACAGTTGGGCCCAACAACATGCTAATGGACCGCTCAGGATTGGCATCTTCATCGACAAGTGTCGCATATGCCATCAACCAGACAGTCATCGGAGACGTGTTTGGAGGCAACCCGATCAGGCTTAACGCCTTAGACACAATGTCCAGCGAGTGCATCAAAGTGGAGGTTACCTGATGTTTTGGAGTGCCATTATCTGGGGCCGACGTACGCCACTGGTGGTCATGGAAGGTGCCGCAACGGCTGTACGATACATGATGCCACCCTCCGACCGATAGTTCAACCACATCGGCAGCATATTGGCGAGGCATTCGTCTTCATGGACGACAATTCGCGCTCCCATCATGCACATCTTGTGAATGACTTCCTTGAGGATAAAGATATAGCTCGAGTTGAGTGGCCAGCTTGTTCTCCAGACATGAACCCTATGGAACATGCCTGGGGTAGATTGAAAAAGGCTGTTTATGGACGACGTGACCAACCAATCACTGTGAGGGATCTACGCCGAATCGACGGTGAGGACTGGGACAATCTGGACCAACAGTGCCTTGATGAATTAGTAGATAGTATGCCACGACGAATACACGCATGAATCCATGCAAGAGGACGTGCTACTGGGTATTACAGGTACTGGTGTGTACAGAAATCTGGACCACCACTTCTGAATGTCTCCCTGCATGGTGGTACAACATGCAATTTGTGTGTTTCAAGGGCAGTGAAAAGGGCGGAAATGATGTTTATGTTGATATCTATTCCAATTTTCTGTACGGGTTCCGGAACTCTCGGAACCGAGGTGATGCAAAACATTTTTTGATGTGTGTTGTTGTAGTGGTGTTCAGTCCTGAGACTGGTTTGATGCAGTTCTCCATGCTACTCTATACTGTGCAAGCTTCTTCATCTCCCAGTACCTACTGCTAACTACATATTTCTGAATCTGCTTAGTGTATTCATCTCTTGGTCTCCCTCTACGATTTTTACCCTCCACGCTGCCCTCCAATACTAAATTGGTGACCCCTTGATGCCTCAGAACATGTCCTACCAACCAATCCCTTCTTCTAGTCAAGTTGTGCCACAAATTTCTCTTCTCGCCAATCCTATTCAATACCTCCTCATTAGTTATGTGTGTATGTTTTACAAAATAATGTGCCAGAAAGAGATGGCTATAACTTTGAAGACGCATTGTACGTACCGCAGAAGTTGAAATTCAACCAAGTCCTACAAGCTTCCGAAAGTCATCATGAGATTTATTTCAGGGTGCAGGGAAGGTCTGGCTGCTTCGGCAAGTGCACGGACGTTGAAGGCAGCCACTAAGTTTTCCGCGAGACAGCCTGCTCACAACTGCCAGCGCGGGGCCAGCTGTCCGCCGCAGCGGCACAGTACGTTGGCCACAGCGCACGTCAATTTTTTATTGGCTGCCGCAGACTGCCTCCCTAGTGCGTTACAGCCCTACTACAGCACCGACTCTGCCCCCTTCAACTATCTCTGCACCTGCCAATATGTCTCCCTCTAGCACTGCTAACATGGCGCAAGAACTCTACGTAAGCAGCCAACGACGAGAAAGCAGCCGAAAAAAAACCTTTCTTCGATTGCTAACACTACCGGATAGGTTAGTATAGTTACGAAATTCGTGGTTGTAGTGCTACCAAATGGGTGAACGAAGCAAGAACTCAGTGGTTCCTAACGATTAACCTCACCAGACTTCTAACCTCCTAAAACCTCCTAAAACGTTTATGGAATGATGCTCGACGTCCAGAGTCATCCAAAGTGAGTGAGTTTGCAGTTAGTATAAGGAATAGTTCTTCGATACGACATCCATCTACGAAGTTACATAGAGCTTAGACTTTCAAAAATTTCGGAAGACACACTGAGTTCGAGTATATAAAAGATTTCGTAATATTGCAGCACACTTGCAACTTTGTGAAAGTGAAAGTTTCAAGAGACGATTCTAAGACATTTCTCACCTATCTGTACCAAGTGAAATTTTTACAGGAAAGTCTTACCCTCGATTTACAAACAAGTAGTTCATCTAAATTGTCTCCATGACCAACGTAGGCTTACAACGAACTGCAGACATAAATAGCCATAGAAATAGGGTCACGAATTTCGAACGACATTATGACATAAAAAGAAGATTTTCTTAAGAATGATGACTAGCCGGCCGGGGTGGCCAAGCGGTTCTAGGCGCTACAGTCTGGATCCGCGCGACCGCTACGGTCGCAGGTTCGAATCCTGCTTCGGGCATGGTCGTGTGTGATGTCCTTAGGTTAGTTAGGTTTAAGTAGTTCTAAGTTCTAGGGGACTGATGACCTCAGAAGTTAAGTCCCATAGTGCTCAGAGCCATTTGAACCATCATGACTAAAGGCGAATTTAGGAGTGCATTGCATGTGTAGAACGTAGTTTCTTTAGTGTCATAACGGTAAATCTTCGTCAATCAAATAAAGTTTCTGATGAGACGTTTCTGTAAAAGAGTCGTTCTAAAAACAAATATGAAAGGAAAGAGATGTACATTCGTTTAATAAACGACAAAGAATGGGAGCTTTAAATGCAATTGGATTTCAGATTTATCTATTATCCTTAACACTTTTTATTTGCAGGTGACAAGTAAGCGTTTTTACTCATGTAAGAGAACAATCTTTCGATTAATATTTGTTACTAAGGAATAATGAATGCTAATTTATGTATTTATTCGTTATTCATCATTCGCATTTTGCCAAAGTCTGGTGCCAAATGAAGCCCATCGTGCTTACAAACATTGTAAATTCACAGCCTATGTGCAAGTGACTGCAGGCGCGTAAAGTAGGCGTGACTTTCGTGGCTGTGCCAGCCGTGTGTACGTGCGCTCATGCGGTTGTCATTAGCGTCGGTCATCTTCGGCAACTTCCGCCAATGTTCGCGAAGCTTATTAGCGCTCTCACTCGCATATCACAGCCGCACGCGGACAACGCAGATAGGGCACGCGGTTGCACGGCGTTCTGGCATGGCCTTACAGCGCCAAATCGTCAGTGTAGAGAGCCAGCTGGAGTGAATATGATCGTCACATTCCATAATCTGTCTATAACGTTTCGTGGCACAAACGAGTAAAACCATTACCGCTTTCTACATCTACGTGATTACTCTGCTATTCACAATAACGTACCTGGAAAAGGGTTCAATGAACCACCTGTTCCGCTCTCGAAAGGCGCACGGGAAAAATGAGCACTTCAATTTTTCTGTGCGAGCTCTGATTTCTATTATTTTATCGTGATGATGGTTTCTCTCTATGTAGGTGGGTGCCAACAGAATGTTTTGGCAATCGGAGGAGAAAAATGGTGATTGAAATTTCATGAGAAAATCCTATCGCGACGAAAAACGCCTTTTTTTTAATTATTGCTTCTCCAACTCTCGTTTCATGTCTGTAGCACTATCTCCCATATTTCGCAATAATACAAAACGAGCGGCCCTTCTTCGAATTTTTTCGATGTCATCCGTCAGTCCCACCTAACGTGGATCCCACACAGCACAGCAATACTCCAGAATATGGCGTCAAGCTTGGTGTAAGCAGTCTCTTTAGTAGACCTGTTGCACCTTCCAAGTGTTCTGAAATCGTAGTCTTTCGTTTTCATCAAAATAAGTCCTTTTTACGAGTCTCTACACGAAATATCAGACACAGTACCCCCTTCAAATATACGGGAAGAACAGAAAGTGTTTGGAGGCAACCCGGTCAGCCAGACCGCCTTAGACACACTGTCCAGCGAGTGTAGCAATGTGGAGGTTCACAGGTGCCGACTCCATGGGACCTGAGGGGGCCTGATCTCCCTGAAAAAATTCGTTTGGAGGGGGGGGGGGGGGGGGAGAGGCGGCGGAGCCCCCCAAAATTTAAGATAATTATTAGTTACATTATGCTATGTACAATCACAAAAATATGTTGGAATTTTTTACTTTCCTTGTTCGATGACAGTTACCTTTTAAAATACATTCAGTAATGAGTTAAGACAAATAATTATTACGGTAGTAAGCACGGTAACTGAAAACGAGTGGTGTGAGTCATGATAGTGTTGTGGTTCTGCGGGTACACTTGAATTTGTCCCGGTGCGCGAACCTTCCGGTGAAGTCTGGCGCCGGCGAGCCAACACTGCGGCCGCGGCGACATCAAAAGGACTGGAGCAGAAGCGCCTGGAACCCTCCGCCTCGCGTCGCCTTGACGCTTCGAGACGACGCCGTGGCTATATAAAGCCCACCCTGTTGTCGCAGCCAATCATTGTGGATAGTTTCGTTCAATGCATGCTGCAGACGTGTTTAGTGTTCCAACTTTAGTGTCTAGTTGACTATTTTATATGACTATATTTTATTCGTTTACTTTAGTTTCTTAGTGTATTGTGAATTAAATTTGGAATGGATAAATTTGTTACAAAAAAGGCGCGCTTGGAAGTTGATGATACTGCAAGTCAACCTCCAACAATTATTGTGTCGTCAATTGCTTCATCATCTTCAGGCGAGAACCGTTCACAGCCGAAACCTGGACAATCCGGTAAGGGAAGATCATTTCAGAAGTCTTGGTTGATCAAATATACATGGCTAGAATATGAAGCATCTACCGAAAACGTATTTTGCAAAACCTGTAAAGAGGCAGATGCTAAATATCTATTACAATTTTCTTCGTAAAAGAAGATGCATTTACTTCTGTAGGGTTTTCTAAATAGAAAAAGGTTTTGTAAAAATTCCGTCTTCATGAAAATACGTTTACGCATTAAGAAGGTATTCTGAAACTAAGTTCTATCACTAACCGAAGTGTGGCCTCGAAATTGAATGAATAGTTAGATAATGATATGAAGAAAGGCCGTTTAGCTCTTGAGACAATTTTTATTACCGTGCAATTTCTATGCCGATAAGGACTAGCAATTAGAGGGCACGAAGATGTAAACTCAATTTTTTTTCAGTTGTTCGAACTTCGAAAGAATGACATACCTGAGTTTAAAGATTGGTTAGGGCGTTCAGGGTATAACTGGACGTCATACGAGATTCAAAACGAGATCATTGATCTACTAGGGAAGTTTGTGTTGAGGTAGGTATTGGCTTCAATCAAGAAGACTGAATATTTTTCTATTGTGGTTGATGAAATAAGTGATTATCTGATTCACGAACTAGTCTTATAATGTATTATTACTGTCGATGATTCCTTAATCATCAAAGAAGACTGTATTGGCTTATATGAGACCCCCAACACTGTATCACAAACTCTGTTTGGTATTTTAAAAGACGTGTTTGTTCGCCTTGATTTGCCAATAGATAACTTAAGAGGACAGTGCTATGATGGTGCCTCGAATATGAGAGGTAAGTTCAAAGGACTAAAAAAAGTTAGTTTTGGATATACAACCAAAAGCATGTTATGTGCACTGCACTGCTCAGACTTGACAGTTGTAGACGGTCTCCGCCATCTTACGTCTATGGGGGATATTATGGCTTTAGCCAAGGACTTAATAAATACCATAAGGGAATCCAACAAAAGGATGGGACTTTTCAGAAGCAAACGCTGTGAGAGCACCAACGACAAAGCTGGTCTACCACCCCTTTACGCGACTCGATGGACTATTTGAGCTTCTTGTATTCTGAGAATGTTGAAAAACTTTGAAGAACTTCTAGAGGTTTTTGAAACATTTTCTGCCGAGAACAAAACAGAGGCAGGTTAAAAATGTGCAGGCTACCTTGAGTCAATTTTACAATTCAAGACTTACTTCTTTTTACGTCTTTATTGCCATGAAATGATGCCAGTAGAGGACGTCAATGAAAAAATTCAATTCCCTCATCTAAATGTTGCTGATGTGGAAAAAATATATGAGGGCTTGATTTTTATATTGAATGGAAGACGTCATAGCTTTGAACACTTTTGGGAATTGTGTTTAAAAGAAAAACCTACACAAGTTGATGGTTCAAATGGCTCTGAGCACTATGGGACTCAACTGCTGTGGTCATAAGTCCCCTAGAACTTAGAACTACTTAAACCTAACTAACCTAAGGACAGCACACAACACCCAGCCATCACGAGGCAGAGAAAATCCCTGACCCCGCCGGGAATCGAACCCGGGAACCCGGGCGTGGGAAGCGAGAACGCTACCGCACGACCACGAGATGCGGGCACACAAGTTGATGATCCTTCACTTCCTCGAAATGGAAATTGAGACGCCCGCTAAACCCGCAGGGTAGAACAGGTTATTAGGATTGTGGAAAGGGCCAAATAAGGTGTCGGTCAGGTTCACTCAAAATTTTAATAATTTAATAACACCTTTAAACCAAAACGGCACATAGCCGAACATTTAGAACTACGAGTTTCAAAAGGGCAATTATTTCATGGCTGAGGGCCTCCAAACAAGAAATCTTAAAAGTCAACAATATAAAAATGCAGTTAAAATGGCAAATAAAATAATTAAAATACATTTGGTATCACAGCTAGGCTGCAAATCCTCAAGGCAAAAGTAGATAGAACAAACATATGCAAGGTGCAACACAAGCGGATGAGGGCCACAATTAAATTTGAAAATTTTAAAATATATTACCATAATCTTTTAACGCAGAAGGCCGCAATGCTTTTGCTTAGAGGGTAAATTCAAGAATAAGGTTTGAAGCGGCTTACGACCAACAATTGATTTTTCAAAATTCAAAAATACATTAAGTCCAGTAAAAACAAGAATTTTTAAATCATTGGCTATGATAGCTTATAAACAGACAATTAAACACTGATGAGAAGGACAATAAGGAAAACGGCACTCAGAGGCCTCCATGGAGGTCGGTCTGCCCTCGTTCACTTAGGTGAGACAGTTGGTGAGCCCAATTACACTTGGTCCGTCGGAACCCAACCAGGGGACAGCCATGGACCGACCAACACAACGACTTGCTTGCCACCAATCAGTACATGAGAACTCAAACACAAAAGGTTACGAACGTCATTACCCACAGTGAAATATGTATTAGCTGTCAAAACTACACACCATGTTGGATGACGACAACAGGTGAGGAAAGTACGCTGCCTGAAATTACGTTAGTGGCCAGGGTAGGTAACCGCAACACTAACGGCCGCAAGGCAGAAAATTCCGCAGGTACACTTGAATGTGAAATACAGTAATATACACTCCTGGAAATTGAAATAAGAACACCGTGAATTCATTGTCCCAGGAAGGGGAAACTTTATTGACACATTCCTAGGGTCAGATACATCACATGATCACACTGACAGAACCACAGGCACATAGACACAGGCAACAGAGCATGCACAATGTCGGCACTAGTACAGTGTATATCCACCTTTCGCAGCAATGCAGGCTGCTATTCTCCCATGGAGACGATCGTAGAGATGCTGGATGTAGTCCTGTGGAACGGCTTGCCATGCCATTTCCACCTGGCGCCTCAGTTGGACCAGCGTTCGTGCTGGACGTGCAGACCGCGTGAGACGACGCTTCATCCAGTCCCAAACATGCTCAATGGGGGACAGATCCGGAGATCTTGCTGGCCAGGGTAGTTGACTTACACCTTCTAGAGCACGTTGGGTGGCACGGGATACACGCGGACGTGCATTGTCCTGTTGGAACAGCAAGTTCCCTTGCCGGTCTAGGAATGGTAGAACGATGGGTTCGATGACGGTTTGGAAGTACCGTGCACTATTCAGTGTCCCCTCGACGATCACCAGTGGTGTACGGCCAGTGTAGGAGATCGCTCCCCACACCATGATGCCGGGTGTTGGCCCTGTGTGCCTCGGTCGTATGCAGTCCTGATTGTGGCGCTCACCTGCACGGCGCCATACACGCATACGACCATCATTGGCACCAAGGCAGAAGCGACTCTCATCGCTGAAGACGACACGTCTCCATTCGTCCCTCCATTCACGCCTGTCACGACACCACTGGAGGCGGGCTGCACGATGTTGGGGCGTGAGCGGAAGACGGCCTAACGGTGTGCGGGACCGTAGCCCAGCTTCATGGAGACGGTTGCGAATGGTCCTCGCCGATACCCCAGGAGCAACAGTGTCCCTAATTTGCTGGGAAGTGGCGGTGCGGTCCCCTACGGCACTGCGTAGGATCCTACGGTCTTGGCGTGTATCCGTGCGTCGCTGCGGTCCGGTCCCAGGTCGACGGGCACGTGCACCTTCCGCCGACCACTGGCGACAACATCGATGTACTGTGGAGACCTCACGCCCCACGTGTTGAGCAATTCGACGGTACGTCCACCCGGCCTCCCGCATGCCCACTATACGCCCTTGCTCAAAGTCCGTCAACTGCACATACGGTTCACGTCCACGCTGTCGCGGCATGCTACCAGTGTTAAAGACTGCGATGGAGCTCCGTATGCCACGGCAAACTGGCTGACACTGACGGCGGCGGTGCACAAATGCTGCGCAGCTAGCGCCATTCGACGGCCAACACCGCGGTTCCTGGTGTGTCCGCTGTGCCGTGCGTGTGATCATTGCTTGTACAGCCCTCTCGCAGTGTCTGGAGCAAGTAAGGTGGGTCTGACACACCGGTGTCAATGTGTCCTTTTTTCCATTTCCAGGAGTGTAGTTAACTTCACCCAAAAGGAACACCGCCTAAATTTATGTCAGTGGCCTGGGCAGGTGACCTGAACACTAACAGCCACAAAGCAGAAAATTCCGCTGGTGCACTCGAATTGTAGTCAACGAATATAGTTAATTGCACCGCATGGCGGCTAAATTTCAGCAATAGAAACACTTGGTGCTGCTCACAGGAAAACCTCCCCAACAGCGAACCACCGAAACGAACCACACAACAAGAATGCACGTGGCGTGGGTAGTTGAAACCACTACTCAACGTCCGGGGTCGGTGAACCACGAAGCTCGTTGCGATCGGACAGCTCCACACACGCCCCGACACTGCGCAGAGACCGCCAGCGGACCCAGTCGACTGCACCGAGCGGAGATAACTTCCCTGGTCCGCAGCAAGCGACAGACTCACTGCAGACCCCCCTAGCCAGAAACTACACGTACAAAACCAAAGATGGTACTCGGTGCAAATCTCTATACACAGCGCTGCTGCCACACATACACTCCTGGAAATGGAAAAAAGAACACATTGACACCGGTGTGTCAGACCCACCATACTTGCTCCGGACACTGCGAGAGGGCTGTACAAGCAATGATCACACGCACGGCACAGCGGACACACCAGGAACCGCGGTGTTGGCCGTCGAATGGCGCTAGCTGCGCAGCATTTGTGCACCGCCGCCGGCAGTGTCAGCCAGTTTGCCGTGGCATACGGAGCTCCATCGCAGTCTTTAACACTGGTAGCATGCCGCGACAGCGTGGACGTGAACCGTATGTGCAGTTGACGGACTTTGAGCGAGGGCGTATAGTGGGCATGCGGGAGGCCGGGTGGACGTACCGCCGAATTGCTCAACACGTGGGGCGTGAGGTCTCCACAGTACATCGATGTTGTCGCCAGTGGTCGGCGGAAGGTGCACGTGCCCGTCGACCTGGGACCGGACCGCAGCGACGCACGGATGCACGCCAAGACCGTAGGATCCTACGCAGTGCCGTAGGGGACCGCACCGCCACTTCCCAGCAAATTAGGGACACTGTTGCTCCTGGGGTATCGGCGAGGACCATTCGCAACCGTCTCCATGAAGCTGGGCTACGGTCCCGCACACCGTTAGGCCGTCTTCCGCTCACGCCCCAACATCGTGCAGCCCGCCTCCAGTGGTGTCGCGACAGGCGTGAATGGAGGGACGAATGGAGACGTGTCGTCTTCAGCGATGAGAGTCGCTTCTGCCTTGGTGCCAATGATGGTCGTATGCGTGTATGGCGCCGTGCAGGTGAGCGCCACAATCAGGACTGCATACGACCGAGGCACACAGGGCCAACACCCAGCATCATGGTGTGGGGAGCGATCTCCTACACTGGCCGTACACCACTGGTGATCGTCGAGGGGACACTGAATAGTGCACGGTACATCCAAACCGTCATCGAACCCATCGTTCTACCATTCCTAGACCGGCAAGGGAACTTGCTGTTCCAACAGGACAATGCACGTCCGCATGTATCCCGTGCCACCCAACGTGCTCTAGAAGGTGTAACCCAACTACCCTGGCCAGCAAGATCTCCGGATCTGTCCCCCATTGAGCATGTTTGGGACTGGATGAAGCGTCGTCTCACGCGGTCTGCACGTCCAGCACGAATGCTGGTCCAACTGAGGCGCCAGGTGGAAATGGCATGGCAAGCCGTTCCACAGGACTACATCCAGCATCTCTACGATCGTCTCCATGGGAGAATAGCAGCCTGCATTGCTGCGAAAGGTGGAGATACACTGTACTAGTGCCGACATTGTGCATGCTCTGTTGCCTGTGTCTATGTGCCTGTGGTTCTGTCAGTGTGATCATGTGATGTATCTGACCCCAGGAATGTGTCAATAAAGTTTCCCCTTCCTGGGACAATGAATTCACGGTGTTCTTATTTCAATTTCCAGGAGTGTAGAAGGAAGAAGAACCCTGACGTAACCGCAACAAGGGCGGGAAACCAAATACAGGTAGACAGCGAAGTTCACGAAAACGCATGGCTGGGAGTGAGCACGGCTCAGAAGTATACCAAAGAAGTATGAAAACAACGAAGCCAGCACACCGCACACTTTCAAAACCCCAAAGGAATACTAGAAAGCTATTTGCATTGAAGTTTGTGAAACGGTGCAATCTAGCATTACTGAGCGGTTTGCTTCAACCGGAATCACACAGGTCACTGCAGTTTAACAAGAGTGCTTGCCTTTAGTAAACAGAGGTGAAACAAATCTGGAACAAATCATCTGAGTTTTTCAGAAATGACCTAGACACTGAGAGACTGCGCTTGCACTTGAATATCGCTAATAAAAAACAACTGGTCTTAAAAAAACATGTGTGATGTAAGAAAGTCTATTACACAAGCGCCTGCAGTTGGAGAAATGTTATGTGAAGTATTGAAGTGCATTATCTTCTCCAAGTAGTTCCAACCACGACAGCAACATCAAAACGGTCATTTAGCGCCCATAGACGTCTGAAGTCATATCTCCGTTCAACAATGGGACAGAACGGATTGAACAACTTGGCTGTTCTTCATGTCAACCGAGATGTTTTAGATGAAAGGGATATCCGACCAGTCATCAACGACTTCATATTCAGTAATCCAGTCAGCCGGTCGACATTTGCATCTTTCTAAAGACACTATAGCCCTGATAATGGCATTTAGAGCAATATTAAAAATCTTCATAAAACAGATAATTAAATACAGAAATAATGTTAAATTTTCAGTTTCGAAATATTAGTACTAGTTTATTACTGTTACTATATTACTATAGTACTGTATTAGTTATTTTCAAATACTTAAATATTTTTTTAAGGTGTAAGACCCAATTAAAACCCGCTATTTACATACTTTTTGACTGAAGTATTGGGCGTAATGTATTAACTTTATTAACAGTATTAAAGCATTAACTTTGAGATATCGCTTTTATTTCATGAACCCTGAGCCTTATTCAAAGTAAGCTTCAATTAACTGCTTCACTTATTAATCGAAGTGCTATTACTGTGTGACAGCAATATTTTATGTGTTATTCTTTTAATGATAGTTTAGGATTCATTTAAATATAATTTCAGTCTTTTTAGAGCTATATATTCACTGATCTGTAATACTCTATAAGCCAGATTATTACTGCAAATTAAATTAGCTTTTTACGAAAATACTGTGATTTTTAATGTTTTGTTTCTTTTTTTAAAGCCAAAAAACGTGTCAGGCTCGTCGAGTTTCCCGGAGTTTCGAGTTATCGAGTGTCCAGTTTTCGGGGTTCTAATGTTGATCACATGACTCTAAAATGCTTTTAAGTCACTATTTTTCATCTGAAATTTGGAAATTTTCCCTGGGCAAGACCCCCCAATAATTTTTATAAGTCGACACCCCTGTGGAGGTTCCCTGCTGTTTTGGGGTGTCATTATGTGGGGCCGGCGTACGCCGGTGGTGTTCATGGAAGGCGCCGTAACGGCTGTACGTTACGCGAATGCCATTCTTCAATAGATAGTTCAACCACATCGGCAGCATATTGGCGAGGCAGCATTCGTCTTCATGGACGATAATTAGCGCCCCCATCGTGCACATCTTGTGAATGACTTCCTTCAGGATAACGACATCGCTCGACTGGAGTGGGCAGCGTGTTCTCCAGACATGAACCCTATCGAACATGCCTGGGATAGATTGAAAAGGGCTGTTTCCACCAACCACTCTGAGGGATCCACGTCGAATCGCAGTTGAGGAGTGGGACAATCTGGACCAATAGTGCATTGATGAAGTTGTGGATAGTATGCCACGACCAATACAGGCATGTATCAATGCAAGATGACGTGCTACTGGGTATTAGAGGTACCGATGTGTACAGCAATCTGGACCACCACCTCTGAAGGTGTCGCTGTATGGTGGTACAACATCAAACGTGTGGTTTTCACGAGCAATAAAAAGGGGGAAATGATGTTAATGTTGATCTCTGTTCCAATTTTTTGTACAGGTTGCGGAACTCTCGGAACGGAGGTGATGCAAAACTTCTGAACTGAAGGCACCCATTGGGAAAAAAAAGACAACAACAGAGTTAAGGGTAAGTAGAGTAGTGACAAAATCTTTTATGGTCGCCATCACCAGTTATTTGAATTTATTAAGCCTCTTAATGCAATCGAAGCATCATTTCGCAACAGATACTATCAAACAAAAACTAATCCTATGGAATTATCAGCATAAATTTCATAAAATGTAACATCTCCGGAACTTAAGGCAGTCATTTGTGGACCAGACATGACTCATTACGTTTCAGTGACTGAAACATCTCATCATGAGTTCTCAAATAGATTTCAAGACTTTGTACAGCTGACGCCTGATTTCGATTTATTAGTGAGACCATTCTCTGTTACAAGAGTTTTATAATATGTCTATTTCGGTATTTGGTTCAACTCTTTGCTCTTTGTTATGAAACTGACAAAGTTCAGTCAGCGTTCAGGTTTAACAGATTTTATAGTGTGCATAACTTCATGTGTTTGCCTGTATCACAAACCGCAGTTCCTGACATAATATATAATCTAATTCGAAATTTGTATAAATTTATAAACAACTCAGTTTAATATTAAACATCGTTGTGTGGAGCCTTTTTGCATTGGCTGTGTGAAGCTTTTTATGTAGGCCCTGTGTTATGCACATATTTACTTAATTAACAAAGTTATTACTTTGGACGAAAATAAGTTGAAAATAAACACTAGTGATAAATTCCTGCTTATAAAAGTATCCTGCAATATTCACCTCTTTGAAGTGATCGCAATGTGTTCCAAACATGTCTCCCTACTTTTCCGTGTGCGCAACCTTTAGCATATAGCTATCTCTCTAGCATACCTGCTCAGAGTAAAACAATGGTGAGGTAACGCTATATAGCACCAACACTAACACATTCAGAATTTCCATCTCTACTATAAACAAAATATGATCTGTATTTGCCAAACAAGTGTTCACTCCGTACTTAAAGGAGTTCACATGTGACCCGTGGTCGCGACCGCTAAGCTCAAATGACACTCATCAAGCATCCCAAACATAACAATATACATAACAATGTAGCGCTCTTGTGGTGTGCTCACCTATACCTTGCATTGTAAGGCATTTAGAGATGGATAAACATCTCCAGCATCTTTTGCTAAAGAACCAACTGGGAATTCGCCTCCATCGAAACTACAACTGTGAGTGGTCAGATGGGATTAGAGCTTCGCTCACTCAGAATATGGGTTTAGTGTGCTAGCCACGGTGCCATCTCGGTCACTACATGTGAAAGTACCACTCTGTCTCAAGCATTTATTTGAGACTGGTTCAAATGGTTCAAGTGGCTCTAAGCACTATGGGACTTAACCTCTGAGGTCATCAGTCCCCTAGACTTACAACTACTTAAACCTGACTAACCTAAGGACATCACACACATCCATGCCAGAAGTAGGATTCGAACCTGCGACCGTAGCAACCGCGTGGTTCCGGACTGAAGCGCCTAGAACTGCTCGACCACAGCGGACGGCTTATTTGAGGCTTGTGACGGTTTCCCATTTGTAACACCAAATAAATTTTAGTTGAGCGTCCTATGCTGGTCAATAACAGACGAGCACCTTATTCCACCTAGCTACATGCTTCTCGCTCTATACAATATCTTCCAAGAACATAAGGCTTTTGGCCTGCAGATTCAGGAACCGAACCGCTATGGCATTTGCTTGCACAAATTCTTGTTTACACACTTGACCATTGAGAACTAAACAGTCAGACACTCCCTGACACTGAAAGTAAATTCATATTTGATTAGAGTTAAATAGCACCAGATCCCTTTCCATTGATGTTCTTATTTTGATGATTTGTTTCAGACTGCTACGTGACGGATTTTGTCTTAAACTGTCACGCAGCATATCTCGGAACATAATATGCTCATCCCATTGATCAATTTAGTCATTCTCTTATGCTGCTTTGTAATTGCAGATCAGATTCAGTACCACCAGTGGTTATCCTGTTTATTGCTTTCTTTCCACTCCTCTTTTTAGCACAATGAAGAGGCTGTAGAGGTGGGATCCTAAGAGCTGGCTAGCGAAAGATAAAAGAGTTTCCTTAAAACGCACAAGCTAGACCATAAAAATTTTCAGATTCCAAGACTGGGTCTCAGCCCAGGTAACCAACATGGCACTCCAGCAGTGGACGCGTTGCTACTGCTTCGTAGTGCTATTTTCCAGAGAGCGTATGCTTTTCCGTGCGTGGATATGTGAGAGCTCTCTTATTTGTCAGCTTCAGAATCGTATCAAGGAGTGGGAGAAGACTCCTGGCTTCTTCTTCACCCTACAAACCTGCTGGTTAATAATAACGAAATCCACAAGAGTTGGAGTTTGTTTAAGCCTAGTACTGACATTTTCCTGAACGGAACTAATGTCTGTTTATACTGGCCCGCAAGATTTCTGCTCTGTCAGAAACATCGAAATCTCAGAGCATTAATATAGAGAACACTAGCCGCTGGGAGATCATCGAGTAAAAACTGATTACTGGATGGCTGGTGAGACGATCTTTGCTTTCATTTAGAAGGATGTCTCCACTGAGTATGGAGAGGGAGCCTCTCACGTCACTTCACCCAACTTGTAACACCATAGCTCTAAGCTCTACTGATTTATTTTGCTTTTGTTTCATTTAATATTACATCGTTAAGCTTCTCTAAATGTGTTTGATTGAATAGATGACATAAAATTGTATACTCTTTCCTTTGTTAAAACTTTGATGCCATGATTTGATCTGTCGTTTAAATGCTTTGTCCCATTTGGAGGGAACAAAACTTACTGTATATGATTGTAATTTTGTGTGAATAATTTTTGGTAGAAATGTCAATATGTGCAAATGTTCTGTTTTATTTAATTTATTTGGTTGCTGTTATGTAAACTGCTGATCCTCACTTAGGATTCTTAGTTATTCTGTATGTAAAAGTTGTTGTGGTTCCCCTCGGGAACGGAACTGTGTAGCGCGCGCAAATTGTGGTTGGCCTAGGTGGAAAAGGTGGAACTGATAGTCAGTCGGAGACGAGCCAGCAGTCGGAGGCGAGCTACGAGTCGGGGACGAGCTACGAGTCCGTGCACTGCCATGTAAAAGATACATATTGTGCTGATTCCGAGAGAGGCTTTTCCTGCTTCTTTCCAAGGCCTCGGATGGGTGGATAAATAACTGGAACTATTCTGGAATTTGTATCTATCATCGCCACCAAGAAATGACAAGAGTCCAGCAATTCTGTCTGCGAATCCACCTACCAACGTGCAGTTGCCACCACATTGCGCAATCATTGCATCGTAATGCTGTAATGATGTACAGTGAAGGATCAGCTTAATGGATGTGTTATTGTGCTCAAATATAAGGTAATTTATATCTGAATTTATGTACCTACCTTGATTTTTCTCCTCATCATAACACCTCTCAGGTTCCTCTCCGTTTGAACTAAAGTGATATCCGAGTGTCCTTACTAAAAGAAATTAAAGCCTAGAGTTTTACTAATTAATGCCTCTTGAACTTAGTAAAAAGAAAGTTAAAGTTAATGTGGCAAGAGAGTGAGGAGTGAGTTAAAGTAAATGTTATTTGCTGAAAATAATTTTCCTATTAAAACTGCTATTTAAAGTGCTGTTGCTAACATCAAAATTAAAAGTTCTTAAGACTGAGGCTTATAAAGCAAATGATCACATTGTTGTCTGTAGTAAATTCTAAAATGTGATTCAGTTTCTTGCAATTTGGTCAGTATTGTGTTTCGCTGTAGTAAAAGTGAGAAAGCTGCAGTTATGAAACGTTATATACTCATGTTTGCTAAGTGTTTGTCTATCTTGTGTATTAGAAGTGCATATTAATAGTAATGTTATAAAGACCATTCACTTTATGTAAGCCTGAAAGTAATAGGGTGTTTCGGTATCTCTTATAATTTTGCAAATAGTTTGTGTTGCTCCAGTTGTTAGCTTCAACCTTAAAACATATGTGTGTGTCAGAGTTCATTGCACTCGCGTGTGGCCAAGTCTAGGTTGTGTTTGTCCGTTATAGTTGCTTATACCTACTTTCTTAAACGAGAATGTTAATCATTCTCTTGCCTAGTTAGGCTGGCGACCGGATTCGTTATCCGTTAAACAGTGCAGATAGGCAATATTTTGTTTGTCACTGTTTAATTATTTACGTAATTCTGACTTTCATTTCCGATAAGCCACTTCCGTTAGGAATAACACGGTCAACATAACAAAAATCCTCTCAGAGGATAACACTGCTCTGTTGCTTTATACCATAATTGCTATAACAAAATAGTTTTATTTCAAAACCTGTTCCCAGCTTTAAGGTTATGGTACAGTAGTAGCAGACAGGAGTGTTATAAACTGTCCCAATACCTTCGAGTATGACCAAATTCTAGTACTCGTCTTCTAAGCTAAAGTATCTAAATTTCGACAACGTGAAGGGACGTAGCTGAATTAATTGTGCTTAGCTTTTTGATGTTGAAATTTTGACGGTAGTCTCCCTGGCTGTTGCTTGCTCTTTATTGTGAAAGCTTGTAAAAAAGGGTTCCGATAGTAGGTTTGAGTTGACGTTTGGCTTTAAATAAATAGTCTTCGCCATGGTGCCATTTTCTACCAGGAGATTTAATGCCGGAGTCTGACACACTTCCACAACTCACTACAGTATTCACATATATCAGCGATGACAATAGGTTACAGAGCGATCCTTTAACACACATCCGCTTTCGAGCACCTCCTAACAACTAAGTGCGTTGGCTTCATTGACGCATCAAAGACCTCGTAAAACGTCCAGGTTCAGGCTGGAGTTGTTATTCTGGATTTTGTTTACACGGTTTTGACACAGATTAATGCATTTACAAAAACCAGTAAAATGTGAAACATACAGGTTAAGAATAACGCTTACGGTAACTATTGGTGATTGTTTACAGAAATTTGATATTTTTATAGTATTGGCTTACTTAATTTGCTTTGGTCGTGTTTTCCACTCTGTCAACCAGGTGTTCTGCAGCTCTGTGTTTTTCCACGAATAGGTTACATCTGCTTTATGTTCCCTGTCAGTATTTACAAATAATAAAAGGAAATTTAGTGTTAACAGTTTTGAAAATCAACTATGCTTTTGAATTCAAAATTATGACGCAATTGTCATATTTCAAATGTGGCTGTTTTATATTTAGGATAGAACTGAAAAAATGTAGGAAACATTTCAGTGCCTCTGTCTCCTAAGTTATCGCATGAGACATAATGCCCCAAAAGGAAATTTAATTAGTAATTTAGCTTTATTACAAAATTTGTAATTTTTGTCTTTTGGTTTGTTACAGAAATTAATATGGCAATTTCTATGATGCTAGTGCTCAGAGGTTTGTTTACATGTTGTTGTTGTTGTTGTCGTTGTGGTCTTCAGTCCTGAGACTGGTTTGATGCAGCTCTCCATGCTACTCTATCCTGTGCAAGCTTCTTCATCTCCCAGTACCTACTGCAACCTACATCGTTCTGAATTTGCGTAGTGTATCCATCTCTTGGTCTCCCTCTACGATTTTTACCCTCCACGCTGCCCTCCAATACTAAATTGGTGATCCCTTGATGCCTCAAAAGATGTCCTACCAACCGGTCCCTTCTTCTAGTCAAGTTGTGCCACAAACTCCCCTTCTCCCCAATTCTATTCAATACCTCCTCATTAGTTATGTGATCTACCCATCTAATCTTCAGCATTTTTCTGTAGTACCGCATTTCGAAAGCTTCTATTTTCTTCTTCTCCAAACTATGTATCGTCCATGTATCACTTCCATACGTGGCTACACTCCATACAAATACTTTCAGAAACGACATGAACGAACATAAACGAACTTTATATGTAATACGCATTATATTTGTTTCAAAGTTTATATTTTCTTGATAATTGTGTAGTTTCAAATTTGGTTGAAAGCCTATACTGAAGATAATTTTCGGTAAGTTGTAAAATCCGTTTTATATTACTTGTCTGTAGAACTTATGGCATGTCCACAGATGTCATTTATCGGAATATTGTGTGAACAGTTTTAACAGAATGTAAAGACGAACTACAAAGTTTTACTGAATCTACCGCTACCATATACATAATACACTCCTGGAAATTGAAATAAGAACACCGTGAATTCATTGTCCCAGGAAGGGGAAACTTTATTGACACATTCCTGGGGTCAGATACATCACATGATCACACTGACAGAACCACAGGCACATTGACACAGGCAACAGAGCATGCACAATGTCGGCACTAGTACAGTGTATATCCACCTTTCGCAGCAATGCAGGCTGCTATTCTCCCATGGAGACGATCGTAGAGATGCTGGATGTAGTCCTGTGGAACGGCTTGCCATGCCATTTCCACCTGGCGCCTCAGTTGGACCAGCGTTCGTGCTGGACGTGCAGACCGCGTGAGACGACGCTTCATCCAGTCCCAAACATGCTCAATGGGGGACAGATCCGGAGATCTTGCTGGCCAGGGTAGTTGACTTACACCTTCTAGAGCACGTTGGGTGGCACGGGATACATGCGGACGTGCATTGTCCTGTTGGAACAGCAAGTTCCCTTGCCGGTCTAGGAATGGTAGAACGATGGGTTCGATGACGGTTTGGATGTACCGTGCATTATTCAGTGTCCCCTCGACGATCACCAGTGGTGTACGTCCAGTGTAGGAGATCGCTCCCCACACCATGATGCCGGGTGTTGGCCCTGTGTGCCTCGGTCGTATGCAGTCCTGATTGTGGCGCTCACCTGCATGGCGCCAAACACGCATACGACCATCATTGGCACCAAGGCAGAAGCGACTCTCATCGCTGAAGACGACACGTCTCCATTCGTCCCTCCATTCACGCCTGTCGCGACACCACTGGAGGCGGGCTGCACGATGTTGGGGCGTGAGCGGAAGACGGCCTAACGGTGTGCGGGACCGTAGCCCAGCTTCATGGAGATGGTTGCGAATGGTCCTCGCCGATACCCCAGGAGCAACAGTGTCCCTAATTTGCTGGGAAGTGGCGGTGCGGTCCCCTACGGCACTGCGTAGGATCCTACGGTCTTGGCGTGCATCCGTGCGTCGCTGCGGTCCGGTCCCAGGTCGACGGGCACGTGCACCTTCCGCCGACCACTGGCGACAACATCGATGTACTGTGGAGACCTCACGCCCCACGTGTTGAGCAATTCGGCGGTACGTCCACCCGGCCTCCCGCATGCCCACTATACGCCCTCGCTCAAAGTCCGTCAACTGCACATACGGTTCACGTCCACGCTGTCGCGGCATGCTACCAGTGTTAAAGACTGCGATGGAGCTCCGTATGCCACGGCAAACTGGCTGACACTGACGGCGGCGGTGCACAAATGCTGCGCAGCTAGCGCCATTCGACGGCCAACACCGCGGTTCCTGGTGTGTCCGCTGTGCCGTGCGTGTGATCATTGCTTGTACAGCCCTCTCGCAGTGTCCGGAGCAAGTATGGTGGGTCTGACACACCGGTGTCAATGTGTTCTTTTTTCCATTTCCAGGAGTGTATAAGCTAAACTCCTGCTGCGACATCCACCATGTCCCATATTCTAGCGGTACGAGTGTGGTATGATGGGACAGCACTGGAAACACCGAGACGGCATGGACGCAACGTTAGGTGGCACTGGTCAAAAGCCTGTGGTATGTTGGGACAGCACTGGAAACACTGAGACGGCATGGACGCAACGTTAGGTGGCACTGGTCAAAAGCCTATTGTACAGTTTTAAAGTTTTGCTGCCACCTAGTTTCTCTCATTATGCGTTTTGGCAATGTTTCTCAGTTATCCGTGTTCTTTCTATAATCAACTAATCATTGTTTCAGTCATTAGTCACATCCATGAAATATCCTCGGTACGATGCATTTTATCGACACGCCTCCGTGGCCGAGATCGCACAGTCTGCCTTTGGCAGGGCAACAGAGCGGAGACGCTAGAGTTTCCGCGTGCGGTGCGCTAGCTCCCCGTGTTTACATTTTAACGGCCGTTGCTCTCGTACCGGCTTACCGTTTACCATACATCGCGAACCGTTACCTTAAATCTACACTCCGGTTTACTTTCTGCAACGATTATTCCCGACTCAAAGCACTCAAGGTGGAGGGTTTTCGGCAAGACGAAGTGAAGATGCCGGTGACCAGTATTATCGGAATACATCTGTCGATCGTGAGCAGTACGACCTGTGTTAAAATTATTCATGACGCGACGTGCGAACGCATCCTACGAGAGACAAAACACGGGCTCCGCTTCTGTCATGCTGATACCAATGTCGGGGTGGTAACGATCGACCACCCGGGCTTAGGTATGCGTACGATACGCATTTTCGAACTGCCATTCTAACTTCCTGCAGAGGAAGTCGTCGTGGCACTCCGACCATACAGCACTGTCCACAGCCCTACTGCGGTCACCATTGATCTCCAAAGTCACTTCCCGTCCTACTTACAGATCGCCGGATGCTGTTCAATAATTATCTATGACGGGCAGTCTCGGTCCTGTTCCGGGTGCGGTAAGGGAGGCTACCTTAGATCCGAGTGTCTACAACTGCGTATTACGCGACTTCCAGGCCCGATGGTACACACGCATCGCAACCTACGGTGCTACCAGCGCCCTACGCCGCTGGTCTTACTTCTCCTACCGCTTCGCAACACCTTCCGGACGCCACAAATGAACTCGACCTGACCCCGACGGAGAGCGCCCCGGACGACCCGCCACCGCGGCTGGCCATCGACTCCACTCCGATGGCGCCGACGCGACCGGCCGCTGACCCAACCTTCGGTAACATGATGGAAAACCGGCTCGCTCATCGTCCCTAAGGCGACTTTCTTGCCAGAGCGACGGGACTCCCTTCCGTCATCGGACACGGAAAGTCGCGTAAGGAAACAACGTTCTCCGAAGTGTCGCAAGAGAAGGCGCCGCACGTTTCCGCTCAAGGGGAGACTTTGCTGATCGAGGACGAGGTCGCCGTCGACTCGAAAGACACCCCGAATCCGCCACTGCCGAAGGAGACGACATGAACGCGGTGACATCCACCGGTCTACCTGCGCCCGTCTCCCCAACTCATCATGAGTGAACGCTGAACTATTTAATGGACATAGCGCAGCCGAAACTACACCATGAACTACTACTTAACTTTCCGAAGGCAAAATGGATGATGCACCGGTGCCTGCCTCCACGACATGACACGATGAAGAAGTCGAAGAGCAGGACCCGTTATGGGATACTGTGCCGTCGTCCCCGCTACACTAATCATACTCTCCCCAAAACCCCCTGGGATCGAGCGGGATGACATTCTACCATAACACCCACGCTGTCCCGCTGACGCCACAGTGGCCCAGCCAACAGTAGCCTCCACCAGGCCTATCGGATAGCAACCATCATCAACAACAACAATATCCGTTCGAGCGTGAAAATCCGCTTTATGCAGGAGATGTTCTGGGCTTGTGATACTGATTTCGCCTCGTGTGGGAAGTTCACTTGACCGGTCTCCCGTATATCAATGGCTATAACGTCCTACATGCCAGAAACTGCGTATAGTATACCTGCAAAGTCCAACATGGTGACCGTTCTGGCCATACCTTTCTTACCAGTTATCAGCAAGCCGTCTAGACAGGATATATGCCTCACAGAATCTTAGATCTGCGATACGTGGCGTCGAAGGCTGCCCACTGGCCTTTTCCGACAATTGCACTTACATCTGCGTGGTCCTTCTTCCGTCCCAATCTGTATTGCGCAGCTGTGCGCCATGGAAACTAAATACTTCTCATCTGCATGAGCTGTCTTGTCGCCAGTAGTCATCGAGATATGGGCAGCCCGTCAACAACGACTTCTCAGTAACCGCTCGACATTGACATGGTGGAAGGGTTGCGCCAAACCAGCCATCCGGAGGACACTGATGAGACTTGGTAAGAACTTGGCCGACTGGCATGGCAACACCCTGGACATCTACTATGCGATTCTCCACTGTCTGGATACTCAGCCGCCAACCCCAGACACCAGGTTGGAACGGCAAAGAACTAGGGCGAAGATAATTGGGCTAGCATGCCGCAAATTGCAGGGTATGGTGATACGGACGCGGTGCCACCATTATGCGGGTTTGGGAATTCCACCCATGCATTATATAGTGTCAGATGAATGAGGGCGTCGTCGGCAGCTCATCAACGCTCTGGTCATGCCTCATGGCCCGCAGATGACCAACCAGAATGACAGCGTTCACGCATTCGTGGAACACTACCATCGTTCTTACAGGGAAGACGATGCTGATATTGAAGCAGACGACTCCATTTTGCATTACGTCGATTCACGGCGGGGTCAGGGATTTTCTCTGCCTCGTGATGACTGGGTGTTGTGTGATGTCCTTAGGTTAGTTAGGTTTAAGTAGTTCTAAGTTCTAGGGGACTGATGACCATAGGTGTTAAGTCCCATAGTGCTCAGAGCCATTTGAACCATTTGCATTACGTCACGCACCCCCTCCCCGATTCAGAGGCGGATACTTTGACGGTGGCAGTCACACGAGATGAAGTCAACAACGCAATCGACAAGAGTGCAGTCAACAGATAGCCTGGCATTGACAGATTACCGACTAACTTTTACCGAGCCTTCCACGACCTCATAGCCAAGCGATGGACGACTATGTTTCAAGAACTAATGTGATCTGACTAAGCAATCCAACCCGTCTTTGTTGAGGGCATCATCATTCCGTCCACAAACCAGCCCATGACTCGACGATCATGACTATAGACCTCTCACCCTCCTCAATACCGATTTAAGATTTTCGCCCGCTTACTGGCGGTGCGTCTCCTGACAATGCTCCCTCATATCCTCTCCCCAGAGCAAACGAAGCCTGGGGAACAAGTTAACATGCAGACTGCTCTCAGGGAAATACTGCGACTTAATTGCGATGGCGGCGGCCTGCAGACTCCATGCAGAGGTCGTCGATATAGATTTTGATAGTGCCTTCGATAAAGTGGGCCACCGTTTCCTGTTTTCGGTGGCAGCCCAGATGGACATCCCACCTTCGTTCATCGACGTCCTCCCGCGACTTCACAGCAATGTCAGTTCACGAGTCCAAGTCAATAGACGTTTAGCAGGGCCAGTACACATCCGCCGTTCAATTTGGCAGGGGTACCCCCTCTCTACCCTCCAGTATGCCATTGCCCTAGAGGCCCTCATTGGGAACCTGAGGACCGAGATCTCCGGCCTCACCCTTCGCCAACACACTTTTCGCTGTCGGGCATACGCTGACGACCTCCTCCTCCTCATCCGCTCCGGCTCTGAGATTCGTAACAGTCCTCGAATTGAGTACACACTAAGGGGCTGCTCTGGCAGTGCCATGAATCTCACCAGATCTTCTGCGATGTACACTGGATAAGGCCATCCGTGCAGACGTTCCGGTACCTGGGCATTACCTTTATCCCACTGTCACACGCACAGCGGCAACGAATTTCCGTTTCCTGTTACACGTCATCCGCAACTACGTTCGCCAGAACCTCCTGCGCCGCCAGGAAACACTTCAACGCGTCGAGTTTGTTAATTGTTATGTGGCATCAAAACTGGTCCACGTCACGCAGGTTCTCACTCTACCGACGGCGATTGAACGCAACCTTCAGGTGGCACTTGGCTATTATCTTACCGCTGGTTCCACGTTTCAAGTCCGTTATGTGACACGAAGCCCACACCTACTACAGTAGTACAAATTTATATGCCAACTAGCTCTGCAGATGACGAAGAAATTGAAGAAAAGTATGATGAAATAAAAGAAATTATTCAGATAGTGAAGGGTGACGAAAATTTAATAGTCATGGGTGACTGGATTTCGGTAGTAGGAAAAGGGAGAGAAGGAAACGTAGTAGGTGAATATGATTTGGGGCTAAGAAATGAAAGAGGAAGCCGCCTGGTAGAATTTTGCACAGAGCACAACTTAATCATAGCTAACACTTGGTTTAAGAATCATGAAAGAAGGTTGTATACATGGAAGAACCCTGGAGGTACTAAAACGTATCAGATAGATTATATAATGATAAGACAGATATTTAGGAACCAGGTTTTAAATTGTAAGACATTTCCTGGGGCAGATGTGGACTCGGACCACAATCTATTGGTTATGACCTGTAGATTAAAACTGAAGAAACTGCAAAAAGGTGGGAATTTAAGGAGATGGGACCTGGATAAACTGAAAGAACCAGAGGTTATACAGAGATTCAGGGACAGCATAAGGAAACAATTGACAGGAATGGGGGAAAGAAATACAGTAGAAGAAGAATGGGTAGCTTTGAGGGATGAAGTAGTGAAGGCAGCAGAGGATCAAGTAGGTAAAAAGACGAGGGCTAGTAGAAATCCTTGGGTAACAGAAGAAATATTGAATTTAATTGATGAAAGGAGAAAATATAAAAATGCAGTAAATGAAGTAGGCAAAAAGGAATACAAACGTCTCAAAAATGATATCGACAGGAAGTGCAAAATGGCTAAGCAGGGATGGCTAGAGGACAAATGGAAGGATGTAGAGGCTTATCTCACTAGGGGTAAGATAGATACCGCCTACAGGAAAATTAAAGAGACCTTTGGACATAAGAGAACCACTTGTATGAACATGAAGAGCTCAGATGGAAACCCAGTTCTAAGCAAAGAAGGGAAAGCAGAAAGGTGGAAGAGTATATAGAGGGTCTATACAAGGGCGATGTACTTGAGGACAATATTATGGAAATGGGAGAGGATGTAGATGAAGATGAAATGGGAGATACGATACTGCGTGAAGAGTTTGACAGAGCACTGAAAGACCTGAGTCGAAACAAGGCCCCCGGAGTAGACAACATTCCATTGGAACTACTGACGGCCTTGGGAGAGCCAGTCCTGACAAAACTCTACCATCTGGTGAGCAAGATGTATGAAACAGGCGAAATACCCTCAGACTTCAAGAAGAATATAATAATTCCGATCCCAAAGAAAGCAGGTGTTGACAGATGCGAAAATTACCGAACAATCAGTTTAATAAGCCACAGCTGCAAAATACGAATTCTGTACAGACGAATGGAAAAACTAGTAGAAGCCGGCCTCGGGGAAGATCAGTTTGGATTCCGTAGAAATACTGGAACACGAGAGGCAATACTGACCTTACGACTTATCTTAGAAGAAAGATTAAGGAAAGGTTCGCCGATGACATTGTAATTCTGTCAGAGACAGCAAAGGACTTGGAAGAGCGGTTGAACGGAATGGAAAGTGTCTTGAAAGGAGGATATAAGGTGAACATCAACAAAAGCAAAACGAGGATAATGGAATGTAGTCAAATTAAGTCGGGTGATGCTGAGGGAATTAGATTAGGAAATGAGACAAAGTAGTAAAGGAGTTTTGCTATTTGGGGAGCAAAATAACTTATGATGGTCGAAGTAGAGAGGATATAAAATTTAGACTGGCAACAGCAAGGAAAGCGTTTCTGAAGAAGAGAAAATTGTTAACATCGAGTATAGATTTAAGTGTCAGGATGTCATTTCTGAAAGTATTTGTATGGAATGTAACCATGTATGGAATTGAAACATGGACGATAAATAGTTTGGACAAGAAGAGAATAGAAGCTTTCGAAATGTGGTGCTACAGAAGAATGCTGAAGATTAAATGGGTAGATCACATAACTAATCAGGAAGTATTGAATAGGATTGGGGAGAAGAGAAGTTTGTGGCACAACTTGACCAGAAGAAGGGACCGGTTGGTAGGACATCTTCTGGGGCATCAAGGGATCACCAATTTAGTATTGGAGGGCAGCGTGGAGGGTAAAAATCGTAGAGGGAGACCAAGAGATGAAAACACTAAGCAGATTCAGAAGGATGTAGGTTGCAGTAGGTACTGGGAGATGAAGAAGCTTGCACAGAATAGAGTAGCATGGAGAGCTGCATCAAACCAGTCTCAGGACTGAAGACCACAACAACAATGTGACACTTATCCTGCCCCCACGGGATAGTGACCTCGGACTCGTCAACTTCCGTATGCGAGCTGCGGCTTTCTATATGAGCACCATGAGAAGACAGTGGACCGGACGGGGCACATTTCTAACACGCAGCTTGCTTGACGTCCTCCTCCCTGCGCCCACTTCACCACCAATGTCTGTGGGCCGCATCGTGCCTCATTTCACGATTCGACCCTTTTCTTCGACTTAAGTTATAAACATACCAGTCTTCCAGATACGCTTCCGCCCAGAACCAAGGACTTTTATAGCCTACTGTTCCGCCATGTTCATCGTAATGTGATGTAGACCAGTTATCCCTCCATCCAGTGGCCCTTAATCTGGAATATCATCCACCAGCTCTTCCTTCCTACAGATACCCGACAATGTGATATCACATAGTCAACATGACAAATGCCACAAAACAGCGACTTCACAACGTTCGTTTGTTGGATTCCCCTCTTTGTCTCCTTTGCCAGCAACTCGACACTGATGACCACCGTCTGACTTGTACCTCTTCCCACGACATCTGGCGATTCGTGTAGCAAATCATTGCCTGCTATCACCGAATGCCACCAGACATGATTTTCCCACCTCCAAATATCATGCCACTCTGTGGTTCAAGGGGGAGGGGAGGAATGGGTAGGGGGGAAGGGGGAGGGGGCGGCCGTTTACCTATTCCGTGAGAGACCTAAATCTTGCCTCGATCTCTGGACCTCCTTACGAACACGAGGCGTGTTACCGAACACTGCTGTTGTTGTTGTGGTCTTCAGTCCTGAGACTGGTTTGATGCAGCTCTCCATGCTACTCTATCCTGTGCAAGCTTCTTCATCTCCCAGTACCTACTGCAACCTACATCCTTCTGAATCTGCTTAGTGTATGCATCTCTTGGTCTCCCCCTACGATTTTTACCCTCCACGCTGCCCTCCAATACTAAATTGGTGATCCCTTGATGCCTCAGAACATGTCCTACCAACCGATCCCTTCTTCTGGTCAAGTTGTGCCACAAACTCCTCTTCTCCCCAATCCTGTTCAGTACCTCCTCATTAGTTATGTGATCTACCCATCTAATCTTCAGCATTCTTCTGTAGCACCACATTTCGAAAGCTTCTATTCTCTTCTTGTCCAAACTATTTATCGTCCATGTTTCACTTCCATACATGGCTACACTCCATACAAATACTTTCAGAAACGACTTCCTGACACTTAAATCTATACTCGATGTTAACAAATTTCTCTTCTTCAGAAACGCTTTCCTTGCCATTGCCAGTCTACATTTTATATCCTCTCTACTTCGACCATCATCAGTTATTTTGCTCCCCAAATAGCAAAACTCCTTTACTACTTTAAGTGTCTCATTTCCTAATCTAATACCCTCAACATCACCCGACTTAATTCGACTACATTCCATTATCCTCGTTTTGCTTTTGTTGATGTTCATCTTATATCCTCCCTTCAAGACACCATCCATTCCATTCAACTGCTCTTCCAAGTCCTTTGCTGTCTCTGACAGAATTACAATGTCATCGGCGAACCTCAAAGTTTTTATTCCTTCTCCATGGATTTTAATACCTACTCCGAATTTTTCTTTTGTTTCCTTTACTGCTTGCTCAATATACAGATTGAATAACATCGGGGAGAGGCTACAACCCTGTCTTACTCCCTTCCCAACCACTGCTTCCCTTTCATGTCCCTCGACTCTTATAACTGCCATCTGGTTTCTGTACAAATTGTAAATAGCCTTTCGCTCCCTGTATTTTACCCCCGCCACCTTTAGAATTTGAAAGAGAGTATTCCAGTCAACATTGTCAAAAGCTTTCTCTAAGTCTACAAATGCTAGAAACGTAGGTTTGCCTTTCCTTAATCTTTCTTCTAAGATAAGTCGTAAGGTCAGTATTGCCTCACGTGTCCCAGTATTTCTACGGAATCCAAACTGATCTTCCCCGAGGCCGGCTTCTACTAGTTTTTCCATTCGTCTGTACAGAATTCGTATTTTGCAGCTGTGGCTTATTAAACTGATTGTTCGGTAATTTTCGCATCTGTCAACACCTGCTTTCTTTGGGATCGGAATTATTATATTCTTCTTGAAGTCTGAGGGTATTTCGCCTGTTTCATACATCTTGCTCACCAGATGGTAGAGTTTTGTCAGGACTGGCTCTCCCAAGGCCGTCAGTAGTTCCAATGGAATGTTGTCTACTCCCGGGGCCTTGTTTCGACTCAGGTCTTTCAGTGCTCTGTCAAACTCTTCACGCAGTATCGTATCTCCCATTTCATCTTCATCTGCATCCTCTTCCATTTCCATAATATTGTCCTCAAGTACATCGCCCTTGTATAGACCCTCTATATACTCCTTCCACCTTTCTGCTTTCTCTTCTTTGCTTAGAACTGGGTTTCCATCTGAGCTCTTGATGTTCATACAAGTGGTTCTCTTATCTCCAAAGGTCTCTTTAATTTTCCTGTAGGCAGTATCTATCTTACCCCTAGTAAGATAAGCCTCTACATCCTTACATATGTCCTCTAGCCATCCCTGTTTAGCCATTTTGCACTTCCTGTCGATCTCATTTTTGAGACGTTTGTATTCCTTTTTGCCTGCTTCATTTACTGCATTTTTATATTTTCTCCTTTCATCAATTAAATTCAATATTTCTTCTGTTACCCAAGGATTTCTACTAGCCCTCGTCTTTTTACCTACTTGATCCTCTGCTGCCTTCACTACTTCATCCCTCAAAGCTACCCATTCTTCTTCTACTGTATTTCTTTCCCCCATTCCTGTCAATTGTTCCCTTATGTTCTCCCTGAAACTCTGTACAACCTCTGGTTCTTTCAGTTTATCCAGGTCCCATCTCCTTAAATTCCCACCTTTTTGCAGTTTCTTCAGTTTCAATCTGCAGTTCATAACCAATAGATTGTGGTCAGAGTCCACATCTGCCCCTGGAAATGTCTTACAATTTAAAACCTGGTTCCTAAATCTCTGTCTTACCATTATATAATCAATCTGATACCTTTTAGTATCTCCAGGGTTCTTCCATGTATACAACCTTCTATCATGATTCTTAAACCAAGTGTTAGCTATGATTAAATTGTGCTCTGTGCAAAATTCTACCAGGCGGCTTCCTCTTTCATTTCTTAGCCCCAATCCATATTCACCTACTACGTTTCCTTCTCTCCCTTTTCCTACACTCGAATTCCAGTCACCCATAACTATTAAATTTTCGTCTCCCTTCACAATCTGAATAATTTCTTTTATTTCATCATACATTTCTTCAATTTCTTCGTCATCTGCAGAGCTAGTTGGCATATAAACTTGTACTACTGTAGTAGGTGTGGGCTTCGTATCTATCTTGGCCACAATAATGCGTTCACTAAGCTGTTTGTAGTAGCTTACCCGCGTTCCTATTTTCCTATTCATTATTAAACCTACTCCTGCATTACCCCTATTTGACTTTGTGTTTATAACCCTGTAGTCACCTGACCAGAAGTCTTGTTCCTCCTGCCACCGAACTTCACTAATTCCCACTATATCTAACTTTAACCTATCCATTTCCCTTTTCAAATTTTCTCCTGATAACGACATCCTCTTGAGTAGTCCCCGCCCGGAGATCCGAATGGGGGACTATTTTACCTCCGGAATATTTTACCCAAGAGGACGCCATCATCATTTAATCATACAGTAAAGCTGCATGCCCTCGGGAAAAATTACGGCCGTAGTTTCACCTTGCTTTCAGCCGTTCGCAGTACCAGCACAGCAAGGCCGTTTTGGTTATTGTTACAAGGCCAGATCAGTCAATCATCCAGACTGTTGCCCTTGCAACTACTGAAAAGGCTGCTGCCCCTCTTCAGGAACCACACGTTTGTCTGGCCTCTCAACAGATACCCCTCCGTTGTGGTTGTACCTACGGTACGGCTATCTGTATCGATGAGGCACGCAAGCCTCCCCACCAACGGCAAGGTCCATGGTCATGGGGGGGGGGGGGGGGGGGGGGGTACCGAACACTATTCGCCAAATATCTTTGAGGAGTATTCATTAGACCCCCACTAAGTAGGGTGGTGGGGGGAGGGAGCTGGAATTGACGGCACCTATCCCTCCGCCGGCGGTGTCTAAGTTTAACCGCCTATGATCGATTCTACTTCCGACTTCCGCGGATGATAGAGCGCGCTGTAAATGTGCGGATTATATACACTACTGGCCATTAAAATTACTACACTACGAAGTTGACGTGCTACAGAAGCGAAATTTAACCAACAGGAACAAGATGCTGTAATATGCAAATGATTAGCTTTTCAGAGCATTCACAAAGGTTGGCGCCGTTGGCGACACCTACAACGTGCTGACGTGAGCAAAGTTTCCAAGCGATTTTTCATATACAAACAGCAGTTGACCTTGTTGCCTGGTGAAACGTTGTTGTGATGCCTCGTGTAAGGAGGAGAAATGCCTACCATCACGTTTCCCACTTAAATAAAGGTCGGATTGTAGCCTATCGCGATTGCGGTTTATCGTATCGCGACATTGCTGCTCGCGTTGGTCGAGGTCCAATGACTGTTAGCAGAATATGGAATCGGTGGGTTCAGGAGGGTAATACGGAACGCCGTGCTGGATCCCAACGGCCTCGTTCACTAGTAGTCGAGATGACAGGCATCTTATTCGCATGGCTGTAACGGATCGTGCAGCCACGTCTCGATCCGTGAGTCAAGAGATGGGGACGTTTGTAAGACAACAACCATCTGCATGAACAAAGTTCGACGACGTTTGCAGCAGCATGGAGTATCAGCTCGTAGACGATGGCTGCGGTTACCCTTGACACTGCATCACAGACAGGAGCGCCTGCGATGTTGTTCTCAACGATGATCCTGGGTTCACGAATAGCAAAACGTCATTTTTTCGGATGAATCCAAGTTGTGTTTACAGCATCATGAGGGTCGCATCGGTGTTTGGTGACATCGCGGTGAACGCACATTGGAAGCGTGCATTCGTCATCGCCATACTGGCGTATCACCCGGCGTGATGGTATGGGGTTGCCATTGGTTACACGTCTCGGTCGCCTCTTGTTCGCATTGACGGCACTTTGAGCAGTGGGCGTTACATTTCAGATGTGTTACGACCCGTGGCTCTACCCTTCATTCGATCCCTGTGAAACCCTACATTTCAGCAGGATAAGGCACGACCGCATGTTGTAGGTCCTGTACGGGCCTTTCTGGATACAGAAAATGTTCGACTGCTGCCCTGGCCATCACATTCTCCAGATCTCTCTCCAACTGAAAAAGTCTGCTCAATGGTGGCCGAGCAACTGGCTCGTCACAATACGCCGACCACTACTATTGATGAACTGTGGTATCGTCTTGAAGCTGCACGGGCAGCTGTACCTGTACATTCCATCCAAGTTCTGTTTGACACAATGCCCAGGCGTATCAAGGCCGTTATTACGGCCAGAGGTGGTTGTTCTGGGTACTGATTTCTCAGGATCTATGCACCTAAATTGCGTGAATGTATTCACATGTCAGTTGTAGTATAATATATCTGTCCAATGAATAACCGTTTATATATACTAGTATTTATTTTTCTGTGTGGGTGACATACGTTCCGTATAGTTCCATAATAACAGTGAAAGAAACAACAAAATGAAAATAAATAAACAATATGAAACCTTCCACTTCTGTTGAAAAGGTCGCCAACATACGGCTGTGTGGTAGCGCTTGACCCAGGGGTAAGCCGGTTCGAAGCCTCGTGGGGGGAGAAAATTTCCACTGGCAGTATTTGGGTGGCAAGGGGGGAGGAGGGGGGGGCGAGAGGTGGTGACATGATGTTTTCTGATCACTAGACGTTTCGCCAGTGTCCACCAACGTCTCATGAAGTGTGAGCATGTGACACTGTTGATGGCGATCCTTACGTCGGCCCCGTTGATGCCATTCGCGAGGAGTAGGCTATGTGCTGACACCGGGTTTCACCCTAACAGTTCTCTCACCATCATCATACGACACAAACATTACGCTACGCTCCACACACATACACACACAGATTTATTACATACGTTCAGTATTACAAATTATAGTGGAGCTTGTTGCAAATAAACAAATACATAGCCTAAGCTGATATCATGCCCAGGTACCTGTGCCAAGGTTAGATATTACGATTACGTCCCTTGCCCAGTAATTAAAGGTTCATTCATTTATGTCGGTGGGTAGCTTATATCTTGATGTTTACCATAATAAACCTGATCATTATAGCCATCCCTATCAATTATCATTTCAGTAAGACTTCTCTGTAACATTATCATTTCCCTTAAATTTATTTGCATGATCATATGAGGTGCTTCCCTTCCCTGTAGGTCGCCAGAGATGTAGCATCTAGCGGTATGCTAAACAGCACGACTTACACCCGACAAAACCTAACGCTTTTTTACGAAATTCGCTTCAAAATCTAAGTACAGTAGTGGAAATCAATTTAACGGCAGGGTTCCTACGGAAGTACCGGTAATATACAACGTCTGAAGCACACATGCATCGAACTTCCTCGCAGATTAAAACTGTGTGCCGGACCGAGACTCGATCTCGGGACCTTTACCTTTCGCGGGCAAGTGCTAACCAAGCGCGACTCACGACCCGTCCTCACAACTTTAATTCCGCCATTTCCTCAATTCCTAATTTCCAAATTTCACAGAAGCTCTTCTGCGAACCTTGCAGAACTATTACTCCTGGAAGGAAGGATATTCCGGAGACATGGCTTAGCCACAGCCTAGGGGATGTTTCCAGAATTTCTGCACACATCTATCGATTTATTATGAAAGAAGTAGATACACAAAATAAGTAAACAATCATGACGTAATCACATAGCTGCTTCCAGAACACGAGTAACAAAATAAGGTGTTTGCGTTTCTTGGACGGAAATTACTACAAAGACACTCACTGCTGTGTTTTGTAATTGCATTGTTAGCACTTCGTCCAACCTCCGATCCTCCTAAACATCTCACAAATTCTCTTCGACATTGATTTTGTTAGGCTTTGTAGTTCTTGCAAGGAAATTACCGATCACTCTTCTCGTATCTCTCTTTTCAGCTCACATACAGCCTCAAATTGCCTTTCATTGGGATAAATACGGTTTGCAAGCATTCCCAGAGGTTTTCCACGGGGTTCAAATCCAGGCTACGTGTAGGCCAGGGCAAGACATCTTTTTTGTAGCATAAACATGCACAGATGCACTATTTTGCTGAAAAATTAGATTTTCGTTCCACAGTCCTCACACATTTTAATCCATTATGTCTCTAGCATCTCAGTGTACATGTTAAAGTTCACTTTAGTGTTCACTCAAGCAGTGTGTGATGTGCCACTGGGGCAGAATGCTACCAAAATTATAACACTTCCACCACCAAAATTCCTGCTCATTCTTACCTGCTGCTCTTTTATCAACTGATGCCAATTATTTTGAAATGCATTCGGACAGTCTCATCACTTTATCCCATTCTCAAATCAACGACATATATGTTAGAGCAGATTCCTGCAGTCGTTTGTTGAATGTAAGACGTTTGTCATTTGACAAAATTTTCGTTCTCATCTCGCAATTACTGACATCTGTAAATCAGTAACAAGAAGAATAATGGTTTACCGCCCTTGCTTTACGCAAAAGTAACAGTATCGATGCCTCGGATAATTTTCTACTTTGTCCATGTTTTCCATTCCGTGCATATTCTTCGCCCAATCTAACGAAATTATGAATGACTGTAATGGAACGGCTGAATTTCTTGGCTGTTTGACGATTACAGAGTCTCGTTTCCAGCTGAATCGTTGATGTCCTGTTATATTCTGCATTACTAACATCAAATGAGATACCATTTGACTGTATTTGTCAGTATACTGGATCTCATACTATTGCATACATTCAGTGCACAGCTATTCCAACCGACATTGTTAAATTTCCTAATTCTATGCCTTTAGACTGATATCCACTACCATACATAACTAGACTGATCAGTGAGGCGAAACCTTATCAGGTGCTTTCCCATTCAGTTCTAGCTAAGATTTTTGAAAAAATATTAGATGTATTTTGTCGTTTACAACACGAACTGTGGCAGTATATAAGATACTTTGATCGTTTTGTGGAAAACTGGGGTCCAAATCACCAACGAGCCATACATACTTAGGTTTTCCGTAGTTTATCTGCTTCAAGGAAATTTTACGATTATTGCTTTAATATGGCTTCGGTAGCTCACACATCGTCTCTCTCCTACATCCTACTCAAGTCCCTCCCTAACTCACATAGTAGTCTATCTCTAATGACTACTTGTCGACTATTCAGTTTTACTCAACACTTCTTTCTAATATTCGCGTATTTTTCTCGTGCTTCATTGTGTCGCTCCATTTCAGAGTATCCCAAGGCAGAAATTAATTACAACAGTTTTAATGTTCTCGAGGATCGTAATTCATCTCGGCGTGAAATATAAATATCGCAGTGCTCCTCTCCGGTAACAAGATTACATGTTGACGTAAGAAATTTTGCGCTATATTGGAGCAAAATTAAATCATTCAGCTGGCGTTTCTAGCATAAATTTTTAGGCGCCTGCTTCCGGCACACGATAAAAAGGAATTAATTATAAGTGCGTCGAGTGTCAGGCGCCGGGCGCCCGCAGAGCCGGCCATCTGTCAGCGGAGCGCCGCAACTAATCAGGGGACTTAATTCGTAATGCCGCCGTTCATCAGCGCCGAGCCACTGGCTGACGTCACGCGCTGGACGCTGCCTCCACCGCCGCCGCCGCCGCCGCCGCCTCGCTCACGCCTCGGTTCTCCATCACAGCACGCCGCTGGAGGGATTACGTCCTTCGCCGCCGGACCGCCATTAATATTTGTCAATTACTGGAGTGTAATCCTTCCCCACTTCCCCCTTTGTCTTATGTTACCAGACCGAACCCCCCCCCCCCCAAACCCCTTCCACAACCCCCCGCCCCTCCAAAGAAATCTCTCAGTCCGGTAAGACATATCGGCACGAAACGAGGCAGCTAACGTTGCTGTGCACGCAGATGGGATATCCAACGTCACGAGACACAGTACCGTCGGCAGATATCATGAGCTTATTAACATAATCATACGCTCTCAGCGCTCTCCAACGGCAGTTGTCGGCCTTATTTCGATCGCAGACCCTACAGTTTATTCACGAGAATGTACCCGCGTAGAATTCCTTCGTTAGCGCTATTAAAACACACTTTTCCTTCCTTATCCATATACTGATAATATCCTTTTGTCTGTGGTCTACATAAACAAAACCGTCAATATCAGTGTACGTTTAATGACACAAAAATTATACATGCCCACTCAGTAATGCCATCAACTTTTAAAAGTTCATCATATTGAAAAAATTCCCTCGTTACAGACAGCGCAACTATATTTACGGAAATTATTTCTATTAATTCCATAGAAAACTCCCACAACCGTTTAGAAAACACGAAGGTGAAAGAAAATAAAATTGAGTACAGCACCACGAGAACCCTCTACCGATCTACGGAAACATCCTCCGCAGGTCCTCAACCAACTATGCTATGCTGAAACTCAGCTTCTAGCCACCTCGTAATTTATGTTACGGTCTTCTAAAGGCTTTACTCGTCGAAATGTTATTGCCATTTAACTGTAACAGATCCTAACAAGAACGACACGTTTCCATGAATCTTCAGTGGATCGTTGACTCGAAACATCTTCCTCTAACAACAAGCACGTCATAACGTGAATATAACTGAATATGAATTTCTTCAGGCACCAATATGACGTGTCCCATCATTATATTACAACAAATAGTAGAGGAAGCGATTCGTTCACGAGACAATGAGCTGGTACTTAGAAACAACACATATTCGTACGGTTTAACGTATAACAAGAAAAACCACTGAATATGGGCTTCTTTTGAACAGTACAAATACGGCTTGGGATGTAGGGAGCGTTCTATCTTCCTACTTGTTATACTTTACTTGGTATCTTGCCGAAATATCGCAGTATTTAACTTTTCACATGGCGGAATGGCTACTCAACGAGAAATAGCGGGAAGTGACGTCGCAAAACTCGTAGAGCGGCATGTCAACGATGACTAATTCGCTCCGTGTGCTGATGGCTTTAGGGTTTTGGCTTACCGTTGGCAGAGACAATATCTTAGTAACTACCAGATATGGAGAGTAGTTATCTCGTGGAGCTGGAGTGGTTCTGTATACCTACTGTACAATGATCAGCCAGAACTTTATGATCACCGACCTGCTATTGATATAAACCCGTCCAGGCGATAGCAGCGTCACCTGGTGATAAATGACTGCTAGCCAGACGCACGCACGGTGCATGTAGCATCAGAGAGCGTGCTGTATATACACTCCTGGAAATTGAAATATGAACACCGTGAATTCATTGTCCCAGGAAGGGGAAACTTTATTGACACATTCCTGGGGTCAGACACATCACATGATCACACTGACTGAACCACAGGTACATAGACACAGGCAACAGAGCATGCACAATGTCGGCACTAGTACAGTGTATATCCACCTTTCGCAGCAATGCAGGCTGCTATTCTCCCATGGAGACGATCGTAGAGATGCTGGATGTAGTCCTGTGGAACGGCTTGCCATGCCATTTCCACCTGGCGCCTCAGTTGGACCAGCGTTCGTGCTGGACGTGCAGACCGCGTGAGACGACGCTTCATCCAGTCCCAAACATGCTCAATGGGGGACAGATCCGGAGATCTTGCTGGCCAGGGTAGTTGACTTACACCTTCTAGAGCACGTTGGGTGGCACGGGATACATGCGGACGTGCATTGTCCTGTTGCAACAGCAAGTTCCCTTGCCGGTCTAGGAATGGTAGAACGATGGGTTCGATGACGGTTTGGATGTACCGTGCACTATTCAGTGTCCCCTCGACGATCACCAGTGGTGTACGGCCAGTGTAGGAGATCGCTCCCCACACCATGATGCCGGGTGTTGGCCCTGTGTGCCTCGGTCGTATGCAGTCCTGATTGTGGCGCTCACCTGCACGGCGCCAAACACGCATACGACCATCATTGGCACCAAGGCGGAAGCGACTCTCATCGCTGAAGACGACACGTCTCCATTCGTCCCTCCATTCACGCCTGTCGCGACACTACTGGAGGCGGGCTGCACGATGTTGGGGCGTGAGCGGAAGACGGCCTAACGGTGTGCGGGACCGTAGCCCAGCTTCATGGAGACGGTTGCGAATGGTCCTCGCCGATACCCCAGGAGCAACAGTGTCCCTAATTTGCTGGGAAGTGGCGGTGCGGTCCCCTACGGCACTGCGTCGGATCCTACGGTCTCGGCGTGCATCCGTGCGTCGCTGCGGTCCGGTCCCAGGTCGACGGGCACGTGCATCTTCCGCCGACCACTGGCGACAACATCGATGTACTGTGGAGACCTCACGCCCCACGTGTTGAGCAATTCGGCGGTACGTCCACCCGGCCTCCCGCATGCCCACTATACGCCCTCGCTCAAAGTCCGTCAACTGCACATACGGTTCACGTCCACGCTGTCGCGGCATGCTACCAGTGTTAAAGACTGCGATGGAGCTCCGTATGCCACGGCAAACTGGCTGACACTGACGGCGGCGGTGCACAAATGCTGCGCAGCTAGCGCCATTCGACGGCCAACACCGCGGTTCCTGGTGTGTCCGCTGTGCCGTGCGTGTGATCATTGCTTGTACAGCCCTCTCGCAGTGTCTGGAGCAAGTATGGTTGGTCTGACACACCGTTGTCAATGTGTTCTTTTTTCCATTTCCAGGAGTGTATGTATACTGAAGAAGGCGCACGATCTACCTGAATATGACCGAGTGCAGATTTGATGGCCCAAAGGCTCGGCACGAGCATTGCGTAAACTGCACCACTTGCCGGGTGTTCGAGCAGTGCTGTGGTGAGTATCTTCAACGCGTGGCGAAACCAAGGTGAAACCACGTCCAGACGTCGTGCGTCTGGGCAGTCACTCCTCATTACAGATGTCGGACGTCATACGCTGGGCTGACCGGTAAAACTGGACAGGCGACGAACTGTGGAGGAATGAACATCAGACTGGGCAGAGTTACGATGTGTCCCTACACACAGTGCACCGATCACACCTAATGATGTGCCTCCACAGCCGACTAACCATCCATGTGACAATGTTAACACCACAACATCGGCAACTACGACTGAAATGAGCACGAACCCATTGGCTCTGAACGTTGGCGCAGAGGCAGAGCGCTGCATGGTTTGATGAATCCAGACTTCGTCATGCCGATGGAGGGGAGAGTAGGGGGGCACAAATCCGTCGTCTTCCAGAGGAACAGCTCCTTGATACCTGTACTGCTTGATGGAGACAAGCTGGCGGTGGCTCCATTATGAACTAGGGAACACTCACGTTGGCATCCATGAGTCCAGTGGAGTTCGTGCAAGGTACCATGATGGCCAAAGAGTATCGTACACTGGTGGCAGATCACTTACACTCCTTGATGACGATCATGTTCCCCGACGTTATTGGCATTTTTCAACAAGGTATTGTCACATGGCCACGATTGTGATGGAGTGGTTGGAGGATCCCAGTGGCGACTTCCAGTTGATGTGGCCGCCCACAACTCAGCAGATCTGAGCCCGATATAACACCTCTGGGATGTGACTGCGTGTGGCGTCAGACCTCGTCGCCCCCCTCCCCAGTATTTACGGGAATCAGGTGACTTGTGTGCAGCTGTGGTGCCAATTCCCTCCTGTGGCCTACCGAGGCCTCATTGCTTCTATGTCATGTTGCCTCGCCGCTGTTACCTGGGCGAAAGGTGGATGTACCAGCTATTAGTTAGGTGGTCATAATGTTCTGACTGATCGGTGTATACACTGTTGTGCCACACTACATAAACATAATGCGAACTATCTGTTGGCATGCGCCCCTACATTGTGAACTCGAACTCTACCAACAGCATTTCAGAGGCCCTCACGGTTATGTTCTGAGGATTTTGGTATAAAGGACCCATTGTCTTCGGTACCTCATGACAAAGTGATTGAATTTCATTGGCTTTTTAACCATATTTATCTTTTTACTTGTGTACGGCACTGAAAATATCTACGATGTGTGAAGATACCAAACTTTTCCACCACTCGATACAAAATTTGTTCTGTCGTAAGGTCTCGTGAGCTGAATATACATGTTACAATTTCTAAATGCCCACTTTTCTCACCTGATACGGTGTCCTGCGATTCGTGGATGAAGAACAAGAGGCGAAGTCCATATTCCTGGTTTGCGAAAACCGTTTGACACAATGCCCAACTAGAGACTATTAATGAAGGTACGAGCATACGAAAAAGGTTTCCAGATACATGAATGGCTTGTAGACTTCTTAAGTGATAGAGCCCCGTACGTCGTCCTCAACGGAGAGAGACATGGATATAGTCAGGAGTGTCCCAGGGAAGTGCGATAGGACCGCAATTAATCTGACGGACAGAGTTAGCAGCGGTCTGCGGCTCTGCTGACGATACTGTGGTGTACGAGAAGGTGTCGTCGTTGAGTGAATATATGAGGATACAAGATGACATAGACAAAATATCAAGTTAGTAAGGTCATGCATATGAACATGGAAAAAATCCAGTAATGTTTGAACGGAGCAATAATAATATGCTGCTTGACACAGTCAAGTCGGTTACATATCTAGGAGTAACGTTGCAAGGCGATATGAAATGAAACGAGCGGTTTCTTTATATGCAACATGCTCCAATAAAACATTACTACGGGATTGAATTTTCTGTGTGTGTGTGTGTGTGTGTGTGTGTGTGTGTGTGTGTGTGGAGTGGAGTGGAGTGTTATGTCTGTGCTATGATGATGAGAGAGGGAAAGGGTGAAACCCAGTGCCAGCATAGAGCCTACTTCTCTCGAATAGCATCAAAGGGGCCGCCATTCTTAGAGTCCCTATTCGACAGACGCATCACCATCTACAGTGTCATCTGGCCTCATTTCATAAGACACTGTGGAGAGGATTTGTATTTAAACCAGGGCATTGGCGAAAAGTCTAGCGATCAGGAACTTTATACACCACCTCTCCTCTCCTCGCCCGCCAAATACTGGCAGTGAAATTTTTTTTTGTGCCAGCAGGATTCGAACCGGCTTACCCCGGCGCGAGCGCCACGTCACATGAGTGCGTTAGCGACCTCGGACACGGAGGCGGGCTCGAACGAGAGTGTAAGGATTGTAAACCGTCGACGTAGGTTTACTGGGTGAATTTAAGGTAGTGTTGATCATCTAGAAGCAGGCCACGTCTAGAACGCTAGCACGACCTATTCTTGCGTACTGCTCGAGTGTTTGGGTTCCGCGGCAGGTCGGATTGAAGCGAGATATCGGAGCAATTCAGGTTTCAGAAGCTGCTATATAACTCAAGTACTATGGAGATGCTTCAGGAGAAAATGGTAATCCCTGGAAGGAAGACGACGTTCTTTTCGAGGAATACTATTGAGAAAATTTAGAGAACTGGCGCTTGAAGCTGACTGGAGAACGATTCTTCTGCCGCCAACGAATACTTCGCATAACGACCACGAAGATATGAGAAATTAGGGCTAGTGTAGAGGACTGTAGCCAGTGGTTTTTCCATCGCTGTATTTGCTGGTGGAACTGGAAAGGAAATGTCATGCCCTTACGCCTGCGAGGTCGACAACACATCATACGTCCCAACGCAGTGGGTTGCCCGCCTACCAGGCAAGCACCTTTCGCCGAAAAGTACATTTCATGGCTAGGTGGCCGTAGCAGCACCAAAAGTGGAGGCGGGTCGTGGGAAACTACTTGCTTCCGCGATGCATGTTGCGGTAAATAGATCCCAGGATACGTCGGACTACATTTAGGTCGGCGCAGAGGCATCCATCGACATCTGCCTCCGAGTCAGAACTCCGATTCGGACATACAGTTCAAGCCGACGCTACCAACTCCACAGCCAACTGACCGCCATCGTCACGGACAAAGCCCTGGACCGGGGCGATACCGCTAATGTATCAGTCTTCGTGGCTGTGTGGATTTAGTAAAACTTGCCTGAAACTAGTCTTGTAGTGCATCATTTACTGTAGACTGTACCAAGGGAACTTAAACTCCTTGTCTAGACGGAAGAACTTAAATCCTTTGTGGAACTCAGTGCCCTGACTGAAGAACTTTGTTTAAAGACAGTCTCAACAAGAACTAGCATTTTCATAGTAAATTTTATATTATTATTAGTTGGAATCTACAAACAGTATTGCTTCTAAACGTAGGCCTCGGCGGTCGTTGTCACAGTCAACAAAATTGTCAACTATAAAACTCCGAAGTTTCGGCGACTATGGCAAGACGCCTTCTTCAGGGTGTAATTGCAATTACACTAGGTACGGCAGCTTAATTATATTGTGTCTCAGGTGGAGACTGAAATCAAAATCATTAAACAGAACGAGATATCAAAATCTTCTCACAATGTTCTGCCAACATCGAAAGCTGTATGCGTACCATTTCTGTACCTATGAAGGCGAGTCGTTTGGGATGGCCAGATCAACAAGTTTCAAGTCCTTAGGTAGGATCGTCAAACTGGCTTTTCCACACTGGCCGCCCACCTTTTCATAGATTTAAAAAATACTAAAGTTGAGCTTGGACAGACAATTCGAGAATTTCTCTTTGAAACACGAAATATCGTTGCGACAGCATCTAAATCTGGTAAACAAACGTCTGACCAGAAAAAAATATTGTTGAAAGATGTTATCTTTCCTAGTTAGGGAGAAAAACCTGTGTTACTGTTACTTTCTTAGGGCTGTCAATATGAAAAAACTGTTTTGGCCATCATACCCGAGAAGAAGAAAGTTGTTCATTTGGTGATCCTAAAAGACTCACGGCACAGGTACAGTCTTCGATATTGGAAGGACTTTGTGAGAAGATTTTCAGATCTAGTTTTGTTGACCGATTTTTTTTTCGATGTCCGCCTGAGAAACAATATAATTAAGCTGCAGTAACTAGTACAACGACGACTTACCAATGTTCTGAAATATGCCTGATATAAAACTTCCTGGCAGATTAAAACTGTGTGCCCGACCGAGACTCGAACTCGGGACCTTTGCCTTTCGCGGGCAAGTGCTCTACCAACTGAGCTACCGAAGCACGACTCACGCCCGGTACCCACAGCTTTACTTCTGCCAGTAAAGCTGTGGGTACCGGGCGTGAGTCGTGCTTCGGTAGCTCAGTTGGTAGAGCACTTACCCGCGAAAGGCAAAGATCCCGAGTTCGAGTCTCGGTCGGGCACACAGTTTTAATCTGCCAGGAAGTTTCATATCAGTGCATACTCCGCTGCAGAGTGAAAATCTCATTCTGGATGCCTGATATAGATCGGAATATTTAGAGACAATTTTAAATTGTCCTAATTTTGTTTTACATAGTGTACTTCGTCACGCATATTATGTGAAGAAATTTCGTTCATTTTATGTTCAGGGTGTAAGAAAACGTCATGTTTTAAGCATTTATTTACAGATTATCATTATTGTAATGATTTTGAATCATAATAATGAGTTACGTACTATTTTCAATTAAAAAAACACACGTAAGTGAAACTAAAAACCAAAATGAATGAAAAACCTCAAACAAGTATAAGTAAACCAAATAACTAGACTAATAATGAATGATTAGATATTATAATCAGGTACGTTTAAAATACTCTGATGGCACATACATTGTGACCGGTTTATTCTCCATGGTATTTCAGGAACCAGCTTTATTACACATAGATGTATGTAGCTTGAAAGTTACTTTAGTTTGTGTTGTAACTCAGATTTTCATTTTTCAAACTTAATTAATGGTGATGGCATATTTTAAAAAATTCAGATTATTCCAAAATTCTGTTATACAGTTTTCGAGAATGTTAATTACATAACAACATTTATATGAGAAACATTTTTGCATATAATATTTTCGAAGATATACCCTCCAAACCTAACGTGCCAAATGACCTTTTGAGGCGTGTTTTAGCCCTTAAGAGTGAAATTGGGCATTATTTTTTCCCCCTATACACACCCTCAAAGTTTCATAAAGATAGCTCATTGACAATGAGAATGTTCTCCTGTAAGTAAAATACCTTTTCAAAATAAGCAATAGTTTAAAAAGCACATCGGCCTGTATTAAAAATTGATCCGAATATTTATTTAGGTTTTACAAGTGTAAACATAATAAAATTAGCTTGTTTTTGGTAAAGGGAACACTAGCAGAAACAAGTTCTGTGATACAGAATTCAATTAGGCACATAATATTACACAAATTTTCTTTTTATGTATTGTTAACTATTTAGTTTTGCTTTTATTCTTTCATTCTGTAATGCGAGTGCTGTCTTGTGGTCCTTTGGAAGATTCTTTTCCTCAAACATTGTCTCCAACTTTCTCCTTATTTCTGTGTAGTCGACGAATGACGATGGAGCCCGATGTGAATACATATTTTTTTCAACAATTATTCGTTTAAAAAAGAATATTATTCATTACAGTAGACATCATATACCACGCCGCCTATCCGACTAGATATGATTATATTAACATAATCATATTGTTCATTCATAGCATATGTAGACTGCGAAGTGTATGTGCTGTGCTGATAAAAGTTGACCACTATGTACCTGATGTGTGGTTTCACTGAAATCAATGAAGGACATTGTTTACTTGCATAGAAACTAAAGGTTACGGGCGTAATGAACTGAATAATTCATAATTATTACACTGTGATGAGCCACAGGAAAAAACGGGCCCTTTACACAAGAATATACAGAAAAAGTCTGTAGATAATCCCCGAAATTTTTTAAATAGTTTTTCACCCCAATTGCAGTAGCCAAAGAAACTTTGAATACAGCGGTATGCAAATGGGAATTGAATGATGGGCCATTACTAAACATGGAAAGCGTATAATAATAATTACATTTATTTTTTATCTGTAATGCATAATATGTAAATACAAGTTACTCAGGGCTGATTTGACTGGGCATATACACGACGCAGTAATTGGGCGTTTAGGGGGTGGGGGGGATTATTTTATCTCACCACATGATGGAATCAGCAGCCGATGAAAGCTTAGGTGGCCGGTGTGGTGTTGGTGCGCCTTGTCAATCTGCGGGTGGACAGGCGCCACGTTGTGTGGCCATTATTGACAGCTGGTGGCATTTATCTCCTCATCCCTGTGTACCCGTAGCTTTACATGCTACGATTAAAGCAGCTTAACCTGCGTTCTGTGCATCACCTCCTGTTTACTAGCTCACTAGTGGCGCAGCGCTATTGTCCTGGCTTCAGTAGCCTCTCGATATCCTCAGCTACCCACGTGGCGTCTCTTGTCTCCAGTAATGAGCTGAATGTTCACGGATACGAAGAGGACAAAAAAATAGACACTGCGGTTGTACAGGAATTAGACTCAAATCCTGAAATCAGAGTAGAATGTAGTATTCAGAACGCAAACGCAGAATCCTCTATGCCAAATAACAGCTTGTGATTTATCATTACATCAAATGCAAATCTCTCGAATGAAACTCCCCGAACCAGTCGCACAATGACTCCCCATATCCGTTTACTTCTTGCTCCCCCACTTTTGTCCTCCACAGCTGTGAATATCGCTTCGTATATGATATCAGTTCTTGGTCTCGAGTTACAGTATCCCTAAATGTATGATCCGCTCTGTATACCTTAACCCTCCCCGTAGTCGTAACAGCGTGCCAACTTTTCGATCTTACTTCAAGAAATACCTGAACGGTACTGGCGCACAGCAAGGGAACCCGCTGGCGTTCCTTTGGTGGTCTGACACCCTCTAGAGACGCGGCGCCAACCACAGCATGCAGCTAGTTCCCTCATGTCTTACTTTTCGCATGTTCTTGAGAAATGGATGTGGTAAGTCTATGTGTCCGTTCTCTGAGTCCCCAAGTAGGCTCGTTGGTTTGTAGTGGGAAGATCTTCACAGCACTTGTAAAACGGCACTTGTCTGTCTTCTGTGGCTTCAGTCTCGTGACAACCAGGTGCTTCTAAACTGGAAACATAATTTCCTGAGTGAAGTATTAACATAAGAGATCTACTCGGAAAGTAAGGTCCGATCGGTTACCAAATGGAAACCACCGCTGAAATCAAATATATTTTATTTGCAACACTTAGCTACGCTTTCCAGGTACTTCTCTAGCCGCCTCTCCAACTTGGACGTGTGTCATAGCTTTTTACTGACTTCCCAACACTCTCGTCATAGGAGGGAGCTAACTGGTATAGGAACTAGGCCTAAGCACAATGAGAGACTCAGACAGGAGAGTACCGCAAATGTTAGAATAAGGAAAGGTTCTCATAAAAGTATAATTAAAAATAATGTAAGTATATTTCATCAAAATATTGGGAGTTTAAAGAATAAAATAGATGAGCTTCTGGTTTGTTTAGAAGATTTAGAAGCTGAGAATGAAATAGATATACTATGCCTGTCTGAGCATCACATTGTTACTGATATGGATAAAGTAAATGTAAGTGGATATAAGCTCTCTGCACGTGTAATGAGAGAAAATATGGAGAAAGGAGGAGTTGCCATATACGTCAAAAGTTATCATTGTGCAAAAAGTATAGAAACAAAAAAGTTTTGTGCAGAGAAACATATAGAAGCATGTGCCTGTGAGCTTAAATTAAATAAAGGCACATTTATAATTGTAACTGTATATAGGTCCCCATCAGGAAATATTCATCTATTTCTGAAAAATTTGGACTCCTTGTTGTGCTATCTGTCAGACAGGGGGAAGCAAATTATTATTTATGGGGACCTCAATGTAAATTCTCTGAAAGAGGGTAATAGGAAAAATGACCTTGAAGTATTACTCGGTTCTTTCAATTTGACACCCGTTATTGATTTTCCCACTCGGGTGGTAAAGGATAGCAGCTCACTGATAGGTAACTTCTTTATAGACCAAGATAAGTTCAACCAGATAAATGCTCAGCCTGTTGAGAATGGTCTTTCTGATCATAGTGCACAGCTAGTTACAATATATGACATAGCTCCATTCAGCAATACTAAACAGTACTTCAAAGTAGTACGTTCAGTCAACGATTTAACAATTGCAAATTTCAGGGAAAGCCTACATCAGTTAGACTGGGACGATGTGTAACATGAATCTGATGCCAATTTAAAATATAATATATTTCATGACATTTTTGTAAATGCATTTGAAAACTGCTTCCCCAAGAAAATAGTTAAATATACTCGTAAGAAACCTTGTAACAAACCATGGCTTACTAAGGGTATAAAAATATCTTGTAACCGGAAAAGGGAAATTTATCTGACAGCAAGAAAGAGTAGTGACCCAGAAACTATTAAACATTATAAAAACTACTGTGTTATATTAAGAAAAGTTATTAAAAAATCCAGAAGTATGTGTATCATGTCTGAAATCAGCAACTCTGATAAAATTAAAACAATTTGGAATATTATTAAAAGAGAAGCAGGTCAACCAAGAGCACAGGAAGACAGTATTACCATCAAATTGAATGAAAACTTTACGAACAAAAAGTCAGAAGTTGAAAATATTTTTAATAATCATTTTCTAAATGTTGTGGATATATTAGGATCCAGGTGTTCATTAGAAGATGCTAGGCTGTTAATGGAAGAGGCCATACCTATGCAATTTGATACAATTGAAATCTCACCCAATTCTCCCTCTGAAATTAGGAAAATAATAAACTTGCTTAAAAGCAAAAACTCACATGGAATTGATGGCATTTCCAGCAAAATACTAAAAGCTTGTTCTCAACAGATAAGTAAGATTCTCAGCCACCTGCGTAATAGCTCTCTGGAACAGGGCATTTTCCCTGATAGACTGAAATATGCTATTGTTATACCTTTGCATAAAAAGGGGGATAGTTCTGATGTCAACAATTACCGTCCAATCTCCCTTCCAACAGCTTTATCCAAAATTTTTGAGAAAGTAATGTATTCAAGAGTAGCTTCACATATCTGTAAAAATGAAGTACTAACAAAATGTCAGTTTGGTTTCCAGAAAGGTTTTTCAACAGAAAATGCCATATATGCTTTCACCAATCAAATTTTGAATGATCTGAATAACTGAACACCACCCATTGGGATTTTTTGTGATCTCTCAAAGGCTTTTGATTGTGTAAATCATGAAATTCTGCTAGACAAGCTCAAGCATTGTGGCATGAGTGGGACAGTGCACAAATGGTTTAATTCGTACCTAACTGGAAGAGTGCAGAAAGTTGAAATAAGCAGTTCTCATAATATGCAAAGATCAGCACATTCCTCAAACTGGGGAACTATCAAGAATGGGGTTCCACAAGGGTCAGTCTTGGGTCCTTTGTTGTTCTTAATGTATATTAATGACTTGCCATTCTATATTCATGAAGAGGCAAAGTTAGTTCTCTTTGGTGATGATACAAGTATAGTAATCACACCCGACAAACAAGAATTAACTGATGAAATTGTCAATACTGTCTTTCAGAAAATTACTAAGTGGTTCCTTGTAAACGGACTCTCACTGAATTTTGATAAGACACAGTACATACAGTTCCGTACAGTGAATGGTATGATGCCATTAATAAATATAGAACTTAATCAGAAGCATATAGCTAAGGTAGAATATTCCAAATTTTAAGGTGTGTCCATTGATGAGAGATTAAATTGGAAGAAACACATTGATGATCTGCTGAAACGTTTGAGTTCAGCTACTTATGCAATAAGGGTCATTGCAAATTTTGGTGATAAACATTTTAGTAAATTAGCTTACTACGCCTATTTTCACTCATTGCTTTCATATGGCATCATGTTTTGGGGTAATTCATCACTGAGGAATAAAGTATTTATTGCACAAAAGCGTGTGATCAGAATAATAGCTGGAGTCCACCCAAGATCATCCTGCAGACATTTATTTAAGGATCTAGGGATATTCACAGCAGCTTCTCAGTATATATACTCTCTTATGAAATTCGTTATTAACAACCAAACCCAATTCAAAAGTAATAGCAGTGTGCATAACTACAATACTAGGAGAAAGGATGATCTTCACTATTCAAGATTAAATCTAACTTTGGCACAGAAAGGGGTGAATTATACTGCCACTAAAGTCTTTGGTCACTTACCAATTAGTATCAAAAGTCTGACTGATAACCAAAAAGTATTTAAGAAGAATTGGCTGGTTCAAATGGCTCTGAGCACTATGCGACTTAACTTCTGAGGTCATGATTCGCCTAGAACTGAGAACTAATTAAACCTAACCAACCTAAGGACATCACACACATCCATGCCCGAGGCAGGATTCGAACCTGCGACCGTAGCGGTCACGCGGTTCCAGACTGAAGCGCCTTTAACCGCACGGCCACACCGGCCGGCTAAGAAGAAATTAAAAGAATTTTTGAATGACAACTTCTTCTACTCCATAGAGGAATTTTTAGATATAAATTAAGAAAAAAAACAAAGAAATTATAAAAAAATAAAAATAAAAAGACACAAAAAATAAAAAGTTGTTATATTAACTTAAGTATGTTGTTAAATTAACTTAATTATGCCATGTATTGGAAAATTTGACTCGTTCCACATCATTACGAAATATCGTATTCATGATCCATGGAACTAGTATTAATCTGAAACTTCCTGGCAGATTAAAACTGTGTGCCCGACCGAGACTCGAACTCGGGACCTTTGCCTTTCGCGGGCAAGTGCTCTACTAACTGAGCTACCGAAGCACGACTCACGCCCGGTACTCACAGCTTTACTTCTGCCAGTACCTCGTCTCCTACCTTCCAAACTTTACAGAAGCTCTCCTGCGAACCTTGCACAACTAGCACTCCTGAAAGAAAGGATATTGCGGAGACATGGCTTAGCCACAGCCTGGGGGATGTTTCCAGAATGAGATTTTCACTCTGCAGCGGAGTGTGCGCTGATATGAAACTTCCTGGCAGATTAAAACTGTGTGCCCGACCGAGACTCGAACTCGGGACCTTTGCCTTTCGCGGGCAAGTGCTCTACTAACTGAGCTACCGAAGCACGACTCACGCCCGGTACTCACAGCTTTACTTCTGCCAGTACCTCGTCTCCTACCTTCCAAACTTTACAGAAGCTCTCCTGCGAACCTTGCACAACTAGCACTCCTGAAAGAAAGGATATTGCGGAGACATGGCTTAGCCACAGCCTGGGGGATGTTTCCAGAATGAGATTTTCACTCTGCAGCGGAGTGTGCGCTGATATGAAACTTCCTGGCAGATTAAAACTGTGTGCCCGACCGAGACTCGAACTCGGGACCTTTGCCTTTCGCGGGCAAGTGCTCTACTAACTGAGCTACCGAAGCACGACTCACGCCCGGTACTCACAGCTTTACTTCTGCCAGTACCTCGTCTCCTACCTTCCAAACTTTACAGAAGCTCTCCTGCGAACCTTGCAGAACTAGCACTCCTGAAAGAAAGGATATTGCGGAGACATGGCTTAGCCACAGCCTGGGGGATGTTTCCAGAATGAGATTTTCACTCTGCAGCGGAGTGTGCGCTGATATGAAACTTCCTGGCAGATTAAAACTGTGTGCCCGACCGAGACTCGAACTCGGGACCTTTGCCTTTCGCGGGCAAGTGCTCTACTAACTGAGCTACCGAAGCACGACTCACGCCCGGTACTCACAGCTTTACTTCTGCCAGTACCTCGTCTCCTACCTTCCAAACTTTACAGAAGCTCTCCTGCGAACCTTGCAGAACTAGCACTCCTGAAAGAAAGGATATTGCGGAGACATGGCTTAGCCACAGCCTGGGGGATGTTTCCAGAATGAGATTTTCACTCTGCAGCGGAGTGTGCGCTGATATGAAACTTCCTGGCAGATTAAAACTGTGTGCCCGACCGAGACTCGAACTCGGGACCTTTGCCTTTCGCGGGCAAGTGCTCTACTAACTGAGCTACCGAAGCACGACTCACGCCCGGTACTCACAGCTTTACTTCTGCCAGTACCTCGTCTCCTACCTTCCAAACTTTACAGAAGCTCTCCTGCGAACCTTGCAGAACTAGCACTCCTGAAAGAAAGGATATTGCGGAGACATGGCTTAGCCACAGCCTGGGGGATGTTTCCAGAATGAGATTTTCACTCTGCAGCGGAGTGTGCGCTGATATGAAACTTCCTGGCAGATTAAAACTGTGTGCCCGACCGAGACTCGAACTCGGGACCTTTGCCTTTCGCGGGCAAGTGCTCTACTAACTGAGCTACCGAAGCACGACTCACGCCCGGTACTCACAGCTTTACTTCTGCCAGTACCTCGTCTCCTACCTTCCAAACTTTACAGAAGCTCTCCTGCGAACCTTGCAGAACTAGCACTCCTGAAAGAAAGGATATTGCGGAGACATGGCTTAGCCACAGCCTGGGGGATGTTTCCAGAATGAGATTTTCACTCTGCAGCGGAGTGTGCGCTGATATGAAACTTCCTGGCAGATTAAAACTGTGTGCCCGACCGAGACTCGAACTCGGGACCTTTGCCTTTCGCGGGCAAGTGCTCTACTAACTGAGCTACCGAAGCACGACTCACGCCCGGTACTCACAGCTTTACTTCTGCCAGTACCTCGTCTCCTACCTTCCAAACTTTACAGAAGCTCTCCTGCGAACCTTGCACAACTAGCACTCCTGAAAGAAAGGATATTGCGGAGACATGGCTTAGCCACAGCCTGGGGGATGTTTCCAGAATGAGATTTTCACTCTGCAGCGGAGTGTGCGCTGATATGAAACTTCCTGGCAGATTAAAACTGTGTGCCCGACCGAGACTCGAACTCGGGACCTTTGCCTTTCGCGGGCAAGTGCTCTACTAACTGAGCTACCGAAGCACGACTCACGCCCGGTACTCACAGCTTTACTTCTGCCAGTACCTCGTCTCCTACCTTCCAAACTTTACAGAAGCTCTCCTGCGAACCTTGCACAACTAGCACTCCTGAAAGAAAGGATATTGCGGAGACATGGCTTAGCCACAGCCTGGGGGATGTTTCCAGAATGAGATTTTCACTCTGCAGCGGAGTGTGCGCTGATATGAAACTTCCTGGCAGATTAAAACTGTGTGCCCGACCGAGACTCGAACTCGGGACCTTTGCCTTTCGCGGGCAAGTGCTCTACTAACTGAGCTACCGAAGCACGACTCACGCCCGGTACTCACAGCTTTACTTCTGCCAGTACCTCGTCTCCTACCTTCCAAACTTTACAGAAGCTCTCCTGCGAACCTTGCACAACTAGCACTCCTGAAAGAAAGGATATTGCGGAGACATGGCTTAGCCACAGCCTGGGGGATGTTTCCAGAATGAGATTTTCACTCTGCAGCGGAGTGTGCGCTGATATGAAACTTCCTGGCAGATTAAAACTGTGTGCCCGACCGAGACTCGAACTCGGGACCTTTGCCTTTCGCGGGCAAGTGCTCTACTAACTGAACTACCGAAGCACGACTCACGCCCGGTACTCACAGCTTTACTTCTGCCAGTACCTCGTCTCCTACCTTCCAAACTTTACAGAAGCTCTCCTGCGAACCTTGCAGAACTAGCACTCCTGAAAGAAAGGATATTGCGGAGACATGGCTTAGCCACAGCCTGGGGGATGTTTCCAGAATGAGATTTTCACTCTGCAGCGGAGTGTGCGCTGATATGAAACTTCCTGGCAGATTAAAACTGTGTGCCCGACCGAGACTCGAACTCGGGACCTTTGCCTTTCGCGGGCAAGTGCTCTACTAACTGAGCTACCGAAGCACGACTCACGCCCGGTACTCACAGCTTTACTTCTGCCAGTACCTCGTCTCCTACCTTCCAAACTTTACAGAAGCTCTCCTGCGAACCTTGCAGAACTAGCACTCCTGAAAGAAAGGATATTGCGGAGACATGGCTTAGCCACAGCCTGGGGGATGTTTCCAGAATGAGATTTTCACTCTGCAGCGGAGTGTGCGCTGATATGAAACTTCCTGGCAGATTAAAACTGTGTGACCGACCGAGACTCGAACTCGGGACCTTTGCCTTTCGCGGGCAAGTGCTCTACTAACTGAGCTACCGAAGCACGACTCACGCCCGGTACTCACAGCTTTACTTCTGCCAGTACCTCGTCTCCTACCTTCCAAACTTTACAGAAGCTCTCCTGCGAACCTTGCAGAACTAGCACTCCTGAAAGAAAGGATATTGCGGAGACATGGCTTAGCCACAGCCTGGGGGATGTTTCCAGAATGAGATTTTCACTCTGCAGCGGAGTGTGCGCTGATATGAAACTTCCTGGCAGATTAAAACTGTGTGCCCGACCGAGACTCGAACTCGGGACCTTTGCCTTTCGCGGGCAAGTGCTCTACTAACTGAGCTACCGAAGCACGACTCACGCCCGGTACTCACAGCTTTACTTCTGCCAGTACCTCGTCTCCTACCTTCCAAACTTTACAGAAGCTCTCCTGCGAACCTTGCAGAACTAGCACTCCTGAAAGAAAGGATATTGCGGAGACATGGCTTAGCCACAGCCTGGGGGATGTTTCCAGAATGAGATTTTCACTCTGCAGGTTAGTAGAGCACTTGCCCGCGAAAGGCAAAGGTCCCGAGTTCGAGTCTCGGTCGGGCACACAGTTTTAATCTGCCAGGAAGTTTCATATCAGCGCACACTCCGCTGCAGAGTGAAAATCTCATTCTGGAGACATCCCCCAGGCTGTGGCTAAGCCATGTCTCCGCAATATCCTTTCTTTCAGGAGTGCTAGTTGTGCAAGGTTCGCAGGAGAGCTTCTGTAAAGTTTGGAAGGTAGGAGACGAGGTACTGGCAGAAGTAAAGCTGTGAGTACCGGGCGTGAGTCGTGCTTCGGTAGCTCAGTTAGTAGAGCACTTGCCCGCGAAAGGCAAAGGTCCCGAGTTCGAGTCTCGGTCGGGCACACAGTTTTAATCTGCCAGGAAGTTTCATATCAGCGCACACTCCGCTGCAGAGTGAAAATCTCATTCTGGAAACATCCCCCAGGCTGTGGCTAAGCCATGTCTCCGCAATATCCTTTCTTTCAGGAGTGCTAGTTGTGCAAGGTTCGCAGGAGAGCTTCTGTAAAGTTTGGAAGGTAGGAGACGAGGTACTGGCAGAAGTAAAGCTGTGAGTACCGGGCGTGAGTCGTGCTTCGGTAGCTCAGTTAGTAGAGCACTTGCCCGCGAAAGGCAAAGGTCCCGAGTTCGAGTCTCGGTCGGGCACACAGTTTTAATCTGCCAGGAAGTTTCATATCAGCGCACACTCCGCTGCAGAGTGAAAATCTCATTCTGGAAACATCCCCCAGGCTGTGGCTAAGCCATGTCTCCGCAATATCCTTTCTTTCAGGAGTGCTAGTTCTGCAAGGTTCGCAGGAGAGCTTCTGTAAAGTTTGGAAGGTAGAAGACGAGGTACTGGCAGAAGTAAAGCTGTGAGTACCGGGCGTGAGTCGTGCTTCGGTAGCTCAGTTAGTAGAGCACTTGCCCGCGAAAGGCAAAGGTCCCGAGCTCGAGTCTCGGTCGGGCACACAGTTTTAATCTGCCAGGAAGTTTCATATCAGCGCACACTCCGCTGCAGAGTGAAAATCTCATTCTGGAAACATCCCCCAGGCTGTGGCTAAGCCATGTCTCCGCAATATCCTTTCTTTCAGGAGTGCTAGTTCTGCAAGGTTCGCAGGAGAGCTTCTGTAAAGTTTGGAAGGTAGGAGACGAGGTACTGGCAGAAGTAAAGCTGTGAGTACCGGGCGTGAGTCGTGCTTCGGTAGCTCAGTTAGTAGAGCACTTGCCCGCGAAAGGCAAAGGTCCCGAGTTCGAGTCTCGGTCGGGCACACAGTTTTAATCTGCCAGGAAGTTTCATATCAGCGCACACTCCGCTGCAGAGTGAAAATCTCATTCTGGAAACATCCCCCAGGCTGTGGCTAAGCCATGTCTCCGCAATATCCTTTCTTTCAGGAGTGCTAGTTCTGCAAGGTTCACAGGAGAGCTTCTGTAAAGTTTGGAAGGTAGGAGACGAGGTACTGGCAGAAGTAAAGCTGTGAGTACCGGGCGTGAGTCGTGCTTCGGAAGCTCAGTTAGTAGAGCACTTGCCCGCGAAAGGCAAAGGTCCCGAGTTCGAGTCTCGGTCGGGCACACAATTTTAATCTGCCAGGAAGTTTCATATCAGCGCACACTCCGCTGCAGAGTGAAAATCTCATTCTGGAAACATCCCCCAGGCTGTGGCTAAGCCATGTCTCCGCAATATCCTTTCTTTCAGGAGTGCTAGTTCTGCAAGGTTCGCAGGAGAGCTTCTGTAAAGTTTGGAAGGTAGGAGACGAGGTACTGGCAGAAGTAAAGCTGTGAGTACCGGGCGTGAGTCGTGCTTCGGTAGCTCAGTTAGTAGAGCACTTGCCCGCGAAAGGCAAAGGTCCCGAGTTCGAGTCTCGGTCGGGCACACAGTTTTAATCTGCCAGGAAGTTTCATATCAGCGCACACTCCGCTGCAGAGTGAAAATCTCATTCTGGAGACATCCCCCAGGCTGTGGCTAAGCCATGTCTCCGCAATATCCTTTCTTTCAGGAGTGCTAGTTGTGCAAGGTTCGCAGGAGAGCTTCTGTAAAGTTTGGAAGGTAGGAGACGAGGTACTGGCAGAAGTAAAGCTGTGAGTACCGGGCGTGAGTCGTGCTTCGGTAGCTCAGTTAGTAGAGCACTTGCACGCGAAAGGCAAAGGTCCCGAGTTCGAGTCTCGGTCGGGCACACAGTTTTAATCTGCCAGGAAGTTTCATATCAGCGCACACTCCGCTGCAGAGTGAAAATCTCATTCTGGAAACATCCCCCAGGCTGTGGCTAAGCCATGTCTCCGCAATATCCTTTCTTTCAGGAGTGCTAGTTCTGCAAGGTTCGCAGGAGAGCTTCTGTAAAGTTTGGAAGGTAGGAGACGAGGTACTGGCAGAAGTAAAGCTGTGAGTACCGGGCGTGAGTCGTGCTTCGGTAGCTCAGTTAGTAGAGCACTTGCCCGCGAAAGGCAAAGGTCCCGAGTTCGAGTCTCGGTCGGGCACACAGTTTTAATCTGCCAGGAAGTTTCATATCAGCGCACACTCCGCTGCAGAGTGAAAATCTCATTCTGGAAACATCCCCCAGGCTGTGGCTAAGCCATGTCTCCGCAATATCCTTTCTTTCAGGAGTGCTAGTTCTGCAAGGTTCGCAGGAGAGCTTCTGTAAAGTTTGGAAGGTAGGAGACGAGGTACTGGCAGAAGTAAAGCTGTGAGTACCGGGCGTGAGTCGTGCTTCGGTAGCTCAGTTAGTAGAGCACTTGCCCGCGAAAGGCAAAGGTCCCGAGTTCGAGTCTCGGTCGGGCACACAGTTTTAATCTGCCAGGAAGTTTCATATCAGCGCACACTCCGCTGCAGAGTGAAAATCTCATTCTGGAAACATCCCCCAGGCTGTGGCTAAGCCATGTCTCCGCAATATCCTTTCTTTCAGGAGTGCTAGTTCTGCAAGATTCGCAGGAGAGCTTCTGTAAAGTTTGGAAGGTAGGAGACGAGGTACTGGCAGAAGTAAAGCTGTGAGTACCGGGCGTGAGTCGTGCTTCGGTAGCTCAGTTAGTAGATCACTTGCCCGCGAAAGGCAAAGGTCCCGAGTTCGAGTCTCGGTCGGGCACACAGTTTTAATCTGCCAGGAAGTTTCATATCAGCGCACACTCCGCTGCAGAGTGAAAATCTCATTCTGGAAACATCCCCCAGGCTGTGGCTAAGCCATGTCTCCGCAATATCCTTTCTTTCAGGAGTGCTAGTTGTGCAAGGTTCGCAGGAGAGCTTCTGTAAAGTTTGGAAGGTAGAAGACGAGGTACTGGCAGAAGTAAAGCTGTGAGTACCGGGCGTGAGTCGTGCTTCGGTAGCTCAGTTAGTAGAGCACTTGCCCGCGAAAGGCAAAGGTCCCGAGCTCGAGTCTCGGTCGGGCACACAGTTTTAATCTGCCAGGAAGTTTCATATCAGCGCACACTCCGCTGCAGAGTGAAAATCTCATTCTGGAAACATCCCCCAGGCTGTGGCTAAGCCATGTCTCCGCAATATCCTTTCTTTCAGGAGTGCTAGTTGTGCAAGGTTCGCAGGAGAGCTTCTGTAAAGTTTGGAAGGTAGGAGACGAGGTACTGGCAGAAGTAAAGCTGTGAGTACCGGGCGTGAGTCGTGCTTCGGTAGCTCAGTTAGTAGAGCACTTGCCCGCGAAAGGCAAAGGTCCCGAGTTCGAGTCTCGGTCGGGCACACAGTTTTAATCTGCCAGGAAGTTTCATATCAGCGCACACTCCGCTGCAGAGTGAAAATCTCATTCTGGAAACATCCCCCAGGCTGTGGCTAAGCCATGTCTCCGCAATATCCTTTCTTTCAGGAGTGCTAGTTCTGCAAGGTTCGCAGGAGAGCTTCTGTAAAGTTTGGAAGGTAGGAGACGAGGTACTGGCAGAAGTAAAGCTGTGAGTACCGGGCGTGAGTCGTGCTTCGGTAGCTCAGTTAGTAGAGCACTTGCCCGCGAAAGGCAAAGGTCCCGAGTTCGAGTCTCGGTCGGGCACACAGTTTTAATCTGCCAGGAAGTTTCATATCAGCGCACACTCCGCTGCAGAGTGAAAATCTCATTCTGGAAACATCCCCCAGGCTGTGGCTAAGCCATGTCTCCGCAATATCCTTTCTTTCAGGAGTGCTAGTTCTGCAAGGTTCGCAGGAGAGCTTCTGTAAAGTTTGGAAGGTAGGAGACGAGGTACTGGCAGAAGTAAAGCTGTGAGTACCGGGCGTGAGTCGTGCTTCGGTAGCTCAGTTAGTAGAGCACTTGCCCGCGAAAGGCAAAGGTCCCGAGTTCGAGTCTCGGTCGGGCACACAGTTTTAATCTGCCAGGAAGTTTCATATCAGCGCACACTCCGCTGCAGAGTGAAAATCTCATTCTGGAAACATCCCCCAGGCTGTGGCTAAGCCATGTCTCCGCAATATCCTTTCTTTCAGGAGTGCTAGTTCTGCAAGGTTCGCAGGAGAGCTTCTGTAAAGTTTGGAAGGTAGGAGACGAGGTACTGGCAGAAGTAAAGCTGTGAGTACCGGGCGTGAGTCGTGCTTCGGTAGCTCAGTTAGTAGAGCACTTGCCCGCGAAAGGCAAAGGTCCCGAGTTCGAGTCTCGGTCGGGCACACAGTTTTAATCTGCCAGGAAGTTTCATATCAGCGCACACTCCGCTGCAGAGTGAAAATCTCATTCTGGAAACATCCCCCAGGCTGTGGCTAAGCCATGTCTCCGCAATATCCTTTCTTTCAGGAGTGCTAGTTCTGCAAGGTTCGCAGGAGAGCTTCTGTAAAGTTTGGAAGGTAGAAGACGAGGTACTGGCAGAAGTAAAGCTGTGAGTACCGGGCGTGAGTCGTGCTTCGGTAGCTCAGTTAGTAGAGCACTTGCCCGCGAAAGGCAAAGGTCCCGAGTTCGAGTCTCGGTCGGGCACACAGTTTTAATCTGCCAGGAAGTTTCATATCAGCGCACACTCCGCTGCAGAGTGAAAATCTCATTCTGGAAACATCCCCCAGGCTGTGGCTAAGCCATGTCTCCGCAATATCCTTTCTTTCAGGAGTGCTAGTTCTGCAAGGTTCGCAGGAGAGCTTCTGTAAAGTTTGGAAGGTAGGAGACGAGGTACTGGCAGAAGTAAAGCTGTGAGTACCGGGCGTGAGTCGTGCTTCGGTAGCTCAGTTAGTAGAGCACTTGCCCGCGAAAGGCAAAGGTCCCGAGTTCGAGTCTCGGTCGGGCACACAGTTTTAATCTGCCAGGAAGTTTCATATCAGCGCACACTCCGCTGCAGAGTGAAAATCTCATTCTGGAAACATCCCCCAGGCTGTGGCTAAGCCATGTCTCCGCAATATCCTTTCTTTCAGGAGTGCTAGTTCTGCAAGGTTCGCAGGAGAGCTTCTGTAAAGTTTGGAAGGTAGGAGACGAGGTACTGGCAGAAGTAAAGCTGTGAGTACCGGGCGTGAGTCGTGCTTCGGTAGCTCAGTTAGTAGAGCACTTGCCCGCGAAAGGCAAAGGTCCCGAGTTCGAGTCTCGGTCGGGCACACAGTTTTAATCTGCCAGGAAGTTTCATATCAGCGCACACTCCGCTGCAGAGTGAAAATCTCATTCTGGAAACATCCCCCAGGCTGTGGCTAAGCCATGTCTCCGCAATATCCTTTCTTTCAGGAGTGCTAGTTGTGCAAGGTTCGCAGGAGAGCTTCTGTAAAGTTTGGAAGGTAGGAGACGAGGTACTGGCAGAAGTAAAGCTGTGAGTACCGGGCGTGAGTCGTGCTTCGGTAGCTCAGTTAGTAGAGCACTTGCCCGCGAAAGGCAAAGGTCCCGAGTTCGAGTCTCGGCCGGGCACACAGTTTTAATCTGCCAGGAAGTTTCATATCAGCGCACACTCCGCTGCAGAGTGAAAATCTCATTCTGGAAACATCCCCCAGGCTGTGGCTAAGCCATGTCTCCGCAATATCCTTTCTTTCAGGAGTGCTAGTTCTGCAAGGTTCGCAGGAGAGCTTCTGTAAAGTTTGGAAGGTAGGAGACGAGGTACTGGCAGAAGTAAAGCTGTGAGTACCGGGCGTGAGTCGTGCTTCGGTAGCTCAGTTAGTAGAGCACTTGCCCGCGAAAGGCAAAGGTCCCGAGTTCGAGTCTCGGTCGGGCACACAGTTTTAATCTGCCAGGAAGTTTCATATCAGCGCACACTCCGCTGCAGAGTGAAAATCTCATTCTGGAAACATCCCCCAGGCTGTGGCTAAGCCATGTCTCCGCAATATCCTTTCTTTCAGGAGTGCTAGTTCTGCAAGGTTCGCAGGAGAGCTTCTGTAAAGTTTGGAAGGTAGGAGACGAGGTACTGGCAGAAGTAAAGCTGTGAGTACCGGGCGTGAGTCGTGCTTCGGTAGCTCAGTTAGTAGAGCACTTGCCCGCGAAAGGCAAAGGTCCCGAGTTCGAGTCTCGGTCGGGCACACAGTTTTAATCTGCCAGGAAGTTTCATATCAGCGCACACTCCGCTGCAGAGTGAAAATCTCATTCTGGAAACATCCCCCAGGCTGTGGCTAAGCCATGTCTCCGCAATATCCTTTCTTTCAGGAGTGCTAGTTCTGCAAGATTCGCAGGAGAGCTTCTGTAAAGTTTGGAAGGTAGGAGACGAGGTACTGGCAGAAGTAAAGCTGTGAGTACCGGGCGTGAGTCGTGCTTCGGTAGCTCAGTTAGTAGATCACTTGCCCGCGAAAGGCAAAGGTCCCGAGTTCGAGTCTCGGTCGGGCACACAGTTTTAATCTGCCAGGAAGTTTCATATCAGCGCACACTCCGCTGCAGAGTGAAAATCTCATTCTGGAAACATCCCCCAGGCTGTGGCTAAGCCATGTCTCCGCAATATCCTTTCTTTCAGGAGTGCTAGTTGTGCAAGGTTCGCAGGAGAGCTTCTGTAAAGTTTGGAAGGTAGAAGACGAGGTACTGGCAGAAGTAAAGCTGTGAGTACCGGGCGTGAGTCGTGCTTCGGTAGCTCAGTTAGTAGAGCACTTGCCCGCGAAAGGCAAAGGTCCCGAGCTCGAGTCTCGGTCGGGCACACAGTTTTAATCTGCCAGGAAGTTTCATATCAGCGCACACTCCGCTGCAGAGTGAAAATCTCATTCTGGAAACATCCCCCAGGCTGTGGCTAAGCCATGTCTCCGCAATATCCTTTCTTTCAGGAGTGCTAGTTGTGCAAGGTTCGCAGGAGAGCTTCTGTAAAGTTTGGAAGGTAGGAGACGAGGTACTGGCAGAAGTAAAGCTGTGAGTACCGGGCGTGAGTCGTGCTTCGGTAGCTCAGTTAGTAGAGCACTTGCCCGCGAAAGGCAAAGGTCCCGAGTTCGAGTCTCGGTCGGGCACACAGTTTTAATCTGCCAGGAAGTTTCATATCAGCGCACACTCCGCTGCAGAGTGAAAATCTCATTCTGGAAACATCCCCCAGGCTGTGGCTAAGCCATGTCTCCGCAATATCCTTTCTTTCAGGAGTGCTAGTTCTGCAAGGTTCGCAGGAGAGCTTCTGTAAAGTTTGGAAGGTAGGAGACGAGGTACTGGCAGAAGTAAAGCTGTGAGTACCGGGCGTGAGTCGTGCTTCGGTAGCTCAGTTAGTAGAGCACTTGCCCGCGAAAGGCAAAGGTCCCGAGTTCGAGTCTCGGTCGGGCACACAGTTTTAATCTGCCAGGAAGTTTCATATCAGCGCACACTCCGCTGCAGAGTGAAAATCTCATTCTGGAAACATCCCCCAGGCTGTGGCTAAGCCATGTCTCCGCAATATCCTTTCTTTCAGGAGTGCTAGTTCTGCAAGGTTCGCAGGAGAGCTTCTGTAAAGTTTGGAAGGTAGGAGACGAGGTACTGGCAGAAGTAAAGCTGTGAGTACCGGGCGTGAGTCGTGCTTCGGTAGCTCAGTTAGTAGAGCACTTGCCCGCGAAAGGCAAAGGTCCCGAGTTCGAGTCTCGGTCGGGCACACAGTTTTAATCTGCCAGGAAGTTTCATATCAGCGCACACTCCGCTGCAGAGTGAAAATCTCATTCTGGAAACATCCCCCAGGCTGTGGCTAAGCCATGTCTCCGCAATATCCTTTCTTTCAGGAGTGCTAGTTCTGCAAGGTTCGCAGGAGAGCTTCTGTAAAGTTTGGAAGGTAGGAGACGAGGTACTGGCAGAAGTAAAGCTGTGAGTACCGGGCGTGAGTCGTGCTTCGGTAGCTCAGTTAGTAGAGCACTTGCCCGCGAAAGGCAAAGGTCCCGAGTTCGAGTCTCGGTCGGGCACACAGTTTTAATCTGCCAGGAAGTTTCATATCAGCGCACACTCCGCTGCAGAGTGAAAATCTCATTCTGGAAACATCCCCCAGGCTGTGGCTAAGCCATGTCTCCGCAATATCCTTTCTTTCAGGAGTGCTAGTTCTGCAAGGTTCGCAGGAGAGCTTCTGTAAAGTTTGGAAGGTAGAAGACGAGGTACTGGCAGAAGTAAAGCTGTGAGTACCGGGCGTGAGTCGTGCTTCGGTAGCTCAGTTAGTAGAGCACTTGCCCGCGAAAGGCAAAGGTCCCGAGTTCGAGTCTCGGTCGGGCACACAGTTTTAATCTGCCAGGAAGTTTCATATCAGCGCACACTCCGCTGCAGAGTGAAAATCTCATTCTGGAAACATCCCCCAGGCTGTGGCTAAGCCATGTCTCCGCAATATCCTTTCTTTCAGGAGTGCTAGTTCTGCAAGGTTCGCAGGAGAGCTTCTGTAAAGTTTGGAAGGTAGGAGACGAGGTACTGGCAGAAGTAAAGCTGTGAGTACCGGGCGTGAGTCGTGCTTCGGTAGCTCAGTTAGTAGAGCACTTGCCCGCGAAAGGCAAAGGTCCCGAGTTCGAGTCTCGGTCGGGCACACAGTTTTAATCTGCCAGGAAGTTTCATATCAGCGCACACTCCGCTGCAGAGTGAAAATCTCATTCTGGAAACATCCCCCAGGCTGTGGCTAAGCCATGTCTCCGCAATATCCTTTCTTTCAGGAGTGCTAGTTCTGCAAGGTTCGCAGGAGAGCTTCTGTAAAGTTTGGAAGGTAGGAGACGAGGTACTGGCAGAAGTAAAGCTGTGAGTACCGGGCGTGAGTCGTGCTTCGGTAGCTCAGTTAGTAGAGCACTTGCCCGCGAAAGGCAAAGGTCCCGAGTTCGAGTCTCGGTCGGGCACACAGTTTTAATCTGCCAGGAAGTTTCATATCAGCGCACACTCCGCTGCAGAGTGAAAATCTCATTCTGGAAACATCCCCCAGGCTGTGGCTAAGCCATGTCTCCGCAATATCCTTTCTTTCAGGAGTGCTAGTTGTGCAAGGTTCGCAGGAGAGCTTCTGTAAAGTTTGGAAGGTAGGAGACGAGGTACTGGCAGAAGTAAAGCTGTGAGTACCGGGCGTGAGTCGTGCTTCGGTAGCTCAGTTAGTAGAGCACTTGCCCGCGAAAGGCAAAGGTCCCGAGTTCGAGTCTCGGCCGGGCACACAGTTTTAATCTGCCAGGAAGTTTCATATCAGCGCACACTCCGCTGCAGAGTGAAAATCTCATTCTGGAAACATCCCCCAGGCTGTGGCTAAGCCATGTCTCCGCAATATCCTTTCTTTCAGGAGTGCTAGTTGTGCAAGGTTCGCAGGAGAGCTTCTGTAAAGTTTGGAAGGTAGGAGACGAGGTACTGGCAGAAGTAAAGCTGTGAGTACCGGGCGTGAGTCGTGCTTCGGTAGCTCAGTTAGTAGAGCACTTGCCCGCGAAAGGCAAAGGTCCCGAGTTCGAGTCTCGGTCGGGCACACAGTTTTAATCTGCCAGGAAGTTTCATATCAGCGCACACTCCGCTGCAGAGTGAAAATCTCATTCTGGAAACATCCCCCAGGCTGTGGCTAAGCCATGTCTCCGCAATATCCTTTCTTTCAGGAGTGCTAGTTCTGCAAGGTTCGCAGGAGAGCTTCTGTAAAGTTTGGAAGGTAGGAGACGAGGTACTGGCAGAAGTAAAGCTGTGAGTACCGGGCGTGAGTCGTGCTTCGGTAGCTCAGTTAGTAGAGCACTTGCCCGCGAAAGGCAAAGGTCCCGAGTTCGAGTCTCGGTCGGGCACACAGTTTTAATCTGCCAGGAAGTTTCATATCAGCGCACACTCCGCTGCAGAGTGAAAATCTCATTCTGGAAACATCCCCCAGGCTGTGGCTAAGCCATGTCTCCGCAATATCCTTTCTTTCAGGAGTGCTAGTTCTGCAAGGTTCGCAGGAGAGCTTCTGTAAAGTTTGGAAGGTAGGAGACGAGGTACTGGCAGAAGTAAAGCTGTGAGTACCGGGCGTGAGTCGTGCTTCGGTAGCTCAGTTAGTAGAGCACTTGCCCGCGAAAGGCAAAGGTCCCGAGTTCGAGTCTCGGTCGGGCACACAGTTTTAATCTGCCAGGAAGTTTCATATCAGCGCACACTCCGCTGCAGAGTGAAAATCTCATTCTGGAAACATCCCCCAGGCTGTGGCTAAGCCATGTCTCCGCAATATCCTTTCTTTCAGGAGTGCTAGTTCTGCAAGGTTCGCAGGAGAGCTTCTGTAAAGTTTGGAAGGTAGGAGACGAGGTACTGGCAGAAGTAAAGCTGTGAGTACCGGGCGTGAGTCGTGCTTCGGTAGCTCAGTTAGTAGAGCACTTGCCCGCGAAAGGCAAAGGTCCCGAGTTCGAGTCTCGGTCGGGCACACAGTTTTAATCTGCCAGGAAGTTTCATATCAGCGCACACTCCGCTGCAGAGTGAAAATCTCATTCTGGAAACATCCCCCAGGCTGTGGCTAAGCCATGTCTCCGCAATATCCTTTCTTTCAGGAGTGCTAGTTGTGCAAGGTTCGCAGGAGAGCTTCTGTAAAGTTTGGAAGGTAGGAGACGAGGTACTGGCAGAAGTAAAGCTGTGAGTACCGGGCGTGAGTCGTGCTTCGGTAGCTCAGTTAGTAGAGCACTTGCCCGCGAAAGGCAAAGGTCCCGAGTTCGAGTCTCGGTCGGGCACACAGTTTTAATCTGCCAGGAAGTTTCATATCAGCGCACACTCCGCTGCAGAGTGAAAATCTCATTCTGGAAACATCCCCCAGGCTGTGGCTAAGCCATGTCTCCGCAATATCCTTTCTTTCAGGAGTGCTAGTTCTGCAAGGTTCGCAGGAGAGCTTCTGTAAAGTTTGGAAGGTAGGAGACGAGGTACTGGCAGAAGTAAAGCTGTGAGTACCGGGCGTGAGTCGTGCTTCGGTAGCTCAGTTAGTAGAGCACTTGCCCGCGAAAGGCAAAGGTCCCGAGTTCGAGTCTCGGTCGGGCACACAGTTTTAATCTGCCAGGAAGTTTCATATCAGCGCACACTCCGCTGCAGAGTGAAAATCTCATTCTAGTATTAATCTAATCTAATCTAATCTAATTGTGTTTTCCCTAGGCTGGCCTGCTGCTCATTGGCTGTGCCAGAATGTCTTCATAGCAAGCGGTTCACGTGAGCAGAGAAGACAATCAGAGGGAGTCATTTCTGAATTGTATGGTGGGCGATCAAAGATTTCACATCGAAAACGCCGCAGGAACGTCTTCGTGTCTGAAATGGTTCCTGGGCCACTCACAAAAAAACCGCGTGATTTCAAAGCTAGATATTGCGTTTCAGACCCCCATCGCAGATATGTCCAAATATAGTGTGAAATGTGACTAAGTGGGGTTGTGCTGTGCTGCCGTATGCTGCCGAGAATTGTCATGAAGAAGGAAATACGTAACAGTTGCGTTATGTTGGGTGCATGAAGTCGGGAGAAATCTCATGGCAAACACCCATACTTGGCAGGAGACACTATTTTCCAGGCATCTTTATGTGCTCACTGGGCACTAAGAACTGAAAAGTGCGATATGACTTGATCTACGGCGTAGCAGAGACACTGACCGAGACATCTGTGCAAACCTTCGTCGTATTTTCACAGTGGTTACCATTCCGTACCCGGTAGGATTTCACTTCCCGAATAGCCCTCGTATACACATACGAGGTGCGGCTAGAAAAAAACCGGACTGATGCTGGAGAAACATTTATTTACAATTATTTACAATTTCATGTTATCTCCTTCAATGTACTCTCCTCCTCGGTCTCTACACCGCTCCATACGAATTTTCCACTGTTCATAGCAATGCTGCAGATCATTTTCGGTAAGTCCATACATTACTTCCGTCGCTTTTTCTTTTACTGCTTCAACAGTCTCAAATCTAGTTCCTTTCAAAGCTGACTTGACTTTAGGGAAAAGAAAAAAGTCACAGGGGGCCAAATCAGGTGAGTAGGGTGGATGATCTAAGATGGGAATGTTGTGTTTTGCCAAAAACGTCTTCACTGACAACGGACTGTGAGCTGGGGCATTGTCTTGGTGAAGGATCCATGACTTTTTTCTCCACAAATCGTTCCGTTTTCTCCGTACTCGCTCACGTAGGGTAGCCAGGACGCTAATGTAGTAATGCTGATTCACTGTTTGTCCCTCTGGTACCCAATCAATGTGCACAATCCCTTTTATGTAAAAAAAAACAATCACCATTGCCTTGAATTTCGATTTTGACATTCGTGCTTTTTTTTTGTCGTGGAGAACCAGGAGTTTTCCAATGCATCGATTGGCGTTTAGTTTCGGGATCGTAAGTAAAAAACCACGATTCATCGCAAGTAATAACATTTTGTAAGAAGGTGGGACCACTTTCAGTGTTTTCCAGGATGTCAGAACAAATCATTCTTCGGCGTTCCTTCTGTTCAATTGTGAGACACTTCGGAACCATTTTTGAACACACTTTGTTCATGTTAAAACTTTCATGAAGAATCTGCCTAACACTTTCCTTGTCAACTCCTGTTAACTCAGACACTGCTCTGATTGTTAAACGGCGATCTTGTCGAACAAGTTTACCGATTTTTTCAATGTTTGCATCAGTTTTTGCTGACAATGGTCTGCCAGTGCGAGTGTCATCACTGGTGTCTTCGCGGCCATCTTTAAATCGTTTAAACCACTCAAACACTTGTGTTCGCGATAAACAATCATCGCCGTACACTTGTTGTAACATTACAAACGTTTCACTTGCAGATTTTCCTAGTCTGAAACAAAATTTGATGTTAACACGCTGTTCTTTCTGTACACTCAACATTTTCCGACGCACAGACAAAACGTCAACTACTTAAAACAGACGCCACGGGCAGACTGAGTGCAGGAGGCAGATGAAACTCGAGCAGTAGGCGGAGCGAGAGTCACGTGACAGGCCACGCGACTTTCAGCCTTATTGCATTCGTTTTATTGTTTCACCAGTACTAGTCCGGTTTTTTTCTAGCCACACCTCGTACACTGCGAACACAATTAAAGGGTCCCTTCTTTGAAAGCCCGTAATTGCCTACCATTGTCACGTTTACGCTTGAAAGTTTGCTCAAAGGTCCTGCACTCTTCTTCTGTACCCATGCAAAGGAGCGGCGCTCTGCGACGACACCCTCAGGCTCGGAAATTTATCAAACAGCAAGATGTCAACGTGTGCCGGAGAAAGGCCATAGCCCAAAACTTCAGGTCAGCTGTAAGGTGAGTTAATGATGTCATAGTGAAGGCAAATTTTACCACTATTCTGTCCAACGTCGCAGAGGACGTGTCACTGATGAGAAGGTCGTCACAACCCGTCTTAGTCACATTTCACACCATATTTTGACGTCTCTGCGATGAGGTCTGAAACGCAACATCTAGCATTGAAATCACGCTGTTTTCTTGTGAGTGGCCCAGGAAAACATTTCAGACATACCTTCGCTCAGAATCGAGCCGGAAACGCTTCAATGTGTGGCATAAAGGGCGTCAATGAAAGTACCCCCTTCCCTTGGAGCATTGATTGCCACACATTTCACGGTCGAAAGCTATAATTCGCTGTACGTTGAGCAACAGGACAACAGGAAGACGTTCTTGACAGTCCTTAACACTGCTGATACCCATGGACGTTTGAAGCCTTCTCGAAGGACATTGTAGTGTTGCTTACCCTCGAATGTAATCACACACCTGTGGAGTGCAGTGCGACCGCAATTTTTGCTTCTGTGTAAACGTTCAATTCACTAGGGGCCGTTTAAAACAATATCGACGAAATTTGAACGAGGTTCGAAGGGTAGTTATTCTTTTCAAACCTTCCTGTTTTCCGCTCTCCTGTGGCTGATCAAGCTGGAAAACAACAATAACAAGTGCGTGAATAAAACGGCCCTGAATTCGGCAACACCCTCGGTGCCATCCACACAATTTTGTTAGTCCGTTACAAATGTATTTGTCAGGAACTTCGTCATCAATTCAGCCTGACGGCTGCTCTAGCGCTTGAAGGCAGGAATACCACACCAACGTTGTCGAAAGGCTTGCCTAACTCACAGGGGCTTGTCCTAATTCACAGGCGCTAGTATACCCGCCAGACTGATTTGGTGATGAAATTTCTGAAGGTGTATTTCTAACGTACTCAGGGGAGTTGCATGGATGGGTCCGAGGGGGATGTTGTCGAACGAGCGAGGGAGGGGGGGGGGGGGGGGGGGAATCGAAGGGTAGCGTCTCAGAGGAACCGTTTGCCCTTTTACTCACGCACATATTAATGTTCCACTCTCTCGTGATCACGCCACAGAAGGGCGAAAAACGGGAAGTCTGAAAAACCATAAGCACTTTCTTATGCATCGAATCACGTTAAAATATCGTCGAATGGTTTTGAACCGTCCCTAGTGGTCGCATCCTGTACACGAGAGCAAAAAGTGCGGTCACACTGCATTCTAAAGGGGCATCGACCTACAATATCCTTAGAGAAGGGTTGAAACGTCTGAGGGTATCAGCAGTGTCAAAGGTTGTTAAGAACGTGGCCCTGTTACTTATCACACTGCAATCTGTCGTTTCGGCTGCGGAATGGATGGGAATCAACGCCACAAGGGAAATGATTTCGTTGACGTCCTTTATGCCCTCACCAAGGCGTTTTCGCCTCGAATCTGGTTGGCACTGCGACTTTAATGTTTTCTTCGGCAACCCATAAAAAAAACCGCGTGATTTCAACGCTAGGTGTCGCGGTGCTGACGTCTAAATAAAGTGTGAAATATGGGTAAGAGCGGCTGTGACGACTTTCTCGTCGTTTGATACGTCTATGGTGGCACTGGGCAGAATTGTGGTCAAATTTGTTGCCAATGTGCCATCATTAACTGACCCTAAAGCTCACATAAACTTTAGAGCTGCGGCATTTGTTCGCATCTGCCGACATCATGCTGGCTGAAGTGTCGTCGTTCCCGAGGCTGTTGTCACAGGGCGCCACGCTTTTGTACCATTACAGAAGAAGAATGTAGGGACTTTGGGCCGAATTGCAAACTTATGTCAAAGACTCCAAAAACGTATGCAGTATTCAAGTACTGTGCTCCACTCTGAATTTCCCTCTAACGAATGGCCACGTAATAATCCGTTTTGAAAATTATTTGGTTGTAACGGGTGTCTCTCTTAAGACTCGTCAAGCACATTTTCTCTCAACGGAAAGCGTCGTTTTCCGCTACACATAAAATTATTTTTAAACTGAAATTCTCTGTGTTCATTCGACAGTGTGCTGCCAAATTAATCTATTGCGATGTTTGTTTTATCGAAATGTATTAATAGAAACAGCAAAACGCGAACAATAACCAGCACTCCAGTAACGCTGCTGCACTGTGATAGCATTCAGAGCGGGCCAGAATGGTGCTATCACTGCTGTTACTGTTCCTGTTAGTACATGTGAGGGAAAGCGAATATCACAATAGACTAATCTGAGGCCACTCTATTGAATGAGTACGTCAAGTTCGCTTTAAATATCATTTTGTTTGTAACGGGAAACAAACCGACGCTTTCCATTGGCACCGGGCGTCGGATGAAAGACGTGAAGATCTGCATTTGTTTGGGCTGACTCCAGTTACACACTGAAAAAACTAAACTGTAAATATCAGGAAACAAGCATTCTTATTTGCATTGTTAAATTTTTTTATTATTTCCCAATGACGAGTTTCACCTTTATTTAGGCATCTTTAGATTTTCTGAAATTTGATAGCGATGAGTAAATCGGACACCGCGCGGGTAAATGCCCCTTGCCAAAGCTTTAAAGACACTGCACAATGTCCTTATTTCGGCAAACCAAGCGGAACCAGGCTTACAGTAAAGCTTTACATCATAAACCTGCAGCAAGTGTAGTGCATATTCTCGCTGCACACATCACAAATATTTTCCGAAACACCAGAGAAAATTCAGCTGACGATTCTTTGGTAAGACAGCAGCGTGTTCTAGAGTCTGTGCGAAAAAGTTTAGGTATGATAGATCACATCATGGATAACAATTTTTGTAAGAGACAAAATGTTCACTGACACTTCCCAGCGATGCCAGGCAACATTTAAAGCTGGTTATACCCCTGAGAACCAACAGTGGTAACACCAGTTCCCGTCAGATCATCGAAGTTAACTGTTGTCGGGCTTGGCTAGTACTTGTATAGGTGACCGTCCGGAGCTGCTGAACGCTGTTGGCAAACGGGATTCACTCAGCCCTTTGAGGCCAATTGAGGAGCTGTTTGACTGAAACGTAGAGCCTTCGGTCAAGAAAGCTGGCAACGGCCGGGACAGCAGTGTGTTGACTATATGTCCCTGCGTATCCGCATCCAGCGACGCCTATCGGCTCAGCAAGACATGGCGGTCGGTCGGTACCGTTTTCGCTTCTACCAAACAATTCGGACGGAGTTCGACTTCATAGCCCTGAGAGACGGCAGGGTATATGTGCTCTGCGGCGTTCGTGTTGTGAGTTGGCTTCCATCTCCATGCACTAAATAAGTGCCGAACCAAAGAAATAATGCATGTTGTAACTGTCCCAGATTAGTGTTAGGAGCCGGGCAAACAAGGATGTGGAACGATTGAATTTTTTAAAATACAGATTGTATTTCACGATCTGATAGTCGCTCTATGCGGTATAATTAGCGAAAATTCTCGGACTTCCTCTTGGAATGATTGCAGGTTCAGATGGTGCGATAAGAGAAAAGAAATACATTGACAATTAGTAACAAAGCCACACCAACGGCGGATCGGTGCTACGTCGAAATGCTGCGTTTATCCCACAAAAGGGTTAAAAATGGATCTCATCGTACAACAATTATTAAACTAATAAGTGTGTAATAAAGTATAAGAACACATTTCGAATGAGGATTAGTGAAATATCTTTGACGTTATTCAGAGCTACAGAGAAAGATGGTTATATGAGAAGATCAGGATGGCAAAATACAAAAGCGAACAGCCAGGCATCTCCTAGCTGTCCTCTAAAACAACTTACGGCTGCGTCCTCGTTCGTTTGTACAGATAGTATAAATGTTGGTATATACACGCTTTGGTCCTCAATCGTTAAACAAAATTTTACACACAAAAAAATAATTTTTTAGAGGAAGGGGTCCTATAGAATGCAGTGCATGTTTCCTATCATCCAGTAAGCCACTCCATGGGAAAAATTCAACTTCTTGATTCGCTTCTGAAATATCTTTCTCCTCTTGAAGGAGCGTATTGTTATAGTTTTCTTTTGCAAATCACTCTATTAATTTACAAATTATGGAATAAAAAATGCAAAGACTGTCCAAGTTAAAATATTACTTTCCTTTATTACTTGGATAATGCCATATCTAACCAAAAGAATGCAGAAAGCTGTAATCTTAATTCAACCAATACATTGTGCAGATATAATTCTGACTGGGGAGGTATCACGTATTTGGTTCCCCAAGGCTCAGTCTTAGGGCCAGTATTGTTCCTAATGTATGTAAACGATCTTCCATCCAATACACAACAAACAGAATTAGTTCTTTTCCAGATGACGCTTCTGTTGTAATCAACCGAAGAATATATACAGAAACAGAAGAAATGATAAACAAAGTTCTTTAAAGTACAGTGACTGTTTTTCTGCGAATGCTCTTACCCACCATTTTTAAAATACGCAAGATATTCAGTGGCGCACATCCAAGGGTACTATATCGATGATAAGTGCAACACACGAGGAGAAAATTGTTAGTAGGATGGATACTTCAAAATTCTTAGGCGTCCATATTGATGAGAATTTAAATAGGCAAAAATGAAATTTTTGAACTCCTAGAACAAATTAGTTCAGAATTGTTTGCACTTAGAATCATTGCAAATCTTGGGAAAGACAGATCAGTTAACTGACATATTTTGCATATTTTCATTCAATAATGTTGCATGGAATAATGTTCTGGGAAATTCATCTTCAAGAAAGAATGTCTTCATTGCGCAAAAACGTACGTTAAGAATAATAGGTGGTGTTCACCCACTATCATCTTGTAGCCACCTGTGTAAGGAGTTGGACATTTTGACTACTGCTTCACAGTATATTTACTACCTCTTGTAATTTGATGTAAATAATCCAAAAGGAAAAAATAACGTACATAATTATAATATCAGAAGGAAACATGACATTCATTACTCCACATTAAGGTTGTCTTCAGCACCACAAGGGGTGCACAATACGTAACAAAAAGTTTTGATCACTTACCTAATGATATAAAATGTCTAACAGACAACAAAGTAAAATTTTAAAACAAATAGAAAGTTTCTCCTTGACAGCTTCTTCTATTCTGTAGAAGAATTTCTATTACCGTAATGTGTAAAAGGTGGTGGGTAGGACTTATTAACTCAAAACATTGTACATCGTTTTTCTAAAAAAAACTTAGAAATTTTCAGAATGTAACCATATGTACAAATCTATTTGTGATGTGAATGTACAATAACACGTTCCACATCATTACGATCTATAGTGCAAAGTGATCCAGGGAACATGAAGCTAAGTAACTAACTTGAAGGCTAGTTTCAAGCCTAAGCTTATTAGCAAATATCCACTAAGCTATGCAATAACATCAGTTACGACAGCCACGTGCCTATACAATCCGTTGAACACATCCTGTATATATGAGCTGGACTGAATTTCATTCACAGAACGCAGACACCACAGTGTCACTGCGATGTCTCAGTGATGTGAGTAAAGTTCAGCCCTCCACTAATTTACAGAATGTGTTTATCTGGGTTATATAGGCCTTTGGCTGTCATAATTGGTGTTATTGCATAGCTTAGTGGATGAATTTTTAATGAGGTTAGGCTCGAAACTAGTCAGCAAGTAATAAAGAAAAGTACCAAGTGTACCGGTATGAAATTAGAGTTTTTTTGTAAAAATGAAACACTAATTTTGAATTGAAAAGTAAAAACATTTTATTCAAAGTAATGACCATTGCTTTCTATACATTTTGACCACCTTTCTGTCAATTTTTGGACACCACGCCCATAGAAATGTTCGTCTTTTGAAGCAAACTAATCAGACACCCAATTTTCGACTTCTTCGTAGGAATCGAAGTGTTCCCCAGCCAATGTGTGTCCCATTGATGAACACAAATGGTAGTCGGAAGGGGCCAAGTCTGGTGAATACGGCGGGTTGGGTATCAGCTCCCAGCCAAGTGTTTTGATAGTATCCTGAACCAGTTTTGCTTTGTGTGCAGGTGCATTGTCGTGTAAGAAAAATTACTTTGCCATGTCTTCTGGCCCATATTGGTGTTTTTTCGATCAATGCATAGTTCAAAAATTTGTTGTCTGTAGCGATTAGTATTCACAGTTTCACCGGGTTTTAGAAGCTCATGATACACCACGCATTTCTGATCCCACCAAACACAGAGCATTCTCTTCTTGCCGAATCGATCTGGTTTTGCAGTCGATGTTGATGGTTGTCCCGGATTAACCCACGATTTTTCCCGTTTAGGATTCTTAAAATAAATCCATTTCTCATCGCCAGTAACAATTCGATGCAAAACTGATTTTCTTTCATGTCTTCGAAGCAAAATTTGACAAATGGTTTTTCGGTTTTCCATCTGTCTTTCATTCAATTCATGTGGCACCCATTTTCCACACTTTTGGATCTTTCCCATAGCTTTCAAACGATCAGAAATTGTTTGTTGTCCAACATTTAGCATCGCTGCCATTTGCTCCTGACTCAAAGTATCATCTGCATCCAATATTGCTTGCATTTCGGCGTCTTCGAACTTTTTTGGTGGTCTTCCACGTTCTTCATTTCTTACATCAAAATCATTATTTCTGAACCGTTGAAACCATCTTTTGCATGTTGCTTCTGATAGAGCATGATCACCATATGCCTCGACAAGCATTCGATGCGATTCTGCAGCTCTTTTTTTCAAATGGAAACAAAAAATTAATGCTTTCCGCAAATCATCACTTTCTGGTACAAAATTCGACATTGTTAACACGATGAAAACATATGATGTTGTTTGTTCCATGACTTGATGTATACTAAATATCTTTGACAGATGTCATACCAACCCAACAAATGAAAAATTAAGGCTCGTTCACAGCAAATGTTCCCTATCGACACATTTGTATCTTAACGCTCATATCATACCGGTACACCTGGTAACATTGCAACTTTGATGTTTCTCTGCAATTTATTGCGTAATTTGGTAAACCATAGAGTAGCTGACGCCATGCATTCTAGCATCCTGGAAATTAGTAAATTCTAGCAATCTACTGGAACAGGTAGTGTGCTGTACACCTGGTTAGTAGATCCTATATTGTCTCTAACAAAAATTGTTCCCCATTATATGGTCTATCACCCCCAGACATTTGAACCAAGGATTTTGAAACGTAACGATATTTATACACTTAACACTATGACAGCAAAATTATCTATGTTCATTACCATAAGTACTTCTACTGTATACATCTCTTCTACCAAACAAATTGTAATGTTAAACTGACTCTCTAACTACGTGTTGTTAGATTCGTGGATCCCTCAGGGCCATCATATTCTCGGGTGTAATGGATAAATAAATAAATAAATGTTGACACTTTGCTTCTGCGGACTTAACAGATTCCCCCTGTCCCCTGACAATCGAGCACTCCATTTATTTGGATCTCCACAGCTTATAAGACTCCAGCTCCCAGTTGGCACCTGACAAGGTGGTTTACGTGCCGGAGGGCTGGGCAGGTCCCTTCTCTGAGATAAACGGGACGTAGCAGGCTGCAAGCGGGTAGCAGGGAGCAGGATAACCTGGACAGTCCGTCTGGGGGGGGGGGGGAGGCCGGAAATTAAAGTTGCTTTGTCCGCCGCGGTAGGGTGCTAGCTGTCCTGGAACCGGCGGCAATGGCGGATAACATCAGAAAACACGGGTCACAGCCGTCCTTACTGCCGCCTTTATTAGACAGCCCCTGCCTGCGTTCACGGAAAGCCGCCTCCTACCCCCCCCCCCCCTCCCCTTCCCACACTATCTCGTTCACTCTCTCTCTTGCGCTCCGCGCAGCGTCATACGCACAGTGACATCAAACTAATGAGAATTGTCTTGAGTATTTCTTTCTCTCTCCACGTTCAGAGCACCTTCCTTTTCTCTCCGCCTTCTCTCCATCTCCACTTTTCTCGTGTTTGTTTCGCTAGTGTCTCTTTTTCTCGGGTCTAAAGTAAAGGATAATCAAGGGCCATTATAGACGCAGAATTGTTGTGAAGAGCGTCGTTCCTTTATTCCAGCAGCGCCAGAAGATTAAACCTTTCATTTGTAATAAAGTGTGACACTTTCCTGCGGCTGGCAAAAGCTCGTTTAGAAGAGCGAGGCCCCGTCAGCGGCGCAGCGTTTTCCCCGTGTCTCGTTTAATTTTCCGTCGGCCGTATCAGCTACTGTTGGAGTACAGACAAAGGTTGGCATTGTTTCTGCCGCAGGAACACAAAGGTGATAATCAATCCGGCTGATGTATTTTATTATCAAGTCAGAAATTGGTGCAGACGCGAAACAGCGGCGCAATCAACTTTTGCTTCCTACACAGGCGGCTGATTGCTCCCTGCTCAGACTGAGGTGAATCTCTTATGTTAAACATGTTGTATTCCTATAGAGTACAAACGGATTTTCCAATGTATTCATACGCAAGGCTCACTCATTTTACAGTGTATTTGACATCATTTGTCCCTGAACTTTTAGTGTGGAAACTGGGCAGTTAAATGCTGTGAAACGTATACACCATTACAAAAATGAGTTAAGGTTCTTAACTAAAAAAATGTGCCACCAAAGGATGAGGCTGAATTGCGTGAAAATTCAGTGTCTTACGGACCTGGTACTACCCATTTATTAGTCTGCCGGTGGCATTAATTTTTTTATCCTCGAATTAATAAATACTTCAAACCAGTCATCTGCTATGCATTTTGAGATAAGTTAAATGATTTTGTTTCTTCTTGCATTCGACTAAACACGTACGAGCATGTGATGTCGCTCGCTCCAGACCTTTCCCATATGTCTAAAATTATGAATTAGACACCGTCTTCAGCTCGCTGATATAGTGACTCCTATTTTTCTGGTAGTAGTTTCTCAGAGATGCTTCACTGCAAGTATGAGACTTGCACAATAAATACTAAACTAAATGATACAACTAAATAACATCCTGACATATTTGTATGTAACTATGTACGTGATCATGGGATTTACACTCATGAGTCAAAACATCATGACCACCTGCTTAATAGCTCGTCTGTCCATCTTTGGAACGAAATATATCATTCTTCGTATCAGACATCAGACAGTTTGTTGGTAGGTTTGTAGAGGTATGTGGCGTCAGATGTCTACCCACAGGTTCTGTAATTTGCGTAAATAACGGGCCGCTGATTTGCGTACGTTGTGATGGCGCCCGATAGTGACCCAGATGGGTTCCGTAGAACATACATCAGGCGAATTTTGTCGCAGAGATATCAACGTAAATTCATTATAATGCTCCCCAACAAACGCCGCATCTCGAATTGCAAAAGGACTGAAATGATAAAATTAAGAATCATGACTATGGCTGTGAAACGACTCTAACTTGATCACAATGCTCCTAAACTTTACACGATCTCCCGTAAATCCTAATGTTGCAGAAAGAATACTAACCATTCTCGCCACCGCCTAGGATCTCGAACCATCGCCAATTCCTCTCTAACAATCTCAGAACCAGAAATCTGTTGTTCTTCACTGGTCTCTGACGCCGAATGTCACTTCACCACTTTCTAGAAAAGAAACTTCTCTGTACCTCTCTCCAAAAGATAATGTTCTCAGTACTTTTCATTTCTCTAGCTCTGGCCTCTAAAAACAAATGTGGTTGTTGTTGTGGTCTTCAGTCCTAAGACTGGTTTGATGCAGCTCTCCATGCTACTCTATCCTGTGCAAGCTTCTTCATCTCCTATTACGTACTGCAACCTACATCCTTCTGAATCTGGTTAGTGTATTCATCTCTTGGTCTCCCTCTACGATTTTTACGCTCCACGCTGCCCTCCAATGCTAAATTTGTGATCCCCTGATGCCTCAGAATATGTCCTACCAACCGGTCCCTTCTTCTTCTCAAGTTGTGCCACAAACTCCTCTTCTTCCCAATTCTACTCAATACCTCCTCATTAGTTATGTGATCTACCCATCTAATCTTCAGCATTCTTCTGTAGCACCACATTTCGAAAGCTTCTATTCTCTTCTTGTCCAAACTATTTATCGTCCATGTTTCACTTCCATACATGGCTACAATCCATACAGATACTTTCAGAACGAGTTCCTGACGCTTCAGTCTATACTCGATGTTAACAAATTTCTCTTCTTCAGAAACGCTTTTCTTGCCATTGCCAGTCTACATTTTATATCCTCTCTACTTCGACCATCATCAGTTATTTTGCTCCCCAAATATCAAAACTCCTTACCACTTTAAGTGTCTCATTTCCTAATCTAATTCCCTCAGCATCACTCGACTTAATTCGCCTACATTCCATTATCCTCGTTTTGCTTTTGTTGATGTTCATCTAGTACCTTCCTTTCAAGACACTGTCCATTCCGTTCAACTGCTCTTCCAAGTCCTTTGCTGTCTCTGACAGAATTACAATGTCATCGGCGAAACTCAAAGGTTTTATTTCTTCTCCATGGATTTTAATGCCTACCTGGAATTTTTCCTTTGTTTCCGTTACTGCCTGCTCAATATACAGTTTGAATAACATCGGTGAGAGGCTACAACCTTTTCTCACTCCCTTCCTTACCACTGCTTCCCTTTCATGCCCCTCGACTCTTATAACTGCCATCTGGTTTCTGTACAAACTGTAAATAGCCTTTCGATCCCAGTATTTCACCCCTGCCGCCTTTAGAATTTGAAAGAGAGTATTCCAGTCAACATTGTCAAAATTTTTCTCTAAGTCTACAAATGAAGCGTAGGTTTGCCATTCCTTAATCTTTTATCTAAGATAAGTCGTAAGGTCAGTATTGCCTCATTTCTACGCAATCCAAACTGATCTTCCCCGAGGTCGGCTTCTACCAGCTTTTTCATTCGTCTGTAAAGAATTCGCGTTAGTATTATGCAGCTGTTACTTATTAAACTGATATTTTGGTAATTTTCAACACCTGCTTTCTTTGGGATTGGAATTGTAGTATTCTTCTCGAAGTCGGAGGGTATTTCGCCTGTCTCATACATCTTGCTCACCAGATGGTAGAGTTTTGTCAGGACTGGCTCTCCCAAGGCCGTCAGTAGTTCCAATGGAATGGTGTCTACTCCCGGGGCCTTGTTTCGATTCAGGTCTTTCAGTGATCTGTCAGCTCTTCACGCAGTATCGTATCTCCCATTTCATCTTCATCGACGTCCTCTTTCATTTCCATAATATTGTCCTCAAGTACATCACCCTTGTATAGACCCTCTGTATACTCCTTCCACCTTTCCGCTTTCCCTTCTTTGCTTAGAACTGGGTTTCCATCTGAGCTCTTGATATTCATACAAGTGGCTTTCTTTTCTCCAAAGGTCTCTTAAATTTTCCTGTACGCAGTAGCCTAGTGAGGTAAGCCTCTACATCCTTACATTTGTGCTCTATCCATCCCTGCTTAGCCATTTTACACTTCCTATTGATCTCATTTTTGAGACATTTGTATTCCTTTTTGCCTGTTTCATTTACTGCATTCTTATATTTTCTCCTTTCATCAATTAAATTCAATATTTCTTCTGTTACCCTACTTGGTCCTCTGCTGACTTCACTACGTCATCCCTCAGAGCTACCCATTCTTATTCTACTGTATTTCTTTCACCAATTCCTGCCAGTTGTTCACTTATGCTCCCCTTAAACTCTGCACAACCTCTGGTTTAGTCAGTTTATCCAGGTCCCATCTCCTTAAATTCCCACCTTTTTGCAGTTTCTTCAGTTTTAATCTACAGGTCATAACCAATAGATTGTGGTCAGAGTCCGCATCTGTCACTGGAAATGTCTTACAATTTAAAACCTGTTTCCTAAATCTCTGTCTTACCATTATATAATCTATCTGATATCTTCTAGTATCTCCAGGGTTCTTCCATGTATACAACCTTCTTTCATGATTCTTGAACCGAGTGTTAGCTATGATTAAGTTATGCTCTGTGCAAAATTCTACCAGACGGCTTCCTCTTTCATTTCTTCACCCCAATCCATATTCACCTACTATGTTTCCTTCTCTCCCTTTTCCTACTCTCGATTTCCAGCCCCCCGTGACTATTAAATTTTCGTCTCCCTTCACTACCTGAATAATTTCTTTTATCTCATCATACATTTCATCAATTCCTTCATCATCTGCAGAGCTAGTTGGCATATAAACTTGTACTACTGTAGCAGGCATGGGCTTCGTGTCTATCTGGGCCACAATAATGCGTTCATTATGCTGTTTGTAGTACCTTACCCGAACTCCTGTTTTTTTATTCATTATTAAACTTACTCCTGCATTACCCCTATTTGATTTTGTATTTATAACCGTGTATTCACCTGACCAAAAGTCTTGTTCCTCCTGCCACCGAACTTCACTAATTCCCACTATATCTAAATTTAGCCTATCCATTTCCCTTTTTAAATTTTCTAACCTACCTGCCCGATTAAGGGATCTGACATTCCACGTTCCGATCCGTAGAACGCCAGTTTCCTTTCTCCTGATAACGACGTCCTCTTGAGTAGTTCCCGCCCGGAGATCCGAATGGAGGACTATTTTACCTCCGTAATATTTTACCCAAGAGGACGCCATCATCATTTAACCATCCAGTAAAGCTGCATGCCCTTGGGAAAAATTACGGCTGTAGTTTCTCCTTGCTTTCAGCCGTTCACAGTACCAGCACAGCAGGGCCGTTTTGGTTAGTGTTACAAGGCCAGATCAGTCAGTCATCCAGCCCCTGCAACTACTGAAAAGGCTGCTGCCCCTCTTCAGGAACCACACGTTTGTCTGTCCTCTCAACAGATACCCCTTCATTGTGGTTGCACCTACGGTACGGCCATCTGTATCGCTGAGGCACGCAAGCCTCCCCACCAATGGCAAGGTCCATGGTTCATGAGGGGGGTTTAAAACAAATAATTCCACCAAAATCCAGGATCAGCCAACAAGGGCTCGTACTTTTTTGTTTGGCTTTAGGGATGAGGGAAAATATTCCACACATCTCATCTTGTCACGTTACATTTGCAAACAGTAAGTAAATGGCAAAAGCTAATGAACAGCTTTGGAAAGTAAAAAATTATGAGGGGGACCTCTCTCAAGGTCAACGGAGAATCATTTTTGTGATGATACAGGCCGGCAATGGAGAAATGAACACCTAAGAAACTGAGAGGCTGGTCAGTCGTCCATCTGCTATCATCGTGGGCATCTATGTGGGCGTCTATGTGGGCATTGTTATATGTCTTAGAATATTCATGAATTTCTTATATCTAGGAAAGAGAGATGTTTTAGTCGAAGTGTGGATGCACAGTGATGGGTTGTTTCGAAAATACGAGAGTTGTTCGGAAACTAAGGAACGATCGGTCGCGAAATGGAAACCACTGTGAAAATCTGACGAGGCTTTCTACAGACATTTTGGGCAGTGTCTCTAGCATCAAGACGCTCTTTACAGTTGTGAGCCCACTGTGAGCGAGTAAAGGTGCCTAGGACAACAATGTCCCCCGCCAAGTAGTAGAGCCCGCTAAGAGGCTTCGCCTTAATGAATGCAGCCCACCTAACACAACTGCCACACACTTCCTTTTTCATGGCAATTCACAATCGCACTCTGCAGGGCCAGTGAAGAAGCTCCTGCAGCCCTAATTGGCTCGTCCTGAGTATCATCTCTGTACATATGGAACGCTGGATACAAAGGCAACATTGGGCGCATGCTATGCGCTACAGACTAGCGTACAGAATTATCAGAAAGCACAGGGGGTTGCCTGCTATGACAGTGGTGATTTTCACTGTGGTTTTCATTTCGCGACCGATCGTTCCTTACATTCCGAACAACCCTCGTAATTTATCCTCCAGCAAAATAGCACCAATTTCAAAACTAAATTACGGGCTCCAGTCGTCGCTGTCTATCCTTGGGTCTACAAGAAAAAGAAGTTTAAAAGCCAAGGGAGACCCATCGCAGGTTACTTCGAAGATAAAATACGGTAAAATAAAGTGATGTATACCATAAGACAGCAGTCCTGGTTTATTCCCACCACAGCCGGCCTTTGTGGCCGAGCGTTTCTAGGCGCTTCAGTCCGGAACCGCGCTGCTGCTACAGTCGCAGGTTCGAATCCTGTCTCGGGCATGGATGTGTTTGATGTCCTTAGGTTGCTTGGGTTTAAGTAGTTCTAAGTCTAGGGGACTGATGACCTCATATGTTAAGTCCCATAGTGCTTAGAGCCATTTGAACCATATTCCCATCACTGCGAAAACCATACAGTCAATGAACACACGTGATACAAGCCCTATATACAAAAGTTAACAATTAAGCTATGGCAGAAAACCGATGAATCCACGAATGAGCGAGATGTTACACATCCATGCATCATCACAGTTCCTGGACATCGGAAACTTTCATGCTTTGTAGGGTAGAATAGACGGTGATCTGTGGCAGATATAACGATGTAGTACAATGCCAGCACAGGCACAAATGTGCAGCGCACACTGTTCAGCATAGAACTCCGTAGCAGACGCCCCCTACGTGGTTCCATGAGGCGTGAACCTATATCTAGTCACCTTTTCGTGGTTCCCCACACTTTCAACCATTTTCCACAGATGCTAATGAAACTTGCAAGCAAACAGCTAGTCAGCTTCACCGTTTCCGAGATCTTCGTTCCTACGCGCTGGACCATAACAATTTTTTTTTTTAGGTATCTGATGTCAGTGTACTTGTAGGCGGCATTCCTTGCTAGAATGATTCCCCATTCGTCTCCACTACGCTTGTTTACCGCTTTACGTGACACAACGCTACCAGTCGGCAAATTTCTCTTTTGGACATATGATTTTCTTTCTGTTGTCAGTCTGTGTTTTATTCTCTCTGCTTCGGCCATCGTCATTTATTATGTTGCCCAAACAACATACCAAACACTTTTAGTGTCTCAGGTTTCTAATATGACGCCCTCACCATCGAGTGATTTAATTCGCTTACATTTTATTACCCTTGTAATTTTTGTTGATACTCGTCTTACAACTTGTTTTCAGGACACTATCTATTGAACTGCTTTTCATAAGTCCTTTACCGCCTCGGATAGAATTACAGTGCTACTGGCGATGTTCAAATTTTTCATTCCTTCTCCCTCAACAACATTTTCCTTTGTTACTCCTGGTTTCATTCACTGTTTGCTAAACGTACAGGTTGAATAACATCGGGGACAGACTACTATACTATTTCGCTACCTACTCAATTTCTGCTTCCTTTTCAAGTCGTTCGACCAGTATAATTTGTCCATTTTTACAGTTGTGTTTCGTAAACCGATGTGGTCACACCTTATGCCACTTCGCCTTTCTTCTACGCTGATGGAGTATGAAGAAAATTCAGCTGCTTCTGCTGAATAAAAATAATAGTATTCCTCTAGCTGTATTTATGAATATAATTATCGACGGAGATAAAACAGCTGAAGGAAAAGTTATTACTTTTTGTCCAGTTGAGATGTGATAGGCCTTTTCTGGTCATGCCAAAATTTGAAGGCATTCTAACCGATCCGTTTTTGGACTGCTGGAAACCCGGACAATGTGGAAAAGTAATAAAAATGTCTCAGATCTGCTGCAAATTGTTATCTTTCTTAGAATATTCATGGATTTCTTACCTCTAGCAAAGAGTGATATTTTAGTCGAAGTGGAGACGCACAGTGATAGGTTGTTTCGAAAATAATTTATCCTCCGGCAAAATAGCATCAATCTGAAAACTAAATTACAGGTGCCGGTCGTCGCTGCCTATCCTTAGGTCTACAAAAAAAAAAAAAGAAGTTTAAAAGCTATGGGAAACACAGCCCAGATTACGTCGAAATTTAAATACGGTAAAATAGAGCGATGTATACCATGAGACAGCAGTCCTGGTTTATTTCCACCACTGCGTAAACCACACTGTCAATGGAGACATGCCCTATACACAAAAGCTAACAATTAAGCTGGGCCTTTTCGTTTATCAACACAGATTTCTAATTTCTCCTCGGTGTCTAAGTGTCTTCCTACAGATCTTTGTAATCAAGTTCTACACTTTTTATTGACCAAAGAACTTGTGTGTGCTGCTTTGAATTTTTATTGCAATCTGCCAATAGAACATGAGTAGTCAGTAACCTATCAGGAGGTTATCTTTTATATGTAGGACCCTCCGCATGTATATTCATTACAGTGTGATCCGGCAATGGTGGGAGTATGGTGTGACAATATTTGATTACATTTTAATTATGACGTATTCCGCACAATTCCTCTTTTATTTTTTGAAATTATTCGTCTTGTAGATCAGTGACGATTGAATGATATAACTCCATTTTAATTATAATGTTCCGCACAATAAATTATTTAAATTACATCTATCAGTGAAGAGTCACTCATAAGCGGTCGTGCCGGCCGGTGAGGCCGAGCGGTTCTAGGCGCTTCAGTCGCAGGTTCGAATCCTGCCTCGGGCATGGATGTGTGTGACGTCCTTAGGTCAGTTAGGTTTAAGTAGTTCTAAGTAATAGGGGACTGATGACATCAGATGTTAAGCCCCATAGTGCTCAGAGCCATTTGAACCATAAGGAGGCGTACTCAGTCAGCACACTGGAGGACGTGCCGCTGGAGCAACTTGCGAGGCATCTTCGCGTTGGTCACCTATTTTACTGGTGCTATTAACGTTCTGCGACTTTACACGCCATATATACGCTTCCTAAGCATTCCTGGAGTATCTAGATTGCTAGACAATCTACTAAAGTTACTAAAGTTTCAAGTATGTATGGAAGATTCTACTACAGAGGTAAACAAGTTTTCTAGTTAGTTCCTTGATTCTGTTTTTTATTTCATCTTGCCGCCTTGTGTTGCCGTCTGCAGAGCTCAGCTGGGCTAGGATTGCCAATTAATTTTTATGGGAGACTACATGCTCTAAATACGCTAAAAGTTAAAAATAGCGCTGCACCTAGTAGGAATTATCCGAATGAGACGGACAAACAACTGATTACAATTGCAGAAAAATATGACAAAGACCTTCAAGAATAGTCGACCGTGGTGGTCAAGCGGTTCTAGGCGCTTCAGTCCGGAGCCACACGGCTGCTGCGGTCGCAGGTTCGAATCCTGCCTCGGGCATGGATGTGTGTGTTGTCCTTAGGTTAGTTAGGTTTAAGTAGTTCTACGTCTAGGGGACTGATGACCTCAGATGTTAAGTTCCATAGTGCTTAGAGCCATTTGAACCTTGAACCTTCAAGAATGGAGCAAGTCAATAACGCGTTGGTACACCTCTGGCCCTTATACAAGCAGTTATTCGGCGTTGCACTGATTGATAGAGTTGTTGGATGTCCTCTTGCGGTATTAGTGTCAAATTCTGTCCAATTGGCGCGTTATAACGCCAAAAGCTCAAGCTGGTTTGAGGGTCTTGTCTATAATGAAAATAAATGGCACCCTAGACCATCACTCAAGGTTGTTGGGCCGTATGGCAGGCGATAGTCAGGACGCCACTGCCTAGGCTTCTCCAGACAGGTCTTCGTTGGTCATCGGGGCTCAGTTGGAATGGGTACACATCACTGAAGACATTTCTGCTCCAGTCAGTGAAATTCCAAGCCAAAGACTTGTCTGGAGACATCCCAGATAACTGTGGGATAGTAACGTGACTGCTGACTGCCATTCGGCTCGACAACCATTTCTTTTCATAGCAGGAGCCACCCTTACAGCACAGCGGTACGTCAACGAAATTCTACCAGCCGGTTTCTTTCTCTTCACGGCAAGCCATTCCGGGCTTACATTTCGGCAAGATAATGCCCACCCATACAGGTCGAGAAATTCTACTGCTTGTCTTCATGGTTCTCAAACCCTACCTTGACCAACAAGGTCGCCGAATCGCTTCCGAATTGAGAAAGTTATGGAGCATTAAGAGCATGGCCCTCCAACCAGCTCGGAATTTGATACAACGCACCAACTGGACAAAATGTGGTGCTATGTTCTACAGTAGAACATCTAAGAACTCTGACAATCAATTCCAAGATGAATAACTGCTTGCATAGGAACCGGAGGTAGACCAATGCGTTATTAAATTGTTCAAATTGTGAAGACTTTTCTCTTGAACAAATCATCTCAGTTTTCTGAAATTGTAATCATTTGTTTGTCTGTACATGTACATCATGTCTACCGATTTCCGTTCTATTCGGTCTGTATTGTCTAATGATGAGAGAAAGGATGTAGATCCCAGTGCTCAGTGCTAGCATGCACGAGAGTCTTCAATAATAATGAGACAACCCTTTTTTTCTTTGGCAATGTAACCTCCCCCTTATTAATCGGCCTATCCTGCTTGCGATATAAAATATAACTGTGGATCGCGTGTATGCCTAATGGATTTTTTTCTAATTGGATAGGGCTGTCTTTCCCGAAGAAGTGATACCGATAAGTAGGAGGAAAGTGTACAACCGACCTTTCTGATGGAAAGTCTACTAAAAATAAAAAGTAATTAACCAATCAGGGCTATAATTTGGAAAATGAAAGTTATTTTGTGCATTCACTCACAAACAACACTGGACTGAAAAGGGGTACCACTGATTATGAATCCAAAAGTTACAGTAATAAACGAAAAGGAAATAATTAACGGTCGCCAGCCCACTAGGGAAATTTACATCCAAAATCCTGTACAAGATGATGGGAAAGAAAAACATGTACTATTAAACAGTGACGTGGCAACTGAAGGTTTTTGAGAATAATTTTAAGTGAGTATGTAATGATAAAGAAAACTGAGAAGTCACTGTTATGTTATGTGTGGCATTAAATTTTGAAAAATACAATCGGATAATGATTTGAAAATATGTAAATAAAATGCATGTTAGCAGTGAACTTCGTTACGTGAACAGTGACTTTGAGTGACCTCAACATAACATCATCAAAGAAATTTAGAAAAAAAGCAAGCACTTTATACTTTGCCATTACTTATTTTGCAAATTGGATTTCATATTATTGTCTGTACAACTGAGTCTTTTTTGCTGACTTGAACAGAATTAAATACTACAATACGTACCAAAACAAACATCCATCTGCTCCAAGCTATATGCAAAATAAAAAAAACTTCTGCACTCTTAATTTGTGCATTTTTTTAGATTTGTATTTTTTCCAGTGACTGATTCTCAAACTCGGAAAATGAAATTGCTTTACTTTACTCATTTACTGAAGCCTCTGTGTACAACAGTCAATTGAAAGTAGACTGTGGCTAAAACTCTTAAAAGTGAAATTATCCATTAATAAACTGGCTACAACTATTCAATTTGTTTCTTATGACACTCAGTCAGCATATAAGGAAAAAAGGAAAAAGGATCCTGCTTGGTAACAACGTCTGGGGGCAATGAGGACACAATCGCCCTGAGTTTAACTGATTATTATTTAAATAAATTTTATCAATCAAATCACATTCAGTTGTGCTGCTACGCTAGCCATTAATACTTTCTACCAATGAACAGTCTTACTTCAGTGCTGTGCATACGACGAAACTCGGAGCCGACAACGAACCTGTGTTGCTGGAACTGATGGTGTTGAAGAGGCTAGCATATTGCGGAGCCACGGCTAATTACAGGACCAGGCAATCGTAATTAATACAGCCTCTTCCGCCCGTCCACTATCCGTACTCATGCTACTAGACATCTGGCCGGCGCGCATACATGATGCTGCTGAAAAATGTATACTCTTCTGCAAGAGCGTTAAACCACACTTCCGCACACTACAAGCACTGGAACATGTCTCCCTCTCTCTCCACTCGCTCCGCGCAACAATCCCCCACCCAAAGAATTTACAACATGAAAGCACTGCTGTTATCGTTGCAAGCCGACGCAAATAACAATTCCTTTGGCAGTTTCCACAGCTCGTAAGTTTCACAGTAAGACACAGATAAATGCAATGAAACGTCAACAGACTTCTTCCTAAATTTACACACACAGTGTAGCAATATCCTTATTTATTAAAAGAAAGCTTTTAAATTACAAATATTTACATACAATTCAGAAGAATATTATATACCGGTAGCAGGTGCCATGCATCCTGCATTTTCGGTTTTACAGCAATATCTATTAAAAAATGCTGAATTTGTTGTGGTACATGGTGGAATATTCTAGCGTCAGCCTGTAAAGTATCAATAAGTGTTGACAGATGGCGATGTTATAAGTAGCCTTCAAAGTGTCATCAGTAATGGAGGTGCTTTCCAAGGAGAGAGCTGTCATTTTTTGGTGGAAAACGAGAGCTTCGCAAATATTCATTGGCGCTTGCAGATCGTCTACGGAGACCTAGCAGTGAACAAAGGCACGGTAAATCGTTGGGCGAAGCGACTGTATCATCGCAACAAGCTCGTGCAAAGCTGTCCAATTTCCGGCTTTCTAGCCGGCTGCACATCGCTTAGAATGTTGCAATGTTGGAACTTGTGAACACTCTCACTCAAGAAGATGACGGACCACAATCAAACACCTCGTTGCTCAACTGGATGTCTCTGTTGGTTCTGATGACAGAACGTCATTGAACTTTTGTTCCTCATCCACCATACAGCCCAGATCTCGGACCTTCTAACACACATCTGCTTGGCCCAATGAAGAATGCACTCCACGGGAAACACCACGTGGACGATGGGGACGCTGTTGATGCAGCAAGACGTTAACTCCGGCGTTGACCAGCAGAGTGGTGCGACGCTGGCATATAGGCCATCCCAATAAGGCGGCATGAGGCCGCCGCAGTGAACGGATATTACCTCGAAATACAGGGTGTTCTAGCCAAAAGTTTGGGGAATTATATGGTGCATTGGAATCGTGAATAAAACCAACCTACTTACAGAAAAAAACATGTTACATTTATTTATTGTATGATCCTGGAAGCCAACTTCTCTTCGATAGCGCCAAGGAAGCTGCCGAAATACACTCGTGGAAATTGAAATAAGAACACCGTGAATTCATTGTCCCAGGAAGGGGAAACTTTATTGACACATTCCTGGGGTCAGATACATCACATGATCACACTGACAGAACCACAGGCACATAGATACAGGCAACAGAGCATGCACAATGTCGGCACTAGTACAGTGTACATCCACCTTTCGCAGCAATGCAGGCTGCTATTCTCCCATGGAGACGATCGTAGAGATGCTGGATGTAGTCCTGTGGAACGGCTTGCCATGCCATTTCCACCTGGCGCCTCAGTTGGACCAGCGTTCGTGCTGGACGTGCAGACCGCGTGAGACGACGCTTCATCCAGTCCCAAACATGCTCAATGGGGGACAGATCCGGAGATCGTGCTGGCCAGGGTAGTTGACTTACACCTTCTAGAGCACGTTGGGTGGCACGGGATACATGCGGACGTGCATTGTCCTGTTGGAACAGCAAGTTCCCTTGCCGGTCTAGGAATGGTAGAACGATGGGTTCGATGACGGTTTGGATGTACCGTGCACTATTCAGTGTCCCCTCGACAATCACCAGTGGTGTACGGCCAGTGTAGGAGATCGCTCCCCACACCATGATGCCGGGTGTTGGCCCTGTGTGCCTCGGTCGTATGCAGTCCTGATTGTGGCGCTCACCTGCACGGCGCCAAACACGCATACGACCATCATTGGCACCAAGGCAGAAGCGACTCTCATCGCTGAAGACGACACGTCTCCATTCGTCCCTCCATTCACGCCTGTCGCGACACCACTGGAGGCGGGCTGCACGATGTTGGGGCGTGAGCGGAAGACGGCCTAACGGTGTGCGGGACCGTAGCCCAGCTTCATGGAGACGGTTGCGAATGGTCCTCGCCGATACCCCAGGAGCAACAGTGTCCCTAATTGCTGGGAAGTGGCGGTGCGGTCTCCTACGGCACTGCGTAGGATCCTACGGTCTTGGCGTGCATCCGTGCGTCGCTGCGGTCCGGTCCCAGGTCGACGGGCACGTGCACCTTCCGCCGACCACTTGCGACAACATCGATGTACTGTGGAGACCTCACGCCCCACGTGTTGAGCAATTCGGCGGTACGTCCACCCGGCCTCCCGCATGCCCACTATACGCCCTCGCTCAAAGTCCGTCAACTGCACATACGGTTCACGTCCACGCTGTCGCGGCATGCTACCAGTGTTAAAGACTGCGATGGAGCTCCGTATGCCACGGCAAACTGGCTGACACTGACGGCGGCGGTGCACAAATGCTGCGCAGCTAGCGCCATTCGACGGCCAACACCGCGGTTCCTGGTGTGTCCGCTGTGCCGTGCGTGTGATCATTGCTTGTACAGCCCTCTCGCAGTGTCCGGAGCAAGTATGGTGGGTCTGACACACCGTTGTCAATGTGTTCTTTTTTCCATTTCCAGGAGTGTAAATGGACCCATACAGTAGGTTGATCTTCATCAGCAGTGTTAAACCCGCACAACATTAGCCACTGGAGAACGGTTTGGAAATTAATCTCGAACATTGGCGCAAATTATATAGCTCAGGAACTTTACGGTACCACTGCTGTTCCCCTGCTCACCTGTATACAGGTGGTGAGAAAGTCCATCTGCAGCGGGGCGGGTTAGAAAATGCGGCGTCGTCTGTGTTTGTTCACTGTCTCTCGTCGTACTGTTCACTACAAAAGTTCCACCTACCCCAGTACGGCGTCAGATCACCAGCCCCTTTCTCTCCATACGTAGATACTGTTCAGATGATGTTAAAATCACCGCTGAAGAAAAACACCGTCAATACTTATGTTTGCAAAGTCCGCGTAAAATCTGGCGGCAAGCTATCCTATAATATGCTATAACACAATTTTCGGGTGGAGGGCGATTGCTTCATCTCTTTAGAAAAATGACAAAATTCTGCAGCGAGTTCTTATATTTCTTTAGGTTCAAAATTAAACACTGGCCATCAGCCCGAATTTCATTAACGAATAACATCACTATCCTCAGATTACAGTTCATGCAACCCAGTATACACGCAAGGCAGCCAGAAATGTACTTAAGTCCAACCCGAATTGTTACGCGATCTACAGTCAATACTCCGCTACAATACGTGAATTTTACCTTCGGTCCTTTTCAGTGGATTTTTATTAACAGAAATTGCTCGCCAGCTATTCCATAAACGGGTATGAAACATGCCACGCGGAATTCTACAAAGGCCGGAAATTCACAAGCGTTTATCTTTTCAACAGATCACTTCACAAAGCTCCGATTTTCACAATCTGTCCGTACATGCAACTGCTTTCACGGCAATACAATCCGGACTCGAGAAACCAGTAACTTCTTCATTTTACTCATAAGGTAGACGGACACGTCCAACAAGACCGGCACGTCCGAAAACTAGCCAGCGACTGACTCACTGCCGTTCATTCTAAGGCCTATAACTACTTGCAATGCGCGGGGAATGCTTAACGCTGATTGGTTGTTCAAAATGACCAACCAATCAAAACAATCTTCCGAGTTCTTCCTCGCGCTAAAACTGTTTTACACCAATCAACATTCACAGATGCATTTGCGTCACTTCATCATGCAGATGTTAATAAAATGTTCAACAAAACCAAACGAAAGGAAAAATAATCTTGAAATAACTTTAGAAAACTATTACTCTGTAATTCTGGCTGCCCTCTTGCAAAAGGAAGTACCCTTAGACATACGTCATTAGCAAGATGGGGAAATTACATTTTTCATTGCAACTTGCTTGCTTAACACTTTCCCTTGATACAGTTACGTAAGCCGTGCGGTTAAAGGCGCTTCAGTCTGGAACCGCGTGACCGCTACTGTCGCAGGTTCGAATCCTGCCTCGGGCATGGATGTGCGTGATGTCCTTAGGTTAGTTACGTTTAATTAGTTCTAAGTTCTAGGCGACTGATGACCTCAGAAGTTAAGTCGCATAGTGCTCAGAGCCATTTTGAACAGTTACGTAATGTTTAACGTGAGATAATATTGAATTTTTTCGTATGTCCTACATACACACTCTCACTCATTCTCATTTACTCACACAACAACACATTAAATAAATACTGATCTTTTCTGAATTTTGTATTACGAAAATAAAAAATGGTTAACGTTTTTAATTATGAAAATTCAAACAAATTGACGTAACATTTTGTGAACTTCAGTAATGATTCCAAATGATACTAAAAGACAAACTGTTATGAATCCTAACTGACTTTAATCTTACAAGTTTCGGTTTGGGGCGTTTTAGGTAATTTTTTCTAGCTCTGAAAGTAATCCAGCTAGAAAGCTAAAATTTTTACTCAATCTTCTTTTCAATAATAAAGGGCAGTATATTCACTTTTAACTAAACTGAATAATATTTAATATAGTTTATTTAGATTCTTAGGGGCTTGAATATTCTGTCACTCGAATTGACACAGGTACAGCTTTCCACGCCTAGGCTAGCGACAGGTGCGAATGAGTGACACTAAGATACAAGCGGCTGTTTCTCTCATCGCCAACGGCTCCAAAGCTACGAGCAATAAATGCTATAGCGTATTGACGCGACGTTACACACCACCAGGATTGGATTCGGCTAACTCCCACAAAAGAGCACGTTAACGACTTGGGCTGCGGAGGCGTGTACTTTATACAGTGCTAGGTTGTTCTTCCTTTTTGTGGCACTTCCAGTGAGCACTGTCGCCATTATTATCTGCATCACATCATGTAACAGGATCACGGAATTTTATGACTAATGAACACAATGGTACGAAACTAGACTTCAAGAACTGTGCAGATACAGCATCCGCAGAAGATAAAATGGATACAGTCTTTTCAACTTTCACGTAGCGTTAAGACTTTTAATATTTCAATATATCATGAGAGTAACCTCTGTTGACCTCCTCGGGCATTCATACTTAAATGACAACACTCGTAAGATTATAAACTTCTTGGCTGATTAAAGCTTTGTATCATAACGTGAATCAAATCTGGGACCCCTAAATTTCGCGGGCAAGTTCTCTACAGACTATAAGCTACCCAAGCACGAATTACAACCTGCACAACTCTACTTCCGAAACTATCTCATCTCCCGCTTTTCGAACTTCGCGGAAGCTCTCTTGCATGCCCTGAGAGACTAACCGTCCTTGAGACGCGCTTGGATAGCTCACATGAGTCAGCGAAAGGAAAACGCTCCAACTTCGAGTCTCAGTCCCGGCATGCAGTTTCAATCTGACAGAAAGCTACAAGTTAGTACAGACTCCACCGCAGTGTGAAAATTCATTCTGACACTTAAGATTGTCACTTTCACGTAATGTATTCCAATGCTCTTTACTCTTGCATCAGCAGTTCTACGATGTTAGCTCCGATATTCTTCCGCATCGAGTGTGGAACAACAACAGCTACAAAAGCTGTAAGCTGTCTCCTGTGTGAGTGGTTCGTATCGCGTTCAGAGAACAGAACAGGTACACTAATGCATAACGTACGGTAAATGCGCAAGCTATAAAATCCATCACACATTTAAAGTAAGTTACAACAGTGACACAGCAACCACTATCGCAAACATGTGTTCATTGCAAAATGCACTTCTGTCAACCTGAGTCTGTTGTTTCAAATGGTACATTGCAAAATGTTTGTGCCTTAAATTCACACGAAGGTCACGTGGTAGTTTGGTAACGTTTTCATTTAAACAGTTAACCTTTTAAAAATCTGATGGAATATGCCGCGTGTTTGATAGCAACACCATTGTTCACAATGATCTATGGTATCTTCCCGCATAATATCCTCCCAGGACAGAGTATATACCTTTGATCCTGGAAGTGCTCCGTTGATAACCCAAAACTACTGTGCACAAGTACATAGGTGTTGTGATGGTATAAGGCGTTTGCATTTGTGGCTTAAAATGCTTTTATTGTGTTATGATTGCATGTGAGGATTCTGCAATCTGTAGATAACAGTAGACCTAGATCCGTTTTGCGAGCTTTACGCACAATTCACTTCTGCCTATACCTTCATCGCTGTGCCCTTCCGCACAATAACAAGCATGTGCTTCAGCGTCAGCAGGAACTAATATAAACGCGAAGACACCACAGGGTACACCAGCCGCAATTACCAAAGCTTATCAGGATACGACTGTTTTTATAACAACTGAGGCATTTTCCGGAATGAAAGCTCATAGGACGAAATAGTTATTTAAAAACTCTCAATTCTCAGTTCGAACAAGTTTTGGAAGGCCCAACGGTATCGACGGAATGCCATGTTATCCTCAGCCGACAGCCGTCCCTGAATGCGTATATGGAAGGGCGTGTAGTCAGTTCATCAGCCATTGTCAGTTTTCGTGATCGGAACCGTTTTATCTCAGTCAAGTAGCTCCTCATTTGGCCTTACAAGGACTGAGTGCATCCAGCTTGCCAACAGCTCTCACACCCCTGGACGGTCACCCTCCACGTGAAAACCGACAACGCTTTTTGATGATCTGACAAAAAGCGGTGTCTCCACCGCGGGAAGGCCATTGGCTGTTATTTGAATTAGGACAGTTTACATAGTGACCTTTAATATATTTGAATTACAAGCTGATTCTGGTATACAACCATTGTTCAATATGATGTGTACAACTATTAACTAAATCTTTCCACAATGTTAGATATTTTAACCTACACTTTTAATGCGAAAATATTTCTGATAAATATTTATAGGCCTTTTTCCCACAAATCAGTGTTAGTTGGTTATAATGATCAAACATTATTTTCATAAAATGTTATTTTAAACCTCATAATACATTAACACAGAACAGTAATATTTTTTGTAATAATACCTACGATCAGTGAACTCTCAGGAAGGTGCAAAAATAAAATAACGGAAAGTAAACTGGTAACGAAATCACCTCTTCAAATAAAATACATTTTCTTCTGTGCTCTATACATTACGATGGACAGTTTGTGGCGTGTATTTTCTAGTTACTGAAGGACCTTTTGTTTGTCCTCCTCATCCTCCTCCTCCTCTTCCTCTTCTTCTCCTTCTTCCAATTATTATAATTATTCTTCCTGTTCTGCACGGATGTCTAGTTTCTAAATAACGTGTGGTTGTTGGCGACTATCTTCAAGCATATTATCTATCCACGAACTATTTTCTCCTTCATGTACTTAAAAAAATTACTAACATACTTTCCTTTTTCTGGCTTTACTTGATACAAACGCCACTATTGATAGTCTCAGGTTTTTCTATACTCCATTAGTGTACTTCTGTTTCCAAAGTCGGAATGATTTGTATGTACTTTCATAAGTTAGTGAGCCTAGTATTGAACCAATACGTGATACTCTCAGAAAGCGGACCTGCACGTAAGCACTCGCTACATCAAACTGAATGGGAAGCGCTGACTTGTACTGAGATAATGAAACGAAGTCTGGGTACAGTATTCTACATAAGCCGCTAATTTTAAGTAACTTCCCGATAAAGGGACATAGACCTATGGACCCTTATTCGGGAAATTGCTCAATTGTCACATTCCACTTGCAGTACATACTGATTGAATTTTGCAGACGCATTACCTGTACCTCATCTTACCCTTATTTCCACTACACCGGGTAGGGCCAAGAACTGGTTCTGGAGAGAGGCCACTACTCTCGAATACACAGGATAAAATGCTTTTTCGAGCGGTATCGTCTCATGAACAACTCACATAACGAAAATTTGTAGCAGCCATTCAGGAGGTGGTGCTAACTTCTACGCATCTTTAGCTTGCAATATAACGTTGTCTTAACTGCAGCTTTGAACAAGTAATTATTCTTTACTGATGATTCTGTCGAAGACGTATCCCAGTACGAAGTTAAACTATATTTAAATTCCTGCAAAAAGATCCTTTTCATATTTTCTCTAGCGCTAATAGTTTGCGCATAGCAAGCAACAGAATATGAAAATCCTGGGTGAGATATTTGAAGGTGTTGCGGGTTATTAAAATCCATAGGTAGGGGCAGCTGAATCACCCAAGCTTTTCCGTTTCCCAATTACTTTTATGATTCCAAGTATTTAAAGCAGAAATTTTGCTAAACTTTGTTAAAATACCTAGAAATAAACTTCGTATTATCTATTCACGCTGTGGCTAAGCTACGTCGCCGCAGTTTCCTTTCTTCCAAACCCCACAAATCACGCAGGAAAACTTCCGTGAGCTTTAGAAGGTAAGAGGTGAGGTACCGGCAGAAGTAAGAGTATAAAGATGATTAATGAGTCGTGTTTCTGTACAGCACTCCCCGCAAGAGGCAATAGTCCCGCCTTCAAGCAACGGCCCGCCACACTGTTTTAATGTGCCAGGAAGTTTCAAGTTTAAAAAACATTTGTTCCTTTCAATCTCAGCGTGTGTAAGATTGGAGAACAATTTGCCTGTTGTAATATCTCTATCTTTCTGCAACGTCATTTTATCACGATCGTAAACTCCATTTGCAGTGTTCTTCTGGACAGTTAACAAGCTGCTGTGTTTACGAAATATAGGTGCCCAACAAAGGTAGCAGGAAGCAAACCCCTTCCACAGATATCCATAGGTAAATGGAAGGGGCCTTCTTCCAGGACAGCCACGTATCTTCACTGAGCAATATGTAAAACGAATCACCAGGAACACACATGAGAATAATGATAACCATTTATTAAAACAGTATACATCAACATATACTGAACTCTGGCTTTCCAGAGAAGTTGTGGCACTAATATAAAGTTCTGAACCTCAGATAAAATAACACACAACAGATGTTAACTAATGTAATTGAAGCTCTATATGGAGAAAGTTTTAAGTTCAGCAACTCCATAGGAAATCACTTTGGCTATCATTTTGAATAATGTTATACACTCGGCGTAAACTGACGACTAGAACTGATCGGCACTGTAGATAACCTGTAGGTGACTGTAGAACTGAAGAACTGCTGGAACTTGTCGATCATTGCTGGAACTGGGCGATAACTGCTGGACTGGCGAGAACTGGCGAATCACCAGCGCGCGATCGCTTAAATAATGCGCTCGGCGTACGAAAGTCATCCAGTGAGCTATTTGCCGGATGCATCAGATACACTGGTGTCCGAAACTTAAAGGCGAAACCAACTTTCGCCTGGTGTGTCATTGCCAAGTAACACAGCTCGCTAAAACTTGGACCATGCATAAAGAGCTGCTACACTATAGTACAGAAGATAACTAAAAGAAATACGCAATGAGACGAACAGAAATGATACTTTTATTCAAAGACATTAGTTACACTGAAGATACTGCTATTTATGATGGCCGTTTGGATAGTACAAAAGGCGGGTCATGGTTTCTAATAGGATGTGTGATCACCAAGGAGAGCAACGCATGCGCTGCAACTGCCATCTTGGCCAGAAGCTTGGCGTACGTAATTCTAGCGGTGTGGCGTTCCATTCCTCCAGCAGCGCGATTCAGAACTGCTGGACGGTTGGTGGTGCTTGTGGCCGTGCTGCAATACTACCCTCCACCAGAACCCACATGTGCTCGATGGAAATTAAAACTGGAGGAACGGGCACGTCAGACCATTCGCCTAATGTCCTCTAGGTCCAAGAGCAGCTCCACCTGCTCTGTTCTATTCGGTCGCGCTTTATCCTCTATAGAAATGAAGTCAGACCCGAATGCACTCCTGAAAATATGCATCTGAATGAGCACAGTGTTACAATAACGTTTGCCGTGACTGTGCCGTGATCAGAGATTATGCCCCGCCGCAACCTAACACCTGGACTACCAAAACGATCTCATTCGGCAGTGGATCTGGGTGGATCATACATCTCGCCATCTGAGGATGCATTCAGATTCTCCACTCATGCTGAACCTGCTATCATACGAGCAGAGCACATGACCCTACCCGTGGCTGATGAAGTCCCTGTCTCCTGGCACATCTAAAACGGTGCCGCCGATGTCCGGGTGTCAACATAACACAACGCACCGATCGTCGGGCAAAGAGATCACGCCCATTCAGTCACCGTGCCACTGCGGGGCGAAATGCTGCATGGAGGTCTTGTTAAATGTGGTTGACGTGGATTCCTTCTGGCCTCTTGCACAGTGCAGCGGTCATGCGCTGCTGCAGGTGATTGTGGCTGACCACTTTCTCTACTCCGGGCAGCAGTGTCTGTAGTTCAGAACACTCCCCAAGTACGTGAAACAATGCTGTGAACAATGTCATACTCTTGGACTACAGTCCTCACACTTCGCCCTTCTTCCTGTTACCCAGTGATTCTTACCCGTGTGAAGTAATTAAAATTTTGTCTCCTGGCCTTGTTGCAATGAAGAAAACCATCACAGCGTACCGTAACTGATCGCTGGTGGACACACACTTTCTCTTCCAGTTACCTCAGTTGCCTCGGTTCGCAGGGCCAGCCCCATTTTGCGCCGTAATCACGCTGACCTCATGCCATGTGCTGTCCAACTTCCTGTGCGCGACTGGGAGACTTGTGGCAACATGCTCCCGTACTTCATGTCCACCGAGTAGCTAGTATGTTACGGTACTTCATCGATCTTCTCTCTAAGTTTTGGTGATGCATGTAAATAGGTTTCCCATGTGATTATGGCCGCAAGACGAGAATTAACAGACTTTTTATCGCGCTGTGGTAGCTGGACCTAGATGCAAGGGACATTCGATTTCGGAAATCGTTAGAGAGTTCATTATTCCGAGATGCACAGTGTCAGGAGTGTGGCAAAAATACCAAATTTCAGGCATTACCTCTCACCACGGAGAAAGCAGTGGCCGACAACCTTCACTTAACAACCGATAGCAGCGGTAATTGCGCAGAGATGTCAGTGCTAACAGAGAAGCAGCACGGCGTGAAATAAACTCAGAAGCCAATGTGGGGCAGACGACGAACGTATTCGTTAGGACAGTGCGGCGAAATTTGATGTTAATAAGCTATGGCATCAGACGACCAACGCGAGTGCCTTTGCTAATAGCTCGATATCGCCTGTAGTGACTCTCCTGTGATCGTGACCACATAAGTGAGATCCTAGACGACTGAAAAACCGTGACCTGATCAGATGAGTCCCGATTTCAGTTGGTAAGAGCTGATGGCAGTGTTCGAGTGAGACGCAGAGCCCACGAAACCATGGATCCAAGTTGTTAACAAATCACTGTGCAGGCTGGTGGTGTCCCATAATGGTGTGGCTATGCTTACATGGCTGGGTGCCCTGGGTCTAACTGAACTCATCATTGACAGGCAATGCTTATGTTCGGCTACTTGTGGACTACTTGCAGTCGTTCACGGACTTCATGTTCCCAAACAACGATGGAATTTTTATGGATGAAAAGGGATCATGTTACCAGGCCACAATTGTTCGCCATAGGTCTGGAGAACACACTCGACAATTCGATCGATCCTCCCAGATCGCCCGACGTGAATGCAATCGAACATTTATGGGGCGTAATCGAGAAATCAGTTCGTGCACAAAATCCTGCATCGGCAACGCTTAAACTATTATGAACAGCTGTAGACACAGCATGGCTAGATATTTCTGCAGGAGACTTCCAAGGACTAGTTGAGTCCTTGCGTCGTCGAGTTGCTGCACTACACCAGCAAATAGGAGCTCCGACATGATATGAGGAGGTGTACCACGACCCTTCTCACCTCAGTATTTAACAGCGGCTTGTGCGAAGCACAAAGTAGTTCCTAGTACCAGGGCCATCTAGGACGCGACTGACCATGCTAATTGTGTCGGCCACACTGAGGCTGCCTATTATGTGGCGTCCTTTGATCCTGCGACTCTGCGTAGCGACTGCTGGAGACACAGCACAGGACACTGTGAATTACAACCTCTGGGTTCATAGTAATTGCCAACATTACAAACAATTTTTATCACAGTGCTGCAAAGTGCAATACAAAGCACCATTCGCACAGTGCTTTTGATATAACAGTAAATTAATACTCCGCTACCTGTATCGTTACATCTTTTTACGGAAATTGCTAGTTTTCTGTGTAATGAGAGCACTGTAGCGGTTCGCTGGGAGAGTGTATGTGTGGCAGCCTGATGGAACAGCGTCGCTGGCACACCACCAGGCCCCGTATTTCTCCGTTTGCGGCTACCGCTGCGGGGTGATTAATCGGAAAGCAGTTCTCGGCGAACCCGCCTCACTTTTAGTTCCGCCAGGTTCTGGCCCGGATAATTAATTTATCGGTAATTACACTCGCGAATAATTCTAGGTGCTTTTCCATTCCGCTGGTTAACCTCACCCCTCAGGGAAATCAGAAGGATCCAAAGGTGCGGTATTAAACATGTCCGAGAGCTTACGCGTGGAGCAGCAGCATGTTGCGATTGCATACTGAGAAGAGGTGCTACAACCACTTTCCCTCTTGTACAATACCTGCACTGTCTGCTCTTCCTATCACCGTGATACTTCTGTCCTAATTTACCATCATTTTATTTTTCTAGAATCCATTCTCACTGTCCTTCTTATAGCAATTCTTACCCCAGAAAGAAAAAAAAAACGCAGCAGTGATGAATGTCGTTTAAGTTTCAGCTTCCGGCCAAACTCAGATCGTTAGATACGAATAGTACGCGTACCTGACTGAACAATAACTGTTCTCCCACGGACAGCTGCCCTGGATAGTTTTTTTTGAAAAAGATGCGGTATATTTCCTTCCCCATCCCTTCCCAACTTGAGACTGTGCTAATACCTAATGATCTTGTCTTCAACTGGACGTTAAACCCTAATCTCCCTTCTTTCTTTTAGAAGCAACTGCATCTCCTAAAGCTGCATACGTACTCCGTATTGCATCCTACAATGTGTGGTGGAGAGCATTTGGTGTATCACTGTTATTTTCACCGCTTCCTATTTCGTACGTGGATAAAGTGCAGAAAGAAACATTATCGATACTTCTCTTTATTGGCCGGACTTCGGTAATTTTAATCCCATGCTCCTTACAGGAGATACGAAATGAAGAATCTACAACTTCTCTTCAGTTATTTCCATCACCCTCATGATAGGAAGCCTCACGTACAACATCCGCGCCGGGAGCGGATGATTTAAGTTGAATTTGTTATCTTGAGGTCCTTGAAATATTTTCCAGGCTAGTTTATTATTTACTTATTATGGATATGGAAGTTTTCTCCTGGAATTACTCTCTTGTATCGCTTCCATTGGAATATGGCAACATTTCTGTAGCTCTCTTGCACTTACTAGCCAATCCACTCCTAGCTTCGACCTTCTCCATCTCCTCCATGAAGCAAACATCTTAAGGATCACAGACCAACGGGGGTACTCAAAAAGTGGGCCTCCTATGAACCACGGAGCTTAGCTCTATTGTATGGCGAACGGAGCTGCATCAAACGAGTCTTCTGAAGACCGCAACAACAATAACAACCACAAAAAATCAATCTAGATTCACAGGCACCAAATGAAAAGGAAATTTGTAGACAAATTAAAATATCAAAAAATACGAACCTAAGTCAATAAATAAATTGCAGACAGGGTTAGAGACATCAAAGCCGCCAGTCACAGCGTGAAATTTACTTTCCTTTCTAACACACTCCCCTTGTAAACGTAAACGCTTATCCCATCGCTCGACTTAGCGTTAACAGGCTGTAACTTCATACTCTTATGGCAGTGTTTGCATGTAACGAGTTTATTTGATTCTTTATACTGCTGCAGCACACAATACCGATGTGTCCTGGAGCTAACCAAATACCCGTAGACGGGGAAACAATGTGCAGTCGCTAGACAACGAGGGCGGCTAGGACGCTCCTTGTTTGAAACTTTTTCTTGTCCTTTGCTGTATTCCTGTATCCAGCTCAACAAAAATTTGCATGAAATACAGTTTTGACCATATAAGGGACGCATTTCGCTATGGACGTGTTCTGGCGTCAGTCCCTCGGCTCACAAAAATCGCGTTGTTCTAGTCGGGTACACCTTCATGGAACACGTGCCACCTTGGTCCGAATTTGTACTATTAGCCATTGGACTCGGAATACTGTTCATCGCCTACTTCCACGTGACATGTGCTGCCACTTCTAGATACGTATAGGAGCGAAATATAAAATTATATGCTTTATTATGTCCATTGCGGCCTATTTATTGACTCACCTGGTAACAAAGCCTCTGGTGAAATCACTTGGCAGAGACGCCTTAAAATTAATTACATTTATCATGCAAAACATTTGGGAAAATGAGAAAATTTCAAATTACTGGGAAACTGCAAAATGGTTCAAATGGCTCTGAGCACTATGGGACTTAACATCGGAGGTCATCAGTTCCCTAGAACTTAGAACTACTTAAACCTAATTAACCTAAGGACATCACACGCATCCATGCCCGAGGCAGGATTCGAACCTGCGATTGTAGCAGCAGCGCGGTTCCAGACTGAAGCGCCTAGAACCGGTCGGCCACAGTGGCCGGCTGGGAAACTGCACTGATACATTCACATAAAATGGAAGACAGAACGATTGTTAATAACTATAGATGAATATCCCATCTTTCTTTCCCCAACGAAATTACATCTCAGTGTCTCATGTACCCAGCAAAACAACAACTAGAATGCAAAACTGGCGAATGTCAAACTGTTTTCAGATGAAATGCATCTTGCACAGAACAAATTAGTTCAGAAACTAATTGTCTGACGTCACAAAATTTATTACAATTATTAAAAATGTTTGCTTACTGTTGTGTACATAGTTCCGCGTAGTCAGCGCGTACACAACCTTCCCACTAGAGCGCGCCCCGCTAAGCACAACAGTGCAGGCGCAGCGCTCGTCCATCTCCGCACTACGAGATGGCGCTGCCATAGAGACGGACCAAATTCTGCTTCCGCCGATCCGCGTATTAATATGTCACGCAGCCAATGAGATTGCTGCTAACATAGAACCTTTTCTCCTCGGGGATCACACTCGCGCAGTGATACCTGAACGAGCGAGGTATTATAACGAGTGTACAGACCTCCGACTAGATCAGTCTGCATTAGTCTGTAGTCAAGTTTCAGTCTGCGCCTAATAAGATTGTCATATTCCTTTACATAGCCATGAAGATAAATGAATAGACACTTTGTCAAGTATCAGAGATATGTGAGAGTAAGATTAACGTACCAAGACCAAAGGAACTTCAGATTGTCAATTGTAAACAGCATCCAGACTCAAGTTACGTAATGTCTTTATTTTTTATTATTTTAATAAATGAATGTCAAAATTAATCAAGTTCTGTTTAAAGTTGGTCACCGTCAATCTGCTACTCTAAACGTGCAAGTGGCAATTCTATCGTCTGACCTAATGGCAGAAGATAAACACGCCACGATAAGACCAGGAGACATATTGCTGACACTCGCCTACTTCGTTAGAGCGACAAGTCAAATAATCTGATGGTGTGTGTACCGAAGGTCTTACAGTACGCACACCACACTTACTTAGATTGTGTTAAAAAAACTAAGATTTAGTGGAAAGCAACTCTCTTCTGTATTCGGAAAGAACAATGTTTTCATGTCAGGATCACTGCAGTTGATATTCAGACACTGAATCTACACCTACATCTACATCTACATACACATTCCGCAGGCCACCGTACGGTGTGTGGCGGAGGGTACCCTTTACCACAACTAGTCGTTTCCTTTCCTGTTCCACTCACAGACAGAAGGGAAAAACGGCTATCTATATGCCACCGTATAAGTCGTAATTTCTCGTATCTTATCTTCGTGGTCCCTATGCAAAATATATGGTGGCAGTAGAAGGATCGTTCTGCAGTCAGCTTCAAGTGCCGGTTCTCTAAACTTCCTGAGTAGTGTTCTTCAAAATGAATATCTTCTTCCCTCCAGGGATTCCGACTTGAGCACCCGAAGCATATCTATAACATATGTATGCTGATCGAACCTACCGGTAACAAATCTAGCAGCTCGCCTCTGAATTGTTTCAATGTCTTCTTTCAATCCGACCTGGTGCGGATCCAAAACACTCGAACAGTACTCCTGTATGCGGTCTCCTTTACAGATGAACCACACTTTCCTAAAACTCTCCCAATAAAAGGAAGTCCACCATTTGCCTTCCCGACCGCAATCCTCACATGCCCGTTCCATTTCATATCACTTCGCAACGATACCCCCAAATACTTAAACGACGCGACTGTGTCAAGCAGGCCACTACTAATGCCGTATCCGAACATGGTGGGCTTGTTTTTCCTATTCATCCGCATTAACTTACATTTTTCTTCATTAAGAGCCAGCTGCCATTCATCACACCAACTATAAATTTTGTCTAAGTCATCTTCTATCAAATTACTATCACTTGTCTTCGACACCTTCCTGTACAACACAGCATCCTCATCGAACAACCGCAGATTGCTGCTCACTCTGTCTGCGGATGATTTATGTATACAGGGTGCGCCAAAAAAATGTATACACACTTTGAAGCGTCATAGAAAATTTATTTCCCGTTCTACAATGTTAAATTTCTGGAAATGGAAAGCTTAAAGTCCAATTGGAAAAATAAATGTACTTTGCAAATGTGATTAATTTTCAAACTGGTGGCCTTCAGCATCAATACATTTCTGATTACGAGTCACCACTGATTCCGTACATCGTACCAAAGTGTCCAATGAGATTTCTGCGCACACCGCCTGAATCTCATTCCAAAGTGTCTCCAGGTTACGTGGTTTACGTTTGTACACCTCATCTTTTACTGTGCCCCATAAGAAGAAATCCAGCGGCGTGAGGTCTGGAGAGCGTGCAGGAAACTCAATTGGTCGCGTCCTATCCACTGGCCTGGCACATTGTGATCCAGGTATGCTCGTACGTCCTTATGATAGTGCGGCGGGGCGCCATCTTGTTGGAAATAAAACTCATCATTACCGTATAATGCACGAATGGCAGGAAATATGGAGTCAGCAAGCACTGTTAGGTACGTTTCTCCAGTAACAGTACCTTCAAAGCGGAAAGACCCAATGAGTCCCCATGCAGACAAACCACACCACACATTTACACCAGGCAAATTCACAGCCTTTTCAACTGTAATGTGAGGATTATCTTCAGCCCAGTACACACAATTGTGCTTATTGACAGTTCCATTGAGTTTGAATTGGGCTTCATCCGACCAAATTATGCTACCCATAAATCCCGGTTCACGTCTCACCATCTCCTGAACCCAGTCACAAAATTCTAACCTTCGATCTGGATCGGCGTCACTTAGCTGTTGCACCAGCCTTGGAATGTACACGCGAAACTTGCCTTTCTTCAGAATGCGTAGCACACTACTAGCACCTGCATTACTCTCACGTGCCGCTTGCCTTGAAGATTTTTGAGGTGAAGGCTGAAACAGTTCCAAGACCGCAGTTGTAGCTGTACGAGGTCGCCATGATCGACCTTTATGCACATCACACACTGTTCCATGAATTTCGAATTTGTCTCATAGACGTGTAATTGTTAACCTTGAAGGTGGTTCTGTACCATACTCACTTCTCCACTGTCTTCGAACCGCAGCTACATTCTCAAACTTCCAGTACCACTTAATTATATGCTTCCGCGCTTCAAAGCTCAAACGCACGTCCGCACATGTTGCAGCTACTTCCTTGCCACTGCTGCCACCTGTTGAAGAAGCCTAACAATACTCTCTCACAGATACACTCCTGGAAATGGAAAGAAGAACACATTGACACCGGTGTGTCAGACACACCATACTTGCTCCGGACACTGCGAGAGGGCTGTACAAGCAATGATCACACGCACGGCACAGCGGACACACCAGGAACCGCGGTGTTGGCCGTCGAATGGCGCTAGCTGCGCAGCATTTGTGCACCGCCGCCGTCAGTGTCAGCCAGTTTGCCGTGGCATACGGAGCTCCATCGCAGTCTTTAACACTGGTAGCATGCCGCGACAGCGTGGACGTGAACCGTATGTGCAGTTGACGGACTTTGAGCGAGGGCGTATAGTGGGCATGCGGGAGGCCGGGTGGACATACCGCCGAATTGCTCAACACGTGGGGCGTGAGGTCTCCACAGTACATCGATGTTGTCGCCAGTGGTCGGCGGAAGGTGCACGTGCCCGTCGACCTGCGACCGGACCGCAGCGACGCACGGATGCACGCCAAGACCGTAGGATCCTACGCAGTGCCGTAGGGGACCGCACCGCCACTTCCCAGCAAATTAGGGACACTGTTGCTCCTGGGGTATCGGCGAGGACCATTCGCAACCGTCTCCATGAAGCTGGGCTACTGTCCCGCACACCGTTAGGCCGTCTTCCGCTCACGCCCCAACATCGTGCAGCCCGCCTCCAGTGGTGTCGCGACAGGCGTGAATGGAGGGACGAATGGAGACGTGTCGTCTTCAGCGATGAGAGTCCCTTCTGCCTTGGTGCCAATGATGGCCGTATTCGTGTTTGGCGCCGTGCAGGTGAGCGCCACAATTAGGACTGCATACGACCGAGGCACACAGGGCCAACACCCGGCATCATGGTGTGGGGAGCGATCTCCTACACTGGCCGTACACCACTGGTGATCGTCGATGGGACACTGAATAGTGCACGGTACATCCAAACCGTCATCGAACCCATCGTTCTAGCATTCCTAGACCGGCAAGGGAACTTGCTGTTCCAACAGGACAATGCACGTCCGCATGTATCCCGTGCCACCCAACGTGCTCTAGAAGGTGTAAGTGAACTACCCTGGCCAGCAAGATCTCCGGATGTCCCCCCTTGAGCATGTTTGGGACTGGATGAAGCGTCGTCTCACGCGGTCTGCACGTCCGGCACGAACGCTGGTCCAACTGAGGCGCCAGGTGGAAATGGCATGGCAAGCCGTTCCATAGGACTACATCCAGCATCTCTACGATCGTCTCCATGGGAGAATAGCAGCCTGCATTGCTGCGAAAGGTGGATATACACTGTACTAGTGCCGACATTGTGCATGCTCCGTTGCCTGTGTCTATGTGCCTGTGGTTCTGTCAGTGTGATCATGTGATGTATCTGACCCCAGGAATGTGTCAATAAAGTTTCCCCTTCCTGGGACAATGAATTCACGGTGTTCTTATTTCAATTTCCAGGAGTGTATATAACCTTGTAGAACGGGAAATAAATTGTCTATGACAGTTCAAAGTGTGTATATATTTTTTGACGCACCCGGTATATAAAATAGCAGCAGTCCTGTCACTCTTCCCTGGGGCAGTCCTGATGTTACCCCTGCCTCCAATGGAACACTCGCCGCCGAGGACAACATACTGCTTTCTATTACTTAAGAAGTCTCCGATCCAGTCACACATCTCGGAGCCCATTCCGCATGAACATTAACAGCTTGCAGTGGGGTACCGTGTTGAATGCTTTTCGGAAATCTAGAAATATAGACACCGCTTGTTGCCCTTCATCCACAGTGAGAAAAGAGAAAAGCGCAAGCTGGATTTCGCACGAACGATGCTTTCTAAAGCGTACTAATTCGGCCTCTAGGAAATTCATTATATTCGTACTTAGAATTTGCTCTAAAATTCTGTGGAAACCCGATGTTAAGGATACTGGTCTGTAGTTTGGCGGGTCCGTTCTTTTGCCCTTTCTGCATACAGGACTCGTTGCGTTTCTTTCCTGTCACTTGGCACTTTGTGCACGTCAAGAGATTCGCGATAAATGCAAACTAAGCAAGGGGTCAGTGACACAGAATACTCTACTTAAAACTGAATTGGATTCCATCCGGACCTGGTCAAGGAGTGAGTGGACGGCAGCCTTACACACGCTTAGAGATTTTATATAGGACCAAAATTCTTTTGGGTTCTCCGCCAGATCTTTAGCTAAGGTATGACGATGGAAGTTGTTGTATGCTTCGCTCATAGATCTTTCCACTGACGCATGAGTCTCTACTAATCTTTGCCTGTCGTCATTTGCGCGTCTTCTTTTGAACAGAGAGTGCAACAGCCTTTGCTTCCTCAGCATTTTCCGAATTTCATTATTAAACCACGATGGGTCTTTTCTATCCTTAATCCACTTACTAGGCACATATTTGTCCAGAGCACGATTTACAATCTGATGAATTCTTCTCGGGTTATCAGCCGAGTGGTGGCGTCGTCTTGTCGCAACGTTTCAATGAGTTTCGTACCCATCATCTTCTGGCGAAGTGTCGGGATGCTGTGTTCTGCATATCTTGCATATCTATATAGCTGCTTGGCCGTGGAATACGTTGAGAAAGACTGCAATCGTGATTTACAATCTGTTTAAACTTTTCCCGTATTTCCTCCGTGCTCATCATTCTGGAAGTAAATGACAGCAGTTCATTGCCTACGTGAGATGCTAAGAACAGCTTGTCTGCGCTTTCTAGCCTTATTGACTGATTTACTAACTTTCACACCCATAGTTGCTATGAAGATATCATGATCACTAATCCCTGTCTCTATACTGACGCCATTGATAAGGCCCGGCCTGTTTGTAGCGACAAGGTTAAAGATACTTACATTGCGTGACGGCTGCCGAATTAGTTGCTCAAGACAGTTTACGGAAAAGGTGTTGAAAATTACTTCACAAGACTGCAATGAATCCGTACACGTCCCAGTCTATAGCCGGTAGGTTAAAGACACCACCAACTAGTACTGCATGATCTGGGTATTTATACACAACTGACCATAAACTTTCTTTGAATGACTCTCGAACTGTCACAGCAGGGTCGGGTGGTCTGTAAAAACTTCCAACAATTAACCTAGACCTGTTATGCGCGACCAGATAACTTCACTATCACACTCAATCTCAGCCTCAGTACAGACAATATTTCTGTCGACTGCAATGAACACTCCCTCTCCTACGGCCTCAAATCTGTCTTTAAAATAAACATTCCAAGACTCCCTAAATATCTCAGAGCTTTTTACTTCGGGTTTTAGCCAGCTCTCAGTCCCAAGAATAATTCTGAGAACTTTCCTGGAGAGCAGTAAATTCTGAAACTTTGTTACGAATACTTCGACAATTTACTCACAAAATGTTTACAGTCGCACTGTCTTTACCCTGAACGCGGTCTGATTTCCCTATATGTGTACCGACTGGCGAGTGTTTGTGAGAGTGTCTCAAACTACAGCCTAGCCTAAAAAAAACCATGAGCACTCCACAAATACTCTGCTACCCGAGTAGCTGCTTTCTTTGTGTCGTACAACCCTGACCGATCAAGGGGGGTCCCACAAATCCCCACCGGACAACGCAGGTCCAAAAATCTGCAGCCAAGACCATCACAGAGACGACGAAGCCTTTGGTTGAGACCCTGCACTCGGCTCCAAACCAAAGGACCCCGATCAACTCTGGGAACGATGCTGCACTGTGAGCTCTGCTTGCACCCCGCCTGCGAGGCCAGCAGTCTTCACCACCTCTGCCAGCCGCCAGAACTGAGGATGGCCTCAGAACCCATGCGACAGGTGTCGACTTGAGCCACAACTTGCAGACTGCACCTGTACTCTCGATAGCCGCAGGCAAGGCCGCCTGCACATCTCTGATAAGGCCCCGCGGCTGATATACCGAGTGCTATCTTCCTAAGGGGCTCCATGACGCGCCTAACATTGCAGTTCCCGATAACTATCAAACCCCTGGCCACTTGTTCCTGCACGGACCATGCCGAAGGAACGGCCGCCTGTTCACTCACAGGGTGAATAGACGAGGGCATACGGCCAGCGTCCACATTCGTCCTTCGTCTCGACTGACGCGAACGCTTTACCACCCGCCATCGTGCAAAATAAGACAAATTTATAGGGAGAAACATCGGAACATTTTTAAGTTAAAACACGTGTGTGAGAATGTGGCGGACTCTATCCATTTCGTCTTAGAAAAGCGATCTCATAGTGCCAAAAACCTAGATTGGACCTTTAAAATGACAAAGCAGTCGCATTAGCGACACTCAAAAATATAATATAAATACTACACATTGTCGACTGGAGAGCATTTATCAATTCAAAGCACGAAAATCTTCACATATGAAGTTTTAACGCCTTTATAGCATGTATGTACCCTGTATTACTACTTTCGGCGGGACTAAACTGCCATATTCAGATATTCAAGGTTACTTCAATTACAAAAGTATTACACTGTTGTAGCTGTAATTGTAAATTAAAGATTTCTCGTAAGCTATTTTTGAAAAATCCTCAGTGTACAGATTATGACATCACGTGGTGCGATGAACCGCAGGTTTGGTTTGTACCATCGAAACGAACTCTGAATTTGAAATTAAAAAATAAACCTTTACGTAAGTAAGTACTGTGTACTATGCAAATTCCAATATATGCCATAGATAACGCTACCTCGTGATGAAAGGAGACTAAAACATTTAAAAAATGTAATTTTTTCCCAATGGCAACACAGAGTCAAACAGGAGTGGCACATAGAGAAGTGCTGCACGTGTCTGGGTTGGCTGCCTGCTACATACTGCCGCATTCCAGATGGGCTAGTAGAGTAATACAGAGGAGTACCACCACGCCACACCTTCTGACTCCGTATTGCCTTGGGGACACTGTTACAGTTTTTTAATGTTTTACTCCCCTTTTGTCATGAGATAGTGTTAAGTACCTACATATTGGAATTTGTGTATTACGCGGTAATAACATATGTTAAAGTAATTTTATTTTTTAATTTCAGATTTACAGTCCATTACGGTGGCACAAAAACAAACATGCGATTAATCGCACAACTTGATTTCATAACCTTTACACCGAGGATATGTCAAAAAAGAACTTATAAGAAATTGTTAATTTACGATTACAGCTAAAAAGTGTAATATTTTTGTAATTTTTTTAGCCATGTAGATCAGAACATGGAAGCTTAGCCCTGCCGAAACTAGTAATCCAGTGTACCTACATGTGAACAAGGCAATAAAATGTCATATCTGGAGCATTCTTTACATAAAACAAGGATGGACTGCTCACCTTTTGTGGACGATCTTGTTTCTATGCAGAGACATTGAAGCAGCAAACAAACAAGCAAATAGAAACTCTTAAAGGAACAAAACAAACCGTAGTGCTCCAAATATCATTTGAGAAATAACGGTACCAGAGCCAGGCATCCGAAATTCTAAAAATTAGATACGGCAAAATAGAGAGAGTTTCTTATTTCAGAAATTTAGGCAAAATTGTGCAGTAAACTGGCCTGGAAAAGAGTGGCTACAAAAATCATTGTCAGGAAATGAAATTAGTTTTTAAGTGTACAAAAGATGTCTATAACAAACAATGCGACTCAAAATACACAAAACCAAGACCCTACAATGTAGTCATCAAACCAAAGTGTCTTCATGGAAATGAAACACTAATTTTAAACAGAAATAGAGACATTGATGAAACGCAAATGAAAAGTAATCATGAAAATTTAGGGTAAAAATTTACTCTTGGGGGAACATATGCACGAATAAAGATTGGAAATTATACCAGCATTTATACGGACTTGAAAAAAGCAGCCAACAAATTCTGTTTTGTCACCAACATTCGTTTGCTTACGGACATAAAAAAATACAGCCTGCAAACTCTATTTTGTCACTGACCTTCCTTTGCGAGCACCAGATGTTTTACGCCTCAGAGTATTTACTACCAAGCAATCCCTTTTTCTTTAGCAAAATTTTGCCATAAATTTCTTTTTTCCGGCTCGAATCAGTAGCTCTTCATTAGTTGAACAGGGACCGATTACCTCAGCAGTTTGGTCCAATAGGAATTTACACACATTTTGAACATTAGTTAATCAATACACACATCGAATCTTCAACATTCTTCTATATCAACACACTTCAAAATCCTCCGTTCCCTCCTTTTCTCAACAGTTTATCGTGCGACTTGCGCTTCTGTATAAAGAACGTCACGTTTCCTTACGGGATCATGTAGTCGGCACAAGAACTTTACAGAGGTGCTCAACAAAAGCCAAAGACAGACCCCATAAGAGAGGCGTTGTGCGTCACGGGTAGGTTTACTACGGAAATTCAGAGAGAGGATATTTCGGAAAGTGTCGGAGAACATATTACTTGCTCCCACTTACGTCTCGCCAAATGACCACAACGAGAAAATTCCAGAAATTAGAGCTGGTGCTTAGGTTTACCGACAATCATTTTTCGCACGCGCCATTTGCGAATAGAACAGGAAAGGAGGGACCAAATAGTGGTACCACAAGTACCTTCCACCTCACACCGTCCGGTTACATGCGGAGTATGTAGATGTAGGTGCAGAATACTTTCAAAAAAAGCATCTTAATACTTCGACGTATATTCGTTGTTTACACAGTTCTCTTATCCCTCAAAGCTTTTCTTGCTATCGATATTCTGTTTTTTATGTCTTGTTTATTTCTTCCACTACAGTTGGTTTATTCCCCAAATTGCAAAACTCGTGTATGACATACGATGTAAATTTTTGGAAATTTATGGTAAGATCTTATGGGACCAAACTGCTGAGGTCATAGGTCCCTAGGCTTACACACTACTTAATCTAACTTAAACTAACTTACGCTGAGGACAACACACACCCATGCCCGAGGGAGGACTCGAAACTCCGATGGGGGGAGCCGCGCGAACCGTGACAGGACGCCTCAGACCCACGCGGCTACCCGCGCGACCCGGTACAATGTATCATTTCTTCATCTAACACCTTCAGCATCGCCTCCGTTAATTGGACTACGTTCCATTTGCCTTATTTTATAATCACATTACATGACACTAGTCGTTTCGTTCACCTGACCTTCCAAGTCGTTTGCTGTTTCGGACAGATTTGCGGTGTCAACGAACACAAAACTTTTATTTCTTCTCCATCAACTTATTTTCCTCTTCCTACATTTTTCTTACTTTTCCTTCACAGCTTTCTCAGTGCTTAGATTGAACAACGTAGCCTGGTCTCACTTCCTTTTCTATTACCATCTCCCTTTCAAGTCCTTCCATTATTTTAACTGAAATCTGGTTCCTTAACACGTTGTTACATGTATTTTATCCTCGCATCCTTCGAAATTTCAAAGAGAGTATTCCGGCAAACATTAAAAGCTTTCTCTAAATTTACAAATGCTGTAAATGTAAGTACGCTCTTTTTCAATCGATCTTTAGGAAGAGACATATCTATAGTATTGCCTTGAGTGTTTCTGTTTCTTCAGAACTGAAATTGATCCTCCCCTACTTCTTTTCCGTCTTTCATACCCAACTCGAGAGAGCAGGGAGGGCTGTTGTAGAACTTCTTTCTTTTCAGTCAAATATTCCAGAGGAGGTTGGGACGGTTACAGGGAATCATTGACAGGGGGATTTCCAGTTCCGGTACTCCTCCGATGACAGAAGGAAACTTTTGTACTTCCCAGATGACAAAAGGAAACCTTACGAAAATCTGGTAGAATAAAATAAAATTTCTCAGATTTTACAGCGTTACATGAAATAAATGCGAAATGTAAACATTTACTAGTGAGAAAGCAGAGCAACTAGGATTGACGTTTCGGGTGAAATGAACTTGTATAAGACGAAAGTGTCCTGTATAAAAAGGGTGAAAAGGGAAGCTGATGGCGCAGAGACGAGTGCTTAGATTCAGTCGAAGAATTTCCCTCAAACATTCGAATAAAACTATAATAGATTAAAATTACTTGCACAGTGACACCAGGTGGTGAGGAGTTGCAGTTGATTCCCCCCTCCCCGACTCCCCCCATCTCCCCGCCATGCTATGTGGAAGAAACAATAATCGATCCAACCACACAAATATCAATATCGTTGGTAGAACTTTGCTGATAGACGCCAGGTGGTGTGGTCACGCACCGATATAGGCGTTTCGCTAGATTCAGTTGTACGAAACATAAACTCCTTTATCACATCCTACCATTCCCATTCCGGACGCGTTTTACTGCTTTCACAACCTATCCCAAAGAGAAAATAAATTGAATATTTGATACGCACGCACACCAGGCCGCTGGCTCGGCCCGTATCACGTTTTGCAGGTCGCGGGGCGGCCCACTTAAAGCAGAGCGCTTCTTCTGTGGCTGGGATGCCTCTTCGAGGAATTTACTACGTTAAAGCTGACCCTATCGTTTCTACTTGTTCTCTGTAAAGTGGTACAATTTTGCAAACAAAGCACTAACGTGTCGCAGACGTATTCGCCGTCTACATCAAAATACACATTCTGCAAACCAGTGTACTTGGTGGAGAGTACACATACAAGTATTAACGATTTTCTTTCGGAATCTATTCACGTACTGAAAGTGAGGAAAATGTCTATCTGCTTGCATCTGTGCGCGTCCTAACCCGTCGTATCCTATTCTCATTATCTGGACGTGAGGTATACGACGGTAGCGTCATAATGATCACACACCCTTCTTATTCACCCAATTCGGTTTTCTTCCAATGTTTCCTCTTTACGTTCCCCAGCATTCCTGATACGTTTTCGTACAGGCTACATCAAACTGTTACGATTGTAACAGTAGGTCTCTCAATTCGATCGATGTCTGCCGTCACATCTATTCGATAAGCCCTGTAAACACTGCTAGTAGTCCATAAACTCGCATAACCTAGCTGTCAAAATCACATATCTATTATTAAGTTAGTAAATATTTAAATGTTTCTTTCGTATGTAAATTACATCCGATTTTGCCCCTCGACTCAGTACCCCTTTTTAATTCATTTATTATAAAAGTAATGTCAAAAAAGGAACCGTCCAGAACGGAATTGTCCTAGTTGGACTACAACATGGAAAACGCGTATTGCTTTCTGTGAATCCTTACGTCGTGCAGAAGGAGAGGCCAGAGTGGTCTGAGGGAAAGCCTGTCAAAACAGCGCACAGAAGATGGTATGGTGTTTGGTCGCAGGTGAGAATGTGTGCACAGCATTGAAGAAATTTTTAAAAATGAGAAATTCATATCGAAGGCAGAAGAAACTCCGAGAAGTATGAACGAGTAAAAGGCAAAGAAGTATTTTCTAAAGATGGGAAAAACCATTCGTTTCTGGTATTGGATCAGAACCACTCACTCACTAGAATGTACTAACTCTTCTTCATGATTCACAACTCACCGTTCACTTAATAAAATAAATGAAAGAAACATACCTTTCCTTTTATATTTATGCCCGTTGTACCTGAATATTTTACTTTATTTTAATCTCTTTGAAGGAATGTAGGCCGGTGACTAATAACTTTCCCTTACATACATTGCAGTTTTAAAGTTTCTGCAGCAAAGACTAAAAATATCACAACAAAATTCTGGATAATAATTCAGAGCCTTTAGCTAAATGTTACCAACAACACAAAAAAGAATACTTCTTGAAGTGTCTTCCAAAATAAATCAACTAACATCACAGAAATTAAATACTTCTTCAAAAAAATTACTCTGGCAGGAAGAGCTATTCTTCATCACTGAAGTGAACAACACAGCCTTGCTAAATGTCAATAACTGGAAAACAAATAATCAAGTCCCCTGCTGGACAATATAACAGAACAAAAATTAAGTTTCGACAACCCACTATGAAGCACACACATCTAGCTAAGTCCGTGGCAAGTACGAGTAATGAAAAATTTAATGTTCCTTGCTACAATCACCGAAGCGGTGACAAAATCCATACGCGCCGAGCTGGTAGAGTCCAGTCGCCAGGGGCGTGACGTCTTGGAGGAAGAGCGGCACTGGATGGCTGACTGGACTACGATAGAGGCAGTGGCTCTGAAGAAGATAATCGGTCTGGGCTCGGAGTGTCACTGTCTCCTGCAGCCCTTCTGACTGGCTACTCGGCTGGGTCGCAGAAGCAGACCATAGACTTGAACAGCGCACGCCGACACTACCCGTGCGTGACGATTTAGATTTTGGTGTGGCCACCAGCGACGTCCTCTGATGGTTTACTCGCTGGCCTTTGAGCCCTGCCGCAGAGGGAGCCGCAGGTGTTTCAGCTGTGCAGCTGACAGACGTTCAGCCATCGGCGCTCACCATAGTTCTCGTTACCTTTTCGTTATTTTATTTAGAACAAGGTGTAATATAAAAACTGAAAAATAATTGATATTAATATTCTGTTTCCTAAAACTACACTCCTGGAAATTGAAATAAGAACACCGTGAATTCATTGTCCCAGGAAGGGGAAACTTTATTGACACATTCCTGGGGTCAGATACATCACATGATCACACTGACAGAACCACAGGCACATACACACAGGCAACAGAGCATGCACAATGTCAGCACTAGCACAGTGTATATCCACCTTTCGCAGCAATGCAGGCTGCTATTCTCCCATGGAGACGATCGTAGAGATGCTGGATGTAGTCCTGTGGAACGGCTTGCCATGCCATTTCCACCTGGCGCCTCAGTTGGACCAGCGTTCGTGCTGGACGTGCAGACCGCGTGAGACGACGCTTCATCCAGTCCCAAACATGCTCAATGGGGGACAGATCCGGAGATCTTGCTGGCCAGGGTAGTTGACTTACACCTTCTAGAGCACGTTGGGTGGCACGGGATACATGCGGACGTGCATTGTCCTGTTGGAACAGCAAGTTCCCTTGCCGGTCTAGGAATGGTAGAACGATGGGTTCGATGACGGTTTGGATGTACCGTGCACTATTCAGTGTCCCCTCGACGATCACCAGTGGTGTACGGCCAGTGTAGGAGATCGCTCCCCACACCATGATGCCGGGTGTTGGCCCTGTGTGCCTCGGTCGTATGCAGTCCTGATTGTGGCGCTCACCTGCACGGCGCCAAACACGCATACGACCATCATTGGCACCAAGGCAGAAGCGACTCTCATCGCTGAAGACGACACGTCTCCATTCGTCCCTCCATTCACGCCTGTCGCGACACCACTGGAGGCGGGCTGCACGATGTTGGGGCGTGAGCGGAAGACGGCCTAACGGTGTGCGGGACCGTAGCCCAGCTTCATGGAGACGGTTGCGAATGGTCCTCGCCGATACCCCAGGAGCAACAGTGTCCCTAATTTGCTGGGAAGTGGCGGTGCGGTCCCCTACGGCACTGCGTACGATCCTACGGTCTCGGCGTGCATCCGTGCGTCGCTGCGGTCCGGTCTCAGGTCGACGGGCACGTGCACCTTCCGCCGACCACTGGCGACAACATCGATGTACTGTGGAGACCTCACGCCCCACGTGTTGCACATACGGTTCACGTCCACGCTGTCGCGGCATGCTACCAGTGTTAAAGACTGCGATGGAGCTCCGTATGCCACGGCAAACTGGCTGACACTGACGGCGGCGGTGCACAAATGCTGCGCAGCTAGCGCCATTCGACGGCCAACACCGCGGTTCCTGGTGTGTCCGCTGTGCCGTGCGTGTGATCATTGCTTGTACAGCCCTCTCGCAGTGTCCGGAGCAAGTATGGTGGGTCTGACACACCGGTGTTAATGTGTTCTTTTTTCCATTTCCAGGAGTGTATATACAGTATTCATTTACATTCAATGTAACTGTGTTAGTCTAGTTTGGCAAGTGCTGCTGTTTCCAGGTAATCCGTGGCTTCCATATCGAACAATTACCAGATTTTATGCCAGTAATTGGTTGGTGATTGGTTTTTCTTTAAATTTTCTTGTATTTCAGCAAGTTTTCTAAGGGCAGGAAGAGTCTTCCTGAAAAACATAACGCCTGTTTTGATTTCATCAAAAGTTTTCTCTACTGACTTTTGTATTGTGTGCTGCACTATACGACGCAAAAAATATTCAAAACATGGGACATACGGGAGGTTCAAAATCATGACAATTGACTTCACGTTTGAAGTAAGTTCTGTTGTAATGACAGTGATTTTAAACTTGAAATTATATTTGGTTGTAACAGACTTTACCGAAAGCAAATATTTTCTCCAATGTGTCTTCCTTCAGATTAAACGCACTCTAGAACCTGTGATTTTATTTGAATCTTATCATCTATAAAAGTGCCATGGATGGTTCAAATGGTTCAAATGGCTCTGAGCACTGTGGGACTTAACTTCTGAGGTCATCAGTCCCCTAGAACTTAGAACTACTTAAACCTAACTAACCTAAGGACATCACACACATCCATGCCCGAGGCAGGATTCGAACCTGCGACCAGAGCGGTCGCGCAACTCCAGACTGAAGCGCCTAAAACCGTTTGGCCACACCGGCCGGCCAAAGACACAGTGATTGACGGCTTTTGAGTTTGGCAGAATTGCCGTTTGTAAGTAAACATTTCCCTGTCAAACTCAGACACCGTCACAATATTCCTAAAGCAATTACTGATGTTAATTACGATTTTCTTTTGAAAATAAGGGAGGTACGATTCGCCTCCTGTCTTTTGTCACTTATTCTTAGCATGTAAGCACATCTGTGCTTACATTTAAGGAGTTGGACAATCATAAATGTAATTTATTTCTATGTCTATGTTTCACTTTAAGAAGATTGATGCTAATTCTAGTCAGTAATGGAGAAAATTTCTATTTTTCAGTATAACTGTAGTTGCAAGGAGATCAGTTTGGTGACGTGTCGAGTTGCGTGCCAACCACTCACCATTACGTGCAGATTTGCACCATTGTAAGCTAAATTTACTACACGAAGTCCTTTCTACGCTATCGCCGGTAATGCAAAATTATTTCTTGCATCACGATTAATACAAACACGGTCCGCTGCCAAAAACTTGTCTGCTCGCCAATAACGATGTGGTATCATATTACCAGCACGTGAGGTAACTAATTATAATAGTCCATCCGCATGTCATACTTCGTTCAGTTCTTATTTCATACTTGATTCCTGCAGTGGTCACTGTGACTCATCCCGACTTCTGAATAATTAACATTCAGAAGAACGCTACAGCAGCAATATTCTCAAGTTTAGCTTTTCCTTATCTTTTCTTTTATCGGGATGAGTTAAACCTGGTGTCATAACGCGATATTCACTTCGTGGCTTTATTTCCGTACAGTTTTTTGACTTCATTAGTACTGAGTGATCTCGACTCCAAACTGTGGTTGTGAAAGTGATCTGCATGCCTCAGCTGTGATCAAAATAGCTTTGCTTCGTGTACTCTTTCCCATGACATTTAAGTCACTTTATAGGATTCTGTATAGTATTGTCTCACTTTAAGAAGTAAGGATCAAGCTACTGCTTATATAGGTATCACTAGGAACTAAATTTGAGTATTAAAGCATTTAACTCTTTTTTAATAAATCGTTGAAATCAGTGACATCTTCTCTTCCAAAACGAGTGACTGTAAGATGAAACAAGATTAGACAAAATTTCTGGCTGGATTGATGAATGGTAGCTATCTCAAACTGTAGAAAAATGTGAGTTAATGCTGCTGAGTAGGAAAAGAAACCTGTAATGTTCGGCTGTAGCGTTAGCAGTGTCCTGCTTGCCACACTCACGTCGTTTAAATATCTGGGCGTAACGTTGCAAAGCTATATGAAAAGCAACGAGCATGTGGTCGGGGACGCAAATTGTAGACGACGGTTTATTGGGAGAATTTTAGGATACTAAAGGATGCCGCATACAAGACAAGAGTGCGACCCATACTTCAGTACTGCTCGAGTATTGGGCATTCGCACCAGGTAGGATTAAGGAAAGATATCGAAGCAAATAAAATGAGGGCTGACTGACATATTATTGGTGTATTAGAATAACACGCAAGTGCGAGGCAGATGCTTCGAGAACTACACTACTGGCCATTAAAATTTCTACACCAAGAAGAAATGCAGATGATAAGCGGGTGTTCATTGGACAAATATATTATACTGGAACTGACATGTGATTACATTTCCACGCAATTTGGGTGCATAGATCCTGAGAAATCAGTACCCAGAGCAACCACCTCTGGCCTTAATAACGGCCGTGATATGACTGGGCATTGAGTCAAACAGAGCTTGGATGGCATGTACAGGTGCAGCTGCCCATGCAGCTTCAACACGATACCACAGTTCATCAAGAGTAGTGACTGGCGTATTGTGACGAGCCAGTTGCTCGGCTACCATTGACCAGACGTTTTCAATTGGTGAGAGATCTGGAGAATGTGCTGGCCAGGGCAGCAGTCGAACATTTTCTGTTTTTAGAAAGGCCCGTACAGGACCTGCAACATGCGGTCGTGCATTATCCTGCTGAAATGTGGCGTTTCTCAGGGATCGAATGAAGGGTAGAGCCACGGGTCGCAACAAATCTGAAATGCAACGTCCACTGTTCATAGTGCCGTCAATGCGAGCAAGAGGTAACCGAGACGTGTAACCAATGACACTCCATACCATCACGCTGGGTGAAACGCCAGAATGGCGAAGACGATTACACGCTTCCAATGTGCGTTCACCGCCATGTCGCCAAACACGGATGCGACCATCATGATGCTGTAAACAGAACCTGGATTCATCCGAAAAAATGACGTTTTGCCATTCGTGCACCCAGGTTCGTCGTTGAATACACCATCGCAGGCGCTCCTATCTGTGATGCAGCGTCAAGGGTAACCGCAGCCACGGTCTCCGAGGTGATAGTCCACGCTGCTGCAAACGTCGTCGAACTGTTCGTGCAGATGGTTGTTGCCTTGCAAACGTCCCCATCTGTTGACTCAGGGATCGAGACGTGGCCGCACGATCCGTTACAGCCATGCGGATAAGATGCCTGTCATCTCGACTGCTAGTGATACGAGGCCGTTGGTATCGATTGAGCACGGCGTCCCGTATTACTCTCCTGAACCCATCGATTCCATATTCTGCTATCATTGGATGTCGACCAACGCGAGCAGCAGTGTCCCGATACGATAAACCGCAATTGCGATAGGCTACAATCCGACCTTTATCAAAGTCGGAAACGTGATGGTACGCATTTCTCCTCCTTACACGAGGCATCACAACAACGTTTCACCAGGCAACGCCGGTCAACTGCTGTTTGTGTATGAGAAATCGGTTGGAAACTTTCCTCGTGTCAGCATGTTCAGGTGTCGCCACCAGCGGCAACCTTGTGTGAATTCTCTGAAAACCTAATCATTTGCATATCACAGCATCTTCTTCCTGTCCGTTAAATTTCGCGTCTGTAGCACGTCATCTTCGTGGTGTAGCATTTTTAATGGCCAGTAGCGTAAAATTGGTATGCATGAGGAGAAGGCGACTTTCTTTTCGAGGAGCTCTATTGAGAAAATTTAGCGAACCAACTTTGAAGCTGACTGCAGAATGATTCTGCTACCGCTAACCTAATTTCCGCGTAAGAGCCACGAAGTTAAAAATACGAAATATTTATGATCATACGGAGGTATATAAAAAATCTGTTTTCCCTCCTTTTGTTGTACACTATAAATAAGAGACGCTGCCACAAGGAAGTCTACATCTACATCTATACTCCGTAAACCACACTGCGGTGTGTGCATGAGGGTACTTTTTGTGCTAGTGTCACTTCGCCCTTTCCCATTCCAGTCGCCAATGGTTCGCTGGAAGAACAACTGCAGTTTTATCTCCCTGGCCTTTTCACGAGCTCTGCGTAGAAGGAAGCATTATATTAGTTTACTCTTCTAGGAATGCACGTTCGAGGAACTTTAACGGTAAACTGTGCTGTGATTAGAATTCCTCTCTTGCAGTGTCTGCCACTGGTGTTTGTTGGTCATGTCCTTCACGCTTCCGTACTTGGCTACTAAATGAACCTGTAACGACACTCGCTGCTCCTCTCTGGGCCTTTTTTATTTCCTCTGTCAAACATATCTGCTACGAATCCCATACTGATGACCAATATTCAAGTACCGGTCGAACGAGGGTTTTGAAAGGTATCTCCTTTGTTTACGGACTGCTTTTCCTGTGGATATTTCCAATGAATCTCAGTCTGGATCTGCCTTTTGTGCACGTATTTTCTGGAGATCGCTACATTTCGCATCGCTCCGTACGTATAGCCCTAAATATTTTATGGAAGTAACTGCTTGGAGAAATTGTTCTATAATCGTGTAATCATAAAATAATGGGTCTTCCTATGCGTACAAAGTACGTTAAATTTGTTTATGTTGATGGTAAATTACCAAAACCTGCACCAAGAGTAGATTCTCTGCATGTCCCTATAATTCTCTAGTTTGTAACTTATCTGTATACAGCAGCATTACGCGAAAATCCTTATGGAACTTCCAGCGTTGTCTGCTATATTCATATAAATTGTGAAAAGTAATGGCTCTATAGCACTCCCTTGGGGCTTGACCGAAGTTACTTTCACTTTTGAAGATTACTCTCCATTGAGATTGACTTTTTGAGCTATGTTTGACAGAAACTCTTCACCCTATTCATACAGTTGGTCTGATATTCCGTACGCTCATATTTTGTTCGTTAGGTGGCGGTGCAGAACTGAATCGAACGCCTTAAGCTGTCAAACGCCTTAAGCTGTCGGCACACGGACCGTTCGAACGCTGTACGCGCCGAATTTATGACGTCATAGATTGGATAATGCACGCTGAGGAGCCTTCCCGAACGTGCAGTGCAATACCTAGCATGTCATATATTCTGCTCGTAGACCACTGAGACGGAAGAATGCTACCTACGTTACGTGCACGACAACTCGCTCCAGTTCAGAGTCGCGAGACGCCGTACCGGCCTTCAGTTGAAGCTCATATGTATATATACTATTTCTAATCACCAACAAACAGAGGGTCTCTCAAAGATTCGTCGTTAATTCTATGATTTGTTATAATAAAATGAGCAGAAACGTTATATTGGTGGCTAAGGAATTATTGTCACTTGCACCTAATGAAAGTACGCCGTACAAGGCAAACAAGGCAACACCATCAAAAACGAGTAAAGCTTACAGGAGAGGGTAAGACGCAAAGTATGGTCGTAAGTTAATCATTTGTGGTCTAGCGCAAGGATCAGCGTCGTAGGATCTAAGGCATCAGGCGATGTGTTTCTGGCTTGCGTTTCACTGGATTCAAATACACATAACAAAAAAAGTTTTGCATCACCTCGGTTCCGAGAGTTGAGGAACCTGATCACAAAACTGGAATAGAGATCAACATAAACATCATTTCCGCCCTTCTTATTTCTCATGAAAACCACACATTCCATGTTGTACCACCGTACAGCGAGACCTTCAGAGGTGGTGGTCAAGATTGCTGTACACACCGGTACCTTTAATACCCAGCAGCACGTCCTATTGCACTGATCCATGCCTGTGTTCGTCATGGCATACTACATACTATCCACAAGTTCTTCAAGGCACTGTTGGTCTAGATTTTCCCACTCCTTAACGGCGATTCGGCGTATATCCCTCAGAGTGCCACGCCAATAGGTCTCGCCAATATGCTGCCAAATGCCTCGCCAATATGCTGCCGATATGATTGCACTATCGGTCGGAGGATGGCATTTACGTATCGTACAGCCACTATGGTGCCTTTCATCACCACCAGCGGCATATGTCGGCCCCACATAATGCCACTCCAAAACAGCAGTGAACCACCATCTTTCTGCACTCGCTGGACTAAGGCGTTTAGCCTGACCGGGTTGCCTCAAAACACGTCTCCGACGATTGTATGGTTGAATGCACATGCGACACTCATCAGTGAACAGAACGTGATTCCAATTTTGAGCGGGCCATTCGGCATGTTGTTGGGCCCATCTATACCGCGCTGCATGGTGTCGTGGTTGCAAAGACGGAACTCGCCATGGACGTCGGGACTGAAGTTGCGCATCATGCAGCCTACTGCACACAGTTTGAGTCGTAACACGACGTCGTCTGGCTGCACGAAATGCCTTATTCAACATGGTGGCGTTGCTGTCACGGTTCCTCCGAGCCATAATCCGTAGGTAGTGGTCATACACTGCAGTAGTAGTCCTTGGGCGACCTGAGCGAGGCATGTCATCGATTTTTCCTCTCTGTATTCCTCCATGTCCGGACAACATCGTTTTGGTTCACTCCGAGACGGCTGGACACTTCCCTTGTCGAGAGCCCTTCGTGGCACAAGGTAACCATGCGGACGCGATCGAACCGCGGTATTGGTCGTCTAGGCGTGATTGAACTACAGACATCACCAGCCGTGTACGTCCTTCCGGGTGGAATGAGTGGGAAGATCGTCTATCGGACCCCCTTCGTCTAATAGGCGCTGCTCATGCATCGTTGTTTACATCTTTGGGCGGGTTTTGTGACATCTCTGAACAGTAAAAGGGACTGTGTCTGTGATACAATATCCACAGTCAACGTCTATCTTCAGGAGTTCTAGGAACCGGGGTGATGCAAAACGTTTTTGATGTGCCTATTATTAATGTACTTCTTGTTCGTTTAATAAAAGTATATTCTATAATAAACTATGTTACGTAAATATAAGTGCTCTCTTTCTAAAGAGTTCGCTCGATTGGCTTCTTCCACAAACAGCGCTACATGCAGTAAGATCTTTTGCACTTCATTGTTTTAAGTATTGTATTTTACAGGCTGTAAAGGGTCTGCAATTGAAAAGAAACAGTGGTCAATTGAGTTTAACCTTGGGATTTTACTAAAAAGTGAGAAGTATGATATAAATTTTATCTTATGTGGAGAACTACTGTAAATTTAGAATGAGATTTTCACTCTGCAGCGGAGTGTACGCTGATATGAAACTTCCTGGCAGATTTAAACTGTGTGCCGGAACGACTCTCGAACTCAGGACCTTTGCCTTTCGTGGGCAAGTGCTCTACCATCTGAGCTACCCAAGCACCACTCACGCCCCCTCCCTAGTCTGTGGCAAAGCCATGTCTCCGCAATATCCTTTCTTCCAGGAGTGTTATTTCTGCAAGGTACGCAGGAGAGCTTGAAACATCCCCTTAGCAAAATTGTAAATTACTGTGTTGGTAAACTTCTACGTTATTTGATTTTCAAACAGCTGAACAAAACTGAACGTACTCAGACATTTCTCTCTTAACTTATTCTTGTCAACAGTAAACTGACACACAATTTTTTTTGTATAGCGCAACGCAATCTGACTTTCAATAATCCCTACAAAAGAATGGCCCTGACTAATAATAACCTATACCTTTAGTGAATCACTTACCTCACAAAAATCTTCGTTACTCAAAGTACTGCAATACAGCGAGCACCAATACTGCCAGCTAAATAAAAGATTCTAACTACTGAAGCCACTGACTACTGATAGGATTAGTTAGCAAATGAAAGATTTTGATGGAGAACAAACAATGTATTTACCTTAATAATGTTCAAAAGTAATTATTTATATATATATATATATATATATATATATATATATATATATATATATATATATATATCATTTCATGACATCCAGTCTTACAAATTTCCTTTTTCTGACGGACACACCTCCAGATCGTCCGCTCTCAAAACTCTGGCATCTCTCTCCCCACATCCACCACTGCTGGCGGCTCACCTCCAACTGCACAACGCTACGTGCTGTTCACATCCAAATGCCCGACACTGCAATAGCAAATATTCAAGCAATGCTAACCAGCCACAGACTGCACATAGCACAGTCAGTGATTTTCATACAAAGCGCTCCATGGCGTTACCAACATAAAAACCTAAACAGCCTACTTACATAGCCCCCATGCTCCACACAAAACATTTTACAAATTGTTTTGGGCAGTACGCAATAATTATTTGGTAAATTATTTTATATTAACGATAACAAATATATCAAATGCACACACTTATTGATACAATGTTGGTCAAAAGCAAAAATTGTTCTCATAAAGACAGTCCTGATCATTCATCACAGTAGTAATTACATTGCACAAAGTCTGATCAGTAAAAGAAAATGCACATGGAAGTAGTGGATTTCCATGCAGTCTTGAAGAAGTAGTGTTGTCCTTCCAACGGAGAGACAATGCTGACTCTTGACATGCAAACAGGTAATGGGCCACAACAGAGCAAACCCACAGCAGAGTCAGTCGAAGTTTTCAAGAATATTGGTAGGTAGGTCATCCGAGAGCAGACCCACTGTAGTCTTAGTAGAGATTATGGTATTGCTGGGCCACCAGAGGTGCAGACCCACTGCAGTCCTTGTACAAATAATGGTATTGGTGGGCCATCAAAGGTGTAGACCAACTGTAGTCTTCATAGAGATTATGATATTGGTGGGCAATCAAAGGTGCAGACCAACTGTAGTCCTTGTAGAGATGGCTAGCACACATCCGTTGTGATTGTGCGGGTGCACAATCACCATCGAAGGGTCTTGCGGATAATATAGGAAGTCCATGAACCACCTCTTGTGCACTCACAAACATTTTGGAATGTCCTTAGAACCAGCAGTGCTGTTAACCAGTCCCTTGCTGAATTATCGACACACGTGCAAACACTAACAGTCCCTTTTTTTAATTTCTCACATATTATGCATATACTATGACCAACATAAATATGTGCAGTGAAATGAAACTTAATTTGAAGAACTGGTGTCTATACAACTATAAATTTACCACATAAGACTATGATTACAAAGGTACAAAATACATCATTAAAGAACAGAATAGTGCAGATATCATTTGCAGTAATACAGGCTTTAAAAAAGAATAGAAATAAATATATACATCATTGTTACAGGAATTATGACATAAGTAAATGAATAAAAACATGATAAGAACTTTCGAAGGATTAACTTCACACATGAGCATTAAAACAGAACAGAATAAATAATGGCTAAACATCTTTACAAAGTAAATATCATAGTATTAGAAAAATATTATAACATAACTGTTATCAGATAAACACATAACGGCAGGAATAACATAGATACACAAGGATACACAAACACATAGCGGAATAACACAAAAGAAAGGACAGGGTATGTTTTACAGCAGTATTTATAGTATTTGATTTGCAAACAAAACTTTCTTTACTTCTTGGAGATCTCCCTCAGTTCATCATTTTTCTCAAAAAGTCTTATCTATACCTGCTTTCTATATTCTATTCATATCCTCTTTAAAAATAATTATTCTTCATTGTGCACTAATTTCTCCTTGCCAAACTATTTTTTATATAACTTCTCAATGCATTTCTTCCAATTCATCGTAACCTGTTCTCTTATATAGCCTACCCCATCTTAAGCTAACTTAAATCTACTGAGCTCAGATATATATACTAAGGGACGAGGCAATTGAACAGCACAAAACAATTAACACAAACAGCAATGACAAAAAATGCAAATTGGCAAAGCAAGCAGCAGTATATCTAAACCAGCAAAGCAAATGCAACGTTACAACTAATATGAGCCAATGAGCAGCAACAAGAAAAATAAATCTGTAGTAAAACTGGCTTAGCAGAGTAATACAAAGTAAAATTCAGTAGCACTATGCCTGGCAAACAACTGCAGCAAATGCAGTAACTTATACCTAAACATAAGAAAGCTCAAGCAGAAATAATATTACAGTAAGGATAGGAAATGTCTAATACCTGTGTCAGATATTAACACTAGAGTGACGCAGCGCCTTAACTTACTCTGCCAAAAATGCTACCACATCGTTGAAAAATTATGTATGCAATACCTGTAATGGGAAATGTCTATTTGTGGTCCCCTTTTATTAAGAAAGTAGATCATGAAATTATTATTTAATGGGTCTGTAGGAAGAAAACTTTTCTATTGGTACATCTATTAAATTTTACTTTCACCAATGCTGCAGTGCATCTAGAAACTAGATATTAAACAAATTGAGCAAATATATATATCAACGAAAACATGAAATGTCATTCACTTGCTGTATAGCATTTCAGTCAATATCAGCAATTACGACCTACAAAGGGTAATCATATGTTTTCAAGTATGAGCAAGTCGTATTTGCAATGCTTTCTACAAAGGAATTTCAGTATTGAGGTTAATGACCTCTTTTTTTCTCCACCTAATGGCTTTTTTGCCAGGCGACTGCCATACAGCTGGGTGCCTACAGTGCATTACGTCAAGGTCAATTACCTTCTTTACTGAAATATTTACACCAGCCGTCTCCGCTAGAGTGAGAGTGTCATATGTCTATGTAAAATTTCACAGGTCGAAAACATACAGTAGAAATGCGTAGAAACGAAATCTCATGAATAGCAGTGTTGTGATACTCACATTCACTCATGGACACACGTCATAACTCTTAAAGGACGATTCTTGGTTTCCAACATCCTTTCCCACAAACCAGAATCCCTAACATCTATTCATTATTCATATACATATAAACATGTAATCACATTCCTCATATAATATCAGCTTATTGATCATAAACATACCTCAACAGCATAATACACATCATTGTCATAATAATAACATCATAACACCTCAGTCAAATCTCAAAACGTTTTGAACTCGTCTATAAGTTCATGACATCCAGTCTTACAAATTTCCTTTTTCTGACGGACACATGTCCAGATCGTCCGCTCTCAAAACTCTACCATCTCTCTCCCCACATCCACTACTGCTGGCGACTCACCTCCAACTGCACAACGCTACGCACTGTTCACGTCCAAATGCCCGACACTACAATAGCAAATATTCCAACAATGTAAACCAGCCACAGACTGTACACAGCACAGTCAGTGATTTTCATACAGAGAGCTACGTGGCGTTAGCAACATAAAAACCTAAACAGCCTGCTTACAAGCTTCTGTGTAGTTTGGAAAGTAGGAGACGTGGTACCGGCGGAAGTAAAGTTTATTGTAAATTTGTATCGCACTGTTCATAATGGAACTTTTATAATCCGATGTCCTTATTGGCTGGACATGGATGGTACTTTCCTTTTTGCCTTGTAATATGTTCATTAAATTTGAAGTTTTTATTTATGTATGTTAGAGACAGAACAAAATGATTAGGGTATCGAGAGTGGAGGAAATGTGCTTTTTAACAGCGAAAACGAGCTATGCTCGTTCATTGCATACACAGTGTGATTTGCGAGCCAGATACAGCCGACAACCGCGTCTGGAGCCCTCGGAGCTCGCGTATACCACGTTGAGGCAAAAGTCGCTTCGTTTCTGAGCGTTCAGCAGCGCGTTAAACTCTGCGCGCTCGAAGTTAATGTTCGGAAGCGCAGTCTGTGTGCCGATGGCTGTATGAAAGTCAAAGAACACGGCATCTGCCTCGGCGCATTACCTACATCTCTCTCGGTCCCGTGGACGAACAGAGCGAGCTTGGTTTCAAACGATCGTTGTTTCCGGATCCTATGTTAATTCCTACAGAGAAGATTTTCGGTTTTTGGAAACGTCATAATATGCGAGCATAAAACATGTTCCAAATTTCTGCGACAGACTGACTTTAGAGATGTAGGCCTACAGTTTCCACCTCTATTCAATGACCCTTCTTGAAACCGGGAATGACCTGTACTTTTATTCCAATTTTCAGGAATACTTCGGTTCTCCAGAGACATACGGTAAACTGTACCTGGAACAGGGAAAGTTCCTTCGCATACTCTATGTAGAGTCGTTTTGCATCCCGTCAGGTCCAGTGATCTCTCCTCTGTTGAGCGATTTCACTTGCTTTTCTGTCCCACGGTCACTTATATCAGTATTTGCAATTTTATGGTTCTAGTGACAATTTGAAAGAGGTACTAAAGTGAGATCTTCCTCTGTGGAACTTTTCTGTGTTATTCTCATTGTCAATACCATTTTGTAACACAGTGTCACCAATTCAATATCTGATATAATTAAATATGTACAGTCAAAAATCTTTGTACGAGAAGATGGTTGTATGGCTTTGTTTATATAAAAACCTGAAATTGTCTTTCTTCTTTATAAATGAAAAACAAGAAGATTAGCAAATAAAGGTAAAAAGAGAAAAAGTAGACATTTAAATCACGTTGATAATTGACGTCGACGTTCATTATTAATGACTTTCATCACAAGCTGAAGGATCTGCACTACGGAAAAAAGGTTTTGAGAGGGTAGAATGTGTTCTATAGGATGGGAAGGTGTGAGTAAAAAAGGAGTCTGTCGGTTAGGAAGCAAAGAAGATGAAGAAAGACGTTGGGGTGGATATTGGGAAGACAGGCGGTGAGGAGGAATCTGGCATCAAAAGTGGACAAGATGGGAGAGATGGAAGATGGGAAGGGGAGGCCTCTTGTGGAGAGGGATAGGTGATGAGTCACTGTTGACGGGGTGGATAAACGTTGGGGCAGACCTCATTTTCGGTGGGTGTGTGGGGGGGTGGGGGGGGGGGGGATCGGTTGAAGCTACACTGAATTGAGATATTGTGCGTATGCAGGTGTAGGGATAGTGAGATGCTCTGGTGACAGCGCAACAATGTACTAGGAATACCACGATTGGTGATCCAATGGGAAACACTGCGGTTTTGGAATATTGTTCGCAAATAGTTTACGATATGTGTGGGTGTGTGTATGTGGGGGGGGGGGGGGGGAGTGTGTTCGATGTGGATAAGGTGGGCTTGGAGTTTGATGGGATGGTACAGAATACCTACAGGGAGCCGGATAAGGAAAGCTGCGTTCAATGATTTTCAGAGACTTATAGAAATTAGGTAGTGCAAATACCGATGCAGCATTTGCATAGGAGAGAATAGGTCGCATCAAGGTTTTGCAATTCTGTAAGGGTGCAAGCCCAATATTCGTCGAGTTAGCAGTTTTAGTCCATTGTTAGTCTTCTGTTTGGTTTTTATATGGGGTTTTCAAGTTAGTTAGCTATCAACAACAGCTGCCTTCTTTTCCTTTATTATTATTATATCCCCCCTTATCACATTGGAGGTTGTTGTCAGTGGTACATTCAACCTGCTCTTTAGCCATAGGTCAAGTAAAACTAACTGAGATGGTACAAAATATATAGGTGAGATATTTACAGGGGTGTAATACTGATTCTGGTGATGCATAGAAATGATTATGGTTATGACGGAAGTGGAATGGTGAATATGGTTGGGGGGGGGAGGGGGGGGGACGTGGAACCGCAGGTAGTTACTAAAAGGTACTAAAGGGAAGGAAGGGGAAGGGAAAATTGGAAACATGGTGTGAGGACAGATTTTATCGTTGCGGAGTAGCAGTTGGTTGAAATTTCGACGAGAGAGGATGAATAAGGCTCGAAAGTAGTGCATGAAAGGAGTGGCTGGATATAGTGAAGCAGTGGGGTACTAGGATTGTTAACTATTGGGTGGGATATTGGGTGACAGGGACTGGTTTTTGCGATTAATGTATTGGATCCAAGATGCTCTAGGAAGAGGAAATGTTGTAGGTAGTCGATGAGCTGATACAGGATGTGAGTTGGGGAGGGTAGGCGGATGCAGACAAGGGATCCAGGCAATGTTAGCAAGGATTGGCTCTGAGCACTATGGGACTCAACTGCTGTGGTCATAAGTCCCCTAGAACTTAGAACTACTTACACCTAACTAACCTAAGGACAGCGCACAACACCCAGCCATCACGAGGCAGAGAAAATCCCTGAACCCGTCGGGAATCGAACCCGGGAACCCGGGCGTGGGAAGCGAGAACGCTACCGCACGACCACGAGATGCGGTAGCAAGGATTAGGGTGGGGCGGATAAGGAAATTATAGGTGAGGATAATCGTAAGAGGCATCAGATGCGGCCTAATGGTAGCCGGTTTTGACTTTGTGTTGGATGCCAAGGAGGTTGCGAGCTAACACCCCAAAGATGTTCGGGCTCACATACAGTTTCTCTTCGTCGAAATGTCTTGGCTCCAACTCGTCTAGGAGTTGAACAGGACGTGGGGCATTACACGTCCTAAATTAGACACTTGCGACCCTTTCGTTAAATTGTCTGGCTAATGGCAAGCTTGCGAAATTGTATGAAGCTTACAAAGATAATTGAATATATAATAACAGTAATAATAATATCGGGAGCTAAATTAACGACCCATAAATGATGTAGGCCACGCAGTTGCGATTTGGTTAGAATAATGTTTATTCAGAAAGCAAACTAATAGTGAAAGTGGTCGTATTTAGAGTTACTGTTACACTGGAACTCATATCCATTTGACACAATTCGATCATTTGCAATCTCATCGCGAGACACAAGTCCAGTACTCCACCTTGTTATCTACGCGAAAAGTTAAGAGTTCACACCCGGCGCGTGGCTGCTCACCGCTCGGCGACTAAGTCCCTCGATACCATACAACGCGAAATTTTCTAAGTCGTTTCACTTCCTAGCTACCTTAAGACAGACTGTCAGCTTTCGCGTCTTCACCAGCACTTTCCCTCTGCCCGTCTACAGCAGCGCCTAGCGCTTGCCGAACATCGTCGCTCAATTTACTAGTGCAGTACCCTTTCCTGAAGCCGTCCATCTGAATGGCTACAGCTTATCCTACATTATTTTACATTTTAATATATTTAAAATGATCAAAGCTTGACCAGTTTCACGTTCTAAATAGAGTAACAATAATATCCATTACATAATAAAAGTTAAATTATTTTACATAAAACCAATACAATTTCCTTCTTAACTTCGAATGTCACGGCCAGTAGCCTTGCACCAATGTGCTTTCTGATAAATAAATAAAGAACTAAAGTAACTATTATGCACTAAACTTTACAACAAATATTGTGTTACTTAATGATTCAATAAGGTGTCATGCTGTCACCGTTCAATGTTTTTTGTGTGGAGGAAATGATGATCCGACAGTTAACTGAAAATACTGATAATTTAAATTTACTATATATTTTAAACAAATAAAGTTACAGAGTCGAGACTTACAACATTCGTCATTTTAATGATGCACTTTTATATGAAATGTTGATCGTTAAGATCGACCAAAGCGTTCATATTTTAGCATTCAGGTCTTTGTTAGAAAACTTGTTAATTTCACTTTAAGAGTGAATCCTAAACTATTATAAATATGATCAATATTCATATTCTATTGGGATCACCATGAAAATTTAAGAAAGATGATCGGATAAAATTACTGTAGCTTCATTCCCTGAATTACTATAGAATTAAATAATTTTCATGTATGTTTCCCATTATGGCCGATCTTAGGTCCGCCATATTTAACACTGCTACGACTCTCTGGTCACAAACAGTTCCCCACTCGCATACTACAGCGCTTATGCGTGATCAGCCTGGCCTCAATCAGCAAATTAGATGCCTGTGAATTTCTCCATCTCGTGGCGAATGCGCGCTCTTTGTGGCACACGGTCCTGGACGACCGGATTCGTTTCACAATTACTGGAAGTCTGTCTCTTTTGGTCATATACTTAAATGAGAGCGAAATGCTCGTTAACTCACAAGGTGTATATTCCATGCTAGTTTTCCACTGAGGATTAGTCCCAAACATTTTACTGTGTTGGTGGGATGGTTGTACATGGAGAGGTGGAACAGATGTGACTTGAATTCAAAGAAATAGTATCGGCAGGAATTGAGAGATTTATAAAAATAAATGAACAAACGGCGGAGCTGATTCCCCATGGTACACAAAACGGGTCAGAACATTGTTGCAGAAAAACTAAAAATAAATGCCAAATTTAAACAGTCGCAAGATCTCCAAGATTGGGTATTATTTTACAGAAGCTCGATATTTAGAGCGGACTTCAATGCGAGATGCTTATAATAGTTTCTACAACGAAACTTTGGTTTGAAACCTGGCAGAAAATCCTAAGAGATTCTGGTCGTATGTGAAGTATGCTAGCAGCAAGACACAATCAATACCTTCTAAGCGCGACAGCAATGCATTTACTAAGGAAGACAGTGCTGCCGAAGCAAGGTTACTAAACACAGCCTTCTGAAATTCCTTCACCAAAGAAGACAAGTAAATATTCTAGAAATCGAATCAAAAACAGCTGCCAACATGAGTAACATAGAAGTAGATGACCTCAGAGTAGTGAAGCAACTTAAATCACTTAACAAAAGCAAGTCTTCTTGTCCAGACTGTATACCAGTTAGGTTCCTTTCATTGTGTGCTGATGAATTAGCTCCATACTTAACAATCATATACAACCGTTCGCTCGACGAAAGACCCGTACCCAGAGACTGGAGAGTTGCACAGGTCACACCAATATTCAGAAAGTAGGAATAATCCCTTAACTTACAGGCCCATTTCATTAACATCGATATAAGCAGGATTTTGGAACATATATTGTATTCAAACATTATGAATTACCTCGAAGAAAACGGTCTATTGATACACAATCAGCACGGATTTAGAAAAGATCGTTGTTTTAAAACACGTCTAGCTCTTTACTCGCACAAAGTGTTGAGTGCTATTGACAAGGGATTTCAAATGGATTCTGTATTTATGGATTTCCGGAAGGCTTTTGACACTGTTCCACACTAGCGGCTTGTAGTGAAATTGCGTGCTTAGGGAATGTTGTCTCAGTCATGTGACTGGATTCGTATTTTCCTGTCAGTCAGGTCACTGTTCGTACTAATAAACTAAAAGTCATCGAGTAAAACAAAAGTGATTTCTGGCGTTCCCCAAGGGAGTGTTATAGGCCCATTGCTCATCCTTATCTATGTAAACGATTTGGGAGACAATCTGAGCAGCCATCTTAGGTTTTTGCCGATGACGCTATCGTTTATCGACTAGTAAAGTCATCGTAAGATGAGAACAAATTGCAAAACCATTTAGAAAAGATATCTGTATGGTGCGAAAATTGGCAGTTGATCCCAAGTAACGAAAAGTGTGAGGTCATCTACATGATTGTTAAAAGGAATCCGTTAAACTTCGGTTACAAGATAAATCAGTCAAATCTAAAGGCCGTAAATTCAACTAAATACCTAGAAATTACAATTAAGAACAACTTAAATTGAAAGGAACACATAGAAAATGCTGTGAGGAAGGCTAACGTAAGACTGCGTTTTATTGGAAGGCACTTAGAAAATGTAACAGATGGGCTAAAGAGACTGCCTACACTGCGCTTGTTCGTCCTCTTTTAGAATACTGCTGCGCAGTGTGGGATCCTTACCAGATGGGACTGACGTAGTACATCTAAAAAGTTCAAAAATGGCAGCATGTTTTATATTATCACGAAATAGGAGAGAGAGTGTCACTGAAATGATACAGTATTTGGGATGGACATGATTAAAACAAATGCGTTTTTCGTTGCGGAGGAATTTTCTGACGAAATTCTAATCACCAACATTCTCCTCCGAATGCGAAAATATTTTGTTGAAGCTGACCTACATAGGGAGAAACGATCACCATGTTAAAACAACGGAAATCAGAGCTCGCATGGAAAGATGTAGATGTTCGTTCTTTCGGCACGGTATACGAAATTGGAATAATAGAGAAATTCGAAGGTGGTTCGATGAACCTTCTGCCATGCACTTAAATGTGATTTTCAGAACATCCATGTAGGTGTAGATGTAGATGTAGATGTAGATGTAAATGTGGAAATCTGGATGACGGAAACGCCGAATCAAAGATGGTGGCTTGGCTTTTCTGCGCGTCTACTTGAAGTTTCGCGGTCTTACATCACTCATTTAGGAGATTCAAGTGGCGTTGTAGGGGTGTGCAAGGGATTTGATGTGCTATGTGGATAGGAAGGTAGACAGTGTCGTCAGCGTATTGCAGGAGTTACGTCGGGTGGGGTTTGGGAATGTCTGCAGTGTACAGAATGCAAGGAATTGTGAGTCAGCAGCCACATGAACTTCAGCATTAGATACATTTTACGTTAACATTATGTTACAATTGTAAAAGTAATACCTGCTGTTATAATTGAACTTGTCCGATACATAACAATCTGTGTCTCTGTGTCCTGTTAACTAAAACAAAGCCAAAAAATACATTACAGGCTAATATTATATTAAAATACTTTGGAATGCCACCTGCATCTTGTAGAAGAATCAGCAACTTCCTCACCGAGGTAGGTCGTTTACTGGGCACCAGTGAAAACTCCGCTGGCCCAGCACACGCGAGTGAACTGTTTAAAAATTTTTTTTACCTTTATAATTTTTCATCTTTTGTAGCTCGACGTTGTAGTGCAACAAATGCCCGTCGGTTTTTATGCTCCTTTAATCGCAAATGCGGGTATCAAATCATGGCAGTAGCCGAAATGGCTTTATAAATAAAGAAATTTCGTCAAGTGGTCTTGACAATTTTATTCACAAAAAAGGAATGAAATTGGATTAAATCAGGTAGTAATGGGGAAGTTAAATTAGGAATTAAGACACTAAAAGGATTATGTTAGCTGCAGTACAGACGATATAGAATTCAGACTGCCGAGAAGCGTTTCTGATGAACAGATATTTGTTACAATCAAATATTAATTTAAGCTTTTATATGTGTTGTGTTCTACAAATCCAAAAGAACAGACATTATTTTGATCCAGCAGTCATTATGAATTAAGATAGAAAGGAATTACAGACATTGGCTGAGAGCGGGCATTAAAATGGGAAAAGTTGATAATTTGTGTTGGATCGGAATTCCAACATGAGTCTCCTACTTAGTGGGCAAATACTCTGACCAATGAGCCATCCGGACAAAGCGGTCATAGAGTTGCATGAATTATCCTCGAAAGCCTCCTGCCAGACCCAAATTCTCAACTTATCCACGCACTACAAACTTAGTGCACCTGGCCTATTGCCCTCATTACTCGCGGCATTATGCCGATTCCCGCAAGAGTTCGAGCTTGGTGTGCATCAGGACTGAATATATACAGGGTGGTCCACTGATAGTGACCGGGCCAAATATCTCACGAAATAAGCGTCAAACGAAAAAGCTACATAGAACGAAACTTGTCTAGCTTGAAGGAGGAAACCAGATGGCGCTATGGTTGGCCTTCTAGATGGCGCTACCATAGGTAAAACTGCGTTTTTTTAAAATAGGAACCCCCATTTTTTATTACATATTCGTGTAGTACGTAACGAAATACGAATGTTTTGTTGGACCACTTTTTTCGCTTTTTGGTAGATGGTGCTGTAATAGTCATAAACATATGGCTCACAATTTTAGACGAACAGTTGGTAACAGGTAGGTTTATTAAATTAAAATACAGAACGTAGCTACGTTTGAACATTTTATTTCGGTTATTCCAATGTGATACATGCACCTTTGTGAACTTATTTCTGAGAACGCATGCTGTTACAGCGTGATTACCTGTAGATACCACATTAATGCAATAAATGCTCAAAATGATGTCCGTCAACCTCTATGCATTTGGCAATACGTGTAACGACATGCCTCTCAACAGCGAGTAGTTCGCCTTCGTAATGTTCGCACATGCATTGACAATGCACTGACGCATGTTGTCAGGTGTTGTCGGCGGTTCACGATAGTCAATATCCTTCAACTTTCTTCACAGAAAGAAATCCGAGGACGTCAGATCCGGTGAACGCGTGGGCCATGGTATAGTGCTTCGACGACCAATCCACCTGTCATGAAATATGCTATTCAATACCGCTTCAACCGCACGCGAGCTATGTGTCGGACATCCATAATATTGGGAGCACATCGCCATTCTGTCATGCAGTGAACCACCTTGTAGTGACATCGGTAGAACATTACGTAGGAAACCAGCATACGTTGCACCACTTAGATTGCCATCGATAAAATGGGGGCCAATTATCCTTCCTCCCATAATGCCACATCATACATTAACCCGACAAAGTCGCTGATGTTCCACTTGTCGCAGCCATCGTGTATTTCCCGTTGTCCAATAGTGCATATTATGACGGCATAAATTACCGCTGTTGGTGAATGACGAATCGTCGCTAAATAGAAGGCGTTCAAAATATCTGTCATCGTCCCGTAATTTCTCATGTGCCAAGTGGCAGAACTGTACACGACCTTCAAAGTCGTCGCCATGCAATTCCTGGTACATAGAAATATGGTACGTGTGCATTCGATGTTGAGGTAGCATTCTCAACACCGACGTTTTTTGAGATTCCCGATCTCGCGCAATGTGTCTGCTATTGAAGTGCGTATTATCCGCGACAACAGTTAAAACACCTACTTGAGCACCATCATTTGGTGCAGGTCGTGATTGACGTTTCACACGCGGCTGAACACTTCCTGTTTCCTTAAATAACGTAACTATCCGGCGAACGGTCCGGACATTTGGATGATGTCGTCCAGGATACCGAGCAGCATACATAGCATACGCCCGTTGGGCATTTTGACACAATAGCCATACATCAACAGGGTATCGACCTTTTGCGCAATTGGTAAACGGTCCATTTTAACACGGGTAATGCATCACAAGCAAATACCGTCCACACTGGCGGAATGTTACGTGATACCACGTACTTATACGTTTGTGACTATTACAGTGCCATCTATCACAGTGTGTGTGTGTGTGTGTGTGTGTGTGTGTGTGTGTGTGTGTGTGTGTGTGTATGACAATCTACAATACCAAACACATTGTCATACGATAACAATGGGGGATCGTCACCAGACTCTGTTTGGTAATTCTCTTGTAATGTAGCAAATTATTGCGAGCTGTCACCTTGCATTGAAAGCGTAGCTTGCCGTGGAGCCGCCGAAGTGGCCGAGCGGTTCTAGGCGCTACAGTCTGGAACCGCGTGACCGCTACGGTCGCAGGTTCGATCCTGCCTCGGGCATGGATGTGTGTGATGTCCCTAGGTTAGTTAGGTTTAAGTAGTTCTAAGTTCTATGGGACTGATGACCACAGCAGTTAAGTCCCATAGTGCTCAGAGCCTTTTGAAGAGCCGTGGAGCCGGCAGGAGAGCAGAGTTTGGTTCTCGCGCTCGCACAGCTGACGGTGGCTACTGCGCCGCACGAGCGGTGTACTAGATTCACGCTGCGTGCAATACGTTACACATACTCTCTACGAATCTGCGGAAGTGCTGTTTAAATATTAATCGATCTTTTTTATACTTAGTATACGAAAATTTATGGATAAACCAACCACACCGTTAAAGTTTCAAATTAATAATTTTAATACTTTCGGAGGTATAAATTTTTACCTAAAACTCATGATAAACGTGGTGGCATTGTGAAACTGAGTTAGGGGCTGTAATGTATTCGTCTATAGTATCAATTGAAACTACAACTAAGACGATAAGTTCATATAATCTAATTTTCTGGATTTTTCTTAAGTTTCATTAACACAGATTTTTGACGTAATTAATAGGACGTTGGAAAATTATTATTCCAATGTGTTTTGGTTGCGTCAGGGTTTTGGAGGGACTGAGAGAGTGAATGAAGGACATTCAAAGTGAGAATGTGATATTTTATTAAAACTGTGTAAATATGCCGGCCGCGGTGGTCTAGCGGTTCTAGGCGCTCAGTCCGGAACCGCGCGACTGCTACGGTCGCAGGTTCGAATCCTGCCTCGGGCATGGGTGTGTGTGATGTCCTTAGGTTAGTTAGGTTTAAGTAGTTCTACGTTCTAGGGGACTGATGACCACAGATGTTAAGTCCCATAGTGCTCAGAGCCATTTGAATCATTTTTGTGTAAATATAAGAGTGAGAAAGTTGTTGTGCAATAGAGGAATTTGTGGCATATGTGCGAGTGAGCTTCGTTTTGTAAAAGACAGCCAGAAGGGTCATGGAGTAATAAATTTATTAGTGATTTATTCTGTGGAAAGATATCATACTTTGTTTCCATTAAATCGTATTTACTTTCGGAATTGCTAGATTTATAGCCTAATTTACTTTTGGAAATCTGATTGGCTCACATTAGAAATACTGCGAATATAGAAGTGCTCGAGATGATTTGATTGGCTACTTAACACACTGGCCAATACCACTGTAGCATTTCTCGCGCGTATGAGCAGGGCTTTGCGCCCCAATTCCATGAGTGGAGAGAGTCACTTTGGAGGCGTCTTCTTGTAAAACTCTAGCTTAAACCGCCCTGATCAGATTTGTACAAAAAGCGAAGAAATTCGCCAATTTGATCGGTTCCCGCATCGCTGACGAAGGGCGACTACGGTGTTGAGTATTTTGTGAAAAACTGATCTTTGTGAGTGTTTTATTTTAGAAGATATAGCATTTCAGGTCGCATATAAACTCAGCGTGCCCTATTTCTTACAGATTACGAGACATTATGTCTAACACTCCTGCATAAGAAGCCACTGAACGCCTGAATATGTTAATTCACAAGAAATCGTGGGTCAGTGACTGTTTAGGACGTTTAAAATATCGGGTCGGACTAAATATCTTCTTACTGCTTTTGCGTTAGAACTTGTTACAGAGGCAGTTAGCAAACCTGCGTTATTGATGTCGGAATATTAAATACGGTCATGATAGCCATTTTCCTTGTTTTAAAGACAATAAACCAACTAAAATCAAATTTTTTACATTTTTTCAAACGACTTATGCAAGAATCCCGAACGCTCGCTAACTTTTAGCTACTAGCCATAGACTGGAGTTATGTGGACTTTCCGTGGTAGGTATTTATTTGAATTTTCATCAACGCTGCTTTTGTCGACTAAACCAGTACCTACCATCGCAGACTGTAGGGACACCTGAAGCCTATGCAGGTAGGTGGACAAATTGTTTAAAGGATAGAGAGAGCACAACCCACACCCTCCGCACTCTCAAAATGGTTCAAATGGCTCTGAGCACTATGGGACTCAACTGCTGTGGTCATAAGTCCCCTAGAACTTAGAACTACTTACACCTAACTAACCTAAGGACATCACACACATCCATGCCCGAGGCAGGATTCGAACCTGCGACCGTAGCGGTCGTGCGGTTCCAGACTGTAGCGCCTTTAACCGCTCGGCCACTTCGGCCGGCTCCGCACTCTCATTTCATAGAACAAGGCCGGGACTGAAACTAAAACTAAAAATGAAATCCTCACAACACGATAAATCTATAATTATAAGCTTCTGAGGCACTACTGCGCTAGCTGCAGGTATGCATAAGGCTTTCAAACTGTTGATGCCACTTCTCTCAGCCACTTCCCTCCCACGTGTCTTGCTTAAACTAGTCTATTTCCTAGTTCGATTCTCACTAAGTATGAGACGGTTTAAGGTCTCCTTCGCTCTGAAACATGGTTAAGGTTCTTTGTCCAACGCTCGCCTTAGTCCTGCGATGGTCATTTGAACTTTGGAAAATATAATATTGATTAGCACGATACATCGCATGCATTGAACCCTCAGACCCTAACTGTTCATCAGTTATTTGCTGGATGTATTCCCTTTCCTGTCTTCCCTAGTGTTTTTACCATATGCATCTTCCTTTAGTACCATTGAGCTTATTTCCTGATTATAATCATACTTTCTCTTCTTCTTGTCACTCTTTTCCATATGCTCTTTTGTTCCTCATTCCTAATATTATCAGTCCACCTAATTCTTAACATTCTTCTGCAGCATCACAGTAAAACACTCTGATTCTCCTATATTTCTGTCTTCCCACTACCCATGATTCACTACCATAAAATTCTGTGCTCCAAAAGTACATACTCAGAAATTTCTTCCTCAAATTAACGCCTATGTTTGATTCCAGTATACTTTTCGCCAGAAATACCATCTATGCCTGGGCTAGGCTGCTTTTCATGTCCTTCTTGCTTCTTCTGCCACGTGTTATTAATCCAAGGTATGAGAATTTCTTGACTTCGTCCACTTCCTGATCAGCAATTCTGAGTTTTAAGTTTCTCAATATTCTCATTTCTGCTACTTATTGCCGGCCGGTGTGGCCGAGCGGTTCTAGGTGCTTCAGTCCGGAACCGCGCGATTGCTACGGTCGCAGGTTCGAATCATGCCTCGGACATGGATGTGTGTTATGTCCTTAGGTTAGTTAGGTCTAGGGACTGATGACCTCAGATGTTAAGTCCCATAGTGCTCAGAGCCATTTGACCCATTTTTTTTGGTACTTATTATTTTCGGCTTTTTATGGTTTACTGTCAATCTCATTGATAACCCTTCACCCTGAATTTTAATCCCACTCTTGCACTTTCCTTTTATTTCCGTCATTGCTTCTTCAATGTATAAACTGAACAGTAGGGGCGAAAGGCTGCATCCCAGTCTTACACTCTTTTTTTAATATTAGCATTTCTAGGTCTTGCAATCTTATTCTTCCCTCTTATTTGAAACACATATTGTAGACTGCTCGTCTTTCCCTATAGCTTACTTCTATTTTGCTCAGAATTGTACATTTTAGAAGGGTTCTTTTTACGTCTACAAGTGCTATGAGCGTGTATTGGTGTTTCTTTAGTGTTGCTTGCATTATCAAGGGATATGTCAGAAATGCCTCTCTGGTGCCTTTACCTTCCCTAAAGCCAAACCCGCTGTCATCTAACAGCCATTTTCTTTTCCATTCTTTTGTATATTATTCTTCTCAGCAGTTTGGATGCATGAGCTGTTAAGTTGACGTGCGATAGTTCTTACACTTATCTGCCCTTGCTATCTTCGGAATTCGGTGGATAACATTGCTCCGAAAATTGGTATGTTGTCGCCGGCTGGTGTGGCAGTCTCATAGATTCTACACACTAGCTTGAATAGTCATTTTGTTGCCACTTCTCGCAATGATTTTAGAAATGTTAACTGTTTCTTATGCCATATTTAGCTCAAGTTTTCCAAAGCTCTTTTAAATGCGCACTCCAATATTAGATCCACTATATCTTCCACATCGGTTTGAATTCATCTATCATGTCATCACGCAAGTCTTCCCTTTATAGATTTCTAGGTTGTACTCTTTCCATCTATCCGCTCACTCCCTGCGTTCGACAGAGGAATTACCATTGCACTCTTCTTTCGTATATGAATTGAAATAAATTTTGATATAAACGTTTTTTGAATATTGTACCGCGGGCGTAATGTAAAAAACTATGTTAACTACTGATTCAGAAGAAGACCCAGAAGAAGGCCACTGTAGCAGTTACGTTCCTTGTATCTGTCTTTGTCTACCCATCATCCATGATTGCCATCTTTGGAGATGTTTACTCTTTTCCAACTAAACTGCCTGCTGTTATATTTCTTATTGCAGTATACACACCCTTAGCGAACTTCAGACGCATCTGCACCTTGCTCAGTACTTCAGTATTCCACTTCCTTCCACACTGATCCTTCCAGACGATTGTCTTAAATTTCAATCTGCAGTTCAACATTACTAAATTATAATTTGTTACTATATCTGCTCCTGGGTGTACCTTACAATTCAATATTTGATTTCGTAATCTCTGAGTGACTATGATGTTAGACAACTGGAAACTTCCCGCATCTCCGGGTATTTTCTAAGTAAACCTCCTCCTCCTGCGATTCTTCGAGTATTCGCTATTACTGGCTCAGATTTGTGTATAACGCAGTTAATCTTCCTCCTCTTTCAGTCCTACTGCGAAGCTCACTTTCTTCACTAACCATTTCTTCTCTTTCCTCCCCTACAACCACATTCCAATCCACCATGAATATTAGATTTTCCTCTCGCTTTACACAACGAACTACGCATACGGTTTCTCATACACTTTTTCTGTATCTTTACATTGTGCTTGCGACGTTGGAATGTATATCTGAATTTTCGTTGTGGGCGTTGGTTTGCTGTCGAATCTCATGAAAACAACACTATCACTGAACCGTTCACAGTAGCTCAATCTCTGGCCTATTCATACTGATAAGGAATACTACTCTGCAGCAATGGGTTACTGGGAAGATAATTTTGTTTGGCTATTCCTGTCCAGCCTGTGTCACTGAAACACCCTTCAGGTACACGTTTGGCATTGCAAAACCTTACACTTGCCGTGTAACAAATAATGATAAGTTATACGGAAACTCACAACTTCTAGGCTAGCACTTTTTCTGTATCATTTTCGTTTGACCATCTCGTCGTCCGATCCCTCTACACTTAGCGCCAAATTCAATTCCCTCGCATTGGACTTTCTCTGGGGCACAACGGAATAGTTACTTTGATAATAGAGGGAAATGTCTGGGGATAGGAGAGGGAGGGTTACAAATCTTGAAGAGATCAGGGCTTGACCACGATAAACAGGCTGAGATGGGTGAAGGTTGCTGTAGTTATACAGAGGGAAGAAGCTTGCACAGGATGCCTAGACCAGCATGGAGAGCTCAACAAACCAGTATGGATCGAACCCGAGCAAGAGACTGGGCAATCTCGTGCGCTATCGTCTACGCTATGAGAACATCTTACACTAACTGTATCTGGCGGACCGCTTGAATTCGCGAGCGCAATGGTCTCATTGACTAACTTCAGTGCTAATTAACTCAGAAATGGCGCAACATCGAATTTTTTTCTGAACAATTATTTCTCAGCTCAGCCTACTCTGCAACATCCTTACACACTTTTCAGACTCTTTCTAGCCACACTTTATATATGACGACGTCGCACGTATTGTTGATACTGCTATATCAACATACACAACTTCACTGTAATGTCATATGCGAAAGCGGCCGCAGTTGTCCAGGAATTTCAATATCTTAGTTTTGCTGTAGATTAGCTTTTTGACCGAGTTTTCTGTCATGTATGCGTATGTTACATGTGTTTTACGTATATTGCACATATCTGTACATTATATTTCATCTTATTCTCCAATGTTTTACATCATGCGACTCCAGAGAACATGTTGCATGTAGCCTGTGGCATTCATTGGTGTGGCACGATCTTGACCCCGAAACACGCTGACAGAATAATTGGCTCACTACAGTGCTCATCCTTGATACTTGTTGAAGCATTAAATAACACAAATAAAAAAAACTCGGCTTCATACTTTTAATGTTGTTGTCGTCTTCAGTCCTGAGACTGGTTTGATGCAGCTCTCCATGCTACTCTATCCTGTGCAAGCTTCTTCATCTCCCAGTACCTACTGCAACCTACATCCTTCTGACTCTGCTTAGTGTATTCATCTCTTGGTCTCCCTCTACGATTTTTACCCTCCACACTGCCCTCCAATGCTAAATTTGTGATCCCTTGATGCCTCAAAACATGTCCTACCAACCAATCCCTTCTTCTAGTCAAGTTGTGCCACAAACTTCTCTTCTCCCCAATCCTATTCAATACCTCCTCATTAGTTACGTGATCTACCCACCTTATCTTCAGCATTCTTCTGTAGCACCACATTTCGAAAGCTTCTATTCTCTTCTTGTCCAAACTGGTTATCGTCCATGTTTCACTTACATACATGGCTACACTCCATACAAATACTTTCAGAAACGACTTCCTGACACTTAAATCTATACTCGATGTTAACAAATTTCTCTTCTTCAGAAACGATTTCCTTGCCATTGCCAGTCTACATTTTATATCCTCTCTACTTCATCAGTTATTTTGCTCCCTAAATAGCAAAACTCCTTTACTACTTTAAGTGTCTCATTTCCTAATCTAATCCCCTCAGCATCACCCGATTTAATTTGACTACATTCCATTATCCTCGTTTTGCTTTTGTTGATGTTCATCTTATATCCTCCTTTCAAGACACTGTCCATTCCGTTCAACTGCTCTTCCAAGTCCTTTGCTGTCTCTGACAGAATTACAATGTCATCGGCGAACCTCAAAGTTTTTACTTCTTCTCCATGAATTTTAATACCTACTCCGAGTTTTTCTTTTGTTTCCTTTACTGCTTGCTCAATATACAGATTGAATAACATCGGGGAGAGGCTACAACCCTGTCTCACTGCTTTCCCAACCACTGCTTCCCTTTCATGCCCCTCGACTCTTATAACTGCCATCTGGTTTCTGTACAAATTGTAAATAGCCTTTCGCTCCCTGTATTTTACACCTGCCACCTTCAGAATTTGAAAGAGAGTATTCCAGTTAACGTTGTCAAAAGCTTTCTCTAAGTCTACAAATTCTAGAAACGTAGGTTTGCCTTTTCTTAATCTTTCTTCTAAGATAAGTCGTAAGGTTAGTATTGCCTCACGTGTTCCAACATTTCTACGGAATCCAAACTGATCTTCCCCGAGGTCCGCTTCTACCAGTTTTTCCATTCGTCTGTAAAGAATTCGCGTTAATATTTTGCAGCTGTGACTTATTAAACTGGTAGTTCGGTAATTTTCACATCTGTCAACACCTGCTTTCTTTGGGATTGTAATTATTATATTCTTCTTGAAGTCTGTGGGTATTTCGCCTGTCTCATACATCTTGCTCACCAGATGGTAGAGTTTTGTCATGACTGGCTCTCCCAAGGCCATCAGTAGTTCTAATGGAATGTCGTCTACTCCCGGGGCCCTGTTTCGACTCAGGTCTTTCAGTGCTCTGTCAAACTCTTCACGCAGTATCTTATCTCCCATTTCATATTCATCTACATCCTCTTCCATTTCCATAACATTGTCCTCAAGTACATCGCCCTTGTATAAACCCTCTATATACTCCTTCCACCTTTCTGCCTTCCCTTCTTGCTTAGAACTGGGTTTCCATCTGAGCTCTTGATATTCGTACAAGTGGTTCTCTTCTCTCCAAATGTCTCTTTAATATTCCTGTAGGCAGTATCTATCTTACCCCTAGTGAGACAAGCCTCCACATCCTTACATTTGTCCTCTAGCCATCCCTCCTTAGTCATTTTGCACTTCCTGTCGATCTCATTTTTGAGACGTTTGTATTCCTTTTTGCCTGCTTCATTTACTGCATTTTTATATTTCCCCTTTCATCAATTAAATTAAATATTTCTTCTGTTACCCAAGGATTTCTATTCGCCCTCGTCTTTTTACCTACTTGATCCTCTGCTGCCTTCACGACTTCATCCCTCAGAGCTACCCATTCTTCTTCTACTGTATTTCTTTCCCCCATTCCTGTCAATTGTTCCATTATGCTCTCCCTGAAACTCTCTACAACCTCTGGTTCTTTCAGTTTATCCAGGTCCCATCTCCTTAAATTCCCACCTTTTTGCAGTTTCTTCAGTTTCAATCTGCAGTTCATAACCAATAGATTGTGGTCAGAATCCACATCTGCCCCTGGAAATGTCTTACAATTTAAAACCTGGTTCCTAAATCTCTGTCTTACCATTAAATAATCTATCTGATACCTTTTAGTATCTCCAGGATTCTTCCAGATATACAACCTTCTTTTATGATTCTTGAACCAAGTGTTAGCTATGATTAAGTTATGCTCTGTGCAAAATTCTACAAGGCGGCTTCCTCTTTCATTTCTTCCCCCCAATCCATATTCACCTACTATGTTTCCTTCTCTCCCTTTTCCTACTGACGAATTCCAATCACCCATGACTATTAAATTTTCGTCTCCCTTCACTACCTGAATAATTTCTTTTATCTCGTCATATCTTTCACCAATTTCTTCATCATCTGCAGAGCTAGTTGTCATATAAACTTGTACTACTGTAGTAGGCATGGGCTTTGTGTCTATCTTGGCCACAATAATGCGTTCACTATGCTGTTTGTAGTAGCTAACCTGCACTCCTATTTTTTTATTCTTTATTAAACCTACTCCTGCATTACCCCTATTTGATTTTGTATTTATAACCCTGTAATCACCTGACCAAAAGTCTTGTTCCTCCTGCCTCCGAACTTCACTAACTCCCACTATATCTAATTTTAACCTATCCATTTCCCTTTTTAAATTTTCTTACCTACCTGCCCGATTAAGGGAACTGACATTCCACGCTCCGATCCGTAGAATGCCAGTTTTCTTACTCATGATAACGACGTCCTCCTGAGTAGTCCCCGCCCGGAGATCCGAATGGGGGACTATTTTACCTCCGGAATATTTTACCCAAGAGGACGCCATCATCATTTAATCTTACAGTAAAGCTGCATGTCCTCGGGAAAAATTACGGCTGTAGTTTCCCCTTGCTTTCAGCCGTTCGCAGTACCAGCACAGCAAGGCCGTTTTGGTTAATGTTGCAAGGCCAGATCAGTCAATCATCCAGACTGTTGCCCCTGCAACTACTGAAAAGGCTGCTGCCCCTCTTCAGGAACCACATGTTTGTCTGGCCTCTCAACAGATACCCCTCCGTTGTGGTTGCACCTACGGTACGGCCATGTGTATCACTGAGGCACGCAAGCCTCCCCACCAACGGCAAGGTCCATGGTTCATGGGATGGGTACTTTTAATGTCAACCAAATATCATAAACACCGAAAGGTTAATTTCGAAGATTTTTACACTTCACCCCACCGCTACGAATAGTACGAGTATCTTACTCTCATAGTATTTTTACACAAATAATGATAATGTATGCACCAACTTTGGTTGAAATTACTCTATAAGAAGGCACTCGTAGATCGATTTCAATCAATTTTTCACAGATGACAAGTGATACGTGTGCAAAACTATGTAAAAGCTACTTGAGGTGTTAAAGAGGTATGCTGGTTAGATATTGTATTTCTGGTATTGTAAAGGATGGAGCATGCCTTGAAGTGGCGTTATGTAATGGTACGTGGCAGGGTGCAGTATTTCGGTTTTTGGCGAGTGTTTGTATAATGTCTTGAGCTGTTATTGGTGTATTTAGTCCTATTCGTGGAGTGCTGTGCAACTATTGGAAGTTTGGTGCGATAGATGGGAGAGCTATGTTTTTACGTTCATACACGAAGGGAACCATCGAGTGATCAAAGTTGGTATCATGTGTGACGGCGAATAAGTCGTCTCTAGGCTCTGAAGCGATTGCTTTGCTGAGGACGCCAGGAAGTGATTTGTTATTACGTAAGATGGGTACGTAGGGGTGGGCTTGTTTCTGGAAAGCCTATGGAATGCTTTTCAGTGCTTCCTAGAATTAAAATGTTTTTCGTTTAGTTTAATGCATGTCATGTGTCACTCCCAACGTCGCTTAGGTTCTAAGTAACTGTGAACAAGCTGCTGGAGCTGTCGGTGGCGAGTTGGAATGTCCTGGTCTCGAAGGTATTCTCTATAGGCACCACGTAACTCCAGGAATAAGGCAAGAGCACATGGAGGGAAAGTGCGACGGTCATAGTAGATAGTGGGACGGGGATATGACTGAAACTGCATCGGAGATGGTGTGTTGTAGGAAATCAGCGTCCTGCTGATTTTCACGATTCAAGTGATTGCTTTCGATTAGGGTATGCATTTGAGCATGGTAGGCATTCCTGGATTTGTATGGATGGATGTTTAAGAGTTAGTTAGAGTCGGTTTGGTACATGGTACGAGCTAGGTAGGAGATTACTCCCCAGTAGATATAGAACTGCTCCTCAGGAGTTTATAGGATGTAAATGGCATCGGCAGTGTATTTGTGTCAAGACAAAGTTAGGCAGGGACGTGGATTTCGCAGCCATTAAAGGTGTTATAAAGTAACGCCCCTACTGTTTTTAGGTAGGTGTGCGGGAGTGCAGGTTCAGGTCAGCAGCTATTATGTATGTGGTATAGTTTACACGTACGAGGGTTAGGAAATCATAAGAGGTGGAAGAGTTAGGGTGGAATTCATATCTTTCACAAATCTTGTAAATTTTAGCTCCCCGCTACGTTATCTGTCTATGAGAAGTTTAATGTAATAAATTAATTTAGCGATTTAGATAATAGTTTTCATTATTTGTGTATACAGGTTGCTCTAAGATTCCCGTTACAGTCTTCTGGGACTTGTAAAGAGGACTGTGTAGGTAATATTCTTAAGTGGAACTCTTAAGTGGAACGATGCCACAACCGTTGGAAAAAATTTGTTGGTAATGCGACCACTTTTACAATTAATTTATTGACTATGACCCAGTGAATCACTTATTTTATAATTCCACTCGTTAATAACCAAAGAAACCATAATGTGACATAATCAGTTTTCACAAACATCATTGTTTACAGTTAAACCGTTTTTGTCCTTTTCAGAGAAGGGTTATCATTTTGGTACACTCCAAGTAAGGTTTGTGTGCGACCACTAAGTTCGGTGCCCACATTGTACCTACGAGAAATGTTGTGGTACACATGCCCTGTCATACTTGGTTGCAGTTTCTTCTTGGAGCTCCACAGTCTCGCTTGCTGTCAGTGGAGCTACCCCTTTCTCGAAGCCGTTGCGTAACTGGCGAAAAGGGTTTGCGATGGAGTCGGACATTGTGGATAACGATCTTGATAAAGTTGACGAGTAGCTTTACCGGTATCGCAGGCTCCACTATACGGAAGGATCACGTCAGTGAGTTCTGCAAAAGTGTTCTCAACTATGTTGCTCAAACACTCACAGACACATGAATGAGGATAGGTCAGAGACGTAGGACAGCCGTCAAATGACGTCAGCTGATATGACGTAAGCAACCATCAACATGGCTACTCTGTTTGATACGTACCTAGAAAACATGTTTTCAGATGGCTGTAGCACGGAAACGATGCGTTCCTTGACATGGGTTCCAATCAAGAATATTGTCTATTTAGTCCCCTCTAGAAGTCCTAGAATTTTATAAGGGTAATTTTAGAGCATCCAGTACAAATTACCATCTCAACATCAAACAAGCCTTGTGGCCACGGATACTGAGGTGACAATAGTCACAGGATAGAGACATGCACATACACAGATGACGGCAGCGTCGCGTACACAAGGTACAAAAGGGCAGTGCATTCACGGAGCTGTCATTTGTGCTCAGGTGAGTCATGTGAAGAGGTTGCCGAAATCATGATAGCCACACGATGCGAAGTAACAGACTTTGAACGAGGAATGATAGTCGGAGCTAGACGCGTGGGACATTCGATTTCGGAAATCGTTAACGAGTTCACTATTTCGAGATAGACTGTGACAAGAGTGTGCCAAGAACACCAGATTTCAGGCATTGCCTCTCACCTTCACTTAACGACCGAGAGAAGCAGCATTTGCGTAGAGTTGTCTGTGCTAACAGACAAGCAACACTGACAAGGGGAGGCCGCCAATTGTGAAATTCAGATTCGATTCATACTGCGCATAATAAAAGCTCATGGCCAGAGGTGTAATGTGGCAAAGCACCAAGATGCACTTCTCAGCCCTTGTCGAGAAAATCGACATTTAAAAGAAACCGTTGCGGTGAAATACTCTCTACGATTAATAATTTTCTACAGCGTCGTGGCGCAGCGGTAAGCCCTCGGGTTCGTAATGCGAAGGTCGCTGGATCGAATCTCGGGCCATGCAACGTTTTTTTATTATTAGTTTTTTGTAATTCAAACATATATATATATATATATATATATATATATATATATATATATATATATAAACTATTAATGAATTGCTTATGCATGTTGGTGAAGGCGGATCGCTCTCCAATTGTACCGCCTACATTTTTCCGTTTGTTTAACAGGGTGTACCAAAGCTCTCACGTCCGCACTGATTTTCGACGATGTTATAAGTTGCGCTAGGGACCGCATCTACCTTCTTTCGAAGTTAGCAGGGAATTACGCTGTTATGCGGCGGCTCGTTTCGGCCCATTCAACATCTGTCCTTCAAGTGTAACGAGCGAGTAACGATTTCATACCTGCCACGGCAAATTTGTGTTCGTGGGGTTTCTATTCTAATTCGAACGTTTGACTTAACGCTATACGTATTCGTTTCGGAATATCGTTTCTGCGTCTTCCGTTAACTATACGTGGTTAACATTATGAAGACAATTAATAACATTCGTGAAATACAACTTTGTTTGCGGAAAAACATAATGATGTTCGAAGTCACCAGTTTTTCCACGACAAACGACTTTCAACAAATTATTATATGCATAATTGTTGCAACTGATTGCCGGGAATTATATATATATATATATATATATATATATATATATATATAAATAATAGAACATCTGGCGAAGATGGCATTGTTGCAGAGCTATTAAAAAACCTAGGACCAAAGACGTTGCAAGAGCTCACAAAAATAATAACAAAAATATGGGAAACAGAAAAATTACCAGAGGAGTGGAAATGTGCCCTTATTCACCCGTTACATAAAAAAGGAGACAGAACAAATGTCAATAACTACAGGGGAATCTCACTTTTACAAGTCACCTACAAAATTCTCTCAACATGCCTGCTGAAAAGAACACAAGAGCAGCTGGAATGCCACATTGGTGAAATCTCTGAACCTTTTCTAATAAAAACTGGAGTACGTCAAGGTGACGGGCTATCTCCACTTTTGTTTAATATAGTCCTGGATAAAGTCATTAAGGAATGGGAAAAAGAATTAAAAAATCAATCCTGCTGGAAACCAATCCATCTTGGTAGAACCAAAGACAACGTGGAGATATCTTGTTTAGCATTCGCGGACGACTTGGCCATACTTGCAGATGATGAAGAAATCGCCACCAAACAAATAGAGATCCTTAAGGAATGCGCGGATAAAGTAGGTTTACAAATTTCGTTTCAAAAGACAGAATTTTTCTGTACGAAATTCCATATACACAGTTTGAACACAAAATATGGAAAAATAAATAGAGTAAAACATTTTAAATACCTAGGTGAAATTTTGGAGCCAACCGGAGGAGAGAAAGTTGCACAGAAGATCAGACAACAGAAAATGAAGAGAGCATATGGTATGACACATGAAATATACAATAAAAAATGCATCTCCTCGAACACAAAAATCAGACACTACTGCGCAGTAATTAAGCCAGCAGCACTATATGCTAGTGAAACGCTCACACCCCACACAAAATGTGATTTAGAAAAAATACTAAAAGAAGAACGAAAAATTATGAGAAAGATTTTAGGTCCAAAATTAACAGAAGAAGGATACCGGATACAATCAAGAAGAACCACAGAAACTATATCAAACCTGGCAGCAGACATAAGAAGGCGAAGATTAAAATTTTATGGACATGTCACTAGACTTCCCCCCACACGACTCACTAACAGAATTCTCACTTACATAGAAAAAGTCAAATCAACAACACCATGGATTAGCCAAGTAAAATTAGATTTAGAAAAAGCAAATATTGAACTTAAAGATGTCAAGATAGAAAAACTTTTAGAAATAAGGTGGAAAAGTGGAATGTATTGTCGGAGAAGGAAGCACTAAAGAGACCAGGAACAAAATGGACAGAAGAAAGAAAAAGAAAACATGGAGAACGAATGAAAGAAGTATGGAAGAAACGACGTCAGAAAGCTTTGCGTGATCCTTCTGGGTCCATTCGCGATAAGTAAGTAGTATATATATATATATATATATATATATATATATATATATATATATATATATATGTGTGTGTGTGTGTGTGTGTGTGTGTGTGTACGCACACATTTAAATTACAAAAAACAAATACAAAAAAAAGAAGGGTTGCATGGCGCGAGATTCGATCCGGCAACCTTCGCATTACGAACCCGAGCGCTTACCGCTGCGCCACGACGCTGTAGAGAATTATTAATCGTAGAGAGTATTTCACCGCAACGGTTTCTTTTAACTGTCGATTTTCTCGACAACGGCTGAGAAGTGCATCTTAGTGCTTTGCCACATTACACCTCTGGCCATGAGCTTTTATTATGCGCAGTATGAATCGAATCTGAATTTCACAATTGGCGGCCTCCCCTTGTGAGTGTCAATATGGGACGTACGACGAACGTATCGGTTAGGACATTTCGGGCGAAATCCGCGTGGGGTGTGGCAGCAGATGACAGACGAGAGTGGCTTTGCTAACAGCACGACATCGCCAGCAGCACCTTTCCTAGGATCGTGACGTATCAGTAGAACTGAAAATTGTGGCCTGGTCAGATACGTCCTGATCTCAGTCGGTACGAGCTGATGATAGGGTTCGAGTGTGGCGTAGACCCCACTAAGCCATGGATTCACATTGTCGGCGAAGCACTGTGCAGGCTTCTGGTGGCTCCACAATGGTGTGGGCTGTGTTTACATGGCATGGACTGTGTCTTCGGTTATGTTCTGCTAGTTGGAGTTGATTTGCTGCCATTCACGGACCCGTGTTCCGAAACAATGATGGAATTTGTGTGGATGACAACGCGCCATGTTACTAGGCCACAATTGTTCGCGACTGGTTTGAAGAACAATCCCGAAACTTCGAGCAAATGATTTGGCCTCTCCGACACCAACCCTATTGACCATTTATGGGATATGATAGAGATGTCAGTTCGTGCACAAGATCCTGCACCACCAACACTTTCACCATTACGGACGGCTGTACAGTCAGCATGGCTCAACGTTTCTACAGGAAACTTCTAACGACTTTCTGAGCCCATGCCACCTCGAGTTGCTGCACTACATCGTGCAAAAGGAGGTAGCATTCCACATCAGTTCCACATGAAAGGTATTCCATGAATTTTGTCACCTCAGTATAATGTCAGAAACTATTCCCTCGATTTGTATACGGCTTTCAATGTACGACTGATACAGAGAGTTTTATATATCTAATTTATAATCACTATACCAGACAAGTCCTCTAGCCATGGATACTTAATACGTCCCATACCAAACCATCACATGTCGCTACAGTTTATATACACTACCGGCCATTAAAATTGCTACACCACGAAGATGACGTGCTACAGACGCGAAATTTAACCCACAGGAAGAAGATGCTGTGATATGCAAATGATTAGGTTTCCACAGCATTGACACAAAGTTGGCGTCGGTGGCGACACCTATAACGTGCTGACTTGCGGAAAGTTTCTAGCCGATTTCTCATACACAAACAGCAGTTGACCGGCGTTGCCTGGTGAAACGGTGTTGTGATGCCTCGTGTAAGGAGGAGAAATGCGTACCATCACGCTTCCGACTTTGGTAAACGTCGGATTGTAGCCTATCGCGATTGCGGTTTATCGTATCGCGACATTGCTGCTCGCGTTAATCGAGATCCAATGACTGTTAGCAGAAGATGAAATCTGTGGGTTCAGGATGGTAATACGGAACGCCGTGCTGGATCCCAACGGCCTCGTATCACTAGCAGTCGAGATGACAGGAATATCCGCATGGCTGTAACGGGTCGTGCAGCTACGTCTCGATCACTGAGTCAACAGATGGGGACCTTTGCAAGACAACAACCATCTGCACGAACAGTTCGAAGACGTTTGCAGCAGGATTGACTATCAACTCAGAGACCATGGCTACGGTTACCCTTGACGCTGCATCACAGACAGGAGCGCCTGCGATGGTGTACTCAACGACGAACCTGGGTACACCAATGGCACTTTTACGGATGAATCCAGGTTCTGTTTGCAGCATCACGATCGTCGCATCCGTGTTTGGCGACACCGCGGTGAACGGACATTGGAAGCGTGTATTCGTCATCTCCATACTGACGTATCACCCGGCGTGATGGTATGGGGTGCCATTGGTTACACGTCTCGGTCTCCTCTTGTTCACATTCACGGCACTTTGAACACTAGACGTTACATTTCAGATGTGTTACGACCCGTGGCTCTACCCTTCTTTCGATCCCTGCGAAACCCTACATTACAGCAGGACAATGCAGGACCGCATGTTGCAGGTCCTGTGCGGGCCTTTCTGGATACGGAAAATGTTCGACTGCTGCTCTGGCCAGCACATTCTTCAGATCTCTCACCAATTGAAAACGTCTGGTCAATAGTGGCCGAGCAACTGGCTCGTCACAATACGCCAGTCACTACTCTTGATGAACTGTGATATCGTGTTGAAGCTGCATGGGCAGTTGTACCTGTACACGCAACCTAAGCTCTGTTTGACTCAATGCCCAGGCGTATCAAGGCCGTTATTACGGCCAGAGGTGGTTGTTCTGGGTACTGATTTCTCAGGATCTATGCACCCAAATTGCATGAAAATGTAATCACATGTCAGTTCTAGTATAATATATTTGTCCAATGAATACCCGCTTATCATCTGCATTTCTTCTTGGTGTAGCAATTATAATGGCCAGTAGTGTATATAACCAACGGTCACGAAAGACTACGTCCGAACATAAAGCAGGTTTATTCCACGAAACACGAGCTACCTTCAGCAACTGCATGCTGTAGCACAGATATAGCTGCAGCGGGGAGAACCACACGTACCGGCGGCGCCAGCGCACGTGTGTGTGTGTGTCTGTGTCACCTCTGCTGCGCCACTGTAGGCCCGCCGCTGCAGCCGGAAGCGCCCACACGGGCCGGCAAACAGCGTGGCACGCGGCGCAGTGGAGCGGGTTGCAGGCTGCAGGCGGATGTTAGGCAGGCAGGCAGGCATTCGGTAACGAGCAAACTCGTTAATGAGAGGCGCCGGGCCGGCTACGGCTGGCGGCCACTGCTGGCGGCTCGTTAGCGCTTCGATGGCCGCCCGCGCCGTGGCTGCGGTCTGCCCGTTGTTAGCGTCTTGCTGACGGCCACGACAGTTGGCGCTCCCCGGCGAGGGGCAGATGGCCGACGCCGCGCAGTTTCCCGCCGACCAGCGAGGGGGACGGGTTACGAGGCTCCTTTCTTCTCCCTACAATGAGTCATTGTTCTTTCTCTACCTCTGCGATTCGTCTACACTCCCTGACTGAGGCAATTTCAGTGAAGCAACGCTGCAATCTACAGTCTCTTCATTCGTTTCCGCAACTGAGCTCCACTCATGGCATCACCATACTTTGTGGTCAATCTTTCGACTGCACTCTTTCCGAGAGCCAACTGCACATCAAACTCTTCAGTTGTGTACATGTAATAGGCAGCTGAAATAAAAGGCCAGAGAGGTAATTCAGTTTAAAGAACAGCCTAGATTCGCAATAATATTTTGTTAATGACAGGTTTCGAATTCACGTCTCATCTTCAGAAAGTCAGCACCATCTGGCTGCTGCTGGCGGGTTCTCAGATGCTCACGCCTCAACACTATGGCAAGTACTTTATGATCGTCTTCCCGCCTCAGCATCCGAGAACCCGCAAGCGTCAGCCATATTGTGCTCATTTTCTAAAAATGTCTTCTACATGAAGTCGAAACCGGTCGTTAGAAAAATGTTATTGCGATATAGACTGTTGTTGTAACCCAGTTGTATCACCAGATCGTTATTACTCTTGTGGACAATCCGCGCGAGGTGGCGCAGTGGTTAGCACACTGGACTCGCATTCGGGAGGACGACGGTTCAAACCCGTCTTCGGCCATCCTGATTTAGGTTTTCCGTGATTTCCCTAAATCGCTTCAGACAAATGACGGGATGCTTCCTTTGAAAGGGCACGGTCGATTTATTTCCCCATCCTTCTGCTTGGATCTTTGGGCGTCGGTTGTGTCTTGAGCGCCATTGGTGTGTTCTGGCGGAGAGAGAATGGGTCGCTGGAGAAAGGTCAATGCAGTACGAGCCTAGCAAGTGCCTCGCGACGTTGTCGTCGATTTTTGGCCGGCGCAGGAAGTACTTGTAGTGTGTTGTGAACCAGCCGGGTAGCCTAGGTGCTTGGGGGCCGTTGATTACTGTGGCTTTATGGACCTGGCTCAGTTATCTGCCAACTGGACAATTTACGCTGGGAGATGTAGACTCGTGAAAATGTTTTAAGGTGGTTTGCCGGTGCTTACTCGTTTTATTTGAACATGTTTGTTGGCCACTCTAACTGCAGGTGTGTTTACCCTGAAGTTGTTTTAATTGCAGTTAGGTCTTTGCCCCTAAATTCTGAATTCCTTTTCATGCTTTATTGCATGGGCCAGTGTTACGATCCGTTAAGTTCAGTGTGGTACTGAATAGTAATTCTTCTGCACCAGGGCTTGGGTTCCTTCACTGGCACTGTTCCCTTTAAAATCTGTGATCATTGTGGCTGTTTGATGTTTTACCCTCTCTCGATACTGTCATTTAGTCTGTTCCAGGCAGCACTGTGAACTGCCGAGCACTGGTCGTATTCGACAGTTTTGTTAACCCATCAGATAGAAACTGAATTTCTCTTCATCGTCCGTCATACTTACTGTGCTGCATCGAATTAACTAAAGCCTGCGGTGAGATACAGTGTTCCGGCTGACATGAAATACTTATCATCTGATTTTTCGAAAAATATAAGGTTTAAAAATTAGATTTTTGCACATCTTACACACTAGTATCAGCACTCGCGAAAGAACGGAATTTATTTGGTTATACATCACACATAATGCGCAGCATCAAGTTAAGTAAAACGTTGCACAAAATTTTAAATAGTTGGCAGAGGTAAAAACGCATTGTGTAAATTTTCCGTTTGTTTGATTTCAGCTTATACAGGGTGAGTCACCTAACGTTCCCGCTGGATATATTTCGTAAACCACATCAAATACTGACGAACCGATTCCACAGACCGAACGTGAGGAGAGGGGCTAGTGTAATTGTTTAATACAAACCATACAAAAATGCACGGAACTATGTTTTTAGCACAAACCTACGTTTTTTTTAAATGGAACCACGTTAGTTTTGTTAGCACATCTGAACATATAAACAAATACGTAATCAGTGCCGTTTGTTGCATTGTAAAAGTTTAATTACATCCGGAGATATTGTAACCTAAAGTTGACGCTTGAGTACCACTCCTCCGCTGTTCGATCGTGTGTATCGGAGAGCACTGCAACATACATCGCGTTTCTACAGAATGATCTGCCAACGTTGCTCGAAAATGTCCCACTGGAAACGCGTCGACGTATGTCGTATCAGCATGATGGTGCACCTGCACATTCCGCAATTAACACTAGGCTGACCCTTGATAGGATGTTCGACGGGCGTTTCATACGACGTGGAGGACGCATAAATTGGCCAGCCCGTTCTCCTGATCTTACACCTCTGGACTTCTTTCTGTGGGGTACATTAAAGGAGAATGTGTACCGTGGTGTGCCTAGAGCCCCAGAGGATATGAAACAACGTATTGTGGCAGCCTGCAGCGACATTACACCAGATGTACTGCGGCGTGTACGACATTCATTGCGCCAGAGATTGCATCTGTGTGCAGCAAATGATGGCCACCAAATTGAACATCTATTGGCCTGACATGTCGGGACATACTCTGTTCCAGTCCGTAATTGAAAACGGAAACCACGTGTGTACGTGTACCTCACCCCTCATGGTAATGTACATGTGCGTCAGTGAAAAAGACCAATAAAAAGGTGTTAGCATGTGGACGTAATGTGCTTTCCAGTCTCTTCTGTACCTAAGGTCTATCACCGTTCCCTTTGGATCCCTACGTAATTCGGTGCTCTCCGATACACACGATCGAACAGCGGAGGAGTGGTACTCAAGCGTCAACTTTAGGTTACAATATCTCCGGATGTAATTAACATTTTACAATGCAACAAACGGCACTGATTACGTATTTGTTTATATGTTCAGATGTACTAACAAAACTAACGTGGTTCCATTTAAAAAAATCGTAGGTTTGTGTTAAAAAAAATACTTCCGTGCATTTTTGTATGGTTTGTATTAAACAATTACACTAGCCCCTCTCCTCACGTTCGGTCTGTGGAGTCGGTTCGTCAGTATTTGATGTGGCTTACGAAATATATCCAGCGGTAACGTTAGATGACTCACCCTGTATAGTGCAATGAATGAAACGTATACGCGATATCTAAATTTAATTTATAATTGAGAGCAGAAAGATATCTCGCTTCGTTCTCGAGTTATTGGGTTTTATTTTCGACGGACGGACGGCTGCGATGTGCCCAGTTCCGTCCATGCTGACATGCTGGTTGCTTTGAAATACTTATCATCCGGTTTTGAGAAAACTATAAGGTAAAAAAGTTTGATTTTTACACAACATACGATCTAATATATTCGTTTGATAAAGGACTTAATTTATTTTCGTTATATGCCATCAAATTGAGTATAAAGTTGCGGGAAATTTTAAAAATTTAAAAGTTAAAAATTTGAAGGAGTAAGAACTAATTGCGTAACCTTTGCATATTATTGATTCGTAGCTCATACATTGCGGTGAATGAAATATGAATGCAACATAGATATTTTATTTGAAACTGAGAACAGAAGGATATCTCATTTCGTTCTCTAGCTATTGGGTTTTATATCCGAAGGACGGTTGCATGAGATGCTCACACTCACACCCTTGCGCAACGTGGATCATGGGGGTCATAAAAATCGTCATATCTCATAAATGATTCAAGACATCGAAACGAGGTTTTCTGTAAATGATAACAGCAATGAGGAACATGTGTTGAATGACAAATATTCGAAACTTTTTCATTCACCGAAATATGAAAGTAAGTCGTTCGGAGCAGTGAGAAGTCAGTGGTTCAGGACGTATTCAAACGTCCTTAGCGCTGTAGGAAAATCCAAACGGCGTGCGTATGCACAACCACAGCACCTGGGGAACGGCATAGCAGGACATGTATACACAGTGAAGAACTACTTACTGTACTCATGAAAAGATGAACAAAACTCAAGTTCAGTAACTGTGAGTTTGTAAGAAAGGAACTTCGGTGTCAAGGCTACATTATAACTCCTTCAAGTGTCTTACCCAAATGGGATAGAACACAGGCTATAGCCGAGGGTCCAGTACAAAAAAAGGATAGAAGACCAAATCTTTTCCAGGGCTGTGTTCTTTCTATCGCAAATTTGTTGTGAAGCAATGCTTCAATTCCCCACATCTGAGTGCTGAAGAAAAATGCTACATGTATTTGGACTACGGTCTGCAGTGAGGACTGTTGTAAGATCAAGGAAAGTCTTTCTAGTAGCAAGCTGTTGCTCTACCCAGACCTGACTGACAGTAACAATTACGGAATTGAAATAGCTGCATCACAGATCACAAAGGTAAATGGTAGAGATCACGTTGAGAGTGTTGCATTTGCTAGAAATATGCTGTCAAAACAAAAAAAAAACAAAAAATCTTGCACAGTATCTGAGAAAGACTTACCTGCTGCAGTTCAGAAACCACCTTCTACAACACAAGAAAGCGTTGCATATTTGGGGCGGTAAGTAATTTAGTATATAAAGCTTCGCCGTTTACAAGTGCCTGAAAACTATTTTTGTGGTCAGTCAAAAAGCGACTGAGAACATACTGACCATAATTTCCAGTCTGGTAGTACACATTATTCTTGCGCTCACTGAAAGAAAACGTTCCTACTTGCTATTTACTGAACGGGATCAGGAACGATGACTATTATAAATAAAAGTTTTGCAATCTAACTGATAGATATATTCAGTAAAACTTCAAATGCATAAACATAATAATATTCCTGATGATAATAATAATGTACCTATTGGAAACAGAAGTATTAGTAGTTCATACGTGAGCTCTCCGCCAAGTTCCAAGTAAAATGGTTTGTCGCCCTGAATCCTAAAAATCAAAGTTAATTGCTCGCCCTAAAAGTGGACAATAATCTCATCACTTGCCACGTGGTTATGTCAGCATTACACACAAACAGTAACTTCTGCGAAAACTGAGCCTCCAGGACGGTGTACAGTCTTCGCAAGCTCATTCCTACTTTTACAGAAAATATTTTTGGTGTCAGCCTGGCTTGACGTGATCCGAGATACAACATATGCTGGTGGGTGACTGAATGGACAGACTGGTAGCTCAGTGTGAAGCGTCTCATTTCACTACCTCTCTTGCCGTATTTATACGTGGTCACACCAGACCACCGAACGGAACATCAGCTGCCAACCACTCTAGGCTTAGGTAACAGCACCTAAATGGCGCTTTTCTTGGAGACTTATTAATTAGTATCTCTGTCGTTTAACAATTTAGAATGTTCTTAATTTTTATATGAATGGAGTTATTTTGCCACAGTTAATGAAAAAGTGTTAGCTCAACTGCATTTAAAATTTACCTGCTAGAATTTCTAGAATAGAACCAACAGTAGAACATGTCTGAACTGCCCTTTTAAGATTACTTGTAATGATTGTTATTTACACTAAAATCTTGGAGTGCTATAATTTGAACTTCCTATAACAAATGCAATTCATACTTAATCTATTATGAATAGTGACGATTTCGTTCCAAATTTAGTTTTTAGTGAATAACTTGCAAACTAATAGAGGTATTTTAATGGAGTCATATAGTTAACGTTTTTAGATCAAACTGAGGCTAAATACGAATTTTCATCATTCTGAGTCTAATATTTAGCGCCTTCAAATTTTCGTAAAAGCGCCGATTGTTATCAAAATATTGCTCCCATCAAGTTGAAACTTGTAACTTCTCATTGTGACATATATTTGCACAATCTGAACAGCTTTTAGGTTTCTGGCTGCATTATTAAGCTCCCCTTTTTTCCTTAAAATAATATATTTAGCAAAACATAATCATTAGATAATTCTGAGACTTCACAATGTTATCATTAATATACTGGAGTATACATTGACAAAGTTTCGAAAAGTTATTTTTATTTTTCATTTCACTCTTAGATTATTGTGCTATACACAGACGCTTCATGATGTCGTGGTGCTAGTAGTAGCGAACTAAGTCCCAGCACACTCGCTCGCCTTTGTATCACTCACAATGATACAGCGCTTTTTTGCCACACATACCACAAAGCACTCAACTACCTCAAGGCATATAAGCTGCTAAATGGGGAATTAAAAGGATGGGCTGTGTTCCTGAAACAGTTTGATTACAACACTAAGCATATCAAGAACACTGATAGCTAAGTGGCTGGATGGCTTTTATAGGTTACTAACTGGTTAAAAAGAAGGTGAACGACGAGGATGGGGAAGAGAGGGAGTTTAGTATGATGTAAATCAAAGGTCTACTCAATGAAAGGATCATTAAAGGTGTATACGAATTATACACTGACAGCAGAATTGTGATAAGGCTGTCAGGTTAGTAATGAGACATTTAGGCAGGAGAGGCAATGAGAAACAAAATAAATATTAAAGGTTGTCTAAAGGAATTTTTTCAGATGGAAAAATGGGGCTAATGAGGAATGGAAGTTGTACTTCCCTGAAGATTATATAGAAAACTGAACTGACTACATTCATCGAAGTTAAGGCCCTTATGTCCACATGAATGCATTAAGACCCTTCAAGATATGGTAACCTTACACATCGTGTACAGAATAGAAAATTCCTTCAAGGCCTGTCATGATGATGATGTCTCTTTTGTGGGGCGCTAAACTGCCTAGTCATTAGCGACCGTACAATGCCCCAATTTTCACACAGTCCAATGTTTTTCGCATTCTTGTCTAACAGCTGTCACGAATGATGATAATGATGATGATGATGAAATGATAAGGACAACACAAACACGCAGTTTCCGAGTAGAGAAAATCACCAACTCGGCTGGGAATCTAACCCACGACCCCATGATCCAGAGGCAGCAATGCTGACTACTAGACCACGAGCTGCGGACTTTCAAGGTTGTGATAAATGCACAGCCCCAAGTCAAGGATAGTATGTGCAGAGCACTGTGCCACAGAAGGTCAGCATTTTAGTGGTATCTGACGTATTTGGCCCATTGCCAACAATTAGGGAAGGCTATAAATATATTTTTGTGGCATTGAATTTTTTTACTAAGTTTGTTAGATTGTATTCTATTAAGAAGGCAAGCAGCAGAACTTCTATAGCACAGGATAACTTCTGTAAGCTAGGAGCTCCTGAGGGTGTACTCTGAAATATTGGAGTACAGTTCTCATTCAGAGACTGGTATGAGTTGACTGAACACCAAAATATCAGGCTTTCTGTATATCACCTTACCAGCAATCTTGCTGCGAAGAATTTGCGAGAGACTGGTAGGCTCTGCAGAATTTACTTTTGTCCCAAACACTTCTTAGGTACAACATTTAAAAAATTTTGAAATTTTAATGACCTGTGTGAAGCATAGCCCCACAGGATTTGGACTAACGGAAATATACTTTAACACAAAGGCACCTAATCTTATAGCAGAGAATGAAGAGTGTCCACCAGTGAAAGTCATTGTATCAGGAAAGAAAAGGGTTGGAAAAGCATGTTATGAAGGAAAGAGCTGCAGAATGCTAGTAAAAAGACAATTTGAAAGTAAAGTGACTACGTTTTACGTTGGAGACCAAGTAATAGTTAACTCTACAGAAAATTGATGTGAATTGCATGACGAAATGAAGAAATTTTTTGAACCATGTGATGGACCTTATGAGATAGTGGATATACCTCATCCTAATGCCTAATGCTTAACACATCCTCAGCCCAAGAAATAGGTTTAAGAAATATTTGTGACTCACAGATACATAAAAACTGAGAACATGATGAAATTGCTGAGGTTGGATGGAGTGTGTACAACTGGTTGTCAGTGTATATTCTTTACGTCTGCATTTGCCTAATTTTAGGCTTTTGTTGACATTGGTTTGCTGCATTTGGTAATATTTACTGAAGAATTTTGGGAGGTACTGTTTATTGTTGTTATAATTTTAAGGATGATGATTATGTGTTTGTTCAGCTGTTAAGTAAAAGGTATGCTAATAAGTGAGAAGTGCAGACAGGAAGGTGGTAACAGAATGCAGACAACTTACAAAAGCCTCGTTCAACAAATACTTGTATATTATTCATTAGTGCCACTCAATACCGGATATGATTGATGTTGTTGTTGTGGTCTTCAATCCTGAGACTGGTTTGATGCAGCTCTCCATGCTAATCTATCCTGTGCAAGCTCCTTCATCTCCCAGTACCTACTGCAACCTACATCCTTCTGAATCTGCTTAGTGTATTCATCTCTTGGTCTCCCTCTACGATTTTTACACTCCACACTGCCCTCCAATGCTAAATTTGTGATCCCTTGATGCCTCAGGACATTTCCTACCAACCCATCCCTTCTTCTAGTCAAGTTGTGCCACAAACTTCTCTTCTCCCCAATCCTATTCAATACCTCCCATTAGTTATATGATGAACCCATCTAATCTTCAGCATTCTTCAGTAGCACCACATTTCGAAAGCTTCTATTCTCTTCTTGTCCAAAATATTTATTGTCCATGTTTCACTTCCATACATGGCTACACTCCATACAAATACTTTCAGAAACGACTTCCTGACACTTAAATCTATACTAGAAGTTAACAAATTTCTCTTCTTCAGAAACGCTTTCCTTGCCATAGCCAGTCTACATTTTATATCCTCTCTACTTCGAGCATCATCAGTTATTTTGCTCCCCAAATAGCAGAACTCTTTTACTACTTTAAGTGTCTCATTTCCTAATCTAATTCCCTCAGCATCACCCGACTTAATTCGACTACATTCCATTATCCTTGTTTTGCTTTTGTTGATGTTCATCTTATATCCTCCTTTCAAGACACTCTCCATTCCGTTCAACTGCTCTTCCAAGTCGTTTCCTGTCTCTGACAGAATTACAATGTCATCGGCGAACCTCAAAGTTTTTATTTCTTCTCCCTGGACTTTAATACCTACTCCAAATTTTTCTTTTGTTTCCTTTACTGCTTGCTCAATATAGAGATTGAATAACATGGGGAGAGGCTACAACCCTGTCTCACTCCCTTCCCAATCACTGCTTCCCTTTCATGCTCCTCTACTCTTATAACTGCCATTTGGTTTCTATATAAATTGTAAATAGCCTTTCGCTCCCTATATTTTACCCCTGCCGCCTTTAGAATTTGAAAGAGAGTATTCCAGTCAACACTGTCAAAAGCTTTCTCTAAGTCTGCAAATGCTAGAAACGTAGGTTTGCCTTTCCTTAATCTTCCTTCTAAGATAAGTCGTAAGGTCAGTATTGCCTCACGTGTTCCAACATTTCTACGGAATCCGAACTGATCTTCCCCGAGGTCGGCTTCTACCAGATTTTCCATTCGTCTGTAAACAATTCGCGTTAGTATTTTGCAGCTGTGACTTATTAAACTGATAGTTCGGTAATTTTCACATCTGTCAACGCCTGCTTTCTTTGGGATTGGAATTATTATATTCTTCTTGAAGTCTGAGGGAATTTCGCCTGTCTCGAAAATCTTGCTCACCAGATGGTAGAGTTTTGTCAGGACTGGCTGTCCCAAGGCTGTCAGTAGTTCTAATGGAATGTTGTCTACTCCCGGGGCCTTGTTTCGACTCTGGTCTTTCAGTGCTCTGTCAAACTCTTCACGCAGTATCGTATCTCCCATTTCATCTTCATCTACATCCTCTTCCATTTCCATAATATTGCCCTCAAGTACATCGCCCTTGTATAGACCCTCTACATACTCCTTCCACCTTTCTGCTTTCCCCTCCTTGCTTAGAACTGGGTTTCCATCTGAGCTCTTGATATTCATACAAGTGGCTCTCTTTTCTCCAAAGGTCTCTCTAATTTTCCTGTAGGCAGTATCTATCTTACCCCTAGTGAGAGAAGCCTCTACATCCTTACATTTGTCCTCTAGCCATGCCTGCTTAGCCATTTTGCACTTCCTGTCGATCTCATTTTTGAGACGTTTGTATTCCTTTTTGCCTGCTTCATTTACTGCATTTTTAAATTTTCTCCTTTCATCAATTAAATTCAATATTTCTCCTGTTACCCAAGGATTTCTACTAGCCCCCGTCTTTTTACCTACTTGATCCTCTGCTGCCTTCACTACTTCATTCCTCAGAGCTACCCATTCGTCTTCTACTGTATTTCTTTCCCCCATTCCTGTCAATCGTTCCCTGATGCTCTCCCTGAAACTCTCTACCAACTCTGGTTCTGTCAGTTTATCCACGTCCCATCTCCTTAAATTCCCAACTTTTTGCAGTTTCTTTAGTTTTAATCTACAGTTCATAACCAATAGATTGTGGTCAGAGGCCACATCTGCTCCTGGAAATGTTTTACAATTTAAAACCTGGTTCCTAAATCTTTGTCTTACCATTATATAATCTATCTGATACCTTTTAGTATCTCCAGGATTCTTCCATGTATACAACCTTCTTTTATGATTCTTGAACCAAGTGTTAGCTATGATTATGTTATGCTCCGTGCAAAATTCTACCAGACGGCTTCCTCTTTCATTTCTTAGCCCCAATCCATATTCACCTACTATGTTTCCTTCTCTCCCTTTTCCTACTGTCGAATTCCAGTCACCCATGACTACTAAATTTTCGTCTCCCTTCACTACCTGAATAATTTCTTTTATCTCATCATACATTTCATCAATTTCTTCATCATCTGCAGAGCTAGTTGGCATATAAACTTGTACTACTGTAGTAGGCATGGGCTTAATGTCTATCTTGGGCACTATAATACGTTCAGTATGCTGTTTGTAGTAGCTTACCCGCACTCCTATTTTTTTATTCATTATTAAACCTACTCTTGCATTACCCCTATTTGATTTTGTATTTATAACCCTGTATTCACCTGGCCAGAAGTCTTGTTCCTTCTGCCAGCGAACTTCAAAAATTCCCACTATATCTAACTTTAACCTATCCATTTCCCTTTTTAAATTTTCTAACCTACCTGCCCGATTAAGGGATCTGACATTCCACGCTCCGATCCGTAGAACGCCAGTTTTATTTCTCCTGATAACGATGTCCTCTTGAGTAGTCCCCGCCCGGAGATCGGAATGGGGGACTATTTTACCTCCGGAATATTTTACCCAAGAGGACGCCATCATCATTTAACCATACAGTAAAGCTGCATGCCCTCGGGAAAAATTACGGCTGTAGTTTCCCCTTGCTTTCAGCCGTTCGCAGTACCACAACAGCAAGGCCGTTTTGGTTAATGTTACAAGGCCAGATCAGTCAATCATCCAGACTGTTGCCCCTGCAACTACTGAAAAGGCTGCAGACCCTCTTCAGGAACCACATGTTTGTCTGCCCTCTCAACAGATACCCCTCCGTTGTGTTTGCACCTACGGTACGGCTATCTGTATCGTTGAGGCACGCAAGCCTCCCCACCAACGGCAAGCTCCATGGTTCATGGGGGGATTGTTACAGGAAAGGAAATCCATAGAAGACCAGCTTATTTCTTTACAAGTTAACTTAGTAAGCACAGAAGCGTCACAGATACAACCAACTGCAGTGGCATTCTACATCGCAGTGTAGTTTACTGTTAAAGTTCTGAGAGCATACGGTCCTGGAAGAATCAATATATTATTGCGTCGTCTAACATATATCTCGCAAAAGGACTGCAAAAATAAAATCAAAGAGATCTGAGCGCAAATGGAATCTTACTGGCAACTGTTCTTCCCTAAAACGATTCATGACTGAATAGGGAAAGGGTTTAATAAACATTGGTACATAAAGTACCCTCCACCGAAACATCAAGCTAGATAGTGGAGTATAGATCTATATGTACACAAGAGATTTTTTTGTGATGACTCATGAGAATTCAACTAGTCACTGAGTTAAATAAATTTCGCTTTTTTAATAATGTCCATAGTTTTCAATATGTATTTGATATTTCATCTGAATTTTACAGCTAGTTTTCAGTTTCATGTTGGAATGAACATGATGGATAAATGTGATGAATGAGGGTACAGTAGGCTGGGTGCTAACTTGAGCTCATTTGTTTGCCCATAAAACTGAGGCTGACCTGAGCCATAACATAAGGTCACAGATGGTTTTCAGGCCTAGTACTGTGTAGGAAGAAAAAAAGACTGCAGTATGTTGTGACCACACATCCATGAACTGAAGAACAAGTTAAGTGAGTGTGGTGCGTCCGTAAAAATGTAAAGTGAAATTGTTGACAGGCAACTCTGTGTTAAGTAGTTTGTGACTGGAATTTGTGCTCGTTTTGAGACCTTTTTTTATTTTTTAAAGCAGAAACTTTTATTCACACGTATATTTGTTTGGAACGTAATGCCTATGTATGTTATAATTATTGTTAAGGCTTAACAGTGGTACATGTAATGATTTCATACTCACAGTTGCCAGTACATAAATGCATAGATACTGGAAATTTTTTTTACTCTGTAGAACTGTATATATACTTGTTTAAAACTGATGTTAGGTACTATTTTCATTCATCAGAGCTTTAAAACGTTTATTTCTTTTTGAGCTGCAAACCCAATAATGGCATAGAAATAAAAGATGTTGGCATGCACTCAACATTAACCAGGTGGATTCACACCTTTCACAATGAAAGTGCAACTAGTTTACAATGAATTTAAGTTATAATTTTACTATGATACATTAGTAGTCAATTGCCTTCAGCATATTGTTATTATTATAAATGTTGGTTTGTGCCCTTTAAAAGCTAAAGAAATTTTTTCTTTTTTGCTTTTGTTTCATTGATTTAATGGACAGCAGCCATGTATTAAAAATTTATTGTTCATTTACTCATATCAAAATCTTTGGGGGTATTTGCGACAATATGAGAGATTTGCTTTGCGTTACTCTGTTAGATGATTCTATAATGAATTAGTGCATGAAATTGTACTGAATACAGTGAATACAACAAATTCCAAGTGTAGATGAACTAAGGTAATTCATTAACTTTACATGTGCCTTTTTCCAGCTAAAGTTGTGATCTATTAGTAGTCATAAAATGTAACATTACCTACACCTTTCATTTTATTCATTGGGAGGGATATTTTATAGTTTATAAAGTTCTCTGAGAATTCCTGAAATGCATGTTTGCTTAGTTTTGACTAAATTTAATAACAATAGTCTATTTGTTTTTCACCCTGTCCTTTCAGTAGGAAACTGGTATGGCATTTTATTACTATACTTGCACTGCCTTTGAAATTCGAATTTTCTGACAATGCAAATGGAAGGTCTTTTGATTACAGGGACTGCGGGTATAAGTGCAAATGTTTCTATTTATGATTGAGGATGGTGTACTTAACGGCATTACATAAGTATTAATGTCATTTGCAATCTAATAATTACAGCCTTAAAAATTGTATCCTTTTAGATAGGTTAGTACCTCCAAGTACTTGTGGCTAGAGTAAGCGTTTGTCCTGGGCAGAAGGCCAGGTGTTGAAGAAGTGTGCATGCGAGGACATGAAATGTGTAGTCTATACTGACACGTGTAGACCACTTAGTGGTGCAGTATGACTGTGCAGAAAACATCAGGCTGTAAAGTTTGTGATGTGTTTGTGGTTACACTGTCTGATGCAGAGAAAAACCAACCAACACTTCTATGTTTGTACATATGAATGTATCACATATAAAAGTATCTGCACTTATATCCATTACAGTCTGTATATCAGAAAAGATGGCAATATGACAATATAATCAACCCTGAGGCACACTGTGTGCGACTTCTTCAAATTCTCTCTATTGCTATGGAATCGACGTACCATTAGTACAACATTGATCCTGTTGTTTCTACAGCTGCATAATATTTTAAATTCTGTCTGAAGAAGCCATGATTCATATAATGAATCAACCTTCCCAAAGTCAATGGTGATAACTGATTCCAGTACACCATTCATTCTATCACAGATCTAGAGAACTGTCATCTAATGGTGTGCTTCCATTAATCCATGGGTCTTGCTGAGAAAATCTTAGAGGTCACATAAATATAACCTGTTGAGTTGACATTCGTTTAAATTCGGAGTCATTAAACGATCTTATTACTATGGCTACGAACGATGAAAATGCCCTACAACTACTTCAGGATCCTGTCCAAGTGTACGCTTCCTGAATCTCGCATTAATGCAGTAACGACGTCACATTATTCTTAGCGGCTCCAGTTGTGCCTACAAATAAAATTCTTGCATCGAATCTCTCAGGTAAAGACACCACAGTTGCGTACATCGTGCACAGGAAGAAAAAAAAAAGTACAACACGCTCAGCGTCGTGCTAGTATCGCATGTGGAAGTCGTCGTTGTCCAGAACACTACGTAAAAAAGGGGGAGGGGGCTTACGCCGTTATGCATTCGTGAGAAACCATCGTGGCGCGGTTCAAACCCGTATTCATGCGACGCGCTGCAGTAATGAATGCGCAACCACCCCCCTTCCCCCCAAAGCAACTCTAATGGGGATTTGCAGTCCGACCGCTCACAGCAGTGCGTCTAATTAGCTCTAATTTAGTCATAGCGTTTTCGCTAAGTTTATACCGCTAACGGTGTTCAGAAGGCTGTACATTGCAATTTCCTACCCTACTGTATTCAACGCCGTTTCGATGCTTTTTCATTTGTACGGCTCTCGTCTCCGAGGCATAAAAATTTTTGTCACGTTCAGCTGTGATACAAAATGTAGTCTGTAAACTGAGTAGAGAAGAGACGAAAATACCTCCTAGGCACGAAATAATTTCAGGCCTCTCGTCTCTCGGAACCATGTACTGAAAAGAAAACTGTATTTTACTTGTCATAAAGAGGAACCACTGCAGGTCAGGAATCTATTTATTTGATTGTTTACTGTGGCAAGATTAAAAGTCTCTAGTTCTCATATTGTTTTTACAATGGAGGTTTACGTACTTATATATAAATGCACAGCACTACATGAAAGAATATTATTAATTTAATTATGTCATAGACAAATTTTATACATCGTCCATGGACAATATTTCTTTAGCAGTATCCCCACATTATAAACAGTCAAATGATGTGCACGATTTTGTGAATCCTTTCAGTTTGTAATTCTTCCAAATTAAGCGTCAAATAAAGATAATAAGTATAAATTTCACATGCCCTCAGCAGTCTCCATTCAGTCCATGAAGCAATGAGTGTAAAAGAGAACTCAAACATTTATTTCAAGAAGTACATTTTCCCTTATGATTTAAAATTAGAGTTCAGACTTCAACATTTCTAGCGGCACTGTCGTTGCTTTGGTGCCGAATTTTGTTCTGTTTTGTAGACTTTTAGCTGTGCTTCACAACCTGTGAAACTCAAGGTCCTGCAGATTCAGTACTTACTTAGACGAACCAGGCATATAGTAAGAATGAATTATGAAATTACATTACATTTGTATCTCATTAGATAGATGATACATTAAACATTGTTAGTCCCGTACCATCCTGCATCACATACTTTACAAAATTTGCAATATCGACCTACTCAGTTTACATGAAAACTGGTACAGCAAAGCGGGAAGTCCTAATGGCAGAAATAAGCTCTAAAGAAGAAGAAAACAGGATATTATGCAAAACAGTATCTGCGGCCAATTTAATTGTGAGTAAAAGTTTGAAAATTACAGTTACACTAGTCTTCCTACTGTTAACTGTGAAAGGCAGTTTCGTTGTACACTTATAAAATCCATTCTTTGAACAGATTGGCAACTTTCAGCTTTCACAATGCAACTACCATTAAATAAAATTTTAGTCTTCAGTGTACAGACTGTATGTAACGTATGATTATAATTACAGAATAGATCGCCTGAGACAACTATTTCACTATGTTTAAAATAGTTCATCCACTGTGCATTAGAAGTCATAGTGGTGTACAGACTGTATGTAACGTATGGTTATAATTACAGTATAGATTGCCTGAGACAACTATTTCACTGACTGTGTTTAAAGGAGTTCATCCACTGGGCATTATAAGATCATAGCGGTGTTGAATATCATTTTGGGATGCAGTATCGCACTCTTTTTCCACCTATTATTGCAATACCTCAATGGAAATTCGGAGTTCATAAAGCGTCCATTTACAGTGTCCCCTCTATTAAAACCAATTGGTACCATCGTTGCAGTTGTGGCTCCATAGCCAGTCTAGTAAGTTATTGCAGATGAGCAGAAGAAACCATCCTGCCTAACGCTATAATACAGAATAAATTGTGTACTGACTGGCACTGTGAAGTCTATTAAAAATATAGACGCGATGTTGGAAAGTTACATGAAGTGGAACGAGAATACAAGGTTGGTTGCAGAGAAGGCGAATGGTCGACTTGTTGGGTGAATTATGGGAAAGTGTAGCTAATTTACAAATGAAACTGCTTACAGAACACTGATGCGACCCATGCTTGAGTACAGCTCGAATGCTTGGCATCCCCATCAGTGGGATTAAAAAAAACATAGAAGCAGCTCAGAGGTGTGCTGCTAGATTTATTACCGATAGGTTTGATCAACACAACAAATTGGAAGCTGTGGAGAGAAGTCCTTTACGCAAAACACTACCGCTAAAATTTAGAGAACCGGCATTTTCGACAGACTGCAGAACGATTCTGCTGCCAACAACATATATGTAGCGTAAGGACTGTGAAGACAGAATAAGTGAAATAAGGGCTTTTAACAACGCACACTTATTTAACCCTTCTGCTACCAAGATTATTTTACACCCTCTGGTTACCAGGTGGTACCAAAATTGTGAAAAAGTGTTGTTCTTATAGGTGATATAGTCACAAAAAATTCATAATGTTAGTTATTAATATAAATTGATGGTTTATTGAAGATTTGAAACAACCATTAATGGTATATTGTCCAGACATACAGAATTTAGCATCCTACCTGTGCAGTCACACTGCTGAAAGAACAGAAAGTCAATATTTTAAATAACACACATTTTTAGACTTGTTAATTGACTTCACCTAACACTAAGAACATTTTCTCACAATTGTGTCTTTTGTTTGGTTTTGACACACTAGTATTTTGCACTTTGTTCACATGAACCTAGTTTTCCTGCCTTCATTTCTTGGACACAGAGCACATCGTTTTCCTGTCGATAATTTTGACGTCCTTTCTATGGTACCTTCAGTATAACATATCTTCATCACTTCAGTTTCAATAGCTTCAAAGGCTCTTACAACTATTGTACTATTGTATGCAGGCCAATTATATTTCTTGCTCCTTCATCCATGTGCGGTTTCGCTAACTTCAGGACAAGTTCCTTAAGGAAATGTCTCCTTCTTGTGAAATCTTTCTGCCAGACGCGATATTTTTATGACCACAGAATATATGCACTGAGAGCTACAATGTCCACCATTTCCATGAATATTTGATAAGGCCAACGATCTGTTGTACGTACGTAGCTATGCTGTCTTCTTATCATATTACCCACATCTACTCCTGATTTAGTCTCATTATAGTGAGCAATTATGGTAGGTGTCTTTTTCTTCTTCAACAGATTCATCATGGTGTTGGGTCGAAAGCAGAATAACACACTTCTTTTGCTTTTGAGTGTATGAGGCAACGGTCTTCTTTTTTGTGAATCCAAATAATGAATTTTTTTTCCATTTTGTTGCACTACACAACGTTATTTCTTTTTCATTTGCTCTAAGAGTTCCAACTAATGTTACGTGATAGCCCAATAGTTTTTTAGCAAGCGGTATGGAAGTGAAAAATTATTCTGTAGTGATACCCTTCAAGGAAAGAAATATGGTCCATCCGTATGCAACACATTACGTTGCCCTTGATTTATTTCTTTCAGGTTGTCCTTCATGCCTTTATATACTTGTAGAATACATACATATCCATTTTTAGTATCTGTTCCTTATTTATACAAATGATACTCTGTCTAGTGTTTCTGGTAATTCTAAAATATTTCTGTTTGCTGATGACAGCAGTTTTGAAGTAAAGTATGTTGTGTGCAACATTGGCTTTGTTACAAATAGTGCAGTTCATAACATAAGTTCATGGCTTGTATAAAATTACTAACGCTAAATCAATTAAGGTTCAGTTTTTAGAGTTTCTAACATACGAGTCAACAAAACCCGACGTCTTAATTTCACAGAATGGACATATGATTAGTGAAACTGAACAGTTCAAATTTCTAGGTGTTCAGGTGGATAGTAAACTGTCACCGAAAGCCCACGTTCGGGATGTTGTTCAAAGACCTAATGCTGGCATTTATACTACTGGAGCTATGTCTGAAGTAATTGATAGCTCGGTACGAAAAGTAGTCTACTGTGCTTATTTTCATTCCCTTATGTCCTATGGTATTATACTTTGGAATAACTCTTCCCACTATCAAAGGATATTTTTGGTTCAGTAATGGACAGTACGGGCAATAAGTGGTGTAAGTTCGTGAACCTCTTGTCGACCTCTGTTCACTAACTAGTCTGGTATTCTGACATTGGCCTCTCATTGTATATATATTCTTTCGTTTCTTGTTAACAATATTAGCTTACTCCCAAGAATTAGCAGTTTTCACACAGTTAATACTAGGCAGAAATCCAATCTTCATTTCGATCGCACTTCCTTGACTCTTGTCCAAAAAGTCGTGCAGTATCCTGCTGCATCCATTTTCAATAAGTTACCATAAGAATTCAAAAATATTAGCAGTAATCCACGCACATTCAAATCGAAACTGAAGAATTGGGTCACTCCTGCTATTCTGTCGAGGAGTTCCTTGAAAAATTAAGCTAAATCCTATGTTATATTGTTAACTGCGTTTACATAAACTTATGGCTTGTCTTTTTTTGTTCACAAGAATTTTATTTTGTCTGTTTTCACTTTGTGTTGTAATTTCATGTACTGGCACGTTCCACGACCTTCCTCAGTTTGGTCCTAAAGAATTGACGGGTAAAATAAAAAAAATAAATAAAAACAATTTATAATTCAACCTATGGTTTTACTGTCATGCGGAAGACCAGGTTTTTGTAGAAAAGTGTTTAGAAATGGCTTTCTTTGTTGATGGAATGGTGCAGAATGCCATGCCGGACCGCTTCTGTTCAATTCAATTGTGTGTGAGTTCTTAAGGGACCAAACTGCAGAGATCATCGGTCCCTAGACTTACACACTACTTAAACTAACTCAAACTAACTTATGCTAAGAACAACACACACACCCATGCCCGAGGGAGGACTCGAACCTCCGGCAGGAAGAGCTGCACAGTCAGTGCCATGGCACCTGTAACGGCGCGGCCGCTCCGCGCGGCTTACCGCTTCTGAATTTGAACATAACTGAAAGAGTTGAATCTTTGTCCTCGGTGTAATCTTCTGATAAACTTTCTAACTCTGGTGGCTCTTCCATTTGATGCACTTCACTCATTTCTGAAATTTCAACATATTCTTTAATAACTTTAACACTATCATTATCATCTTCATCATATCACAAATTGCACATATCACGATCTTCGTCACAAAGATAATCTGGATTCTAGTATTTACAATCCTTTCAAATCCCGTACACTGTAATCCTTGTCCGTGTTTACGCACAGAAGTATAACCTAACAATGCCACGAATGAAAATAGCAACAAAGACCTGTTATAAATTTATTTTTATCATTTTTTTCCACCCTCAACAACGAAACTGGAAGTGCTGCATGATAATAATATTGATGACAGTATAAATTTTAATGCTTCTGCATGGAATAACAAGGCTATAAATGAAATTTTATGAGCTAAAAATTTCGTAGCAAACAGTACCAAGCAACTACAAGAATACTCCACAGGAATCATGGAAAATAACTCTAAAGTGGGATAAGCGGATTGGGATACATTAAGTGGATAATGCTAATGGGTATATAAAAACTTAACACACAAACTTTTAAATTGTGAGCATGAGTGAAAGTATAAATATGTGCGAAAAATGCCAACTGGATTAACTGGTAGCAGAAGGGTTAACCGGAACCTCCTTGTAACTAGTCGCTTCGCCACGTTATTTCCTGCTACTTTTGCCGGGTAAATTTCCACGTTCATAGAGCTGTTCCTAAGTAGTCGAGTGTGTTATTCGGTTTAACAAAAGAACAGCGCTCCAGAAGCGATAGCCCTCCTAGTCAACTCTCTCTCCAATTAGAGACTTTTATGCGCCTTTACATTACTGCGTCTTTTTTGCTTGGATAATTATTTTAGAATCGTGCTGAATGATTGTATAAGGGAATGAACCGAAGTATTGCATGCATTCTGATAGGTCAGCAGATAACCGTCGACCAGTTAAGTATATCTTTTCGCTTGCATTTCAAATTTCGTACTTCTGCCGTGCGGGTGCATCGTGGCCCGATTCAATAACGATAGATCCATCTGGTTGGCAGCATCACTTGCAGCGGCAGAGTCAGAGCGATTTTCCACCGCCAGAGGGAAGCACAGTGGAGAAGAGATCGATTTAAGCGCGACCGTGGGGACGGTTGTTCTCTCTCTCTCTCTCTCTCTCTCTCTCTTTCTCTTTGTGACCGAGTGTCCAGCGATTTGTGTGGTTACGGCGGGTAGTAAGCGCCATCACGTCGTGGCCGATAACATCCTTGGCTCGCTGCTGCATTTGGAATGTTAGGCAGTGCGGGTTACGTGATGTCCTTTGTTGACCGTATCAATGGGGATAGCCAGGTATAGAAAAAATTTCAGCATGCTGCTTGGGCACCCACTTGGATTTGGATTATTCCGAAAAAGCCGGTGTCCAATGGCGTGCTGCCGAGTTAGTGTCCTGTCAGCCAGTTCCAAAGGACTGAACATGAGGGCGACTGGTGGATACCACTGATTGGGCCGTTGTTGACGTATCTTCCTACTCCCTGGTAGTTATGGTGAGCATTCAGTTACGGTCCCAACACTTAAAGTTGATGTGAGGAAAGGTTATTTTATTACCATCGTCGTCTATAAAGCAGTTATTGTGATCTTTTGAATGATCTTATTAAAGCCATTTTAATATATATTTTTGACTATTGAACTGGCAGTGTGGAAGCCTCTTGCCTGGATTTGGCCACATTAACTGGCATTACCTAAACGAAGCAGTACACAATCTGATTTCAGCGCGAGACTCGCTTTTTCAAAACATTTTCCAGTGACTTTTGGTGTTGTATTTATTTAACTTGTTATCTAGTAATTTATATGTTAGAGGATAGCTTGAGTACGCATCTGTTTTATATTGTGAGGCCCGTTAAAAAGATCTAGAGTGAAAGAAATGGTTAAAACTGAAGTGGTTGCTCTCTCTCAGTTAACCGTACTAAAGCGAGAGCCTAAAAATTCAGCTGGCCAAACAAGTTGAATGCCGTTTTGGTCCGACAGGAATACCTTTTCTGCGCAACCAACTGATTGTATTTTTTTAATAGTAAACTGCCAATCAATTGGAAATTGGAAGGTTTTCATAAAACACCATTACCATGGTTTAAAAGTATATAAAAACACCCTCATTAGAAGGAAATGTTGATAGCTAGTTTACATGTTGTGGCAGAGGTACGTCAAAATATAGCTGAAAGGCGCCAGTCGAAAACAAAATTTCACCTCCATAATAAATTAAAACTTGCACAATAGGGTTGTTCGCATCTGGTATTTTCTCCTCAGTCTACAGTTAGTACAACTGATTACATCTTTTAAAAAAATCTGTGGTTACTGCTTTAATAACGTACAAAATTTTATAATTGTATTTTATGTAAACTTGTTCATCAGCCTGTTTACTTTTATTGCTTGTTTCTTCTTATTAATGATGTCTTGTTTACTTTCCAGTAGACGTCAGATGTGAATTGCCTGATAATCCTTTCTGTAGCTTCCTAAAGCTTAAAGTTGAAGTGTATTGTTAAAAGTCAGATTGTTGATCTTACTAAAGATTTGTCTTGAGGCTTGGATTTAATGGCAAGATTACAGAAATTTTTTCTTAACATCCTTTTCTTAAAATTTTTGCTCGAATCTTATTTTAGACGTTTCGTAAATTCTACCATCAGTTGCGTTTCTGCTAAAAGAAAAACTCACTATTAAATTGAATTCTATAGGTAGTTGCTGAGATTTCTTGAGATCTTTTTAATGTGGCAATTAGATGGTTTCTTTTTTGTTGAATTTGCTAGTAAAATTATGGCCAAGCATCCTACCAGACAACATCGTCTCCCTGATGCATTTCAGTGCTGCTGCACTTATCCACGGATGGACATCCGAGATACATGCCCGTCACCGTGGCAGGATGAGCGCTTCCGATCTGCAGGAACCGGTCGGCCGTCGTGACTCTGGGAGCACTGTTCTAGGCGGCCATTGTCGGCACTGGGAGGGCGTCGGCTTTAGCTAATCCACGTAGGGCGCTGCCTCTTAATTAGAAACAGTGTTTGTGGCCGCTGGCCGCTCTCTGTTTGTCGGGGATGTAGGGGAGCACTCTGGGAAGGCTCCTCAGAGCAGTGTCGCACGTACCGCCCTTATATCCCCCCCCCCCGCTTCCTCCCCACCCACACTATGTGTACGGAGAGTGGGGGTGGTGGTGTGCGGGAGAGAGACGGAGCTAGGGGAATGGCGGAACAGTTCCTGTGAGTGGCAGTCCCACAGGTATTCTTCTCTCTATCTCCTGTGAACACACAAACACACACACACGCACAAATAAAACATACGTGGACAAAAGTCACGCTGGAGTGGAGATGGAAAGTCGGTCGTACAAACACGTACTTACACTCGAGATCTCTATCGGGATTGCAATTCATGGCAGACCACACACAAGTCAGGCTGGCTTGGCCTGGAACGACAAAAACAAGCAAGATATAAAAAAAAGAGAAGGGCCTGTTGTCATCCCTGGGGCCAGAAGCGCACTCAATTCTCAGCTGACACAGGAGAAGTGGCGGAGAGTTTTACCCGCTGGCAGCAAACACAGCTGGGGCTCAGTAGCGCAGTGATGCAACTCTTCCCCTGTGGTTCAAGCGACGCGTCGCTGAGTCTAAGCAGCACTGACAGCGAGGGGGAAAGTACTGCTTCGAGAAAGCGAAAGTACGTTCCTTCGAACAGAACAGGTGGCCGACTGTGTTTATCATTACAATTCGTAGAAAATTTAAAGGCTTTTACTTTTCTTTGAAACATGTAGTTTACTTGGCAACGTACGAGAATACGTAAAACTGTAATATGCAATACATTTTTTACTACTTTAATTCTACAGAATGTGTTTCAAAGTTTGCGCTCCATCTTCAGGTAATAAAACAACCAACTCACTCGTTTTGTGGTCACCATAATCTATATCAAGTTTCTGTAATTCCGTCTAATACAAATGGGACAACGGGACTGTGGTTGGTTGATAATTTTACATCGAAATGAAGACCCCTAGCTGACAAGATACACCTAGAGAGTTCCGTAAAACGAAGTATCGTGTTGTGGCTTTACTTAAGTTTAGCAAACCAAACCAATTATTCCTGACGGACTGCTAGTAGAATGAATCACAATTTGGATAGTGTAAATGATTTGTTCCCAAAAAAACATACAGAGTGCAAAAAATCGTATGAACATGAAGTGATTCTACACTACATATAATTTCGAGATTAGCAGGACCATGTAACTTTCTCTAGACCGCTGATACGGATTGGTGCTGAGAAACGCAAGACGTACATCCTGATTGGCATTTTCAGAAAAAACTCAGTGTACAAATAAATTCAAATTAACGCTTTTACTGTGTTTCGCTATCTGCTCAACCGGTGCACATATACAGGGTTATTACAAATGATTGAAGCTATTTCACAGCTCTACAATAACTTTATTATTTTAGATATTTTCACAATGCTTTGCACACACATACAAAAACTCAAAAAGTTTTTTTAGGCATTCACAAATGTTCGATATGTGCCCCTTTAGTGATTCGGCAGACATCAAGCCGATAATCAAGTTCCTCCCACACTCGGCGCAGCATGTCCCCATCAATGAGTTCGAAAGCATCGTTGATGCGAGCTCGCAGTTCTGGCACGTTTCTTGGTAGAGGAGGTTTAAACACTGAATCTTTCACATAACCCCACAGAAAGAAATCGCATGGGGTTAAGTTGGGAGAGCGTAGAGGCTATGATATGAATTGCTGATCATGATCTCCACCACGACCGATCCATCGGTTTTCCAATCTCCTGTTTAAGAAATGCCGAACATCATGATGGAAGTGCGGTGGAGCACCATCCTGTTGAAAGTTGAAGTCGGCGCTGTCGGTCTCTAGTTGTGGCATGAGCCAATCTTCCAGCATGTCCAGATACACGTGTCCTGTAACGTTTTTTCCGCAGAAGAAAAAGGAGTCGTAAACTTCAAACCGTGAGATTGCACAAAACACGTTAACTTTTGGTGAACTGCGAATTTGCTGCACAAATATGTGAGGATTCTCTACCACCCAGATTCGCACATTGTGTCTGTTCACTTCACCATTAAGAAAAAATGTTGCTTCATCACTGAAAACAAGTTTCGCACTGAACGCATCCTCTTCCATGAGCTGTAGCAACCGCGCCGAAAATTCAAAGCGTTTGACTTTGTCATCGGGTGTCAGGGCTTGTAGCAATTGTAAACGGTAAGGCTTCTGCTTTAGCTTTTTCCGTGAGGTTTTCCAAACCGTCGGCTGTGGTACGTTTAGCTCCCTGTTTGCTTTATTTGTCGACTTCCACGGCCTACGCGTGAAACTTGCCCGCACGCGTTCAACCGTTTCTTCACTCACTGCAGGCCGACCCGTTGATTTCCCCTTACAGAGGCATCCAGAAGCTTTAAATTGCGCATACCATCGCCGAATAGAGTTAGCAGTTGGTGGATCTTTGTTGAACTTCGTCCTGAAGTGTCGTTGCACTGTTATGACTGACTGATGTGAGTGCATTTCAAGCACGACATACGCTTTCTCGGCTCCTGTCGCCATTTTGTCTCACTGCGCTCTCGAGCGCTCTGGCGGCAGGAACCTGAAGTGCGGCTTCAGCCGAACAAAACTTTATGAGTTTTCCTACGTATCTGTAGTGTGTCGTGACCATATGTCAATTAATGGAGCTACAGTGAATTGATGAAATCGCTTCAATCATTTGTAATAGCCCTGTAACTTATCGAAGTACAGGCAGCAGTTATACTGCCCGATGATCTGCTAATTGGGGGGTTGGTCGCTGTGCAGATGATGAACGTGTCGTGCCTGAAATTCTCTGCAATATGCCGTCTGCTAATTCCTATGGTTGAAATTACCTCAGTACGAGACAGAACACGAATCAAGATGTCTGTTTGCTCACTAGCCAGGAACAGAATTCGACTGAGGTATTCTTCTGTAAAGAAGCACTTCAACGTGCATCAGACTCGACAGAGAAGTAAAGAATCGTCACTCGAGTAAACAGAATAACAACTCTGTTGAAGGAAAAACGACTGCACGTTCTCCTTGTCGCGAAATTAAGACTTCTCAAACTCTAACCGCCACATTCTCCATTGTGGGTCTTGCCAGCTTGGTCTCTACGTCGATCCCTGGAGGGAAGTGTCTTTGATCAATCCTGTAGTGAAGTATTTCTCCACGCTATATGCCCACTCCCACCTGAACGAGTGGTTTCTATGTTTGCACTCGCGTGACGAATCACAGCGGCTGTTACAAACATTACCTCGTGCTACGTGGGTCACAAATCTGCCAACCAATCGCCTGAACCTCGTACTCCTCCCACAAGATTTTCTGAGAGTTTCCGTTTCCCCTTCTACATCCTTAACACTCCGCCAGTCAAATACGCTTTTCAGTGGCGCTACCAATGAAAAGATTCCTCGAAGGTCACTCGCAAGCGTCGTTTGTGATCCCACGCATTCCTCCCCACCAAAAAGGGCGTCTTTTCGCCTTGTTCCGCCCACGACGCTCTTCCAGCCCACCAGAGAGCAATATCCTGCCTGCATTGTCCGTACTGTTGGGGTTCTACGGCTTCCAGCGCTGTAAACCGCTGCCTCCTCGCTCTGTTCTCTTTCAGGGCCGTAAATATCTGCTCCTGCAGAATACGGCAAGTCTCTTCCCAGCTCTTCTTTAGCCGATTTCGGCTCCTGAGGACTGCGTCGCCCACATTGCCTTCTCTGTCAGTGCCCATTTCTAATTAATTCCCAGAAATAAGGTGCTACAGAAATGGTTAATACACTACTGGCCATTAAAATTGCTACACCAAGAAGAAATGCACATGATAAACGGGTATTCATTGGTCAAATATACTAGAACTGACAAGTGATTACATTTTCACTCAATTTGGGTGCATAGATCCTGAGAAATCAGTACCCAGAACAACCACCTCTGGCCGTAATAACTGCCTTGATACGCTTGGGCATTGAGTCAATCAGAGTTTGGATGGCGTCTACAGGTACAGCTGCCCATGCAGCTTCAACACGATACCATAGTTCATCAAGAGTAGTAAATGGCGTGTTGGTGACGAGCCAGTTGCTCGGCCACCATTGACCAGACGTTTTCAATTGGTGCGAGATCTGGAGAATGTGCTGGCCAGGGCAGCAGTCGAACATTTTCTGTATCCAGGACCTGCAACATGCGGTCGTGTATCATCCTGCTCAAATGTAGGGTTTCGCATGGATCGAAAGAAGGGTAGAGCCACGGGTCGTAATACATCAGAAATGTAACGTCCACTGTCCAAAGTGCCGTCATTGCGAACAAGAGGTGACCGAGACGTGTAACCAATGACACCCCATACCATCACGCCGGGTGATATGATAGTATGGCGATGACGAATACACGCTTCCAATGTGCGTTTACCGCGATGTCGCCAAACACGGCTGCGACCATCATGATGCTGTAGCCGGCCGAAGTGGCCGTGCGGTTAAAGGCGCTGCAGTCTGGAGCCGCAAGACCGCTAAGATCGCAGGTTCGAATCCTGCCTCGGGCATGGATGTTTGTGATGTCCTTAGGTTAGTTAGGTTTAACTAGTTCTAAGTTCTAGGGGACTAATGACCTCAGCAGTTGAGTCCCATAGTGCTCAGAGCCATTTGAACCATTTAAACCATGATGCTGTAAACAGAACCTGGATTCATCCGAAAAATGACGTTTTGCCATTCGTGGACCCAGGTTCGTCGTTGAGTACACCATCGCATGCACTCCTGTCTGTGATGCAGCGTCAAGGGTAACCGCAGCCATGGTCTCCGAGCGGATAGTCCATGCTGCTGCAAACGTCGTCGAACTGTTCGTGCAGATGGTTGTTGTCTTGCAGACGTACCCATCTGTTGACTCAGGCATCGAGACGTGGCTGTACGATCCGTAACAGCCATGCGGATAAGATGCCTGTCATCTTGACTACTAGTGATACGAGGCTGATGGGATCCAGCACGGCGTTCCGTATTACCCTCCTGAACCCACCGATTCCATCTTCTGTTAACAGTCAATGGATCTCGACCAACGCGAGCAGCAATGTCGCGATACGATAAACCGCAATAGCGATAGGCTACAATCAGACCTTTATCAAAGTCGGAAACGTGATGGTACGCATTTCTACTCCTTACACGTGGCATTAGGACAACGTTTCACCAGGCAACGGCGTCAACTGCTGTTTGTGTATGAGAAATCGGTTGGAAACTTTCTTCATGTCATCACGTTGTGGGTGTTGCCACCAGCGGCAACCTTGTGTGAATGCTCTGAAAAGCTAATCATTTGCATATCACAGCATCTTCTTACTGTCGGTTAAATTTCGCGTCTGTAGCACATCATCTTCGTGGTGTAGCAATTTTAATGGTCAGTAGTGTACTTGGTACTCCTCAGTATCAGCCAATGAAATGATTAATAATCCGACTGTGCATCATGTACAACGATCTAGAATAAATATAAATCGAAAGTAATTCACCGAATACTAAATGTACTGTGGCAAAATCTTGCCGCTTTACAACTGATCTGTTGCTTTCGTAACAAAAAGAATGGTTCCAATGGGTCTGAGCACTATGGGACATAACTTCTGAGGTCATCAGTCCGCTAGAACATAGAACTACTTTAACCCAACTACACATCCATGCCCGAGGCAGGATTCGAACCTGCGACCGTAACGGTCGCGCGGTTCCAGACTAGCGCCTAGAACCGGCTTTCGTAACAAGATACTGACTCTGCTGATGGCTCACATAAATGGATCCGGCAAACTTTGGTAAGTGCATGCAGTGCAGACAAGACAACTGTGAAAAGAAATATTTTTCGAAATAGATCGCGTTCCAATTTGAAAATACGATACATCATTGTAACAAACTTAATCTCATCGCGGCGTTAAAGTCTTAGAACCCTTCCTCACTTCCTTCCTTTCTGCTCCTGTTTTCATCTCAGAAGCTTTGCCGTTGTGAGCGACACGAGAGCAGCAGTGTAGCTGTATGCTAGCTGAGCGAAGACAGAGGAGAAGTGTCGCCTGCCAGAGACAGCGCCTTAGCGCCACCGATGAAAGTTGAATGCGAGCGCAAGGCGGCGTCGAGACCCGGCCGCGCCGGTGTGAGGCGGGCAGAGGCGTTAGCCGGCGCATCACAGATGCATGCGCGCCAGATTTCATTAGCAGCTGCCGCGCAGTGCAACGGAGCGGCACAGCAGTCGGGCAGGCGTGCGCCGTTGGCAGCCTCGCACACAGAAACAAACACTCACAGCCGCACCTAGTAGCCCGAATGACGTGCGCACATGGCTCAGCAATTTCTCATTCTACCCATGGGTGTCTATAAGTAAAGTTCCAGTCTCCGAAGTCTGTTCGAAAACCGCTGCTCAGAATGGCGTCAGATTTGAACAGCGTATTATTGACGCAGGGGGAAACATCGTGGACGAAACAAAAATTTAAGAAAACTTTTATCAATAGATGGCGCTGGAAACGTTTTAACGTGAATGGGGTCGGCTACAAATCACAAATGAACCATTTTACGAGGACTTGGCTGGACTTGCACATTATACCATCCAGTACTGTTCCATGTGCATGACTTTACATGTTCGTCAGTCAACACTTGTGGCACTGTTAGGTAAGCCAATCCACCATGACACAGTCGTGGACACATCGAGTGGAAAAAATCCATTTTTAATTCTCCTGAGTCCAATAACCGCATAAAAAGCAAAATGAAAGCGGTTTTTAATTTTCCTCGGGCCAAAATCCGCTTAGAAAGCAAAGTGTCATAGGTTTCTGATTGTGGTGAGACTGGCGCAAGACATTTTCATTATGCTGTTCGTGCCACAAGCTGAAATCGACAACCAGCATGTTCCATGACGGATCGTAATGTCTCCGGGATATTGTCAGAATGTGTTGCGCAACGTGTGCCTTCAGTTCAGTCACGTTCGTAACCGGAGCACTGAACACAAAATCTTTCAGAGAACGTCACAGACAGAAGTCGGGTGACCAGGACGCAGGATGTTTCGTAGGATTTTATGCACCGTGCTCACAGGCATGTCCAACGTTCGGGCACTGAAACCACGTCTTTGAGATACGTCGAACCAACCGCAACCAACTGTTTTCCTCCCTCCGCCACACTGCAGTTCAAAAGGACCTGTCTTTTCGAATTTTGTAATCATTTTCTCCAGACCCTTAGCAGACATGGGACCAATGCATATTTTCATAGCACTGAGTCTACAGAACACTGGGGCACAGTCACCATTCCTGTAAAAGAGCTTTACCAGCAGCTCGCGATATATATATATATATATATATATATATATATATATATATACTCCTGGAAATGGAAAAAAGAACACATTGCCACCGGTGTGTCAGACCCACCATACTTGCTCCGGACACTGCGAGAGGGCTGTACAAGCAATGATCACACGCACGGCACAGCGGACACACCAGGAACCGCGGTGTTGGCCGTCGAATGGCGCTAGCTGCGCAGCATTTGTGCACCGCCGCCGTCAGTGTCAGCCAGTTTGCCGTGGCATACGGAGCTCCATCGCAGTCTTTAACACTGGCAGCACGCCGCGACAGCGTGGACGTGAACCGTATGTGCAGTTGACGGACTTTGAGCGAGGGCGTATAGTGGGCATGCGGGAGGCCGGGTGGACGTACCGCCGAATTGCTCAACACGTGGGGCGTGAGGTCTCCACAGTACATCGATGTTGTCGCCAGTGGTCGGCGGAAGGTGCACGTGCCCGTCGACCTGGGACCGGACCGCAGCGACGCACGGATGCACGCTAAGACCGTTGGATCCTACGCAGTGCCGTAGGGGACCGCACTGCCACTTCCCAGCAAATTAGGGACACTGTTGCTCCTGGGGTATCGGCGAGGACCATTCGCAACCGTCTCCATGAAGCTGGGCTACGGTCCCGCACACCGTTAGGCCGTCTTCCGCTCACGCCCCAACATCGTGCAGCCTGCCTCCAGTGGTGTCGCGACAGGCGTGAATGGAGAGACGAATGGAGACGTGTCGTCTTCAGCGATGAGAGTCGCTTCTGCCTTGGTGCCAATCATGGTCGTATGCGTGTTTGGCGCCGTGCAGGTGAGCGCCACAATCAGGACTGCATACGACCGAGGCACACAGGGCCAACACCCAGCATCATGGTGTGGGGAGCGATCTCCTACACTGGCCGTACACCACTGGTGATCGTCGAGGGGACACTGAATAGTGCACGGTACATCCAAACCGTCATCGAACCCATCGTTCTACCATTCCTAGACCGGCAAGGGAACATGCTGTTCCAACAGGACAATGCACGTCCGCATGTATCCCGTGCAACCCAACGTGCTCTAGAAGGTGTAAGTCAACTACCCTGGCCAGCAAGATCTCCGGATCTGTCCCCCATTGAGCATGTTTGGGACTGGATGAAGCGTCGTCTCACGCGGTCTGCACGTCCAGCACGAACGCTGGTCCAACTGAGGCGCCAGGTGGAAATGGCATGGCAAGCCGTTCCACAGGACTACATCCAGCATCTCTACGATCGTCACCATGGGAGAATAGCAGCCTGCATTGCTGCGAAAGGTGGATATACACTGTACTAGTGCCGACATTGTGCATGCTCTGTTGCCTGTGTCTATGTGCCTGTGGTTCTGTCAGTGTGATCATGTGATGTATCTGACCCCAGGAATGTGTCAATAAAGTTTCCCCTTCCTGGGACAATGAATTCACGGTGTTCTTATTTCAATTTCCAGGAGTGTATATATATATATATATATATATATATATATATATATATATATATATATATATATATATATATGTAACGAATGTTATTATTGACATCCTATATATATAATATATATATATAAAACTAATGTTATCATTGACATCCCTTCACACTGAATTTTAATACCATTCCTGAACCGTTCTTTAATTTATGTCTGTGCTCCTGCTTAATTCATAATTAATTCCCTGTTTCAAGACGCTGTAGAAACAGAACCACGCTTCAGAATGAAGCCAAATTTGAACAGCAAAGAAGGGAAAGCAGAAAGGTGAAAGGAGTATATAGAGGGTCTATACAGGGGCGACGTTCTTGAGGACAATATTATGGAAATGGAAGAGGAGGTAGATGAAGATGAAATGGGAGAGATATGATACTGCGTGAAGAGTTTAACAGAGCACTGAAAGATCTAAGCCGAAACAAGGCCCCGGGAGTAGACAACATTCCATAGGAACTGCTGACAGCCTTGGGAGAGCCAGTGCTGACAAAGCTCTACCATCTGGTGAGCAAGATATATGAGACAGGTGAAATACCCTCGGACTTCAAGAAGAATATAGTAATTGTAATTCCGAAGAAAGCAGATGCTGACAGGTGTGAAAATTACCGATCAGTTTTATAAGTCACGGTTGCAAAATACTAACACCAGTTCTTTACAGACGAATGGAAAAACTGGTAGAAGGCGAACTTGGGGAAGATCAGTTTGGATTCCGTAGAAATGTTGGAACACGTGACGCAATACTGACCCTACGACTTCTCTTAGAAGAAAGATTAAGGAAAGGCAAACCTACGTTTCTAGCATTTTGTAGACTTAGAGAAAGCTTTTGACGATGTTGACTGGAGTACTCTCTTTCAAATTCTGAAGGTGGCAGGGGTAAAATACAGGGAGCGAAAGGCTATTTGCAATTTGTTCAGAAAGCAGATGGCAGTTAAAAGAGTCGAGGGACATGAAAGGGAAGCAGTGGTTGGGAAGAGAGTGAGACAGGGTCGTAGCTTCTCCCCGATGCTATTTAATCTGTATATTGAGTAAGCAGTAAAGGAAACAAAAGAAAAGTTTGGAGTAGGTATTAAAATCCGTGGAGAAGAAATAAAAACTTTGAGGTTCGCCGATGACATTGTAATTCTGTCAGAGACAGCAAAGGACTTGGAAGAGCAGTTGAACGGAATGGACAGTGTCTTGAAAGGAGGGTATAACATGAACATCAACAAAAGCAAAACGAGCATAAGGGAATGTAGTAGAATTAAGTCGGGTGATGCTGAGGGAATTAGATTAGGAAATGAGACAATTAAAGTAGTGAAGGCGTTTTGCTATTTGGGGAGCAAAATAACTGATGATGGTCGAAGTAGAGAGGATATAAAATGTAGTCTGGCAATGGCAAGGAAAGCGTTTCTGAAGAAGAGAAATTTGTTAACATCGAGTATTGATTTAAGTGTCAGGAAGTCGTTTCTGAAAGTATTTGTATGGAGTGTAACCATGTATGGAAGTGAAATATGGACGATAAATAGTTTAGACATGAAGAGAATAGAAGCTTTCGAAATGTGGTGCTACAGAAGAATGCTGAAGATTAGATGGGTAGATCACATAACTAATGATGAGGTACTGAATAGAATTGGGGAGAAGAGGAGTTTGTGGCACAACTTGACTAGAAGAAGGGATCGGTTGGTAGGACATGTTCTGAGGCATCAAGGGATCACCAATTTAGTACTGGAGGGCAGCGTGGACGGTAAAAATCGTAGAGGGAGACCAATAGATAAATACACTCAGCAGATTCATAAGGATGTAGTCTGCAGTAGGTACTGGGAGATGAAGAAGCTTGCACAGGATAGAGTAGCATGGAGAGCAGTATCAAAGCAGTCTCAGGACTGAAGACCACAACAACAACAACTATTGACGCAGGGTGAGGGGGGGGGGGGGGAATCTCCTGGAAAAATGTTATAATGCGTCAATAGTATGCTGTTCAAATTTGGCGTCATTCTGAAGAGTAGTTCTCCTTCTACAGTGTCTTGAAACAGGGAATTAATTATGAATTAAGCAGGAGAACAGACATAAATTAAAGAAGGGTTCAGGAATGGTGTCAAAATTCAGTGTGAAGGGATGTCAATGATAACATTCGTTTTATTTATTTAGCTTATGGCTTACAGAATTGCATTTCAAAAGTAAATACAATAAAGTTGATACAAGACAGGTGTTCGTTTTCTGGCGCGCTATATGAGAGTGGACTAATAGATAATTATTGTGAAGGTGGTTTAATGAACCATTTGCGAGGCACTTAAGTGTGATTTGTAGAGTATCCATGTGGACGCAAAGAAAGTGATATGCATCAGTACAAGCAGTATATCTGGAGAATCGGCAGTGGATAAAAGAAGTTGAAAGATCAATTTGTAGTTATAGCTGCATATCCAAAAAGACTTCAACCAGTTAGCTGCTACAAGTATTACATCTACAAAACCTTTCTAGGTATCCATGAATATTCGTTATGGGAAGGCATGCGAATTTTGGGCCAGTGTTTGTACCGAGATTCCGCAGTCGCATTGGTCATCATCGGTAATTCGCCAATTGTGCAGCCATTGATTTGGTCACGGCGTTGCCAATTGTGATACAGTTGAGAGGCTCCTTATTTTTCTTGGTTGAAATGCATCCAGGAGTTGGACGGTCTGATTCCAGTTGCCTAAGTTCGTATGTCCACGTAAGGACGTCCACTAATTTCTCCATTCATCTCTTCGATTATAGGTTTCTGGGGCACGTTGGCTAATGTTCACCCAGATTGGTTCTCTAGATTGTAATCGAGTGTGTGGTAAGTGGTTCATTATTTTATAAATAAGCAAGATTTTGGGTGTTTTGAGGTTCATCCATTCATGTGTTACTGCTGTTGTTGTTGTCGGAGATACGGAACAATGGACGAGGTAAAAATTAGAATTATACAAAATACGACAAAAATAGTTCTCGTAGTAACTTTTAGATATAGGAAAGAGCACCATAAAATTAGTTGCTGCTGTCCTCGGAGGAACTGAGACAGAGCTAAAAGACCCGTTGAAGGAAATGAAGAGTCTATTGAGTTAGTTGGTTACATGTTCCATAAATCAAATTCACGATAAACGCTATGGTGTGGATCGTATCAGCAGAACAAACATAGAACACTAATATACAGCTAAATGCATGCTGGGCGTTTACAGTTCTTTTAATAACTAGTTATATCTAATGAAGAATTCCTCTGCAATATAGTAATAAATTGTTAAGGAAAATGTTCTTTAACCTGCGTTTCGAAATACCTGTTAACCATCAAACATTTAATTTATATGGGTATATTTTCAAAACGTCTTGTAGCTTCATGCTCAGTCCTTTTTGTGCCAAAATTAGATTCGTTAAAGGATAATAGAGATCATTTTTCCTTCGTGCTCTGCTTCTGAATATGTTACTTTCAACCTTAGGTGGATTGTTGATAGTCAATTTTATACATACTGTGACGCTGTGGTTAATATTCCCCGCTGCGAGAAGTACGTTTGTGAATTCTATACATAATTCTAAATATTTTCTTTTCTGCGATGAATAATTTTATCCTAAGCGAGGAGTTACTCCAGAATATTACCCCATAAGACATCAATAAATGAAAATATGCAGAATATGTTAACTCACTCACTTATGTATCAATGTTGTTGGCAATCAGTCTTATGGCGAAAATAGCTAAACCTAAAATTTGTAGCAGGTCTACTATATGGTTCTTCCGATTAGGTGTACTTCAGTATCAAACTGCGTTAAATTTAATTCCGTTCCATAACTTCATTAATCATTTTTCCTATCAAGAAGCAATGTGACTCTCAGTATTTTGTAGTGGACACAGATCTGACATGCTCACATCTGGTATTTCACATAAATTGCCGACCCTGACCAGGATGGATTTTCCATAAATTGGGCAATCCTGGCCAGGATAGGATTTATTAATAGGATATTTCGTGATGCAGTTAGAATATTTTCCCAGTACGTGATTTATTAATAGAACATTCCGTGATGTAGCCAGGAAACTTCGATTCTCATGCAATTTTGATCGTGTTTCTTTGAAAGCACTAACTTGTTGCTGGCACCAATACTTAACCCATGTTCTCTCTTCCAGCTTCCATAAAAGGTTCTGCGGATTCTGCTCCACTCTAGACTGATTTACCTGTGTCGTTACCATCATCGATAATTTTGGAGGAGTTCTTTTTATATGTGTGGCAGTAGGCAATGTTGTAATGAGTTTGATGCCGGAAATGTGGTTCAGTGTAACAGTTTTCTGTGTGTGTCCGATTTTTTGTTTGTCAGCGAACGAAAACTAGAAGCCAAAGCAGATTAGAAAGAACATCAGAGAAAAAGAATCATTCAGAAATTATGGAAGCAGATCAGGGTGGAGAATAAATTGTGACAAACTGAGAACAGGTGATGTTTCCTACAGAGCAGTTATCCTTGAGTAATAGCGTAGATAAGGCAGAATTAGCAGACTGCGTAGGACCACCGAGTGATAGTTTTAAGGAGGAAGGATATATTATGGCGCCACAACATGCCGATGTGATCGCAACAACCATAAATTATGAAGTAAAGGTAGTTTCAACAGGGGCGCTACCCCACAAAGAAATATGCAAATGAGTCTGACCACTCCTTTCACTGGAACTGAAAGACGTTAAACTCAGAATTATACAACTGGTCATTAAGATGTGTAAGGAGGTGGGGTACGCAAATGAGGAAACGAATAAATGTCTATAAAGTGCCGAGAAGGGAATAGAAAATGCAAGGAATGTAGGAATGGCTATTAAAGAAACACATGAAGATCTAAGGAAAGTAATAAATAGGTAGGCGAGATAACGAGTGAACCAGAACAAATCCTTAGGTTACAGACAGATGTAAGCTACGTACAAGAGAAGCAAGGAACACAGGACAAGTGTATAGAGAAGGTAGAAAAAAACATGTTAACAAAATCGGAGATGGGATCAGCAACCTGCCACAAGCCACGGAAACGCAACTATGCCAAGCTACAAAACAGCTAACAATTAACAACCGTACAGTTACACTAAATTAGGCTTCATATGAAAAGATTAAAGCTGCATATCTCTTGAGCTATTGGTCTGAGGTAAATCAAGAAATTTTCGTGAGCTAAAACATAGAATCATCTGGATTCCAAAGTCCTGTAAAATTCTTCGAATCAATGCTCAACAAAAATTAATTTCTCGATGCGCCATGCAGACCACTGGAAATCACTAGGTTTTGTTGTAAAATACAGCCCACATGATACCAACAAGTACTCGCGGGACGTTTCGTCGAGGACATCAAAGAACTTAAAAGGAAGTAGAGTTTGCCATTGAAGAGACTAATCCACGAGAGAGAAGAGGTGAACTCAGTGTCCGTTTGGTAGGCCAAAAAGGAATATTTACACAAGAAACAACGGATTCGGAACTCATGGACTGAAACAGGGTTGTCAATATTCGTCAAATCGAGGAAGCTGGAATTATTACAGATAGAACAATAGAAGCAGATTTCGGAAGAAATATAATGAGCCACGTAGGAACAGGTCGCAGGCGAAATTATTGAGGTGAGACTGCCAAATCCTTGGAATTGTAGGAACTCAGACAATACATCATCTCAGTGACTGATAGGAGACATAGGAATGGCGGCAGCAGAGCCTGTGAATCGTGTCAGGACCCACTGAACAAATTTGAGGATACATGACAATACCCTAGAAAGAGTAGTAGGAAGGGAAGAGGATGTCACTGCGTTTGACACTTAAGAACAAAGCGACGAGGTTAGTGATGATGAAGAACGCGAGGATGCTAATATCGATGAAGATAACACACGAGGAGATTTGTATGATTAGCAAACTGAAATGGAAGAGGACACCACAGTGGTGCTAGAAGAATCCGTGGATCACACTGAATCTTCATGTGTTTATAGTAAATCGCAAGTTCAGTAAAAGTAAAACATTTTAAATTATTGTCGATATTACACTGTGTGTCGCAATTGTAGATAAAAGTATCGCTTAATGAAAAACAGAGTATAGAACCTGTTGTTATTAGCGGAAATTTGTGAGAAAAAATTAGTAACTGCAGGTCTAAGATGAATCTACATCTACATCTACATGGATTCTCTGCAATTCAAATTCAAGTGCCTGGCAGAGGGTTCATCGAACCACATTCATAATTCTCTATTATTCCAATCTCGTATAGCGCGCGGACAGAATGAACACCTATATCTTTCCGTAAGAGCTCTGATATGCAAATGATTAGCTTTTCAGAGCATTCACACAAGGTTGGCGCCGGTGGCGACACCTGCAACGTGCTGACATGAGGAACGTTTCCAACCGATTTCTCATACACAAACAACAGCTGACCGGCGTTGCCTGGTGATACGTTGTTCTGATGCCTCGTGTAAGGAGGAGAAATGAGTACCATCACGTTTCGGACTTTGATTAAGGTCGGATTGTAGCCTATCGCGGATGCGGTTTATCGTATCGCGACATTGCTGCTCGCGTTGGTCGAGATCCAATAACTGTTAGCAGAATATGGAATGGGTGGGTTCAGGAGGGTAATATGGAACGCCGTGCTGGATCCCAACGGCCTCGTATCACTAGCAATCGAGATGACAGGCATCTTATGCGCATGGCTGTAAAGGATCGTAAAGCGACGTCAACAGGTGGGGACGCCTGAAAGACAACAACAATCTGCACGAACAGTTCGACGACATTTGCAGCAGCATGAACTATCAGCTCGGAGACCATGACTGTGGTTATTCTTGACGCTGCATCACAGACAGGAGTGCCTGCGATGGTGTACTCAACGACGAACCTGGGTGCGCGAACGGCAAAACGTCATTTTTTCGGATGAATCCAGGTTCTGTTTACAGCATCATGATGATCGCATCCGTATTTGGCGACATCGCGGTGAACGCACATTCGAAGCGTGTATTCATCATCGCCATACTCGCGTATCACCCAGCGTGATGGAATGGGGTACCATTGGTAACACGTCTCGGTCAACTCTTGTTCGCACTGACGGCACTTTGAACAGTCTACGTTACATTTCAGATGTGTTACGACCCGTGGCTCTACCATTCATTCGAGCCCTGCGAAACCCTGCATTTCAGCAAGATAATGCACGACCGTGTGTTGCAGGTCCTGTACGGGCCTTTCTGGATAGAGAAAATATTCGACTGCTGCCCTGGCCAGCACATTCTCCAGATCTCTCAACAATTGGAAACGTCTGGTCAATGGTGGCCGAGCAACTGGCTCGTCGCAATACGCCAGTCACTACTCTTGATGAACTGTGGTATCGTGTTGAAGCTGCATGGGCAGCTGTACCTGTACACGCCATCCAAGCTCTGTTTGACTCAATGCCCAGGCATATCAAGGCCGTTATTACGGCCAGAGGTGGTTGTTCAGGGGACTGATTTCTCAGGATCTATGCACCCAAATTGCGTAAAAATGTAATCACACGTCAGTTCTGGTATAATATATTTGTCCAATGAATACCCGTTTATCATCTGCATTTCTTCTTGGTGCAGTAATTTTAATGGATAGTAGTATACTTCTGTCCACAGCAGATGAGGGTCTCGACCGTGAGATGAAGTGTGAGTTTATTAATGTCCGCACATAAGGTGCAGGAAGATCTTTACTGTAAGCAATTTTTACGTTACTTTGCAGTGGCCTTTCACTTTCACCTGTGCGCCAGCTGAGGGGATCAGCCCTCTCGGCGACAAGCAGCCAGCAGGAACGGGCTTGGAGGCAGCCAGAATATCCACTTCACAGAAAGAGTGCGCTCCCGCGAAAGCTGCACTTGTTGTTACCAAAACAAACAGCAGGCGCTTTGCCTGCAACGTAAACGAGTGTATACACACTGGGAGGAACAGCGAAGGCGTCAAAGCTATCATATACATGCTCTCAAACTATAGAGAATGTGCTTTTATTTGCAGCTCTATTCATGTTTATGAGTTCAGCTGTGCAGAATTAGAACCATAGCTTCTCCCTTCTGAAGACAATTACGTTGACCAGCCTGACACGTAAGCTGCTCTGTGCCGCAAATAGATCCCAATACCCTATTTTTTTCTATTCATGAGAAACTTCATTGCCATCAATTGTGCGTACGTAATGTTGATGCGCAGTCTTCAAATAACCAACAATAATGGAAAGCAGTGCAAACACCTGGTCCCATTTCTTCTCCAACCATTTTCCCTTTTTTGTCTCAAGGAGCGACCTGACTTTTTCTCACTAGTGTCAAATCAGTTCGAAAACATCCCTTGACATACCATAAATGTTGGCGGTCTGACACAAGATGCAGAGCCGGTACAAGGGAACTACTGCTCTTTCTCCAAATAGTGACAAGACGCAGACCGAGTGAGAAGATGTTAAGAAGAAGAACCTTTTGTACTGACAGTATGTCGACATTAGCCATCCCACCAATTGAAAGTGCTTCGTCAATGAACTTCCCAGGCTACTCTTACCACAAGAAAAGCAGGTCAACTCAACGAAATTATATATATATATATATATATATATATATATATACTCCTGGAAATGGAAAAAAGAACGCACTGACACCGGACACTGCGAGAGGGCTGTACAAGCAATGATCACCCGCACGGCACAGCGGACACACCAGGAACCGCGGTGTTGGCCGTCGAATGGCGCTAGCTGCGCAGCATTTGTGCACCGCCGCCGTCAGTGTCAGCCAGTTTGCCGTGGCATACGGAGCTCCATCGCAGTCTTTAACACTGGTAGCATACCGCGACAGCGTGGACGTGAACCGTATGTGCAGTTGACGGACTTTGAGCGAGGGCGTATAGTGGGCATGTGGGAGGCCGGGTGGACGTACCGCCGAATTGCTCAACACGTGGGGCGTGAGGTCTCCACAGTACATCGATGTTGTCGCCAGTGGTCGGCGGAAGGTGCACGTGCCCGTCGACCTGGGACCGGACCGCAGCGACGCACGGATGCACGCCAAGACCGTAGGATCCTACGCAGTGCCGTAGGGGACCGCACCGCCACTTCCCAGCAAATTAGGGACACTGTTGCTCCTGGGGTAACGGCGAGGACCATTCGCAACCGTCTCCATGAAGCTGGGCTACGGTCCCGCACACCGTTAGGCCGTCTTCCGCTCACGCCCCAACATCGTGCAGCCCGCCTCCAGTGGTGTCGCGACAGGCGTGAATGGAGGGTCGAATGGAGACGTGTCGTCTTCAGCGATGAGAGTCGCTTCTGCCTTGGTGCCAATGATGGTCGTATGCGCGTTTGGCGCCGTGCAGGTGAGCGCCACAATCAGGACTGCATACGACCGAGGCACACAGGGCCAACACCCGGCATCATGGTGTGGGGAGCGATCTCCTACACTGGCCGTACACCACTGGTGATCGTCGAGGGGACACTGAATAGTGCACGGTACATCCAAACCGTCATCGAACCCATCGTTCTACCATTCCTAGACCGGCAAGGGAACATGCTGTTCCAACAGGACAATGCACGTCCGCATGTATCCCGTGCAACCCAACGTGCTCTAGAAGGTGTAAGTCAACTACCCTGGCCAGCAAGATCTCCGGATCTGTCCCCCATTGAGCATGTTTGGGACTGGATGAAGCGTCGTCTCACGCGGTCTGCACGTCCAGCACGAACGCTGGTCCAACTGAGGCGCCAGGTGGAAATGGCATGGCAAGCCGTTCCACAGGACTACATCCGGCATCTCTACGATCGTCTCCATGGGAGAATAGCAGCCTGCATTGCTGCGAAAGGTTGATATACACTGTACTAGTGCCGACATTGTGCATGCTCTGTTGCCTGTTTCTATGTGCCTGTGGTTCTGTCAGTGTGATCATGTGATGTATCTGACCCCAGGAATGTGTCAATAAAGTTTCCCCTTCCTGGGACAATGAATTGACGGTGTTCTTATTTCAATTTCCAGGAGTGTATATATATATGCGCTTTGTTGTCTATTATTAACAGTGACACAAAAGGTATCAGATATACAGATATGAAACTGACTTTCAGTCACGTTCTGTATCATACTAGTATCCGTGTTTATGTTACACATTATTGTCACAACACTTTTTTTTTCCTTTATATCAGATATTTGACGTTATTTATGCATTTATTACAATTGTTGTGGGAGAGAATGAATGCATTAAGAGGGAACAATTAACAGAGCGAATGTGGTAAACAAATTACAGAATTGAAAAAACAAATGCTTGAGAAATGAGTGAAGCTTCCAGAATGAGATTTTCACTCTGCAGCGGAGTGTGCGCTGATATGAAACTTCCCGAGTTCGAGTCTCGGTCCGGCACACAGTTTTAATCTGCCAGGAAGTTTCAAATGAGTGAAGCTTATTTACAATTGTAGAATTTTTCGTGTGTTCGAATAAATGAGTTTTTTCAGGCTTGTTTTCTCTTTTTATCAAACCGGGCTTGGTTGTTGACATTATTGTGAAGCTAAGTCAATCTATCAAATAATAAAGGCTTCAGCACTAATTCCGCAATGTGTATGAATGGAGTTGATTGGTTCCCACAGCAACGAATGAAGTAATTTTAGGTCGAAGATGTAATCCCGCTTCCTAACAACCCCATTCCAATCTGTGTCTTGGCAATTCCACACAGCACTATATCAATATAGATGAAAGTGGGAACAGAAAACTGGTTCGTTTGTGTCACAGTACATTCTTTAGAGTAACACCATCTACTCAAATTTTGCATTACGGGTTTCCGCACTGGCTGAATGTTTCGTTATACCACGTACTTATACGTTTGTACAGAGACATACGTTTGTACAGCGGCATCTATCACAAACCAAAAATAGTGTTCCAACTAAAACATTCATATTTATTTACGTATTACACGAATATGTAGTAAAAAATGGGGGTTCCTATTTTAAAAAACGCTGTTGATATCCGTTTGACCTATGGCAGCGCCATCTAGCGGGCCAACCATAGCGCCATCTGGTTTCCCCCTTCAAGCTAGACAAGTTTCGTTCTTTGTAGTTTTTTCGTTTGACGCTTATTTCGTGAGATATTTGACCCGGTCACGATTAATAGACCACCCGGTATATAGTGTGTGCCTGTGCGTCCGTGTATGCATGAGTGACCGCATGGATGAGAAGCAGTGTAGCTACATAAAACAATATGCTAATTAACTGTTCCTTTATGGATACTGATCCTAACATTACCATAAGACAAGTAGTAGTGGAAGTATTATTGTTGGGTTAGTTTTAGTGATGCAAGTTTCAGCCGTAGTTGTTAATCCAAGGAAACTAAGGTGGTGATAGCAATAACAGGCATTTTTATATTTGCAATACTTGCATCTTTTGCTATTATAATTGTAGTATCTGCTGTGTTAATACAGGTAGTATCAATGGCAGTAGGTGATAAATATAATTGTAATATTAGTGACAGTGGTTTGAAATGTCGAAAACCTATGTATTTTTTCTGTCACAATAACGGAACACCAGACTGAGAATGGAAAAAGATTGAAAGGTATGTGCTGAGATTCGATCAGGATGGAGCCAGTGAAAAATGTCGATAGTTCCCAACCGCAAGGTTGGACGAGTAGTACGTCTTCGAGTAGTAAGATCTTCGACAGCTAACAGAGCTAGAGGCACGCGGTAAAAGTTTGGAGTAGTGGTGAGGAGATGCGCAGAGACAGCAGACGTGTTTCGAGTCGGAGCTAGATCCCTGCAGGAGGCAGCCGGGTCGTGACAGCATCAAAGTAAGAATTGGCGCTACGCACATAATAAGCTATATATTGAGCGAAACTCGGCACACACCTGGGGAAACTAGAAAGAATACTTAATAAAATAGGTTTTCTTTGGTTAAATAATGTCTAAAAGCTAGATAGAAATCCCATTGTTGGTGCAATAAGCGTTTTGTGAAACTTTCTCGTAAATCCATGCTATAGAAGTTTGAACAATAAATATTTTTTAGATAAAATTAGTGTTTCATCTCACACCTTATGTCGTTCTCCGCATCCTGTGCTTGCATTGAACCACAAGGTACATTATAGTAAAGTTCCCATGAGTAAAGCTAATAATTTCATTTATCGGAGTAAAATAATCTATATGCCATTGCACAGTTGGCAAATTATTCAGATCAGGACACAATTTTTATTAAGTAACAAACAGGGCCAAAATGAGTAAAGTTATCTAGAATGACAATTTTATTCCATTGCACTACGGCTGAGTTGAATATATGTTTTATTATCGGCTAAACGGGAAGGAGTGCACGAGCTAAGTCCACAGACGCAGTCAGATGCAGGTTGGTGACTTTCATTTATTTTTACCACTAAACTTTCATGCAGTCAGATGTGTATTTTGAGTATTAATTTTCCAACAATATTTTCGTACAGTCAGATAAAGTTCAGTTCAGTTAAATACGCAGTCAGATGCAAGTTTTATTAAAGACTAAAACAGTCACATGCAGTTCAGTCTAGTTTAAAGAGAGAAGTTTTATTAACAACACTTTCAAGATGCCATAAGAAAACTACATGCAAGGCATTGTCCAGTCACATTAATACGACCACTTGCCAAAATCCTAAATAATCACCTTCTGCAGCGCGAGACGTGCAGGAAGACAAGTCAGTGAGGCTCTCGAAGGTACCGACAGGAATGTGGAGATATACAGACTCAAGTTCCATGGCAGCTGCGCTAGATTCCTCGATTCAGAGTCCATGGCGCGAAAAACCCGATGGAGATGATCCCACAGATTCTCGACTGGGTTTAAATCGCTGAATTTGGTGGGCAGCGAAGTGCTTTAAATTCATCCTGGTGATCTTCGTACCACGCACGTACGCTGTGACCTGTGTAACACATTGCATTGTCCTGCTGGTGGATGCTACCGTGCCTAGGAAAAACATACTGCATGTAGGGGTGGACATGGCGTCCAAGGATAGCTGCATACTTGTGTTGATCAATTGTCCTCCCGAGATCTAACAAAGAATTCCATGAAGACAATCCACAGACCACAACGTTCACTCGATTGTTGCAGGATGTTTGCTTTCAGACGTTTCACAGTGCACACGCCAACAGCCAACTGTCCATTGATACATAAAAAGTGGTTCATCTGAAGAGGCCACCAATCGCCACTCACTGGACATCCAGTTGCGATGCTGGCGTGCAAACTCCAGCCTTTGTCGTCGATCAACAGCAGACAGCATGGGTGCATGAAACAAGCACCTGCTGCGCAGACCCATTCGAAGCTACGTTCGCTGGACTGTCATTGAGGAGACCGTTTGTACCCCATTGGTTCATCTGGGCGGTCAGCTGTTCATCAGTTGCACATCTATTCTCTCGTACACACCTCCACACCACAGATGCCTCGACGCCAGCTTTGGAAGCGTCATTTTACCATCTACATCTACATCCATACTCCGCAAGCCACCTGATGATGTGTGGCGGAGGATACCTTGAGTACCTCTATCGGTTCTCCCTTCTATTCCAGTCTCGTATTGTTCGTGGAAAGAAGGATTGTCGGTATGCCTCTGTGTGGGCTCTAATATCTCTGATTTTATCCTCATGGTCTCTTCGTAGGAGGGAGCAATATACTGCTTGACTCTTCGGTGAAGGTACGTTCTCGAAACTTCAACAAAAACCGGTACCGAGCTACTGAGCGTCTCTCCTGCAGAGTCTTCCACTGGAGTTTATCTATCATCTCCGCAACGCTTTCGCGATTACTAAATGATACTGTAACGAAGCGCGCTGCTCTCCGTTGGATCTTCTCTATCTCTTCTATCAACCCTATCTGGTACGAATCCCACACATTCTGAGCACTATTCAAGCAGTGGGCCAATAAGCGTACTGTATCCTACTTCCTTCGTTTTCGGACTGCATTTCCTTAGGATTCTCCTAATGAATCTCCGTCTGGCATCTGCTTTACCGACGATCAACTTTATATGATCATTCAATTTTCAATCACTCCTAATGCGTACTCTCAGATAATTTATGGAATTAACTGCTTCCAGTTGCTGACCATTCGCAGCACATTACACTTGTCTACATTGAGATTCAATTGCCATTTCCTGCACCATGCGTCAATTCGTTGCAGATCCTCCTGCATTTCAGTACAATTTTCCATTGTTACAACCTCTCGATATACCACAGCATCATCCGCAAAAAGCCTGACTGAACTTCCGATGTCATCCACAAGGTCATTTATGTATATTGTGAATAGCAACGGTCCTACGACACACCCCTGCGGCACACCTGAAATCACTCTTACTTCGGAAGACTTCTCTCCATTGAGAATGACGTGCTGCGTTCTGTTATCTAGGAACTCTTCAATCCAATCACACAATGGGTGTGATAGTCCATATGCTCTTACTTTGTTCATTAAACGATTGTGGGGAACTGTATCGACCGCCTTGCGGAAGTCAAGAAACACGGCATCTACCTGGGAACCCGTGTCTATGGCCCTCTGAGTCTCGTGGACGAATAGCGCGAGCTGGGTTTCACACGATCGTCTTTTTCGAAACCCATGCTGATTCCTACAGAGTAGATTTCTAATCTCCCCAAAAGTCATTATACTCTAACATAATACGTGTTCTAAAATTCTACAACTGATAGACATTAGAGACATAGGTCTATAGTTCTGCACATCTGTTCGACGTCCCTTCTTGAAAACTGGGATGACCTGTGCCCTTTTCCAATCCTTTGGAACGCTATGCTCTTCTAGAGACCTACGGTACACCGCTGCAAGAAGGGGGGCAAGTTCCTTCGCGTACTCTGCGTAAAATCGAACTGGTATCCCATCAGGAAGACCAAAATTTTTTAGGATTTTCTGCCAAGTATACAATACACGGTATACTTTAACCACACTGCCACTTGAGCAGTTTACCAGCTTAGCCGTTTCGGAAATGCTTATATCCTCGGCCCGAAAGCCAATGATCATGCCCTTCTGGGAGTCAGATAAATCACTTTCGTTCCGCATTACGACAACTAATACACTGTTTTGCACACACACACCCCTCCCCCACCACCACACCTCTCTACAACTTTAAACATTCTCTATTACTACCTTCCACGCCACCTACCATCTGTGAGCGATGGTCACTTTATCGTTACTGGACCATGCAGAAGAAACAAATTCAGATAAGGATAAGCAGCATGATAGGCACTGTAAATTTAGTTTGATATTCAGAATATATTACTATAAGGAATCACGTAAACGTAATCTTATATGCAACGGTCCATTATTCTCGCAACAAGAAACTGGAATACACTAAATAAATAAATACAAAGATACGCATACACGAGGTGTTTTTGGCTGCTCGTCATGACCATATCATGACCAGAATGTGTTGAAAAACAATAATCAGGCTAGCTTCGTCTGTGTGCCAGGTATACACTGGGTCAAACGATGTCCGCTGATATCTGAAGTTATGTTGGCGCGGATTGCAGGGTGCACTGAAGCACTCCTAGTATAACTCCCTTCCAGAGTGCAATTTTTTCGTTCAACGATGTCTCCTAAAAGAAAACACAACAAAGATCTGAATAATCAGACTTCGTTGAATCGGAAACACACTCGGAAGTTGCACATTCGCTAAGAGTTATTAGCGTGCGAAATATTACAAGAGGAGAGACTGCTTCAGTACCGTGCACGATAGAAGTCAATGCATGGGTCGGACACACATGCACATTGCGACAGAAATTTCAGCACTGTTCCTGGTCACTTTGTATATGGCGGGTGTTGTATCGAATCGGATTTGAGGACTTACTCTGGGGAACACCACGTTATATTGAGCCTGGAGATGGATTTTTCCAGCAGCCCCCTTGCAGACACGTAAAAGCTAAAAGTAAATCCGAAAAGGAAAGACAAAGTGTATGAGTGAAAGGCGGAGACTTGGCAGGAAAACAACGGAGCGCGTCGCGCCTGCGAGCAAGTCGGCAGAGAATCTGCCCGTATCGCGGGGCCATTGGGATACGGCAGGACGAGGCGCGCAGATTTCATTATGGTAATGCGAGGCGGCGCCGGAGCGAATCGGGAGGGGGTAGGGGAAGTCCAGGGGTGGGGGAGAGGGGAGGAAGGGAGGGGGCCGGCCCCGGGCTGTCCGCGCGGAAAATGAGATGTTCTCATCTTGTCAACACTCCAGGCCGGACTCAAAGAAATGCGCGCTCGACAAAGGGCCACCGTAGCACGGCTGGCTCACTTTACAAAAACAGCTACAGAGGCCTAATTGTGTGAGAGTTACTACTATCTCCGCTGGAATTCGTCACTGCAGAATTTTCACAACCGTATGTTATTTGTTCAAACTGGAAATACAATATCCTTCGGCCTAACGCATATGGGGACAGAAAAAAAAAACCTCTCTGTTCCCCGTCTAAGCGAAAGGATCTGAATGCCTCTATCCGAAGATACATCCCACAGACAGCATGTTCTTCAACCACTATACTACTATTATTATTCAAAATGTTCAAATGCTTGTGAAATCGTATGGGACTTAACTGCTAAGGTCATCAGTCCGTAAGCTTACACACTACTTAACCTAAATTATCCTAAGGACACACACACACACACACACACACACACACACACACACACACACACACATACCAATGTCCGAGGGAGGACTCGAACCTCCACCGGAACCAGCCGTATTATTATTATTATTATTATTATTACTAGAGAATTCTCCCAAATTCTAAAGGACCGCGAAAACATAAATATCAGATGTTTAGAAAATAGTTCTTTTAGCTTTTCTTTTGGTTATTCTTGTTATTCCCATAGCTCTTCATTCTTCCGAGAAGGCTTATTTACGTTCTTGCAACAACTTTGGCCTCTACTGTTTTTGTTTTGCTTGCTCTGATGTAACTTTTCATTTGTCTAATTTTTGTCTGAAGGTATCTCTTTATAAAATGTCTGTTGTTCTGATGTTGGTATTTTCGAAGTTCTTTCCGATTTCGTACAGCACTTAAATGATTATTATCCTTTTTGTCAGTCGCTTTTCTGGTAGTCTGTTCAGGTGACCAAAGAATTTCATTTGCCTTTTCTTACTGTCAATTTCGACGTTTGAAAACTTTTCTTTAGTTTTGATTAATTGTAGTCTGTCATCGTCTTGGGTATGTCTACTCCTAAAATTTCCCTAATGATCTTTCTCTCTTGTTTTGGATTTTTTCAAGTTCACGTTTTCTGTTAAGTCTCATCGTTTCTCTTGCATAGAGGACTGTCAGTTTTATGACTCTGTTATAGGTTGATTTTCGTCTGTCTTCACATGGAATTTTTTGTTGCAGAGGTTTTGGACTAAGAGTAATGCCTTTTTGACTTATGGGAGGCGATTTTTCTGTGAGATTTTTTCAAGGTCTGTCAATTTAATGAACTGTCCGAGGTATTTGAAGTCCGAAACCCTGTTGATTTTACCACATTTTGCTTTCAGGCTCGCGATTCAGTTTTCTCGAATGAGAGTTGTAGCCCTACTTTTTCTGCACATTATTTAAGTACGTCAACCCGTTTGACGGCAGCCCCTTCATCATTTGTAAGTATCGTTAGGTCGCCCGCAGACGCGAGGTATGGTATGTAGAGACTGTTTTTTTTTTTTTTTTTTTGGAAAGCCCAGTAGGACTGGCTTCCAAACCCCACGTTTCTTCCCTTCTTGTCTGGGAAGACGTTGAACAGATTAGGAGAGAGTCCATCTCCTTGTCTCATTATAATTATTATTATTATTATACTCACGGAGATGTGGTCTATCTAAGTAACCAAAGAAAAGGCTATTTTCATGCCATATGCGTTTCGCTTCTTTTTATTGACGAAGCATCCTAATTGGACTGTCATTGATGTTAGTTATATGCATATCGTCAGTATTCTTTGGTGGTGCAGTCTCCTTAAATTTCCCTTCCTCAGAGCTCGCTGTATCAGAAAACATTTACTTTCTACATCTATAAATCTACGATTATTATTATTATCTTCTCTCCTTTCTCAGACCTTAGGTCTGGTTAAAAATGGAAAGTGACGCAGACCTTGATCAAGCGTGACTTCCTTTTAACAGTACGGTTTATGTTACACTGCATTTAGGAACTTTCGGGTAATTGAACATGTATCATTAATTACAGATTTCTGTAGTTGTATATATATGTTTGGATGTAGCTGTATTGCGTTGATGTACTGGTGGATATTGTGTGGTATGACTCCTGTAGTTGATAGTATAATTGGTATAATGTCAACTTTATCCTGATGCCACATGTCCTTGACTTCCTCAGCCAGTTGGATGTATTTTTCAATTTTTTCTCCTGTTTTCTTTTGCATGTTTGTTGTATTGGGTATGGATATTTCGATTAGTTGTGTTAATTTCTTCTTTTTATTGGTGAGTATGATGTCAGGTTTGTTATGTGGTGGTGTTTTATCTGTTATAATGGTTATGTTCCAGTATAATTTGTATTCATCATTCTCCAGTACATTTTGTGGTGCATAGTTGTATGTGTGAACGTGTTGTTTCATAAGTTTATGTTGTAAGGCAAGCTGTTGATGTATTATTTTTGCTACATTGTCATGTCTTCTGGGGTATTCTGTATTTGCTAGTATTGTACACCCGCTTGTGATGTGATCTACTGTTTCTATTTGTTGTTTGCAAAGTCGGCATTTATCTGTTGTGGTATTGGGATCTTTAATAATATGCTTGCTGTAATATCTGGTGTTTATTGTTTGATCCTGTATTGCAATCATGAATCCTTCCGTCTCACTGTATATATTGCCTTTTCTTAGCCATGTGTTGGATGCGTCTTGATCGATGTGTGGCTGTGTTAGATGATACGGGTGCTTGCCATGTGGTGTTTTCTTTTTCCAATTTATTTTCTTCGTATCTGTTGATGTTAGGTGATCTAAAGGGTTGTAGAAGTGGTTATGAAATTGCAATGGTGTAGCCGACGTATTTATATGAGTGATTGCTTTGTGTATTTTGCTAGTTTCTGCTCGTTCTTTAAAGAATTTTCTTAAATTGTCTACCTGTCCATAATGTAGGTTTTTTATATCGATAAATCCCCTTCCTCCTTCGTTTCTGCTTAATGTGAATCTTTCTGTTGCTGTATGTATGTGATGTATTCTATATTTGTGGCATTGTGATCGTGTAAGTGTATTGAGTGCTTCTAAGTCTGTGGTACTCCATTTCACTACTCCAAATGAGTAGGTCAATATTGGTATAGCATAAGTATTTATAGCTTTTGTCTTGTTTCTTGCTGTCAATTCTGTTTTCAGTATTTTTGTTAGTCTTTGTCTATATTTTTCTTTTAGTTCTTCTTTAATATTTGTATTATCTATTCCTATTTTTGTCTGTATCCTAGATATTTATAGGCATCTGTTTTTTCCATCACTTCTATGCAGTCGCTGTGGTTATCTAATATGTAATCTACTTGTTTAGTGTGTTTTCCCTTGACTATGCTATTTTTCTTACATGCCTGTTCCAAAAGCCATATTTATAACATTGCTGAATACTTCTGTTATCTTTAGTAATTGGTTGAGTTGTTGATTTGTTGCTGCCAGTAGTTTTAGATCATCCATGTATAGCAAATGTGTTATTTTGTGTGGGTATGTTCCATTAATATTATATCCATAATTTGTATTATTCAGCATGTTGGATAGTGGGTTCAGAGCAAGGCAGAACCAGAAAGGACTTAATGAGTCTCCTTGGTATATTACACGCTTAATCTGTATTGGCTGTGATGTGATATTATTTGAATTTGTTTGGATATTAAGTGTGGTTTTCCAATTTTTCATTACTATGTTTAGGAACTGTATTAATTTAGGATCTACTTTGTATATTTCCAATATTTGTAGTAACCATGAGTGGGGTACACTATCAAAAGCTTTTTGGTAATCAATGTATGCGTAGTGTAGTGACCTTTGTTTAGTTTTAGCTTGATATGTCACCTCTGCATCTATTATCAGTTGCTATTTACATCCTCGTGCTCATTTGTAACAGTTTTTTTGTTCTTCATTTATAATTTTGAACTGTGTCGTATGTGTCATTAATTTCTGTGTAATGACTGAAGTTAATATTTTGTATATTGTTGGTAGGCATGTTATGGGGCGATATTTTGCTGGGTTTGCTGTGTCTGCTTGATCTTTCGGTTTCAGATAAGTTATTCGTTGTGAAAGTGTATCAGGGACTGTGTATGGGTCTGCAATGTAATTGCTAAATAATTTAGTTAGATGTGAATGTGTTGAGGTGAACTTCTTTAGCCAGAAATTTGCTATTTTATCATTTCCAGGGGCTTTCCAATCGTGCGTAGAATTAATTGCTCGGGTGACTTCATGTTGCAAAATTATCACTTCAGGCATTTGTGGTATCATCTTGTATGAGTCTGTTCCTGCTTGTATCCATCGTGCGTGTCTGTTATGTTGTACCGGGTTTGACCATATGTTGCTACATAACTGTTCCATGTCTGTTATGTTTGGTGGATTGTCTATTTCAATGTGTGTGTTATCTATTGTCTGGTATAATTTCTTTTGGTTTGTGTTGAATGTTTGGTTTTGTTTCCTTCTATTTTCCCTTTTTTTGTATCTTCTAAGTCGTTTGGCCAATGTTTGTAATTTCTGCTTCTTTTCATCTAATTGCTCTATCGCTTCTTGTTGTGAGATTTTACCTAACCTTTTTCGTTTTTTTTCTGACATTTCATTTCTTATAAATTGTGTTAGCTGTCCGATGTCTTTTCCAGTTTTTCTATTCTGATCTGTAGCCTGTGTTGCCACGCTGGTTTTGTGGGTTTCTTCTGTGTGTTGGTTGGTTCTGATCTCTGCCTAGTGTGTATATTTAGTGTAGTGAGTGCTCCTACATAAACCAGTAGTTGCAACTCTTCCATAGTTGTGTTTTCATTTATTTTGTTGTGTATGATTGTGTTGATAGTTGTTATTGTTGTTTCGACTTGAGTTATTTGGGTTCAAATGGTTCAGATGGCTCTGAGCACTATGGGACTCAACATCTTAGGTCATAAGTCCCCTAGAACTTAGAACTACTTAAACCTAACTAACCTAAGGACATCACACACACCCATGCCCGAGGCAGGATTCGAACCTGCTACCGTAGCAGTCCCGCGGTTCCGGACTGCAGCGCCAGAACCGCTAGACCACCGCGGCCGGCGTGAGTTATTTGGGGGTCTACGCAAGAATGGTCTAATGTCTGTTTTTGTGTCTTTGTATTCTATATATGTCAACTGAAATTTTTCTTCTGTATCTAACATGTGTGTCACTTCATATTCTATTTGTGCTTGTTCTGGTGGCTGTCGCAAGATTTCGTTTTCCTCTGATCGTTTAATTGATGCGTGTTGTTCTTTCTTTGTTTGCTCCGGGATGTTTGAGTCCATTACTGTATTTTCTTCTTCTTCTGATTGCACATTATTTTGTTCGAGTATTTGTTGTACTTGTTGTTTGATGTTTTCTAACTCTGACTGGGCTATCCTGTTATTTTTGATTATTACACGAATCTGATCAGCTAGTCGTTGTTCTGTTAAAAATTTTAATTCTGGGTATCTGGTAATAAATGTTGTGTATACTTGTGATCTGTATCCAGTTGTGTTGGTTCCTAAGTTTGTTGCTTGGTTATAACAGAACATGAGGTGTCGGTTAACTTCATCTGACCATCTCATCCTCTGTCTTTGTTTTCCTTCTAGAGTGGTTGCAGGAAGCATGTCCTGCAAAACACCTCTATTTGGATTTAAATCATTTTCCATGTGGCTAGCAGTGTTGTTACCATTGTGGACGGGCATAGGGTTCAAGCGTCGTCCCCGACCATGACAGCGCTTGTCCGAGGCTTCATTAGTTCTGTCCTGAACCTACTAATCACACTAAAAGGGGTGTTTGCCCTATTAGTGGTTTGTTCTTTTCGTCGCCTTTTACAACTGGCAGAACATACCGAAGGCCTATTCTTTTCCCGAGCCTCCACGGGGTTTATTATTGTTATATTTATTATTATTATTATAACTAGTGAATTCTCCCGAATTCTCCCAAATTCTAAAGGACCTCGAAAACACAAACATAAGATCTTTAGAAAATAATTCACTTAGCTTTTCTTTTGGTTCTTCTTGTTATTCCCATAGCTCTTCATTCGTCCGAGAAGGCTTATTTACGTTCTTGCGACCACTTTGGCCTCTACTGTTTTTGTTTTGCTTGCTCTGATGTAACTTTTCATTTGTCTAATTTTTGTCTGAAGGTTTCTCTTTATAAAATGTCTGTTTGTCTGATGTTGGTGTTTTCGAAGTTCTTTCCAATTTCGTACAGCCAAGGTGTTAAGCTCTTAAATAATGATTATCCTTTTTGTCAGTCGCTTTTCTGGTAGTCTGTTCAGGTGACCAAAGAATTTCATTTGCCTTTTCTTACTGTCAATTTCGACGTTTGAAAACTTTTCTTTAGTTTTGATTAATTGTAGTCTGTCATCGTCTTGGGTATGTCTACTCCTAAAATTTCCCTAATGATCTTTCTCTCTTGTTTTGGATTTTTTCAAGTTCACGTTTTCTGTTAAGTCTCATCGTTTCTCTTGCATAGAGGACTGTCAGTTTTATGACTCTGTTATAGGTTGATTTTCGTCTGTCTTCACATGGAATTTTTTGTTGCAGAGGTTTTGGACTAAGAGTAATGCCTTTTTGACTTATGGGAGGCGATTTTTCTGTGAGATTTTTTCAAGGTCTGTCAATTTAATGAACTGTCCGAGGTATTTGAAGTCCGAAACCCTGTTGACTTTACCACATTTTGCTTTCAGGCTCGCGATTCAGTTTTCTCGAATGAGAGTTGTAGCCCCACTTTTTCTGCACATTATTTAAGTACCTCAACCTGTTTGACGGCAGCGTCTTCATAATTTGTAAGTACCGTTAGGTCACCTGCAAGTGCGAGGTATGGTATGTAGAGATTGTCTTTGGGAAAGCCCAGTAGGACTGGCTTCCAAACCCCATCTTTCTTTCATTCTGGTCGATGGGATGTATCTTCGGATAGAGGCATTCAGAGCCTTTCGCTTGGACGGGGAACAGAGTTTTTTTTTGTGACTTCTGAAATTTTCCCGGCGTATTTCTTCTTCTAATAATTTCCGGGTATGCAGCCGGATCCCGTCGACATTCTGCCACGATATTTCGGCCCAGAGACGTCCGGCCATCATCAGGTGAGTACACAACTACTGAAGAGCCCAGGTGCAGTCGCGGTATTTATGCCGATTCTCGCGCATGTGAAATGTACTGGCATCCTACAGCGCATGCGTCAGGTGTTGACATGCGCAGCATAGCCGAGTTGTACGTGCTGCCCTAGGTGGTGAAAATAAAAGTTCATCTAGTCATTGAGTATCGAATGACACTGTCGATTCCGCTGTGATTGTATAATTTTAATAACAGGATTCCAATTTTTATCCAGCTGAAAGCCGTTGTCACGATTTATAAGATTATTGGCAAGACGTATTTCCACTGATTCCTTGATTACGGAATCCCAAAAACCGGAAACCGGGGATAAAATTTTTGTTCCATTGTATTCCATTGAATGTCCCAATGAAATACAGTGCTCTGCTACTGCCGATTTTGACGGTTGCCGCAGACGGGTGTATCTTTCATGTTCTATACATCGTTCATGGACAGTTCTTGTCGTCTGGCCAATATATGCAGAACCACATTCACAGGGAATTTTGTAGACGCCTGCTTTCTTCAGTTGTAAATCGTCTTTAACGGATCCAACCAGGGCCTGGTTCTTTGCTGGTGGACGGAAGATAACCTTGATTTTATTTTTCTTCAGTAATCGGCCTATTTTCGACGACACATTCCCGGCGTATGGAAGGAACGCAGTTGATTTAAAGTCGTCATCTGCGTCCTCAGTGCGTTGCTTCTTGTTATGATAGTTGCGCATGGCCTTCCTTATTTGGCGAGAAGTGTAGCCATTCTCTTTGAAAACCTTCTCCAAGTGTTCTAATTCTGCGTGGAGGTTTTCATCATCCGATATTATATGCGCTCGATGTATTAAGGTACTGAGAACGCCGGCTGTTTGTGCTGGGTGATGGCAGCTTGACGCCTGGAGATACAGATCTGTGTGAGTCGGTTTCCTGTACACAGAATGTCCTAATGACCCATCATTTTTACGGCGTACTAGCACGTCTAGAAATGGTAAAGTGCCCTCTTTTTCAATCTCCATCGTAAATTTGATGTTCTCATGTAATGAGTTTAAGTGATGAAGGAATTTCTCCAGTTCCTGTCTGCCATCATGAGGCCATACAGCAAAAGTATCATCTACGTACCGCCAGAAGACCGTAGGCTTTAAAACAGCAGACTCAAGTGCTTTCTCCTCAAAGTCCTCCATAAAGAGATTAGCTACCATAGGCGACAAAGGGCTCCCCATGGCGACGCCGTCTGTTTGTTCAAAGAATTCGTCATTGAATAAAAAGTACGTTGAGGAGAGTATATGTTCAAACAAGGCCGTCATTTCTGCACTGAATAAGTTACCAATAAGATGTAATGATTCCATTAAAGGCACTTTGGTAAAAAGTGAGACCACATCAAAGCTGACTAATAAATCCGAGCTGCTAAGCTTAACTTCCTTCAAGCGGCTGACGTGAGAAAAGAGCCAGGTTGCTGTGTTCACAAAATTTTTTACTGAAATGTTGAGACAATAACTTGATTCCAACTTTCGCCAGAGTTGTTCATTTTATTAATAGTGCGGCCGCCAACAATATAAAACGCAAAGCGAGTCTGGCTTTAGTAAGAGAACGAATCCGTTTTACGCGTCGTGAGTTAGACGCTGTCGCCTATGGTAGCTAATCTCTTTATGGAGGACTTTGAGGAGAAAGCACTTGAGTCTGCTGTTTTAAAGCCTACGGTCTTCTGGCGGTACGTAGATGATACTTTTGCTGTATGGCCTCATGATGGCAGACAGGAACTGGAGAAATTCCTTCGTCACTTAAACTCATTACATGAGAACATCAAATTTACGATGGAGATTGAAAAAGAGGGCACTTTACCATTTCTAGACGTGCTAGTACGCCGTAAAAATGATGGGTCATTAGGACATTCTGTGTACAGGAAACCGACTCACACAGATCTGTATCTCCAGGCGTCAAGCTGCCATCACCCAGCACAAACAGCCGGCGGTCTCAGTACCTTAATACATCGAGCGCATATAATATCGGATGATGAAAACCTCCACGCAGAATTAGAACACTTGGAGAAGGTTTTCAAAGAGAATGGCTACACTTCTCGCCAAATAAGGAAGGCCATGCGCAACTATCATAACAAGAAGCAACGCACTGAGGACGCAGATGACGACTTTAAATCAACTGCGTTCCTTCCATACGCCGGGAATGTGTCGTCGAAAATAGGCCGATTACTGAAGAAAAATAAAATCAAGGTTATCTTCCGTCCACCAGCAAAGAACCAGGCCCTGGTTGGATCCGTTAAAGACGATTTACAACTGAAGAAAGCAGGCGTCTACAAAATTCCCTGTGAATGTGGTTCTGCATATATTGGCCAGACGACAAGAACTGTCCATGAACGATGTATAGAACATGAAAGATACACCCGTCTGCGGCAACCGTCAAAATCGGCAGTAGCAGAGCACTGTATTTCATTGGGACATTCAATGGAATACAATGGAACAAAAATTTTATCCCCGGTTTCCGGTTTTTGGGATTCCGTAATCAAGGAATCAGTGGAAATACGTCTTGCCAATAATCTTATAAATCGTGACAACGGCTTTCAGCTGGATAAAAATTGGAATCCTGTTATTAAAATTATACAATCACAGCGGAATCGACAGTGTCATTCGATACTCAATGACTAGATGAACTTTTATTTTCACCACCTAGGGCAGCACGTACAACTCGGCTATGCTGCGCATGTCAACACCTGACGCATGCGCTGTAGGATGCCAGTACATTTCACATGCGCGAGAATCGGCATAAATACCGCGACTGCACCTGGGCTCTTCAGTAGTTGTGTACTCACCTGATGATGGCCGGACGTCTCTGGGCCGAAATATCGTGGCAGAATGTCGACGGGATCCGGCTGCATACCCGGAAATTATTAGAAGCGTTTTTTTTCTCCCCATCTGCGTTAGGCCGAATGATATTGTATTTCCAGTTTGAACAAATAAAATACGCTTGAGGACGTTGAACAAAGTAGGAGAGAATCCATCTTCTTGTCTTATTATTATTATTATTATTATTATTATTATTATTATATTCAAGGAGATGTGGTCTATCTATGTAACTAAAGAAAATGCTATTTTCATGCCATATGGGTTTCGCTTCTTTTTATTGACGAAGCATCCTATTTGGACTGTCATCCATGTTCGTTTTATTCGTATCGTCAGTATTCTCAGGGATGCAGTCTCCTTAAATTTCCCTTCTTCAGAGCTCGCTGTATCAGAAAACGTTGTACATCTAAATATTTTTTATATCTACGAATTTTATTATTATTATTATTATTATTATTATTATTAGTGCCAGCAGCTGCAGTATCGCCAGTATTAGCTTCACTGAGCAATCTGACATTTTCCCGGCTGATTTGTAATGTATAGAATTCTCCGGTGTCCGGCCGGGTCACGTCGTAACTCGTCCACAATATTTCGGCAAACAGACATGTTGTCATCTTCAGTCCATGATGAATGCTGCGTTCCTCCTCTCGGCGTGCTATGAACATCCTGGCCGTTACCTCCTCCACCACACCGTTCCGCTCGCTGTCGGCTGTCTCCTTAGTCCATCTGTTGAAAAATCTGAACATCACATTCGATATTCCACTCACTTTGCAAAACATCTACAAGAACTTCGCCTCCATGATTGTGATTTGTTGGTGAGTTTCTGTAGTGTCTGTCTTCACCAGGATACCACTGAAGGACTGTGAAACTGATAAGCAAGAAATTTGGCATCAACCTGACAAGGCTCTTTGAGTTCGTACTCACTTCAACGTATTTTCTGTTGGATGGAAATTGCTATGAACAGACTGATGGCGTCGCCATGGGGTGTTCCCTGTCCTCAGTTGCGGTGGATTTATTCATGAGTTTTTAGGCCACCGGAAAAAATTTGACTGCTAATGCGGCCTGTGAAAGACGATGTTTGACTCAGAACGCCAAGAGTATACAGAATACCGTGTGTGTGGGTGGAGAGTTCTATATCGGACAGACTGTACGTACTATTGAACAGCGTCGTGTGGAACACGAGAGATGTTTCCGCCGGCGGTATCCTGAGAAATCAACGGTGACGGAACGTAGTTTAGAAAACGTACACCGTATTGCATTTTACGAGACATCTCTTCCTACGCGGACCACTAGTTTATCGGACGGTGTTATAAAAGAAGCGGTCGAGCTAAAAATTTCTGACAACGCCCTCAATAAAGACGGCAGACTGCAGCTAAGCATAGCTTGGAACCCAGCCATCGGACAGTTGAAGCGGGCGCTGCAAGCGCACCTTGAAAACGTTACCATACATGGCGCTGGAGCGAGCATCAGTGACGTCACTGAAGACAGCGCGGCTATATAAGGACAATCGCAGCAATCATTCGACAGTCATCACTTGATATTGGCCGATGAGAACTCGGGTGAAGCTCGTGGATTTCAAACCAACGGACGCGGCTGGAAGCCAAAGCAAATTTTATCAGTACATATCACCGTGAAACTGTATATTAGCGCATTCTTATATGCATGAATATACTTCGACGAAAAGGCAGTGGAACAAGTTCATCTACAACAGATTTGTTTCTACAGCTACTTGGATGATACGTTTGTCTTTTGGCCATCTGGACGGAACAGCTTAAGCGAATTTCTCCAATATCTCAACTCGTGTATCGCAACATGTAGTTTACCATTGAGGCGTAACAGAATGGCACTCTTCCTTTTCCTGACGTCCTAGTGAAACGGAACCCTGATGGCAACCTGGGAAGCGTGTGTAGAGGAAGCCTACACACACTGATCTGTATCTGCATGCCTCCAATAGTCACCATAACTCCCAGCGTGAAGGCGTTTTACGCACACTCCACAGAGCACGATGCGTCTGTGACTAAGACAGCCTTCCAGCAGAACTGAAGCAACTCGAAACAACACTCAGAAGAAATTGGTACAGCAATAAGCAGAGCAGGCTTACATTCAGACAGACTGTTCCAAGACAACGGTAGGAAGAAGAAAAAGGAGACTACAAATCACCGGCGCGTAGCCTGTTCGTCGGAAATACTTCCAGAAAAATTGGCAGGATCCTAGAGCGACACAATGTAAAATGTGTATTTTGAACTCCTGCGAAAAACTTAAGTCTACTACGCTCAGTGAAGGACGATCTAGGCCTCCACAAACTAGGCGTCAGAAAATCTTCTGCCAGTGCTGCAAATCATACACTGGGGAAACCGTTCGCACGGTAGAAGAGAGGTGTCGTTAACATTACGCCACACTGAATTATGCTAGAACACCAAATCGGACGTGGCCGACCATAGTACAAAAACTGACCATACTATGGATGATGAAAACATCAAAATACTTAGGCAATCCTACTCATTCTGGAATTTCTTAATTAAAGAGGCCCGAGGGCGGTAGCGCAGACACTGCAAGTCAAAGCGCGGATCGAGGCGCCGCTTCCCCCTCCACCGTCTCCGTCCGCCGCTGCGGCCGCGTTACACGGAAAGGACCAGCGCAGTATTCGTCAGGGACCACCTGAAAATGGCAATGTATCTTTTTGCCAAATTCTCGTGGATGAATTACGACGCTACCCGGTTGAACATTAAATTTAGTAGTTCATAGTCAGTATTATTTACTCACATTGCCACTTCAGACAACAAATCATTTTAATACTGCTTGTCATATTAAAAAATGTTATTTCCTAGGTGATTATGATGTAAATAACAAACTGTATGTGTGAAACCCTGGTCCGATGTAAGACTGGTTCTGATGACCCTAATCAGTTCAGGTTAAATAAATAAATCAATAAAATAAAAATATATATAAAATGTGTTATGGAAGACATATTCCTCAAAGCTAACAACCATAACTTGTTCCACTAACTCAGTAAGAAATCAATGGAGATTACCTTTGTAAGAGATTTTCTCCTTGGGAGTACCCAGTTTCCCATTTCCAAGGAAATGAAAAGTAGATATTGGATTATGGAGGCCTATGAGATTGTGCAAAAATGAGTCGACGCATTCTAAAACCTACCTTAAAGAACAAAGTCATAAAATCAAACACAGAAACGAAAATTACCTAGCTACTTTTAATGTAAATTCACTCATAGAACAGGAAAACTTCAACAAACTTTATAAAAGAAAAAAAAATACAGGGACAACAGCGCTGCAAGAAACAAGATTCACTGATGAACATCCTTCCGATTCAGAAGGAATCCGGATATTTAAGAGAAAACCACGAAAAAGAGTTGAAACAGGTTTCATTGTAAACAAAATCATATGAAACTCAGTATCGGACTTTAAATCAGTAAATGAAAGACATACCACAATTACATTTAAATAATCAACGTTTACACTATTTTAAATGCAGAGGAGAGAAACAGAACACAGAATGAGGAAACAGAAATTTTTTGGCAACATTTTTCAAACACCCACATTCCATCGAAAAACACCGCATTACTACTTGAAGACTTTAATACATAAACCGGCAAATAACGTTACCACTGATCAACAGCAGGTAACTTTCCTGCACCTAAAAGAAGCACGTAAACGGTTCAAATGGCTCTGATCCCTATGGGACTTAACATCTGAGGTCATCAGTCGCCTAGAACTTAGAACTACTTAAACCTAACTAACCTAAGGACACCACACACATCCATGGACGAGGCAGGATTCGAACCTGCGACCGTAGCGATCGCGTGGTTCCAGACTGAAGCGCCTAGAACCACTCGGCCACACCGGCCGGCCACGTAAACGAAGAAAGACACTTAAGCCAATGCAGACGGAATAACATAACACAAATATTTACATTCTTCAAAAAGCAACCCAGAAAACTAACGTGTATCACTAAATCCGATTTGTGGGGAAAGACAACTCGATCACGTTACTATAATTAGATACTCGGAAATAGAGGTAATCATTGTAAAAGTTGCTACATTCAGACCACTACCTGTCTATCATTTAATTCCAGATTAGACAAATATTTATGAAAAAGAATCAATGTTAACATGAAAAGCTTGACATATACGAGGATAAGTCAATTATTATCCGCAATTTATTTTTTTTTTAATTTTGGTAGTACTGTCGTTTTACGTTGATGATGCATGCTTTGTTTATTTGTTGTTATATCTTTGCAATTTTCAAGCTGCTAGGTTAGTTTCGTTATCGCTGCCGTGCTGTTAATCATGGCTGCTCCGCTGTCTATTTACACCAAAGAAGAGCAACGTTCAGTGATCCGTTTTTTGTGGTCGGAAGGCGCATCAGGGCCGAAATTCACCGAAGACATTCAGTACATTACGGGAACAGTGTTCTGTCATAACGGAGTGTCTACGAAGGGATTGGAAAATTCCGAAATGGTCGCACAACCGTTACGCACAATGAAGGAGCCGGACGACCGTTTTCCGCCACAAATGAAGAAACCATTGAGCGTTCACGTGAAATCATTCTCTTAGACAGACGATTAACTAATGATAAAGTGACACATCGTCTGCAAATTAGTCACGGTTTTTCCTCCAAAATCATCCACAACAGACTTGGGTTTCATAACTGTGCAAAATGGATTCCAAAACAACTCAGTCAGCTGCATAAAAAACGCGCTTGGGCATCTGCAAAAAACATTTGGATCGCTATGGTAACGAAGGGGACAACTTCTTAGACAGGATCGTTACTGGTGACGAAACTTGGACCCATCATTACGAGCCGAAGAGTAAACGGCAGAGTATGGAGTGGAAACATCCAAATTCGCCGTGCAAGAAAAAGTTCAAGACCCAACCGTCCGCAGGAAAACTGATTCTTACGGTTTTTTGAGACGCACAAGGTACACTACTGGAACATTATGGAGAAAGGGGCACAACAATAAACAGTGTACGTTACAGTTAGATGCTTATTGCCAGGCTAAAGCCTGCAATTCGAAGCAAACGCCGAGGATTGCTGTCAAAAGGTGGTGTGTTGTTGCACGACAATGCCCGTCCGCATACTGCTGCCCACTCTGCTGTAACGCTCCAGAAACTCAAATTTGATGTACTGGATCATCCTCCATATAGTCCCGATCTTGCCCCTTCTGACTACCACTTGTTTCGTCCACTCAAACAGGCATTGAGGGGCCGTCGATTTGCCTCGGACGAAGCAGTGAAAGAAGCGGTGCATTCCTGGCTCACAGCTCAACCGAGAACCTTTTTTTATGAGGGCATCAGGAAGCTTGTACAACGATGGACCAAGTGCGTTGAAACGCAAGGAGGCTTTGACGAAAAATGATGTTTTTGTAAGTTTCCTATTTGATTACAAAAATTTTTTATTAATACTTTGCGGATAATAATTGACATACCCTCGTAAAAGTTATCTAGAGAAAACGATTACAAAATACAGTTGGAAAAAAATGTTGGGAACAATTTCGAAAAAAACGTTATTCAGACTGCAGAAGAAACTATCGTCTTAATAAAAAATGAAAACATGCCTGGTAGCATGAGGATTGTGATGAGTTAAAGAGACAACGAGCTACGAATATCTGTAACGCACATAAACATAATAAGAACAGGAAGAATCTTACAGAAGCGAAGATATATGCATCAAATGTCTCTAAAAGATCAGAGTACAACATACACAACGTGGTCAAAAGTATCCGGACACTCCCAAAAACATATGTTTTTTATATTAGGTGTATTTTTCTGCCACCTACTGCCAGCTACTCCATATCAGCGACCTCTGTAGTCATATACATCGCGAGAGAGCAGAATGGGGCGCTCCGTGTAACTCAACGGACTTCGAACGTGGTCAGGTGATTGGGTGTCACTTGTACGTGAGATTTCCACACTTAAAAACATCCCTAGGTCCACTATTTCCGATGTGATAGTGGATTGGAAACGTGAAGGAACACGTAGAGCACAAAAGCGTACAGGCCGACCTCGTCTTTTGACTGACAGAGACCGCCGACAGTTGAAGAGGGTCGTAATGTGTATTAGACAGACATCTATCCAGACCATCACACAGGAATTCCATACTGCATCAGGATCCACTGCAAGTACTATGACAGTTACGCGGGAGGTGAGAAAACTTGGATTTCATGGTCGAGCGGCTGCTCATAAGCCACACAGCACACCGGTAAATGCCAAACGACGCCTCGCTTGGTGTATGGACCGTAAACATTCGACGATTGAACAGTGGAAAAACGTTGTGTTGAGTAACGAATCACGGTACTCAATGTGCCGATCCGATGGCAGGGTGTGGGTGTGGCGAATGCCCGGTGAAGTCATATGCCAGCCAGCGTGTGTAGTAGCAACAGTAAAATTCGGATGCGGTGGTGTTATGGTGTGGTCGTGTTTTTCATGGAGGGGGCTCGCACCCCTTGTTGTTTTGCGTGGCACTGTCACAGCACAGGCCTACATTCATGCACTTTCTTGCTTCCCACTAAGAGCAATTTGGGAATGGCGATTGCAGCTTTCAACACCATCGAGCACCTGTTCATAATGCACGGTCTGTGGTGGAGTGTTTACAAAACAGTAACATCCCTGTAATGGACTGGCCTGAATCCTACAGATCACCTTTGGGATGTTTTGGAACGCAGACCTCGTGCCAGGCGGCACCGACCGACATCTCATTAGATACAAGCCGCGTGACGGAGGGTAGACACAGAGCATTTATAAACACTGTAAAAAACAATGAGTGTTTGTCTTTCACATTACGTCGTTCTTGGTCATTAATCTGTGCTGATTTTTTAAATGTTTCATGGGCGTTATAATTACCCTGTGCATATCGCATAAGGACGTTGAAGACAAATAAGGGAATTCAGGACTCGTGTGGAAGCATATACACAGTGGTTTTTTTCCTACAATCCATATATCTGCTATATTTCAGTCCCAGATGCACTTGTTCAGTCTCCCTCTATCGTCTTAAGATCTAAAACCAATGTAAGACTAAATACACTGATGGAAAAAATCACAACACCGAAAAATAATTAATAATTAACTCTTAGTGACGAAATTTCGAGAATACATTTATCTTCGTAAAATATTTAAGTGATTAACATTGGAAGATCACGTGTTAACGTAAGCGCGAGATAAGCCGTTGCAAATGTGAAATGCTGCTACACTAATAACCGGTGTAATCGCCAGAATGCTGAATGCAAGCATGCAAACGTCCTTGCATTGTGAGATGTCGGATGTCAGTTTGTAGGATGGAGTTCCATGCCGGTTGCACTTGGTCGGCCAATACAGGGCCGGTTAATGCTATTTGTGGATGACGCAGGATTTGTTTTCCGCTGGCCTTTTCTATCAAGCAGGCAGCCTGGTTGCAGGCCCTCAACTTTCCTCTTTCAACCAACATATGTCAACCACTGGCATCGAAACAGAACCATCTTACATCACAAAACACAACACATCTCCCCGTTGCCCTTCAGTGAGGTCTCACTTGACACCACTGAATTCGCAAATGGTGGTGGTTTGGGGTCAGTGGAATTGCACGCTACAGGGTGTCTGGCTACGAGCTGTCCTTGAAGTAACCGATTTGTGTCAGTTCGTTGTGTCACTGTGGCTCAGCTTGCTGCTGCAGATGCGGTGCGATGATCCAGAGACACAAGCCGAACATGATGGTCATTCCTCTCGGTAGTGCTACATGGCCTTCTGCAGCCCGGTCTTCTTGCGACCGTATATTCCCGTGACCACCACTGCCACCAACCACGCACAGTGGCTTCTTCTAGCCCTATTACATGACCTAGTTTAAACTTAGTGGGGTGTTGATAATGGCGTCTTTGTCGCCTTCATCCTTGACTAACATCAACTGACCACGTTCAATCTCAATGGTAACTAACGCTCACGACCATTACTGCCAGCGCCACTCTTATGAAACTAGCACGAAATATGTGTAAACATCATCTTTTAGATGCAGAAACGCCTGACAACTTTAGTTTTATTGCACAACTCCTTGTTGGCGTTGCGATTTTTTCCGTCTATGTGTGTACCGTCTATTGTTTTACAAGAAGTAGAAATAAATTGCACATTATTTTGAATTTCCCTGTGTAGTTGCATCAGCAACCTGTCATGTCTGTATGGGAACTACACAACAGAATACTGCTATACGAAACTGTGGTCTATCTTTTAAATAGGCCATTGGTGGAGGATGGTGACAGGGGGGAGGAGGGGGAATTCAAGGCTCTCACATTTTTTTTTTCCAGAAGTCACTGTAATGTTCTATCGAATGTATATCCTTTATGCTCATGGCATAGCCTTAACCCTCCCTGCCTTTTCCAGGGAACGATAGTCGTCCGTTAACAGCAATGCACAGCAGTATGGGTACATTTACTGATGAAGAGGCAGTCGATATGTACATTGTGTGCCGGCCGCTGCGGCCGAGTGGTTCTAGGCGCTTCAGCCTGGAACCTCGCGCCTGCGACAGTCGCAGGTTCGAATCATGTCTAGGGCATGGATGTGTGTTGTGTCCTTAGGTTGGTTAGGTTTAAGTAGTTCTAAGTGTAGGGGACTGATGACCTCAGTTGTTAAGTTAGAGCCATTTGAACCATTTGCACATTGTGTATGGGTTCGCTGAGTGCAGTTGAACGGCGGCACAATTGTGATTTGCTGAGTTGCAACCTGCAGCGATCGCAACCGCGTCATAGCAGCTTTGCGCCTCTCTGAGGGCTGTTGCATTACTCTGTGTTGTGTTTTGTACGTTTCGGCTGTTGCACATTGCAGGCCTCTTCACTGTTGTGAGGGTATTTTCACAGAAACAAGGGTGACTGCAGTAACAAATTGAATAAATTATAATTACATTATTATTCTCTAACGAGCCGCAGGAGATCATGTGTGCCTCATAACAAAACACTCAGAGGATATCCTCAAACAACCACTGGGTGTTTTTCGGTAGTGTTCTCGTTCACATTCCCTCAGGACGAATATACTCCAAGACAAAAATATATAAATACAACGACGCACCATGAATGATTTATCCGGATGGGATGGAAACCGGTATATTTGAGGTATATGTAAAGGCAAAGAAAGAAATGATTAGAATTTTAGAAAAAAATAGAACCATTAATTCAAGAGAAAGAGCATCACAAATTGACCAGTTTAGTACCGCATTGGTCCCACTTTGGTCCTTATGCAAGCCGTTATTCATAGTTGTTAGACGTACTCCTGAGGGATATCGTGCGAAATGGTGTCCAATTGACGCGTTAGATCACCAGAATGTCGAGGTGGTTGGAGGGTCGTGCCCATAACGCACCTTGGCCAGCGAGGTTGCCTGATCTCTCTCCAGTGGAGAACGTCTGGAGCATTATGGGCAGGGCCCTCTACCTATCTTGGGATTTCGACGAACTAAGCATCAATTAGATATAATTTGGCACAATATGCCTCAAGGGGCATCCAATGACTTTGTCAATCCATGTCAAACCAAATGACTGCTTGCACAGAGGCCAGAGGTGGACCAGCGCATTATTGAGTTGCTGAATTTGTGAAGCTTTTTCTCTTAAATGGATGATCCAATTTTTATGAAATTTTACTAATTTGTTTGTCTGTACACTTACATCACATGTACTGATTTCCGTCCCATTCGGGTAATTCCATTGTGGCGCGTCGTTTTTCTCTAGTGTATATGTAGGCTATAGTGACAGTCGTTTTCACGCCTCTCCATTTGGGAGTGGAACGGAAAAGGGATTGACTAACAATGGTATGGGGTACGCTCCGCCATGCACCGTATGGCAACTCGTGGAGAATGTATGTACCAAGTGTCTGGAAAGTAAACAGGTTTGTAAAAGGCGAATAAATCCGAGCCGTGCATGGCTCGTGTTCCCGCCATCATGTGTTTTACACCCTATTTTTAACGTACTTCCATCTTACTATGTTCATTTAATTTACTACTGTCACAGAGTTGCTGCTTTGTCTGACTTGAGCGGCGTTAGAACCGCGTATCGATATATCCCTCTCGTAGTATCTTTGCTCGACTGCTAATACTTCCCGGTTGTTGTTTGTCGTAAGTGGAGTTCGGGTTGCGAGTTCGGGTGTACCAGTCAGTTGGAACGCGTCTGGACCGCAGTCTGGATCTGCCAGTCGGGGAGTTGCTATGCAGCACTAGTGCAGTCGGGTTGGAGCAGCAGTGAGGTCTGCGTCGACATGGCTTGCCCGACCATTGCCACCACGCATCACTTGAGCTCGGCCACGGTCTTGGTGGATCGTCGGTGGGTCGTCCTACCGGACGACGCGTTTTGGCTCGCCGATCGTTCATGAGTCTGGCGTGTGTGTGTGTGTGTGTGTGTGTGTGTGTGTGTGTGTGTGTGTGTGTATGTACATCGACTCCCGATTTGTCTTTGTGCGTGCTTAGTTATTGCTGGGTATCGTTCAAGCCACTGACGACTATTTTAGATGTTGTCGGCATTCTGTATGCAGTCGGTCGGTTGTTGCGGACGAGGGAAGTTATCTCGGTGCGGTGCAGTCGGCTGGGTCCGCTGGTAGTCCCTGCGCAGTGTCGGAGCGTGTGTGGAGCTGTCCGATCGCTACGATCTTCGTGGTTCACCAACTCAGGACGTCAAAGTTGAGTAGTGGTTTCAACTACCCAAGCCACGTCCACTCGTGTTGTGGTGGTTCGTTTCGGTGGTTTGCTGTTGGGGAGGTTTTCCTGTGAGCAACACCAAGTGTTCCTTCTGCTAAAATTTAGCAGCCATGCAGTGCAATTAACTATTTTGGTTGACTACTATTCAAGTGCACCAGGGGAATTTTCTGCCTTGTGGCCCTTAGTGTTCTGCTTACCTGCTCTGGGCACTGACGTAAATTCAGGCAGTGTTCTTTTGGGTGAAGTTAACTATATTACTGTGTTTCAAATTCAAGTGTATCAGTGGAATTTTCTGCTTAGTGGCCGTTAGTGTTCCGGTTACCTGCCCTGGCCACTAACGTAATTTCAGGCAGCGTCCTTTCCTCACCTGTTGTGGATGTCCAACATGGCGTGTAATTTTGACAGTTATTACATACTCCACTGTGGATTATCACGTTTCTAACCTTTTCTGTTTGAGTTCTCATGTACTGATTGACGGGAAGCAAGTCGTTGTGTCGGTCGGTCCGTGGCTGTCCCCTGGTTGGGTTCCGACGGATCAAGTGTAGTTGGGCTGACCACCTGTCTCGCCTAAGTGAACAATGGCAGACCGACCTGCCTGGAGGCTTCTATGTGCCGTTGTCTTTGTCTTTTCCGCAGGTGTTTAATTATCTGTTTTTAGCTACTTAAAATTACAGCTTATGGTTTTTTCCTTTTTTCTTCATAATTTTGCAAAATTAATTGTGGCCTTTCAGTCTTGCAACCTTATTCTTAAAATTATCTTTCATGCTTAAACACTGCGGCCTTCTGCATTTAAAAGATTATGGTAATATATTTTAAAATTTTGAAACTTAATTGTGGCCTTCAGCTATTTGTATTGCACCTTGCATATGTTTGTTCTACCTACTTTGCTTTGAGGCTTTCCACCTAGCTGTGAAAATTTTTTTAAAATTATTTTATTGCTAGTTTAATTGGATTTGTTAAGATTTCTTGTCTGGAGGCCATCAGCCGTGAAAGAGTTGCATTTGGTAAAGGTTCGGCAATGTGCCGCTTGGTTGTAAATGTGTTATTAAACTACAATAAATTACAATTAGAAGGTGAAACTGACCCCAACCGCCGGCCGGAGTGGCCGAGCGGTTCTAGGCGCTACAGTCTGGAACCGCGCAACCGCTACGGTCGCAGGTTCTAATCCTGCCTCGGGCATGGGTGTGTTTTAAGTAGTTCTAAGTTCTAGGAGATTGATGACATCAGAAGTTAAGTCCCATAGTGCTCAGAGCCATTTGAACCATTTTGACCCCAAGCTTATTTGGCCTTTTCCACAAACCTAATTACTCCTTCTACACAGCGGGTTTAGCGGGCGTTTCAATATCCTGCATTTATTTGGCTAATTTGTTGAAATTAATATCATATACACACTGTTATTTAGCAGTGTGGATTCACTCGTTAAAATACAATGTCGGCGCATGTGACGTCGACCAACCGCATCAAAAGACGAGGTTATAATTAACAGTCTGGAGGAAGTCGCATGGGATATAGCTGATAACGTCCCGAAGTCGTGCTTCCTATTCTTCTATTATGCGCGATTTCACATGGTACACATCACATTTCGCCCAACCTTGTAAAAAGTCAAATGGTGTCAGGTCTGGACTTCTTGCAGGTTATTCATGAGGTCAGCGTCTTCGCAGCCAACGTCCTAGAAACTACTCGTCCAACACCGCACGCATAACAGCAGACCAGCATTCCTTCCCCCCATTTATGGCAACTGTGTCAGCTGATAAAACCTTCCACATGAGAATACGGCCTCGTCACTCCAGAGAATGTTACTAAACAACTAAGGCTAATCTTCGTGCCAACCCAGCGTTGACCACCCCCCCCCCCCCCCCTCTTCTCCATTCCATGATCACAGTCTTCCAGTGAAAGCTGCTGCTCGTGATAAGGTCCCCACGTTCGGTAAACAAATTCTTTATGCAACATCCGACACACCGCGGGCCTTTCTCATGATGCCTGGAATGTTGACTTCGAAGGGCTGCGTACAAACATTTCCTGCACAGTCACCACTATATTATCATATCGACACGTAGATAGACGACCAGTTTTTCGAGTATCTTTTACCGAGCCTGTGATCATTATGTTTCTGTGGCTACATCTACTTGTCTCTAGACGAACTGTGACATTCACACCACTGTGAATACGTCATCAAGTCTGCAACAGAGCGACGAAGTTCCACCCTCCATAACGTCCAGCAATCTGTGCTCGGTGTTCAACAGCCAGGACACCGGCCATCTTTTTCAGTTGCTGTGAGCAGCTCCTCACACGGCAACCGTCTGCTCTGCAGAAAATCTAAGAACAAGGTCTCGCCGAGGGACGAAAAGAAAAAGGGGAGGGAGCGGGGGAGATGGAACAAATTCCGAGCGCGGAGCGCACGTCTGGCCTGGCAGCCAGATGTTTGCTGTTTCGGTGCCAGTATGACCTTGGAGCCAACTGATGCATACCCACGCAATGACTGCAGAAATCCAAACCAAATGATCGATACAGTATGATTCAGCTGTGCCTACCTACGTCGTTTTATGCAAAATGCAATGCTAAATCTGGCCTTCAAAAACCATGCGTGAGATTTTCATATTCCCTCGCTCGCTATGCACCAACTATTAGTCCTACATACAAAAAATGAACAGGGCCTTTTTGTAGTAAATTTAATGTAGTTAAATTTTGTACTGGGATACGTTTCACTGGAGGCCGTAGTTTTCGAGTAATGTAAGATAAATATACACTACTGGCCATTAAAATTGCTACGCCAGGAAGATGACGTGCTACAGACGCTAAATTTAACCGACAGGAAGAAGATGCTATGATATGCAAATCATTAGCTTTTCAAAGCATTTACACAAGGTTGGCGCCGGTGGCGACACCTACAACCTGATGACGTGAGGAAAGTTTCCTACCGATTTCTCATACACAAACAGCAGATGACCGGCGTTGCCTGGTGAAAAGTTGTTGTGATGCCTCGTGAAAGGAGGAGAAATGCGTACCGTCACGTTTCCGACTTTGATAAAGGTCGGATTGTAACCTATCGCGAGTGCGGTTTATCGTATCGTGACATTGCTGCTCGCGTTGGTCGAGATCCAATGACTGTTAACAGAACACGGAATCGGTGGGTTCAGGAGGGTAATACGGAACGCCGTGCTGGATCTCATCAGCCTCGTATCACTAGTAGTCAAGATGACAGGCATCTTATCCGCATGGCTGTAACGGATCGTGCAGCCACGTCTCGATCCCTGAGTCAAAATATGGTGACGTTTGCAAGACAACAACCATCTGCACGAACAGTTCGACGACGTTTGCAGCAACATGGACTATCAGTTCGGAGACCATGGCTGCGATTACCCTTGACGCTGCATGGGTACTGCGATGGTGTACTCAACGACGAACCTGGGTGGACGAATGGCAAAATGTCATTTTTCGGATGAATCCAGGTTCTGCTTACAGCATCATGATGGTCGCATGCCTGTTTGGCGACATCGCGGTGAACGCACATTGGAAGCGTGTATTCGTCATCGCCATACTGGTGTATCACCCTGGGTGATCGTATGGGGTGACATTGGTTACACGACTCGGTCACCTCTTGTTCCCATTGACGGCACTTTCAACAGTGGACGTTACATTTCAGATGTGTTACGACCCGTGGCTCTACCCTTCATTCGATCCCTGCGAAACCCTACATTTCAGCAGGATAATGCAGGACCGTTGTTGCAGGTCTTGTGTGGGCCTTTCTAGATACAGAAACTGTTCAAATGCTGCCCTGTCCAGCAACATTCTCCAGATCTCTCACCAATTGAAAACGTCTGGTCAATGGTGGCCGAGCAACTGGCTCGTCACAATACGCCAGTCACTACTCTTGACGAACTGTGGTATCGTGTTGAAGCTGCATGGGCAGGTGTACCTTTAAACGCCATCCAAGCTCTGTTTGACTCAATGGCCAGGCGTATCACGGTCGTTATTACGGCCAGAGGTGGTTGTTCTGGGTACTGATTTCCCAGGATCTATGTATCCAAATTGCGTGAAAATGTAATCACATGTCAGTTCTAGTATAATATATTTGTCCAATGAATACCCGTTTATCATCTGCATTCCTTCTTGGTGTAGCAATTTTATGGCCAGTAGTGTACAAAATTGACCTTCAAACGCATCCTCATTCCCACATTCAGCCCCCAGCGATCAGGATTTCTTGTATATTGTTCAGGGCACTCTCTCCTATCACTGTACAAAAATTTGCGTTTGCACAAATTATTTCCCACACCCGATCTTATTATACCTACTGGCCTCATTTAACTAACAAATTTGTGAATTTTAACAGCACAAAAAACAATTACGTTGTTGTCAGACCTGAATTTCTCCAGGCATACACAATGTTTTAATATGTTTTGAGAATATAGCCGGATGACGTCGTCGACAACCGTTGATATTTCCTCTTTTCAAGGGAAAACTGCAGCAAGTAAGTGCTGTGCAAGGAAATTTAAAAATTAGGTTTCCAGAGAACTCCGGGAATATAACACTCACACACTATAAACAGTGGCAACAACACAAACCCAGGACGACCTTCGGCGGAAGTTATGGATAGAGAAATTAATAACCAACGTGTGCAGTAGCATGAACTCTGTCCCACTGTTCACTGACAAGGGAGAGAGCACGATTCCATCTAGAACTGAAACAAAAGCCACCACCGTTTTCTATAACGTTAATTGGTAATTTAATTTCAACAGCCTTGGTAACACTATCGCAGTAGCTGGAAGTGCATACCAGATCTCCGTGTTGTTATATTCCATAGGGTAACCGACGCCAAGACAATATCCTGCAGTGGCGGATTTGCTCAGCTGTTGTAAATGTGTATGACAATTATGCTCAGTACGCCAGTTCCCCACAGTCCTGATAGTCTGGCCATTGTATGACATGCCACAACTGCAAGGAATACGGTAGACACCTGCCTTACCCAAACCAATGTCATCCGTTACGGATTTTAAAAGGATCCTGATCGTAGATGGTGGTCAAAAAACACACCTCATGTATTTCCACAAAATATGACCAATTCTGTTCGAAATGCTCCCTGCTTAAGATATAAACACCGTGACTTTGTTGCCACCACGGTGTTACCATCACTCACCGGGTGCACCGTTGGTCGGCAGCGCAACGCACGTCTGATATGTCCTTATAACCATTCTGACGAAAGGTGTCTTAGAGATGGGCTAACTCATCTCACGACCTCTCAGGGCCCGAGATGACATGGGCCCTGTGAACCAAGGTACGAAGTATCTCTTCACTTTGAGCTGGATGGTGACAACCATCAACCTGCAGATACAAGTCAGTGTGAGTAGACTTCCTATGAACCGCATGTAGAAACGTATCCACCTCCCTAATGACTAACACATCAAGGAAGGGAAGACAGCCATGCTTTTCCATCTCCATCGTGAAACAAGTATTCGGATTGACTGAATTCAGGTTTTCTAAAAAGTCGCTCTAATTGTCTCTGCCATAAGGCCAAACAACGAATGTATCGTCTACAATCTGAAGATAAAACAAACAGGTTTCAAAGCCACCGACTCAAAGGCACTTTCCTCGAAACCTTTCATAAACAAATTGGCAAAAGCAGGTGACAGCGGGCTTTCCATCGCAACTACATCTGTCTGTTAGTTTTGATGTGGTCTCTCTCTTCACTTCACTCGTGTTCGTCTGCCTGATTAGGTACAGTTGACTGAGGTTAGGTTTGGTGCTGAATTAACGAACAGATGCAACGAACCTGTATCGACATATGTTCACATCCACTTACGTTTTACTCAATAACAAGTAGTCTTGTAAGTAGAAGTGAACATATGACGATATAGGTTCGTTGCATCCATTTGTTAGTTCAGCACCAAACCCAACCTCAGTCAACTGTACCGAATCAGACAGAGGAACACGAGTGAAAGGAGAGACCAATTCAAAACTAACAAGTTGATCGTTTTTAATTTGCATTTTTTCAGATACAAAAACTTACTTGTATGTTATTGTTGTTGTGGTCTTCAGTCCTGAGACTGGTTTGATGCAGCTCTCCATGCTACTCTATCATGTGCAAGCTTCTTCATCTCCCAGTAACTACTGCAGCCTACATCCTTCTGAATCTGCTTAGTGTATTCATCTCTTGGTCTCCCTCTACGATTTTTACCCTCCACGCTGCCCTCCAATACTAAATGGGTGATCCCTTGATGCCTCAGAACATGTCCTACCAACCGATCCTTTCTTCTAGTCAAGTTGTGCCACAAACTACTCTTCTCCCCAATCCTATTCAATACCTCCTCATTAGTTATGTGATCTACCCATCTAATCTTCAGCATTCTTCTGTAGCACCACATTTCGAAAGCTTCTATTCTCTTCTTGTCCAAACTATTTATCGTCCATGTTTCACTTCCATACATGGCTACACTCCATACAAATACTTTCAGGAACGACTTCCTGACACTTAAATCTATACTCGATGTTAAATTTCTCTTCTTCAGAAACGCTTTCCTTGCCATTGCCAGTCTACATTTTATATCCTCTCTACTCCGACCATCATCAGTTATTTTGCTCCCCAAATAGCAAACTCCTTCACTACTTTAAGTGTCTCATTTCCTAATCTAATTCCCTCAGCATCGCCCGACTTAATTCGACTACATTCCATTATCCTCGGTTTGCTTTTGTTGATGTTCATATTATATCCTCCTTTCAAGACTTACTTGTATATCAAAAGATATCAGACTGGATTTCTATTACATACCAATCCGATGTCGTTTGATATATAAATAAATTTTTGTGCTTCAAAATGGGCTAAGGAAGAAAACTGGATAATATGAGAATAAAATATAAATTACAGTCAAAGAGTGGCAGCAACATAAAAAAAAGAACAATATCAGATTCACTCAAACGCATTCCCTCTAATCGACATAGGAAATCCGCCGAGTTCTTAACGTGGTGTTCACACCGACCTACCATAGGGCTGAACACAGTAGCAAGGTGTTTGGACACGATGTAGACCGAAGCGCATGTGTCATCAAATATAGCGATTTGTAAACAGACAGAATACGGCGCTGCGGTCGGGAACGCCTATATAAGACCACAAGTATCTGGCGCAGTTGTTAGATCGGTTACTGCTGCTACAGTGGCAGTTTATCAGGATTTAAGTGAGTTTGAACGTGGTGTTACAGTCGGCTCCCGAGCAGTGGGACACAATATCCCCGAGGCAGCGATGAAGTGTGTATTTTCCCGTACGACCATTTCACTAGTGTACCGTGAATATCAGAAATCCGGTAAAACATCAAATCTCTGACATGGCTGCTGCCGGAAAAAAAGATTTTGCAAGAACGCGACCAACGACGACTGAAGAAACTCGTTCAACGTGACAGAAGTGTATCACTTCCGCAAACTGCTGCAGATTTCAATGGAAATGGAAATGAGCCTTTGGCGTCATTGGCCGGGAGGCCCCTTACGGGGCAGGTCCGGCTGCCTTGGTGCAGGTCTTATTACATTCGACGCCACATTGGGCGACCTGCTCTCCGGATGGGGAAGAAACAACACCCAGTCCCTGAGAGGAGAAAATCCCCGACCCAGCTGGGAATCGAACCCGGGCCCCTTAGGACGGCAGTCTGTCACGCTGAACATTCAGCTATCGGGCGGACGCAGATTTCAATCATGGGCCATCAGCAAGTGTCAGCGTGTGAACCATTTAACGAAACATCATCGGTTTGGGCTTTCGGGGCCGAAGGCCCACTCGTGTACTCTTGATGACTGCACGACACAAAGCTTTACGCCTCTCCTGGGCCCGTCAACACCGACGTTGGACTGTTGGCGACTGGTAACATGTAGCCTGGTCGGACGTATCTCATTTAAAATTGTATCGAGCAAATGGACTTGTACGGGTATGGAGACAAAAACATGAATCCATGGACCCTGCATGTCAGTAGGGGAATGTTCAAGCTGGTGGAGGCTCTGCAATGGCGTGAGGCTTGTGCAGTTGGAGTGGTAAGGGACCCCGGATTCATCTAGATACGACTCTGACGGCGACATATACGTAAGCGTCCTGTCTGATCACCTGTATCCATTCATGTCCATTGTGCATTATGACGGACTTGTACAATTCCAGCAGAACAATGCGACACCCCACAAGTCCAGAATTGCTACAGAGTTGCTCCAGGAACACTCATCTAAGTTTAAACACTTCCGCTGGCCACCAAACTCTCCAGACGTGAGCATTATTGACCCTATCTCGGATGCCTTGCAAAGTGCTGTTCGGAAGCGATCCCCCTATACTATTAAGGATTTATGGCCAGCCCTGGTGTCAGTGCCCTCTAGCACTATTTCAGATGTTAGTCGAGTCAATGCCACGCCGTGTTACGACAATTCTGCGTACTCGCGGGGCCATACACGATATTAGGCAGGTGAACCAGTTTCTTTGGCCCTTCAGTGTTGTTTGCGAGTAGCGACCTAAAAGATAGTTAAAAAAGGTCATAGATATAACTTTCCGGGTTGCATAAAATGACATTGGTAGAGGCAGATTAATCGCCTCTAGGCACACACTATTTCCGTTATGACTCCATCGACATCATTTAATTACACTACTGACCATTAAAATTGCTACACCAAGAAGAAATGCAGGTGATAAACGCATATTCATTGGACAAATATATTATACTGGAAATGACATGTGATTACATTTTCACGCAGTTTGGGTGCATAGATGCTGAGCAATCATTACTCAGAATAACCATCACCGGCCGTAATAACGGCCTTGATACGCCTGGGCATTGAGTCAAACAGAGTTTGGATGGCATGTACAGGTACAGCTTCCCATGTAGCTTCGACACGATACCACAGTTCATCAAGAGTAGTGACTGGAATATTGTGTCGAGCCAGTTGCTCGGCCACCATTGGCCAGACGTTTTCAGTTGGTGAGAGGTCTGGAGAACGTGTTGGACAGGGCAGCAGTCGAACATTTTCTGTACCCAGAAAGGCAGGTACAGGACCTGCAACATGCGGTCGTGCATTATCCTGCTGAAATGTAGGGTCTCACAGGGATCGAATGAAGGGTAGAGCCACGGGTCTTAACACATCTAAAATGTAATGTCCACTATTCAAAGTGCCGTCAATGCGAACAGGAAGTGACCGCGACGTGTAACCAACCCATACCATCACGCAGGGTGATACGCCAGTATGGCGATGATGCTGTATACCGAACCTGGATTCATCCGATAAATGAAGTTTTGCCATTCGTGCACCCAGGTTCGTCGTTGAGTACTCCATCGCAGGCGCTCCTGTCTGTGATGCAGCGTCAAGGGTAACCGCAGCCATGGTCTCGGAGCTGATGGTCCATACTGCTGCAAACGTCGTCGAACCTTTGGTGCAGATGGTTGTTGTCTTGCAAACGTTACCATCTGTTGACTCAGGGATCGAGACGTGGCTGCACGATCCGTTACAGCCATGCGGATACGATGCCTGTCATGTCGACTGTGTAAGTAAGCTGTTTACGTTTTTATGTTGGTAACGCCACGTAGCGCTCTGTATGAAAATAACTGGTTGGTTCAAATGGCTCTGAGCACTATAGGACTTAACATCTATGGTCATCAGTCCCCTAGAACTTAGAACTACTTAAACCTAACTAACCTAAGGACATCACACAACACCCAGCCATCACGAGGCAGAGAAAATCCCTGACCCCGCCGGGAATCGAACCCGGGAACCCGGGCGTGGGAAGCGAGAACGCTACCGGACGACCACGAGATGCGGGCAAAATAACTGGCTGTGCTGTGTGCAGTCTGTGGCTGGTTGGCATTGTTGTAATATTCGCTATTGTAGTGTTGGGCAGCTGGATGTGGACAGCGCGTAGCGTTGCGCAGTTGGAGGTGAGCCGCCAGCAGTGGTGGATGTGGGGAGACAGATGGCAGAATTTTGAGAGCGGACGATCTGGACCTGTTTCCATCAGAAAGAGTAAATTTGTAATATTGGATATCATGAACTGATATATATATGATGACTTTTGAACATTTTTAAGGTAAGTACATTGTTTGTTCTCTATCAAAATCTTTCATTTTCTAACTATGCCTATCAGTAGTTAGTGCCTCAAGTAGTTAGGATATTTTATTTAGCTGGCAGTATTGGCGCTCGCTGTATTGCAGTAGTTCGAGTAACGAAGATTTTTGTGAGGTAAGTGCTTCACGAAAGGTATAGGTTGTTGTTAGTCAGGGCCTGTCTTTTGCTGGAATTATTGAAAGTCAGATTGCGTTGCGCTAAAAATATTGTGTGTCAGTTCAGTGATGATCAGAAGAAGTAAAGAGAGAAATGTCTGAGTACGTTCGGTTTTGCTCAGCTGTTTGAAAATCAAATAACGTAAGGGGTTTGTCAGCACAATCATTCGCAAATTTTTCTAAGGGGAGGTTTCAACTGCTAGTGACACGAGGCCGTTGGGATCCAGCACGGCGTTCCGTATTACCTTCCTAAACCCATCGATACCATATTCTGCTAACAGTCATTGGGTCTCGACCAAGGCGAGCAGCAATGTCGCGATAGGGTGAACCGCAATCGCGATATGCTACAATCCGACCTTTATCAAAGTGGGAAACGTGATGGTACGCATTTCTCCTCCTTACACGAGGCATCACAACAACGTTTCACCAGGCAACGCCAGTCAACTGCTGTTTGTGTATGAGAAATCGGTTGGAAACGTTCCTCATGTCAGCATGTTGTAAGTGTCGCCACCGGCGCCAAGCTTGTATGAATGCTCTGAAAAGCTAATCATTTGCACATCACAGCATCTTCTCCCTCTCGGTTAAACTTCGCGTCTGTAGCACATCTTCGTGGTGTAGCAATTTTAATGGCCGGTAGTGTATTTATCAATGAAATAATACACTGTTACTCTTCTGAGACCCTGTAGATGTGTTGCATAGGACAGGCCAAGGAGTGCCCAGCCAGTGTGGGGGAGTGGAGCGACGCTGCTTCGGCCCACTGCCCTGCCCTGCTCTGCCGCTGTAGTGTCCCAGCGGGGCGAACTTTGCCGAGCACAGCGCAGTCGGTGAAGGCCGCGCTGGAGTGGACACGGTGCTCCGGGCTGCGCAACGCCCCTTCGCACCGGTCAGCGGGCGGCGCGACCGATCGGCGGAATTGGCTGCGCGCCGTAACGAGCAAGGCCGAGCTGCCTGCCTGTGAGCGCCTCGCCTCTGGAAGACAATCGCGAGGGCGGCGCGCCGGCCCGGAAGATTGGATTAGCCTCGGCCCGCCGCCGGCGGTGGCGGCGCCGCCCCCGGGGGCGGATTGCTAGCCCGTCTCCGCCTCCCTGATTACCGCCGCCGCCGTGCCTCGTGAATACTGCCCACTGGATAATGGTGGGCTCCAGCAGGCGGGCCGCCGGCCGCACGTCCCACCTCGCTGCGTTCCGACACGTACTCAGCCTCACGCCGACTCAAGCGGCCGGCGAGGAGCACACCCGGAATACGAAAGCAATACAGATATAACCAAAAGCAGCATCACGTCTGTACAGGCTTCTTGTTGTTGTTGTGGTCTTCAGTCCTGAGACTGGTTTGATGCAGCTCTCCATGCTACTCTATCCTGTGCAAGCTTCTTCATCTCCCAGTACCTACTGCAGCCTACATCGTTCTGAATCTGCTTAGTGTACTCATCTCTTGGTCTCCCTCTACGATTTTTACCCTCCACGCTGCCCTCCAATACTAAATTGGTGATCCCTTGATGCCTCAGAACATGTCCTACCAACCGATCCCTTCTTCTAGTCAAGTTGTGCCACAAACTCCTCTTCTCCCCAATTCTATTCAATACCTCCTCATTAGTTATGTGATCTACCCATCTGATCTTCAGCATTCTTCTGTAGATCCACATTTCGAAAGCTTCTATTCTCTTCTTGTCTAAACTATTTATCGCCCATGTTTCACTTCCATACATGGCTACACTCCACACAAATACTTCCAGAAAAGACTTCCTGGCACTTAAATCTATACTCGATGTCAACAAATTTCTCTTCTTCAGAAACGCTTTCCGTGCCATTGCCAGTCTACATTTAATATCCTCTCTACTTCGACCATCATCAGTTATTTTGCTCCCCAAATAGCAAAACTCCTTTACTACTTTAAGTGTCTCATTTCCTAATCTAATTCCCTCAGCATCACCCGACTTAATTCGACTACATTCCATTATCCTCGTTTTGCTTTTTTCATGTTCAACTTATACCCTCCTTTCAAGACACTGTCCATTCCGTTCAATTGCTCTTCCAAGTCCTTTGCTGTCTCTGACAGAATTACAATGTCATCGGCAAACCTCAAAGTTTTTATTTCTTCTCCGTGGATTTTAATACCTACACCGAACTTTTCTTTTGTTTCCTTTACTGCTTGCTCAATATACAGATTGAATAGCATCGGGGAGAGGCTACAAGCCTGTCTCACTCCCTTCCCAACCACTGCTTCCCTTTCATTTCCCTCGACTCTTATTACTGGCATTTGCTTCATGTACAAATTGTAAATAGCCTTTCGCTCCCTGTATTTTATCCCTGCCACCTTCAGAATTTGAAAGTGCGTATTCCAGTCAACATTGTCAAAAGCTTTCTCTAAGTCTACAAATGCTAGAAACGTAGGTTTGCCTTTCCTTAATCTTTCTTCTAAGATAAGTCGTAAGGTCAGTATTGCCTCACGTGTTCCAATATTTCTACGGAATCTAAACTGATCATCCCCGAGGTCAGCTTCTACCTGTTTTTCCATTCGTCTGTAAAGAATTCGCGTTAGTATTTTGCAGCTGTGACTTATTAAACTGATAGTTCGGTAATTTTCACATCTGTCAACTCCTGCTTTTCTTTTGGAATTGGAATTACTATATTCTTCTTGAAGTCTGAGGGAATTTCGCCTGTCTCATACATCTTGCTCACGAGATGGCAGAGGTTTGTTAGGCCTGGCTCTCCCAAGGCTGTCAGTAGTTCTAATGGAATGTTGTCTACTCCTGGGGCCTTTTACAGGGTAGCCCGTTTATATTTAACAATCTAAATAACTTTTTCGTAGATGAATTGGAAAGAAAATTGAAGTTCTATTAAATTACATACTCTTGATGTTCTTTAACTACGTGCTCCGTCAAGATTAGTATGAAATTACAAACAAAAACTTCAATGTGCCAAGATCGCTATACACTGTAAGAGTTCCATGACTGAGGACTAGCGCACTCGAGCAGATGTAATTTCGATGGATTGCTCGTAGAAACGCTAAAGACTTCTACAGTGCGTGTGCACCTTATTTCACTCCTTGATATGTTTAATTCTTGTGAAAATGCTAGACTTATACAGTGCGTGTGCACTGTATTTCATTTTTCAATATGTTTAAATTACTGTAAAACGGTAAAGACTCATACAGTGCGTGTGCACTTTATGTCGTTTCTTAATACGTTCTGTACTTATATTATTAATCAATAATGTTATATAAAAAAGGGTTCAAATGGCTCTGAGCACTATGGGACTTAACATCTGTGGTCATCAGTCCTCTAGAACTTAGAACTACTTAAACCTAACTAACCTAAGGACATCACACACATCCATGCTCGAGGCGGGATTCGAACCTGCGACTGTAGCGGTCACGCGGTTCCAGACTGTAGCGCCTAGAACCGCTCGACCACACCGGCCGGCAATGTTATATATATGTATATACTCTGTTACTGTAGACTTAGTAAACTAAATAGATTATAGAAAAATGTGTTGCTCATGGCAAGTCCAATTGACTCACCATCGCTGCAAATTTATTTATTTATTTATTTATTTATTTTTTTATATTGTCTGTATGAGATTTTCAGTGTATTTTGATTGCCATCAAATCGACGTCCCTTGTATAGTGTTGTAAAATTTGGGTCACTCCTATTGAAAGCGCTACTCAGTTAATTAGTAAAGATTCGTATTCTGTAATGCTAGTCATTTGTACGTAGTTCCTTAATATAAGTGCATTTATTTGAAAGCACTCAATTATTAGTAAAGCCTCGTATTCTGTAAAAGGCAATCAGTTGTACGTAGAATTTTATACGCGTGCATTTATTTGAATGCACTCAGTTAGTATTAGTACTGTTTATTAGTACTTATTTGTTGTTTATTGATCTCTTAACTTATATTAATTGATGTTTGGTAGGTGTTTGCCGTGTCTTTTGCGGTCTGTTTGTGTTCCAGTTTTCTGCGAGTTGGGGTGTGTGGGAGTGGCGCCACGTTCTGCTTCGGTGCACAGAAGCTGTGACCTGACGTCCAATGGGAAGTGACTGCCGGTTGAGTCGCGGGGTTTAGGTGTTGTTTTGCTGCTTCCGGCATTTTAAGTTAAGCCACCTTTTGCCCAGGGCAGCCAGGCGCCACTGCCCATTTGGTACACATTCAACGTGTTTCATATATATTATTTGCTTGGGAATGAATTGTATTAAATTGTAATTTCTTGTACTGCTTCCGTTATTTGGGTTCTTAACGAACTGGTGTGCGTTTCATAAATCACTTTCATATTCCAAATTATTGCTCCTTTAAATTTATCTGTGACGCTTTTCTTTAAATCACTTTCTGATTGTAATTTATTGTTCCTTTCAGTATTGAAATCTCTGTGGCTCATCTCTTTATGTGAGAGTTGGTAATTATAATTTGCTGCCTTGCTTGAGAAGCAGGCTATCTGTGATATTTTGGTATTGTCTTAAGGTGGCCACTTGTTGATTGTCTCTTAGCTGTTTTATAAATATTGTCTTTGAATAAATTTTTTGATTTGGTAGTTATTGTGTTGAAGGAGTGACATTATAGGGGCCTTTACCTTCCGTGCTAAGTGTACCTCCTCATCCCGACTTCCTCAGTCACAGGGAACATCAAGTCTTTGAATGACTGCAAACGGACTCCAAGTACCCGATCGTAACCATTTCCAGTCAATGATCCGTTCAGTTGGACCGGAGCACCCAGTCAGTTCGATGTAAACACAGCCCATACCATTATGGAGCCGCCACCAGCATGCACAGTTCCTTGTGTCCATGGCTTCGTGGGGTCTGTGGCACGCTCGAAGCTCACCATCAGTTCTTACCAACGGAAACAGGAACTCATACAATAAGGCCACGGTTTTCCAGTCATCTATGGTCCAACCGAAATGGTCACGAGCCCAGGAGATGGGCCACAGGCCCAATCGTGCTGTCAGCAAAGACACTCGCGTCAGCCGTTTGCTGCCGTAGTCCATTAACGTCAAATTTCACTGCACTACCCTAACGGATACGCTCCTCGTACGTTCCACATTGATTTATACAGTTATATCACGTAGTGGTGCTTGTCTGTTAGCACTGTCAACTCTACGCAGACACCGTTTCTCGCGGTCGTTAAGTGAAGGTCGTCGGCCACTGCATTGTCCGTGGTGAAGGGTAATGCCTGCAATGTGGTATTCTCGACACACTCTAAATACTGCGAATCTCGGAATACTGAATTCCCTAACGGTTTCCGGAACGGCATGTCCCACGTGTCTAGCTCCAACTACCATTCCGCATTCGACATTTGTTCATTCTCGTCGTGCGGCCATAATAAATTCGCAAGTCTCTTCACATGAATCACCTGAGTGCAAGTGACAGCTCGACCAACGTAGTGCCGTTTTATACGCTGTGTACGCGATACTATCGCCATCTGTATGCATATAGCTATCCCATGACTTATCAACTCAGTGTACAGTAGTCTGCAAATTAATTTGGGACAAATTAACATTTTAGAAGGATTTGAAGTTGGTTAGCTGTAAACAGCTTTATACGCCCAGTTGTTGAGACTGACTATTGTTGCTTTAACTGAACAAAAATTGTAGTTCCCCTCCATTTCAGATCAGTGCTTGTACGTGTAGTGTTATTTCTCTGTTTTTGACAGGTAGAGTTTGTATTAAAATGGACGTTTCACCTAAGGAGCGGGCAAAAATAGTTGATCTTCATGATCATACACCTATGACTCTAAGAGACATTGCCTGTGGTGTTGCTGTGGGGAGATATAGTGTTTCAACACTTATTAGGGCATGTAGTGATGCTGCCTCATTGTCTCTGAGGAGAAAAGGCTTATGCCACGAAAATGAAAAACCAACCCTAGAATTGACGAAACTCTAATTACAAACAGTAGAATTCGTCCTCAAAAGACAAGTGAGAACCTTCAGAGAGATTTACTGGCCACTAGAGCTGAAACATTCTTCAACGGTTCTGTGTAGGCTTCTTAAACGTGAGCGGAAGGAATGAAAACCAGTAAGGAAGCAACTGTTAACACGAAGAAAAAAGGTTGGCATCGGCCAAAGCATATAAATCTCCAACGACAGGAACCGCGTAATTATCAGTGAAGTGGCACATGTTATTGTTCAAGATTACAGAGCAAGAATTGTCCAGCGCAGCCACTCTGAGGCAGTAAGAGCTGAGAATATTGAACAGGATGTTAAAATACGCTTCCTAAAAAATGTTTTGTGTTTCTTCGCCCCGAGGGGCACTAGTTCCAGTTGATGGCATGACGAATTCATCCAAACACTTGAAAATCTTTAGCATTGTGCCTTTACAAAAGATCTTTGCAGATGCTGGAGGAACTTTTTCACATGATCCGTACGCTTGTCACATTTCTAAAGCAGTCAAGACATTCATAGAAGAAAACAATATTAATGTGCTTCAGTATCATGGTAATTCACCAAATTTAAATCCCATCGAGAATTTGTAGCGTATTGTGAAAAGGCTTCTTGGTAAAATGGATTATTCAACAAAAAATGCGTGTTACTAAATGTGGTACATGTGTGGTTTCAGGACAGCGAACTACCAAACATTTTCTCTAATCTAGTCGAATCTATGCTACAGCATGTTCAGAAGCTCATTAAAGCAAAGAGGGGATACATTAATTATTAATAGGCGTGATTTCCCTAAATCGCTTCAGGCAGATGCCAGAATGGTTCCTTCGAAAAGACACGGCCGACTTCCTACTCCATCCTTTCCTAATTCGTTGTGTCCGATAACATCGCTGTTTGGTCCCCTCCCCAAATCAGCCAACCAACCTGGAGAAGCTATTTCTTGGTCAGCTTACGAAAAGAGAATCTGACGAAAAGGTTCAAATTTCAGTACATATGGTGACTCAAATTTCTGCGAAATACGGAGTAAGGATAACCTCTGACGAAAGAAAAGTGACGTCATTTCAAGGGTAAGTACCAATAAGAGCAACAATTGTTACATATGAGCAAACAATCGAAGAAGTAAGAGAGTTGAAACATTTAGGGTGTAATTTTAAATTTCTGAAGTCAGAGCTAAAAATGACCAGACGTTTCGATGAAACCATAGGAGGTACGTTAAAACATAATTAAACCTTGCAGAAAAATACCGTTGCCTTTCCTGCTGTATGTTAGCGAATGCTAGACCCTAACATCTGACCAGTTACAACGAATCGAATCATCAGAGATGAAGTTCCTCCGATTTGTAGCAGGATATTTATTATTGAACCACAAAATACATACCTAATATTAGACAAGAACTAACCAATTACAAATATGATCGAAAAATACCGGACGGCCGCTGTGGACGAGCGGTTCTAGGCGCTTCAGTCTGGAAACGCGCGACCTCTACAGTCGCAGCTTCGAATCATGCCTCGGGCATGGATGTGTGTGATGTTCTTAGCTTAGTTAGGTTAAGTAGTTCTAAGCTCTAGGGGACTGATGACCTCAGATGTTAAGTCCCATAGTGCTCAGAGACATTTGACCCTTTTTAAAAATACCGACTGAACTGGAAACACCATGTTAAGCTTAAGTCTATTAATAAGATAACTAACGCTGCATACAACAAAACCCAACTTGCCTTAAAGGAATGGCTCGGGCCACAAGGCATAATCATTGAAGATGACGACGACGACGACGACGACGACGACGACGACTACGACTACGATGTGGATGATGAGGATTATCATGATGATGATGACCGCCACGCCACAGACGTTGTTTAACCGTAGATACATGATACTTTCCGTGAAGCCCGTTACAATGGGTAATATACCACAGGGAGCGAGAGGGAATAATAAGAATATAAGATCAAAAACGAAGTTCTCGGATTACAATGGAAATGAGACAGGGATGTAGTTAATCAAAATATCCACGGGTGTACTGCCGATCTACAGTGTCCAACGGGCACAATATTTCGGCGATCATACATGTCGCCATCATCAGGTGAACTGACGGACTGAGCTCCTGTGAACGTGCCGGCACGGAGATCCGTACACTATGGCTGCTCAGGTGGAACTGGGTTCGGTCGCGGCGGCGGCAGATTTAAATACCCGCCGCCCGCGGCGCGCTCACTCCGCCGTCCCCGCCCCGCGCCACGGTCGCGCGGTGGAACAGATCAATTTAAATCCGCCGCCGCCGCGACCGAACCCAGTTCCACCTGAGCAGCCATAGTGTACGGATCTCCGTGCCGGCACGTTCACAGGAGCTCAGTCCGTCAGTTCACCTGATGATGGCGACATGTATGATCGCCGAAATATTGTGCCCGTTGGACACTGTAGACCGGCAGTACACCCGTGGATATTTTGATTATCAAATACGCCGGGAGAAACTCAAGAATCACAAGGGATGTAGTTGTTCGCTCCTAACTTTCAATCTGTACATCAAAGATGCGATGACGGAAATAAAGCAGTACAACAAAAAACCAGCCAAAGTTGCAAATTTCCCTTTTTTTATTCACTCTATGGCTCGTTTCGGGGTGGAACCCATTTTCAAATCACAGTAACACAGTCTAGAATGGTATTTCCGAAAATGCAGAAACCTTGTCAAAAATGTGCAGACGAACAGTTACAGCGCATACAGTTATCTGTATTTCCTGTAACTGAGGAGCCCAATCCACTTCTGGAGTGTCATCGTCCATAAGCCACTGCCTCACAGATGATGTTTTACGACACGGCTACCATCTCCGAAATGTTCCTCTACTGCATGTAGTGTACATGGCTGTAAAATGTGTTATAGCCTTCCGCATTTAGCGTCTTTTTAAGTGCAGTACAGGGACCGCATGCTAATCATGAACACCCCCATACTTCATTTTTACTTGAGTGTAGGCACTACATGTAATCACAGTTGACGTTCTAAAGGCATTCGGCCAAGCCTAACCAAGCCTAAACACTTCCTTCGGATTGCCACAGGGTACAACATGATTCACTACATCACATTACTCGTTTCCTGTCATTCACTGTGCAGTGACATCACTCTTTAAACAATCTCATTCGACGCTTAGCATTATCATTGACTACAGAAATGGGTGGCTTATGAGGAACACGATAGTGGACTAGGGATAGCGTCCTTCATTGGTATTCAAAATGTCCTTCGTCCCGGGTTCAAACAGGACCACAGCTTAAATACTGAACAAAAATTATCAGAAATGATGACTTCCGGAATAAAAGATCAGCCTCATTCAACCTATGGCTTTGTTAAAGAGGGCGGTGGAGAAGACAGAGGTTCAGAGCAGTATCTTGCTTTTGGGGTGGGAAACTGTCCCAAAAGGCAGAAGCATCAGCAATGTTCAACGGAATGAGGATGCAGAAGGCAACAGAAACCACCGCATTAAGGGCACATAACATGTATCCACAGGACATGTCGCCTTTAATTGAAAAAGTGGGATGATGATCTCTCCATTTGCAAAAGATTCCGGACTAGTCCCTCATTTGGATCCCCAGGAAAGGAGTGCCAAGGAGAAGGTGGCCATGAGAAAAAGATTCAGTAACCAACGAAATAATAACGTTCTACAAGTCTGGGCGTGGAGTGTCAGAAGTTTGAAAGTGGTAGTAAAGATCGAAAATCTGAAAAGACAATTGCAGAGGCCCAGTCTAGACATAGAGGGGACAGTGAAGTGAAATGGAAGAAGACAAGAATTTCTGGTCAGACGAGTACAAGGTAATACCAACAGCAGCAGAAAATGGTATAACAGGAGTAGGATTCGTTACGAATAGGATGACAGGGTGGAGAGGCAGTTACTGTGAACATTTTGGTGACAGGTTATTCTCATCAGAATGGTGCAAACCAACACTGACAATGATAGCTCTGGTATACATGCCGACGTCGCAAGCCAAAGATGAAGAGAGGGAGATAGTATACCAGGATACTGAACGTAAGGGAGATGAAAATGTAATTATCATGTGGAACTGGAATGTAGTTGCAAGGGAAGAAGTAGAAGAAAGGGTTAAGGGAAAGTATGGCCTTGTTACTAGGAATGGGAGAGGAGAAAGCCTAATTGAGCTCTGCAATAAGTTTCAGCTAGTAATAATGAATACTCTGTTCAAGAATTACAAGACCAGAAGGTATACTTGGAAAAGAGCGGAACATACAGGAAGATTTCAGCTTGGTTATATGATGGTCAGGCAGAGATTCCGAAATCATATGCTGGATTGTAAGGTGTGGCCAAGACTCAGATATTTAGTAGTGATGAAGAGTAATCTAAAGTTTAAGAGACTAGTCAGGAAGAATCAATGCGCATAGATGTCGGATACGGAAGTGCTAAGGAATGAGGAGATACGCATAAAGTTCTCTGATACTACAGACACTCCGAAGGTGAATATCTCAGTAGTCATTTCAGTTGAAGAGGAATGGACATCTCTAAAAGAGGTAATAACAAAAGTTGCAGAGAAAAACATAGGTACAAAGAACGAAACTGCGTGGAAACCGTGGGCAATAGAGGAAATACTTCATGATCGACGAAAGAAGAAAGTACAAAGCTGATCAGGGAAATTCAGGAATACAGAAATACAAGTACCTTAGGAATCAAATAAATAGGAAATGCAGGGAAGCTAAGGTGAAATGGCTACAAGAAAAATGTGAAGTAATTGAAAAAGGAATGATTATAGAAAGGACGGACTCAACATATAAGAAAGTCGAAACAACCTTCGGTGAAATTAAAAGCAAAGTTGGTAACATTAATAGTGCAATGAAATTCCACTGTTAAATGCAATGAGCGCGCGGATAGGTGGAACGAGGCCATGGAAGGCCTCTATGATGGGGAAGACGTCTCTGATCACATGACAGAAGAAGAAACAGGAAACTATATAGAAGACAATGGATCTAGAATTAGAATTTAAAAGGACTTTGTATGACGTTAAGATCGAATAAGGCAGAAGGATAGATAACATTGCATCAGAATTTCTTAAACAATTGGGGAGGTAGCAAGAAAACGGCTATTCACGTTGGTGTGTAGAACGTATGAGACTGGCAACATACCATGTGACTCTCTGAGATACATCATCCACACAATTCCAAAGATTGCCAGCGGTGACATGTGCGAGAATTATCGCACAATGAGCTTAACAGTTTATGCGTCCAGGCTGCTGACAAGAATAATATACAGAAGAATCGAAAAGAAAATTGAGAATTTGTTAGATGAGGATCAGTTTGACTTTAGGGATGGTAAAGGCACCAGGGAGTCAAATGGTGCGAGAAGCTCTAAATTCTGAGAAAAACAAGTGCAAGCTTTAGAGAAAGACAGGTAATATACAATACGTACAAGAACCAAGAGGAAACAATAAAAGACCATGCACAAAGTGCTCCGATTGAAAATGACAGGGATGTAGTCTTTCGCCCTTATTGTTCAATTTATATATCGATAAAGCAATGACGGGAATAAAAGGAAGATTAAAGAGTGAAATTACAATTCAACGTGACGCGATATCAGTGGTAAAAATCGTTGATGATATTGCTACCTACAGCGAAAGTGAATAATTACAGGATCTGTTGAATGGCATGATATGTTCAGTCAGTACAGAGTATGGATTGAGAGTAAATCGAAGAAAGACGAAGATAAAGAGAAGTAGCAGAAATGATAACAGCGAGAAACTTAACATTAGTAAGAAACAGATGAAGTTAAGTAATTCTGCTTCCTAGAAGCAAAATAATCAATTATGGACAGCGTGAGGACATAGAAAGCAGACTAGCACTGGCAAAAAGGGCGTTCCTGGCCAAGAGAGGTTTACTAGTATCAAAGATTGGCCTTAATTTGAAGAAATTTATGAAAATGTATTTTTGGTGCACAGCATTATATGACAGTGAAACATAGACTGCGGGAAAATTGGAACAGAAGAGAATCGAAGCATTTGAGATATGGTGCTACAGAGAGGTATAGAAAATTAAGTGAACCGATAAGGTAAGGAATGAGGAGGTTCTCCGGAAAATTGGCGAAGAAAGGAATATATGTAAAACACAGGCAAGAAAAAGGGATGGGATGATAGGATATCTGTTAAGATATCAGGGAATAATGTGCATGGTACTAGAGGGATCTGTGGAGGGTAAAATGTGTAAGAGAAATCCTTGATTGGAGAACATCCAGCAAATATTTGAGGACTTAGGTTGCATGTGCTACTCTTAGACGAAGGGGTTGACACAGGAGAATAATTCGTGGTGGGTCTCATCAAACCAGCCAGAAAACTGGTGATTCAAAAGTCCAGCAATCCAGATTTAGGTTTTCCATGATTTCTCCAAACCATTCCAGACAGTTCCTTTGAAAGGGCACGACCTGTTTCCTTCCCCATCCTTGAAACAGACCGAGCTTTCACCCCATCTCTAATGGCCTGGACGTCAACAGGAGTTTAAACCCTATTCTTCCTTCCTGCCTCCCACATAGATTCATTCCGTATTGTTGTCACATGTTTCTGTTCACTACTCTCACTCTACGTTAACGCTGTGAGTAAATTACTTAATGTTAATAGGTCTGACATTTCTTAAACTTCACGTATTCTCTGATATATGTGTTCTTATTATTATCATTATTATTAGTATTATTATTGTAATTATTATATGCCTAATGATACAAGGGTGCCTCAGGGCCTTATAATGACAGGCGAAAGATATGCGTAAATAAATGATTTAGTCAATTGTAAATTTTTCCATTGTTTTCGTGTTCACTCTTGTAATTACCAATTATATACTGACGACAGCCAGTCATAAGAACACTGCTAGGCATTAGAACATCGCTGTTGCAGTATCAGATATGAAAACCTTTATTCACCATCACGATGGACACAAAACCTGGGTTTTAAACAAAATCCTAAGATATCACTGTCGTCCTCATTCCACACAGGAAGTTGATCAGGGGAAAAGTTCGTGGAACAGTTTTTGAAACCGATGTTGTGTGTGTATGTAAGGGGAACGAAGAGGTACTGCGCAGCTCAAAGGCGAGCAGCAAGCAGTCTCGCTCGATCTCCCGGCAATATCTGCCGCCATATCGGCTTGAATTGCGCCTGCGCGCCGAAAGATACTCCGCAGATGAGCGACCGCCGAGCCGGGCGCATACTAAACGAGGACGCGGGGCCGCTATCTCCGCTCCGGGCCCCTGGCTCGCTGGCGGGTTGTTGTTTGCCGAGCACAGAAGATGAGGCCAGGCCTCCGCAGTTCCCAGCGGGCGCATCGCTTCCATTGGTCCCCACAGGAGGCTGGCAAAGGCGGTGATTACCAGCGGGCAAAGAGCGCCTGCCAAAGGCACGCTGTAGCTGCGTGGGGCGCACTGAAAGCCATCACCAGACTCCAGCACACTCGTGTGCCATTATCTCCTGCTCGAGGAATATATTGTCTTGCTACGAGTAGTTTCACTTGCGACACGAAGGTTGTGCAGGAACGCTCTGACTGTTGCATGATTAAAGCTCTATTTACAGTTTACTGAACGGAACGTAAAGATAGTCCACAATTCGTTTCAAATAGCACCATCCACACTGGTCGTAAATGACCCGGAACAGTATGTCATTGTTAATGTGTCTCGAGAAGGAAGTTTTTACGTTGATGTTGGACAGGGGAGGAGGGAAGGTGTCGTCATCTGCTGGCGTCGGAAGGTAACGTGTTCTCGTGGTACTCCCTCGTGTTATAGTGGTGGATTTCGTGCATTTGCGTCTACTTAGACTTTATTCTTGAAAGGTAGAAAACAAAAAGCTGGGAGCGGACTAGCACTGTACTAGTAAAATAAGGATCATTAAAAGTTGCCGAAGGACTTAGAATAAAGAAAAGAATTCTACTAAAGACACAGCAAACACTTCTACAACAAACTGGATAATCCGTACAAGCAGGTGGTCACCCCAGTGACCAGTTCGGGACGTGCAGTCTGCCCGACTCTCTGGCTGTAACTAGCTGTACTGTAACATTCAAAAGCCAATTCATTAATAATTAGGTATTACAGTTTTACACCAAATAAACAAGGCATACACCTTCATGAACTCTTAAGCCTCATACATCTATAAAAATTAATAAAACATCGAGAAACAGTAGTAAAACTGCCTTATATGAACTAATGCAATGAATAAGGTGATTAAATGTGGGAAAAAACTACCAAAATTAACTAGGTTACAATTTTGACTTAGGAGAAAGACAAGCTAAGGTTAGCTTGGTAAGTTCCAAAACACCCAGCAAAATCAATGAAATAATAATGTCGTAAATTAGGCAAACAAAAAGTAAAATTAATTTATTCGCCAAGCTCCAACACACAGGACAAGTCTCAGTTAATCCAAGATCACAGGCCTCTACTATAACCAGAAGCAAGGCAGTATCAGGCATGCAATGCAACGTCAGAAACAGTCATTGCAGCAACTGAAGAAGCCTGACAGTCCACACAAAACTTGCCAGGATGAGTGTCAACGAGCACGGTTTACAGAACGCAGAAACATCGGAAGCAGACGTTCTGATATGTGCTCACCAGTTTTAATCCCTCCGGTAATGGTAGTCGACAAATGTGATGGAATCAGCAGAAACAAGTTTCTCAGTCCGTTCAGCCTCTGAATGCCACTAATCGGTGCTTCGGAGCACCACGCACTTTCCCAGAATAGAGCAGTGCGACCACGTCCGCTTCTTTTTGCGAGTCTGCACAGCCCCATTCTCGGCATTCTCGACGGGTACCATTCTCGGCAGATGATGCCTTGCCCAACCCCTCCAATCTGTACGCCAAAACAGAACGAATCCCAGCCTGCACGGCGGAGTCCTGTAGATACCTCGCAAGCGGACGGATCGAGCCCTTTCATGGTATGCAGCCGAACCTTTTGCTGGGTAACGACCATAGACAACAGTGGTCAACCACAATCGATATGAGCCGGCACAGTTCAATTGTACTATCTCGCTTTGTTTTCGTGACACACTGCAAATGTTCCTTAACAACTTCGATATTTTTTCCATGACTGTTCTTCGACAAGAGAGCCCAGATATTGGAAAGCTTAACTCCCAGTCGCTTTCCAAGATATTTAGCACTCAAAAAGAAGGAAAATGTAAGCCATAAACGATCTATGTATTGCCTTATAAATATTGCTTGATATGTTTTTTGTTAACACTTGGTTTAAGAATCATGAAAGAAGGTTGTATACATGGAAAAACCCTGGAGATACTAAAAGGTGTCAGATAGATTATAAAATGGTAAGACAGAGATTTAGGAACCAGGTTTTAAATTGTAAGACATTTCCAGGGGCAGATGTGGACTCTGACCACAATCTATTGGTTATGACCTGTAGATTAAAACTGAAGAAACTGCAAAAAGGTGGGAATTTAAGGAGATGGGACCTGGATAAAGAACCAGAGGTTGTAGAGAGTTTCAGGGAGAGCATAAGGGAACAACTGACAGGAATGGGGGAATGAAATACAGTAGAAGAAGAATGGGTAGCTTTGAGGGATGAAGTAGTGAAGGCAGCAGAGGATCAAATAGGTAAAAAGACGAGGGCTAGTAGAAATCCTTGGGTAACAGAAGAAATATTGAATTTAATTGATGAAAGGAGAAAATATAAAAATGCAGTAAATGAAGCAGGCAAAAAGGAATACAAACGTCTCAAAAATGAGATCGACAGGAAGTGCAAAATGGCTAAGCAGGGATGGCTAGAGGACAAATGTAAGGATGTAGAGGCTTATCTTACTAGGGGGTAAGATAGATACTGCCTACAGGAAAATTAAAAGAGACCTTTGGAGATAAGAGAACCACTTGTATGAATATCAAGAGCTCAGATGGAAACCCAGTTCTAAGCAAAGAAGGGAAAGCAGAAAGGTGGAAGGAGTATATAGAGGGTCTATACAAGGGCGATGTACTTGTGAACAATATTATGGAAATGGAAGAGGATGTAGATGAAGATGAAATGGGAGATACGATACTGCGTGAAGAGTTTGACAGAGCACTGAAAGACCTGAATCGAAACAAGGCCCCCGGAGTAGACAACATTCCATTGGAACTACTGACGACCTTGGGAGAGCCAGTCCTGACAAAACTCTACCGTCTGGTGAGCAAGATGTATGAAACAGGCGAAATACCCTCAGACTTCAAGAAGAATATAATAATTCCAATTCCAAAGAAAGCAGGTGTTGACAGATGTGAAAATTACCGAACCATCAGTTTAATAAGCCACGGCTGCAAAATACTAACGCGAATTCTTTACAGACGAATGGAAAAACTGGTAGAAGCCGACCTCGGGGAAGATCAGTTTGGATTCCGTAGAAATACTGGAACACGTGAGGCAATACTGACTTTACGACTTATCTTATAAGAAAGATTAAGGAAAGGCAAACCTACGTTTCTAGCATTTGTAGACTTAGAGAAAGCTTTTGACAATGTTAACTGGAATACTCTCTTTCAAATTCTAAAGGTGGCAGGGATAAAATACAGGGAGCGAAAGGCTATTTACAATTTGTACAGAAACCAGATGGCAGTTATAAGAGTCTAGGGACATGAAAGGGAAGCAGTGGTTGGGAAGGAAGTAAGACAGGGTTGTAGCCTCTCCCCGATGTTATTCAATCTCTATATTGAGCAAGGAGTAAAGGAAACAAAAGAAAAATTCGGAGTAGGTATTAAAATCCATGGAGAAGAAATAAAAACTTTGAGGTTTGCCGATGACATTGTAATTCTGTCAGAGACAGCAAAGGTCTTGGAAGAGCAGTTGAACGGAATGGATGGTGTCTTGAAGGGAGGATATAAGATGAACATCAACAAAAGCAATACGAGGATAATGGAATGTAGTCGAATTAAGTCGGGTGATGTTGAGGGTATTAGATTAGGAAATGAGACACTTAAAATAGTAACGGAGTTTTGCTATTTGGGGAGCAAAATAACTGATGATGGTCGAAGTAGAGAGGATATAAAATGTAGACTGGCAATGGCAAGGAAAGCGTTTCTGAAGAAGAGGAATTTGTTAACATCGAGTATTGATTTAAGTGTCAGGAAGTCATTTCTGAAAGTATTTGTATGGAGTGTAGCCATGTATGGAAGTGAAACATGGACGGTAAATAGTTTGGACAAGAAGAGAATATAAGCTTTCGAAATGTGGTGCTACAGAAGAATGCTGAAGATCAGTTGGGTAGATCACATAACTAACGAGGAGGTACTGAATAGGATTGGGGAGGAGTTTGTGGCACAACTTGACCAGAAGAAGGGATCGGTTGGTAGGACATGTTCTGAGGCATCAAGGGATCACCAATTTAGTATTGGAGTGCAGCGTGGAGGGTAAAAATCGTAGGGGGAGACCAAGAGATGAATACACTAAGCAGATTCTGAAGGATGTTGGTTGCAGTAGGTATTGGGAGATGAAGAGGCTTGCACAGGATAGAGTAGCATGGAGAGCTGCATCAAACCATGTTTTTTGTATATATTTTCGTTAGAAAATGAATGTAGGTGTTCTGAAATGTTTGGGTGGCACATCAACTATTGTTTCTCAAGTACAGAAATTTACCATAAAAGCTTTATGAAGAACATCCTTTATGAACTTTGCTTTCGTCATTCACATACACTGCCGGAAAAACATTTGTACAGCTGGATCCGATGACGGCATATGCCACCTTGGGCATCGTAGGTGTACTGACGATGTTTAAACGTCGACCGCCGACAGATAGCGTTTTGGCATAGCTACAAGAGCACCATCTGTGTCTATACTTTAACATGGAATGCCCGCAGCCAGGAGGCACAGTAACGTACAAACGCGTGAAGCACGTAAGCAGACATGCCACGCAGACGTACTCTTACTTCCCATAGCCAACTGAGCGCGTTTGAAAGAGTCAAACTGCGACCTTGCGAGCAGTGGGATAGGCCTTACGGACAACTGCAACGAGTTGTGTAACGATGCTGGCATCCGTGGTCGTGTGAACATACTCACATCGGTAGATGAGGTTCTGCGTGTACACGCAGCATAGGTGCTCGCATGGATCATCTTATTGTGAGGGCAGCTGTAGGAGATCTTACAGCTACTGCAGCACGGGTAAAAGGACTTGTGAGCCCAGACGTTACAACACGAAACGTACGAACTCGTTATCAGCAGAGGGACTATGGGCACTTACACCTCTAGCCCATGTTCCACCCACGCCGCAACACCGACGTGTAGGCATCGACAGGTGCCATCAGAGGATCTCTTGGGACATAGAAGGGTACAATCGACTAAATGCCGGTTAGTGCCTGCATTGCCGCTCGTAAAAACTGCACCACATACTAATACAGGTTTTTCAGCGTGGGTCGATACCTGGTACCTCACAGTTGATTGTGCTGTTGATATGTAAATGTATTCATTTTATGTAGTCCATACACACTGTTGCAACAATAAATCTTGAGTGAATTGGAAACGTCTGAAAGGGTATACTAATTAAATTTTTTCCTGTCGGTGTACTTTATCATTATCAGTTCCCTAATACTGATACTATATTCCGATCACAAACAACGTCTCATAACCACACTCCTTACGTTCGGGGCTAAGCGAAATGATGATGTTTTGACGATCTAAAAAATGCGATCAACTCACTATTTGACGGAGACATCATTCCATTTGCGTCTACTGTGAATCGTGTTTGATAGCTCACATTCTGAACACTGCATAACTGCATGGACCTAGGCAAGAGGGCTCCACACCATAATGATGGCCACTTTCAGCAATACGAAGGCACAGCGTTGTGCCATCTACATCCATAATCCGCAATCCACCTGCCGGCGTGTGACGGAGGGTACCTTGAGTACCTCTATCAGTTCTTCCTTCTATTCCAGTGTCATATTATTCGTGGAAAGAAAGATTGCCGGTATGCCGCTGTGTGGGCTCTAATCTCTCTGATTTTATCCTCATGGTTTCTTCGCGAGATATACGTAGGAGGGAGCAATATACTGCTTGACTCCTCGGTGAAGGTATGTTCTTGAAACTTCAACAAAAGCCCTTACCGAGCTACTGAGCCTCTCTCTTGCAGAGTCTTCCACTGGAGTTTATCTATCATCTCCGTAACGCTTTCGCGATTACTATATGATCCTGTATCGAAGCGCGCTGCTCTCCGTCGGATCTTCTCTATCTCTTCTATCAACCCTATCTGGTACGCACCCCACACCGGTGAGCAGTTTTCAAGCAGTGGGCGAACAAGGTACTGTAACCTACTTCCCTTATCTTCGGCCTGCATTTCCTTAGGATTCTTCCAATGAATCTCAGTCTGGCATCTGCTTCACCGACGATCAACTTCATATGATCATTCCATTTTAAATCACTCCTAATGCCTACTGCCAGATAATTTATGGAATTAACTGCTTCCAGTTGCTGACCTGCTATACTGTAGCTAAATATTAAAGGATCTTTCTTTCTATGTATTCCAAGCACATTGCACTTGTCTACATTGAGATTCAGTTGCCATTCCCTGCACCATGCGCCAATTCGCTGCAGATCCTCCCGCATTTCAGTACAATTTTCCATTGTTACAAAGTCTGTATATACTACAGCATCATCCGCAAAAAGCCTCCGTGAACTTCCGATGTTATCCACAAGGTCATTTATGTATATTGTGAATAGCAACGGTCCTACGACACTCCCCTGCGGCACACCTGAAATCACTCTTACTTCGGAAGACTTCTCTCCATTTAGAATGACATGCTACGTTCTGTTATCTAGGAACTGTTCAATCCAATCACACAAGTGGTCTGATACTCCATATACTCTTACTTTGTTTATTAAACGAGTATCAGGAACTGCATCAAACGCCTCGCGGAAGTCAAGAAACACGGCATCTACCTGGGAACGCGTGTCTATGGCCCTCTGAGTCTCATGGACGAATAGCGCGAGCTGGGTTTCACACGATCTTTTTCGAAAGCCATGCTGATTCCTGCAGAGTAGATTTCTAGTCTCCAGAAAAGTCATTATACTCGAACATAATACGTGTTCCAAAATTCGACAACTGATCGACGTTAGTGATAAAGGTCTATAGTTCTGCACATCTGTTCGACGTCTCTTCTTGACAACAGGTATGACCTGTGCCATTTTCCAATCTTTTGGAATGCTACGCTCTTCTAGAGACCTGCGGTACACCGCTGCAAGAAGGGGAGGGGGGGGGGGGGGAAGTTCCTTCACGTACTCCGTGTAAAATCGAACTGGTATCCCATCAGGTCCAGAGGCCTTTCCTCTTTTGACCGATTATAATTGTTTTTCTATCCCTCTGTCATCTATTTCGATATCTACCATTTTGTCATCTGTGCGACAATCTAGAGAAGGAACTACAGTGCAGTCTTCCACTGTGAAACAGCTTTGGAAAAAGACATTTAGTATTTCGGCCTTGAGTCTGTCATCCCCTGTTTCAGTATCAATATGATCACAGAGTGTCTAGACATTTTGTTTTGATCCACCTACCGCTTTGACATCAGACCAAAATTTCTTAGGATTTTCTGCCAAATCAGACATGGAACTTTACTTTCGAATTCGTTGAACGCGTCTCGCATAGCCCTCCTCACACTACATTTCGCTTTGTTTGTCTGTCTGCAAGGCTTTGGCAATGTTTATTTTTGCTGTGAAGTTCCCTCTGCTTCCGTAGCAATTTCCTAACTCGGTTGCTGTACCACGGTGGCTCTTTTCCATCTCTTACAATCTTGCTTGGCACATACTCATCTAATTCATATTGTACGATGGTTTTGAACTTTGTCGACTGATCCTCAACAGCATCTGTACAACTTTTGTGTTGAGTCGTCATGGACTCTGAAATCTGCTTTTCGTCACTTTTGCTGAACAGAAAAATTTTCCTACCTTTTTTCACATTTCTATTTACGGCTGTAATCACCAATGCTGTAACAGATTTATCATCGCTGATTCCCTGTTCTGCGTCAACTGTTTCAAATAGTTCGGGTTTGTTTGTGACCAGAAGGTCTAATATGTTATAGCCACGAGTCGGTTCTCTGGTTAACTGCTCAAGGTAGTTTTCAGATAATGCACTTAAAAAAATTTCACTGGGTTCTTTGTACCCGGCACCCGTTATAAACGTTTGAGTCTCCCAGTCTATATCTGGTAACTTAAAATCTCCACCCAATACTATAACGTGGTCGGGAAATCTACACGAAATATTTTCCAAATTTTCCTTCAGGTGTTCTGGCACAACAGCTGCTGAGCCAGGAGGCCTATATAGACATCCAATTACCATGTTTGAGCCTGCTTTACCCATGATCTTCACCCAAAATTATTTCACATTTCGGATCTCCGTCAATTTTTCTTCGATACTATCGAATTTTTTATCGCTACAAACACGCCTCCCCCTTCACTGCCCAGCCTGTCACTGCGGTATACATTCCAATCTGAGTTTAGAATTTCATTACTGTTTACATCTGGTTTCCGCCATCTTTCTGTCCCTAGTCCTATGTGGGCATTGTGACCGTTTATCAATGAGAGCAGTTCTGGGACCTTTCTATAGACTCTCCTGCAGTTTACTATTAGCACATTAATATTGTTATTCCCTGTTGCGTTTTGCCCTACTACTACCTTGTCACGTCTCAAGAGGCGTCTTGTCGGGCCTAACCTAAAAAACTCGCATGTGCACTCCACACGTACTCCGCTACCCTTGTAGCCCCTTCCTGAGTGTAGTGCACGCCTGCACTCCTGACCTGTTCTAGGGGACCCTAGATTTCTCCAGCCGATAGCGGAGGTCGAGAAATTTGCACCCCAGATCTCCGCAGAATAGTCTGATCCTCTGGTTTAAGCCTTCCACCCGGCTCCAAACCAGAAGACCGCGATCGGTTCTTTGAACGACACTACAATTAGTTAACTCAGATTCCACCCCGCGAGCGAGGCTTTCCGCCTTCTCCAACTCCGCCAACCGCTTGTATGAACTGAGGATGACCTCTGAACCCAGACGGTAAAAGTCACTGGTGCCGACATGAGCAACAATTTGCAGTCGGATGCACCCAGTGTTCTCTATCGCCGCCGGCAGGACCTCCTCCAAATCTCGGATGAGACCCCCAGGCAAGCAGACAGAGTGAACACTGGCCTTGTTCCCCGACCTTTCCGCTATTTTCCTAAGGGGCTCCATCACCCGGCCAACATTGGAGCTTCCAATCTCTAATAAACCTCTCCCCACGTGTGCCTGCTCGGACCATGCTGAAAGAGCGGCCACATGACCACTCACAGGAAGAGAGGGAGATGGCACACGGCCAACCTCCACATTGACCCTACGCCTCATGCGACGCGAACGCCGTTGAACCCGCCACTCCCCTTGGGGAGAGGGTGGCCCAACCGCGCCCGGTATTCGCGAAGATGTCCCGACAGCAGGGACCGTGGGTGAAGCATGTAGCACCTGGGGTGTACCATACGACGCACCAGCCTCCCCACTGCCGCTACACTCCGAGGCAGCAGCCTGAAGACGGTTGACCGTGGCCATCAGCACGTCCAGCTGTTCGCGAACAATGGCCAGCTCCTCCTGCGTCCGTACACAGCAGTCACACATCCTATCCATCCTAAGAAATCAACAATTTACTGTAGAGAGTTAAGCAATCAACTTTTGACTAGACTGCTAATTCACTAAGGCGGCTGATAGCTGACTAAACTGTGGTTACTAGACACTTCTTGTTGGAAACAATGAAAATAAGCACTAACTGTCTCTGTACTGTAGTGAAAACAAACACGAAATCTATGGAACACTATTACTAGTACTCGAAAATTAAAGCTTTCTAAAAGCAACAAAACACGGAAAAAGAAGTTAATACTTGAATTTAAGTAGTTTGCTGCACAGGAGAGATGAAGCAGACGGCAGTTACGACGACATACCACAAACTGCGCTGATGTCTACGTGCCAGTCAGCGCCTGGCTAGTTACCAAAACCAGAGGCACTTTGGTATGCTCCATATGCGATACTTCAGCAGCAACAGCACAACAAACCCGCCGTGGTGCAGACAAATATTGGCCACCCAACTAGGTAGGTAGATCACTGACAAGTCATCGAGCAGGCGTCCTTGACTGGGTCAGCTTTCGCCGTGAGGCAGCTCTGCTCTACGGTCATCTCGACAAGATAGCCTTCCAGGGTTTCGGTCCATCATACCGCTGATGGGCTGTGATGGAAGTGAAGTCCCCTTACTCACTGACCCAGTGGGGTGCTCACCAGAGCCAGCCCTTGCTAGCCAGCAGTTTCATACCCGTGACATAGCTCCGCCTCCGGCCAGGTATGTTGACCAGACAAGGTTACGCCACGCCCAGGCAGCATAGCTTTATGCGTCAAGCCCCACCTTTCAGCACCGCAAAAGGGACAACACTGCCTCGAACAGTGTCTGACTCAACCTGACTCGCCAACCTCCAACAGGGTTCATCCACATCCTCTATAAATGCTTCAGACCGCTAAATAACAAAAATCGTCTTGTTGTAAAAGCTTTATTGACTTAAATGATGACTAACTGAAAACCTCAGCTGCCGACAGGTGTTGTTGATATACCGACACCTGTCGGCAGCTGAAGTTTTCAGTTAGTCATAATTTATTCCAGGGAAAGCTGCACGGTCATCAACAGTAACTGTTCTTTCGAGAACAAATTACTGTCTTCGTATATATACTTTATTGACTTGTTTCGGGGATTAGCCCATCAATGGATTATCCGAAAAAACTAGATACTGTGAGACTACGGTTCAGCAATTAACACACCCATGAGATGCTAACAAGATCTGAACCTGGTGACTTATGCGGTGAACAGGCAGGTTCCCATATCGTCAGGTGAAACATTAAGAAAACTAATATGCATCAGAATTTAAAAATGGGTGGTCCAGTCAAACATGACATACAGGTATCATACCACACGTAGATATAAAGAGAAAGAGGTTTCGTCCAACTAAGAAAAGTAATCGAAGGTCACTATAACGTGCTGTTTATTATTAAACTGTATGGACTTCATTCCACTTATTAAACAGATATAGTAATTGTTAAATGTGCATCAAGAGTCAAATGAATTATAAAGGGAACATATACACAAGTGGCCATTAAAATTCCTACACCACGAAGATGACGTGCTACAGACGCGAAATTGAACCGACAGGAAGAAGATGCTGTGATATACAAATGATTAGCCTTTCAGAGCATTCACACAAGGTCGGCGCCGGTCTACAACGTGCTGACATGAGGAAAGTTTCCAACCGATTTCTCATACGCAAACGGTAGTTGACCCGCGTTGCCTGGTGAAACGTTGTTCTGATGCCTCGTGTAATGAGGAGAAGTGCGTACCATCACGTTTCCGACTTTGATACAGGTCGGATTGTAACCTATCGCGATTCCGGTTTATCGTATCGCGACATTGCCGCTCGCGTTGGTCGAGATCCAATCACTGTTAGCAGGATATGGAATCGGTGGGTTCAGGAGGGTAATACGGAACGCTGTGCTGGATCCTAACCGCCTCGTATCACTAGCAGTCGAGATGACAGGCATCCTATCCGCATGCCTATAACGGATCGTGCAGCCACGTCTCGATCCCTGGGTCAACAGATGGGGAAATTTGCAAGACAACAACCATCTGCACGAATAGTTCGACGACGTTTGCAGCAGCATGGACTATCAGCTCGGAGACCATGGCTGCGGTTACCCTTGACGCTGCATCACAGACAGGAGCGCCTGCGATGGTATACTCAACGAGGAACCTGGGTGCACGAATGGCAAAACGACATTTTTTTGGATGAATCCAGGTTTTGTTTACAGCATCAGGATGGTCGCATCCGTGTTTGGCGACATCGCGGTGAACGCACGTTGGAAGCGTGTATTCTTCATCGCCATACTGGCGTATCACCCGTCGTCATGGTATGGGGTGCCATTGGTTACACGTCTCGGTCACCTCTTGTTCGCAATGACGGCACTTTGAGCAGTGGACGTTACATTTCAAATGTGTTACGATCAGTGGCTCTACCCTTCATTCGATCCCTGCGGAACCCTACATTTCAGCAGGGTAATGCACGACCGCATGTTGCACGTCCTGTAGGGGCCTTTCTGGATACAGAATATGTTCGTCTGCTGCCCTGGCAAGCACATTCTCCAGATCTCTCACCAATTGAAAACGTCTGGTCAATGGTGGTCGAGCAACTGGCTCATCACAATACGCCAGGTGCTACTCTTGATGAACTGTGGTATCCTGTTGAAGCTGCACGGGCAGCTGTACCTGTACACGCCATCCAACCTCTGTTTTACTCAATACCATCTCTCTAAGACTCAGGTGCAGAGGATGGCTGTAGTGATAGCCGGAAGTTACAAGTTCAGCCCTCTCATCTGCGGACAGCTCTAGGATGATGTCCTCCCTCTCTGCAGCTCTAAGGTGAAAAAATCTCTCGCTTTGACGACCCGAGACGAAATGACTCTCTGACATTCTACTTAGAATTCTTGCTGGTTCTTAAGCCAGTTGCTTTAGACCTTGCGAGTTCCGACCAATGACTAGTTTAGAACAGTAACAACTATTTCCTTTCTCCTCAAGAATCTGCCACTATTAACCAGTGCTGCTCGTTTCTCTCTCAGAGTGCAGTAGAAAGCAGAACTTCTCCACTATATTGAGAGTGGGTTCACCTTTTAGCCAATGGCAAGGGCTGCACATATGCTACCACGACACGAAAATAATTTCGGTTAACCAACCAAGAACTATTTTAAAAAATTTCAGGAACACCTTGTAACCTCCCCCATACTAATCGGCCTATCCTGCTTGTAAAATATGACCGTGGATTTCGTGTACGCCTAATGGATTTATATTAATTGGATAATGGTATCCTCCCCGAAGAAATAATACCGATAAGTAGGAGGAAAGTGTACAACAGACGCTTCTAATGGAAAAGTCTACTAAAAATAAAAAGTAATTATACTGAACAGGGTTATAATTTGGAAAAATGAAAGTTATTTTGTGCATTCACTCACGAACGACACAGGACAGAAAAGGGATACCACTGATCATGAATCCAAAAGTTACACTAGTAAAATAATTAACGGTCGCCAGCCCACCTTGGCAATTTATATCTTAAATCCTGTACAAGATGATGGGAAAGAAAAACATGAATTATTAAACACTGATATGGCAAATGAAGATTGTCACGTTTTTTTGACTAATTTTAAGTGAGTATGTAATGATAAAACTGAGAAGTCACTCTTACATTGGGTTTGTCATTAAATTTCGAAAAAACAATGGAGTAATGATTTGAAAATATGCAATTAAAGTGTATGTCATTACTGAGCTTCATATCTGAACAATGGCTGTCAGTGACCTCAACGTAACGTCATCGAGGAAATTTAGAAAAAAAAAGCAAGCACTTTTCTTTACAGTTACCTACTTTGTAAATTGGATTTCAAATTATTGTCTGAACAACAGAGCCTTTTTTACTGATTTGAACAGAAATAAATAAAAGAATACGTACCAAACCAAACAGCCATGTGCTCCAAGCTATATGTAAAATAAATAAAACTTCCACACTCTTAATTTGTGCATTTCTTTAGATTTGGATTTTTTCCAGTGACTGATTCTCAAACTTGAAAAATGAAATTGCTTTACTTTACTCATATGCTGAAACATCTGTTGTACAAGAGTTTATTGAAAGTAGACTGAGGCTAAAATTCTTAAAAGTTGAAATTATTCATTAATAAACTGGGTGTAACTATTCAATTTGTTTCTTATGGCACTCTGTTAGCATATAAGGGGAAAAAAGGAACAAGGACCCTGCTTGGTAACAATGTCTGAGGATAATGCGAACACAATCCCCCTGAGTTTAACTGATTATTATTTAAATAAATTTTATCAATCAAATTACATTCTGTTGTGCTGCTGGGTTAGCCGTTAATACTTTCTACCAATGAACAGTCTTACATCAATGCTGTGCATACGACGAAACTCGGAGCCGATGACGAATCTGTGTTGCTGGAAACTGCTGCTGTTGTTGAAGACGGTGGCATCTTGTGGAGCACAGCTAATTACAGGAACGGGCAATCATAATTAATACAGCCTCATCCACCAGTTCACTCTCCTTACTCCTGCTACTAGACGTCTGGCCGGCGCACGTACATGATGCTGCCGAAATGGTACTCTCTACTGCGAGAACGTTAACGCCACACTTCCGCATACTACAAGCGCTGGGAACCCATATCCCTCTCTCCGCGTGCTCCGTGCAACAACTCCCTACCCAAAGATTTTACAACGCACAAGCACTGCTGTTATCGTTGCTAGTCGATGCAAATAACAATTCTTGTGGCTTTTCCCCAGAGCTTATAAGTTTCACAGTGAGACACATATAAATACAATGAAATGTCAACAGACTTCTACCTAAATTTACACATACAGTGAAAGCATGGTCCTTACTTATTAAAATAAAGCATTTAAATTATAAACATTTATATACAAATCAGCAAAAAAAATTACATATCGGCAGCAGGTGCCATGCATCCTGGGTTTTCGGTGTTACAGCCTCCTATGGCCTCTTGTGAGTCTAGCAGATTCTTCTCGGCCTGAGTGTGTGGTTTTTCCCACCTCTTGCCGAGTCATATCTCTTTTTAAACCATTCTTTCCTCAATATGTCACAATGGCTGTTTACAGCCTAGTGGAAATCATCTTCAGGGCTCTATGGGGCTTTTATCTGTACGTAGGACATGCTCAGCTATTCGAATACCTGCCTTGGGCATTTCAGCTAGGAACATTTTTACCACACGGTAGCCATTGGACACCTGTTCCCCACACTTTCCTACAGTCTGACAGCGGTTCCGATTTCTGCGAAAATAATCAAAATGAAATTGAGAAATACTAACTGGTTTTCCAATCACTGGTGTTTGTTTCATTAACATTCACATTTGCATACATCAGTAGTAATTTGAATTTAATTTGGGTAATTTAGTTAGGATAGAGGGCTTTTAATTAGGATGCAGAGAGGTTTTGGAAAAACTTTCCCACAACAACACAAAGTATCATGTTAAGTCGTATTTCCGCTAACATCATTGCTTAGTTTAGTTGAAACGCATCAATAAAATTTTCATAACAGACGCATCCTTGTTATCCAGCGACCTGAAACCGATTAATGGCGCGCTCAGCTAATTTTTACGACTAGATCCGCAGTTTCTCAAAAATAAAAGCTTGTTATCCCGGGGGACTCTCTGCAGTTTTTGTGCTTATCTCTAGTCTGCTAATACGAGAACCCCAGAGGATATATAGGTTTAATTTGCGAAACTAAATGACAAGTTGGCAGTATTAAAATATTGAGTTCACTAATGTTTGTCGGATTAATTAAGTGGAAGAAAGCATTCCTGAAAAAACGTTAGTTACTTCCAGGATACTTTTTTTTAAAGGTTTCTTGAAGCCTTCAGCAGCCATTCTCTTTATTTCCTGTACGATTGTACAATTTCGGCCTTAGGCCATTTTGAAGTATCTGGAAAGGAAGTATCATACATTGGATACATTAGTGACGCTTGTGATTTGGATGTAGGAACAAGTCATATCTATAGATATACTAGGCGCATTATATCTTACTTTATGGATGATTTTTTAGTAGCAGATTATGTCATATACGTCGTTGCTCCTATGACATCATGTTATGCTCATAAAATAAAACCGAGGTATTCACGCTATTTTAGGAGCACGTTACTTTCACGCAGTTGCTGCAAAGCTCTAATATATAACGTACCTAACACTAGGAAGGTAATACTTATTTTACCGAAATTTGATACTTAACCTTCATATGACTCTGTTTTCAGTTATATTTAATTATCGTTCATGATAATTTGTACCTACTATTCCAAAGTAACAATAACAGAACAAATATCTACAAGTTATTTAAAAAAAATTACATACATATTTATACCAATGATGAACGATAATTAAATATAACTGAGAACAAAAAACTCGGAGCAAATTTCTATAAAATAAGTATAATCTTCCTAGTGTTAGGTACGCTACATACAAGAGCTTTGCAACAATTGCTCGAATGTAACGCGCTCCTAAAATAGCGTGAACACCTTGGATTTGTTTTATGAACGTAACATGATGTCATAGGAGCGACGACGTATATGACATAATCTGCTACTAAAAAACCATACCTAAAGTAAGTTATAATGCGTCTACTGTAACTACGGATATGACTTGTTCCTACATCCAAATCACAAGTGTCACTAATGTATCCAATGTATGATACTTCCCTTCCAGATACTTGAAAATGGCATAAGGCCGAAATTGTACAATCGTACAGGAAATAAATAGAATGGCAGCTGAAGGCTTTAAGAAATCTTTCAAAAAATTCATCGCAACTACGGTCCCTATCGCATTGAAAATTATAGACTTCCACTGTAAATTACGCTAATAACGTGTAACACAGCCTCAAACATTGACAATGGCCTTATTTCAGCAAGAAAGGGAGTCCACGAGTTTCTTCTGATATATCATAACCAGCCGAAGTCACTCATTGATGATTACATCCCGTAGAGCAACAAAAATTGCGAGATGATGTTTCGTATATAAAAGCCGCTGTTCCAAATAATGTCAGACATCCTCTAAGTGATTAGGAGCGAAATAACTGTGACACTATGCCTATGAACGTATGCGTGCAGCCCTGTGGCAGTAGTCATTATTAAAGATGGGACTAACAACGTACGCATCATGAACATGTAGATGAAAGGGAACAATTGGTCACGGAGAGAGTTGAAATCAGTATCCAGGTTCATGAGTGGGCCCAAGTACTGATACGAAAAAATACTCCCGAAACCTCATACATTCACCTTCGGCCTGACCTGTAGCCTGCAAACGCACACGCACACAGCAGGTGAAACGTCTCATTGGACTGCCTGTGCGCTCGATACCTAGCATCATTTGAACAAAATGTAACATCGCCTCGTTGGACCACACTACACGCCTTCAGTCAACAACTGTGCAGTTTATTTGCTGTTCGGCCTACTGAAGACGTGCAGATTAACTTCTCGCTATAAAGAATGACATTTTGCAAGGTGCCCAACTGCGTATGTCAATTGCAACCATCTCCCTTCACAATGTTCGTTTGGTAACTGGTTGAGAGGGATCTGTATTGACAACAGCAATTTCTCTCCGGTTTCTCATTCGTAATGCGTGACACTCGCATGTCCCTATTGATCAGAACATTGTTGTGTTGGAAGAGTGCGAGGGGCACAGGATTGAATCTAGACAAGAAAGAAAGTCTGCACTGATACAGCAACTGACGGGGCATCATTATTCACGGCTTGGTGTTACGCACATCCAAAAACGATATCTCCTTTTTGACACTGAAGGTTTTAATAGGCTGATTTCATAAAACCGACTGGCATGTCGTTGGGAGGGTATCACAGCATCGTGCGAGGGTAGGTAGTTTTCTGTGGCAAATGGCTTTGAAACAATTTAATCAATCGCATTAGGGCTGTACCTAACAAATTTGGTAGAAATTGTTCCAAGTATTCCTGAGTTATGAGTTAATGCTTTTCATTCCTACCCCTTTCCTGTTCCACTCGCTTAATACAGCGAGGGAAAAACGACTATCCATATGCCGTCGTATGAGCCCTAATTTCTCGTGTCTCATTTGCTGGATCATTCCGCGAAATATATGTTGGCGGCAGTAGAATCGTTCTGCAATCAGCTTCAAATGGCGGTTCTCTAAATTTTTTCGATAGTGTTCCTCGAAAATAATGTCACCTCTCCTGCAGGGATTAGCATTTCAATTCCCGAAGCGTCTCCGTAATACTTGCATGTTATTCGAGCTTTCCGGTAGCAAATATAACAACCCGCCCCTGAACTGCTTCCATTTCTTCCTTTCATCCAACCTGGTTTTGGTCACAAACACTCCAGCAGTACTCAAGAATAGGTCGCACTAGCGTCGTACATACGGTCTAGTTTACAGATGAACCATACATTCCCAAAATACTCTTAATGAACCTAAACAGACCATTCGCCTTCTCTACCACAAATTTCACGTAACTGTTCCACTCCAATCGCTTTGCAACTTCACGCCCTCCGCACTAACTTATATTTTTCCGCATTTAGAGCAAGCTTCCATTCGCCGAACCAACTAGACATTTTGGCTAAGTCATCTGGCATCGTCCTACAGTCACTCAACTACGACACCTCCCTGTGCACTACAGCATAATCAGAAAACAGCCGCAGATTGCTGCCCACCATGTCAATTATGCATATGGAAAATAATAGCAGTCCTGTCAAACTTTCCTGGAGCACTCTTGATAATACCCTTGTCTCCAATGAAAACTCGCCGTCGACGACAACTTACAGGGTTCTATTACTTAAGAAGTATTTGAGCCACTCACATATCTAGGAACTTAGTCTATATGCTACTAAGTTTGTTAAAAATCTGCAATGTGACGCTGTGTCAAATGATTTCCGAAAAACTAGAAATATGGAATCTGGCTATTATCCTTCATATATAGTCCGCAGTACATCAAGTGAGACAAGGGCTTGCTCAGTTTCACACGATGGGTGCTTACTAAAACCCTGGTGATTCGTGGACGTTAGCTTCGTGCTATCAAGAAAATTTATGATATTCGAACAGAGAATATGTTCAAGGATTTTGCAGCAAATCGATGTTAAGGATGTTTGTAAATTTTTAAGCCTGTTCTTCTACCGTTTTTGTACACAGAAAAACAACTGGCGTTCTACGAATCGGAGCGTGGAATGTCAGATTCGTTAATCGGGCAGGTAGGTTAGAAGATTTGAAAAGAGAAATGGATAGGTTAAAGTTAGATACAGAGGGAATTAGTGAAGTTCGGTGGCAGGAGGAACAGGACTTCTGGTCAGGTGAATATAGGGTTATAAATACAAAATAAAATAGGGGTAATGCAGGAGTAGGTTTAATATTGAATAAAAATTAGGAAAGCAAACAAGCTACTACGAACGGAATGGTGAACGCATTATTGTAGCCAAGATAGACACAAAACCTACGCCCACCGCAGTAGTTTATATGCCAACTAGCTCCGCAGATGAAGAGATTGAAGAAATGTGTGATGCTATTAAATAAATTATTCAGATAGCTAAGGGAGACGAAAATTTAATACTCATGGGGGACTTTAATTCGATAATAGGAAAAGGAAGAGAAGGAAAAGTAGGTGATATGGACTGGGGGTAAGGAATGAGAGAGGAAGCCGCCAGGCAGAATTTTGCACAGAGCATAATTTAGTCGCAGCTAACACTTGGTTTATTGGTTTAAGAATCATGAAAGAAGGTTGCATACGTGGAAGAGGTCTGGACATACCGGAAGGTTCCAGATTGATTATACGATGGTAAGACAGAGATTTAGGAACCAGGTTTTAAACTTTAGGATATTAACAAGACCAGACGCGGACTCTGACCACAATTTATTGGTTATGAACTGTGGATTAAAACTGAAGAAATTGCAGAAAGGCATGAATTTAAAAATATGGGACCTGGGTAATCTGCAAGAACTAGAGGTTGCAGAGAGTTTGAGAGGGAGCATTGGGGAGCAATTGACAGGAACACGGGAAAGAAATACAGTAGAAGAAGTATGGGTAGCTTTCAGAGATGAAATAGTGAAGGCAGCAGAGGATGAATTGGGTAAAAAAAACGAGGGGTGGTGTGAATCCTTGGGCAACACAAGAGATACTAAATTTAATTGAGAAAAAATAAAAATGCATTGTATAAAGCCGGCGAAAAGGAATACAAACTTCTCAAAAATTTGATCGACAGAAAGGGCAAAACGGCTATGTGGGAATGACGAGAGGACAAATGTAAGGATGTACATGCATGTATCACTAGGGGTACGGTAGATATTGCCTACAGGAAGATTAAAGAGACCTTTGAAGAAAAGAGAACCACTTCTATGAATATCAAGAGCTCAGATGGAAAACTAGTTCTAAGCAAAGAAGGGAAAACAGAAAGGTGGGACAAGGGCAATATACTGAGGGCAATATTATGGAAATTGTAGAGGACGCAGATAAAGACAAAATGGGAGAAATGATACTGCGTGAAGATTTTGACAGAGCACTGAAAGACCTGAGTCGAAACAAGGCCCCGGGAGTAGACAACATTCCATTAGAACTACTGACTGTCTTGGGAGAGCCAGTCCTGACAAAACTCTACCATCTGGTGAGCAAGATGTATGAGACAGGCGAAATAACCTCAGACTTCAAGAAGAATATAATAATTCCAATTCCAAAGAAAGCAGGTGCTGACAGGTGTGAAAATTACCGAACTATCAGTTTAATAAGTCAAGGTTATAAAATACTGACACCAATTCTTTGGAGACCGCTACGGTGGCAGGTTCGAATCCTGTCTCGGGCATGGATATGTGTGATGTCCTTAGGTTAGATAGGTTTAAGTAGTTCTATGTCTAGTACACTCCTTTGTGCCGGAGGAACCAGTGACGTAGTGATATGGTATGGTGGTACAATCGTTTATGGTGTATAGCCTGGCTGGAGATTAGTTTCACGCCGAAAACTTCTAGCTTTCCTTGACAGCAGCAGAGCAGTGTAATTGACTAGGTGTCTTTGGCAATTGTTTCCCTATTTCATGATCTCTAGACCACTCTTGCAAGGTTTAACTGTCAGTGCAGTATGGCTATTGTATGTTCTTCAAAAAGTATGAAATAGTTTTCTACTGAATTTCTCGTGATTTGCCCATCTGTAGAAAGTGGTAGACAGCGCTCCGACACAGTAGGAGCATTCTGGTGGGTAAATTCAGTGAAGAACCAACCAGGAGAGTCTCTTGCTGGCGACATCAAAACCACTGGTTGTTTTAACACAAGAGTTCTAGGAAGGTCTTTGTCAGCACTCTGCACCCCTCCCAGGAGTGTCTCTCGTCGTCTACATCAAAGCAGCTGGCTGTAAAACTTTCCCCAGATCCACGGACACTTTTGAAGAATGGAGCAGTTCCTGGAAGCATCGTTCTTTGAAGGTGAGAGCAGATGTTCAGCATCATTTTTCTAGGAAGTCCTTTGAAACCGCCGCCATAGGGTGAGGCGGTTCCTGTTTACAACTTCCTACAACTCACCTAGCTGCAAGGATGGCTTTGTAGCAGCCATTGGATGTTGAGGCAGTTCTGGTGGCTAGCGTACTTTGTCTATGTTCGCCAATTTTTCTAGGAGGCCATTGAAGCCACTGTCACTTTGGAATTGGGTGGTTCCAAAAGCCCAAACCATGAAAATTTTTTGTATTCACTGACAACCATTTAGCTTCTTGGTGTTTTACGACCATCAAAGGAAGCCACCTTGTTAGCCCACTAAGCAACACCCCACTAAGCAACACCCCACCGGTGGACCAGCAGCAACATCCCATCCAAATGTCAGGGGCTTGCAGCCTCTGCCACCTGTAGCGGCGTGATCATGCCACCACTGTGCCGGCGCAAGCCCCAGGCAGTCGGCCGTGGGGCATTCCACAGCCAGCTGCCATGACATTCAGACATGAAGCGACCACATGCTCCCAGGGTCCCACAGACACCACAAATGATGGAAAAGGTGGTATCAAGTCAGAGCACTAGTGCTCTGCAGTGACGGAATTTTTTTCTAGTGTCACGCATCTGTTCAGAACTGATAGTGGAGGGTGATCTTTGCTGTTTCTTTCAAACATCAATTAGCGATATTTTTCAGTCAGTTCGCAATTGAGGAAGTGTGCGTGTGTGTGTGTGTGGGGGGGGGGGGGGGAGTGGGGGAGTGGGAGAGGGCGGGAGTCCAACAGTGCCTTTTGGTGGTGGTGTTAATTAGGGCGTCAAAATTTGAAATTCCGCAATTTTTAATTTCCCACCATTTTTAAATTTCCCACCATTTTCATTTAATTAATTTGCAGAATTTATTTAATTAATTTGCACATCAGGTTAATTGCGGTGTTGCCACATCTGCACCTCATGGAGGGGAGGGGGGACCAACCAATTACTGTCGACAAATTGGTTAAATTTGGCAACAATGTAGAGTGCACTAGGATGAAGTTTGCTCCTCTACACTCATAAAATATGTGCAAGGCTTCATCGATCGGCTTTTCACTGTGGTTTCCATTTCGCTGCCAATCGGACCTTTACAAACGAATAGCCCTCTTACCCTTCTTTCTTTAACACTCAAGCTGACATATCCGCTTACCAGAATCCCGTGTGAAAACTCTTCCATTAGACAAGCCTGAACATGCGAGCCCTTGGCTCTGAGGGATATAATAGTAGACTGTTATTCATGTCTCCCGGCTCCAATAAGTCTTCAGAATGAAGGAAACGAGTTTCTCAGATAACGTCTTAACCGCCAAATCTCCTTAGTACTGAACTGTGACAGCGTGAACGAGGCACTGTGACGTAACGAACTGTCTGGCACGGCAAAAATAGGAATGGTGCAGCAAGAGGACTTGTAGCGAGGTTGCCTGCGGGCAGAATCATCTGCTGGAGAGGCGATCACGTGGCGGTGGCCAACATAAGAAGTCGGCGAGAGTTGCTACCAGGAGTTCGGTCACATCCAGAAGGTAGGATGGAGAAACTCCATGCCAACGACTGCGAGAGATACGAAGGATAACAGTTTCAGTTACGCAAGAAATAACTTCAAACCTGACTATGACATACACATTCAATCTGTCAGACCGATTTATGCATTTATTTCTCCTGGAAAGATTGGAGCCTCACGTCCCGGAAAGAGGTCCTTAGTGAGCCAATATGAAACATTCCTACTCATTTGTCTGACTGCCGGCGGGTGTGGCCGAGCGGTTCTAGGCGCTACAGTCTGGAACCGCGTGACCGCTACGGTCGCAGGTTCGAATCCTGACTCGGGCATGGATGTGTGTGATGTCCTTACGTTAGTTAGGTTTAAGTAGTTCTGAGCTCTAGAGGACTGATGACCTCAGAAGTTAAGTCCCATAGAGCTCAGAGCCATTTGAACCATTTTGTTGGACTGTAGCTTCTACAGCGTATAGCGAAGTCCCACTCGCGGCCGCTGCCACAGTCCAAGCATTCATATCGTCATGCTGTGCTCGAAACAAAGCACACAACGCGTTGCTCCGAATGTTTCCTCCAAAACACTGTTGACGGACCTTGATTATTTCTGTGCACTGCATGCTACATAAGGGACGCCAGCCCTACTTTAGCCTGCTAGCCAGGGTTAAAATAGTCGCTTGCTCTATACCGATAATCATCGTCCTGTAACAACCCAACTAGATTAGAAAGATCTCCAGACCCGACCAGTGGATGGAAAACGAGCACCACAAGCAGTCATTACACCATCCCTAACCGGCATATAGAGAGGGATAAGAAAACATGGGTACATTTCAATGTGACAGAGTTATTGCTTCACTGTTGAACAGAAGGAAAAATGCTAGGAGATGGCGAAATGGAAGCGAAGCAGGCGACTATATACAAATTTTTTTCCCATGAATTTTGAGTGGTTTTGGGTAAGGCCTAGATTTGAGGATAGTTGTTCCAGGGTCGTGTGTCTGACATGATGAATGACATGGAATGAGATACGGTGCTAAGCAAAGGTACAGCTAAAATGATGGATACGATCTCGTATTGGCATTATCATACAATAAGAGGATTTCATTTGTGAGTAGAGATACCGTGAAGAATAAGGACTAAGACACTAATGGAGAAACAAGAGCACGTGAAAATTTCGTCCTCTATCTAGTCACATCCACCCTAATCCAGAGTAAAAAGGTCGAGATTATCAAGCAATCGGATGTGACTAATTATGCAGTTTGACCGAAAATTTACAGCAGGAAGAAATAGACTTCTATCAGTCAACAAGGTATCAATAGCTCACGCTCCTCAAGCATCAATAATTAAAACGTAGTCCATTGTATTTCTTACTAATTAACATCCAGGGACATTTATCTGTTAATGAACTTTATTAGTTAATTCGTAAATAGTACACAAATAACCTAAAAACATTAACAGCTATTGTGTTAAACTATAACAGTAGAAAACGAAGAACACACTTCGTATGCCGTGATCATATTGTCGGCAGTTTTACTGTTCCAAGATGACAGGTTTAAACACTCTTGCTGCCATCATCTGATCTTATGGAACTTGTTATAAAATTGTCATGTTACATTACATAAAGTCAAAGCATAAAAGGCACTCCACAAATGTACATATACATAGATCAGGAGTGCCCCTTTAAACTTTGACTTCATGTAATGTAACATGGCAATTTTATAACAAGTTCCGTAAGATCAGATGATGGCAGCAGAAGACTGTTTAAACGAGTCATCTTGGAACATTAATAGTGTCTACACTGTAATCATGGCATATAAAGTGTGTTCTTCATTTCCAACCATGCAGTTCACGCCACAGCACAGCATGTGTACCTTACAAGATAGCCTTAGTTTTATGAATTTTTGTGTTTTTCTAGTAACTGTGGCACACGAAACAGCGTGAGACGCTGAGAGTTTATGTGGACATCAATACTCAACCAGTTTTAAGTAAATTTATTAACAACGAAATTCAACAAATCAAAGCACATGAGACATGAGTAACACACATTCCACAATTATGCAATATTTAATATCTAGCATAATACGCAAAATGCTCCCGTCTTCCTAGGTACAGTTGCTTGCCGACCAACTCACATAGCCAGCTGCTCCAGGAATTAGACTAGACCAGCCGTTGCGCTATCTATGGTCCGTTGCCACTTCCAAAGTTTCGTTCTGCTGCTGTTGACGCACAAGGCTCCTGGCACTGGCTTAAAGTCGTTGTTCCTTCCTTGTCCCACACCAGACTCATATCCCTGTCACGTACAACTGGTCATCACCTCATGATGGTAATGTGGTCAGCTATTTTGCAGTTTCGTGTGCACTCTGCAATGATAGGAATGCATCACTAATACTGGCGCAAACAGGCAAGCAGTGGCGAACTTCAACTGTGCCGCAAATAGCTAAGTCACTGCACGAACTACTCCTTCCCTCCGAAACTGATTGCCATCCCATAACGGCTGCAAATACAATTACTATTAAAATACAAGTCTAACACCCTAAGAAGAGAGGCAATTTCCTCCAACAGAGGCACAGATAAATAACATATCTGATTAGTGACGTTATATGACAGTTTAAGTTCTAACATATGTTCCTGGTACTCTCCAGCTGTTGCCATCTTCTACAACACCACGGTGACAGGAGCTACGAAACCAGTAATCTGATTTTACCTCTGAAAGTGAGGCAGGAGCTTCCCCATCAGCCTTACAATCTTAGCAAAATTTGTCTCATAGCCCTATCCAGGATGACTTGTTTGCACAAAGGTTGATGCCGGCTCCTTACAGTTTCTTGCGATGTCATTGCTCTCGCCATACACTGAACCAAACGTCTCTACGACATCTGAAAAATTTCGGCATTCTCTAATCCAATCTTATTCCTTCTGCTCATCGAGTAATACTAAACAGTAAAAGAACTGTACTATAAGTGGGGCACAGTCCACCAAGAACATTTTCTCCTTCATGAGCGACAAAAGAGTGTACGGCAAGAACTGTTAACTCCACTGTATCACCTCTACACCTTTACCTCATAACTCCTGAAATTGACGAACGTCTTCTTCCAGTTCCGTGTTTAAATTACCTGTACTACATTGTTGACAGTATATCATTTAATTGTGTACTTTGCTTGTCATCTCTGCATGCACAGTGTTTGGCCGAAGTTCTACCAGTACGTTACTGTTTACCCCATCCTTAATTCCGAACACTAAGTCATGCAATAGATTTATGCAATGTGTTACCCCTGTCTATAACTTCCTCGTCTGTGACTGTGAGGGTACCTCTCTTTACAAGACCTAAATAAACAGTCCCATTTTACTTAATGCTATCTGTACTGTACCACTTCTGCCAGTTACATCTTGCTGCTCCCCACATGATAACGGCTCCAACTCCCCACTACCTGGTGAAGCTGCTGACTTAGGCAGCTTATCTGTGATGATATACCATGAATTGTAACCTCATAGGCTAACTAGTCCTTCCACAACCATTTCATAACTGGGACTTTTCCAACTGTCATTCTTGCAACAACAACAACAACAACAACAAAAAGCGCAAGAGCACAGAAAAATAACACTGTATCACATACTAACAACATGCCCTCACAGCATAAAACGATGCTCTGCTACCAATTGTGGTGCAGGAAATGGTGGGAATGGCAAGGGGTTGGGGGTTGTATGGGTGTAAATACCTGTCCATTTTTGAATACATTTGAAGCATTTATATGGGAAAGATAGAGACTGCCTAAAACGAAACTTTTCAAGGGAACCAAAAAACTTATACTATTTTAGAAAATGTTTGGAGTGGATGGGCATACACTAATGCTTTGTTTTACTTATGACATTTCAAAAACCTGGCATATTTTTGTCTATTACACCGCGCTTTGTGTACTATAAACATACAAAATCAGTCCACATCGAAAGACAGAATAATTGTTATTTGTATTTTATATACAAATTTTGTGTTAAAATGCATGACACTTCTCAGCAAGGAGGTTCGCCATAGAAATGAGTGAGCACTATGGGAGTTAACATCTATGGTCATCACTCCGCTAGAACTTATAACTACTTAAACCTAACTAACCTAAGCACATCACACAACACCCAGTCATCACGTTCGCCATGGATAATAAATATTTTTACCCTTGTGATCTTCAGATATTACATTATACAAATGTTTGACAATCCCAATATATTCTTAAAAACTCTGCTGCATACTTTCAAACTTGCATATGGCCACTGTCAGCGGATAAATAATAAGTAACAGAAACTTGCTTCTTACTTAACGTTGAATCATCGTATTTTCCATCAATTTCATGATATTAATGAGTCCCATAAAATATGTTCCTGGTGCATAAGTTGTCCGTTTCCTAAGTTCCCTATGAATTTGCTTCTAGCCTCTTAGATGAATTAACGACAGTTATAACAGCACTTACATGTTGCCTAGGGAAGAATTTTGTATATAACCCAGTTTGGGTAAACACACGTGAAATAGTAAAATACGAGTAAACATTTAGTAATTTCGAGTTCTGAATGGAGGAGGAGTTCTAAATGGAGGAGGTTCTCGTGGCACATTCAGTTATAAAAATAGATCTGTACCACGTCAAACACTACTACTTGTTACCAGCACGTGTAGACGCGCTTTGTTGTCGAGACAATGTAAAAGGATAAACTACCTTGTTGGATCCAACAGGTATGCACATACAACGCATGTTATCTAGCGACTACGTTTCCAGCTACGTTTCATAGTATCTAGACATTATATATCATGTCTGTGCCGTTGGCATGACCACATACTACCTTCTCGACCTAAAGATTTGAATTTTTGACAGTTACAGCCTTTCCCATGTATCAGTATGTAACGCCGGAAATGCATATCCTCCTATTTCCATCTATTGCACTGCAAATTTCTTTCCTTATTTTGTTACCTGAAGATATAACATTTCTGTGTCTTTGCATATTGTAATTGTTTTACTATTTGTATATATATGCATTTATGTCGATGTATAATTGGTTTGTTTTGTGAATATTATTTGTATTTATACGCTGGGTCTGGCCTAGGGAAAACTATACTATCGAACGAATACATCGATAGGTCGTGTCGAGAACGAAAGTGTTTAGGATCTTTGGTAGTGTTAACTCTGTCGCGTGGAGAGCGGGCAGAGAGGGTCTGGCTGGAGTAGTGCAGTGGAGCAGGTGTGTTGTGTGACGCTCCCGCGAGTTGCCGCGCTTTCGGGGTTGGGCAGCATGCAATTGCGCTCGACTTGCTATGATAGTTCCTGACACGGTGTCGCGGACGGGAAGCATTAGCTGGCGCACATCAAGAGCCCGTTTCGCCTGGTGACCGTGTCGAGAAGAAGGCGCGCCAACTTCCAGCTTCTGCAACAGCGACGGCCGACAATGAGTGTGTCGCCACATCCTCGATCGACGGCTTCAAACCTTCAATCAACCAACAAGGAAGACTGGAAGCACGTAAAGTTTTAGAACTGTATGGCAGACCTCAGCTTTTCAAACTGTTCCATTTTCGTAACTATAATTACAGCAACTTAGCATGAACATTCGTTGCTCATTGTCCCAATTGAATTACCAAGCAGGGTCCCTTCCTTTTCCGGAATGAACCCGAGTGTCGTTGAAATTCAAACACCAGCATTAAAGTAATATTCCATTTCACTGCTTTAATTTCAAAGTTCAGTTAAAGTATTCATAGCTGGCTACAATATTTAGATTACACAAGCACAAATTAAGAGTGCGAGTTTTGTTAGCATATTTTAGCTTACCTGTGACTGCAGCTCAGCTTGGTACGTACTAAATTTTACTATGGTTAATTGTTCAGAATCATTTAATTCAAGTTCAAAGTTAAATCTCTTATTTTTAAATTGCGTAGACTCAAATAGCTTTTGAAATGATTGTTGAGGTAGCCCAAGACTAACCTTATTTTATTGAATTCCGTAGTGCTTCAGAAACAAAGCTCACTATTAATTTCAGTCAGTAAATTAACTTTCAATTTTCCGGTTTTATTAATTCTTTTGCTAAATTAAGTCAGAGTGTAGCGAAATTTATTACTTCTGACAAACTTTCAGTTTTCACACTACACGTGTCAACCTTCAGTTGCCACGCTTCTAGTGCTAATTATGTGTGTAATAACTTTTCTTTTTCAGTTACTATAGTAATTGTCCATTGGACTGGCGACCGTAATTCCCCAAATCTCAAATATCTAATTACCGCTAGTTAATTGCTAACGTAAGGGCCGCACATTTACTTTCTTTATTAACTTTACCCCTTTTCAAAATTAATTTCCACCAGTTTCATTTGCATTTTTCCTTTCAGTTAGATGTAACCCTTTCGTCCCTCTTTACCCACAGATTAACTTCGGTGACGATTGCTTTTCCCAAATTTCCATTAGGTACACGCGGTTTAATTTTTCACTATCATTAAGGTCGATAAGTGATAACGATATGTAGAGAGACTCTGTCCACTGGTGTGCGTTTTTTCTGTGCCTCTTGTAGTTTTCATGCAATCATCTCCTGAAAGCACGGAGGTAGCTAAGGATAGCCCTGTGCATGATGTGGGAGCTGGGACACATCACCTCAGCTATATAAGGAATGTTATACATGTGTCTATAAAATGTGGAACACTCAGAAGTAATGGTCTGCAACACGCCACGATAAGACGACGCGTGGAACAGCGAGACTGTAGTGATTTTATTGGCAGACAGGTGGCGTGCACGTAGGCCCAACAGCAGCGCCCTCTTTGCTGTGACCGGATAGGTCAGTGTTACTACGTGTAAGCAAGTGTCAGTATGCCTCGCAGACATCACAGGATTGAATATGAGCATGTAAGTGCCTTCGTACGGGACTGAATGATTAGTCTCCGAGAGGCTGTTCTGTCGTTCCGTAATACTGTGGCTCTTACAGGGAACGCTGGTTCAATAATGAGGCGTATGTGGAATCGGTGGAGAGAGGAGGGTGTAAACAGCGCCGACAGGATACCAGACGATTCAATGTGACCGCACCGCGAGATTATGGCCATTCTATCTGTTTGGCCATAACTGGCGAAACAGCTTCATCTACAGTGTTAGCGCAATGCTGGAGCACAGCAACGGTAATGGACATGTCTGTGACCAGGCCCTCTTCTGCGCGCTAGACTGATTGGCATGCAAGCCATTGTGTTGGCTTTATTGACCAGAACCCACCAACGCCGGAGAGTGCAAAGGACACGTGAACATCGACAATGGCGCGCTGAGTGGCAAAATGTAGTGTTTTCGGATGAGTCCCACTTCAGCTTGTCCTACAGTGATGGCACCGTGGTGAACGCAATCGGGCAGACTGTACTGTTGAGGAGCATAGCGGACAAACGCCAAATGTTATTGTTTGTGGCATCGTTTTGTATAGTACACGATCTTGCCTCCTACATCTTGACGGCAATCTGCACAGTTACCAGCAGCATGGAGGTTTTACAGCCTGCGGAACCGACACTGCTACAAGCCGTTCCAAATGCCATATTTCAGCCGGACAACGCCCAGCTGCGAGTAGGAATGTGCAGGCCTTCTTCGGAGAAGACATGTCGTCCATCGAACATGCCTGGGATGAAAATGTCGACTCAAAACACCTTCAGCCGTCTAAAGTTCCAGTGGTTCTTTATTTCAGCAACCATTTCTACGCTACATTACGCCGTCTTCTGGCCCTCTGGCCGACGCGTAGAAACAATCTCACCTCAGATCCAGTCAAAATACGAGCCAGCATTCAATGACTGGTATCCGCAGTATCATTAAGGTCGATAAGTGAGGGGGAGGTTACAAGTAGAGATAAAACTTAAGAAAATGACCGGCAGGATCTACAAATGTGCATTAACTTTCTCCCTGTCAGAGCATGCAAAATTTCTGTCCTTCAAAATAATTTTAGCTTTAAAATAACCAGGAGGGCATAAAGCACCAGGCATCATACCAATTATAACTACACAAGCTTGAAGGAATGACTATAAAAATAAAATAACAAGGTAAGCCAACACACCAAGACCTAAAACTAAGACAAACTAATAAAAATACAACCAACAAGAGAAACAGTAAATGGATAATGAAGGGCAATGAACTCCGCTACAGAAAGCTTTCTGCTGGAGAAAATAAATCAGAGAAGTAATTCAACCAAGGTAAGTTGTCTCGCCTGGAACAGGAACCGTGCTAGGGGACAAACCCTCGCTCACGTCCAGAGTCCACCAGGCTTCCTGCTCTGCTGGTCACACCATCTTGTGCAGCTACATCCCGTCTCAGTTGCTCGCTTGTTGTTGTACTTCCTCGCTGACCCTCTGCGTACCTTTCACATCTCCCTCTGGGGCTCCTCGCAACTCCAGTGCCCTTGATGACAGCGACTGCCCCTTCCCACCACAGGGCCACTGTCACGAGATGTCAGCAGCCGACAACCAGCCCCATCTTCCTAGATGCTGCTGCTCGCTGACCAACTGCCGGAACCAGCTGCTCCTGGACGTAAACAAAACCGACCGGTGCGCCATCGATGGCACAGAATTACACACAAAGTCTCGTACTACTGCTGCCGCCCATGGTTCCCATACTGGCTCCAAGTTTTTTCCCCTTACTTATCCCACTCCAAAATGCTCTCTGCTATCACTTAAGGCTGGCCACAGCCATGCTGTGGCGCTGCCCTCATTGATTTTGCAGTTCCAGGCATGGTCTGCCGTGGAAGGAAGGCGTCATCAGAGCAGGTACCAACTGCCAAAAGTGTCAGGACCTCAATTGTGCCATTATTCGCTAAACTCACGACACACAATGATGCTGGAAGTTTGAATGGAAGTGCCTGTAGTGTATCTTTATGTCATTTTATGCACGATTCACTTTAAGGTTTTCCTTTGCTACAACAATATGATACAATATTTGCAATTTTTTCAATCATTTTCTCTGTGGGCAAATTTAATATCTATCTAATGTTCGGTTATCTTTGTAACGAGCTTTTCACAGTGTGCATCTTGATGGTTTTAACTTCACTTTACGACATTAGATACAAATATTGGTAGACAAATATTAACTGGTAGAGTGATACGAGCAACACTGTGGTGCATAGTGGGAGGAACGGATATAAATAGGAGAAACTTGAACCGAGCATTTTTCGAACAGGAGTGATGGGAGCATGGAGATACTCGAATGTACTTGAAAGTTATGAAATTTTCGTTGTTGAGAGTTGTGGACTTCGACATTTTTCAGAGTGAATAGTACCACAAGACTATTAGTTAGAAGAGCAGTGGAAGCTTTGTAACGTGGGCAGTTGCTTTGAGCCTATGAGGGTTGGAACGTTAATAGTGGCAACTGTTTATTTATAACTAGTACAAAATAGACACGTGTTTCAAAGTTTTACTGACCTTCAGAGTAGTCACCAGCATTGTGTATAACCCGTTGCCAGCGATGTGGAAGTCGTAGGATACTTTTAGCAGTGCCATTTGTGCTGACAGCTCGAGCGGTGCGGTCTATTGCCCGACGAATTTGCAGCAAATGTGAAGCGAATACTGTGAAGTGGGGTTGGGTTGGTTGGGTTGTTTGGGGAAGGAGACCAGACAGCGAGGTCATCGGTCTCATCGGATTAGGGAAGGACGGGGAAAGAAGTCGGCCGTGCCCTTTGAAAGGAACCATCCCGGCATTTGCCTGGAGCGATTTAGGGAAATCACAGAAAACCTAAATCAGGATGGCCGGACGCGGGATTGAACCGTCGTCCTCCCGAATGAGAGTCCAATGTCTAACCACTGCGCCACCTCGCTCGGTACCGTGAAGTGTTTCCTTCAGTTTAGAAATCGAGTTGTGCTCACGAGGGCTTAGGTCAGGGGAGTGGATTAGGTGGTATAGCCACACCAGCCAATCAAATCAGTAACAGTTTGCACTGTACATGCTTGAGCATTGTCCTGCAAAATAACGGCCAGGTCCTGCATAAAGTGTAATCAATTCGGTCTCTAAGCTGGTTGTGTTCCAAAAATGAACAGCATAGAAGCGATGACACGTTCTGCAGGGCCTGACAATCATTTTGCAGGACAATGCTCAAACACGTACAGTTTGACTGATGGGGCTGCTAAGTGCTATACCACCTAATGCTTTCCCCTGACTTAAGCCCTCGTGAGTTCAACTCTATTTCTAAACTGAAGGAATCACTTCATGGCATTCGCTTCAGAACTGCTACAAATTCGTCTGGCAATAGACCGCGCCGCTCGAACTGTCAACACAAGTGGCGCTGCTAAGAGCATCCTACGACTTCCACATCGCTGGCAACGGATTTCCTGGCGACTACTTTGAAAGTCAGTAAAACTTTGAAACTCGTATCTATTTTGTACGAGCTGTAAACAAATAGTTGCCACTATTAAAGTTCCAACCCTAGTATTTTGAATATTCAGTTATTGTGTAAAATAGCTCGTGTGAATCAGTAAAACAAAACGTGTCAATATAGTTTTATAGATACGTTATTTATTGTGAACCTACGTCTGTGTGTGGCATAGAATAGTTTAGTAAAGCGTAGGGTGTAAACGTACTACATAAAAAATTAATAAATAAAACAAACCAACTGCTCAGCCCTGCTCGATGTAAAGTCGACAGAACATCTGTTTTTCATCTGAAAATGCTTCGTTAATCATTGTGCAGAAAAGTCTGCGCTATTGTGTAGGGTCTGTTTTCAGTAGGTGTACAGCATGCCAAAAGCCAAATTTTCAAAACGAATCTGAAGGTTTCTTTATTGCATAAATCTGTTATGAACTGGGTATAGTAGCAGTAATACTCCAAAAGAAAGTGATTATTTGTATATAATGTATCTCTGTTGATTGCTTTTCTTGCAATCTTGTTGATGCTTTCTCAGCATTCTGTGCGTTCCATGACCAATTAGCTTTTGTTTGCATGGCGCAAGGGAAGAAAATGCTTATAATAATACTCTTTATTTTAATATGTCAATCTCCCCGATCTTGTAAGCGAATTCACTTCAGATGACTCATTTTGAACACCCTTTTGTTAGTAGCAAACGCATTTCGTCTCAGAGAAGGGTTGATAACTTGTAAACTCTGTTTGTCATACTTTGTGATATTTCTTTGTAGGCGAGGAGAAACTCTTGCATGTGTATCAAGCGATATTTATCGACCTCTCCGGAAGAAATATTACGAGATAAATATAGTCACGTTTTGTGAAATACAGGTCAGTTGTACCTGAGTCGTTCTCAGTTTCAGATAGCATTTTCTGTTAGCTGAAGTGACTTGTCTGTGCGTGCAGTGGGAAGAATATATTAAGGGTGGAATGCTGAAGATTATATGGGTAGATCACATAACTAATGAGGAGATATTGAATAGAATTGGGGAGAAGAGAAATTTGTGGCACAACTTGACTAGAAGAAGGGATCGGTTGGTAGGACATATTCTGAGGCATCAAGGGACCACCAATTTAGACTGGAGGGCAGCGTGGAGGGTAAAAATCGTAGAGGGAGACCAAGAGATGAATACACAAAACAGATTCAGAAGGATGTTTCAGTAGGTACTGGTAGATGAAGAAGTTTGCTCAGGATAGAGTAGCATGGAGAGCTGCATCAAATAAGTCTCTGGACTGAAGACCACAACAACATGGAGTGGGGAGAGTATATTACAGATATGCAATTATGAAAAAGCTCCTTTATGTAAGTAAGTTATAGTGCTCAACTGAGATTATCAATTTAGGCGAAGAATTTCTGGAAGTTCCACACAGTGGTGAAAAGACTCCCAGAGCAACTCCAAGTAAGTGAAGGCACAAAACTAGCTTAGGTATGTCGCAAAACATTCAGACACAGAACACTTAAATAAAAGATCCAGTCAGAGAAAAACAGCACAGCTTATTAACGTATTTCTTTGATTCTATACCAGTACCTTCGTATTGTGGCACCTCCATAGTGCCTCATGTTATATTAACTGATATTCACGTGCTTTACTGGCCTGTCACTCGCCATCGACACCTTAGATAACATTCCTAAAAGCATGTTGACGCAATGTGAACCGAGTTACCGCACATCCGCTTTCGATGGGGTGCAAACATTTACTGTAAAATCTGAATGGGAAATCAGCCAGGGGTTGTGAGTCTCCCCTGTAGTTGGCTGAGGAAAGCAGCAGCCGCGAAGAGAGTTTATTGGTTTTTCTGGGAAGCTCACAACATTAATGAGCCGATACGAGCTGCCTCGCCCGCTCACTGCTGCCAAGAGCGCGAAGTACGCAAAGTCAGCGGCGCGCTGTTTGCAGATCGGAGCGGTAAAGCCGCCTTGCCAGGAGGAACTGCGCAGCTAATCATATCAGCAGCCACCTGCCGGTGAGTTATTAACCGCGTTTGTGTTCGGCGGCGCGGCGGCCGTGTCAACAGGCGGCGCTGTTTGAGCTGCAGTCTGTACACGCCGGGGATACCGGAGGCCGCACAGACGAGCAAGTGATTACTCCAGGAGGGGTGCCGCTACCTGCCCTCCCCATTGTACAGGCAACGCACCGAGTGGCACGTTGCAGTATCTGGAGAGATCACGTGGGATGGCTACTACCACAATGCTGTCTCTTTGTACTTTTTCTGTCACTTATCCAGAACCATCACCCCTTAACGAGCCAGCTCTGAAACTTATATCATACCCCACCTCTTGTCGGTAAGACATTGACACAAATGGTAACATATTCCACTGTTGCCGCGTTAGCACCTACACGGAAGAAAGTCTAATACAGTAGAGAGTCTACCATCCGAACGTCGGTCAACGGGACGACCACTTAACCGAACCGTTAGTCGCTCGTCCGTGTCACGTTCCCCCTCCCGGCTACAGTCTTACCACCTCTCCCGCCCACCTCCTTGCCACACGAGACTGGCATCACAGACAGATTTTATATCTATGCTTGATTCTACTGATGGATCGAGAAGTCGTACAACTATGAAGCTCGCCACAAACACGATTCTAGACTATGCTGTTTACAAGTGGTTTAAACAGGAATTTTCACAAGGAGAACCTATTTATCATTCAATTTAATAAAAATCTTTGAGAGCCCTCGAATTTTAAGGCAAGCACGGACTGGTTGAAACGCTTTCAGTCGGGATACGGTATTCGTGAGCTTCAGATACAAGAAGAGAAACTGTCTGCTAATTCTTCAAGCCCAAACTAACGTATTGTTGGAAGAAGATTAAGCTCACGAAAACGTTTACAATGCTGACAAAACTGGGCTCAATTGGAAAGCTTTGCTAAGAAAAAGTTCTTGCTTCACGTTGTGAATTAGCAGCATCTGGTTCTAGAATAAGCTAGGATCGTGTTGCTGCTTTAGCGCCGGCCGCTGCGGCCTAGAGGTTCTAGGCCCTTGAGTCCGGTTGCGCGCTGCTGCTACGGTCGCAGGTTCGAATCCTGCCTCCGGCATGGATGTGTGTGATGTCCTTAGGTTGGTTAGACTTAAGTAGTTCTAAGTCTAGGGGACTGATGACCTTAGATGTTAAGTTCCATAGTGCTCAGAGCCATTTGAACCATTTGAGTTGCTTTAGCTTATGCTACTGCTACGGGTAGCCGCCGATTGTCAGTGTTCGTTACTGGTAACGGCAAGAAAACGTGTTGTTTCAGTGCCTGGATGGATAGTACGATCTACACGAAATGATTTATGGATGTTTTTGTAGCCTCTGTAGAAGCTCATCAGTTAAGGTCTGACAAAAGCGAGGAAACATTACTACTCCCTGACAACGCACCAATCACTCATCATGTAATACCTATAACGAAAAGGACGAGTTCATGAAAGTGATGTATCTTCCACCTAACATAACCTCCTTACGTAAATGTCGTGTGATTAGGGCCTCCCGTAGGGTATACCATTCGCCGGGCGCTAGTCTTTCAATTAGACGCCACTTCGGCGACTTGTGCGTCGAAGGGGATGAAATGACGATTAGGACAATACAACACCCAGTCCCTGAGCTGAGCAAATCTCCGACCCAGCCGGGAATCGAACCCGGGCCCTTAGGATTGACATTCTGTCGCGCTGACCACTTTTTTTAATCTCATTTTGTCCGTTTTTGTTCGTTGCATCTGCTCGGGGCGGACGTCGCAAGACACCCGTTTCAGTTCGTCGTTCATCCATTAACTCAGTTTTTTTATTTTTTATTACAGAGGGCAGCGAACCCCCTGACCGAACACGCCGAGTTACCGTGCCGGCTACCTCTCAGCTACCGGGGGCAGACACCTCCCTATTACAGCCAATGGATCAACGCATTATTGTGATCTTCCAACGCTATTACAAGATAAGAGAATTGAATGTAAGCTATTGTTAGAAAAAGAAAAGGTAGAACGAAGTATTTAAGGAAATTACAAAAACGTTGATTTGAAACATGCGTCAAACATGATCGGAGCAGCATGGGATGTTTAAAGGAACAAAATTTTTAAAAAAATCCCGGAATAAAATTTTGGATATGGCGGAAAGTTCTGAAAGTTAACTGAACTGTTGCCATGAAGTGATGGAGTTCAAGCATGGATGGGTTCGACGATTCAGATCCAGGGCACAACATCATGTAAGATAGCGAAATCGTAAAAATCATTGCTGATAAAGCTGACACCGATAGCTTCTGAAGCATTTACATGTTTAGAAACTGCCTTGCGATGGTTTGAGGCCCAAGATGAAAGTGAGCAGTATCAGTTTTCTGTATTGAAATAAGTGCTTAACTTAGCCGCTTGTAAGCGGGTAGGAATCCTTCGACAGACCGAAATTAAGGATTTCTTTAGTACTTAATTCTATACAGACGTACTGTACATGCAAAACGCTTATGTATTACAATTATTTTGTTTACTAGGCTATACTACATACTGTACATACCTACTGTACTTACCTTTGTAATAATTAAAAGACGTTTATATTACAATTATACGTAGTGTTAATGTTAAATGAAAGTATATAATTCGATTATCCAAATAAACCCTTTTTCCGAACCTCCATATCACCCAGTTAGTTCCGATATCTGACGCTCTACTACACTGGAGTAGCTGACAGAAACTGGATAGCGAAAAGTGCACGTTAAGCCCGTGCTTTAATTCGAAGGTTTCTCAAGATTTTTTGTGTCATGAATCTTCTGACTGGTTCGACGCGTCCCGTCTCCGTTTCTTGTCCAAAGCTAATTGATTCGTTTCAGAGTACCACTTACGCCCGACGACATGTATTATTAGTTATATACAGGGTTGTTCGTAAAGTACATCTGAGGTTTCAGAAGATGGTTGCGTGAAAACTGCGAGACATGTAGAAAAAATGATACGCATCAGCAGATAGAACGTCTCTTCAAGATTCGACCGAAAACACTGGTCCACAAACTTTTCCTTTTTTTCAGACACGAAAAAAGTAGTGTTTTATGGATTTAGGTATGGCGAACACTAATATCGAGGTTAAAATTGTCTCCCACCTCAGGGTTGTAAGTAAATAAGATGTCTACGTTTTACTGTCAGTTCTGGAACATTTCCAGAGCTACACGTAAAGGCATTGTGACAAGGGTTCACCTGCCGTACGTAAGTGAGGTAGATGCTTCCAGTACAGATTAGAAACACTGCTTTACACATGACTTACGTGCGCACCACCCCGTCACGTGAGCGTTGTCGAAACCAGAAACAACTGATGGCGACATTACCTTCTGCAGTGACACTGACGGCTTGTTGGAAGAGCTGAATATTAGTTCAAACCAGAAGATAGGAGACTCTTTACAGAGGGCTGAAAACCAAGCCTGAAGGCAGTGCTGTTACGCAGTAGTAATGGAAGGCCATCCATCCCTGTCGCATATGCTGTCTTAGCTAAACAAAGATACACTTTGTTGAAATCCGTGGTAAACTGTATCAATTTCAGTACGCATGAATGGCTGATATGTGGAGATTTCGAAGTTATTGCGATGCTGTTGTATTTGTTATGGGGCTACACTTATCTATTGTTGCTACCTATGTGAACAAGGCATTCATTCATGCAAGAGAAAACGCTACACACAGAGGGGTTGGCTTCCACGAGCAGCTCTGATGCCTTGGTCAAAAAATGGTGCTAAAGCATCTCTATTGAATCTGAACAAAACTGTTCTCCCACAATTGTACATTATGTTGGGACTTACGACAGCATTTTTTAAGGCTGTGTATAGGAATGAAACTAAATTTCAATATCTGTGTAAGAAGTTTCAACGGGTCATCGCAGAGAAGATCACAAAGTCCACAGATTTGCCAGCTGTTGGAGGACGCTCACTTCGAGTCTACTCTAACACCTGATCAGCTGTGTGCTTTGTATTGTTTTCGAAAAATGAAAGCATTATTCTTGAAAAAATGGAGACACGAAAATTACTGGGACGTTATGGACGAACTCATTCCTGCTTATAAGGTCATGGGCTGCAACTGACCACCAAGATGGACTTCCTTTACTCCCAGACTGATGTGTTCCCAGAGACCTGCGGTGCGCTCTGTGACTGTTGTGACTCATTTCTTGGAGAATTAGGGGGCTAGTAATAATACAGTAAATTAGAACACTCTGATAACTAATACTTTATTAATTACAACAAAACTCATCTTTGCCCACGTGGCTCGATTGTAGTTATGAAACTGCACACGTGGACTTGCAGTTCAGAACGCACTATATGAGCCACGATTACTGAGTGGAGAGCTGATACAAGTTCAGAATGGCCGTACTGTGGCTTCCCTACAGCGTTGGCGCATAAGCACAGTTCACAGGAGACAGTGGTCTCTTCACTCCCCGATGGTTGACACGGGCTGTGTCACGACGAGTGGCAGTACAATGACATTACTCCGACAGGAACTTCTCGGAAGTGGGCAGGATCCGACCTCGAACAGAACTGCCCTCCTGGCTATTTTAGGGCAGAGGCGCTGTAGTCGCGCCTCAGAACTACGGGAGGCACGGATTTTTCTTAGCATCTCACTGGCGCCTTGTGGTACCGCTCCGCTCTGCAGTATCTCATCTCTGCGATGGTCGATACATCCTCCACCGCTCTCGATACCCACAGTGATAAGCATGACAATTCTCTCATGGAACAGCAACACACAGGACTGTGGGCTACTGCTAAAGCTGATTTGTGCTGGATGCTACGGAGGGATGCTGCAGACACCGTCCACTAGAGGAAGGCAAAGAAATGGCGTGGATAAACTAGGTAAGTTCAGTTAATGTACATATCCTATTGATTACTGTAGAAATATACATGAAACGTAAAACTCCAAGTTACTTGTAATCTTCAGCTAGAAAACAATTTTATTCATGATATTAGTGTTGAGAGGATCGAAACCTATAAAGACCGCCTACTTTGGTTTCTGCAAAAAAAAAAAAAAAAAAAAAAAAAAAAAAAATCAACTGTGGTCCTAGTGTAATAAGCTTTGCGGCGTAGCTGTACTAGGGGCAGGCGGGTCAGAACATGTAGACAAACCATCTGCCCAGCATTGTCGCGTCGAATTAGTTCGTGCCTGAAGGTAGGCAACCTAGTGAACTGGTTTCCAAAGTTGGCTGTTGTCATGCTCTTAGGCAATTTAGGTCAGTCTCTTCAATAAACTGCACACTCGTATTAATATTTGTCATGTAATAAAAAAATGGTTCTAATGCCTCTGAGCACAGTGGGGCTTAACATCTGAGGTCATCAGTCCCCTCGACTTAGAACTACTTAAACCTAACTAACGGAAGGACATCACACACATCCATGCCCGAGGCAGGATTCGAACCTGCAACCGTAGCAGCAGCGTGGTTCCGGACTGAAGCGCCTAGAACCGCTCGGCCACAGCGGCCGGCTTGTCATGTAACAAACTCAGTGCATAGTGATCACGACCCTTTCGATGATGACGTAATGTAGCGCTGAAGCTGGCTGCTCAGATAAAATACCAACTGGAAAGTTAGGCGGCTGAAAGCCTGTTGAACAGTGGAGGTATCGCAACCGTCTGTATACAAGTGGATTTACAGGGACTTGTCTGGGATATGGTCGGTCGGCAGTTTGTTCGTTCAGGTCCTCCTGCAGCCACAGCTCCATTAACGATATGTAGAGAGACTCTGTCCACTGGTGTGTGTTTTTTCTGTACCTCTTGTAGTTTTCATGCAATCATCTCCTGAAAGCACGGAGGCAGCTAAGGATAACCCTGTGCATGATGTGGGAGCTGGGACACATCACCTCAGCTATATAAGGAATGTTATACATGTGTCTATAAAATGTGGGGAACACTCAGAAGTAATGGTCTGCAACACGCCACGATAAGACGACGCGTGGAACAGCGGGACTGTAGTGATTTTATTGGCAGGCAGGTGGCGTGCACGTAGGCCCAACAGAAGCGCCCTCTTTGCTATGACAGGATAGGTCAGTGTTACTACGTGTAAGCAAGTGTCAGTATGCCTCGCAGACATCACAGGATTGAATATGAGCATGTAAGTGCGTTCGTACGGGACTGAATGATTAGTCTCCGAGAGGCTGTTCTGTCGTTCCGTAATACTGTGGCTCTTACAGGGAACGCTGGTTCAATAATGAGGCGTATGTGGAATCGGTGGAGAGAGGAGGGTGTAAACAGTGCCGACAGGATACCAGACGATTCAATATGACCGCACCGCGAGATTATGGCCATTCTATCTGTTTGGCCATAACTGGCAAAACAGCTTCGTCTACAGTGTTAGCGCAATGCTGGAGCACAGCAACGGTAATGGACATGTCTGTGACCAGGCCCTCTTCTGCGCGCTAGACTGATTGGCATGCAAGCCATTGTGTTGGCTTTATTGACCAGAACCCACCAACGCTGGAGAGTGCAAAGGACACGTGAACATCGACAATGGCGCGCTGAGTGGCAAAATGTAGTGTTTTCGGATGAGTCCCACTTCAGCTTGTCCTACAGTGATGGCACCGTGGTGAACGCAATCGGGCAGACTGTACTGTTGAGGAGCATAGCGGACAAACGCCAAATGTTATTGTTTGTGGCATCGTTTTGTATAGTACACGATCTTGCCTCCTACACCTTGACGGCAATCTGCACAGTTACCAGCAGCATGGAGGTTTTACAGCCTGCGGCACCGACCCTGCTACAAGCCGTTCCAAATGCCATATTTCAGCCGGACAACGCCCAGCTGCGAGTAGGAATGTGCAGGCCTTCTTCGGAGAAGACATGTCGTCCATCGAACATGCCTGGGATGAAAATGTCGACTCAAAACACCTTCAGCCGTCTAATGTTCCAGTGGTTCTTTATTTCAGCAACCATTTCTACGCTACATTACGCCGTCTTCTGGCCCTCTGGCCGACGCGTAGAAACAATCTCACCTCAGGTCCAGTCAAAATACGAGCCAGCATTCAATGACTGGTATCCGCAGTATCATTAAGGTCGAGAAGGGAGGGGGAGGTTGCAAGTAGAGATAAAACTTAAGAAAATGACCGACAGGATCTACAAATGTGCATTAACTTTCTCCCTGTCAGAGCATGCAAAATATCTGTCCTTCAAAATAATTTTAGCTTTAAATTAACCAGGAGGGCATAAAGCACCAGGCATCATACCAATTATAACTACACAAGCTTGAAGGAATGACTATAAAAATAAAATAACAAGGTAAGCCAACACACCAAGACCTAAAACTAAGACAAACTAATAAAAATACAACCAACAACAGAAACAGTAAATGGATAATGAAGGGCAATGAACTCCGCTACAGAAAGCTTTCTGCTGGAGAAAATAAATCAGAGAAGTAATTCAACCAAGGTAAGTTGTCTCGCCTGGAACAGGAACCGTGCTAGGGGACAAACCCTCGCTCACGTCCAGAGTCCACCAGGCTTCCTGCTCTGCTGGTCACACCATCTTGTGCAGCTACATCCCGTCTCAGTTGCTCGCTTCTTGTTGTACTTCCTCGCTGACCCTCTGCATACCTTTCACATCTCCCTCTGGGGCTCCTCGCAGCTCCAGTGCCCTTGATGACAGCGACTGCCCCTTCACACCACAGGGCCAGTGTCACGAGATGTCAGCAGCCGACAACCAGCCCCATCTTCCTAGATGCTGCTGCTCGCTGACCAACTGCCGGAACCAGCTGCTCCTGGACGTAAACAAAACCGACCGGTGCGCCATCGATGGCACAGAATCACACACAAAGTCTCGCACTACTGCTGCCGCCCATGGATCCCATACTGGCTCCAAGTTTTTTCCCCTTACTTATCCCACTCCAAAATGCTCTCTGCTACCACTTAAGGCTGGCCACAGCCATGCTGTGGCGCTGCCCTCATTGATTTTGCAGTTCCAGGCATGGTCTGCCGTGTGCAGGAAGGCGTCATCATAGCAGGTACCAACTGCCAAAAGTGTCAGGACCTCAATTGTGCCATTATTCGCTAAACTCACGACACACAATGATACTGGAAGTTTGAATGGAAGTGCCTGTAGTGTATCTTTATGTCATTTTATGCACGATTCACTTTAAGGTTTTCCTTTGCTACAACAATATGATACAATATTTGCAATTTTTTCAATCATTTTCTCTGTGGGCAAATTAAATATCTAATCTAATGTTCGGTTATCTTTGTAACGAGCTTTTCTCAGTGTGCATCTTGATGGTTTTAACTTCACTTTACGACATTAGATACAAATATTGGTAGACAAATATTAACTGGTAGAGTGATACGAGCAACACTGTGGTGCATAGTGGGAGGAACGGATATAAATAGGAGAAACTTGAACCGAGCATTTTTCGAACAGGTGTGATGGGAGCATGGAGATACTCGAATGTACTTGAACGTTATGAAATTTTCGTTGTTGAGAGTTGTGAACTTCGACATTTTTCAGAGTGAATAGTACCACAAGACTATTAGTTAGAAGAGCAGTGGAAGCTTTGTAACGTGGGCAGTTGCTTTGAGCCTATGAGGGTTGGAACGTTAATAGTGGCAACTGTTTATTTATAACTAGTACAAAATAGACACGTGTTTCAAAGTTTTACTGACCTTCAAAGTAGTCACCAGCATTGTGTATAACCCGTTGCCAGCGATGTGGAAGTCGTAGGATACTTTTAGCAGTGCCATTTGTGCTAACAGCTCGAGCGGTGCGGTCTATTGCCCGACGAATTTGCAGCAAATGTGAAGCGAATACTGTGAAGTGGGGTTGGGTTGGGTTGTTTGGGGAAGGAGACCAGACAGCGAGGTCATCGGTCTCATCGGATTAGGGAAGGACGGGGAAAGAAGTCGGCCGTGCCCTTTGAAAGGAACCATCCCGGCATTTGCCTGGAGCGATTTAGGGAAATCACAGAAAACCTAAATCAGGATGGCCGGACGCGGGATTGAACCGTCGTCCTCCCGAATGAGAGTCCAATGTCTAACCACTGCGCCACCTCGCTCGGTACCGTGAAGTGTTTCCTTCAGTTTAGAAATCGAGTTGTACTCGCGAGGGCTTAGGTCAGGGGAGTGGCTTAGGTGTTATAGCACTTGGTAGCCACACCAGCCAATCAAATCAGTAACAGTTTGAACTGTACATGCTTGAGCATTGTCCTGCAAAATAACGGTCAGGTCCTGCATAAAGTGTAATCAATTCTGTCTCTAAGCTGGTTGTGTTCCAAAAATGAACAGCATAGAAGCGATGACACGTTCTGCAGGGCCTGACAATCATTTTGCAGGACAATGCTCAAACACGTACAGTTTGACTGATGGGGCTGCTAAGTGCTATACCGCCTACTGCACTCCCCTGACTTAAGCCCTCGTGAGTTCAACTCTATTTCTAAACTGAAGGAATCACTTCATGGCATTCGCTTCAGAACTGCTACAAATTCGTCTGGCAATAGACCACGCCGCTCGAACTGTCAACACAAGTGTCGCTGCTAAGAGTATCCTACGACTTCCACATCGCTGGCAACGGATTTCCTGGCGACTACTTTGAAAATCAGTAAAACTTTGAAACTCGTATCTATATTGTACGAGCTGTAAACAAATAGTTGCCACTATTAAAGTTCCAACCCTAGTATTTTGAATATTCAGTTATTGTGTAAAATAGCTCGTGTGGATCAGTAAAACAAAACGTGTCGAATATAGTTTTATAGATACGTTATTTATTGTGAACCTTTGTGTGTTAGAATACGAGGCAAACTGTGTGTGGCATAGAATAGTTTAGTAAAGCGTAGGGTGTGAACGTACTACATAAAAAATTAATAAATAATACAAAGCAATTGCTCAGCCCTGCTCGATGTAAAGTCGACACAACATCAGTTTTCATCTGAAAATGCTTCGTTAATCATTGTGCAGAAAAGTCTGCGCTATTGTGTAGGGTCTGTTTTCAATAGGTGTACAGCATGCCAAAAGCCAAATTTTCAAAACGAATCTGAAGGTTTCTTTATTGCATAAATCTGTTATGAACTGGGTATAGTAGCAGTAATACTCCAAAAGAAAGTGATTATTTGTATATAATGTATCTCGGTTGATTGCTTTTCTTGCAATCTTGTTGATGCCTTCTCAGCATTCTGTGCATTCCATGACCAATTAGCTTTTGTTTGCATGGTGCAAGGGAAGAAAATGCTTATAATAATACTCTTTATTTTAATATGTCAATCGCCCCGATCTTGTAAGCGAATTCACTTCAGATGACTCATTTTGAACACCCTTTTGTTAGTAGCAAACGCATTTCGTCTCAGAGAAGGGTTGATAACTTGTAAACTCTGTTTGTCATACTTTGTGATTTTTCTTTGTAGGCGAGGAGAAACTCTTGCATGTGTATCAAGCGATATTTATCGACCTCTCCGGAAGAAATATTACGAGAAAAATATAGTCACGTTTTGTGAAATACAGGTCAGTTGTACCTGAGTCGTTCTCAGTTTCGGATAGCATTTTCTGTTAGCTGAAGTGACTTGTCTGTGCGTGCAGTGGGGAGAATATATTAAGGGTGGAATGCTGAGATTATATGGGTAGATCACATAACTAATGAGGAGATATTGAATAGAATTGGGGAGAAGAGAAATTTGTGGCACAACTTGACTAGAAGAAGGGATCGGTTGGTAGGACATATTCTGAGGCATCAAGGGACCACCAATTTAGACTGGAGGGCAGCGTGGAGGGTAAAAATCGTAAAGGGAGACCAAGAGATGAATACACAAAACAGATTCAGAAGGATGTAGGTTTCAGTAGGTACTGGTAGATGAAGTTTGCTCAGTATGGAGTAGCATGGAGAGCTGCATCAAATAAGTCTCTGGACTGAAGACCACAACATGGAGTGGGGAGAGTATATTACAGATATGCAATTATGAAAAAGCTCCTTTATGTAAGTAAGTTATAGTGCTCAACTGAGATTATCAATTTAGGCGAAGAATTTCTGGAAGATCCACACAGTGGTGAAAAGACTCCCAGAGCAACTCCAAGTAAGTGAAGGCACAAAACTAGCTTAGGTATGTCGCAAAACATTCAGACACAGAACACTTAAATAAAAGATCCAGTCAGAGGAAAACAGCACAGCTTATTAACGTATTTCTTTGATTCTATACCAGTACCTTCGTATTGTGGCACCTCCACAGTGCCTCATGTTATATTAACTGATATTCACGTGCTTTATTGGCCTGTCACTCGCCATCGACACCTTAGATAACATTCCTAAAAGCATGTTGACGCAATGTGAACCGAGTTACCGCACATCCGCTTTCCATGGGGTGCAAACATTTACTGTAAAATCTGAATGGGAAATCAGCCAGGGGTTGTGAGTCTCCCCTGTAGTTGGCTGAGGAAAGCAGCAGCCGCGAAGAGAGTTTATTGGTTTTTCTGGGAAGCTCACAACATTAATGAGCCGATACGAGCTGCCTCGCCCGCTCACTGCTGCCAAGAGCGCGAAGTACGCAAAGTCAGCGGCGCGCTGTTTGCAGATCGGAGCGGTAAAGCCGCCTTGCCAGGAGGAACTGTGCAGCTAATCATATCAGCAGCCACCTGCCGGTGAGTTATTAACCGCGTTTGTGTTCGGCGGCGCGGCGGCCGTGTCAACAGGCGACGCTGTTTGAGCTGCAGTCTGTACACGCCGGGGATACCGGAGGCCGCACAGACGAGCAAGTGATTACTCCAGGAGGGGTGCCGCTACCTGCCCTCCCCATTGTACAGGCAACGCACCGAGTGGCACGTTGCAATATCTGGAGAGATCACGTGGGATGGCTACTACCACAATGCTGTCTCTTTGTACTTTTTCTGTCACGTATGCAGAACCATCACCCCTTAACGAGCCAGCTCTGAAACTTATATCATACCCCACCTCTTGTCGGTAAGACATTGACACAAATGGTAACATATTCCACTGTTGCGTTAGCACCTACACGGAAGAAAGACTAATACAGTAGAGAGTCTACAATCCGAACGTCGGTCAACGGGACGACCACTTAACCGAACCGTTAGTCGCTCGTCCATGTCACATTCCCCCTCCCGGCTACAGTATTACCACCTCTCCCGCCCACCTCCTTGCCACACGAGACTGGCATCACAGACAGATTTTATATCTATGCTTGATTCTACTGATGGATCGAGAAGTCGTACAACTATGAAGCTCGCCACGAACACGATTCGAGACTATGCTGTTTACAAGTGGTTTAAACAGGAATTTTCACAAGGAGAACCTATTTATGGTTCAATTTAATAAAAATCTTTGAGAGCCCTCGAATTTTAAGGCAAGCACGGACTGGTTGAAACGCTTTCAGTCGAGATACGGTATTCGTGAGCTTCAGATACAAGAAGAGAAACTGTCTGCTAATTCTTCAAGCCCAAACTAACGTATTGTTGGAAGAAGATTAAGCTCACGAAAACGTTTACAATGCTGACAAAACTGGGCTCAATTGGAAAGCTTTGCTAAGAAAAAATTCTTGCTTCACGTTGTGAATTAGCAGCATCTGGTTCTAGAATAAGCTAGGATCGTGTTGCTGCTTTAGCGCCGGCCGCTGCGGCCTAGAGGTTCTAGGCCCTTCAGTCCGGTTGCGCGCTGCTGCTACGGTCGCAGGTTCGAATCCTGCCTCGGGCATGGGTGTGTGTGATGTCCTTAGGTTGGTTAGGCTTAAGTAGTTCTAAGTCTATGGGACTGATGACCTCAGATGTTAAGTTCCATAGTGCTCAGAGCCATTTGAACCATTTGAGCTGCTTTAGCTTATGCTACTGCTACGGGTAGCCGCCGATTGTCAGTGTTCGTTACTGGTAACGGCAAGAGAACGTGTTGTTTCAAACACGTTAATGTCTGCGATGCCTGTTGTTTACACCTCACAAAAGAGTGCCTGGATGGATAGTACGATCTACACGGAATGATTTATGGATGTTTTTGTAGCCTCTGTAGAAGCTCATCAGTTAAGGTCTGACAAAAGCGAGGAAACATTACTACTCCCTGACAACGCACCAATCACCCATCATGTAATACCTATAACGAAAAGGACGAGTTCATGAAAGTGATGTATCTTCCACCTAACATAACCTCCTTACGTAAATGTCGTGTGATTAGGGCCTCCCGTAGGGTATACCATTCGCCGGGCGCTAGTCTTTCAATTAGACGCCACTTCGGCGACTTGTGCGTCGAAGGGGATGAAATGACGATTAGGACAATACAACACCCAGTCCCTGAGCGGAGCAAATCTCCGACCCAGCCGGGAATCGAACCCGGGCCCTTAAGATTGACATTCTGTCGCGCTGACCACTTTTTTTGATCTCATTTTGTCCGTTTTTGTTCGTTGCATCTGCTCGGGGCGGACGTCGCAAGACACCCGTTTCAGTTCGTCGTTCATCCATTAACTCAGTTTTTTTTATTTTTTATTTTTTTATTTTTTTATTTTTTATTACAGAGGGCAGCGAACCCCCTGACCGAACACGCCGAGTTACCGTGCCGGCTACCAATCAGCTACCGAGGGCAGACACCTCCCTATTACAGCCAATGGATCAACGCATTATTGTGATCTTCCAACGCTATTACAAGATAAGAGAATTGAATGTAAGCTATTGTTAGAAAAAGAAAAGAAGGGAGAATGAAGTATTTAAGGAAATTATAAAAATGTTGATTTGAAACATGCGTCAAACATGATCGGAGCAGCATGGGATGTTTAAAGGAACAAAATTTTTAAAAAAATCCCGGAATAAAATTTTGGATATGGCGGAAAGTTCTGAAAGTTAACTGAACTGTTGCCATGAAGTGATGGAGTTCAAGCACGGATGGGTTTCGACGATTCAGATCCAGGGCACAACATCAAGCAAGATAGCGAAATCGTAAAAATCATCGCTGATAAAGCTGACACCGATAGCTTCTGAAGCATTTACATGTTTAGAAACTGCCTTGCGATGCTTTGAGGCCCAAGATGAAAGTGAGCAGTATCAGTTTTCTGTATTGAAATAAGTGCTTAACTTAGCCACTTGTAAGCGGGTAGGAATCCTTCGACAGACCGAAATTAAGGATTTCTTTAGTAGTTAATTCTATACAGACGTACTGTACATGCAAAACGCATATGTATTACAATTATTTTGTTTACTAGGCTATACTACATACATACCTACTGTACTTACCTTTGTAATAATTAAAAGACGTTTATATTACAATTATACGTAGTGTTAATGTTAAATGAATGTATATAATTCGATTATCCAAATAAACTCTTTTTCCGAACCTCCATATCACCCAGTTAGTTCCGATATCTGACGCTCTACTACACTGGAGTAGCTGACAGAAACTGGATAGCGAAAAGTGCACGTTAAGCCCGCGCTTTAATTCGAAGATTTCTCAAGATTTTTTGTGTCATGAATCTTCTCACTGGTTCGACGCGTCCCGTCTCCGTTTCTTGTCCAAAGCTAATCGCTTCGTTTCAGAGTACCAATTACGCCCGACGACATGTATTATTAGTTATATACAGGGTTGTTCGTAAAGTACATCTGAGGTTTCAGAAGATGGTTGCGTGAAAACTGCCAGACGTGTAGAAAAAAATGATACGCATCAGCAGATAGAACGTCTCTCCAAGATTCGACCGAAAACACTGGTCCACAAACTTTTCCTTTTTTTCAGACACGAAAAAAGTAGTGTTTTATGGATTTAGGTATGGCGAACACTAATATCGAGGTTAAAATTGTCTCCCACCTCAGGGTTGTAAGTAAATAAGATGTCTACGTTTTACTGTCAGTTCTGGAACATTTCCAGAGCTACACGTAAAGGAATTGTGACAAGGGTTCACCTGCCGTACGTAAGTGAGGTAGATGCTTCCAGTACAGATTAGAAACACTGCTTTACACATGACTTACGTGCGCACCACCCGGTCACGTGAGCGTTGTCGAAACCAGAAACAACTGATGGCGACATTACCTTCTCCAGTGACACTGACGGCTTGTTGGAAGAGCTGAATATTAGTACAAACCAGAAGATAGGAGACACTCTACAGAGGGCTGAAAAACAAGCCTGAAGGCAGTGCCGTTACGCAGTAGTAATGGAAGGCCATCCATCCCTGTCGCATATGCTGTCTTAGCTAAACAAAGATACACTTTGTTGAAATCCGTGGTAAACTGTATCAATTTCAGTACGCATGAATGGCTGATATGTGGAGATTTCGAAGTTATTGCGATGCTGTTGTATTTGTTATGGTGAAAGGGTACAGTACCGCCCGACATTGAAAATAGGTACAACATACTTCATTATTTTTGTCAGAACAACACATTTTTTTTGTAAAACTAACTCAATTTCAATTAATACAGCGAAGCCGGATACCAGTGTGGGAAAGAATGGCAATTTATTTATTTAATTGATCACATGTGCACTCCCACAAAATAAATCCCTACATCCAGTTTGGTGAGATCTGTGAAATGAATGAATGTATGGTCGTCTGCTAACCGCAGATAGTGAATGTGAATATATGATCATCTTTGAGTCGATCCTTTAGCCACCTTTGGTGGGACCAAAGAGATGAAATTTACCAGAGCTTTGAGCGCCTGAAATGTGGCTGACCAATAGGGTAGCAAGGTGCCTCCCCACTTCGACAAAGGTGTGAGAGGACCTAGAGAACGGCCATGTTTCGGCACTCTGCCGCTGGATCTTGTGCTGTTAAGACCTGTTTTAGTTGTGCTCCGTGATGACGAAACAGTGGAGACATGGTATGCATGTGGAATATTTAAGAGTAGTTTGAAATAATAATTTCTCTATCTCAGGAACTTTTGTGGGGAGAATTAAATGTCATATTAATGGGATTGTAGTAATCATTGGAAGTGACCAACGGTCACAATGAAACCACGTGTAGCAATAAGCTGAAATACTTCTGTGTGCTTAAGTTAAGCTGAATTACTAGCGTATGTACAGTAAGTTGAAATATTTAAGAAATAGCGTGTGTACCATAAGCTGAAATATTTCAGAAATGGCGTGTGCAGGACTTGAAATTAGAGACGAGTACTTCCACGTGGTGAGTACTGTGTGAGTCTCAATCTGTGTATGAGACAAAGGATAAAGAGAAGTACTCGTCCATGGTATCAGTTGAGGACTCGCGTGTGTGATGAATACATTCTTAATATTACCTTGCGTAATATAATTCCGTGTGACGCTAGATTTAAACTCAGAGAGAATCAAGGTGAGTCGGCCGTCTATCCAGCAACGCCACTTGGCTTGCATTGCACAGGAAGACGTGCATATATCTCCAGAGTTCGCAGTAGGAAAGTAGAATTACAAAGTGGGGCAGTGTCGTGTGAAACTGGGATAAATATTAATTGAAGTGGGAAAGCTGAACGTGATAATGTTGTAACCATTCTCTGTGTAGTATTTCATACTGTTGTGTGGTGTATCTCATGTAATTTGGGTATGTGTGGTTTGCATGGGAGAGTAGCAAAGTAGTTTCAAAAGATTAGCGGGTTATGCTTGTTCCTTCTGTACCGCTCGGTCTGGAGGATAGTTTCGTGATGATGATTGTGAGAGTCGAAGTGTGAGAGATAATAAAAGATCCACCATCCTATCCAGAAAGTGCACTGTAGCGTTAAATAATTACGAGACCATAATATAGAGATTCACTAATGTAAAGCCATGCCCACTGGGCGGAATTTCTCATGTGATATTGTTGTAGGTTATAGAATTTGTGTGTTTAGGTTAGAGAATTTATCGGAATAAATAAGATAGTGAAAAGAAAAAGATTGGTGGCCTTTTCCTTCGAATTGTATGTTGTCATTATGTCCCGAATTTATAATGTGTGCGCCATTCATATTCAGTGTGGTGGCCACGTGTTGATAAAAGCCGTTAAATAAAAGACAAAAAGGAAATGTGGTATTGCCAGTGCGTAGTGTACAGTCAGAGTTCTGTAAATTACTGATAGTCAGATGCGTGTTTCCGTTGCGTAGTAATCATATAGGAGGATAACTTGTAACTAAGTGTGAGTACTAGAGTTCATGTTACTCGTCAAATAAGAAAGAATCCACTCGCTTGGCAGACCACTCATCTTGCAGCCCTGACTGCTTGATGCCACAGTATGAGCAAGGCATGTGGGTGCCTCTCATAATTTCGACCCTGCCAGGATTCTATTTTGCCAGGATCGCTTGCCGTTAGGGTTTGCTGTTAAGATTTTTTTTTTTGATGGAATATATTGTGATAGCGCTAAGAAGTAAATTTTTTTTGTTTGCAAATTCTTTCTGGATTGGTGAGGATCTTTTATTTTTTATGTAATTAATTGCTATATCGTCCAAGGCTGGAATATCGTGGTATAATTTTTTTTGTCCGTAGTAACTAGGTCGCAGTCGAAAAGTGTAGCCACCATGGAGAATAGCGATTCTGGGGTGAACGTAGCAGTGCAGCAGGAAGTAGCTGTTGACCATGGGTTAATGAGCGAGAAAGCCAAACAGTCGGAAGGGGCTGAATTGTTCAGTGGACCGCTGCTAGGTGACCCTTTATGCGGCGGGCTTTGTTCACAATCGGGGGCTTTTCCCGACAATGCGGGAGAGCCGGGACTAGGTCAGGTATGCAGTGAAAGTGCAGCCACCCTTAGCGAGGCTACGGTTTCTCAGGCGAACGAGGTGAGCGCGTCGAAAGTAGCAAATGACAATGTGATACTACAGTTGTTACAGAGGATGGATAGAGATAAGGAGATAGGGAGGCTAAGGAGAGAGATAGTGAGGCTAAGGAGAGAGATAGTGAGGCTAAGGAGAGAGATAGGGAGGCTAAGGAGAGAGATAGTGAGGCTAAGGAGAGAGATAGGGAGGCTAAGGAGAGAGATAGTGAGGCTAAGGAGAGAGATAGGGAGGCTAAGGAGAGAGATAGGGAGGCTAAGGAGAGAGATAGGGAGGCTAAGGAGAGAGATAGTGAGGCTAAGGAGAGAGATAGTGAGGCTAAGGAGAGAGATAGTGAGGCTAAGGAGAGAGATAGGGAGGCTAAGGAGAGAGATAGGGAGGCTAAGGAGAGAGATAGGGAGGCTAAGGAGAGAGATAGGGAGGCTAAGGAGAGAGATAGGGAGGCTAAGGAGAGAGATAGGGAGGCTAAGGAGAGAGATAGGGAGGCTAAGGAGAGAGATAGGGAGGCTAAGGAGAGAGATAGGGAGGCTAAGGAGAGAGATAGGGAGGCTAAGGAGAGAGATAGGGAGGCTAAGGAGAGAGATAGGGAGGCTAAGGAGAGAGATAGGGAGGCTAAGGAGAGAGATAGGGAGGCTAAGGAGAGAGATAGGGAGGCTAAGGAGAGAGATAGGGAGGCTAAGGAGAGAGATAGGGAGGCTAAGGAGAGAGATAGGGAGGCTAAGGAGAGAGATAGGGAGGCTAAGGAGAGAGATAGGGAGGCTAAGGAGAGAGATAGGGAGGCTAAGGAAAGATTGGAAGCGATGGATAGAGATAATAAGGGGAGAGATAGGGAGACTAAGGAAAGATTGGAAGCAAATAAGGGAAGATTGGAGGCAATGGATAAGGGAAATAAAGAGGCAATGAGGAAGCTACCCACAGTTATCGATGAGCATCTGTCCGCAGTTAATAATCGGTTAGATGAGGGGGAGAAGAATCTGGGTGCGGTGAAGCAAGTATGTGATGCCGTGAAAGAAAAAGCCAATAATTTGGAAGTACGAATAAGTGCAATAGAGAGCGATATTACAGAACATAGGGGCGTGTGGCCGGATGAGCGAATCAAAGAGATAGTGGAGGACTTACTTGCAGATAAACAAGGGGCATTAGACAGCGTGGAAGCTCAAGTCACACGGCAGGAAATGGCGCTAAATAAACACAGGGATGAAGTTGCGGAGGTAGTGGCCAGAATGAATACGATTAGCGCAGATGTAGAAAAGATCAGTATAAGAGGCGAAACAGGCTCTGACAGTACGCAGCGAGAGGTTTATGCCGACCAGGAGGAGATACAATCACTATTACAGTTTAAAGAGGCACAATTAGAAACGAATAGGAAACATAGGGAAGAACTAGCACAGTTGCAATTAGCGTGCAGAAGCGAAGGTGAAACACCACCAGGTAGACTGCAGAGGAAGAGTGAGACAAATTCAAAAAACGAAAATAGGCAGAAAGAGGAAGACGAACTCAGAGAGTTAGAAGAACGGTTGTGTCGGATAAAACAGGTGGCAAACCCAACTGGGTATAGCCCAAGGTCGGAAAACATAAGTGCGCAAGAAGAATGTAGGAGGCACTTCGTGTCGGTACAAACGTACACTTGTTTTCCGGATCCTGATAATTACCAACATCCATGCCTGTGGCTGTCTCAATTTCAAGATTCATTACCTTCATCGTGGGGACCGCTCCTCAAAATGAAGTTTGTGTGTAACCATTTGAGGGACGAGGCTAGAGCGAAAATGCAGGAAGTTATTAAAGACTGTAGTAGCTATAAGATGTTTTGTGACAAGTTTTTAAATGAATTCTGGTCGAAAAGTAAGCAGGACCAGGTTAAGCAAAGCATATTGATGATGCCAAATTGTAACGAAGGTGGTATAAGAGATCCAGTGTCGTGCTATCAGGAAATGCTGAGACGAAACAGGTATTTGGATGTGCCATACGAAACTGGGGAGCTCATTAGGATCTGTATAACGAAGTTGCCAGTGAGATTGCGCAGAGATATAGCGATAGCAGGCAGAGGCTTGAACGATTCTGCGCCATTTCAGCACTTCTTACAGGAACTGGGTAATGAGAGCAACATTGTGAACGGCGACATGACTCATAGGTCAGACAGAGTTGAGGATAGGAACGGTAGAAACTATCAGAATGACAGGAGAGCATGGAATCAGAGGAATGACGGAAATGGAAGATGGCGAGGAAATAGGGGGCAGAATTCATGGGGATATCGACCAGCAAACCGGGAAAATAGAAGAGGGGACAGAGATGGAAGAAGGAGGGAAAATGAAAATGATGGGCGAAGAGAGGATAGGCAGTCATTGGGATCACGACAGGACAATCATTGTCACAATGACGGAGGGACAAGAAGGTGACTACTTGATAGACGGGAACAAACCAGGACTATTAATGATGTAAATATTAGGTATATCGATTACGGAAAACTAAGGGAGAATCTGTTAGAGGAGGTAGGAGATGTAGGGAGTGAAGTCCACCCAATAATTAGCGTAGAAATAAATAATATAATCGTACCTTGTGTCATCGACACAGGCAATGTAATGAGTGTTTTGAGGGAAGATGTGTTTAAGTGTTGTAGTCTTACAAAACCCTGGCCAACGTTGCCATTGCAAAGGACAACAGTGAGAGGGGCAATTACAGGAAAGGGAATTGAGGTGCAGTTACAAGCGCAGGTAGACTTTGTGTGCCAGGCGAAGAGGTTTAGTACAGTGTTCATGATTGTGTCATCTCTAACTGTTGAAGGGATATTAGGCGTTAATTTTTGAACCAATATAAAGCAGTCGTTAACATGAGAAATGGTTCGATGGAGTTGAAACGAGATTCGGAGGAAATTACATTAAGATTCGACGATTGCTTATATGGTAAAGATAACGCACACTTAGCATTATGTCTGGCGGTAAAGTCCGGTAGACAGGCACAGAATACGGGGTTCGAACAAGAGAAGAAGGAAATTCATAAATGTTTGGAGGAGGAGATCAGGGAGAAAATCTGGCATTTACGAGGGACCACGGTCTACGGGGAATTGCAGAAAATTTTATACGAGAATAGAAAGGTATTTAAACATGCTGCGGGTACAATAAGAAATTTTGTGTATAGATTCAAGGTCAAGCCACATAAACAGTTTAGGGCCCAAGTGTACCCGATACCTGTTGTGTACAAAGAAAGAGTGGAAGCTGAGATCGAAAGCATGCTACAACAAGGGATTATCGAACCAGCATCCAGTCCGTACAACAGCCCTTTAGTTTGTGTTGAAAAAAAGGATGGGTCAATTAGATTAGTTTTGGACGCAAGAAGGATTAATAAGATAATAGAGCCAGAGACAGATCGGCCGCTGACACTTGACGAATTGCTACAAAAGTTCCACGGGATCAGAGTTCTCAGCTCAGTTGATTTGAGAATGAGTTTCTGGCAGGTGGAGTTAGACAGGGGGTGTAGAAAATACACTGCTTTCTTGTGCTACGGGAAATCGTATCAATTCCGGAAACTACCATTTGGGTTAAATGTATCATCCGCGGCATTTATCAGAGCGCTAAATACTGTCATTCCTAATGAAATAAAAGATAAGGTAACACAGTACGTGGATGATGTCCTGATAGCCGAAAGAAACTGGGAAGACCACAATAGAACGTTAGGCATATTGCTCGGTGCACTGGAGAGACATGGGGTGACCGTGAATTTGGGAAAATCAGAATTTGGACGAAAAGAAATCGAGTTTCTAGGTCACATTGTGACGCCAGAGGGAATAAGACCAAATCCAGACAAACTCGAAGCAATCAGAGATTTTCCGGTGCCGAGAACAAAACGTCAGCTACGGGGTTATTTAGGATTAATCAATTTTTACAGGAGGTTCATTAAGATTGGGGGTGCAGCGACACCCAGACTATGTCAGCTGACTGGAAAGAAAACGGTATGGAATTGGGACCCTGTCGCGCAGGAAGAATATGAGGCGTTAAAGAAGGCACTGCTATCGGCACCTCTTCTCGGGCATCCAGACCTAGGGAAAGAGTTTTGTATGGCCACTGACAGTTCCCGTAGTGGACTTGGGGTAACATTGTTCCAAGAGCAAGAGCAAGGAGGAGAAGTAATACAACAACCTATTGCATTTGCGAGCCGAGTGCTTAGCAAAGCTGAGAGAAATTACACGGTAACTGAGCTTGAAGCTTTGGCAATAGTATGGGGTTTTAGTAAGTTTAGATACTATTTGTATGGGAGGCATACTAAAATCTATACTGACCACAAGTCACTACAGTTTCTGATGTCGGCCAAACTTAACCATAGACGACTCGCTAGGTGGGCACTCTATTTACAGGAGTTTCAGTTTTCGGTCATGTATATTCCTGGGCCACAGAATATAGTGGCAGATGCGTTGTCAAGGAACCCAGTAGGTCATGGTCAATGCTTTGATGAGGAGGTAAACGAGAACAGATATGATATATTGTATATGCAGGGCGTGCCGTTCGAGAAATACATAGGGGCGGTACTCACAAATATCGCGAAAGAGCAGGATAAAGACGCGTCATGGAGAATGGTGAAGGGCAGAGTTAGAGCGAAATTCGATGCCAATATAGCACGTTTTTATACAATTCAGAACGGGGTCCTTTTCTACCATAGAAATCCGAACACACAGGACTGGGTGTTGTGTATACAAAATGAAATAGTCAACAAGCTGATCTGGTACACTCACCTAAGTTACGGGCATTACGGGGCAAGGAAATGCTGTAAGAAGTTAAGGGAATCAGTTTATTTCATTAGTATGGAGAGGAGGATCAAGAACGTGCTTGGTAGTTGCAAATTGTGCCAGAAGGCAAAATCGTTAACTATCTCATGCAAAGCACCGCTTTTTCCGATAGTGCCAGGTAGATTGAGGGAATTCGGAGCAACAGATTTGTTTGGCCCGCTACCTAAGTCAGTGCAGGGATATAGATATGTTTTAGTAGCAGTGGAATTGGTGTCGAAGTATGTGACTTTTACCGCATTGAAACGTGCGACGGGAAGGACAGTGGCAGCAGCGATCGTTAAAAACTTTTTGCGAGAAGCAGGAACTGTAGAAAAGTTCATAGCTGACAATGGACCGCAATATAGATCCCGACAATGGCTAACCACACTGAAGAGAAGAAGGATAAAACCGGTGTTCATATCCCGATACCATGCTGCAAGTAACCCCAGTGAAAGAGTGGTAAAAGAACTGGGAAAATTGTGTAAGATCTATTGCCATAGGCAACACAGAAGTTGGAGTATTTTTCTCAAAGATTTTCAGGACATCCTCAATGAGCTACCACATGGAGCAACTGGTTTATCACCAATTACGGTACTAAAGAATGAACCACCACCAGATCGAGTCAGGGAGCTGGTAGATTTTCCGCGATCAGGAAAGCAGAGGCACACAGAAATTGTCAGGGTTGCGATAGAGCGTATTAAGAAAGCAGCTAAGGATAGGCAGGAGAAGCAGAAAGGAAAGATCCGTAAGATCGAATTGGCAATAGGAGACAAGGTTCTAATAAAAACTTATCGATTATCAAAGAAGCACAGATTTCTAACTAGCAAATTCTTTACGGTGTACAGTGGACCATTCAGAGTGAGGCGGATTGTCCATGAAAATGCTGTACTGATTGAGACGATCAAGGGAAAACAATCGCGTGGGCTTCATCACATTTCTAACATCAAATTATGGAAAAGTTAAGGATGGATCGAAAGTAGGCAATTTATGGTAGATAGTCAGTGTATTTATTTGTGGTGTGTAACGTTGTGCAGGGTCAAATCGAACATAAGAATTTTCAGGCGGGATGTCAGGAAATATGACGGAATAGACTGGTCGAATGAGTCATGAACAGGAGTCGACAGAGTGGTGTATGTACGTATTTTTTGTCATATGAATAAGGATCAAGCAGAAACGACGTGATGATTAATGAGTGGATAAAGATGGTAGACAGAGAAGCGAGGTGATAAATAGTAGTGGATAAAGGTAATATTTAAGGAAAGAAGCGACGAGAAGCAGTGTGATTAATAAAGAGAGATTCGACGTGATGAAACAGTGGTAAATAAAGGTGAGTAGAATTGAATAATGTGGAGATGTCTTAGATGTATGTTACAGAGAGGCCTGTGTATGCTGCAATAGAGATTGATGCCAATGGCGAAGGAAGACCAGGAAATGATGGAGTAATGGACGGACGGAGAGCCGAAATACGAATAAAGAGATGAGGACAACTGCACAATGTGAAAGGACATAAAGGGAGTATGAGATCCAGATGGTGAACGTTGTGGAATACTGACGTAGGATGTAATATAAGTGTAAATCTAATTCTTACCATAAGATTTGCGATTTGGCAAAAATAATTTTGTTGTTGTTGTTGTTGAAGCCTGGTACCAGTATAACTAATCAAAACGGTACCAAGAATGTGTACAGTTATTTTGTAGGTTGAATAATTTGTGTATTTTTTGTTCTTAGATGAAATGTCGCAATTCTAAAGTGATATTTAGCAGGAGCATTGATCAGTAAAGTGAATGCAGAGGTAAGCCGATGGAGAGAGGTGCCAAAGTGAAAGGACGAATTCGGAGACTGAAATGCTATCTCCGAAACAGCTTCATGTGTTATGTGGTTGAGTATAAGGGAACAAAGGTATGGTATGTTGTCGTGAGTGTGGTGGTGTTAAGGTTAGCTAACTTCTAGACCTATTCTGTTAGTGTATTAATGGATTGAATGAGAAGGAAAATGTGATGTCTGGTGAGTGAGAGTCGTAGAGTAGTGTGATCAATGCTACCGATCCATAACTAAAACATTATTGTGTATTGTTTGACTTGGATGAACCTCGATGGCAGGTCAGGATCTGACATCATGTGGATGGTTCATACATGTCCTAGAAATGTTGTTATATATAATAAAATGTAAAATATATAAAGAGATACTAATTTCAGTCTGTCACAAGCACAAAGGTGCATTGTATGTTGTAGATTTAGAGTCATCAGTTTCTAAAATGTTTATTGTGTTAGGATGTTAAAGTAGTTTACTATTTAATAACATGTGGTAGATAATTGTGAGCTGTGTAGATTATTTCTTTTTTTTTTTTTTTGTTAGAACACTTTCAAGAGGTATTAATTTCAGTCTGTCACAAGCACAAAGGTTCACTGTATATTGTAGTTTTAGAATAAACAGTTTCTAATATTTTCATTGTGATAGGATATTAGAGTAGCCTACTATTTGACATTGTAATTATGAGCAGTATAGATTGCTTATTATTCCTTTTGTTTTTTTTTACACTTTCATGTTTTGTATGAGGGACGACAGGTACAATGAATAGCACAAGTGTGGGCTGTATATAGAAAAGGGATAAATGTTGATGTTGTATGTGTAGAAAACTAGGGTGTATAATTCTATGTTTTTTAGAACAAAGATTCTTTTATTACAAATGTATCTAATAGATCATACATGTAATCAAAGAGTATTTAAATACTGTAAGACTATCCTTTTGTCTGTAATGTTGCGAGATGCACGGAAGGGTCTGACTGATTGGGTGTCGTAACGCCCATACCGCTAGCGGGCCGAGCTGACGTCGCCATGGCGACAGGCGATAGAGCCGCGGCACTCCCCACTCCACTGCCAGTCGGGGTACACTCCACGCGCCCGCTACAGCAGGTCAACAGCCTGGGGCGACACGCACGTACCACTGGCCATTCATAAGTTCCGCCACCCTTACGACTGGGGAAAGTATCCCGCGGAGGCAACAGCGGGTGGTTTCTTCTGCTCAACCGCGCGCGCAGCAGCGCCACGGCAGAATGGACGACGCGCGGCATTTGTTACCAGCATTTGTTACCAGCATTTGTTACCAGCATTTGTTACCAGCATTTGTTACCAGCAACTATTAACTAGTACTGGACTGTGGAGCTGTGAAACAAGATGACTGCTCGTTACGTCTCCATAAGGTGGAAAGTGAAGGACTGGTGTTTCCACGTTGTGAGTGGTGGAAAAGATTTTGTCCTTAGCAGACAGGACGATTGTTTTGTTTTGTCTTGACCACTGAACGGTGGGATCCATAAACTTTTGACAGTGACTTGTTAAGTGTGCTTTGTGAATTGCATGTGGGACGCTTGGTATACTTAAAGAGGAAAGTTGTCGTTTGGTGACTAATTATTGTATGAACGCAAGAAACTAGAGTGGGACATTGACATTTGCACTTGTAGTGGGAGACATTTCTTGAATTGGTGCGGGAATAAGTGCTGTTTGTTGGAACTTACGACTTTTAATTACACCATGAACTGAAAGGACAGAACCGTGGGTAATAGTACTTGTAGGGCCATTTCTGGACGACCAGATCCGTGTGGATGGTACGCTGAGAGTGACTATGACATTTGTGTTTAATGTGAGATACAGTTTACTGTTCAGTGCGTGTTCTAAATGCCAATTTCAGTGACTTAAAGACTTTCGTCCGGGAAACCATGGGAGAGCTTTGACACTGAGACAGTGTTTCTAGGAAAACTATCAGCAACTTTTTGACCCCAAGAAAATCACAGAATGAAATGATTCCGTGTGACTCGCAAGATAGGGAATAATGTATTTGTAATTGTGTAAATGTTTTTTTTTATATGTTTCATTCCTGAAGGGACAGCAAGTGTAATTGTATTTCATTAACATTTGTGTTTAGAATAGTTAGTGTTTGTTTTTTGTTTGTTCTGGGTTATCAAGTTCACGTAGCATGTTTATTAGAAATGCTTTAATTATTAGCCAATGGCGTAATACTAACGTAGCGGCTCTTGTAGCATTGATCAGTAAGGTTGTCACAGGGGACAAGGGTTTGCATTGCACAACAAATATCGGAATTAACTGATGCATTTTGATGTCGTGGACAATAATGATCTTATTGGTGTGTTGACTGAAGCCACTTATTTGCATTATCACAGTGGTGATCTTTCACATTAAAGTGTAACGAAGGCTAGTCAAAATGCAAGTTCTTGTCGTCCAAATGTGTAACAACAGAGAAATGAGCAGTAGAGTAAGATACGAGAGCTACTGGTGGATTCAAGCACTTATTGCTAATTATTTATTGCGTGTATTGATATGGAGCCTGACTTCTACGTGTAAATAGTGTACGCAATTTTTTTTCTTTTGTTGATTTTGTTTTGTATTTAGACATTGCCGTGTAAAGATTATTACAACGCAATTTATTAATGTCAGATTACTTGCTCTGTGTTTGGACGGTGAGCTATTTAAAATTTCAGGAGTACAATTAGTATTTTTTTATTTGTTTTAGAATTATTTAAGTTTGGATTACTCCTAAAAATAACGGAGATCCCGGTAACTAGGCCAATTTTTATCTCACCATTATTTTTTATTTGTATGATGTAATGTTTTATTTGTCATTTTGATTGTTGTAAACTTTTATGTGTACGTTAATCCGGATTGTGGAGAGTACAATAATGGAACAACTGTGTCAATAATTTGGTAAAGTAACAGCATTTGGTCGTCAATTTGAGGTCACCAGGGGCTAAGGTCTCCTCCTGGTTATTTTGATGACTGCTATGTTTGTTCTAATACAGTTTTCTTAAAAAAATGTTCGGAACTACCCTCGCATTGCAAGGATAGTACCGTGCCATTTTTTTCTGCATGGGTAGCCGGTGGTGAAAGGGTACAGTACCACCCGACATTGAAAATAGGTACAACATACTTCATTATTTTTGTCAGAACAACACATTTTTTTTGTAAAACTAACTCAATTTCAATTAATACAGCGAAGCCGGATACCAGTGTGGGAAAGAATGGCAATTTATTTATTTAATTGATCACATGTGCACTCCCACAAAATAAATCCCTACATCCAGTTTGGTGAGATCTGTGAAATGAATGAATGTATGGTCGTCTGCTAACCGCAGATAGTGAATGTGAATATATGATCATCTTTGAGTCGATCCTTTAGCCACCTTTGGTGGGACCAAAGAGATGAAATTTACCAGAGCTTTGAGCGCCTGAAATGTGGCTGACCAATAGGGTAGCAAGGTGCCTCCCCACTTCGACAAAGGTGTGAGAGGACCTAGAGAACGGCCATGTTTCGGCACTCTGCCGCTGGATCTTGTGCTGTTAAGACCTGTTTTAGTTGTGCTCCGTGATGACGAAAGAGTGGAGACATGGTATGCATGTGGAATATTTAAGAGTAGTTTGAAATAATAATTTCTCTATCTCAGGAACTTTTGTGGGGAGAATTAAATGTCATATTAATGGGATTGTAGTAATCATCGGAAGTGACCAACGGTCACAATGAAACCACGTGTAGCAATAAGTTGAAATACTTCTGTGTGCTTAAGTTAAGCTGAATTACTAGCGTATGTACAGTAAGTTGAAATATTTAAGAAATAGCGTGTGTACCATAAGCTGAAATATTTCAGAAATGGCGTGTGCAGGACTTGAAATTAGAGACGAGTACTTCCACGTGGTGAGTACTGTGTGAGTCTCAATCTGTGTATGAGACAAAGGATAAAGAGAAGTACTCGTCCATGGTATCAGTTGAGGACTCGCGTGTGTGATGAATACATTCTTAATATTACCTTGCGTAATATAATTCCGTGTGACGCTAGATTTAAACTCAGAGAGAATCAAGGTGAGTCGGCCGTCTATCCAGCAACGCCACTTGGCTTGCATTGCACAGGAAGACGTGCATATATCTCCAGAGTTCGCAGTAGGAAAGTAGAATTACAAAGTGGGGCAGTGTCGTGTGAAACTGGGATAAATATTAATTGAAGTGGGAAAGCTGAACGTGATAATGTTGTAACCATTCTCTGTGTAGTATTTCATACTGTTGTGTGGTGTATCTCATGTAATTTGGGTATGTGTGGTTTGCATGGGAGAGTAGCAAAGTAGTTTCAAAAGATTAGCGGGTTATGCTTGTTCCTTCTGTACCGCTCGGTCTGGAGGATAGTTTCGTGATGATGATTGTGAGAGTCGAAGTGTGAGAGATAATAAAAGATCCACCATCCTATCCAGAAAGTGCACTGTAGCGTTAAATAATTACGAGACCATAATATAGAGATTCACTAATGTAAAGCCATGCCCACTGGGCGGAATTTCTCATGTGATATTGTTGTAGGTTATAGAATTTGTGTGTTTAGGTTAGAGAATTTATCGGAATAAATAAGATAGTGAAAAGAAAAAGATTGGTGGCCTTTTCCTTCGAATTGTATGTTGTCATTATGTCCCGAATTTATAATGTGTGCGCCATTCATATTCAGTGTGGTGGCCACGTGTTGATAAAAGCCGTTAAATAAAAGACAAAAAGGAAATGTGGTATTGCCAGTGCGTAGTGTACAGTCAGAGTTCTGTAAATTACTGATAGTCAGATGCGTGTTTCCGTTGCGTAGTAATCATATAGGAGGATAACTTGTAACTAAGTGTGAGTACTAGAGTTCATGTTACTCGTCAAATAAGAAAGAATCCACTCGCTTGGCAGACCACTCATCTTGCAGCCCTGACTGCTTGATGCCACAGTATGAGTAAGGCATGTGGGTGCCTCTCAATGGGGCTACACTTATCTATTGTTGCTACCTATGTGAACGAGGCATTCATTCATGCAAGAGAAAACGCTACACACAGAGGGGTTGGCTTCCACGAGCAGCTCTGATGCCTTGGTCAAAAAATGGTGCTAACGCACAAAACTGTTCTCCCACAGTTGTACATTATGTTGGGACTTAAGACAGCATTTTTTAAGGCTGTGTATAGGAATGAAACTAAATTTCAATATCTGTGTAAGAAGTTTCAACGGGTCATCGCAGAGAAGATCACAAAGTCCACAGATTTGCCAGCTGTTGGAGGACGCTCACTTCGAGTCTACTCTAACACCTGATCAGCTGTGTGCTTTGTATTGTTTTCGAAAAATGAAAGCATTATTCTTGAAAAAATGGAGACACGAAAATTACTGGGACGTTATGGACGAACTCATTCCTGCTTATAAGGTCATGGGCTGCAACTGACCACGAAGATGGACTTCCTTTACTCCCAGACTGATGTGTTCCCAGAGACCTGCGGTGCGCTCTGTGACTGTTGTGACTCATTTCTTGGAAAATTAGGGGGGCTAGTAATAATACAGTTAATTAGAACACTCTGATAACTAATACTTTATTAATTACAACAAAACTCATCTTTGCCCACATGGCTCGATTGTAGCTATGAAACTGCACACGTGGACTTGCAGTTCAGAACGCACTATATGAGCCACGATTACTGAGTGGAGACCTGATACAAGTTCAGAATGGCCGTACTGTGGCTTCCCTACAGCGTTGGCGCATAAGCACAGTTCACAGGAGACAGTGGTCTCTTCACTCCCCGATGGTTGACACGGGCTGTGTCACGACGAGTGGCAGTACAATGACATTACTCCGACAGGAACTTCTCGGAAGTGGGCAGGATCCGACCTCGAACAGAACTGCCCTCCTGGCTATTTTAGGGCAGAGGCGCTGTAGTCGCGCCTCAGAACTACGGGAGGCACGGATTTTTCTTAGCATCTCATTGGCGCCTTGTGGTACCGCTTCGCTCTGCAGTATCTCATCTCTGCGATGGTCGATACATCCTCCACCGCTCTCGATACTCGCAGTGATAAGCATGACAATTCTCTCATGGAACAGCAACACACAGGACTGTGGGCTACTGCTAAAGCTGACTTGTGCTGGATGCTACGGAGGGATGCTGCAGACACCGTCCACTAGAGGAAGGCAAAGAAATGGCGTGGATAAACTAGGTAAGGTCAGTTAATGTACATATCCTATTGATTACTGTAGAAATATACGTGAAACGTAAAACTCCAAGTTACTTGTAATCTTCAGCTAGAAAACAATTTTATTCATGATATTAGTGTTGAGAGGATCGAAACCTATAAAGACCGCCTACTTTGGTTTCTGCAAAAAAAAAAAAAAATCCACTGTGGTCCTAGTGTAATAAGCTTTGCGGCGTAGCTGTACTAGGGGCAGGCGGGTCAGAATATGTAGACAAACCATCTGCCCAGCATTGTCGCGTCGAATTAGTTCGTGCCTGAAGGTAGGCAACCTAGTGAACTGGTTTCCAAAGTTGGCTGCTGTCATGCTCTTAGGCAATTTAGGTCAGTCTCTTCAATAAACTGCACACTCGTGTTAATATTTGTCATGTAACAAAAAAATGGTTCAAATGCCTCTGAGCACAGTGGGGCTTAACATCTGAGGTCATCAGTCCTCTCGACTTAGAACTACTTAAACCTAACTAACGGAAGGACATCACAACATCCATGCCCGAGGCAGGATTCGAACCTGCAACCGTAGCAGCAGCGTGGTTCCGGACTGAAGCGCCTAGAACCGCTCGGCCACAGCGGCCGGCTTGTCATGTAACAAACTCAGTGCATAGTGATCACGACCCTTTCGATGATGACGTAATGTAGCGCTGAAGCTGGCTGCTCAGATAAAATACCAACTGGAAAGTTAGGCGGCTGAAAGCCTGTTGAACAGTGGAGGTATCGCAACCGTCTGTATACAAGTGGATTTACAGGGACTTGTCTGGGATATGGTCGGTCGGCAGTTTGTTCGTTCAGGTCCTCCTGCAGCCACAGCTCCATTAACGATATGTAGAGAGACTCTGTCCACTGGTGTGCGTTTTTTCTGTACCTCTTGTTTTCATGCAATCATCTCCTGAAAGCACGGAGGCAGCTAAGGATAACCCTGTGCATGATGTGGGAGCTGGGACACATCACCTCAGCTATATAAGGAATGTTATACATGTGTCTATAAAATGTGGAACACTCAGAAGTAATGGTCTGCAACACGCCACGATAAGACGACGCGTGGAACAGCGGGACTGTAGTGATTTTATTGGCAGACAGGTGGCGTGCACGTAGGCCCTACAGCAGCGCCCTCTTTGGTATGACCGGATAGGTCAGTGTTACTACGTGTAACCAAGTGTCAGTATGCCTCGCAGACATCACAGGATTGAATATGAGCATGTAAGTGCGTTCGTACGGGACTGAATGATTAGTCTCCGAGAGGCTGTTCTGTCGTTCCGTAATACTGTGGCTCTTACAGGGAACGCTGGTTCAATAATGAGGCGTATGTGGAATCGGTGGAGAGAGGAGGGTGTAAACAGCGCCGACAGGGTACCAGACGATACAATGTGACCGCACCGCGAAATTATGGCCATTCTATCTGTTTGGCCATAACTGGCAAAACAACTTCGTCTACAGTGTTAGCGCAATGCTGGAGCACAGCAACGGTAATGGACATGTCTGTGACCAGGCCCTCTTCTGCGCGCTAGACTGATTGGCATGCAAGCCATTGTGTTGGCTTTATTGACCAGAACCCACCAACGCCGGAGAGTGCAAAGGACACGTGAACGTCGACAATGGCGCGCTGAGTGGCAAAATGTAGTGTTTTCGGATGAGTCCCACTTCAGCTTGTCCTACAGTGATGGCACCGTGGTGAACGCAATCGGGCAGACTGTACTGTTGAGGAGCATAGCGGACAAACGCCAAATGTTATTGTTTGTGGCATCGTTTTGTATAGTACACGATCTTGCCTCCTACATCTTGACGGCAATCTGCACAGTTACCAGCAGCATGGAGGTTTTACAGCCTGCGGCACCGACCCTGTTACAAGCCGTTCCAAATGCCATATTTCAGCCGGACAACGCCTAGCTGCGAGTAGGAATGTGCAGGCCTTCTTCGGAGAAGACATGTCGTCCATCGAACATGCCTGGGATGAAAATGTCGACTCAAAACACCTTCAGCCGTCTAAAGTTCCAGTGGTTCTTTATTTCAGCAACCATTTCTACGCTACATTACGCCGTCTTCAGGCCCTCTGGCCGACGCGTAGAAACAATCTCACCTCAGGTCCAGTCAAAATACGAGCCAGCATTCAATGACTGGTATCCGCAGATTTCTTCTTAACACAGGGATCCTTTCGATGATGACGTTATGTAGCGCTGAAGCTGGCTGCTCAGATAAAATACCAACTGGAAACTTAGGCGGCTGAAAGCCTGTTGAACAGTGGAGGTATCGCAACCGTCTGTATACAAGTGGATTTACAGAGACTTGTCTGGGATATGGTCGGTCGGCAGTTTGTTCGTTCAGGTCCTCCTGCAGACACAGTTGATGCTATGTGGATGCGCCTACACCCCGAGTTGCAGATTATTCCCCAACGGAATGTTCGGGCGCTCCTTGATTCCGTGCCACGAGGTCTAGAGGCTCAAATTCCAGAACACGCTGGCGCTTCTCCGTACTGAATTACGGAGCCACAGTGCACGTGCAGATCTGTAACGCTGATCATTTGTGTATAGTCATGTCCCTAATCGGTGGGATATATTCCATTGTTATCAGATGTCTCGGTCTTGGTGTTTCATTTTCTCCAAACAATAGTGTGTATAAGTAAGGTAAAGGTAGTCAGTGATACCTTCAGCACAGATGCACACCAGACCCGACCTCTTACGGGAATCGGCGAGATACAGTGAGTAATGAGGCTAATGAGCAGGGGCACTACATCAGTAGTATGTAGTATACGTATGTTGAGAATTTGTGTCTGACGAGAGACGTGCTAGGGTAGTGCGGATGGCTTAATTGTCAGCGCGTCTGCCTAGTAACCAGGAGACCTGGGCTCGAATTCTGGTTCGGCACAAATTTTCAGCTTGCCCTATTGATATAAATCAATGCCCACTGGCTGCTAACATTTTTTAAGTCTTTTGTGTCTTGATGTGTATACAGAATGATTAAATATGTTGAGATTATAGCACTACCCTTGTCGTCATAGTAATTGCAAACCAAGTAAACCTTGTAGGACTTCAGCTGATCGTAACCCTCCTAATTGAATGAGCACTCGAACTATGAATTTATTTTCTAAACGTAACCTCGCATTACGAGGAATGAACTGAAGCAATAACGTGATTCGAAGCAATATTCTTCAGACTGTAGTAACTATATTTGGCAAGATATGAGCAAACGGTCGCCAGTTCAAATCGAAGAAGTAATTTCGGAAGAAATATTAATGTATTTTACCACTCAAGAATGAAAATTAAAACTCATACTCTTTACTTTCTAAAGGCACAAGAAAAACAGATTCAGATGAGAACGCTCTAACAAGCTCAATCACTTATCACCATTTTGCATTGGTCATTGATGAGCATTTTTACGCGACAAAATGAGTAAGCAAACGTGTTTGTAAAAATTTTTTAAGCTCGAACAGCAACTGGGAAGCGTAGAAGTTTCAACACCGTTACTTGTTAGGTAGACAGCCACTTAACACCTGTCAACTCGAAAAGAGCAGAAACAATTCGATCATTTTGAGTAACATGATAGAGCAGAGCCTCCCCGTAGCGGCATAGATACTCCACCCCCAACAGCCTTTGGTACTCAATCAGTAGGATCGATGGCGTTCATGTCGTTCGCATTCGAATCTCTGGTTATGGTACGGTAACATCTTGTAGGAGATCATTCAAGGGTTGGTCTTGCACTTGCTGCCCTCGAGGCAATCAGCGATCCAAAACTATGGCTGATGGGATCAGCGATCCGAAACTATGGCAGGTGGAACCAGCATCCAGTACCGACATCAGCACAACATCCAGCGCTAGTTGGTAGTCCGAGGGTGTGCCAACACGTCTCCAGTCCAGGACAGAAGGTTCCACAAACTCCAGCGTCACACGGATATGAGGCCTACCGTACCGACGGCCAGGTTCAGCGTACGCCACTACTGCACGTCATCCAAGATCGCGATCCACCGTAGGGGACAGCGCGGGCAGTGATCCGGGAGAGAGTGAGCACTCTGCGAAATGACGTGTGAATCAAAACGCAGTTCGTGGTCACTGCCACATCCAAGCAGAGCTACCGAAGGGTCGTGTGTAACTCACCAGCGGCCGGCAAAACCGCCACATCTGTCATCGACTTCCACTCCGAGTTGATGTAGTGTCCTCGGCAGCCATGAGTTCGGTATTGGATTCAGCGGATTCTTCTCCGAATTATGCAGCAGCTAGTCGACGCAGGAAAAGCAGCAACAACTTATATTTTCAGTAATAAATGGAATAATTTTGAACCTTGTTTTATTGCGTCTAGCAACGCTGTGCAGGTTCTCGGTCCATACTCCGACGAATCAGTGGGGGTTTCCAGCGCTGAAGAGGGCGGCCCCTACAGCATGAATAAAACGGTCAAGCTTGTTCGTATTAAAGCGTAATAGCTCATAAAATATGTAACGTTTATGTTCTTCAATGGGCATCAATTTAGTAATGACAGTTTTAGCATTTGGGGATCCAGAGTCTATTATGATGTACCATTGCACTTTGATTAAACTTTTATCGTAAGCAAAAAATGTAACCAAGCTATTATTGCATGAAAGTTACCTTATTTAACCACACAGTAATTAACCATGGACTCTGAATCTGTTTGATACAAAAATGTACTTCTAATTAAACCTTCACGGTATACGGATGCATAAGGCCTAATCAAGGTATTCTTTAATGAAATTTGATTCACTAATAATGTGCAAACAGTTTTAAAGTAGGGGAAGCCTCAAGCAGTTTTACTCTGTTATATATTCATCAACAGACCAAACATACAAGCTACTTTGCAGTGCAGTTCACTGGAATTGCCCACGACCTACTATGAAAACATTTTTCAGGACAGCAGCGCGGAGAGTAGCCGCGTGGTTAGCGGCGCCTTGCCACGGTTTGCGCGGCCCCTCCCACCGGAGGTTAGAGTCCTCCCTCGGGTAAGGGTTGTGTGTGTTGTTCTTAGCATAAGTTGGTTTAAGTAGTGTGTAAGTCTAGGGACCGATGACCTCAGCAGTTTGGTGCCTTAGGAATTCACACACATTTGATCTTTTTTTTTCAGGTCAAAAAATGCATAGCAAATAAAGGACCCACAGTATTCCTTTTTTAACCAAAGTTAAGCAAATATAATTTGGTTTAAAATGAACTCTACCACTTTTTAAAACACCTGGAACTTAATTAGGAACTGGATCCATCAAAGATGAAGTGATACACGTCAAAAAAGTATACCTTGTAACCTCCCCACAAAAATGAAAGATAATATTCAAATGTAAATGGACATATAGCTAAGTGTAACCTCCCCAGAGAAATGAAAATGAAAATATTTTAAATGTTAATGGGAATAGAGCCAAATGTTACCTCCCTGTAATTATTTTTAAATGATATGAATTGAATAAGAATTGCAAACAGTGCCAAATGTTAGCTTCCCACAATGATAAAAGTCAATGACAATAAAACTGTGCAAAAATATTAAGTCCCCACAAAATTAACGTTAAAATCAACCTGATAAATTGATTCTGGGAGGAAAAGCAAAGGAAATATTGTTTCAATTGTAATGATTTTCTTAAAAGATTGCTTTGAGAACAAAATTATTATTGGGGCGATTCTTGAACAAATTAATTACAGTTAATAGACAATACATTATCATATGTGCGCAATGCTGCTTCATTACCTTATTTAAAAAATATACCTCGTCCTGAACCTTGACCAGAGACCCATGTCGACGCCCGCCGATTCTCACACATAACTCCGACTGTCTCGCGCGCTACTGGCACGAACGAACTACATGCTATCGCGACTCGCTACGTACAACTACTTTCTCGCAACTCCACTCTCGCGCTACAGCTCTCCAACTGAACTACATGCTCTCGCGCGGTCAAGCGCAGACTAGCAACGATAAATAACTCTCTGGTCAGAGATTCTGTCATGCCTCGCCATCGCTGCTACCGAATACAAACGCGTTTCATAACCCTCCACTGTGGGGGGCAAAAATTTGGCAGCGATGGTGAGTCATTTGGACTTGCCATGAGCAACAAATTTTTTCTTAACTAAATCAACTTTACAATCACAGAATATACAGATGTAGAACATGAAGTAAATGTGGTGCACATGCACCGAGTACAAAATATATATACAATGAGTACAAAACAAATGACATAAGTGCACACGCACTGAAAAACTCTTTAGCATTTTCACAACAAATAAACATAACGGCAAAATAATCATGTTAAGTGACAAAAGTGCACATGTACTAGAGTTCAGCAAATCGAAAAAATGTATAGGCCATGAATATAAATGATATTAGCAAAAAATGATTTTCACTATGTTACAAGAATTAGGATAGGAAAGGGAAGGATTGCATCATGGTTGTAGCACTTTAGGTTGCACGCAGCTGCACTGAAAGTCCATATCTTTCCACGGAAGTACAACACCAAGTGAGACAATTTGAAGTTCTTTTCCCAGAAGTATTTATCAGCGTAGCCAAGACACTGAAATGTCGTAGTAGTATTCCATGTTTTCATTTTGGCAGTACATTAGGTACACCAAACAGTGGGACCATAATAACGTCTCCATCGCTCACGGTGGTGGACAGCATGTCGTGTCAACACCACGCTCTTACAAGGCACACCAACGTAGAATTAGTGAAAAAACCGAATATAGTGCTCCATGATCAGGAGGATGTACAGGACAAATGGATATTGCAGTAATTCAGGGTAGTTAGGTCAGAAGGTGAAGGACATTAAGTCACATACTAGTCTTCATTTGGAAATACATTAGTAGTTTGCGGCATTCATAGCCCAGTTATTGAACATTTCTGTACCATGTATGTAGTATTACAGAAAAATGATCATTAATTGTTTTACATAGAATATTTGCACCCATTCTCTAATTACAAATCATCAGAAGTCATTACGTAAAACAGGAGGTAGTCAATAAGAATGTTGATACTGTATCATTGGTCATCCCAATACAGTCATCATTTCTCAGTTACAAAGCATTATTAATTAGTGGCATTCATTTTCCAGTTACAAAACATTATTAATTAATCATTTGTCATTTCAATATAGTAATAATCAGTAGCCTTCTTTTCCTAATTACAAAGCATTATTAAATAATCGCATTCTGTTCTCAGTGACAAAGCATAATGAATAGCATTCATTTTCTAGTTACAAAGCATAAGTAGCAGCATTCTTTTCCTAGTTACAAAGCATTAAATAATCGCATTCTTTTCCTAGTTACAAAGCATAATAAATAGCATTCATTTTCTAGTTACAAAGCATAATTAGTAGCATTCTTTTCCTAGTTACAAAGCATTATTAAATAATCGCATTCTTTTCCAAGTTACAAAGCATAATGAATAGCAAAGCATAATTAGTAGCATTCTTTTTAGTTACAAAGCATTGGTCAGTAATTAGTAGAATTCATTTTTCAGGTGACATATTATTCATAGCTGATCAGCATTACTCAGAACTCTCTTAAACTGGTATCATTATTTGGGACTGGTAATACATTTTTTTTTGTTAGCAATGCATTGCGTTGGGTAATTATAGAGGAAAGCAAGAGAGAAAAATTTGCTTCTGGGTTGTTGGTGTAAATGAAAATGTGTAACGTCATTCGGCATAAGTCAGCTGTGGCAAGATTATGAAACAAGTAGAGTATATGTAATCACATTCATAGATGACATAGATTTAATGAACCACTGCTTATAGCACATTAATTTCATAAATAATTTCTCCTGCAAAAATATATTAAAAAAATGGATTATTAAGCTGAAAGAAGAAGTGCATTATATGCTGAAAAGTAGTGAATTTCGAATTAACAGGTAGTGCAATGTGTATAAAAATGTATTCCATAGCTGTCCTTTCCAAAACCTTCCGTCATTATACTATGCAATATAACACGTGCTGTCAAAGCAAACTGCAACAAATACTTAAATAACTATATAGCATAAATGCATAACTTCAACAATATCCTCATCTGTAAAGAAAAAAAAAACTTCATTATCCATCACTTCATTACTTATTTTATCATAACTCCATTATTATCATCACCTGTAAAGAAAAACTTCATCATCCATAGTAGCATATTCTTCATCATTATTCATCAGCATTCATTATCATCTGCAAAAAAGAAAAAAATCACTTCATTACTCATTACCCAACTATTCCTTATCTCTAGCATATTTCATCACTAAAACTAAGATGTGTAGTTCTGTCTGACAGCCTGCATCAATCGCCTTGTATTCTGAAAGAAAAAATTATTTAAGACTGCTATTCTACGATGTGTATAGTATATTCTTGTAATGCTTGTTAATTCTGATCCATTTACTCTTCCTCATAGGGTTTTTGCATCTTCTTTCGTTTATTCCTTATGTGAAATTCCCATTTCTGTTTAATTTATTTCTTTTACACGTTATTTCTTTCTGAAAATGATGAACAAAGATTAATGTCGTGCATTTACATCATATACTCACTAAATAATGACTGGTTTATGGTAACATAATTAAGCATACAGCATAACATGGCACAAAACGTAATATGTCAAAGACATTGACAGTGTTCAGATGCAAAAAGTGTACACAGAATATCACAATGCAACAGCAAAAAAAAAAAAAAATAAAAAAAAAAAATAAAATAAAAATGTAAAACTGTCACGATCTTGAGATGTTATAGGGCAAAAGAAAATGTCAAAGTCAACTGGTGTGTGTTATATCTTAACTATTTCATAGTGCATACAAACAAAACATGAAAACAATCGTACATACATTAAAAAAATGGAAAATGTGCACGGTCTGATGTGTAACGACAAGAAGAGCATAAAGGCGAGAATTAAAGACTTTAATGGAGAAAAAATTTCATAAAAATTGATATGTCACTAGATAACATTGCATAATTATTCATAAGATACGTAAGTTTCTCTAAAAAAAATGTGCACAGACTGATATGTAACGACAAGAAGAGCGACCTGCTAACCTTACCTTGCCGGGCACTTGCCAAGAAAAAATACGATAATCGTCAATAAGTAGTCACATAAATATAATTGCATAAGTGGTTATAAAATGTGTAAGTTCATCTGAAAAAATATGCACGGTCTGATGTGTAACGACAAGAAGAGCGACCTGCTAACCTTACCTTGCCGGGCACTTGCCAAGAAAAAATACGATAATCATCAATAGGTAGTCATGTGAATATAATTGCAGAAATAGTCATAAAATGTGTAAATGGCATCATAGCATGTTAAATCATAAAGTGTCTTCATTCAATAAAGGGTTTAATGTTAAAGACATGGTGGTTGCCTTTACTTTTTCTGGTTCTCAGAGTTTCGACATGTACTACGTTGGTGTGAGGAATGCTGCGAATCCGATATGGACCTGCGTATAGAAGTTCAAATTTACTGCACTTACCTTTTATTCTGCTGGATAAATAATGTGTACGTACTAATATCTTCTGTCCATTGTGAAAGTCTCGGCGTGTACAAACCTGTTTTTGCTGTCTTCTCCGGCGCTCTGCGGCACGTTTGATGTTGTTCAGTGCTATGTCAATTATTTCGTGGTGTCGTAATCGACGAGATGTAGGAAAATTTACTAATTCTGTTATTTTGTTTGGTGGTTCAACGTTTTTCAGTATAACAGACGGAGATAGCATAGTGGATTCACTTGGAATGGAATTAATTACATCTTGGAATGAGAATATGTGTGTGTCCCAATCAATGTGTCTTTTGTGGCAGTATATTCTACACAGTTTACCAATTTCTTTCATTAATCGTTCACAAGGGTTCGAAGAAGCATGGTACTAGGATATATAGATCGGATAAATGTTTCTAGCTCGTAACATGCGTGTCCATATAGCAGAACGAAATTGTGATCCATTATCGGAAATTACTCTCATCACATGCCCTACATGAAATAGAAAATGTTTTACAAATGCTTTCGAAACAGTTTTAGCAGTAGCTTTGCATAACGGAGTGAAAGTAACAAATTTTGAAGTGAGTTCAACAGCGACAAAGATGTAGCAAAAACCTCTGTTAGTTCTCAGAATTGGACCAAAAATGTCTACTGCGGCCATATGTCTTAATTTAACAGGTACAATGGGATATAATGGAGGAATATGTGAAGTGGTGTCTGACTTAGCTTTCTGGCAAATTTTACATGACGCTAAAACTCGTCGTATACGTTTCTCCATGTTGGTAAAATAACAGTTCTGTCTCAGTATAAGAAAACATTTTCTGGCTCCGTAATGTGCGTAACTTAAATGAGTATACCATATTAATTTGTTAACCAGTTCGTCAGTAATGCATAATAACCAATTGTTGCTGTCAGGATGAGAGCGGCGAAATAGAATGTCATTGCGTACAGTGTAGTGGTTTCTAATCGTAACATTATTCTTATCTTGCCAAAGGTGTTTAATTTCTTTCCACACGTTGTCTTTATTTTGCTCTTTTGCTATGTCCTGTAATGACGACGAAATGAAATTTTCAAATGCAACTTGCTGAATGTACATGACGCTGAAATTTGCTTTGCAAAAGTTGGTTGCGACGTCTTGCTGATTATTGCTGAGAGAACGAGATAGTGCGTCTGCTATAACATTTTGTGTGCCGGGAATGTGAACAATTGTAGAATTAAATTCCTGTAAATAAAGCTTCCATCTACTTAATCTGTCGTGTGTGAATTTAGCTGAAAGTAAAAATTGTATCGCTCTGTGATCTGTGTAGACGGTGGTATGTCTGCCATAAAGAAAGTGCCGAAATCTCGTAAAAGCCCATACAACAAATAATGTTTCCAGTTCTGTAACAGAATAATTTCGTTCAGCAGGTGACAGAATGCGACTGGCAAATGCGATGTTTTTAGTTATTGTAGAACCATCTTCTTCAATTTCCTGAAAAATATGTACGCCTAAAGCGGTGTTAGAACTGTCGGTGGCAATGGAAAAATTTCTGCTAAGATCTGGGTGCGATAAAAGTGGTGTATTCAACAAAGTATGTTTCAAATAACATTCTCGTGAACAAGATTCTGCGTGTCAAAATTATTGCTTACGTTACTGGAATATGCAATCTGTGCTGTATCTGTTTAAATTCTATCGTACGTGTTATTATTTTCAGCAGGATTCTGTGGCATTTCGACTATTTGAACTGTACTATTATTTCTTCCTGACGTATTACGCTATGGATGACACCTATTGTCTGGTTCATTTATGATAATATGTTGTTGCTGATGTTGTTGCTGCTCATAAGATCGACTGTTATTAAATGTACGCTGAAAATTGTGCTCATCATTTTTACGTCTGTCATGATAGTAATTTCTATACGGCGCATTGCGATACGAGTTGAAATAGTGTGTTGTCTGTACGTAGTTATTTCTTTGCTGCCGTGCGTTACTATTTGTTGTAGCTGAGACTATACGTGCACGCGGCGAAACATTAAAGCCTGGTTGACCTTGTGTATTACATTGTGCATATGCTAAGCGGCTGGCTTTCATGCTGTTGAGGTGAAAAACGTCTATTGTTACCAAAATGCGTTCGCTGTTACTGAAAATTTTGTACATACTGATGATTAAAATTTTTTCTGATATTAAGGTCCTTGTGGTTCTGGAGTGCCTAATGAAAATTGTCACTTTCAGTAAAAATTTGTCACATCGGGTTTTCTGAACATATTTTTCTTAATCCTAGATAGGGCAATAGTTAAAGAGCTATTTTGATAGATTTAAAGGATAGTAGAAGAGAAGGCAGCAGTGCAGAAAACTAAAGATGAAACAGCACTACTACAGGTCGGGGCCCTATGCACGCTACGGCACATATTCATTAAAGCGTAATGAATCCCCTGAGGTCATTAATGCGCTGCAAATACATTTTAGCTTTTGCGTTACAGGTAATGCCGGTGAAAATTCAAAAGAAGGTAGTATCCAGTTCAAAGCTAGTTTCTGCATTACAGGTAATAGCGGTGAAAGTACAAAAATAAATTGTCGTATACGGTGCAAATCGTGTATTTGTGCTCTGTCATTATTAAATTCCTTAGATTTTCTTATAGATAAATATTGCTCGTAATCTACGTTCTCGTCTATGAACTTGAGAACACGTTCAGGTTTGTGTGAGAATCTGTTTGTCTGTGTCATTTCGGATTTCAAGTTGCGTAGCTTTTTAGATTTCAAGTCGCGTAGTTTTTCGGATTCTAAGTTGCGTAGTCTCTGTAGATTACCAAAATTATACGCGCTGCGTGAGTCTGACAGATGTTCGCAAAGTGGCGTCTGCTGTGATGTGTTATTAACTGAAATATTTTTCATCTCTGTTACTTCTTGCTGTAAACATGACAATTTTCTACGTAAGGTGTTATTAGATGAATCGATCTCATTAATTGTCTGCTGTAAATTTTGAAATTCAGGTGATTGGTTAAATGAAACTGGTGCAGTATCGTCTGATTTGCTGTCATTATTACTTTCAATAACATCAATACGACTGGCCAATTCATATTTTTCAGTCAGTATTTTTGCCTGCTCATCGTTTTTACTGTCAGAAGTATTAATCTGTTTTTGTAATTTACGTGTGGTTTCGTTCAATTTTTTAACGTCAGCTTTGATGACATCGCAATCCTGTGTTAGTTCTAATTGTTCAAATCTGTCTGTCACTGTCTGAATATCTGCTGTGTGTGTATCTGTTTTTGATTTAAGATCAGAAATTTCATCACGTAATTCGGCTTTCAACTGTTTGATGGTATTAATTTCGTGGGATACTGTAGCAATATTGTTGTCTACATATGTTTTTGCCTTCGCAAACATTTTACGTTTGTCTTCTTGTCTCTGAGCAGTGATTGTTTCCATGACTTGACGTTTTACTTTATTTTGATCCTGAATAAATTTGCGGAAACGCGTATCACTGTTTTGTATGTGCTGATTAAAGCGCTCGTCAATTTGAGTGTTCCGTTGTTCGGATTTCGCGTCTATCTTTGCGTCCATTCTGCGCGAAAGTTCTGCCGTCATTAATTTAAATTCGTCGCGCAATTGTGTAGCTTTTTCAGAGCATTGTTTAGCGACTCCGCTAATTTCCTCTCTAAGTGTTTCTGTTGCAGCTGTTTGCATATCCCTTAATTCTTGCGCAACAGATCTAATTTCTTCGCTACTTTTCTTTGAACAAGCCTCAATTTCCTCGCGTAACTGTTCCTTAGTGTCATGGCACTGCGCGGCAACGGCTCTAATTTGTTCACTATGCTGCCTGGAATTGTTGTCTAATTTTTCATTTAACTGTTTGTTCTGTGCACTAAGTTGTTTGTGATTGTTGTCTTGTCTTTCATCCGACCGTTTTGAATTGCTGTCTATTTTTTCATTCAACTGTTTGGAAGTGTTGTCTAGTTTTTCATTAAGTTGTTTATTCATTTGTAGCAAAAATGCCATAATTGGATCCGACACAAAATTATCATTTCTATTCTCCGTGTTGTTTAGTGGTGTACCTGGAATTGTCTCGCTTTCCGTAACCATTTGGTTATTCTGAGATTCACAAAAAGGTTTGTCAGTCGGATGTACACTGTCAAACATTATTTCGGAATTAAATAAATCCGTCGTACTTTGTGTATCCTGTTCATTTCCATTAGACAAATTTGTGTGTTCGTCACGTGAATTTAGTAAACCGGTTGTGTTAAGCTGGGCAGCGCTCATTACAATACAGCGTCCCGCGTCATCAATTGTTGTCAAATTAACAGAGGAGACAATTGAGTTCGTTTGCTCATCAGTAGGATGATTGTCAGTAAACGGTGGATTGTCATCATTACACTGCGCGTCACAAGCACTATCAGTGAAGTTGCTTAAGTCGGTAATTTCATTCATTATACCTCGCGATACACTATTCACAGTCTTTCGCGGCATTTTTATAATAGACACAATTATTCACAAATGAAATAAGCACAATGCAAAAAGCAACAAACACAAATACAACAAAGCAACGAATTGCCGATGATCTGAGGAAAGAAAGTCATAAAATTAGTACAAGCGTTGCGCCAAATGCTAATTATATTAAGTAAATAAGAGCAAATATCTGACTACTTTTCAGAAGATTCTCAAAGAAATACGATCCTGGACCGGATGTCGCCAAGTGTAACCTCCCCGCAAAAATGAAAGATAATATTCAAATGTAAATGGACGTATAGCTAAGTGTAATCTCCCCGGAGAAATGAAAATGAAAATATTTTAAATGTTAATGGGAATAGAGCCAAATGTTACCTCCCCGTAATTATTTTTAAATGATATGAATTGAATAAGAATTGCAAACAGTGCCAAATGTTAGCTTCCCACAATAATAAAAGTCAATGACAATAAAACTGTGCAAAAATATTAAGTCCCCACAAAATTAACGTTAAAATCAACCTGATAAATTGATTCTGGGAGGAAAAGCAAAGGAAATATTGTTTCAATTGTAATAATTATTTTCTTAAAAGATTACTTTGAGAACAAAATTATTATTGGGGCGATTCTTGAACAAATTAATTACAGTTAATATACAATACATTATCATATGTGCGCAATGCTGCTTCATTACCTTATTTAAAAAATATACCTCGTCCTGAACCTTGACCAGAGACCCATGTCGACGCCCGCCGACTCCTCGCACACAACTCCGACTGTCTCTCGCGCGCTATTGGCACGAACGAACTACATGCTCTCGCGACTCGCTACGTACAACTACTTTCTCGCAACTCCACTCTCGCGCTACAGCTCTCCAACTGAACTACATGCTCTCGCGCGGTCAAGCGCAGACTAGCAACGATAAATAACTCTCTGGTCAGAGATTCTGTCATGCCTCGCCATCGCTGCTACCGAATACATACGCGTTTCAATCTGACACATGTAATTTTAATAAATACTTATATTGAGAAGAAGTCGCGAGTAACAAGTTCGGGCGTTATATTACAATTTTATATCACTACGTTGACGAGAAATCATCGGAGAGTCGAGTTGTTGTGTTGGTCAGTATTATGCAACCGTGGCTGTACACACAGCAAGCTCTACAAAACCTCGTTTTGGTGACGGGATTATAAATCACGGTGTATCAGTATTTGTCATGTTGCCATGAACCAATACCAATTCCATCCGAGGCTCCTGTTATACCATGTAACTGTAATTTGGCCTCGCTCTGGTCTACAGTTGCTTCCACACCAAAGGATGGCCAAGGAATGACCAGTCCTTTGTTCTAGTATTGTCGCGCCGGCTTCGCGCTCTCCCATCTTTTCAATTGGCAAGGACACACTTCCATTTACCTTCTCCTATTTACAACTCTAAAAGCCCTTAGCATGAACCAGCTATTATATAGCAAATTCACACACCTAATGTACAAAAGACAAACTTCATAATAACATACAGTAATGATACACAAATGCGAAAATATACAAAATTAAGAAAACAATAATTAATATAAATCTGTGGGACAAAGTGTTGCCAATGTTTCATCATACATACGCAGTAAACATGTTACAAGGTGACATTTTCAGTAAGTTATAATGGATAACGTTACGAATTTTCTGAACTTTTTTAATCGTAACTATATGTACACTTTTTAATCATTAGAGTGAACCTACGAAACTGACTTCGACAGATGTGGAACTTGTAATGAAACTGACACTGATAATATTACATTTCAAGCTGTGCTACACAAGAGCCTTGTGTAACGGAATGATATTTTTAGTTCCCATGAGAAATACGGACTCCTAGTAGAGTTGCGCTACTAAAAAGTTGTATGCTAAATAAACTATCCAATTTTTACTGTGAAAGTGCAAGAGTATTTGACTCAGAACCATAATGAAGTAAGATTCAATCACTAAAGTCCATTTCAGTACCAAAGTTACAGTAAACGCCACTTCGCAATTAATATACAAAACAGCCCCAAAAACATAAACAGCAAGTAATCTCAATCACGACTTTTGGAACGTTCAATACGACGAGTTACACAACGAAAACATATGATCCCGTCATCACACAGCTAACAGGTTTTAATTTCCCGCTTTATTTAGATCTTGCACCAATGAGAAATAACCCATTTCATTCCGACTGCGCACAGATAGCACCTTCATCGCTGACACCACACCCCGTACACGTTTCACAAAATACAGCACATAAACACGAACTTTTCCCTGACAGCATTACTGAATGCACATGTGCCGGAACTCAAGCTCTCATATAATAGAAAAGAAAAGCAAAAAATTCAAACTCAGCAAAGAACAGATATGTATATTGATGGGCAATTTGTGAGAACGAATTAACTTTCGTATGATGTCTCACTGCCAAGAAACATCCCCAATGAAAGCTTAACCACACACAGATACCAGAACGAAGGGTATTCCTCTCGTAGCACAAAAAAGGCGAATATATCCCGGGGAGAGTTAGGGATGTAAAAGAAGCTTTTCGACTTATATGGTGGCTTAAAGGCATTTAAATCAAAACATCTTGACATATTCGTATTCTTTCACTTGTTAATAATTATTAGTGCCCATGTCATGTAATATAACGAATAGTGTCAATTAAAGTGACATGGTAAATGATGTCGTGGCGTATAACATAACACATACCATCAAGTCAAACAACACGGCATATGTCATGTGTAATATGCCACAACGTGCCATTAAAGTTTAGCATGTACGAATGACCAGAACGATACTTCCTATTATACGAGGATTGGAAATTTAATAGTGGCAACTATTTATTTACAGCTCGTACAAAATAGATACGTGATTCAAAGTTTTGCTGATCATCAAGGTAGTCACCAGCATTGTGTGTAGCCCGTTGTCAGCGATGCGGGAGTCGTAGGATACTCTTAGCAGTGCCAGTTGTGTTGAGAGTTCGAGCAGCGCGGTCTATTGCCCGACGAATTCGTAGCAGTTCTGAAGCGAATGCCGTGAAGTGTTTCCTTCAGTTTGAAATCTAGTTGAACTCACGAGGGCTTAAGTCAGGGGAAAGCATTAGGTGGTATAGCACTTAGCAGCCCCATCGGTCAAACAAATCAGTAACAGCTTGCACTGTATGTGCTTGAGCATTGTTCTCCAAATGATGGTCAGGACCTGCAGAAACTGCCATCACTTCTGTCTCCATGCCGTTCACTTTTGGAAAACAACCAACGACCAGCTTAGAGAAACAAGTGATGACACTTTCTGCAGGACCTGACCATTTTATCCTGCCTCGGGCATGGATGTGTGTGATGTCATTAGGTTAGTTAGGTTTAATTAGTTCTAAGCTCTAGGTGACTGATTAACTCAGACGTTAAGTCCCATAGTGCTCAGAGCCATTTTAACCATTCTGAACAATCATTTTGCAGGACAATACTCAAGCACATACAGTGCAAGCTGTGTTACTGATTGTTTGACTGATAGGGCTGCTAAGTGTTGTACCACCTACTACACTCCCCTGACTTAAGCCTTCGTGAGCTCAACTCGATTTCTAAACTGAAGGTAACACTTAACGGCATTCGCTTCAGAACCGCTACAAATTCATCGGGCAATAGACCGCGCCGCTCGAACTGTCAACACAACTGGCACTGCTAAGAGTATCCTACGAGTTCCACATCGCTGGCAACGGGTTATACACAATGCTGGTGACTAATTTGAACGTCAGCAAAACTTTGAAACACGTATCTATTTTGTACAAGCTGTAAATAAATAGTTGCCACAATTAAAGTTCCAATCCTCGTAGTTGCACGCTAGCTCTTGGATACTTCCTATTGTAGATGCATTCCACTCTCTAGAACTATACATTTGTTTATATTTGTTCTTACAGACCTAACCATATACGAAACAACAAATAGCCCCGATGGTGAAGTAATCAACTCCCCGCCCCCCCCCCCCCCCACCCAGAAATTAAAAAGAAATTTTAGCGTCCGCCCAGGAACAAATCCAATCTCGACCATTTTATTCCCCAACTGTTGTAACTATTACATGCACGCTCTTCAGATATATGTTGTTATATTTTGTGTACAACGGCTGGCCAATCAACTGGATTTTGGGCACATGCTCAAGGACTTAAGTCTAAACATTTCAACATGCGGGTATGCCAACACCTTGCATCTAAGAGATCACGCTGCGGTGAGAAAACGTGGTTAACTCGTAAGAAAGAACGAATATGTCATGATGTTTTCATTTAAATGTCTTTGAAGCTCCCAGAAAAGACGAAGAGCTAGTTCTCCTCTTTTACATCCCTAATTTTGCCCCAGACATATTCCCTTTTGTGCTATGACATGGGCATTTTTCAGTCTGGTTGCCAGTTCCGGTTCATCGTTCAAACCATATTTAACACACTGTAACATAACCACAGTAAGAGAGATATTCGAATGGTTATACAAATGACCACTGGTCCGGTCTAAACCAAAAACTTTTCACTTCTTGCTCGTAATTCAATAAAAAACCGAACACTAAGAGCTCTCCCCTTCGCAGTTTTGTGCGCGACGTTTTCATGCATATCTGCTACAGCGCCTCCGCACTGTAACAATAACTGCTACCATATAGACAGAAGGAAACTGAAAGAAATATGAAGCGAGACGAACAGAAACGTCACTTTCATTCAGGGACAACAATTACATTGAAGTCATCGCGATTCCTGATGCACGTTACAAACGGCAGAACATGGTTCTTAATAGGGTGAGTGATCACCAGGGACGGCAACGCATGCTTTGCAACGTGCTCGCTTGGTGGTCACAAGGTAAGTAAGGAGTTATAGTGCTAGGGCTTCCCATTCCTCTGCCAGAGCGATTGAGAACTTCTGGGCGGCCGCTGGTGCATGTAGACGGCCATTCCATTCGCCGAAAATCCTCTCGTTCGATGAGCTCCTACAACTCCGCTGTTCGATGCGGTAGCGCACTGTCATCCATAGAAATGAAGTCAAGGCCCAATGTACGTCTGAAAAAACAGCGCATGGTGAAGTAGTACTGTGGCATCGTAACGTTGACTGTTGAGTGCAGCATGTTCAAAGATTTGGTCAGTACGGCCTTGTTACATTATGTCTCCCCACAGCGTAAGACGTAAACCACCAAAGCGATCGTGTTCAATAATGCTAGACGTACGCTCATTAGGCGAGACGTGGCAACACATAATACACCCAGAAACATTGACGAAAATGATAGATCGGTGGACTGGATGTTACAGTGCCGGGGAGCATAATGTCGCATGGGCGTACTCGCCTCCGACACTTTGAACACAGTAAAAACTTCTTTTCGGCCCTGACACAGTTTTTACGACTGACAAAGCGCGACCGTAACAAATATCCAGTTCCCCCGATTAAGTCCCATTGAGCAAGTGTGGCATTCTTTCAGGAGACGTATTGCAGTACTTCCACATGCACCAACGACCAGGCGGCTGTTGTCAACAGAACTGGTGGAGGAATGGAGAGCCAATGCCACAAGAATTCGTTACCAAAATTGTTGAAAGCATGGAGCACTTTGCAGAGCATGCGTTGCCTTCCGTGGTGACCACATAATCCATTTGTTTTCTTTTGAATCATCAACCTCCTCAGTGGTTTGATGCGGCCCTCAACGAATTGCTCTCCTGTCCCAGCCTGTTCGTCTCAGAGGAGCACTACGTCCTCAATTGTTTGCTGGATGTATTCCAATTTTTGTAGCTCCCTCTAGTACCATGGAAGTGATTCCCTGCTGTCGTAACAGATGTCCCACCATCGTATCCCTCCTCTTTTCGGTGTTTTCCATATATTCCTTTCCTTTCTGTTTCTCCGGAGAACCTTCTCACTCCTTACCTTATCATTCCACCCCATTTTCAACATACGTCTGGAGCGCCACATCTCAAATGCTTCTATTCTCTTCTGTCTCTTCTGTTGCAGTTTTCCCACAGTCCATGTTGCATTACCATACAATGCTCTGCTCCAGATGTACAGTCTAGAAATTTCTTCCTCAAAGTAAGGCCTATGTTTGATACAAACAGACTTCTCTTGGCCACGAATGTCTTTTTGCTAGTGCTAGTCTGCTTATTACGTCCTTCTTAGTCCGTCCGTCATGGGTTATTTCGCTGCCTAGATAGAAAAATTACTTAACTTCGTTTACTTTATGATCACCAATCCTGACGTTAAATTTTTCGGTGTTCTCATTTCTCCTACTTCTCATTACTTTCGCCTTCCTTCGATTTATTCTAAGTCCATAGTCTGTACCGACTGGACGTTTCATTCCATTCAACAGATCCTGTAATTCGTCTTCACTTTCACTGAGGATAGCCATGACATCAGCGAATCTTATCACTGACATCCTTTCACCTTGAATTTTAATTCCACTCTTTAACTTTGTTTTATTTCCGTCATTGCTGCTTCCATGTATGAACTGAACACTAGGACTCGCTACATCTCTGTCTTAACAACCTTTTTAACCCAAACACTTCGTTCTTGGTCTTCCACTCTTATTGTATATTATCCGTCTTTCTCTACAGCTTACCCCTACTTTATATGTAAATTGAAGGTGAAATGGCAGGGCAGGAGGACAAAGGAAAGGGAAAGGATTATTGATGTCAGCTGCATCGGGACATTACCTCTACTTTTCTCAGAATATACAACATCTTAAACCACTAAACATTGTCGAAGGACTAGTTCTTTGAACGGGTCTTGATTTTTCTATAGGGTTGCTTCCACTACCAACAGCTACATCACAGTTGCCTCTCTGGTGCCTTTCCTTTCTTATAGCCAAACTGATCGTCGTCTCACAAATCTTCAGTTTTCTTTTCCGTTCTTCTGTATATTATCCTTGTCAGCAAGTTGGATGCATGACTTATTGAGCTGATTGTGCGATAATTTTCCCACTTGTCTGCCCTTGCAATCTTCGGGATTGTGTGGATGATGTTTCTTCCATAGACAGATGGTTTATCGCCAGACTCTCAGAATTCTAGACACCAACGAGAACAGTCGTTTTGTTGCCATCTTCCCAAGAGATTTTAGAAATTATAATGGGATGTTACCTGTCGTCACTGCCTTATTCGATCTTACGTCTTCCAAAGCTCTTTTACCTTTTGATTCTAATACTGGATCCCCTGTCTCTTCTACATTGGCTCCTGTTTCCTCTTCTACCGCGTCATCAGACAAGTCCTCGCCTTCCTAGCGGCCTTCAGTGTACTGTTTACACTTATCTGCTGTCTCATTTGCAGTTAACAGTGCAATTCCTATTTCCCTCTTAATGTTACCACCCTTGCTTTTAATTTCACCGAAGGTTGTTTTGACTTTTCTGTAAGTTGTTCCAGTCCTTCCGAATTTTTTTTCGATTTCTTCATATTTTTCATGCAGCCATTTCGCCTTAACTTCCCTGCACTTCCTGTTTAGTTCATTACTAAGTGACTCGTATTTTTGTGTTAGTGAATTTCCCTTAACATTTTGTACTTCCTTCTTTTGTCGATCAACTGAAGTATCTCTTCTTTACCCATGGTTTCTTCGCAGTTGTCTTCTTTGTACTTATGTTTTTCTTTCCAACTTCTGTGATTGCCCTTTTTGGAGATGTCCATTCCTCTTCATCCAAACTGTCCAAAGAGCTATTCATCATCGCGGTATCTACAGCCTCAGAGAACTTCAAGCTTATTACTTCCATATCCCACTTCTTTGCGCATTGTTTCTTCCTAACTAGTCACTTGAACTCTAACCTACTCTTCATCACTCCTAAATTGTGATCAAGAGTCTGTATCTGCTCCAACCCTTAAAACCCACTATCTGATTCCGCAATCTTTGCTGAACCATGGTTCAATGTAACTAAAATCTTTCGATATCTCTCGGGCTTTTCCAAGTGTACTTCCTCCTCTTGTGATTCTTGAACAGAACTTTCACTATTACTAGGTGGTTTGCTGTCGATTCTGATGAGAACAATCCTATCAATGAACTGTTCAGAGTAACTCACCTTCCTATTCATTATGAATCATACTTCCGTCACACCATTTTCTGCTGCTGCGGATGTCACGCTATACTGATCTGGCCAGAAATCATTGCCTTCTTTCTATTTCACTTCACTGATCCCCACTATAACTAGACTGAGCCTTACTGTTCCCTTTTCAGATTTCTACCTTTCCCACCACGTTGAAACTTCTGTCATTTCATCACCCAACCCGTAGAACGTTATCCTTTCGTTGGTTATTGAAAATTTTTCTCATGGTCACCTCCCCCCTGACAGTCCCCTCCCACAGACCCGAGTGAGGGACTATTCTGAAATCTTTTGCCAATGGAGAGATCATCATGACATTTTTTTCATTTGCAGACCACATGTCCTGTGAATATACGTTATGTGCTTTTAATGCAGTGGTTGCAAGGTGGCAACCCATATGGGCTATGCACTGTGAGTGCAACGCCGACATCAATCGCCACTTCGCATTTTTGAGTAATTAATTATGGCATTAATGACAAGTAGCAGCATGGATGTGAACAAATTTGTGGTTCATTGCGCTGTAGTAACAGAGATGGCTAAGGGATGAGCAATGAGAACGTGCTGCATTGCGTCAAGTGCAAATAATTTTTGTGGATAGACTTTCGTGCGGGATTGTACTCAGGTGGCGGAAAGCCAGCAGCGAGTTAAAAATGGTTGAAATGGCTCTGAGCACTATGCGACTTAACTTTTGAGGTCATCAGTCACGTAGAACTTAGAACTAATTAAACCTAACTAACCTAAGGACATCACATACATCCATGCCCGAGGCAGGATTCGAACCTGCGACCGTAGCGGTCGCTCGGCTCCAGACTGTAGAACCGCACGGCCACTCTGGCCGGCCAGCAGCGAGTTAGCCTGGAGGTAGAATTTTACAGCTTCCAGCACCCCAGGTTTGTTGGCATCGGCAGGGCTTTGATGCCGCGTGACAGGGAGGCGGCATTTCCAGCAGAACTCCGCGAGGCAAGCAGAATGTCTCCCCAAAGTGAATAACGCAGGGAGACGCTGTTTAACCCCTCACCCGTGTCGCTAGCTACAGATGGAAAGTAAGTGAGCTAGAATCTTGTGCTCTTATTCAGTTAAGGGGAAGTGCAAATCGGCATCGCTAGGTTTTGTAGCTGTAGATTAGTGTTATACTCCTTTCTCCTTATTAAGCCGGCCGGAGTGGCCGAGCGGTAGGCACTACAGTCTGGAGCCGCGCGACTGCTACGGTCGCAGGTTCGAATCCTGCCTCGGGCATGGATGTGTGTGATGTCCTTAGGTTAGTTAGGTTTACATAGTTCTAAGTTCTAGTGTACTGATGATCTCAGAAGTTAAGTCCCATAGTGCTCAGAGCCATTTGAACCTTATTAAGTTATTAATCTGTCCACATTCAAGCGGCATCATTTCGTTAATGCTATTTCTGAGCATATGTAAATTCTCAAATAAATACATCTGACTACCTTTCTTAATACTTCAGACTATCTACATTGACACACCAAGCTCATCCTATGATCTAGTCAAAAATTTGGTAAGGTTAATTTGATGTTAGTAATTTACATCCACCACTACTTTCTATGATGCAAAATGACCGATTCTCCAACAGAGGCCTGTACTGCATAGTCGGATGTCATTAAGTGCACAAGTATCGCGATGGGGGAATTAATAATAGAATTCCGAATTCAGCAAATAGTTCATTTGCATATAGCCTCACAGTAGCAAAGGAAAGTGGGAGGTCGCTACCCTTGGTTTCCACTGCCTTCTGCATCCTCATGGTGTTTATCACTGCCGATTCTTCCACCTTTAGGGGCAGTTTCCCACCCCAAGGGAAAAGAGAGTGCCCTGAACCTCTGTCTGCTCCTTTGCTCTCTTTGACAAGGCCGTTAGCCGAATGAGGGTGACTTCTTACGCTGGATGTCTTCGGCCGCCATTGCTGATGATTTTTATTCAAAATTAAAGCCATGGCGTGTTTCGAACCCGGCAGCGAGCATGAAAACTTTCCCGCGAATAGGTAATCAGTCATGTATATGACAGTTGAAAAGATACAGCTTTCATTTATGGCGAATGTCGCCAAATAATTAAGAGCAGCTACGCGGGGTCGTGCTGAAAGGTATTTGGATCGCGTCATGTCCTCACTATCTGTCTTTCAACACCTTACATAAAAATTTCAGTGACTGGAAGAGAGAATAATAAAATGCGCCAGTGAAAACGAACATCAGCTAATAAGAGAAATGCAAATAAAATTTTAGAAGCGGTAACACACAACAGCGAATACCCTGCTCAAAAATCACAACAGGAGGTGGTATACTCGGAAACGACCGGGAGATACAGGAAGATTTGGCAACTGTTTATTCGAAACTGAAACAATAGAGTTACATGTTTGCACCTGGTACTGTCCTTCAAAGTAGTCACCGGCGTTGTGTAGAACCCGTTGTCACCAATGTGGAAGGCGTAGTATACCGTTAGCAGAGCCTGTTCTGTTGATTGTGCGAATGGAGCGATCTACTGCTTGTCGAATCTCTGGTTCCTTCACCTTCGGAATCAAATCAAAATCTTAAGGACTTAGGTCCGAGGAGTATGGTGGATGGTACGGTATTTCCCAGTTCCACCGACCGAACAGAGCAGCCACAGCTTGCGCTGTATGCGCCCGCGCATTATCGTGCAAAGTGATGGGTGGGGACGCGCAGAAAGCGTCGCCGCTTCTTTCGCAAAGCTGGTCCCAGATGATGCTCCAAAAACGAACAGTAATACTGTGCATTGACGGTCTGCCGTGGAGGAACGTAATGCGTTAGGATAGCACCATCACAGTCGTACACGAGAATCATCGTAACTTTCACCACACAGGGACTCTGAAGCACTTTCTACTTCCGCGGCGATCCATAATGATTCCATTCGTTGGATTGGAGTTTCAGTTTTGGCTCGTACGATGTGGCCCATGTCTCATCCAGTGTTACGATACGGCGTAAGAAAGCCTGTCGTTCGAGCTCATAGAGCTCTAAGTGTATCTGAGCAGCGTCGTAACGCATCCATTTCTGCATTTCCGTCAAGTCATGCGGAACATATCGTGATGCAATTCTTCACATACCCAGGCGTTCCTTCAGGATGCAAAACACAGTCTTATGCGCTAATGCAGGTTCGTGGGCGAGCTCACGAATCGTATGGCGTCGATCACTGCCCATTAACGTGGCAACAGCATGCACTACTTCTTCAGAGACGCTAGGATGACCTGCCCGATGCTTTTCTTCCCAGTTTTCCGACCTTCGTTGAAGGCTTTTACCCAAGATGCTCTTCTGTAGCGCAATGCCGATTCACTAGATTGCGCGCACGCCGGTGACATAGGACGGGCGAGTCCATTTGCTCTGGGGTAAGGTAGGTATGTCAACAACGCGTGCTATCAGCGACAATAGTAGATTCCATTGCATAGTGTATCCACAGCAGTGTTGCCAATACGTTCCAGCCTACGTATATCATGTATAGGTATACCAACAACGCAATGCGTGCAAATGGTCAGTTGAAAACCCACATGATTGAGAGAAGTGGATCAACAATGACTTTTGCCTGTCAACGTGTAGTGCGGGCTCTAAGTATCTATAGGAACCTACAGTTCCGGACGGATATGCTTCCGTAGTTATAGGAAGACATCTGATTGGGTTGAAGAGAATTCATGTGATACCAACAGGGCGAATAACGTGAATAATGATAATTAAACCCAACAGATGGCCTGTAATCCAACGTCGTTTATTCGAAACTCTACCAGTTTTGACGCCAAAACGTGTCATCTTCAGGCCCCAAGCGTAAACTGCCATCAACGTCAAAACCACACTGACAAAGACCAACGGAGTCTTCCAACGGATACAGTACAATTCATTAAACATGTACGCCAGGTTGTGCAACCAACAAATTTGAGTGCAGTAGGGCCAAAATCAAATGGATTCCGTATGTTCCTGGCGACAAATCACATAATCCAGTCACTTAGATGTCACTGGATTACGTGATTTGTCGCTAGGAATATACGGAATCCAGTTGATTTTCGCTCCGCTGCACTCTTTGTTGATTGCACATACTGACGTACATGCTTAATACGAGGTTGTACTGTTTCCAACTGAAGAATCTGTTGGTCTTTGTCATTGCGGTTCTTACGTTGAGGCTGGCCGGTGTGGCCGAGCGGTTCTAGGCGCTTCAGTCTGGAACCGCGCGACCGCTACGGTCGCAGGTTCGAATCCAGCCTCGGGCATGGATGTGTGTGGTGTCCTTAGGTTAGTTAGGTTTAAGTAGTTCTAAGTTCTAGGGGACTGATGACCTCAGATGTTAAGTCCCATAGTGCTCAGAGCCATTTGAACCATTTTCTTACGTTGATGCCAGATTACTCTTGGGGCCTGAAAATGCTTTCTGGCAACGAAACTGGACGCATGATTTGAATAAAGGTCGTTGGAAATTGGAAATTTGTGGTAAGTTCATATGGGACTAAACTGCTGAGGTCATCGGTCCCTAGGCTAACCCACTACTTAACCTAACATAAACTTACGTTAAGGACAACACACACACCCATGTCCGAGGGAGGACTCTAACCTCCGTGTGTTCACGAAACGAAAAAGTGAGGTTGAAATAAGCGTATGGCATTTGTGGCCGGGATTTTCTTTCTGGGGAATTCTGAGTGAATGACGATAACGTGATGAGAATAATGCACATACCCAGTCCCGAGTGGAGAAAATTCCCGAAGAGGCCTGGAATCGAACCCGGGGCATGGTGGCCGAGAGGAAGCAACGCTGATCACAAGAAGGTCATGTGATAGGCTGACTACATCATTTGTCCTTTGCCGACTATCACTGGCTGACAGAAGCAAATCGAGCAGCCGCAACTGTATATTGATTTCAGACGCTAGGAAGCTAACGTGTCGTATTTGGTGGATGTAGTATTTATGCTTGCGAATTACAAAAATACACTCCTGGAAACTGAAATAAGAACACCGTGAATTCATTGTCCCAGGAAGGGGAAACTTTATTGACACATTCCTGGGGTCAGATACATCACATGATCACACTGACAGAACCACAGGCACATAGACACAGGCAACAGAGCATGCACAATGTCGGCACTAGTACAGTGTATATCCACCTTTCGCAGCAATGCAGGCTGCTATTCTCCCATGGAGACGATCGTAGAGATGCTGGATGTAGTCCTGTGGAACGGCTTGCCATGCCATTTCCACCTGGCGCCTCAGTTGGACCAGAGTTCGTGCTGGACGTGCAGACCGCGTGAGACGACGCTTCATCCAGTCCCAAACATGCTCAATGGGGGACAGATCCGGAGATCTTGCTGGCCAGGGTAGTTGACTTACACCTTCTAGAGCACGTTGGGTGGCACGGGATACATGCGGACGTGCATTGTCCTGTTGGAACAGCAAGTTCCCTTGCCGGTCTAGGAATGGTAGAACGATGGGGTCGATGACGGTTTGGATGTACCGTGCACTATTCAGTGTCCCCTCGACGATCACCAGTGGTGTACGGCCAGTGTAGGAGATCGCTCCCCACACCATGATGCCGGGTGTTGGCCCTGTGTGCCTCGGTCGTATGCAGTCCTGATTGTGGCGCTCACCTGCACGGCGCCAAACACGCATACGACCATCATTGGCACCAAGGCAGAAGCGACTCTCATCGCTGAAGACGACACGTCTCCATTCGTCCCTCCATTCACGCCTGTCGCGACACCACTGGAGGCGGGCTGCACGATGTTGGGGCGTGAGCGGAAGACGGCCTAACGGTGTGCGGGACCGTAGCCCAGCTTCATGGAGACGGTTGCGAATGGTCCTCGCCGATACCCCAGGAGCAACAGTGTCCCTAATTTGCTGGGAAGTGGCGGTGCGGTCCCCTACGGCACTGCGTAGGATCCTACGGTCTTGGCGTGCATCCGTGCGTCGCTGCGGTCCGGTCCCAGGTCGACGGGCACGTGCACCTTTCGCCGACCACTGGCGACAACATCGATGTACTGTGGAGACCTCACGCCCCACGTGTTGAGCAATTCGGCGGTACGTCCACCCGGCCTCCCGCATGCCCACTATACGCCCTCGCTCAAAGTCCGTCAACTGCACATACGGTTCACGTCCACGCTGTCGCGGCATGCTACCAGTGTTAAAGACTGCGATGGAGCTCCGTATGCCACGGCAAACTGGCTGACACTGACGGCGGCGGTGCACAAATGCTGCGCAGCTAGAGCTATTCGACGGCCAACATCGCGGTTCCTGGTGTGTCCGCTGTGCCGTGCGTGTGATCATTGCTTGTACAGCCCTCTCGCAGTGTCCGGAGAAAGTATGGTGGGTCTGACACACCGGTGTCAATGTGTTCTTTTTTCCATTTCCAGGAGTGTATATAGTTCCAGTGTACACCACATTAAAAATCCCTCATAAACGCTTTTCTTTTGGTATGTTATGGGGGGCTGAAGTGGCAGGAAGCATGATACCGGTTTATAAATACCTTACTCGAACAGGTACTGTTGTTGTGAAGTATAATCATTTCTACTACACTGAAACATCAGTTCCAAAATAACAGTCTTAAAAATGGAAATAACAGTCATTTTAATAAATGTATGTTTTCTAATAATGAGAGTTCTAAAGATTATTACTTCTCCTGATACCTTAGAGGCATGAAGTAAACTCATTTTTATAAATTGTGACACTCGTTGTTGTACCTTATGGAACGTATTCAAGTCTAGGACTTATGGACAAGACTGGTCAGTGCTGTAGGATTCAGATGACGATGCGTGATACGTAAATACTACCTTAGTATGTTTCTAGTGATACCTACATTATTTGTGTACTGGCCAAATTTTGTCTAATAAATTACTATTAATGAGGTAAAAGTAAAATTATCCTTTATTATCTTCGCTTTGAGGACACATGTCGAGGGTATGTTGTGGGAACTGGAACATTACCTATTTTGTATATGAAATGTATACGCAGTTGCGAATATGGACAACCAGCAGCTGTATAATGGAATGACGACATGAAAATTTGTGCCGGTTCGGGCCTTTTTTTTCCTGTTCGTTGCATTTGGTCGTGGCGGACGCCACATGACACCTGTTCAAGTTCATTGTTGTGCCTTCACTTAGTTTTTTTATTGCTGAGAGCAGCTAGCCCTCTGACCGAATACGCTGAGCTACCGTACCGATGTGACTCGGGAACTCCGATTTCCCGCTTATCGGAGTGGTCGTCTTACTATCTGGCTATCCGAGCACGACTCACGGCGTGACCTAAATTTCTATATATCATCAGCCGTATGTCAACAAACCCTACTCGTACATCCATAATGTATATTCCCGCATAGGGGAGCTATTTTACTCTATACACTTGCCCGCTTTCTGCAGATAAATAAGATACTGCAATCCCTGTTTTAACTATTTCGGTTCTGTAAGTGTGAAGTAATATCAAGGCTGTACACTACACTGTTTAAATAGTTAATAAATTAAACAAACTATTTCATCAAATCAGTCAGAAGGAACTAACACCCATACCCACGGCCTCAGTGTTTACAAGGGTATGTTTCATAAACTGATAATTACAGAATGACATTTAATTATTTCCAAAGTTTATACTGTATTAGAATAGGGAGGAAACTGAGGCAGGGGGAGGTGAGGATAGTTACAACTGGATATTCGTAAATTTTGGCACACTAGCCACCCTTATCCCTCGGCACTGTCGACGCATGAATTATTAGGAACCAAACTAATATCAATGAATCTGACCTTTCATGACAAATAAAGATAACATATGTCCGCTGCATCTCCGCACTAACCGACTAAGCCGGCCGAAGTGGCCGTGCGATTAAAGGCGCTGCAGTCTGGAACCGCAAGACCGCTACGGTCGCAGGTTCGAATCCTGCCTCGGGCATGGATGTTGGTGATGTCCTTAGGTTAGTTAGGTTTAACTAGTTCTAAGTTCTAGGGGACTAATGACCTCAGCAGTTGAGTCCCATAGTGCTCAGAGCCATTTGAACCATTTTTTTTTAACCGACTAAAGATGCATTTCCATTACTGCAAATCCGTCTCACAGTATGTTTCGCGTTATGTGCCGGCTTATGTGTCTGAAATTTTCTGAAATAGAAGAGCCGGGAACAAAAATTTCTCAAGCAACTGCAGCACACAAAATGTACCTCAACTTGTGACACGAGCAATGGAAACAGAGCTCAACACGTATCCGGACTTGCGCATGCGCAGTACAGTCTCTAATGACTAATCGCAATCCAGAGTCTGCGAGTATAACCTCACACGTGCTCTCTTGCTTGTGATTGTATTATTTCTGTTTTGTGCTGGTGATAGTGTTTGTTTTCTCATGGAGTGGTCTAAGCGTGAAGTGGCAAACTATATGAACAGGAGACAGTAATGTGGAACGTAATAAATTCAAGCCATAAGAATTCCAACAGCAGAAACTACGCTCTGCAACGTATTTCTGATGTTATAGAATGCGCTATTGAGGAAGCTGAGCAGAAACTTCTCTCACTGACATCTCAATGGTTGAGAGAACAAGTCAAGCAGTGCTGGTGCTAACGATGTTTACACGAATAAATGGCAATATTCTGTATAATTGAGTCTTCTGTCAGCGACCACTGAACGAGTTGCAAATAAGCTCGCTAAATTTCGCGAATAAATAACAATTTTGGAATGTTTCTCAAGATTTTCTTTACGTACGTAATTAGCGTTTGTAGACATAGAGAAAGCTTTTGACAATGTTGACTGGCATACGCTCTTTCAAACTCTGAATTTTTTTGTGGTTTTAGGGCGCACAACTTCAATGGTCATTAGCGCCCAGACTACGTTAGGAGTGCACCGCGAGGCACAAGTTTAAAACAGCAACTAAAAGCGAAAACACGATAAAAGACAGACTGACAGGCATAGGATTAAAAAAAAAAAAAAACAGCATAATCAAATGTCCTTAGAGAGGTTTGTCAAGTTGATAAAACGACGAACGCGAGCAGCTGCTCGTGGGTCATCCGCTAAAATGGCATCGAGAGTACATGGCAGGCCAAGATCAAGACGCAGTGTAGTAAAATCCGGACAGGACGTTAAAATGTGGCGTACCGTCAGCAATTGCCCACATGGGCAGAACGGCGCCGGCGCAGCCGTCAGCAGATGGCGACGGCTGAACCGGCAGTGTCCAATTCGTAACCGGGCCAAAACGACCTCCTCCCGTCGAGAAGGGCGGGAGGAGGTCGTCCAAGCCGCGGGAAGAGGTTTCAAAGCCCGAAGCTTGTTGTCCGTAAGTGCAGCCCAATCGGCATGCCACAGCGATAAAATGCGCCGACAAATGACCCTGTTACAATCTGACGAAGGGACACAACAAGAAGCTGTCCGAGGCTGGCGGACCGCAGCCTTGGCCGCGACATCTGCAGCTTCGTTCCCAGGGATACCGACATGGCCAGGAACCCACATAAAGCTAACCGGAGAACCGACGTCCACCAGCTGCTGAAGAGAGCGTTGGATCCGGTGCACGAAAGGGTGAACCGGATACGGATCACTGAGGCTCTGGATGGCGCTCAGGGAATTGGAGCAGATGACATAAGCAGAATGTCGGTGGCGGCGGATGTAAAGAACAGCCTAGTAGAGGGCAAAGAGCTCAGCTGTGAAGACCGAACAATGGCCATGGAGCCGGTATTTGAAACTTTGTGCCCCGACAATAAAAGAACACCTGACCCCTTCATTGGTCTTAGAGCCATCTGTATAAATGAAGGTCATATTAATGAACTTCGAACGAAGTTCGACAAAACGGGAGTGGTAGACCGAACCGGGGGTAACCTCCTTCGGGAGCGAGCTGAGGTCAAGGTGAACGCGAACCTGAGCCTGGAGCCAAGGTGGCGTGTGGCTCTCGCCCACTCGAAAGGTTGCAGGGAGTGAAAAATTAAGGTGTTGGAGGCGACGAAAGCGAACTCCAGGGGGTAACAGGGCAGAGACATACAACCCGTATTGACGGTCGAGAGAGTCGTCAAAAAAGGAACGATAGGACGGGTGGTCGGGCATTGACAGTAGCCGACAGGCATACCGACAAAGCAGTATATCGCGCCGGTAGGTGAGTGGCAATTCACCAGCGTCAGCATGAAGACTCTCGACGGGACTAGTATAAAACGCTCCGATCGCAAGTCGTAAACCCCGATGTTGTACGGAGTTGAGGCGGCGTAAGATGGATGGCCGTGCATAGGAGTATACGAAGCTCCCATAATCCAGCTTGGAGCGGACGATCGACCGATATAGACGAAGTAGGACGGTTCGATCCGCTCCCCACGACATACCACTGAGAACACGGAGGACATTTAGAGAACGGGTACAACGGGCAGCCAAATATGACACATGTGGAGACCAGCTAAGTTTCCTGTCAAATGTAAGGCCTAAAAATTTTGTTGTCTCCACGAATGGGAGAGCAACGGGACCGAGTCGTAAGGACGGTGGGAGAAACTCGTTGTAGCGCCAGAAGTTAATACAGACCGTCTTCTCGGCAGAAAAACGGAAGCCATTGGCGACACTCCAGGAGTAAAGACGGTCAAGAGAACGCTGAAGACAGCGCTCCAGGAAACATGTACGCTGCGCGCTGCAATAGATGGTAAAATCGTCCACGAAAAGGGAGCCTGATACATCCGCTGGGAGGCAATCCATTATTGGATTGATCGCTATGGCGAAGAGAGCGACGCTCAAAGCTGAGCCCTGTGGCACCCCATTCTCCTGGCGAAAGGTGTCGGACAGGACAGAACCCACACGTACCCTGAACTGTCGATCCATTAAAAAGGAACGAATAAAAAGAGGGAGGCCACCGCGAAGGCCCCATGTATGCATGGTGAGGAGTATGCCCACCCTCCAACAGGTGTCGTAAGCCTTCTCCAAATCAAAGAACACAGCCGCGGTCGGGCGCTTCCGCAAGAAGTTATTCATAATGAAGGTCGACAAGGTAACCAGATGGTCAACAGCAGAGCGGCGCCTACGAAATCCACATTGTACATTGGTAAGTAGGCGTCGAGACTCGAGCAGCCAAACCAAACGAGAGTTAACCATTCGCTCCATCACTTTACAGACACAGCTGGTAAGCGAGATGGGTCGATAATTGGAAGGAAGGTGCTTGTCCTTCCCCGGCTTAGGAATCGGGACAACAATAGACTCGCGCCAGCATGCGGGAACATGTCCCTCAATCCAGATGCGATTGTAAGTACGAAGAAGAAAACCTTTACCCGCAGGAGAAAGGTTCTTCAGCATCTGAATATGAATAGAATCAGGCCCTGGAGCGGAGGACCGTGACCGGGCAAGTGCGTTTTCGAGTTCCCGCATGGTGAATGGGGCATTATAACTTTCACGATTCGAGGAGCGGCAGTTAGGTGGCCTAGCCTCCTCTGCCTGTTTGCGGCGGAGGAAGGCAGGGTGGTAATGAGCGGAGCTCGAAACCTCCGCGAAAAAGCGGCCGAGGTCATTGGAGACATCCTCAGGGGCCACAAGGACGTCATTCGCGACCGTCAAGCCAGAAATTGGTGAGTGGACCTTAGTGCCAGATAGCCGGCGCAGGCTACCCCAGACAATACAAGAAGGAGTAAAACTGTTGAAGGTGCTTGTGAAAGCAGCCCAGCTGGCTTTCTTGCTTTCTTTAATAATACGACGACACTGTGCACGTAATCGTTTACAATTGATACAATTCGCCACTGTAGGGTGGCGTTTAAAGGTGCGTAAAGCACGTCGACGAGCACGTAAAGCGTCTCTACATGCTGCGGTCCACCAGGGGACCGGTACGCGACGTGGAGAAGAAGTAGGGTGAGGGATGGAATTTTCAGCAGCAGTGAGAATGACTTCCGTGAGGTGTGCGACCTGACGATCGCAGCTTGTGAAGGTTTGATCCTGAAAGGTCGCCCTGGAAGAGAAGAGCCCCCAGTCTGCTTTGGAGATGGTCCAACTACATGAGCACGGAGAGGGGGTATGCTGCAGGAGATGGATAACACACGGGAAGTGGTCGCTCGAATATGTATCAGAAAGTGCATACCACTCAAACCGGCGTACAAGTTGGGTAGTACATATGGAGAGGTCTAAATGGGAATAGGTGTGAGATGTGTCCGAAAGAAAAGTAGGGGCGCCAGTATTGAGGCAGACAAGATTGAGCTGGTTGAAAAGGTCTGCTAACAGGGAGCCCCTTGGGCAGGATGCTGGAGAGCCCCAAAGGGGATGGTGGGCATTGAAGTCTCCAGTTAACAAAAATGGTGCAGGCAGCTGAGCAATAATTTGCATCATGTCTGCCCTGGTAACGGCAGACGACGATGGAGTGTAAACGGTACAAATGGAAAATGTAAAGGTGTGGAGAGTAATTCGGATGGCAACTGCCTGCAGGCCGGTGTGCAACGTGATGAGATCGTAGTAAATATCTTCCCGGACCAGAAACATAACCCCTCCATGAGCCGGAATACCACCACAGGGGGTAGGTCAAAACGCACAGAGGTGTAGTGTGCCAAGGCAATTTGATCGCATGGGCGTAGCTTCGTTTCCTGGAGGGCTACGACGAGCGGACGGTGCAAGCGGAGCAGCAACTTCAAGTCCTCTCGGTTGGAGCGAATGCTGCGAATATTCCACTGAATAAGTGCCATCGTAAGAAGAAAAGGAACATGAAAGAAGGGGTCACCTCGAAGGCCGCTGAGGGCCTGGCTTCGAGCGAGCACTGCCGCCGCTATCAGTAGGCGGACAGTTATCGTCCATTGGTTCTATAGGTTCATCGGCCATCTTGGTAAGACGGCCGGGAGGGGGAGCTTCCTCCGCCGGTGAACAGCCAGATGTTCGGCTACCAGCGGTGCGGCCAGGCGAAACGGATGACGGCCTGGGGCGGCAACCGCTGGGTGGCGCAGGAGAAGAAATGCGCCGTGGCGGAGAAGGAGAACTGTGTTTCCTATGAGCCTTCTTGGATGGTCGTTTGATGGAAGTACTGGTCGATGGCTGGGAGGTCGAGGTACGTAGTAAGTCTGCACGGGACGGTTCCTTCTTGAAGGCCCGTGCATCTGACTTCTGGGTCTTCGTCTTAGCAGAAGCTGATGAAGGGGCTTGTTTCTGTGGGGTGATGGGAGGAAGAGGAGACGTCGACCGCGCGATCTTAGCACTGGCCGAACGGACGACCGTGGTGCTGAAGGTCAGATCGCATGTCTGGGTTGCCACCTCCCTGGTAGTCCGAGGAGAGGCGAGGACAGTACTGTATTTCCCCGCTGGGAGCAGCGTGGGCTTTCTACTAGCTAAAAGCTTGCGAGCAGCCGAGGTGGACACTTTCTCTTTGACCCGAATTTCTTGGATACAGCGTTCTTCCTTATAGATGGGACAGTCGCGGGAGGACGCTGCATGGTCACCCTGACAGTTCACACAACGAGGAGACGGAGGTGGACAGTCACCCTCATGGGCATCCCTGCCACAAGTGACACATTTAGCGGCATTGGAACAAGACTGTCGAGTGTGATTAAAACGCTGACACTGGTAGCAGCGCGTAGGTGTCGGGACATAGGGGCGAACAGAAATAACCTCGTAGCCCGCTTTGATATGCGACGGCAGCTGAACACTATCAAAGGTCAAGAAAAGTGTCCGGGTCGGTACAAGGTCATTGTTGACCTTTTTCATGACCCTATGGACAGCTGTCACGCCCTGCTCAGCGAGGAAAGACTGAATCTCCTCGTCAGTCAATCCGTCGAGGGATCTAGTATAGACCACACCACGAGACGAATTCAAAGTAGGTGAGCCTCCACCCGGACAGGGAACGTGTACAGGAGTGTGGCTCAAAGCAGTTTCTGTGCCTGAAAGGCGCTCTCAGTTTCTAGTAACAAGGTACCATTACGCAACCTTGTACAAGACTTAACAGTACCAGCTATGGCATCTACGCCCTTCTGGATAACGAAAGGGTTGACAGAGGAAAAATCCTAGCCGTCCTCAGATCGAGAAACGACGCGGAACTGTGGGGCAGGCGGTAGTACTTTTGTCACTGGTGGCTGGTCATGTTTCCGTTTGTGGGCAGAAGTCGAGAGAGAAGAAGAGAAATCCATTGCGGAAGAATCCCCCATGATTGCCAGCGTCTCCGATGGCGCGCTCCTTCCTTATGGGGACCCTCTCAGAGGGCACTCCCGCCTTAGGTGAATGTTTACACCTCAGGTCACACCTCCCGAGAAACAGATGGAGGGACCAATCGGCATGGTCAGAAGGTATCAGCTCAGGCAATCACCCCTCCCTGGGCCTGGCCTTTACCAGGGGGTACGTGCGTGCCTTACTTGTCTACCCAGGGCGGGGAATTACACGTTACCCCGTCACCGGCTACGCGTGCGAACGCGTGGGTCGGCCTTCAGGCGCGCACAGGGAGGAAGGAAGAAGAGGAAAAGGAAGAGAGAGAGGACAGACTGTCTCAAACGCCGAGGCGGAGACCAGAGAAGGCAAGGAGAAGAAGGCAAGGAGAAGAAGGCAAGGAGAAGAAGGCAAGGAGAAGAAGGCAAGGGAAAGTGTAAGGAAGATAGTGAGATGGAGAGGAACAAAGAAAGGAACCAACCAAAGGAAGGAAGAAACGAGAAGTGAAAAACCAAAAAGACCACAAATATAGGTCGTGTACCGTCCGTCTCCGGACGCAGGCGCTAACTACCCCCTTGAGGGGGATGGACTCCTTTTAGTCGCCTCTTACGACAGGCAGGAATACCTCGGGCCTATTCTAGCCCCCGGACCCGCAGGGGGGTTCAAATTCTGAAGGTGGCAGGGGTAAAATACAGGGAGCGGAAGGCTATTTACAATTTGTACAGAAACCAGATGGCAGTTATAAGAGTCGAGGGGCATGAAAGGGAAGCAGTGGTTGGGAAAGGAGTGAGACAGGGTTGTAGCCTCTCCCCGATGTTATTCAATGTGTATATTGAGCAAGCAGTAAAGGAAACAAAAGAAAAAATCGGAGTAGGTATTAAAATCCATGGAGAAGAAATAAAAACTTTGAGGTTCGCCAATGACATTGTAATTCTGTCAGAGACAGCAAAGGACTTGGAAGAGCAGTTGAATGGAATGGATAGTGTCTTGAAAGGAGGGTATAAGATGAACATCAACAAAAGCAGAACGAGGATAATGGAATGTAGTCAAATTAAATAGGGTGATGCTGAGGGAATTAGATTAGGAAATGAGACACTGAAAGTAGTAAAGGAGTTTTGCTATTTGGGGAGCAAAATAACTGATGATGGTCGGAGTAGAGAGGATATAAAATGTAGACTGGCAATGGCAGGGAAAGCGTTTCTGAGGAAGAGAAATTTGTTAACATCGAGTATAGATTTAAGTGTCAGGAAGTCATTTCTGAAAGTATTTGTATGGAGTGTAGACATGTATGGAAGTGAAACATGGACGATAAATAGTTTGGACAAGAAGAGAATAAAAGCTTTTGAAATGTGGTGCTACAGAAGAATGCTGAAGATAAGATGAGTAGATCACATAACTAATGAGGAAGTATTGAATAGGATTCGGGAGAAGAGAAGTTTGTGGCACAACTTGACTAGAAGAAGGGATCGGTTGGTAGGACATGTGTTGAGGCATCATGGGATCACATATTTATCATTGGAGGGCAGCGTGGAGGGTAAACATCGTAGAGGGAGACCAAGAGATGAATACACTAAGCAGATTCAGAAGGATGTAGGTTTCAGTAGGTACTGGGAGATGAAGCTTGCACAGGATAGAGTAGCATGGAGAGCTGCATCAAACCAGTCTCAGGACTGAAGACAACGACGACGACAACAACAACAACAACAACAACAACAACAACTAGATACAAACGAAAATGCTATTAATTATTTAGGGAGGGCATTTTGAACCCTTAAATATCGTACAAATTGTTTTATGGCACTAACGTGTAATTGTAATAACAAAGCATATTGATATTGTCACGCCAGTTTCTGACTGTGAAAAAAAAGTGAGCAAGTTTTTGACGGACAAATGCGCCAGAATCTTTTTTTCTCCTCTTTGCTTACAACGCTGAAGCGCAGAAAGCTCAAATCCATTTCTCCAAGTTCGTTGATAAAAATGGTTCAAATGGCTCTGAGCACTATGGGACTCAACATCTTAGGTCATAAGTCCCCTAGAACTTAGAACTACTTAAACCTAACTAACCTAAGGACATCACACACACCCATGCCCGAGGCAGGATTCGAACCTGCGACCGTAGCAGTCCCGCGGTTCCGGACTGCAGCGCCAGAACCGCTAGACCACCGCGGCCGGCAAGTTCGTTGATAACTTTTCAGTATCCATCCTCTGAATCGAACACATCAACAGAAAAGCAAGCCTCCGCAGGAGAATTCTTTCTTAAAAAGTTATGCAGATAAGTACAGCGTAACGTAAGTCATCTTGCTGTTCCGCGCTAAAGTAACACTGGTTTTCGGAGGACTCTAAATACACTGCTCATTATTCCGAAAACATTTTTAGTTGTCCTCCTGGCTCTTGAATGTCTGTAATGGAAAGCTCTTTCAATTGAACTTTTACTATGTCTTCCCACAAATCCACAGAGTTCGTATCCTCCTCCCCAAACAAATAGCGAGCCTCAACATTCCTCCACACAATTGAAAATAAATAAAGAATATGTTTATAAACTGATAAATGTATGTCCTCAATATGAGCGTTAACGTTTATCTAATTTTCGGTACTGTATGAAACCTCGTGTATTAAAGACAGCTTACCACTTAATAAAATGTAAACAATTCAGAAGAAATCTTTTTATAAACGAAGTTTCTTTTTAACAATTCTTATTTTAATGCAATCCCTGAAAGCTGCAACAATGGTCTTGTACACATCCGATATGAACTTTGAAATGGCAGATCTGGATATTCACTTAGGTACATTAACGAACTGTAGCTATCACTTGCGGCTAAGAAACGAAGAGTATTCGTTAACACTTCACCAGTGATATTGCTTCCCGACGTTTCCTGCACCTGCATTACCACAAAAGCTACAGTAGCTGAGCTGTTCATATTCGATCATAATAGACGAAGCACTGGAAAACACTGTATTGATTCACTGTGCAAACAGGCTTGCACTCCAGATTTCTATAAAATATTGCAAATGTCGTAGGTAATTGGAATCAGTAGACAAAATGACAATTTGTACCTGGAACTTGTCAGAATGGAAATGTACCTTTGTCAAACTTACTACACGCTTGCATACATGCAGACATTCATAAGCGTAGAAATGGGTATCGAATGCAAGTGACATTGTCGGTCCAACGGCTTCCTGGAAACTGATCAGTGACACACAGAAAAGGAAAAACAAAGATCAATGAAGACATGCAAATTAAATTTTAAATATAAATCTACTACTGCAGAACACACGTCTCTCAGTCTCAGACATTTCTGTACCCACATTTTAGCAACGTCTACTTTTCAGTCCATTCTGTAATGTCAATTTTGTTATTCATAGTTTTTCCAATTTCTTTAGCTTATGTTGAGATCAGAGTCATTCACGTCATTCGCAAACAACTGACATCGCTACCATATTCTTTCAGCCATCAGCAGCAAACATCGTTTACTGTTAACTAGACCTGCGAACCAAGGTACACAAAATAAGGGGTAGGCGAATCCGGCCCCTGGCGAAGAAAAAATTCCCAGATGCCCTTGCATGCCTTCACTTGGCTTTGGATACTGTCATGCAGGGCACTCAGCAGAATACGGAATTCTTAGCGTGCATCTAAAGAAAATAATTCGTTTCGTGCCAATCATGAGTGAGGGTCATTGTAATATCCGCGTGGCACAATGCATTAACACTGATCGAATGACAACAAACGTTATTTATCATGGTTTCCCCGAAGATGAGCAACTACAACATGAATGAATAGTTCGGCGCAAACACGTGGACGTGAATGTGAAAACAGCACGTGTGTGTTCAGTTCATTTTGGCCTGAAGATTATGAGCGACATTAGAGAAACGAACTTCTGGAGTTACCCCCAGGAAAGAAGCTATAACGCGCAGCAATCCCTAGCGTAAACACTCCAAAGTGGCATGGGAAAGAAATTACAGAAATCAGGGATGCAAGCGAAAGGTAAGAAGCCAGTACACTGAAAATTATTGTAGCTCAAAAATTGCGTTAAAATAAACAATTCCACATAAATTTAATGCTGTTTTCACAGGGTTCTGGAGTACTTCACGACAATGATTGATTCGCTAAGTTCTGTAGAGATTAAATAAATTAAGTTGCTCAGGCTTATTACACTACTGGCCATTAAAATTGCTACACCACGAAGATGACGTGCTACAGACGAGAAATTTAACCGACAGGAAGAAGATGCTGTGTTATGCAAATGATTAGCTTTACAGAGCATTCACACAAGGCTGGCGCCGGTGGTGACACCTACAACGTGCTGACACGAGGAAAGTTTCCAACCGATTTCTCATACACAAACAGCAGTTGACCGGCGTTGCCTGGTGAAACGTTGTTGTGATACCTCGTGTAAGGAGGAGAAATGCGTACCATCACGTTTCCGACTTTGATAAAGCTCGGATTGTAGCCTATCGCGATTGCGGTTTATCGTATCGCGACATTGCTGCTCGCGTTGGTCGAGATCCAAGGACTGTTAGCAGAATATGGAATCGGTGGGTTCAGGAGGGTAATACGGAACGCCATGCTGGATCCTAACCGCCTCGTATCACTAGCAGTCGAGATGACAGGCATCCTATCCGCATGGCTATAACGGATCGTGCAGCCACATCTCAATCCCTGGGTCAACAGATGGGGAAATTTGCAAGACAACAACCATCTGCACGAACAGTTCGACGACGTTTGCAGCAGCATGGACTATCAGCTCGGAGACCATGGCTGCGGTCACCCTTGACGCTGCATCACAGACAGTAGCGCCTGCGATGGTATACTCAGCGAGGAACCTGGGTGCACGAATGGCAAACGTCATTTTTTTGGATGAATCCAGGTTTTGTTTACAACATCAGGATGGTCGCATCCGTGTTTGGCGACATCGCGGTGAACGCACGTTGGAAGCGTGTATTCGTCATCGCCATACTGGCGTATCACCCATCGTCATGGTATGGGGTGCCATTGGTTACACGTCTCGGTCACCTCTTGTTCGCAATGACGGCATTTTGAGCAGTGGACGTTACATTTCAAATGTGTTACCACCAGTGGCTCTACCCTTCATTCTATCCCTGCGGAACCCTACATTTCAGCAGGGTAATGCACGACCGCATGTTCCACGTCCTGTAGGGGCCTTTCTGGATACAGAAAATGTTCGTCTGCTGCCTTGGCCAGCACATTCTCCAGATCTGTCACCAATTGAAAACGTCTGGTCAATGGTGGCCGAGCAACTGGCTCGTCACAATACGACAGTCACTACTCCTGATCGTATCGTATCGTGTTGAAGCTGCATGGGCAGCTGTACCTGTACACGCCATCCAAGCTCTGTTTGACTCAATGCCCAGGCGTGTCAAGGCCGTTATTTCCGCCAGAGGTGGTTGTTCTGGGTACTGATTTCTCAGGGTCTATGCACCCAAATTGCGTGAAAATGTAATCACATGTCAGTTCTGGTATAATATATTTGTCCAATGAATACCTGTTTATTATCTGCATTTCTTCTTGGTGTAGCTATTTTAATGGACAGTAGTGTATATTTTGCTCCAGGATATTATAGTTTCATTTCTCGTGGAAACAGCCGTCATTTTTATTTGTATCCTTTAGATGTGTTAACTATTTCAATGTAAGACCGTACAACTTGCGGTTGAAGCGTTATACATACATATTTCGCCTGAAGCTTTGTAACCTTAACAATAAGAGCGTGACATTTATTTAATAATTAGAAGTTAATGTAGTTGTATAGTACCTAGCAAATAATTTCAGGAATAATAAAAGTAAATTCATTCCTCGGGGACCTCGAAGTTGTGCACAACGCTCCGAAGCGAGAAGCTTGCAAAAACGAGCTTTGACAACTTTAAAAACTGTCAACGGAAAAAACAAAAATGTCATTCAGACCACAGTTACAGATCCCGTGCATGAGTTCTTCAGTGAAGTAGTACATAAGGATTTAGAAATTAAGGAACTGAAGACTAAGAGTAAACTTTTTAAAAAAGTAATGCACAGAAATAAGCAGCAGTAAAAGTATGTGATGTAGCCTTACGAAGTAAAACAAATGCTCTTCGTAGTATTCTTTCGTTAAAGCGGCAGAAAGATCATCTGACATGAAAGAAAAAACTAAATTACACAGAAATGTAAGCACTTCGTTGCCAAAATCTTTTGCACCGGGGGAGATCACTGTCTGTTGAACAAACCAAACGAGTTAAATTGAATTCAGAGGACATTGTCCATGCATTGACTTCAAGAACTCTATCATCAAAAGCGAAAAATGTCTTCGCCGTCTGGTCGCGTATGTTACGATTAGTTGGAGGACATAGTAGTCGGTCCACATTAAAATGTTCAAGTTTGCATGATTCGTGGGTTGCGTAGGCGATTGTTTACAACACGTTAATTATTATTGACACCGTTACGACCAGTAGCTTCAGAGCACCATTAATATATGTTGTAGCTGTGGCATGGGCGGAAAAAATATAAAAGTTTGGAAAGAATTGCGTGTCGATGTAGATAAAACATATTTGGTAAGTCCAGCAGACTAAACCCGAAAGGTATGGGTTGTCTTCGATGTACTGTATCTGTTAAAGTTGTTGAGGAATCATTTCACTGATGAATTATGCTACATAATGGGTTCAACATAACTAAGGCGGCTACACATGAACTGTATAAGCATCAAAAAGGTGACCTAACTTTAACACACCACGTTACTGAACCGCATTGAAATATAACTGGACGAGCAAGGCAACGTAAGGATGGCAGCACGCTTATTTTCGTAACGAACAGCGCTGCTTATCACCGGCCGGATGTTGCGCAACCCATTCACTGCAACGGAGTTTTTGCCCGACGCGGCCCTAGTAATACTAGGGGCCGCGTCTCGCCGCAGCCTCGCTCAGCGGCTAAGTCCCCTTCAAGGTCACCCGCCTATAAGGCGGCGCACACAGAGACATTGTAAATGATTTTATTGAACTCGCTAATGTCATGAACTCTAGAGATCCGAAAGATGAATGTTCACCTCTGCGATTGGATATGGAATGAATGTCACAATTCGAGACAATACTCTAAAGAGCTTCCAAGACATTTGATCAGGAATACGAACTGGTGGAAGAAAATATTCTTGCCTTTCCAAAAAGTGTCCATTTCTTCAATAAAATCTCTCCTTGATCTTTCCGAAAGCCAAAAAAGTATTAAAGCTAGGTACCTATTAACTTCCGAATTGAATCAAGATTGCCTGGAAATAATTTTTCTAGTGTATGCGTATTATTAGATTTTATAATAACGGTACACCATTTGAAGTAAGGAACAGAGCACATCTTTTTATATTGACGGGTAATGCAAGTGACCTTTCTTTCTTAAACGCAGAGTCTTCTAAGTGTGGCTTTGACTCAGATTCTGCGTCCGTAAGTTTCATTACCAGTAATCTATGCATAAATTTTGTCAATGGCTCGCCAGTACTAGAAACCCCAGAAGCTGTGAATCTCGAAGAAAATTTATTAGCAGGTGTGGTATCAATGTGCGGTCACTCTATAGTCTCAGACGATCTTCCAAATGTGGTGAAATACACTCCTGGAAATGGAAAAAAGAACACATTGACACCGGTGTGTCAGACCCACCATACTTGCTCCGGACACTGCGAGAGGGCTGTACAAGCAATGATCACACGCACGGCACAGCGGACACACCAGGAACCGCGGTGTTGGCCGTCGAATGGCGCTAGCTGCGCAGCATTTGTGCACCGCCGCCGTCAGTGTCAGCCAGTTTGCCGTGGCATACGGAGCTCCATCGCAGTCTTTAACACTGGTAGCATGCCGCGACAGCGTGGACGTGAACCGTATGTGCAGTTGACGGACTTTGAGCGAGGGCGTATAGTGGGCATGCGGGAGGCCGGGTGGACGTACCGCCGAATTGCTCAACACGTGGGGCGTGAGGTATCCACAGTACATCGATGTTGTCGCCAGTGGTCGGCGGAAGGTGCACGTGCCCGTCGACCTGGGACCGGACCGCAGCGACGCACGGATGCACGCCAAGACCGTAGGATCCTACGCAGTGCCGTAGGGGACCGCACCGCCACTTCCCAGCAAATTAGGGACACTGTTGCTCCTGGGGTATCGGCGAGGACCATTCGCAACCGTCTCCATGAAGCTGGGCTACGGTCCCGCACACCGTTAGGCCGTCTTCCGCTCACGCCCCAACATCGTGCAGCCCGCCTCCAGTGGTGTCGCGACAGGCATGAATGGAGGGACGAATGGAGACGTGTCGTCTTCAGCGATGAGAGTCGCTTCTGCCTTGGTGCCAATGATGGTCGTATGCGTGTTTGGCGCCGTGCAGGTGAGCGCCACAATCAGGACTGCATACGACCAAGGCACACAGGGCCAACACCCGGCATCATGGTGTGGGGAGCGATCTCCTACACTGGCCGTACACCACTGGTGATCGTCGAGGGGACACTGAATAGTGCACGGTACATCCAAACCGTCATCGAACCCATCGTTCTACCATTCCTAGACCGGCAAGGGAACTTGCTGTTCCAACAGGACAATGCACGTCCGCATGTATCCCGTGCCACCCAACGTGCTCTAGAAGGTGTAAGTCAACTACCCTGGCCAGCAAGATCTCCGGATCTGTTCCCCATTGAGCATGTTTGGTACTGGATGAAGCGTCGTCTCACGCGGTCTGCACGTCCAGCACGAACGCTGGTCCAACTGAGGCGCCAGGTGGAAATGGCATGGCAAGCCGTTCCACAGGACTACATCCAGCATCTCTACGATCGTCTCCATGGGAGAATAGCAGCCTGCATTGCTGCGTAAGGTGGATATACACTGTACTAGTGCCGACATTGTGCATGCTCTGTTGCCTGTGTCTATGTGCCTGTGGTTCTGTCAGTGTGATCATGTGATGTATCTGACCCCAGGAATGTGTCAATAAAGTTTCCCCTTCCTGGGACAATGAATTCACGGTGTTCTTATTTCAATTTCCAGGAGTGTATATTGCAGGCTATGTTGCATTTAAGAGCCAAAACATTGACAAATTGTCAGGTTTTAGAGAAGGAGAAAGTGAAGTCTGAGAGCCTAACGCAGACTGGATATCAGTTATATCTCGTGGTGGTCTCTACTCTCCAAAGCCAGCATTGACAAACAAAGTTAAGCTTGAAGAAGAAATTTCCGCTTTTCGTGGAAATAGAGTGTACAAAGAATAACATATCGTTAAGTCTCTATGGTGAGTGCATCTCTCATCTGGTGAACGGCAGTAAAAGCGGCAACAGAAATTTTGAACACGCTTCAGCATTACATGCATCTTCATCAGGAGAGTAAGGTATTTTTCACCTTATTTATTTATTCCTAAAGTGCATTCATGTGTTGTGCCAACTGATTCAATTTGTCTAACTGCGTTTCGAGCCAGGCCGTCAGTGGGGTTGCGGAGTAATGCGCCACAGCGTCCATGTTGCATTGTGTTTGCTGTATAATCGCACTACAACGGCGTCTGTGGTTCAGGCTCGTGTGTGCTGTCTGGTTGCAACATGCTTCCATGCACGCTACTTGTTGTTTGTAGGCCAAATCGTAAACTTACTGTGGACACATCTGATGGTGCATGACATGTCGGAATCATGATGACTGCCTTTTTATTCTTTCATCTACAGTAAGAACTATCATTACCAATTCTGTATATGATTATTTCTATCAAGATCGCTTGTTCAATTTAGAACCACTTTCGATCCCAACCCTGCTACTGGAGACAGTGAAATATTTGGCGTATAAATTTTAAGTTCCATAACGATTAATTACGTACCATACCCATTTTGTACCCTCTCTTTATGGTTTTTTTCTCGTGTACTGTCTGACACACGATCTGCTTTTGATTTTAAACATTGTATCATCAATAGGGAGATTCTGAGGCGTTGTATAGCAATTTTGGAATTTCCGTTCAAATGACTTAGCAAAGAACTAGTTTGTCATAATTCTGATTGTTTCTGTCAGGAGCCACAGAATTGTCACTGAGGTGTAAATTGCTCAGCAACGAACTAAATCTCTCTACTGGCATTACCTTCAATACAAAACTTTCACAAGACTATGTTGCAGTAATCCCTGTAACTAGATTTTTTAGTGATTCCCATGTAAAGATTTATTCCGATAAAAGTTTCCATTTCCTGTTCGTTGATGAGGACAAAAGATTTGCCTGTCTGTGTTGCACACAAATCAGTTTGAAATACTATGTAGTTTAGACGAGTTTCATCAAAAACTCGCTAAATAAGTTAAGTGGGTTGAGGTTGAGTTTGTTCTTTGTTTCTGTATTTTCCAATAAATAATGGCACTTGGCCAACACGTGTTTCTTGGCCCCAGTTCACGTGATTGTTGATGGAACAGCTAGTAGCAGTGCACTGTTTTCACTTTATTCATCACATTCACTGTTATCCTCAGAATCGCTACTGCTCGACACACAACTCTAAACAAAACTAGAAATTGAACGATCTTTGGTGACTGTAGGGTCGTTGGCAGAACGCTCATCACTGTAAACACTGTTTTCAATAGAAGGAATTTCATCAAGTAACATTCGGTACATTGTTGTTGTTGTTGTTGTTGTTGTTGTTGTTGTTGTTGTGGTCTTCAGTCCAGAGACTGGTTTGATGCAGCTCTCCATGCTAATCTATCCTGTGCAAGCTTCATCATCTCCCAGTACCTACTGCAACCTACAGCCTTCTGAATCTGCTTAGTGTATTCATCTCTTGGTCTCCCTCGACGATTTTTACCCTCCACGCTGCCCTCCAATACTAAACTGCTGATCCCTTGATGCCTCAGAATATGCCCTTCCAACCGATCCCTTCTTCTAGACAAGTTGTGCCACAAATTTCTCTTCTCTCCAATTCTATTCAATACCTCCTCATTAGTTTTGTGATCTACCGATCTCATCTTCAGCGTTCTTCTGTAGCACCACATTTCCAAAGCTTCTATTTCCTTCTCGTCTAAAGTATTTATCGTCCATGTTTCACTTCCATACATGGCTTCACACCATACAAATACTTTCAGAAACGACTTTCTGACACTAAATCTATATTCGATGTTAAATTTCTCTTCTTCAGAAACGATTTCCTTGCCATTGCCAGTCTACATTTTATATCCTATCTACTTCGACCATCATCAGTTATTTTGCTTCCCAAATAGCAAAACTCATTTACTACTTTAAGTGTCTCATTTTCTATTCTAATTCCCGCAGCATCACCCAATTTAATTCGACTACATTCCATTATCCTCGTTTTGCTTTTGTTGCTGTTCATCTTATTTACTCCTTTCAAGACGCTGTCCATTCCGTTCAGCTGCTCTTCAAGGTCCTTTGCTGTCTCTGACAGAATCACAATGTCATCGGCGAACCTTAATTTTTTTATTACTTCTCCATGAAATTTAATTCCTACTTAGAATTTTTCTTTTGTTTCCTTTACTGTTTGCTCAATACACAGATTGAATAACGTCGGGGAGAGGCTACAACCCTGTCTCACTCCCTTCCCAACCACTGCTTCCTTTTGATGTCCCTCGACTCTTGTAACTGCCATCTGGTTTCTGTACAAATTGTAAATAGCTTTTCGCTCTCTGTATTTTATCCCTGCCACCTTCAGAATTTGAAAGTATTCCAGTCAACATGGTCAAAAGCTTTCTCTAAGTCTACAAATGCTAGAGACGTAGGTTTGCCTTTCCTTAATCTAGCTTCTAAGATAAGTCGCAGGGTCAGTATTGCCTTACGTGTTCCAAAATTTCTACGGAATCCAAACTGATCTTCCCCGAGGTCGGCTTCTGCCAGTTTTTCCATTCGTCTGTAAAGAATTCGTGTTAGTATTTTGCAGCCGTTGCTTATTAAACTGTTATTTCGGTAATTTTCACATCTGTCAACACCTGCTTTCTTTGGGATTGGAATTATTATATTCTTCTTGATGTCTGAGGGTATTTCGCCTGTCTCATACATTTTGCTCACCAGATGCTAGAGTTTCGTTAGGCCTGGCTCTCCCAAGGCTGTCAGTAGATCTAATGGAATGTTGTCTACTCCCGAGGCCTTGTTCGACTTAGGTCTTTCAGTGCTCTGTCAAACTCTTCACGCAGTATTGTATCTCCCATTTCATCTTCATCTACATTCTCTTCCTTCTCTGTAATATTGTCCTCAAAATCATCGCCCTTGTATAGACCCTCTATATACTCCTTCCACCTTTCTGTTTTCTCTTCTTTGCTTAGAACGGAGTTTCCATCTGAGCTCTTGATATTCATGCACGTGGTTCTCTTTTCTCCAAAGATCTCTTTAATTTTCCTGTAGGCAATATCTTACCCCTAGTGATATACGCCTCTACATCGTTACATTTGTCCTCTAGCCATCCCTGCTTAGCCATTTTGCGCTTCCTGTCGATCTCATTTTTGAGACGTTTGTATTCCTTTTTGCCTGCTTCATTTACAGAATTTTTATATTTTCTCCTTTCATCAGTTAAATTCAATATCTCTTCTGTTACCCAAAGATTTCTATTAGCCCTCGTCTTTTTACGTACTCGATCCTCCGCTACCTTCACTATTTCGTCTCTCAAAGCTACCCATTCTTCTCCTACTATATTTCTTTCCCCCATTCCTGTCAATTGTTCCCTTATGCTCTCCCTGAAACTCTGTACAACCTCTGGTTTAGTCAGATTATCCAGGTCCCATCTCTTTAAATTACCACCTTTTTGCATTTTCTTCAGTTTTAATCCACACTTCATAACCAGTAGATTGTGGTCAGAGCCCACATCTGCCCCTGGAAATGCCTTACAATTTGAAACCTGGTTCCTGAACCTCTGTCTTACCATTATATAATCTGATACCTTCTAGTATCTCCAGGCTTCTTCCATGTATAGAACCTTCTTCCATGATTCTGGAACCAAGTGTTAGCTATGATTAAGTTATGCTCTGTGCAAAATTCTATCAGGCGGCTTCCACTTTCATTCCTTACTCCCATTCCATATTCATCTACTACGTTTCCTTCTCTTCCTTTTCCTACTATCGAGTTCCAGTCACCCATGACTATTAAATTTTCGTCTCCCTTCAATATCCTTTCTTTTATCTCATCATACATTTCATCAGACTCTTCGTCATCTGCGGAGCTAGTTAGCATATAAACTTTTACTACTGTGGCAAGCGTGGGCTTCGTATCTATCTTGGCCACAATAATGCGTTCACTATGCTGTTTGTAGTAGCTTACCAGCATTCTTATTTCTCTATTCGTTATTAGACCTACTCCTGCATTACCCCTATTTGATTTTGTATTTTGGTCATCAGTCTACTGACTGGTTTGATGCGGCCCGCCACAAATTCCTTTCCTGTGCCAACCTCTTCATCTCAGAGTAGCACTTGCAACCTATGTCCTCAATTATTTGCTTAACGTATTCCAATCTCTGTCTTCCTCTACAGTTTTTGCCCTCTACAGCTCCCTCTAGTACCATGGAAGTCATTCCCTCATGTCTTAGCAGATGTCCTATCATCCTGTCACTTCTCCTTATCAGTGTTTTCCACATATTCCTTTCCTCTCCGATTCTGCATAGAACCTCCTCATTCCTTACCTTATCAGTCCACTTAATTTTCAATATTCGTCTATAGCACCACATCTCAAATGCTTCGATTCTCTTCTGTTCCGGTTTTCCCACAGTCCATGTTTCACTACCATACAATGCTGTACTCCAGACGTAAATCCTCAGAAATTTCTTCCTCAAATTAAGGCCGGTATTTGATATTAGTAGACTTCTCTTGGCCAGAAATGCCTTTTTTGCCATAGCGAGTCTGCTTTTGATGTCCTCCTTGCTCCGTCCGTCATTGGTTATTTTACTGCCTTGGCAGCAGAATTCCTTAACTTCATTGACTTCGTGACCATCAATCCTGATGTTAAGTTTCTCGCTGTTCTCATTTCTACTACTGCTCATTACCTTCGTCTTTCTCCGATTTACTCTCAAACCATTCTGTTCATTCCGTTCAGCAGATCATTTAAATCTTCTTCACTTTCACCCAGGATAGCAATGTCATCAGCGAATCGTATCATTGATATCCTTTCACATTGTATTTTAATCCCACTCCTGAACCTTTCTTTTATTTCCATCATTGCTTCCTCGAGTACAGATTGAAGAGTAGGGGCGAAAGGCTACAGCCTTGTCTTACACCCTTCTTAATACGAGCACTTCGTTCTTGATCGTCCACTCTTATTATTCCCTCTTGGTTGTTGTACATATTGTATATGACCCGTCTCTCCCTGTAGCTTACCCCCTACTTTTCAGAATCTCGAACAGCTTGCACCATTTTATATTGTCGAACGCTTTTTCCAGGTCGACAAATCCTATGAAAGTGTCTTGATTTTTCTTTAGCCTTGCTTCCATTATTAGCCGTAACGTCAGAATTGCCTCTCTCGTCCCTTTACTTTTTCTAAAGCCAAACTGATCGTAATCTAGCGCATTCTCAATTTTCTTTTCCCTTATTCTGTATATTATTCTTGTAACCAGCCGTGATGGATGAGCTTTTGTATTTATAACCCTGTATTCACCTGACCAGAAGCCTTGTTACTCCTGCCACCGAACTTCACTAATTCCCACTATATCTAACTATAACCTATCCATTTCCCTTCTTAAATTTTCTAACCTACGTGCCCGATTAAAGGAGGTGACATTCCACGCTCCGATCCGTAAAACGCCAGTTTTCTTTCTCCTGATAACGACGTCCTCCTGAGTAGACCCCGCCCGGAAATCCGAATGGGGGACTATTTTACCTCCGGAAAATTTTACCCAAGAGGACGCCATCATCATTTAATCATATAGTTATTCTGCATGTCCTCGGGATAAATTACGGCTGTAGTTTCCCCTTGCTTTCGGCCGTTCGCAGTACCAGCACAGCAAGGCCATTTTGGCTAGTGTTACAAGGCCATATCAGTCAATCATCCAGACTGTTGCCCCTGCAACTACTGAAAAGGCTGCTCCCCCTCTTCAGGAGTCACACGTTTGTCTGGCCTCTCATCATATACGCCTCCGTTGTGGTTGCACCTATGGTACGGCTATCTGTATCGCTGAGGCACACAAGCCTCCCCACCAACGGCAAGGTCCATGGTTCATGGGAGTAAGTCGGTAACATTATTGCTCTGTATTCTTTTTTAATGAGACAAACTGCATTGAGAACAACACATACGAGGTGGAGAAGGGCAAAAGTTAGCGCCACTAACGAGACAGAAATCCGTCTCCGAAGAATACAAAATTCTATTCGAATGAAAAATAACATTACTTGTAGATTTATCGATTGTCAACACACAAATATAAACAATTACTTAAAATATAGGAGTATGACGAAGAGCTACAGAGATAAATGAGCGACACTTCCACTAACAGAACCAACAGTGTATGAAGTATCAGATCGTGTTGTAAATACGCGGCAAAAATACTACTGTGATTGTCCTGCCATGTAGTGGAACTTTCATCAACAATTAGTTGGTTAATTGAGGGAACTACCGCGCCTATGAGGCAAACTGAGAAAAATTAGGTGTTTAGCGACAGTGATCACAGCCCTTTCAAAGCGGCTGCATATGTGGTAGGATATACGAGGTGTGGCTAGAAAAAAACCGGACTAGTACTGGTGAAACAATAAAACGAATGCAATAAGGCTGAAAGTCGCGTGGCCTGTCACGTGACCCTCGCTCCGCCTACTGCTCGAGTTTCATCTGCCTCCTGCACTCAGTCTGCCCGTGGCGTCTGTTTTAAGTAGTTGCCGTTTTGTCTGTGCGTCGGAAAATGTTGAGTGCACAGAAAGAACAGCGTGTTAACATCAAATTTTGTTTCAAACTAGGAAAATCTGCAAGTGAAACGTTTGTAGTGTTACAAGTGTACGGCGATGATTGTTTATCGCGAACACAAGTGTTTGAGTGGTTTAAACGATTTAAAGATGGCCGCGAAGTCACCAGTGATGACACTCGCACTGGCAGACCATTGTCAGCCAAAACTGATGCAAACATTGAAAAAATCTGTAAACTTGTTCGACAAGATCGCCGTTTAACAATCAGAGCAGTGTCTGAGTTAACAGGAGTTGACAAGGAAAGTGTTAGGCAGATTCTTCATGAAAGTTTCAACATGAACAAAGTGTGTTCAAAAATGGTTCCAAAGTGTCTCACAATTGAACAGAAGGAACGCCGAAGAATGATCCCACCTTCTTACAAAATGTTATTACTTGCGATGAATCGTGGTTTTTTACTTACGATCCCGAAACTAAACGCCAATCGATGCATTGGAAAACTCCTGGTTCTCCACGACAAAAAAAGCACGAATGTCAAAATCGAAATTCAAGGCAATGATGATTTTTTTTTGACATCAAAGGGATTGTGCACATTGATTGGGTACCAGAGGGACAAACAGTGAATCAGCATTACTACATTAGTGTCCTGGCTACCCTACGTGAGCGAGTACGGAGAAAACGGAATGATTTGTGGAGAAAAAAGTCATGGATCCTTCACCAAGACAATGCCCCAGCTCACAGTGCGTTGTCAGTGAACAAGTTTTTGGCAAAACACAACATTCCCATCTTAGATAATCCACCCTACTCACCTGATTTGGCCCCCCTGTGACTTTTTTCTTTTGCCTAAAGTCAAGTCAGCTTTGAAAGGAACTAGATTTGAGACTGTTGAAGCAGTAAAAGAAAAAGCGACGGAAGTAATGTATGGATTTACCGAAAACGATCTGCAGCATTGCTATGAACAGTGGAAAATTCGTATGGAGCGGTGTAGAGACCGAGGAGGAGAGTACATTGAAGGAGATAACATGAAATTGTAAATAATTGTAAATAAATGTTTTTTCCAGCATCAGTCCGGTTTTTTTCTAGCCGCACCTCGTAGTGATGTGTATCCTTCAAAGAGGTAATTTCCTAAACAGCAAGAGAGAATTATTCAGGTTCAGCAAGGCAGCACAAAGAATGTCTATTAAGCAAGGTTTCTAAAAGATGTATGGTTTCCAAAAGACATGATACCGTTTCTAAAGCCACCTGAATGGTGAAAGTCATATCGTTTGGTCAAGCTTCTGCTTTCCCATTTACGAAGTTTTGTTACCATCCTCCCAAAGTACACATCACTTGCGCTATACCTCTATCTTACCTTTGCAAGTGCTTGTTCTAAAAGGACATTCCATTGCTTTTCTGCTGTGTAATTTCGTCCCATAGCTAGAACTACGTCATTTGACGGGCAAGGTATATTTGGTGGAACGCGGAGAGAAGGAGTGGCAGGGGGGGGGGGAGGGGGGAGGGAGAGCGAGACAGTAACAATGACACCTTCACTCAGGACTGAACCCAGAACCCGCACCTGTTGCTTTATGAACCTGTGTCGCGATATGTAATGTCATCACTTCTGGAAGATCGACGCACTTGTTTCAACGTAACAGCGGCAAAAAACTTTCCAATCGCTCTATGAAAAACTTCAATTTTGCTCGCCAAAAGCGCGCCCATATTCGCTGTGCGGGTTTGACGCTGAATGAAACCAGCAAGAATGGTCGCTGTTCTGCGGGCCGTTTGTCACGTAGCGGCACCGGCCCTCCGTTTGCGGCGAGCCTTTTGTGGTGAGGTCTGGTGATTAAACGCGCCGCGCGCAGATTTACAAATAACGATCCAAAACTAAAAGTGAAACCGCAACCGCTTTATTGTTCCGCCAGGACCGAGCGCCAGTGACGCTGTTTATGGCCTGTGGAAGAGTCTTCAAAGCTTTTAGCTGCAACTCAAAACGAATGCGTTTTTAAAAGCTGATGGCAGATACCTAAAACGCCACCGAAAATATTATTTTACTTTGGTTCTTCGACTGACAAAGTTTTTAGTGGTAGTTCACAAACTTCTGAGAAGCAATCCAGCGACACATCTGCGTATACTGGGTGTTTATAATTAAAGTTCCAGTTTCAAAACCACTGCTCAGAATGACGCCAAATTCGAACAGCATATTATATTCAAGGTGGGAAACGTCATGGAATAAAAACAACTTAAAGAAAATTTGACCAACAGATGGCGCTGTGCCTGCCGATGTGGCCGAGCGGTTCTAGGCGCTTCAGTCTGGAACCTCGCGACCGCTACGGTCGCAGGTTCAAATCCTGCTTCGGGCATGGATGTGGTGTGTGTGTGTCCTTAGGTTAGTTAGGTTTAAGTAGTTCTAAGTTCTAGGGGACTGATGACCTTAGATGTTAAGTCCCACAGTGCTCAGAGCCATTTGAGCCATTTTGATAGCGCTGTAGGCGTCTGAATATACACACCAACACACGTACAGCACACGACTGCTCCTCAGTTTGCGTCAGAGACGCCAAATATGTCTCAATGAAGGATCTCACGCTGCCAGTATCCCTGTATAAGTTCTAAGCACTGACAATTCGCAATTTTTCACAAACACAACTTTTATTTATGTAGGTTTACAAGGTTGATGACTGAACAACAAACGAAAGTTAACAATAACGATGCCAGCAAAAGTTTCCTAATTGAGGAAAACTAAAGTTCACTTCTAATTTTCCACAAAGGTTCGTGGTGACACACACACACACACACACACACACACACACACACACACACACACACACTAGTTAGTCCAATTCAGAGACGAAGACGTAATCTTCAGCAGGCGAAGTCGACGAGGTCGGTATCCGGATTGAAGTGAACTTCGGGGCTGGTTATAGCCGCTAAATAGCTGTCTCCAGCCAGTCATGTTTTGGCGTAGTGATACTTCCTGCAGGCAGTGGCTCGAGCTCCCCCTGCAGGAAATAGTGCTCGGAATGTCTGCTTCCATTATCTTGTATGTAAATAGCCGATGTTTACCATGTTGCTTTTAGTACTACTTTGCCATAGACAACCCCGTCCTCTGTGGTGTAATGTGGGTTGCCGGCCCTCAGTGGCTACCTTGGCTCTGGCATAACAGTTCGATGTCTACCAAGGGATGGAGAAAATGATTATGAAATTTGAAAGGATAGGCTCTTTTATGTACAATGTGGCAGAGGGTGAAAAACAGTTGATCCGACTTCCCTCGAAGATGTTATCACAGCACGGATCGAGAAGACGACTGATGCAATCATCCAGTACACAGGGAAATTGTCCGAGCGCTGGACATGTCTAGCGAGCAAGGTGCATTAAATCCTACTGTACATCCTGCATTACTATCGATACAAAATCACCCATGTTCAGGAGTTACTTTCTGCTGGCCTGCCAGCAAGACAAACGTCCGCTCTCGAATTCCTTGCTCGCATGGAAGTGAACAATGAGAGGCCATGGCACATTCTGTGGACACGTGAAGCCCATTTCCATCCAAGAACGTGTCAGTTGCGAAATACGGGCAATGGAAAACACGCACCCGCATCTACTGACACCACTTCATTATGCAAAGGTGACTGATGTATATTAACGGCATCGTCAATAGTACTGCCGTATTTTTTTCAGGAGATGAGTCCTGCGGATCCTGTTCCCTATACCGTCGCTAGTACCATTCAGCAGCGTATGGGTTGGATTACTTTTATGCAAGATTGCGCTCATTAGTACAATGCACAGCCAATTGGTTGGTTGGTTAATTTGGGGGAGGGGACGAAACAGCCAATAAAACGGTTCTGGCAAATGCATTTCGGAAATCCTAGAAATGTCAGCCGTCATTTCTCTACAGCCTGGCCGTCCAAATAACATGGTCTCAATCCGACTGATTTCTGTGTGCGGGGTTACCTGCAAGATGCTCCATTTACGAACGTAGTTGAATTGAAAGCGCACATTGTGCGACGCATTCTGAATATACGAACATCGTATCTGTTCTTTCGGACATGTCCGAAAGAACAGATGCCATCGGTGACCATGCAGCGCTCTAGAATGAAATGATAATTAAATAAAGACCCTACGCTGTCGATAGGCGTTGATATACATCAACGGGGACAGTTGAAAATGTGTGCCCCGACTGGGACTCAAAACCGGGATCGCCTGTTTACATGGCAGACGCTCTATCCATCTGAGCCACCGAGGGCACAGAGGATAGTGCGACTGCAGGGGCTTATCCCTTGCAGGCTCCCCGTAAAACCCACATTCCCAACTTAATGTTCACACATTACATTCGTGGTGCCCCTGCCCATTACACTCATTACTTGCGGCAGACAATCTTACCGAGTCCCTTAAGAGTTCTGGCAATGCGTGTGCATCCAGCACAGGAGGAGGTCAATTGCTGGTTAGCCTTAACTATATGAACATTTTATATGTTCTTTCGGACATGCACACTCATTGCCCGAACGCCTACGGGGCTCGGTAAGATTGTCTGCCACGAGTAATGAGTGTCATGGGCAGGGGCACTACAAATGTAATGTGTGGACATTAAGTTGGGAATGTAGGTCTCAAGGGGAGCGTGCAAGGGACAAATCCCTGCGGTCGCACTATCCTCTGTGCCCTTGGTGACTCAGATGGATAGACCGTCTGCCATGAAAGCAGGAGATCCCAGTTTCGAGTCCTGGTCGGGGCGCACATTTCAACTGTCCCCGTTGATGTATATCAACGCCTGTCGACAGCGTAGGGTATTGATTTAATTATCATTTCATTCTGAATATGAGTCCTAGAGGCATTCTGATCTGTTGTGGAACATGCTGTTTCTCGATTACAACTTGTGGCAAAAAAAAACTGTCGACAGAATATTGAATTTGTCTTGCGCCCGTCTCACGACAATTGGAAAACTATGTCATTTTGCTATTAATGCGGTTTTTGACCTCAGGACGATTCCAACAGATCTTTGTCATGCAATTTGATACGATTATTCGTTGGTAGATGGGCTTCCGTAACCAAGAGTTTATGCATGTTTCCAGTTGGAGGATATTTAGCCTCCACATAATTGTTAAAATTTAAGGTGAAACCTTCAGCACTCATTTAGTTTGGACAATTCTCTATTAGTTTCTGTCAATGACCCTTACTAAACTTAGCGGGCATAAACGGCAGGAAATTTTGTTCAAATTATGGTTTAACTTCCCTGCCATTTATTCCAGATAAGCTTGGTAATGATCATTGACAAACTAGTAGCGAATTGTGCAAAATAAATGATAGCTGAAGATGTCACCATGAATCTTAACAATTGACAGTGCTACAACTGTTGACTGCCGAACTTGTGCGGTCATGTACATTGAATAGTGCGGATGGTGTTATTTGCAACTCAAACCACAGACGTATTGCGAGTCATCCATCATTCGTAGCCGACCACATTTAAGTTTAGACACTTTCAACGCCATTTGTTTGTGAAATGTTCCTTTTTCGTTTTGTTCCATGACGTTTCCCCCTGCGTCAACAATTTGCTGATCAAATTGGGCGTCATTCTGAGCATTGCTTCCCTTGTTACAGCGTTTTGAAACTGGAACTTTAATAATGGAAACTTTGAAATTATTCAGTGCGACTGTTTTTAATAGTTATGTAGAAAATCATCAAGCAATAAGATGTTACAGTGAATGTGCAGATAAATTTCTGTCATACGGGAACCATGGAGACGTCAAGGTAAGTGGGTGGGTGGGTTGGTTGGTTGGTTGGTTGGTTGATTTGTTTGTTTGTTTGTTTGTTTGGAGAGGCCGGCCGAGGTGACCGAGCGGATCTAGGCGCTTCAGTCCGGAACCGCGCGACCGCTACGGTCGCAGGTTCGAATCCTGCCTCGGGCATGGATGTGTGTGATGTTCTTAGGTTGGTTAGGTTGAAGTAGTTCTAAGTTCTAGGGGACTGATGACCTCAGACGTTAAGTCCCATAGTGCTCAAAGCCATTTCAACAATTTTTTATTTGGAGAGAGGGGACCAAACAGCGGGGTCATCGGCCCCATCGGATTAGGGAATATGCGGAAGGAACTTGTCCGTGCCCTTTCGAAGGATCCATCCCGGCATTTGTCTGAAGCGATTTAAGGAAATAAGGAAAATCTAAATTAGGATAGCCGGACGCCGGTAACCGTCGTCCTGCCGAATGCGAGTCCTGTGTGCTAACCTCTGCGTCATCTCGCTCAGTGTGTCAACATTGGATGAAGCATACAAGTATATTACGTTTCACGTCGGCAGGGAAATTTTGGATTCTAGCCGGACACGAGGTCCAGATCTCTCTATGTCCGTCTTTATACATATGGTGGCGGGAGCTCGATTGTTCAGTACAGAATGCTGACAAGAGATGATCGAAGGGATAGCTGTATCAAAAATCTACAGATGCCACTCACTGAATCCTGCTTTGACTGACAAGAAGCGGAAATCTTCCTACACGTCGGTCAGGGGCCCTGAAGGAGGGGTAATACATCGCCGAAACTGATTGCTTAATGAAATAACAATTTGGAACTTTTAGATGACAGAGGTGTTTCGATCCGACATTCGAGATACAGATGGTCCTCAGTAAACTGTAATAAACTATCGTGAAGTTATAGACATTAATAGATGGCTTCTTATGTCTCCTGTGTTATTTTCTCTTTTACTAGTTCAGTGCTGCAATCACTACGATCGCGCCACGAAATGTCCGCTGCCTGAGGGATGAAGGGCACGGTAAGAAGAAACTGCCCTGTGAGCATACGTAACATGGAGAGTTAACTTCAAGCGACAAGTAGCAGCCGTATCATTGTCAGTAACAGGGGAATAACTTGGGGGCCTACAATGCAGACGGGCCTGGTACTTTCGTGGCCAGCAGGAAAGCGAAGTAGCCTAAGAGGGTTTAACCCCATTTCAAACTTATATATTTATTGATAAAAACATACTACAAACGTGGGATGAATTGCGAAACACAAACTTTTAAATCTTAGCTGTACTATTACAAACACTGTGTGTCAACCGCCAGCAGCACGAACAACATTTTGGCGACAGCAAACTTCATCAAATTTTACACAAGGTATCTGCTTTTACAGAACTTACTGCGGCTGTTATTCTGTTCACTTCATCTGCATTACGAGGTAATGGGTTTATGAACATACTTTTGTTCACATATCCTCACAAGAGAAAATCGTGTGAGTCTTTTCTAACGAGCCTAGTGCCTACGAGCCAGTGTGTCGCACCCAGTGTTGAGGCAGTGTGCCACTGAGAAACTGAAGTGCGTTGTTGTGCCAGTTTGGTGGACGTTGGAAAAAGAAGTCATCGGGGTCGTCCTGACGTCGTTAATAAAACCAGTTCTGCAGCATTTGAAGGTACCTCATTCCTGTCACTGTCTTTCCCTCAAAACCGAAGGGACCATACATTTTTTTCAGGGAAATGGCACAGAAAGAAAACAACGTTCAGTGTAGATTAGCCTCTTTCACACTCAATGTCTTCAGGGCCCTATAGTCCCCCATATGCCCACATTATATCGGTTTACTTTCCTGCTAACGCGAGATGCTGCTTTGTCAGTGAAAATTAACGGTGATAAAAATGTATCATCGTTCATATCCTCCAGCACAGCCCATTCGCTTTTATCACCAACTAAGAGCTTGCATGAATTTTAGTCCGTCTGGTTTATCAACCAAACGACACCATAACACCAGACTGTCGCATTACACATTGCTCTTAAACGTTTGCCGAATTCTTTCCGCCATGTCATCAGAAGCGCGAGGTCGACCTGGACTCTTACCTTCCACAAACGTCCTGTGTCTTCGAATTTCAAATTGGCGATACCAACGACGAATGTTTCCGAGTGCAGGCGAATCACTGCCAAAATGCCGAGGAAAGGCAAGTTGGACCAAAATCACTGACCCACTCTTTGCAAATTGCAGCACTTTCTGCTGAGCGAACGCCGTCTTATTTCTGACTAACTACAAAACTGAGAACATGCATTGACAGCTAATGGTTATTTTATGAAACTTCACGCCACCTTCCCAGTACGTCCAATGTTTCGTTATTATGGTCGTCCAAAATCAGTTCATTTCTTTTCAGATACACTGTTGTATTATTATTATTATTATTATTATTATTATTATTATTATTATTATTATTTCTTTCCTTTCTCAGACCTGAAGTCTGGTTCGAAATGAAAGTGACGCGGACCTTCATCAAGCGTGACTTCCTTTTAACTGTACGGTGTATGTTATATTGCATTTAGGAACTTTCGGGTAATTGAACATGTATCAATAATTACAGATTTCTGTAGTTGTATATATAAGTTTGGATGTAGCTGTATTGCATTGATGTACTGGTAGATATTGTGTGGTATGACTCTTGTAGTTGATAGTATGATTGGTATAATGTCAACTTTATCCTGATGCCACATGTCCTTGACTTCCTCAGCCAGTTGGATGTACACTCCTGGAAATGGAAAAAAGAACACATTGACACCGGTGTGTCAGACCCACCATACTTGCTCCGGACACTGCGAGAGGGCTGTACAAGCAATGATCAGACGCACGGCACAGCGGACACACCACGAACCGCGGTGTTAGCCGTCGAATGGCGCTAGCTGCGCAGCATTTGTGCACCGCCGCCGTCAGTGTCAGCCAGTTTGCCGTGGCATATGGAGCTCCATCGCAGTCTTTAACACTGGTAGCATGCCGCGACAGCGTGGACGTGAACCGTATGTGCAGTTGACGGACTTTGAGCGAGGGCGTATAGTGGGCATGCGGGAGGCCGGGTGGACGTACCGCCGAATTGCTCAACACGTGGGGCGTGAGGTCTCCACAGTACATCGATGTTGTCGCCAGTGGTCGGCGGAAGGTGCACGTGCCCGTCGACCTGGGACCGGACCGCAGCGACGCACGGATGCACGCCAAGACCGTAGGATCCTACGCAGTGCCGTAGGGGACCGCACCGCCACTTCCCAGCAAATTAGGGACACTGTTGCTCCTGGGGTATCGGCGAGGACCATTCGCAACCGTCTCCATGAAGCTGGGCTACGGTCCCGCACACCGTTAGGCCGTCTTCCGCTCACGCCCCAACATCGTGCAGCCCGCCTCCAGTGGTGTCGCGACAGGCGTGAATGGAGGGACGAATGGAGACGTGTCGTCTTCAGCGATGAGAGTCGCTTCTGCCTTGGTGCCAATGATGGTCGTATGCGTGTTTGGCGCCGTGCAGGTGAGCGCCACAATCAGGACTGCATACGACCGAGGCACACAGGGCCAACACCCGGCATCATGGTGTGGGGAGCGATCTCCTACACTGGCCGTACACCACTGGTGATCGTCGAGGGGACACTGAATAGTGCACGGTACATCCAAACCGTCATCGAACCCATCGTTCTACCATTCCTAGACCGGCAAGGGAACTTGCTGTTCCAACAGGACAATGCACGTCCGCATGTATCCCGTGCCACCCAACGTGCTCTAGAAGGTGTAAGTCAACTACCCTGGCCAGCAATATCTCCGGATCTGTCCCCCATTGAGCATGTTTGGGACTGGATGAAGCGTCGTCTCACGCGGTCTGCACGTCCAGCACGAACGCTGGTCCAACTGAGGCGCCAGGTGGAAATGGCATGGCAAGCCGTTCCACAGGAGTACATCCAGCACCTCTACGATCGTCTCCATGGGAGAATAGCAGCCTGCATTGCTGCGAAAGGTGGATATACACTGTACTAGTGCCGACATTGTGCATGCTCTGTTGCCTGTGTCTATGTGCCTGTGGTTCTGTCAGTGTGATCATGTGATGTATCTGACCCCAGGAATGTGTCAATAAAGTTTCCCCTTCCTGGGACAATGAATTCACGGTGTTCTTATTTCAATTTCCAGGAGTGTATAATCACTGTAGTTATGAAACTGAAGACTCCATTTATGGACAGAGCATTTTGTAAATCGGTCCATTCTGTAGTTGTTATGGTTGAATGTCTGACAGTGCCAAGACTACAGAAGCACATTCATAGGACAACCGGATTCTCGCATCCTCTATGAGTGGTTCAGCGGCTCCGTGGCGGCCCACGCCTCAATCTGGAGACGTTCGTTCATTCCATACAGGTACAAGACCTGCCAGCTGCACTACGCAACGCTACACCACAAGTCGTGACCAACGAGCCAGTCAGTTTACCTCACTATATCGATTCATCTTTCTCTCTGTCATCATGATAGATTTTAGTGTTGATTACCATCCATCGCTTCACTTTGGCTGTCATCCACCACCTTGGACATCACATTTTCAGCAATTGTTCAGACCTCATATTATTGCTGTGATTCCAAATTTGCATATAATGTTCGATGCTGTCAACATGTCTCATGATCTAGTGGCTGATTCTAGCCATAAGTCTAAACAAAAACCTAATAAACGGTTAGCCAGCTGTAAGACACACCACTTCTCTTAATACGAGTAATTATATCCCCTCAGTGTAGGAGGAAGTGTCTCAAACTCACTAACAAAACAGCGCTGCCTCTAACATGAAGTGTTCCTGTGTTGTCATGTAAGCAGTTTAATACATTGTTTACCGCACGGGGTAGCCGTGCAGTCAGGGGTGCATTGTCACGGTTCTTGCAGCTCCCCCCGTCGGAGGTTCGAGTCCTCCCTCAGGCATGTGGGAGGGGGGGAGGGGGTGTGTTGTCCTTAGCGTAAGTTACTTCATGTTAGATTGAGTAGTGTGTAAGCCTAGGGACCAATGACCTCCGCAGTTTGGTCCCACAGTCCTCACCACAAATTTCCAATACATCGTTTCTTTCCTGTAACATATCCAAGCAGTGTATGAAGACACGTATGTACACTCCAAGCATTCTCTTTTCACACCACGATGCTATCTACGTCATGTACTAAGCTGAAATTACCACATTTCAGTACCTTTGCTCTCACAGAAAGCTGGACATCCCATGGTATAGGGTGTACTGCCGCCTCCCCCCCCCCCCAAACACACACACACACACACACACACACACACACACACACACACACACACACACACACACACACACACGGTGGTCGAAATAAAAGACAGGAGCGGTGTTTCTTACTGGCAAAAACGTGGAAGACATCCCAAGATATAGAAACGAAGAGTTCGCCACATTTTGGAGCATTTCCAAAACAGTTGTTTGACCTCTACATTTAATATGTTCCACAGTGATGGGGTAGTAGATGTCACAGTGTCCGATTTCCAAGGAGACCGAGAGCACTTATTCCTCATATTGCACCCAGGTACATGTTCTGTTTCGATGTCCTAGGTGTTGTTCATACTAACCTCTGAATGTTTGGAAACTTCATGTGGAACAGGGTGCATACTCCTGGACTAACTCAGAATAGTATACACCATCAGTCGTCAATCACTCCAGTGGAGGAATAGGATTTTCACACACATGAGCAAACATGGAAGTATCCTCATTTTTGTTATATTTTCATCATTGTTACAGAATTTCCGTAATGCCAACGCATTTTACCCAATTACTCGAGTCCCAAACTACTGCTCTCTATGACTTGTCATGTCAGTACAATGTCCCAATGCTTTAATTCTGTGATGCTCTCAGCCAGTGACATTGCAGCCTAGTTCTTAATTTCTGTATCATTGCTAAATCATCCCTCCATTACTAATGTGTGTGTGATGATTGAAATAATAAAATGAGCAACAGCCCTCATGAAACTGTTAAACATTGAAACACACTGTACATTTCGTGTGCATGTGATCCTAAAGATACATGTATACCAGAAAGTCAGACCTCACCACAAACGTGCTTCTGCTTTCAAACCTGTAGCGATCCTTTCATTGGCTTTCTTGGAAGCATCTGGCACATGAATGTCGCTCAGAACGACGAGAAAAAGCTATTCTCATTGATGTCCTCAACCCAAAATCTTTGGACACAGTCAACATTACAACAAAACACGGCATCTATCAGGGTGCATCCATTTCTATGGCTTACAATGCGTAACCGCATATGGGCGAGCTCTTGGTATGGCAGAAGTCATGATCCGATGTCAGGTAGTGTTGTTCAGGTTTATGGGTGCATGAATGAGAATACCAGTCCAGCATTAGTCAGTTTTATAAGTTTGGAACATTTGTTAAGTTCATTCTGAAAGCAAAATATCGAAGTGCATAGATTGCATGGAACTAAGCTCGCTCTGTTCAATCATGAGATGTTGAGTGTAGTGAGTATAGTGTCTTCCTATTATGTATCAGTTCTAAACTAAATCTGAGACAATATTGCAGGTATGGTTGGCCAAATGCATATACAGGATGCATAGAAAGAGAGACAGTCTACAGTTGTGCTCAGGATTCTTAGCGGTTAGGTTCTACGAAGGAGCAATTCAATTCGAAACAGGGGACAGAGTGCTGCCAATGGAGTTCGTAGTTTTACTGTGTATGGTATTACAAAATAATGAGAAGGTTGAAGATGTGCATACGGTCGAACATGAAAATGACTTTTTCAGAGTGAAAGAAATGAGTTTTATCCGTTCTCATGGAATCATGAGCGCATTATCATTGCAATTGAGTTTTTTTAATAGCTGGTCGCTTATAAAAGGTAGGACTGTTCCACTGGAAGTTTCCATCAAACAACAGCTTATAACATAGATGTTTCTGAGCCTGAAGTCTGACACGAAATAGTTCTCACTTTTACTCAGAATCATGTTCCGAAATAACAAGGACATTCTGTAATTTTCATGTCAAAATTATGGAAGTTTTTGATGTGTTATCGATTTTACACGATAGACATGTACAAGAGGGATGTGATAGGTTAATACAGCTATGTGGGGATATGGGGAGGGGGGGGGGGGTGGGAGGAGGGCTGCTGCAGGCAGAGGTTTTTTTTTTGTGGTTTAAGGGCGCTCAACTACTGAGGTCATTAGCGCCCAGTCACAATTGTTAGAGCACATAGAATCTAGTAAAACTCAAGGGGGGGGGGGGAGGGGGGGGGACGACACCAGAAAGTTCTTACAAAGATGCAGATAAAATAAGTGAAAGAGATGTCTTTGGACAATCCAGTCAAGGTAATGAAACGAAGAACACGAGCAGCTGCTCGAGCGTCTTCCGCTAAAATATCCAGTAAAGTAGATGGCAGACTAAAACGGGGACACAACAATAAAACATGGCGCACTGTTAATGCATGACCACAAGGGCACTGCGGGGCTGGGTCACCGGAGAGCAGGTAGCGGTGGCTAAACCGGCAATGCCCAATCCGCAACCTGGTCAGAAGGACCTCGCCAAGATGGTCGGGAGGAGGTTGTCCAAGCAGTTGGGAGCGGTTTTACTGCCCGGAGCTTGTTTCCTTGAAGTGAGGACCAAGTATCCCACCACAAGGACAAAAGACTCTTACAAACAACAACACTAACTTCAGATGACGGGACACAATGAGAGGCTGGCCGAGGCAGGAGGACTGCAGCCTTAGCTGCAGCATCAGCAGCCTCATTCCCAGGCACTTCTACATGGCCGGGAACCCACAGAAAGCTGACAGGGGAGCCACCCTCAGCGAAATAATGGAGGGACTGCTGGATCCGTTGCACCAAGGGATGGACCGGATAGGGAGCTCCAAGGCTCTGAAGAGCACTGAGTGAGTCAGAGCAGAGTACATACGATGAATGGCGGTGGCGGCGGGCATACTGAACGGCCCGATGGAGAGCAAAAAGCTCGGCCGTAAAGCTGGAACACTGGTCGAGGAGCCGGTATTTAAAGGTGACGGCCCCGACGACAAAGGCACAGCCGACACCATCGTCAGTTCTGGAGCCATCGGTGTAAATAAAGGTGTGACTGGCAAGTCGCGCATGAAGTTCGACAAACCGTGAGCAATACACTGCAGCCGGAGTACCCTCCTTCGGGAGCGAGCTGAGGTCGAGATAAACATGACCCGGAGCCTGGAGCCAAGGTGGTGTCGGGCTCTCACCCTCTCTGAAGGTGCTAGGGAGGGCTAAATCCAATTGTCGAAGCAGGCGACGGAAGCGAACTCCGGGAGGCAGCAGGGCAGACACATACAACCCGTACTGACGGTCGAGAGAATCGGCGAAGGAGGACTCTTAAGAGGGGTGGTCGGGCATAGACAACAGCCGTCTGTCATACCGACAAAGCAATACGTCGCGCCGGTAGGTCAATGGTAATTCGGCAGCTTCAGCATAAAGACTCTCGACGGGACTAGTGTAGAAAGCTCTGGTCGCTAGACGTAACCCCCTATGGTCGATGGAGTTGAGACGGCGTAAGAGGGATGGCCGAGCAGACGAGTAGACGAGGCTCCCATAATCCAGCTTCGATCGGACTATGGACCGATACAAGCGAAGCTGGACAGTGCGATCCGCTTCCCAAGATGAACCACTAAGAACTCTGAGGACATTAAGGGAACGTGTACAACGGGCCGCCAAATAAGAGACATGCGGAGACCAACAAAGTTTCCTGTCCAGTGTGAGCCCTAGAAAATTAGTTGTTTCCACGAATGGGAGAACAACGGGACCGAGATGTAAGGATGGCGGAAGGAACGCTTTATATCGCCGAAAGTTGATACAAAGCGTCTTCTCTTCAGAGAACCGGAAGCCATTTGCCATGCTCAATGAGTAGAGGCTGTCTAGACAACACTGAAGGCAGCGCTCCAGGAGGCATGTTCTCTGGGAACTGCAGTAGATCGCGAAGTCATCGGCAAAGAGAGAGCCTGAGACATTAGGTGGAATGCAATCCATAATAGGATTGATCGCGATGGCAAAAAGGGCTACGCTCAAGACGGAGCCCTGAGGCACTCCGTTCTCCTGGAGAAAGACGTCGGACAATACGGAACCCACACGTACCCTAAACTTTCGAATCGTTAAAAAGGAATCAATAAAAGGGGCAGGCGACCGCGTAGGCCCCACCTGTGCATAGTGCGGAGGATACATCCTCTCCAACAGGTATCATAAGCCTTCTCCAAATCGAAGAACACGGCTATCGTTTGGCGCCTTCGCAAAAGTTGTTCATGATGAATGTCGACAAGGTCACAAGGTGGTCAACAACAGAGCGGCGGCGACGAAAGCCGCATTGAACATTGGTAAGTAGCCGTCGAGATTCAAGAATCCAAACTAACCGAGCGTTAACCATGCGCTCCATCACTTTACAGACACAGCTTGTAAGAGAAATGGAGCGGTAACTAGAAGGAAGGTGTCTATCCTTCCCGGGTTTGGGTATAGGAACAACGACGGCGTCGCGCCAACGCATGGGGACTTTACCTTCGGTCCAGACGCGATTGTAGGTACGAAGAAGGCAGCTTTTGCCCGCCGGAGAAAGGTGGGCCAGCATCTGAACGTGAATGGCATCTGGCCCCGGAGCAGAGGACCGGGACAGTGCAAGCGCACGTTCGAGTTCCCGCATAGTAAGGAGGGCATTATAAGTTTCCAGATTCAGCGAGTGGAAGGAAGGTCGCCGAGCCTCTTCTGCCTCTTTCCTGGGGAGGAAGCCAGGGTGCTAATGGACGGAGCTTGAAACCTCCGCGAAAAAGCGGCCGAAGGCGTTGGAGATATCCACAGGATCAACAACGACCTCATCACCTGAAGTCAGGCCAGGTTCCGAGGAGTGGGCCTTAATGCCCGACAGCCGGCGCAGGCCACCCCAAACGACAGAAGAGTGAGTAAAACTGTTAAAGGAGCTGGTGAAAGAGGCCCAACAAGCTTTTTTGCTGTCTTTGATGACTCTACGGCATTGCGCTCCGAGTCGTTTGTATCCAATACAATTCGCCAACGTAGGATGGCGGCGAAAGGTGCGTAAAGCACGTCGTCGAGCACGGATAGCGTCTCGACAAGCCTCATTCCACCAGGGGACGGAAACGGCCTTGTCAAAGAGGGCGGAGGAGCGGATAGAGGTTCAGGGCACTCTTGTCCTAGGGGTGGGAAATTGCCCCTAAAGGCGGAATAATCAGCTATGATCAACGACTTGAGGATGCAGAAGGCAATGGAAACCACTGCATTAAAGACACGTAACTTGTACCCACAGGACATGTGGCCTGTAATTGAAGAAGTCTCATGATGATCTCTCCATTGGCAAAAGATTCCGGAATAGTCCCCCATTCGGATCTCCGGGAGGGGACTGCCAAGGGGGAGGTTACCATGAGAAAAAGATTGAATAATCAACGAAAGGATAACGTTCTACGAGTCGGGGCGTGGAATGTCAGAAGCTTGAACGTGGTAGAGAAACTAGAAAATCTGGAAAGGGAAATGCAAAGGCTCAATCTAGATATAGTAGGGGTCAGTGAAGTGAAGTGGAAGGTAGACAAGGATTTCTGGTTACATGATTATCGGGTAATATCAACAGCAGTAGAAAATTGTGTAACAGGTGTAGGATTCGTTATGAATAGGAAGGTAGGGCAGAGGGTGTGTTACTGTGAACAGTTCAGTGACCGGGTTGTTCTAATCAGAATCGACAGCAGACCAACACCGACAACGATAGTTCAGGTATAAATGCCGACGTCGCAAGCTGAAGATGAACAGATAGAGAAAGTGTGTGAGGATATTGAAAGGGTAATGCAGTATGTAAAGGGGGACGAAAATCTAATAGTCATGGGCGACTGGAATGCAGTTGTAGGGGAAGGAGTAGAAGAAAAGGTTACAGGATAATATGGGCTTGGGACAAGGAATGAAAGAGGAGAAAGACTAATTGAGTTCTGTAACAAGTTTCAGCTAGTATTAGCGAATACCCTGTTCAAGAAACACAAGAGTAGGAGGTATACTTGGAAAACGCCGGGAGATACGGGAAGATTTCAATTAGATTACATCATGGTCAGACAGAGATTCCGAAATCAGATACTGGATTGTAAGGCGTACCCAGGAGCAGATACAGACTCAGATCGCAATGTAGTAGTGATGAAGAGTAGGCTGAAGTTCAACACATTTGTCAGGAAGAATCAATACGCAAAGAAGTGGGATACGGAAGTACTAAGGAATGACGAGATACGTTTGAAGTTCTCTAACGCTATAGATACAGCAATAAGGAATAGCGCAGTAGGCAGTACAGTTGAGGAATGGACATCTCTAAAAAGGGCCATCACAGAAGTTGGGAAGGAAAACATAGGTACAAAGAAGGTAGCTGCGAAGAAACCATGGGTAACAGAAGAAATACTTCAGTTGATTGATGAAAGAAGAAGTACAAACATGTTCCGGGAAAATCAGGAATACAGAAATACAAGTCGCTGAGGAATGAAATAAATAGGAAGTGCAGGGAAGCTAAGACGAAATGGCTGCAGGAAAATGTGAAGACATCGAAAAAGATATGATTGTCGGAAGGACAGACTCAGCATACAGGAAAGTCAAAACAACCTTTGGTGACATTAAAAGCAACGGTGGTAACATTAAGAGTGCAACGGGAATTCCACTGTTAAATGCAGAGGAGAGAGCAGATAGGTGGAAAGAATACATTGAAAGCCTCTATGAGGGTGAAGATTTGTCTGATGTGATTGAAGAAGAAATAGGAGTCGATTTAAAAGGCGTAGGGGATCCAGTAGTAGAATCGGAATTTAAGAGAGCTTTGGAGGATTTACGGTCAAATAAGGCAGAAGGGATAGATAACATTCCATCAGAATTTCTAAAATCATTGGGGAAAGTGGCAAAAAACGACTATTCACGTTGGTGTGTAGAATATATGAGTCTGGCGACATACCATCTGACTTTCGGAAAAGCATCATCCACACAATTCCGAAGACGGCAAGAGCTGACAAGTGCGAGAATTATCGCACAATCAGCTTAACAGCTCGAAGCTGCTTACAAGAATAATATACAGAAGAATGGAAAAGATAATTGAGAATGCGCTAGGTGACGATCAGTTGGCTTTAGGAAAAGTAAAGGGACGAGAGAGGCAATTCTGACGTTACGGCTAATAATGGAAGCAATGCTAAAGAAAAATCAAGACACTTTCATAGGATTTGTCGACCTGGAAAAAGCGTTCGACAATATAAAATGGTGCAAGCTATTCGAGATTCTGAAAAAAGTAGGGGTAAGCTATAGGGAGAGACGGGTCATATACAATATGTACAACAACCAAGAGGGAATAATAAGAGTGGACGATCAAGAACGAAGTGCTCGTATTAAGAAGGGTGTAAGACAAGGCTGTAGCCTTTCGCCCCTACTCTTCAATCTGTACATCGAGGAAGCAATGATGGAAATAAAAGAATTCAGGAGTGGAATTAAAATACAAGGTGAAAGTATATCAATGATACGATTCGCTGATGACATTGCTATCCTGAGTGAAAGTGAAGAAGAATTAAATGGTCTGCTGAACGGAATGAACAGTCTAATGAGTACACAGTATGGTTTGAGAGTAAATCGGAGAAAGACGAAAGTAATGAGAAGTAGTAGAAATGAGAACACCGAGAAACTTAACATCAGGATTGATGGGCACGAAGTCAATGAAGTTAAGGAATTCTGCTTCCTAGGCAGTAAAATAACCAATGACGGACGGAGCAAGGAGGACATCAAAAGCAGACTCGCTATGGCAAAAAAGGCATTTCTGGCCAAGAGAAGTCTACTAATATCAAATACCGGCCTTAATTTGAGGAAGAAATTTCTGAGGATGTACGTCTGGAGTACAGCATTGTATGGTAGTGAAACATGGACTGTGGGAAAACCGGAACAGAAGAGAATCGAAGCATTTGAGATGTGGTGTATAGACGAATGTTGAAAATTAGGTGGACTGATAAGGTAAGGAATGAGGAGGTTCTACGAAGAATCGGAGAGGAAAGGAATAGTTGGAAAACACTGATAAGGAGAAGGGACAGGATGATAGGACATCATCTACGACATGAGGGAATGACTTCCATGGTACTAGAGGGAGCTGTAGAGGGCAAAAACTGTAGAGGAAGACAGAGATTGGAATACGTCAAGCAAATAATTTAGGAAGTAGGTTGCAAGTGCTACTCTGAGATGAAGAGGTTAGCACAGGAAAGGAATTCGTGGCGGGCCGCATCAAACCAGTCAGTAGACTGATGACAAAAAAGCAGAGAGAGAGATGAATTTCTCAGATGTGGAATATTAAAGGAAACCGGCTGCTGGCTCGGGCTCGTGCCTGCTGCTGTGCTGGAATGTCCTGGCGGCAGTGCTCATGGCGTCCTCTGGGTGGCAGAACAGTTAACTAACCAGTATGTTGGTTGAACAGCGAGAAAGTGGACGTGTATGCTGCGTGTACCGCACTAAAGGAATCTTGAAGTAATTTCACCATTTTTCTTGTTTTTTCTATGACATGCTGTTTATGTGTAGACACGTTTATGGTTTTGTTTCACAATCGTCTTTTAGCACCGTAATTAGGAACATTTTTATTGATTTTTCTCGTAATACATTTCTGTTGTGCGACCATTTCATTAAAATTTTCTGAGGTTTGTTTTTATACCTGTACAGATGTTTTTTTTTTTTTTTGTCTGTACCAAGCAGTGTGTTATTGGAACATGTGTTTTTCCGTCGAAACTTGAGATTTTTTTCTGTATGTAGTTCGCCGTTCTGGTGAGTTACAAAGTATTTTTTTGATGTGTAGGCGAAATTGTAGTTTTCATTTCAGTTATCGATTTTTGAGCGTTTTTCTAAGTGTGGGCGATTGTCTTTTCACAATGAAGTTTTTCTATCCTCCCACCAATTTTAAGCAGTTTGTGTTTGAGTTTCAAGCCTCAAGACTGTAGGGTAATTATCAGTTCAGTTTCCTTGTCACAATGAAATTGTAGGAGAGCTTTCCACCAATTTCGAACCTCTTTCAACCCTCGGCAGTGGCCCATACACCAAGGCGTGCACCTCTGATTCGTTCAGTCTAAGGTAGTGCAATAGGACAAAATCATCCCCTGCATTGTGGATTGACCAACCTTTCCCAAAAACATGAACAGCTCCAACACAGGCTCTGTAAATTTGGAAACGCATCCTCAACCCATCCCTCTGAGACATCACTACTTCCTGAAAGTATTCCCCCTGCACTCGTCCATCACCACCACCTATTCCTTGTGTAGGCCATGGACGCAGCCCTGAGCTGTGCCCTTACAGCTAACACACATTAAACTCCTCTGTCCAACACCAATAACTCGTCAGTTGAACACTTTCTCCGCCAGGAACAGAAGCAGCACCTGACACTGGTCATTTTCGTGCTTGTTCACAAGTCGGGGTGGGAAGGAGATCTGTGCCTGTCGACTGATTAAACAAAGATTATGCAAATTGAATTCTATAAATAAATAATATATTATGTCCTCTGCAATGTAATTGACATTTATTTGAATTTCGTGTCATGAGACCCTTCCTATCTAGCTGCTCAGCACTGACAGTGTTTTTCCCAGCAACTCAGAAGTGCGGGAGGGTAGGGGAAGTGGGGGAGGACTGGGGAAGTTCCCAGGAAAAGGAGAAGTGGTTAAGAACTGAACTGAGCAGGTGGTGACCAAAAAAAAAAGTTTCCTTTTCCGCCGAGGGCTAGGGTACGGGGTACAGGAAGGGTGGAGGTTTCTCAGAAGGATAGAATATTCCCAGAAAAGTTATAAATCAACACACAGGGGTCATCAAACTACATAGCAGAACAACAGGTTAATCTCAGATCAGTCAGCTGTCCCAACGTAATTATTTAGCATATCAATTTGATACCTAAGAGCCCGAGCACACTCCTTGTCCACTACTCTATAATTATTTTTCATGTAAAGATGTTTTTCTATCAGAGTATTTTCTCAAAATTTCCAATTTCTGCTACTGACGAAGAGATTAAGAATGCAGCAGATGTACTTCAAAATGGATGAGAATTTGTCCAGTAAATTAAATGGCCAGGTAACGGGTTTCAGAAAAAATCTGAAAAATAAATAGCCTCATAAAACACTATAGGTGTGAAACTATTAGTAACAGATTTCCATCAGCTTCTAGCATTGCAAATTTATGCAAAGCATCTTACCTGTTTTTAGCTGTTGCTGTTGCTGTATCTTCAACCAAACACTTTTTCGAAGCTCAGACTTGTAAACAACTACTATGGAATTCCATGTTCAGAACAGACTTTGTGAACTCATCCTCCAAAGTATCGAAAGGAAAAGAGCTAAATCCATTGATATCAGTGAAACAATCAATTCCTTCACATCACAGAAAACATGTCGCATGGTCCAGTTTCACTAGAAATCAAGGTGACTACAGTGAGGTTTTGTAAGTACAAGAACATCAATCGACAGGTAGACGTATGGGCCTGCGCTTATTGATATTGAGTTTCAGTCTCTGACATTTTTAAATAAGATTTACTAGTATTAATAATTTTATTCAATACTTTGAGAACAGTGAACGAATAATCCCTTTGTATTATGTGGGATTATACAACACACTGCATTAAATTTCTACTTCTTTCTGCTGTAATTCAAGTTATGGCAGCTACTGACAATACATTTCATTTTGGATGGCCCATATTTTATTTTTGCAGTCATGCTCAAATCAAGTATGTTACACGCCTCTGGTCAGTGAGGTATGCGGACAATGTGATCTCATGTTTTCCTGACGTGATTGGTAAGTGGTGGCGTTCTGGGTGTTCTATTTTTTTCCATTTTCTGCACAGTACAACCCTGCAGTCTTCTGGCGCTGCATGTTTTGGTTTTACGTGCATTTGCTCCTGGGCTCCAACCAGGTTGAACTATAATAGCTTCCCACCACTGATTACAGTTGAGTTGTATTACCGACGCCTCCAGCATACTTAGTTTTTCTTTTCTTCAGAACCTGCATTATATTCAGTGAAATTCAAATTCTTTCAGTGGTGTCCTCTATCCCAGCACAATTACAGAGCCCATCGAAACACGAGGGCTATTCGGAAAGTAAGGAACGATCGGTCACGAAATGGAAACCACAGTGAAAATCCGATGAAGTTTTACGCAGGTGTGTTGAGCAGAGTTTCTAGTATACCTACGCAAGGTGAGGGCGTTAAGATGGCTACGAAATAGTGGCTCACGCCACGATGAGCGCCTGCTCGAGATTTCGCCTGATTTCATGCTACCCCACATAACTGTCATTCATTTCTTTCTTCACGTCAGTTCTCGGCCGCACACTGCAGTATCAATGAGAACGCTCCTCCAGCGTTTTCTATGGGAAGTGATCATCCACCATGCAGCTTAAACGTGGATCTCCGTGATTTTCATCTCTGCCCAAATGAACCACTGGTTATGAAGACATTTTGGCACAGACAGCGCGCTGAAGTCCAGTGTAGACAGTTGTCTGAAAGCACGGGAGGTGCCTTCTATGACGAGTGTATTGGAAAGTTGGTACAACGCTACACATATGTCTAAGTCGGAGCGGCGACTATGCAGACATGTAGCTGGAAAGTGGAGATAACCGTTTTAAATAAATGTTTTCTTCATTGGTTTCCGTTTGGTGACCGATCGTTACTTTCCGAATGGCCCTAGTAAAGATATCAGAAAACCTAACAAGGATAGACTTGAAAAACAAGGCTTGGGGTCTGGCACTCAATTTGTCAAGATTTTGAACATAGCAGTCACAGGGCTGCCTAAGTAATGCAATATGCTTTCCTGGTTTTACATAGAGCTTGTTTTGCTACTGCAACAGAAGTTTTCGGCAACAATATGTGCATTTTGATATATCAGTTTTTCGGTTATCCATGCAGTCTCTGGTCAACACAAACCAGATTAATTTGAAGTTTGTTGTATTATTATAATTGAGTGATTCCTTTGAAATTTTATTAATGTTGGTGGACTAATAGTATTTATTTTTTACTACTTAAAACAGACGGTTTAGAGAAAAACGCCTTAAACTGGACTGGGTTAGTTCGGTGACACCTCTGTCTTAAGCTACAGTCGTAATGTCACCTTATCTTCCAATCTTCCAATCTTCCAATCTACTTGTACCTAAGAGCTGACAGATAAGCAGGTTTTCTTGCGAGCTATGAATATCAGCCTGTATTTTCTTTGATATAACCAAATTGGAGTTGATATTTCACTTTATACTAACCTGTCTAACGCCCATATTCGGTGTCGTGAGAGTTTTGTACCTCATCCAAAGTAGGCATGAATTTGCACTAAAAATTCATGTGTGAAAAATTCTGTAACCTTTTCGGTTACTTCATTATAGAAGTTTTTAATTTCAATACAATTTTACCTTTTCCGACGTCACGTTGACGAAAGGACTTCTTTTTTGCTGGAAATTCCAAAATACTGACACGACAAATTAGTAATAGGATTTAAGATCGAAACTTAAGACGAAATTTGAAGTTCGACAAACAGCAGTCGCTCTAGGTACACTGCGCAACATAATTTTTCGAAATCCGATAGTTGTCTCCCATAGCGACGTAGAAGTTTGACACTTGGCTCAAAGGTGCCTACAGCCTTCGTCTGTAATGTTGCAAAAGCGTGGCGTCCTCTGAAGTAACCCTCGGGCTCTGCGACGCTGTAAGAACCTAGATGGGGACACATGCGGGGAAAAAGGCCAGAACGCTGAAGTTCATGTGACGTGCAAGGTGGGTTAATGGCATCACAATGGCAACAAATTTCACCACAATTCTTCGTAACACCAATGTGGACGTGCCACACGATGTGAAGATCGTCGCACCCACATTTGACCCCTTCTTTTGACGCTTCTGCTCTGGGTGTCAGAACCGCGACGACCATCGTTGAAATCACGTGCTTATGAGTCGCCAAAGAAAACATTTCGGACATACCGCCGCTCGGCATCGAGACGAAAAGGCCTTGGGAGTGCCAAAGATGTTACTGAAACCGTTCCTCTCCGACGGTACCTAACGGTTACTACTGAGTAGCTGCTCTTCTGAACGGCATCCTATACGTGCAAACCAGTTGCATCTTTTCCAATGGTTACTCGTACCTAAGGTGCTTGTACTATGCAAGTCTCTGTTCAAAAATAGCTCGATGTATTCACTGGGTCGAGCCGCACATGTCTGCTTTCATACCCCCACAGCTAACTCGCTGTAAATAATAATCTGTATCTGTTATCCTGCAGTCAAATATTCTATGCTTCAGTCAGAATTTCGGTTTAATAAAATACACAGAAATATAAAAGAAATGAACAATTTAACAAAAACTTTTCTAATGTCTATAATGGATGAAGACGACGGAATTTTCCCATACCGGGATTTTCCCCCACAGCCGGCCCTTTGCTCTCCTCTCCTGTACCTGGCTCGACTGCAACGGATACACTCTACATGTCTACTAAAGAGACTGCTTCCACCACGCTTGTCCGCCCTATTATGGAGTATTGCCATGCGGTGTGGGTTCCGCATCAGGTGGGACTGGCGGATGACGTCGAAAAAGTACAAAGAAGGGCAGCTCGTTTTGTATTATCGCGAAATAGGGGAGATAGTGTCACAGACATGATACATGAATTGGAGTGGCAATCATTAAAACAAAGGCGTTTTTCGTTGCGACGGGATCTTCTCATGAAATTTCGATCACCAGTTCTCTCCTCCGATTGCGAAAACATTCTGTTGGCACTCACCTGCATAGGGAGAAATGCTCATCACGATAAATAAGAGAAATCAGAGCTCGCACAGAAAAAATTAAGTGCTCCTTTTTCCCGCGTGCCGTTCGAGAGTGGAACGATCGAGAGACAGCTTGAAGGTGGTTCATTGAACCCTCTGCCAGGCACTTTATTGTGAATAGCAGAGTAATCACGTAGATGTACATGTACATTTTTACAGTACTTAGCTCGAGTCTGCAGATAGGCCTAACTGAGGTCTTAGAGGCATAGAGAATATCTTTTTAATGTATCAGTGTGGCAACTCCCCGTCCACTCATTATCGGGGGGGGGGGGGGGGGGGGGGGGGGAGGCGGCCGAAGTAGGGACTGGAGAAGCTTAAACACTTTTACTTCGCATCAGGTTCACATTTTTCGTCGAATGATTTTTGAACGGTCTCTAGTGGTTCTTACTAGTGTACCAGAGCAAAAATTGCGGACGCTCTACACACTAAGAGAGTTTGATCACTTTCAGTGGGGTTGCATGCGCCTGACGACTTTATAGAAGGGTTGCATTATTCAGGAGGTGTCAGCAGTGTCAGAGGTTGGCAATAAATTCGTCGTCCTCAACGCACAGTGAACTGCCGTTTTCAAGGAATGAAAGCCATAAGTTAAGGTGTGTTTTCGTTGACGCCATGCAGCCACCTCCTGCGCCCTTTTCGTGTGGGTACTGAGCAGCGGTGTGCCTGAAATGTCTTCTTTGGCCCCCCCATAACAAAATTGTGATTACTATTGTGTGTGGTGGGGGGGCGGGGGGGAGGGCGGTTGTCATCAGTTCTCTGACTAGTTTGATGCGACCTGGCACGAATTCCTCTCCTGTGTCAACCTCTTCATCTCAGAGTAGCACTTGCAGCTTATGTCCTCAATTATTTTCTGCATGTATTCTTCCTATCACCATCTTCCTCTACTTATTTGCCCTCTACAGCTCCCTCTAAAACCACAGAAATCATTCACTCATTTCTTAACGTATTTCCTATAATCCTGTCCCTTCTCCTTGTCAGTGTTTTCCACATATTCCTTTCTGCTCATATTCTGTGCAGCACCACCACCTCATTCTTTACCTTATCAGTCCACCTAATTTCCAACATTCGTCTGTATCACCACAACTCAATTTCTACTATTTTCTTCTGTTCCAGTTTTCCCACAGTCCATGTTTCACTACCAAACAATGCTGTGCCACAAACGTATATTCTCAGAAATTTGTTCCTCAAAAATTAAGGCCTACGTTTGATACTAGTAGATTTCTTTTGGGCAGGAATGCCCTTATGCCAGTGCTGGTCTGCTTTTCATGTCGTCCTTGCTCCGTCGGCCATTGGTTATTGTTCTGTATAGATAGGAGTCCTCAACTACATCTACTTCGTGACCATCGATCCTGATGTTAATTTTCTAACTTTCTCTTTTCTAACTTTCTCTTTTCTGCTACTTCTCATTACTTCCGTCTTACTTCGATTTACTCTCAGTCCATATTTTGTACTCATTAAAAGGTTAATTTCATCCATAGATCATGTAATTCTTCACTATTACCGACAATGAACCTTACAAAGTCCCCCCATAAATATCTGAACACATCCACAAAAGTTGTTATGCATCTGTTGGAAACGCGACGCAGACTCAGACCAAGAACGACGACCAGGAAGACTGAATAGTGATACTACTGCACGATAGCGCTCGCCTGCATTGTGCTGGACTGAGAAAACACTATAATGGAGTTGGGTATGGAAGTCACCCACCTTTTTCACCTTTTTCACTTTCTATCCTTACAGCCTTCAAGGAACTTCCTTTCAACATGAAATTGCACTACAATCACGGTGCGACGATTTCTTCGCCTTAAAACCATGTGATCTCTACGTTCGTAAAATTGGGAAGTACCCCAGTGTTGGCAGACTTAATAATGAAGAATATATCGTTGATGACTACAGTCTCCTATGTGCATCTGTTGTGTTTACTCAACTTCAGGCAAAACGGTACGAAGTTGGGCACCAACGCAATGTAATGCCTGCATACAGTGGATTTTAAGCGAAAACCACAGACAATCTTAAGACATTGAGTCCATATCCATTATCGCCACAACACAGGTATCCTCAGATTCTTGGAGACGTCCAAGGGCTATTCGGAAAGTAACGTCCGATTGGACGTGAAATGAAAACCACAGTGAAAATCCGCTAAAGCTTTGCGCAGGTGGTTGGGCAGTGTTTCTAATATGGTCGTCGATCGCGTCACGTTACCTTTCTATTTCTGGGAGCACAGTGGGCACGTAAAGATGCCTAGAAAATAATGTCTCTAGCCAAGTATGAGTATCTGGCGAGAGATTCCGCCTGATGCCATGCAGCCCACATAACATAATTGTCATTTGTTTCCTTCATGACAATTCTCGGCCGCGCTCTTCGGAGGCAACGAAGACGATGTAGCATTTTCTATGGGAAGTGTCTGAGAACCCGTAATACAGCCCGTAATTGACTCCCATGCAGTTTAATCTCTGCTCGCATGAAACGTTGCCTATGAAAACAGTTTGGCACTGACAGCGAACTGTAAACCACCACAGACAATTGGCTGAAAGAACAGGCGGCTACCTTCTATGACGAGGGTATCGGAAAGCTGGTGCAACGCTAGAACAGATGTCTAAGTCTGAGCAGCGAGTAAGTGTAGAAGTAGCTGAAAGGTGTATTTAACTGTTACAAGTAAAGGATATTTGATTTTTCACAGTCGTTCCTATTTCATGACCAATAGGACCTTACTTTCCGAATAGATCTCCTATGACAACCCAAAATTCTTAAGCTGGGGAACGGACAAGCAGCTTCGCCTTTAATAGCAACCTTTTTTTTACTCCGAATTACCAGGACAGAGACCATTACCGCTGGCCTTCAACCGTAGGAACCCTCCAGACAGTACACTGCGAAATATTCCAATCCATAACAACGTTCTTTAGACTAAGTTCGCAGAACAGAGAACTCTAACATATTAAATCAACGAAAAATACTCAAGTCGGGAGTCCTATATTTATGGTTAAATGAATGGATTATGTATCTCAGTCACTGAATTTCATATCGCTATCACTGAATTTATCTGCTGCAGTCAATGCATTTATCAAAATCGATTCGCTTAAATTATTTTCTAGTGTATTCCTCGAAAATACCTTTCATCCATACATTATTACTACACCCTACATCCAGTACCATGAAGTCAATGTAATGTGCAGCTGTAATGTAAGATATCTCAAATATAGTTTAGTGATTGCAACAACACTTCCTGTCTGGTTGGATATTTTAAATTCACCCATGTGAGTAAAATGCTGTCGAAGACAGAATGCATCACATTGTCTATAAGATGACACGTAATTATTATATTGCGATATGTTCATTACTTCTTTTCGTATGGCATAAACTGACGTTTTCAGATAAATTAACTTTCCTTTTCACGCAAAAGATATCAGGTCCACACATCGCCTAGCTTCCATTGCATCGCGCTGGTGCCTGTGCAGTGGCAAATTATAGTTACGCTGCCCTTTAATACACATGTATTATTTCAAATCCCCGCTGCCGACTTGTTCCACTGAGTTCAAAGAACATTTTCTGGGAGGTACTGAAACGCCGTTTCGGTACGTTCTGGCTTAAATTAACCCTGCTTCCAACCAAGTCACCGCTTGGGTGCACGGTTATGCGCACTACTCTCAAAGTAAAGACGCAATTGATTTAGATTGCGTTATTATTTCGGAACACAATTTGAGATAGAAGATAAATTCAACCTTCTAGCAGTGAGGGTTTGAGAAGAGGGGCTTATGCAGTTCTCTTATGTCTTAGTCAAAAAAATGATCGAATATGTCATAGAAAATTAAAATATCGAAATAATTTTATTGCTAATATTGTTGAAAATTATTTTTTTAAATGATTGTGAGAATACAATCGGTTATAGATTTTAACCGTCATAGTGTTTTAGCAAAATGGAACTGTAATGAACGTAAGCTTATTTAAATTTGTCTTGCTAAGGATGTTAAAGATAAGATGTAATTTATGCTAGCAGTGTCTGGGCCAGGACTGTCAGAGATTCACCTTACCTGGATATAAAAAATTGGACAAATTAGGGAATAAGTACTCCTATGAGACGGGTAAACAGAAACTGCCCGCTACAGGAATGGGTCAAATCAAAAACTGAAGTTGATCAGGTGAATCACACGATTTCACTGTGTAATGGTGACTGCCCCACAAACGCCGCTGACCTATGCAACTCCACAACCTTACAAGAGCAATTTTTTTATTTATTTTCTATCACAGGTGGCTAGCGATTACTACACAGCTTCGAGTTCCGCTATACACGTTGACCTCGAGGAAAACAAACTGGTTATACTCCCTGCACCCAGAGATGTTCTAGTTCATTTGCTGGAGCGTATTATTTTAAGCAAACACCAGTCAGAGAGAAAATAGAGTAACGTCCCATTGAGAAATATGTTTACTTGGAATGAGAACCACGCAAGCTGTCACTTACGGAAGTTAATAATAAGTTTGAGCCTCAATACATGCAAGAAGTAATTTATTTCTTTTCATGACAAATATAGTTAGCGCTTCTGTGCACCAGCGCAATTTATATTTAACTACCTTTTACCTGTGGCTATACCCGCGCACGTTTACGTCATATTGCATACCACATCCCCTCCCCCCCTACCCAGCCTCCCTACCATCTCTTGACCACTTAATCAACTTCAAGATCTCCTGCTAGATTATAAAGTTTTGTAGTGACTAGCAGCGACAGTCGACATTCCAACCGTGTTACTACCGCGAAACGAACATTGGCGCGTGGTATTTGAGCCTGTCGATATGCGGTTTTGAACGACCGCATTTTCGGTTCTGTTGTAACATCTGCTCTGAATTAGTACTGCAACCGCATTTTATTTACAAAAAGAAATGAGAAATCGAGTTTGTATGGTACAAACGAACATTTTATCGTTTTCCGTTGAATGAAGCTGTATTTGCTCTCCTTTGGATTTACTTATCATTCGTGTTGGTTCCATACTTTTATATTTAAGTATCATTAATACTTGAAAGAAGCACGCGAAGATTAAAAGAGCGTTTTGCTACCTGGCAATTAAGAAATTACGTAACTACGTAATTTATTGAGCTGTAAAATTAAAGCAATTTGTTTCTTTATCGAAGGTATTTACATGGCAATCGAATTTGTAACACTACTATCGATATTACCTACAATGATCTCATAAATTCTTTGTTTTTACTTAATGTGACTTCTATATAACCATGCTCTTTGATGTAACATTTTATTCATTATTTATGATAATTTAGGTGAATGTAAAGAATTCATGGATGTAATTTTAAAAAGGTAACGTTCTGTAAAAGACCGAAAATTTTAAAACTTTGTGATCACGCTTCATGCATATGCAGCGTAGGTTTGTAGCCGTGAAAAGATGAAGGCAAGCCCAACTGCAACGAAACTACCTTGGCGGGAATAGAAAAGGTGAAATTGGTGGTCGAACTGCATTTTTCCTTTGTGGCAAGAGTCAGTCGGTGACTATCAGGTTAAATATCCACTTCTTGTGAAGTGGGAAAGAGGTGAGAACTGCAAATTATATGATACAGTCTCGGATTCTGAAGTAATTTGCCTTCCTACTCATTGTATACGAAGGAGTCAAAAAGTTTCTAGCATAACGAAGAATGATGAATTTCGTAATACCATTATATTGAAAAATAAAATAACCATGTACACTAATACACTTGCGGGCACTATCAGATAACTTCTGCAAACCATTCAAATAAAGTCTTCGATTTCGAGTCCAACCAAGCGTTCACAGCATCAATCACTGCATCATGTCAAATCTTCGTCTTTTGAGCTTTTCTAAGGTTTGGGAAAAGTATATGGAGCCAAATCTGGAAAATACAGCGGATTCGAATCCCAGTCACGCAGAGTTTTCAGTGTTGCGAGGGCTTTGTTCGCCAGTGCGTTGTCCTGATTCAAAAGAGCTCCGCGTGCAAATTTTCAGTGCCTTCTCTCTCTCTCTCTCAAATGGCGCAGGTGGGAACAACAGTAAGACGCATTGATAATTATGCCCTTTTGCAAGTGATCCTCCATAATTACCCCCTTCTGCATCTCACCTTACCGGCTGATTTTTGAATCCGGGATTTTTTAAGGTGGGGGATGAAGGATGTTTCCATGGTTGTGACTTGTTTTGTCTCAGGATTAAAGTGGTGAACGCACGTTTCGTCCATTGTCACATACCTTGCAAGAAAGCCGTCTTCATTCGCTTCAAATTGGTGGATGATTTCTTCAAAACACTGCACACGCTCCCGTTTCTGATCCACATTCATGTCTCTTGGGACCCACCAAGATGGAACTTTCAGCATTCCCAAAATATCTGCAACAATGTCATGAGCACGCCGATGGTAGATTCCAAATGTGGCTTCAGTGCGCTGCAACGATATTCGAAGGTCCTGCAAAATCGTATCGTGAATTGCAGTCACTGCTTCATCAGTGGCAACGGTGACAGGCGTTCCGCTCCCTAGCGCGTCTTCCACGTTTGAAGTCTGACACCCAGTTTCTCACTGTTGCGTCTGACTGAGCACTGTCCTTATGTGTATTCCGCATGTCTTCAGCAATTTCCTTTGGGGTCATTCCTTTCAAATTAAGATATTTAACCACAACACGATTCTTGATTCTCTCGATATTCGCCATTTTGCTTACACTACGGTATACAACGCACTCTAGCGGCAAAACTAGCGAAAGCTGGAGTCGCGAAATTTGACTTACATACAGAGGTCACCACCATAAAATTAGATGGTGGTGGTGGTTGTGCGAGACATTACGGTATCTCGGGCTAGAAACATTTCGACAGCTCCTCTTACTTTTGTTACCTCTGTACTACGAACATCAGACGCTAAGAACTTAAGTTTCAGTTCTTGTTACACAGCAGAAGCCATGGATACTTTTGCCGCCTTTCTTGAATAACACAGTAAATAGACACTGCCACCATCTTAAACTGTTAGCAGTTGGGTACTGTATGGTTGCATGGACTGGCTATGTGGTGTCTTTTTCAATAGAAAGTTTGTGTTCTGTTAACTTCGTGGTGAGTGGCCGTATTTTATCCTTAGTCATTTACCTAGATAGTGGCCTATCCCCATTCAGAGTATCCTGTTTTACTGAACTGAATAGCAGTTACCTTACGTAACAAAAGTTATTGAACTTGTGAAGTACACAATTTAGTAAGCATAAACTGTGAAATACTATAATTTTCATAAAAGGGTAGTTGAAATTTCATCCACGCACAGTTACTAAGCCAACATTTAAAGTACTCAGTTTAAAGATTCTTCTTACTGAAAAATGTGTTTGCTACTTCATGCGTTATAAATTTCAGAATTTTCTAATATTGTGTCGTGACTAAAATGTTCAGCCTGCATCAGAGTCTAATGATAAATCGTTTCTGGGGCCCCATGCTAATATATGTATATTTTTTTTTTGGTGGGGTTTAATGGCGCTCAACTAACTACTGAAATCATCAGCGCCCAGTCACTGTTGTTAGAGCACAGGGAATCTAGTAAAACTCAAGGGGAGGGGGGAGGGGGGGGGGACACCAGAAAGACCTAACAAAGATGTAGATAAAATAAGTAAAAAGGTTAGGTGTCTTTGGACAAGCCAGTCAAAGTTATAAAACGCAGAACACGAGCAGCTGCTCGAGCGTCATCAGCTAAAATATCCGGTAAAGTAGATGGCAGGGACAGGACAACACGAGATTGACTAAAGCGGGGACACGACAATAAAACATGGAGCACTGTTAATGCCTGACCACAAGGGCACTGCGGGGCTGGGTCACCAGAGAGCAGGTAGCGGTGGCTAAACCGGCAATGCCCAATCCGCAACCTGGTCAGAAGGACCTCCTCTCGCCGAGATGGTCGGGAGGAGGTTGTTCAAGCAGTTGGGAGCGGTTTTACTGCCCGGAGCTTGTTTCCTTGGAGGGATGACCAAGCATCCCACCACAACGACACAAGCCTCTTACAAACATCCCCACGAACGTCAGATAACGTGACACAATGGGAGGCTGGCTTGGCTGCAGCATCTGCAGCCTCATTCCCAGGCACTCCTACATGTCCGGGAACCCACAGAAAGCTGACAGGAGAACCATTATCAGCGAAAGAATGGAGGGACTGCTGGATCCATTGCCCGAAGGGATGGACCAGATAGGGAACTCCAAGGCTCTGAAGAGCACTGAGGGAATCAGAGCAGAGAACATACGATGAATGGCGGTGGCGGCGGGCATACTGAACGGCCTGATGGAGAGCAAAAAGCTCGGCCGTAAAGCTGGAACATTGGACGAGAAGCCGGTATTTAAAGGTGGCGGCCCCGACGACAAAGGCACAGCCGACGTCATCGTCAGTTTTGGAGCCATCAGTGTAAAAGGTGTGACTGGCAAGTCGCGCACGAAGTTCGACAAACCGTGAGCAATACACTGCAGCCGGAGTACCCTCCTTCGGGAGTGAGCTGAGGTCGAGATAAATATGAACTGGAGCCTGGAGCCAAGGTGGTGTCGGGCTCTCACCCTCTCTGAAGGTGGTAGGGAGGGCAAAATCCAATTGTCGAAGCAGGCGACGGAAGCGGACTCCAGGGGACAGCAGGGCGGACACATACAACCCGTACTGACGGTCGAGAGAATCGGCGAAGAAGGACTGATAAGAGGGGTGGTCGGGCGTTGACAACAGCCGGCAGGCATACCGACACAGCAGTACGTCGCGCCGGTAGGTCAATGGTAATTCGGCAGCTTCAGCATAAAGACTCGACGGGACTAGTGTAGAAGGCTCCGGTCGCAAGACGTAACCCCCGATGGTGGATGGAGTTGAGACGGCGTAAGAGGGCTCACCGAGCAGACGAGTAGACGAAGCTCCCATAATCCAGCTTCGATCAGACTATGAATACAAGCGAAGCAGGTCAGTGCGATCCGCTCCCCAAGATGAACCGCTAAGAACTCTGAGGACATTAAGGGAACGTGTACAACGGGCCGCCAAATAAGAGACATGCGGAGACCAACAAAGTTTTCTGTCCAATGTGAGCCCTAGGAACTTAGTTGTTTCCACGAATGGGAGAACAACGGGACCGAGATGTAAGGATGGCGGAAGGAACGCTTTATATCGCCAAAAGTTGATACAAAGCGTCTTCTCTTCAGAGAACCGGAAGCCATTTGCCATGCTCCATGAGTAGAGGCTGTCTAGACAACGCTGAAGGCAGCGCTCCAGGAGGCATGTTCTCTGGGCACTGCAGTAGATCGCGAAGTCATCGGCAAAGAGAGAGCCTGAGACATTAGGTGGAATGCAATCCATAATTGGATTGATCGCGATGGCAAAAAGGGCTACGCTGAAGACGGAGCCCTGAGGCACTCCGTTCTCCTGGAGGAAGACGTCGGACAATACGGAACCCACACGTACCCTAAACTTTCGAACCGTTAAAAAGGAATCAATAAAAAGGGGCAGGCGACCGCAGAGGCCCCACCTGTGCATAGCGCGGAGGATACCTCCTCTCCAACAGGTATCATAAGCCTTCTCCAAATCGAAGAACACGGCTACCATTTTGCGCCTTCGCAAAAAGTTGTTCATTATGAATGTCGACAAGGTCACAAGGTGGTCAACAGCGGAGCGGCGGCGACGAAAGCCGCATTGGACATTGGTAAGTAGCCGTCGAGATTCAAGAATCCAGACTAACCGAGCATTAACCATGCGCTCCATCACCTTACAGACACAGCTTGTAAGAGAAATGGGGCGGTAACTGGAAGGAAGGTGTATCCTTCCCGGGTTTGGGTATAGGAACAACGACGGCGTAACGCCAATGCATGGGGACCTGACCATCGGCGGTCCAGACGCGATTGTAGGTACGAAGAAGGAAGCTTTTGCCCGCCGGAGAAAGGTGTGCCAGCATCTGAACGTGAATGGCATCTGGCCCCGGAACAGAGGACCGGGACAGTGCCAGCGCACGTTCGAGTTCTCGCATAGTAAAGGGGGCATTATAAGTTTCCAGATTCAGCGAGTGGAAGGAAGGTCGCCGAGCCTCTTCTGCCTCTTTCCTGGGAAGGAAGGCAGGGTGGTAATGGGCCGAGCTTGAAACCTCCGCGAAAAACCGGCCGAAGGCGTTGGTGACGGCCACAGGATCAACGAGGACCTCATTACCTGAGGTCAGGCCAGGTATAGAGGAGTGGGCCTTAATGCCCGACAGCCGGCGCAGGCCACCCCATACGACAGAAGATGGAGTAAAACTGTTAAAGGAGCTGGTGAAAGAGGCCCAACAAGCTTTTTTGCTGTCTTTGATGACTCTACGGCATTGCGCTCGGAGTCGTTTGTATCCAATACAATTCGCCAACGTAGGATGGCGGCGAAAGGTGCGTAAAGCACGTCGTCGAGCACGGATAGCGTCTCTACAAGCCTCGTTCCACCAGGGGACGGAAACGTGACGTGAATAAGAGGTAGTACGAGGAATGGAACGTTCGGCAGCGTTGATGATAACAGCCGTGAGGTACTCGACCTGACTGTCACAACTGAGAAAATCGTGGTCCGGAAAGGTCGCCAGGGAGGAGTAAAGTCTCCAGTCAGCTTTCGGTATGTTCCAGCTCGAAGGACGTGGGAATGGGGTGTGGTGCAGGAGACGAACGACACAGGGGAAGTGGTCGCTCGAATAGGTGTCAGAAAGGACATACCACTCGAACCGACGGGCAAGAGTGGTAGAACAGATCGAGAGGTCCAAGTGGGAGTAGGTATGAGTGGAGTCTGAGAGGAAAGTCGGGGCGCCAGTATTGAGGCAGACAAGATTGAGATGGAAGACATCCGCCAAGAGTGAGCCTCTTTGACATGATGCAGAAGAGCCCCAAAGGGGATGATGGGCATTGAAGTAGCCAAACAATAAAAACGGCGGAGGAAGCTGAACAATCAGGTGCATAATGTCAGCCCGACTAACTGCGGATGACGATGGAGTGTAGATGGTACAAACTGAAAAAGTAAAAGCAGAAAGAGCAATATGGACAGCTATTGCTTGGAGTGGGGTGGTAATAGACATCGTCCCGAACGAGCAACATGACCCCACCATGAGCTGGGATACCGTTCACAGGGGTGAGGTCATACCGCTCCGAGGTATAGTGGGTAAAGGCAATATGGTCAGTTGGGCGCAACTTGGTTTCCTGGAGACCAAGGACGAACGGACAGTGCAGGCGGAGGAGCAGTTGTAATTCCCTCCCGATTAGATCGAATACCTCTTATGTTCCAATGTAACAAGGCCATCGCTAGTCAAAAAAGAGGGGGAACGAGACTGGGGAAGAGCTGGTCACCTCGACGGCCGCGGAGGGCCAGGTTTCGAGGGAACAACGCTACAACCGGCGGGAGGCGGATCCTGCTCCATCGAGTCGTCGCCAGCTGCGGCCGCTGTCCCGGGTTGTGTAGGAGGGGCAGCATCATTTGCCGACGAGAGGCCAGCTGAGCGCCTGGCAGCAGAATGTCCTGGCGAAACTGAGGACGGCCGGGAGCAGCGACTCACGGATGGAGCGTCAGACGAAACGTGCCGGGGTGGATGGTTGGTTGGTTGTTTGAGGTTTAAGGGACCAAACAGCGAGGTCATCAGTCCCGTGTTTCAAATATACTCCATTCTGCTAACGGGACATCTCAGAAAAGTCAGAACAATAAAACGGAAAAAGGGAAAAAACGTAAAGGGCAGTCACGTTGTCATTGGTAAAAACAAATGAGGGAAGTCGGCAAGAGAACGAACCCAACACTATGCTGAAGCAGCATAGGCAAGACCACCTGTGACTTAAAAGGTACAACTGCTATAATGCAGAAAAGACGTATGGGAATAAAAAGACTAACCAAGCCTTAAAAAAGGGTAAAAAGAGTAAAAGGGGAAGAAAAGAGGATTCCGGTCAGGGAGGTGAATCGGGAATCTCTAAACACTGCCTACAGTGGGAGACACCCAAACACTCACCGCCCTGCCCCAACACCAGAGAGATTAAAAACCTTAAAACTGAGAATAAAAACCACTCTCCCGGAGGAAACCGAGAACCAGAGAGACCATCCGGGAATCGTCAGCCAACATCAAAGGTAAAGTGTGGGGGAGTCTGTACTTAGTACGCAGAGCCAAAAGAAGGGGGCATTCAACCAAAATGTGGGCCACTGACTGGAAGGCTCCACAACCACATAGCGGGGGTGGCTCATCACGCAAAAGAAAACCATGGGTCAGCCTGGTATGACCAATGCGGAGACGACACAGTGTGGTCGAGTCCTTTCGGGAGACGCGAAAGGAAGAACGCCATGGGCCTGGTGTCACCTTAATTGCACGAAGTTTATTAGACAGTGGAGTAGCCTCCCAAGAATTGGCCCATGACTGCACGAAGTGGGATTTGATGTGAAGCCGTAAATCCGCTGCAGGAGGGGTTACAGGAAACGGGGGGTAAGTAACTGCTCCCCCAGCCAAACGATCAGCGAGCTCATTTCCCGGGATACCCACATGGCCAGGGACCCATAGGAAGTCAATGGAACAAGCAGCACGGTGAATATCAGCGAGATGGTCATGGATGGCAGAGACCAAGGGATGGCGCGAAAAACACCGGTCAATAGCAAGAAGGCCACTCATCGAGTCCGTACATAACAAAACGCGGTTGTGTTGGGATTGTTTAATAAAGGTAAGGGTCTGGGAAATTGCCATCAATTCCGCAGTAAACACCCCACATGTAGGTGGCAGCAGATGATTTTCCGTTCCAACAGAGGACGTGAAGGCATACCCAACATGATCAGCAGATTTAGAGCCATCAGTGTAAAAAACAACAGCATCCCGAAACTCCCATAAAATTTTGCGGAAAAAGGAACGAAACACCACCGGGGGGATGGAATCTTTCGGACCGCGGCGGAGATCCATCCGAATTCGAGGCCGAGGAACTAACCAAGGAGGGGTGGAGGGGAGGGAGCGAGGAAGACAGGACAAAGAAGGAAGTTGAAAATCACGGTAAAGAGACGCAAGGCGCAGCCCAACCGGTAAACCCGCCCGAGGGCGGGAGTCGGGTGGGCGACGTCCATGGTCTGGGAACAGGATAGAATAGGAAGGATGAGAGGGAGAAGAACGGATAGTGAGGGCATAAGACACCAGAAGCTGGGACCGCCGAACAGAAAGGGGTGGGATCCCAGCTTCAACCAGGAGACTATCAACAGGGCTAGTAGGGAAGGCACCGGTGGCCAAACGGATACCACGATGGTGGACTGGATCCAGCACGTGCAGTGTGGAAGGAGCAGCTGAACCATAAACTTGACAACCATAGTCCAAACGAGACAGAACTAGAGCACGATAAAGACGGAGGAGGAGAGAACGGTCCGCACCCCAAGAGGAGTGGGCAAGGAAGCGAAGGACATTGAGTTTACGTAAACATCCTACCTTCAGGAGTCTGATATGGGGCAACCAAGTGAGCTTGTTGTCGAAAAGAAGACCCAGGAAACGAAACTGTGAAACCACAGGCAATCGTTGTGCAGCGAGATAGAGCTCTGGATCAGGGTGGACCGTAGTACGGCGACAGAAGTGGACCACCCGCGATTTTAAAGGAGAGAATTGAAACCCGTGTGAGAGGGTCCATGCAGAGGCACGCCGTATAGCCACCTGGAGCTGCCGTTCTGCAGATGCCATCGAGGAGGAACTAACCCAAATGCAGAAATCATCCACATACAGGGCAGGGGCGACCAAGGGACCGACAGAGGCCACAAGTCCATTGATAGCAATGAGGAAAAGAAGGACGCTCAAGACAGAACCCTGTGGGATGCCCGTCTCCTGGGTCCGTGGAGAACTAAAAGCAGTACCAACTCTAACTCTGAATGACCGATGGATCAGGAACTGGCGGATAAAATTCGGGAGTGGGCCCCGAAGACCCCACTGATGAAGGGTTAGTAAGATGTGATAGCGCCAGGCCGTGTCATAGGCCTTGCGAAGGTCAAAAAACACTGCAACCAAATGGCGGCGCTGGGAAAAAGCCTGCCGAACTGCGGATTCCAAGCGAAGTAAATGATCGATTGGAGATCGTCCCTCTCGAAAGCCACACTGGTAAGGGGACAATAGATCCCGAGATTCGAGGACCCAAGTGAGCCGACGGGCTACCATCCGTTCAAGTAACTTACAAACAACATTGGTCAAACTAATTGGCCGATAGCTGTCAACAGATAGGGGGTTCTTACCAGGCTTAAGGACAGGAACCACAATGCTATCCCTCCACTGAGAAGGGAAGTCACCCTGGAGCCAGATACGGTTAAACATCCGAAGAAGATGTTGCCGTTGTGGAGCACTGAGATGTTGAAGCAGTTGGTTATGAATGGAATCTGGGCCAGGGGCCGTATCATGAGAAGAAGATAGAGCAGAAAGAAATTCCCATTCAGTAAAAGGTGCGTTATAAGATTCTGACTCACAAGTGGTGAAACATAAGGTGAGAGCTTCAGCCTGCTGTTTGTGATGAAGGAAAGCAGCGGGATAGGAGGCTGACGCCGATGCCACTGCAAAATGGGTCGCAAGATGTTCGGCGATAACTAATGGGTCCGTACAAATGCCATCTGGGAGGTGAAGGCCTGGTAGGGTGGACTGCCGATGGCAACCTTGGAGAGAACGAAGTGTAGCCCATACCCGCGACAGAGGGACAGTGGAACCAAGGGAAGAAACGAATCGTTCCCAACATATCCGCTTGCTCTGTTTGATTAAATAACGGGCTTTAGCGCGAAGGCGTTTAAAAGTAGTAAGGCTGGCTACGGATGGGTGCCTCTTGAAGTGTTGCAAAGCTCGACGGCGATCACGGATGGCAATGGCAATGGCCGGACTCCACCACGGGACTTGCCGGTGACGAAATAGTCCAGATGAGCGCGGGACAGCAACGTTAGCAGCGCGAACAATCGCGTCAGACACGTCACGTAGGACGTCATCAATACAACCCGACAAAGAGGGAGAAAACTCGACCTGTGCAGTGTATAGAGGCCAATCGGCGCGGTGGAAAGACCAACGAGGTAACCTGTCCATCGGGGAGCGCGAAGGGAGCGTGAGAATCAACGGGAAATGGTCACTATCACAAAGGTCGTCGTGTGGCGACCAGTGTAATGAAGGGAGGAGAGAGGGAGAAGAAAGAAAAAGATCAATGGCAGAAAAGGTACCATGACCAGCACTGAAATGAGTAGGGGAGCCATCATTAAGAAGGCACAGGTCGTGGTCTGCAATAAATTGGTCTATAAGAAGACCTCGTCTAGATGGAAAGGCACTGCCCCACAAAGGATGATGAGCATTAAAATCCCCAAGGAGGAGGAAGGGAGGAGGAAGTTGCTGAAGAAGGGTGGTTAAGGCAGCAGGTGTAAGAGCCCTGTCAGGAGGGAGATAAAGATTGCAAACGGTGACTGCAGAGTCTAAGTGGACCCTAACAGCAACCGCTTCCAATGTAGTTTGGAGAGGAATCCACGTGCAAGCAATGTCGGTACGGACCAACGTACAAACGCCACCAGAAGCCCGCAAGGGTCCGACCCGATTGCGACAGAAAACACGGAACCCACGGAGGGTCGGTGAGTGAGCATCAGTAAAATGTGATTCCTGGAGAACCACACAAGCTGCAGAGTAGGACGAAAGAAGGGATTTCAATTCCGGAAGGTGTCGATAGTAGCCATTACAATTCCATTGGAGAACCACAGAACGATGGTTTAAATGAGGGCTGAACACGCTAAATCCAGTCATACTGCCGGGTCCCCACCCGTCACAGACAAGGAGGGGGCGACATCCATAAACGACAGGTCAGAATCCAGTTGTGAAGTCGGGGAAGGGACCTCCGGTGACACCAGAGGCTCTTTGTCCCGGGACTTATGTTTCTTCTTCTTTTCAGGCTGAGATCGAGGAGGGCTGTGTGGCATAAAGGAGCCAGCTGCAGCAAGATCAGGAACAGAAAGAGACCGGGCGACCTGGGGGCCGACAGACCGCGGCTCTCGCGGTCGCCGCGCGGCAGCAGACCTTTGACCTGGAAGGTGCCGGGAAAGGGCATCCCGGGAGAGGCGCCCTTGACCGGCAGACGCCGAAGGAGTGGGACACTTCTCCGGCTGGGGAGGGGGAGCAGCACCCAGAGGAGAAGGTGTGGGAGCCGCAGGGGAGGGGGGGAGGAGTGGGGTCCGGGATGGGGGTAAGGAAGGGGGGGGGAAGGGGGGAAGATGTAACCAAGGCGTAACTTGATGTCATAGACACAGGGTGCAGTCGTGCATATTTCTTACGGGCCTCTGTGTAGCTTAAACGATCGAGGGACTTATACTCTTGGATCTTTTTTTCTTTCTTATAAACTGGGCAATCTGGTGAACGTGGAGAATGACTACCACGACAATTTACACATACAGGAGGGGGAACACAGGGACTCCCCTCATGGAGTGGACGTCCACAGTCACCACAGAGAGGGTCCTGGGAACAGCGAGAAGACATGTGGCCAAAACGCAAGCACTTAAAACACCGCATAGGGGGTGGGATGTACGGCTTCACATCACAGCGATAGACCATAATCTTAACTTTCTCAGGAAGGGTATCCCCTTCAAAGGCCAGGATAAAGGCACCAGTATCAATACGGTTATCTTTAGGACCCTTCTGAACACGCCGAACAAAGTGAACACCCCGCCGTGCGAGATTGTCCCGAAGTTCCTCATCAGTTTGAAGGATGAGGTCCCTGTGGAAAATCACACCTTGGACCATATTTAGAGACTGGTGAGGGGTAATAGACACAGGAATTGTGCCAAGATGGGTACAGGCACGAAGGGCCGCAGATTGGGCAGCTGAAGTAGTTTTAATCAGCAATGAACCCGACCGCATCTTGCTCAGGGAGTCCACTTCGCCAAACTTGTCTTCAATGTGTTCCACAAAGAATAAAGGCTTGACACTGGTGAAAGTATCTCCATCAGTCCTGGTGCAAACTAGATAACGGGGGAAAGGTTTTGCCCCTAGACGACGGGCCTGACCCTCTTCCCAGGGGGTAGCCATGGAAGGGAAGGCCGAAGGGGCAAGAGAAGCAGCACTTGAGGAATCAGTACCACGCAGAGAGACGGCCGCAGAACGGCCAGAGTTTTGGACCCTTATGCGTTTCATCTGCATAGCGTCCGCCCTGATACCACCCACTCCGATCAGGGGCTCTCCTCACGGGCGCCACCCAGCCACAGCAAGGGCCGTCTGGCACGGCGGCCATTGCCGGGAGTTCCGATGCTCCAGGATGACGAGCAACCACTCCAAGGCATGCATGAGGAGGTCACAGCTCAGGTATCAGAAGTGTGATCCCTGTGTGTTCAGGGGGCTCAACCAAAAGGGTACATAGCGACCCCACCACACGGGCTGGCTACCGTGCTGGCTATGCACCCTAGCATCAGACCACGACGTGAAAGAAAAGGTGGAATGTACTAGGAGGGCGCACGTCGGAGACACTAGGTAAGGTGCTCTTCCCCAAATGGCTCACACTACAGAAGAGAAATTTTGGAATGGAGGTCAAACCCCAGAGGGGGACCAAGGAATGACAAAAAGAGGAGATAAGGACGCAACAAAGCCAGAGAGTAAAACCAACAGAACCAGGAGGATAGCGGGGCCAACATAAGCAAGGACACCAATAGTGGGAGAGGAGAGGGCGAGGGGAAAGGAGCATGGAGGGGAAAGGAGGGGAAGGAAAAGGAAATGCAGCCCGGGAGAGAAAGAAGGCTGCAATGGCTCGAGGCCCCGTGCTCGCCACGCACGTATCCACAAAAGAGATGTGGACCCCCTGGGGGGGCCGGGGTGGAGAGGGGGATAGAGACTTCTTCTTGGAGGCCTTCTTGGAAGTCCGAGGAGGCACAGGGATGGTGGGCTGGACCTGAAGAAGGCCCTCACGTGCGGGGTCCGTTTTGGAACGCCGGACCTCGGAAGCTGGGCTGGGGTCTGGAACGTTTCCCCGATGGACGCCTGAGAAGAGCATTGCTTCTCAGGCGGCGGGGGGGGGGGAGGAGGGTGGCCCATGGGGCAGAGGGGGCGGGGGCCACGGGGAAGGATTTGGAAGGGAGGGGTTTGGGAGGCGGAGGCATAGACCCCGGATGGGGGGAGGAGGAGGAGGAGGGGGGACAGGAGAGGGGTGAGGATACCGCGAAAGGAGGGGACACAACTGAGGCAAACGAAGTGGTCAACGTCACGGGATGCAGGCGGTCATACTTCTTCCTGGCCTCAGAATAAGGACGATCCAAAGTTTTTAATTCTTGAATCTTCTTCTTCTGATACGCAGGGCAGTCTAAAGATCTAGGCGAGTGGATGCCAGGCCAATTGACACACCGAGGTGGTGGGGTGCATGTATGTTCCTCACGAAGAGGACGTCCACAATCGCCACAAAGGGGTTCAGCCTCACACCGTGACGACATGTGCCCAAAGCGCAAACACCGAAAACAGCGCATAGGAGGCGGGACGTAAGGTCGCACGTCGCACCGGTAGCACATCACCTTTACCTTCTCCGGGAGAAGGTCCCCCTCGAAGGCGAGGATAAAGGCCCCGGTGTCTATGCGACAGTCTTTGGGGCCGCGCTGGACTCGCCGGACGAAATGCACGCCTCGGCGCTCCAGGTTGGCCCTGAGCTCCTCATCAGATTGCAGCAGGAGGTCCCGATGAAAAATAACCCCCTACGACCTATTCATTGCCAGATGCGGCACAATGGACACTGCGATGTCCCCTAGTCGGTCGCACGCCTGGAGCGCCGCCGACTGTGTGGCGGAGGTGGTCTTTATAAGAACGGACCCCGAACGCATTTTACTAAGAGCCTTGATTTCCCCGAAGATGTCCTCAATGTGCTGGACAAAGAACATGGGCTTGGAGGTAGCGAACGTCCCCCCCATCAGTCCGAGAACAGACTAAATAGCGGGGGAAGTACTTCGCCCCAAGCTGGCGGGCCTGTCCTTCCTCCCAGGGAGTGGCCAAGGGGGAAGGGGCAGGAGAACCAGAACCAGAGACAGTACCTTTCTTTTTAAAAGACTCGGCCGCAGAGCGACCTTATACATGTTGACGTTTCATCTGCGAAACCTCCGCCCCGATACCACCCACTCCGACCAGGTGCTCTCCCCACGGGCGCCACCCAGCCTCAGCAAGGGCCACCTGGCAGGATGACCATTGCTGGGAGTCCTGATGCCCCAAGGAGACTGGCATCTACTCCTTGGCCGACATGGGGAGGGTGCAGCTCAGGTATCGGCAGTACGATCCCTGTGTTGTCAGGGGGCTACAACCTAGAGGGTACATGACGACCCCACCACAACGGGCTGGCTACCAAGCTGGTTTTCTGGTGCCATGGAAGGTCCATAATGATCGTAGGTGCAGATGGGGACGCACTATGGGCGTAACTTGTACAACCCATCAGGCGTTGAGGCCCAATTTGAGGAATAGTGGGTATGGTTACAACGCCGTTACAATGCTGAGTGCCAAGGTCTCAGTGCACTGAGGACCAGTGGTACAGCACGTAAGGCGTCCTTCCCAAAAAGGCTCTTACTTCTGTAGAATTTTGAAAAATGGAGGTCAAACCCCAAGGGGGACCATCACATGGAAGGCCGAAACGGTTGAAACTCCTTTTAGTCGCCTCTTACGACAGGCAGGAATACCTCGGGCCTATTCTTACCCCGGACCCGCAGGGGGGGCAACCAAGATGGCACCCTGGAGCTTTGTTCCACAGAGGCCAGCGAAGTGGAGCTAGCTTCAATACAGGAATCATCCACATACAGAGCAGGGCGACCAACCGTCCAGCAGAGGTGATAAATCCATTAACAGCAATTAGAAAAATGACAATGTTCAACCATGTGGAACGCCATTGTGCTGGGTCCATGGAGACCTGATAACAGCGCCAACCCAGACTGAAGAACTGGTGGTACAGAAACTGGAGAATAAAAATCTGAAGCCGCCGCCGTTGCCGCCGCCGCCGCCCCCCCCCCCCCCTTCCGAAAAGACTTCAAAGTAAGAAGAATCTGAAGGCACCATGCTGTGAGGACTTATGAAGATTGAAGAAAACTGCGACAAGGTGGCGACGTTGAGAAAAGGCCTAGTGATATGCAGTTTCCATTTGAAGCAGATGACTGGAGACTGTCCCTCCTGAAAGCCACACTGATAAAAGGTTCTGAGATTCAAGGACGTAATCAACGTAAGCGCTGGGGCAACGACAATCTTTGGTACAGATTTTGTAGTTCTGAGTTTAGAGGGCAGCATACTCCAAGCCTTATTTCATACCAACCATTTTAATATTATAATTTATATCCATTGACGAATAATAATCAATAATGACATTATGATGTATTCCAACTAACTGTTCATTCGTAGTTAAGTATTAAGTTATTTCATCATGAACGTGTTTTCTGATTGGCTACTTATGTCATACTCAGAACGTAAGGTGTGACCATTTGACAGTGTGTAACAGCAGAAAACTAGATCTATTTTATTTATTTCTATGTCAATGACAAGCTTGTCAACTAAGTTCTTTATGGTGTTCAGCTAGGTGCGCAACTAGAAAGACAACAACCATGTGGATAGCTAGAATCCAATTACAGCCATGTCCATGTTAACTCGATTAGGTATAAAGTGGAATACAAGGTCTTTATAAGCTGTCCGTCTATGTTAGGACCAGAGTTTTATCACACAAACTGTTGAAAGAAGTAAAGGAGAAAATTCCAACGCATGTATAGCTAAAATGGACAAATGCTGAAACTTACTTTGAGGCAATATTTCCGTCAACAACTTTTCGTACTTCACTCTTAAATATTACAAAGTCTAGAAATTAAGTTCTTGTTAGCACAGAGATTCGTCTCAAGCTCTAGAGCCGAAATGTCTAGCCGTCCGTACAGATTTCGCTTTGTGTACATTAAGACTGAACAAAGATGGATAGGTAATTAAAGCAATTATTAAATGTTCTGCCAAAAAAATCGATATAATATATACCAAGATAATTATGGCGGCTCATTTTCATGGTTTTTACCCGAATGTATACAAAAATGAGTTACAAATAGTATGCCGTTAGTGGTACCAGTAGCTAGTAAGGAATATCTCTTACAACTGATGCCCGACTGCTACATGGTTCTTTAACGGTGAAAATATTTCGTATTTCGCAATTAGTGAGTATGATGTTGCACTTCATTTTCTGCGATATCCATGAAACTTTCTGAAGTCCACTATTTCGTCTTCGTCGCCATCAATATGTACTAATATTGAACTAAGCCTTCTGCTCACAGTAAACAAATCATCTATCTCAAATGAAGTGATTGAATTTTCCTCGTGTTTTCAATATTGCAGGCCCACCAGATTGTAATCGTGCTGTTAGCTCTAATCAGACCACACTTCCGTTTCGACAGCCTATTAGACCACCTAGCAGGAGTCCAGTCAGATGTCTACCAGAATGCCGCGGAACCGTGACGTCAGAAGCACTTCAATTAGCTGGAGTATTAAGACACTTCTTTACGAAAGATGCATCAAGTGGGTCTCAAGACCTGCACTTGAGAAAGGGGTGTTAACTTTAGGAACAGGAAGGGACAGGTAATATACAATATGTACAGGAAACAGGAGGCAACAAAGAGTGGAAGACCAAGAACGAGGTGCGCGGATTGAAAACTGTAAAATAGGGATGTCTTTCGCTCCCTGGTGTTCCATCTATACAACGAAGAACCAATTACGGAGATACAAGAAAACTTCAAGAGTGCGGTTAACATTGAAATTAAAAACATATCAATAAGATGCACTGGTGACATTGCTATCCTCACTGAAAGTGAAGAATTACAGGATCTATTGAAGGGAATCAACGGTCTAATGATTACAGAATATGGATTGAGAATGAATCTAAGAAATACGAAAGCAATAATAATTAGCAGAAATGAAAATAGCTAGAGACTTCATATCAGGGTTTATGACAAAGTAGATGAAGCTAAGGAATTCTACTACCTAGACAGCAAAGTAACACATGATGAACGGAACAAGGAGGACATCAAAAGCAGACTAGCACAGGCAAAAAGGGCATTCCTGGCCATGAGAAGCCTACTAATATCAAACATTTCTGAGAATTTACGTTTTGAGTACAGCTTTGAATGGTAGTGAAACATGGACTGTGGAAAAACCGGAAAAGAGAATGGAAGCATTTGAGATGTGGTGCTACAGAAGAATGTGGAAAATTAGGTAGACTGATAACTAACGAGAATGTTCTCCGCAGAATCAGTGAGGAAAAAATATGTGAAAAAGTTGACAAGTGGAACGGACAGGATTAAATGATATCTGTTAAGACACCAGGGAATAACTTCCTTGGTACTAGAGAGCTGTTGAGGGTAAAAACTGTAGAAGACAGACTGGAATACATCCAGAAGATAAGTACTTAAGCTGCAATTGATGCTCTGGGACGAACAGGTAGGCGTAGGAGAGAAATTTGCTGCGGCCACGTCAAACCATTCGGAAGACAAATGACTCAAAAAGAGGAGATACATAATTCGCATACTTGATATCGCGAACTACAAATGGAAAACGGTAACTGGATTCTGAATGTGGTTTTTCTCTTTTTACGAAGAACTAACATGTTTTCACGGTTACAAAACGCAATGAAGACGCAACAAGACCAGATACATTGATCAAATGGCTCTGAGCACTATGGGACTTAACATCTGAGGTCGTCAGTCCCCTAGAACTTAGAACTACTTAAACCTAACTAACCTAAGGACATCACACACAACCAAGCCCGAGGCAGGATTCGAACCTGCGACCGTAGCGGTCGCGCAGTTCCAGACTGAAGCGTCTAGAACCGCTCGGCCACACCGGCCGGCTTTATCTTTATCAGTTTGTAACACCATATCTCTAATACTCTACTGATGTAATTTGCTTTTGTTTTATTTATGTTACATCGTTGAGGTTCTGTAAATGTGTTTGAATCGATAACATAAAATTGTATACTCCTTTCTTTGTTAAAAATTTGATGTCATGATTTGATTCTATGCAATGTAGTATATCTGTCATTTAAATTCTTTGTCCCATTTGGAGGGAACAAAACTTACTATATATAATTGTAATTTCTGTGTGAATAATTTTTGTAGAAATGTCAATATGTGCAAATGTTCTGTTTTATTTAATGTGTTTGGTTGCTGTTATGTAAACTGCTGATCCTCATTTAGGATTCTTAGTTATTTTGTAAAAGGCAGTGTGGTTCCCCTCAGGAACGGAACGTATAGCGCGCGCAAATTATGGTTGGCCTAGGTAGAAAAGGTGGAACAAGAGTTAGTCGGGGACGAGCTACCAATCTGTGCACTGCCCATGTAAACGTATATTGTGCTGGTTCCGAGATAGGCTTTTCCTGCCACTTACCAATGCCTCGGATGGATGGATAAATAGCTGGAATTATTCTGGAGTTGGTATCTATAGCAGCCACCAAGAAATGACAGAGCCCAGCAATTCTACCTGCAATTCCACCTACCAACATGCAATCGCCACCACATTGCGCAATCACTATAATGGAGCACTATAGTAATGTACAGTGAAGGATCAGCTTATTGGATGTTTTAGTGTGCTCCAATATAAGGTAATTTATAACTGAATTTATGTACCTACCACATTCCCGGCGGGGTCAGGGATTTTCTCTGCCTCGTGATGAGTGGGTGTTGTGTGATGTCCTTAGGTTAGTTAGGTTTAAGTAGTTCTAAGTTCTAGGGGACTGATGACCATAGATGTGAAGTCCCATAGTGCTCAGAGCCATTTGAACCATGTACCTACCTAGATTTTTTTCCTCATCATAGCACCTCTCAGGTTCCTCTCTGAACTAAAGTGATTACCGAGTGTCCTTACTGAATGAACATAAAGCCCAGTGTTTGCTAATTGATCTCTTGAACATAGTAAAAAGAAAGTTAAAGTTAATGTGGCAAAAAGAGTGAGTTAAAGTAAATGGTGCTTGCTGAAAATTTTTCTATTAAAACTGCTTATTAATATGTTGTTGCCGACCCCAAAATTAAAAGTTCAAGACGAAGGCTTATAAAGTTTTGCTTAGTTAATGATCATAGTGCTGCCTGTAGTAAATTTAAAAAGGTGAGTCAGTTTCTTGTAAATTTGTCAACATTGTGTCTCACTGCAGTATAAGTGGAAAACTGCAATAGTGGATAGTTATATATTCATATTTGCTAAGTGCTTGTCTCTCTTGTATATTGGAAGCGCATATTAATAGTATAACAGGATCCACAGTTTGTCTATTGTGCTAATGCTACATAACAAATAGAAAGACCACTATTTATGAGAACAATTTCTTTATTCGAAAGACAGTGAAAAGTAACCTGCTAGTGAATTCCAATTAACTTTCATTTTAAATAGTAAAGTATTTAACTGAGAGAAATTTAACCCGTGACCAGTTCATAATTTTGCAGTGAACTACATTTATAATTTTGTCAGCTAGGAAAGTGTTTGAAAAATACTTAACCTGTGTCCAGTTTATGATTCTGCAGTGAATATTAATAGTAATGTTATAAAACTTATTCGGTTTGAATAAGTCCTGAAAGTAATATTGTGTTCCGCTATCTGTTATATATATGCAAATAGTCTGTCCTGCTCTGTCAGCTTCCAATCTAGCCGTGAACATATGCAGGTGTCAGTTCATTGCACTGTTGTGTGGCAAATTAGGTTGTGTTTGTCCGTTAAAGTTACTCATACCTACTTTCTTAAACAAGAACATTAATCTTTCTCTTGCCTAATTAGGCTGGCGACCGTTTTCATTATTCTTTAAACAGTGTAGCTAGGTAAAAGATTATTTGTTACTGCTTGAATAATTATGTAATTCTGACTTTCACTTCCGATAAGCCACCTCCGTTAGGTACAACACGGTCAATATAACAAAATTCCTCTCAGAGGGTAACACTGCTCTGTTTCTTCATACTATAATTACTAGAATAGGAATAATTTCTTTATACGAACTGCCTTAGGCTTTGAGGTTATACTATAGTAGTAGCAGACGGTAGTGTTATACGTGGCTTTTCCGTGACAGGAATAGTTCTGTTGGGGCATAGTACGTAATAGACCAAATTTAGTATTTGATTGCACAAGCTACGTAAATGCTGTTGCAGTGTTATAAGTTGAGGTAATAAGCTATATCGCCATTCCAAGGTACAAGCTAGAAGCCCAAATCCAACGTGCAAAAAACAAAGGAAAATTTGTTATTCCAGTCGATCTTTGTCATTAGGGGTGGAATGCTTTTAAGACAATTTCAAATCTCGCTATAAAAATGGGGAAGAAAAAAATCAATATTTGTATCTAACATTACGCAACTGTCTTTATTCCCGAATGTCGTGGTTAAAGTTTCTATCACAAATAGTTCCCTCCACGATATGACGCGCCTTGTGTGTGTGTGTGTGTGTGTGTGTGTGTGTGTGTGTGTGTGTGTGTGTGTGTGTGTGTGTGTGTGTGTGTGTGTGTGTGTGTGCGCGCGCTGCACAGATGAGCGTTTATTCGTAAGTTTCAAATCTGGATCTGAAGGCAGTACCCGAAATATGACGAATTTAATAAATAAAAAATTAAGCAATCTCCTCTGCATAAAAGCCACTTTACATTTAAATTGGATGTGATTAATAAATGTCTCCAGAACCAAATTGGTAAAATGTGCTCAGAATATTAGTTTATTAAGTAGTTCCCCATAGTCAGTTTAACACCTGCTTTTGCTTAGTCGAAGGATGATTGTAAGGAATAGTGTAATTAGAACCTCGAAGTATAATGCAGCTGTGTGGTTTCAACATTACTTATTTTGAAAAATAAAACATTCCTACACCCATTGTGCAAAGTATTCTGCCATCCATTTAAAGACTGCAGATGTATATGTAAAATGTAACTCTCCTCTTCGATAAAGTAGTTCTTATATTTTACGTATGTTATGATTTCTGAAGCACTTTTTAGTGTATGGGATTACGGAGAGTATTGTTTGGTTATGTCTCGATACAATAGAGCGAGGGATGATTGTTTTAACAAGACCTCAGATTTACTGTATTTACCGGTTTTCGTAGAGATAGTCTTCTCAGCGTATTAGCATCATGTGATGCCCATAGAACTTTCACGTCTGTGCAAAATGCTGCTTGTCTATTTCTACACGCGTTTATTGGCTCGAAAACTTGAGTATTCTTTTCAAGTCAGGCAAAAATTTCCCGTGTTCTACTTTCGTCAAACTATCCGAATATTTGTGTGGTTTAGCAGTACTCTAACCTAACGAATGGTACATGTTACATATCTTAATATGTTCAGTATTGTTGACGTGTTTAAAGTTTGTAGACTAATCAACAAGGTATTCACTGTAAGACGCACTTCGACAGCTGAGAAATGAAATGAGTTATGATATCTTTTACTGTTCAATAACGAACAGTGATTTATTGTCAGTAATGAATCAGGTAAATGCACTATGATCGAAAGTATCCGGACACCCCAGAAACATATGTTTTCATATTAGGTGCATTTTTCTGCCACCTACTACCACGTACTCCTTATCAGCTACCTCAGTAGTCATTACACAACGTGAGATAACAGAAGGAGGCACTCCGCTGAACTCGCGGACTTCGAACGTGTCAGGTGATTGGGTGTCACTCTTAATACGTCTGTACGAGACATTTCCACTCTCCCAAACATCCCTAGGTGCACTGTTCCCATGTGATAATGAAGTAGAAACGTGAAGGGACACGTACAGCACAGAAGCGTACAGGCCGACCTCGTCTGTTGACTGGCAGAGACCGCCGACAGTTGAATTGCGGGAGGGGGGGAAGGGGAGGGGGGAGAGGGAGAGGAGTCTTAATGTGCCATAGGCATACATCTATCCAGACCAACACACAGGAATTCTGAACTGCTTCAAGATCCACTGCAAGTACTATGACAGTAAGGTGAGTGGTGAGAAAACTCATTTCACGGTCGAGCGCCTGCTAATAAGCCACACATCATGCCGGTAAATGCCAAACAACGCCTCGCTTGGTTTAAGGAGCGTAGACATTGGACGATTGAACAGTGGAGAAACGAAGTGTGGAGTGACGAATCACAGTACACAATGTGGCGATCAGATGGCAGGGCGTGTATATGGCGAATGCCCGATAAACGTCATCAGACTGCGTGTGTAGTGCCAACAGTAAAATTCGGAGGCGGTGGTGTTATGGTGTGGGTGTTTTTCATGAAGGGGGCTTCCACCCCTTGTTTAGCTTTGAATTATCACAGCACACGCCTGCATTGATGTTTAAGCGCCTTCTTGCTTCCCACTGTTGAAGAGCAATTCGGGGATGGCGATTGCATCTTTCAACACGATCGAGTACCTGTTCATAACGCACGGCCTGCGGCAGAGTGATTACACGACAGTACCATCCCTGTAATGGACTGGCCTGCACACAGTCCTGACCTGAATCCCATACAACGCCGACTTCGTGCCAGGCCTCAACCGATCGACGTCGATACCTTTCCTCAGTGCAGCACTCTGGGAAGAATGGGCTGTCATTCCAAGAAACTTTCCAGCACCTGGATGAACGTATGCCCGCGAGAGTGGAAGCTGTCATCAAGGCTAAGGGTGGGCCAACACCATATTGAATTCCAGCATTACCGATGGAGGGCGCCGTGAACTTAAGTCATTTTCAGCCAGGTGTCCGGATACTTTTGATCAGAGTGTAGCTTCGAAATATACATTTGACAGCATGATCATTTCTTAATACCATGAAAGAGGGGAGAGAGAGAGAGAGAGAGAGAGAGAGAGTGCCCCGTATGGTACTTTAATTGGGGTGGTAATTACTTATACAAAGGCCTTTTCGTTGTAGCAGAATCTTCTCGCGAAATTTCAGTCACCAACTCTCTCCCCCCAGAGTGCTGAAATATTTATACCTTAAGAGAAACGACAATATTAACAAAATAGGAGGAATCAGAGCTTACTCGGAAATGACAGATGTTCATTTTCCCCACGTACCGTCCGAGGGTGGAACGGTAGAGAAATAGGTTGCAGGTGGTTCGACGAAACCTCTCCCATGCTCTTAATTGTGAAATGTTGATTAATTGTGTGGATGTAATGCTAATGGTTGTGGTTAAGCACTTCTGAGGAGTATCAGTATGTTCGATTCACTTTCAAATACACAAAAGTAATAAACTTGCTGCGAGACGGTGGCAGTGATTAACATTCCGTCAGGCCTTTTTGTTCTTCCACTAGCGGATCCTTCACATTAATATTCAGAGAAATGGTTTCTTTCACCACTGATTCCATTAGCTAAACTTGCAACCTTGACGCTTGACATTGCACTGTGGCTCCCATTTTGTGGTAAAGATGGTAAAATCTCCGAGTTTCCGCAAGTGATTTGTAACTAAATTTGTTAAAGAAGTTTCAAATTACGGCAATATCCATTCAGAGAGTTTCATAAATTGCTCTTGTAGATCGTAATAAGACAAACTTTATGAATCGTTGCATTATCTATGTTATGCGAATCGCTAATAGTTGTTGTGGACAGTTCTTGGGACAGACAGGAATGGAATAAAATCAGTTCACCTTGTGTTTAAGAGACTGCAACAAAATCAGTTCATTGCTAGTTAATGTGACTCCGTTTGTAACCACTACACTTAAATTTTTCAGAGCCATTTATTCTGGCAACGCTACGGGTAATACGAATTACACACGTTCTTTGCATACAAACCACGAGATTGCATGATCAAAAGTTTGCATTTAAACCTAACAGGGCATCCATAGTATTTCCAACGATGCTGGTTGTACCAGTGCAAAAATACGAAAAATTGTGTACATACTTTGCGTTGTCTTTTAGTTAGAAACGATTTCAGTTTCCTACTTAGGTGTCTTATTTAGCTGTAATTTAAGGCAAAGAAGCACCCAACATAGGCCATTTGTATTCGTTCCAACCAGTGAAAGCTAAGGCTTTCTCATCCGCAGAACGTCTAAAGCGGGTAACTACAGCGTGTAATACTGAATCACAAATTCTAACATTTTGGCGTCTCAAAAGGCAACCAGTGATAAAACTGGTTTGACAACCCTTTGACATGCTTTATATTTTGCTGATATAAAGTCTTATTTCTTTTAAGTTAGCTATTGATTGCCGTTAACACGCCGTGGGCCTCACCACCCAACAAAGAATAATTTTCAAAGCATAAAGGTCAGCCTGTACGCTTTTGTGCTGTATGTGTCCCTTCACGTTTACAATTCACTATCACATCAGAAACAGTGTACCTAGGAATGTTTAGGATTGAAGAAATATTTCCCATCGGAGATCTCCGTGTGCATGATGCAATTACTATGCGTCGGGATATCTGTAACAAGCGTGCCACTTCTTTTCAGCTTTTGCTACGAACTTCAGTTTTCTCTAGGAGTGTCATCACGCGCAGTTAAGAACTACGCTGCCTGAACTTTGTACGATAACCATTCCGTTGTTAACGCTTCTCAAACCTTCCGTAGACTCAAAAGTTGAACATTTTGCTAATTAAACAGTGTTGCGTACAAAGCTGCGAAACGCCAGCCATACCTCAGGAATCTAGGTAGGTATTTACCTTTTGGACAATGTTTCGGTAGAACAGTGAGCGCACGTTTGATTACTTCTCGTCTCCCTCAATCTTCATTCGGCAGACTTCTGAAATTTCTGTGCAACCCGTCATCCTCAGCAATAGCCCATCTCTGCCATTTTCAACGAATGAGATTTGTTTCAGATATTTTCCTGATTCTTAGTCGTATGTTACGATGAACTACCGTGGCAACTTAAGGTTGTGTGCAAGAGCGCGACTTACACATTTCGCATGTACTGGTAGCGCATACCTCACGGACAAACGAGGTGTTAAGTTGCCATTTATTTCTCTCCGTTCATTCGATCCACAAAAGAACTCACGCAAGGCTAGTGCTCAGAGCAAGGTCACAGCGAACAGCTCTGAGGGGGGACGCTATGGATTGGAGTTCAAATCTATTTTCCAAAAATATTTCTCATTTTACAGAGTCATCTATATGTTGTGTATAAATGTCTTGTTGTTATCAACATTATAAATGCCTTTAAAATTATAAAATGTTTGCTCTCGCAGCCACTCCCACCTTTTCAGACATTTCGGAAATGATGGGTTCTTTCAAAGCTGTAATAGATAACCACATAATACTGAAATTTAAGAAGGTGTAATGTGTTGGCCACAGCTGAAAGAAGCTTGGTGGTAGACTGTCGCTTGGTAAAGGAAATATATGAAGCGCTTGAGGGAGGAAGACTAGGAAGAACGGCAGGCTTACTCAAGGTAATTTCTGTTCAGCTGTGTTACAGGAGAGCTATTAGGAAAAATAGAAAATTTAGATGCAATGAATCTTTTTGTGTGGACAATTTACTTTCACAAGATATCCACCGAGCAAGCATTAACGGATAACCTGTGTAGATGATTGGGGTAAATGAAACATTGACAATCACACTACCAGAACCTGATGTATTCAGGAAGTCTTCATGCGAAAACAAAAAATCGCATGAAATCCTAAATAATTTTGATTAGGCGGTCAAGGACGTTATGTGGGCTACATGTGCTGAAATGGATGTCTATGATTCAGTTTTATGTTTCAATGGGGGAAATAATGGTAGAATTGAAATTCTGAAGAGTTGCTGTAAAACAGTGTTTTCTACAAAAGTATTCAACATCTTCGATTAGAGCGGAATCAACAAAGCTGACCGGCCACTATCTAATATAAAAGTACAGGCCAGACATTAGAAGGGGGAGAAAAAAGAAACCTGGAGGAAGAGTAAAATTCTCCATATTCATGAAGTACAGGCAAGCAAGCCTGTTACATGTTGAAGTGTATGAGCTAAGTCTTTAAACTGCTCAGCTCGGTGTATTTCACATTAGAAGTCTCTTCTAAAAAATGTGAACTGATGCTACTAAATTTTCAGGATTGTCCGAAACATGTTGCAGTCCCAAAGGAACTAAGAAGATAGGCTCAGTTAAATTCTGATTTATAGAACTGTATGTTAGCAAAAATAGCAAAAACGTACAGAACTGTATGTCAGCAAAAACGTACAGAACTGTATGTCAGCAAAAACGTACAGAACTGTATGTCAGCAAAAACGTACAGAACTGTATGTCAGCAAAAACGTACAGAACTGTATGTCAGCAAAAACGTACAGAACTGTATGTCAGCAAAAACGTACAGAACTGTATGTCAGCAAAAACGTACAGAACTGTATGTCAGCAAAAACGTACAGAACTGTATGTCAGCAAAAACGTACAGAACTGTATGTCAGCAAAAACGTACAGAACTGTATGTCAGCAAAAACGTACAGAACTGTATGTCAGCAAAAACGTACAGAACTGTATGTCAGCAAAAACGTACAGAACTGTATGTCAGCAAAAACGTACAGAACTGTATGTCAGCAAAAACGTACAGAACTGTATGTCAGCAAAAACGTACAGAACTGTATGTCAGCAAAAACGTACAGAACTGTACGTCAGCAAAAACGTACAGAACTGTACGTCAGCAAAAACGTACAGAACTGTATGTCAGCAAAAACGTACAGAACTGTATGTCAGCAAAAACGTACAGAACTGTATGTCAGCAAAAACGTACAGAACTGTATGTCAGCAAAAACGTACAGAACTGTATGTCAGCAAAAACGTACAGAACTGTATGTTAGCAAAAACGTACAGAACTGTATGTTAGCAAAAACGTACAGAACTGTATGTTAGCAAAAACGTACAGAACTGTATGTTAGCAAAAACGTACAGAACTGTATGTTAGCAAAAACGTACAGAACTGTATGTTAGCAAAAACGTACAGAACTGTATGTTAGCAAAAACGTACAGAACTGTATGTTAGCAAAAACGTACAGAACTGTATGTTAGCAAAAACTACTCAAAATTCTAAACCTTGTAAATAATAAAATTTGAAACAAATTAGTGATTGTAGTTCACTAATTTTATAACCCCCCTTATCACCTTACAATAAAATTTCAGACTGACCGCATTTATAGAATTTTAATTCCTGATTTTAAAAAGAAAGTTGAAAAATGTTGGTGAAATATGTATCTTGGGTCTTTTGCCACAGTTTTCCATTAAAATATAGGTCTTTCTTTAAGTACGCAAAATATCAGTTCTATCTTACTAACTGCGGATGTAACGACACTTTCCTGTAGAATCCTCGTTAAGAACACCTAAAACGGAGTCCTGAGATGGCGGTGAATATGTGATAACTTTGAAACGGTTCGTGAGGCAAGCTGTCTGAGCTTGTGCTCCGTTTCGATTCCTAGAATGGCACAATTACAATTTCAAATTTCGAAACAATATTTGCCAATACTGCGAAACATTCAAATATTCCTTACTTCCACTGTCACAAACAAATGAGACGGAATTGAGAATAATATATTAGTAAAAGTTTTTCTATTGAGCCGATATATCAGCATACCGCTCTTTAAACTTGCGGTACACGCAGTTCATACAATAACTATTCGGGCACCTCTTATTTCTACATTCACACTCTTTCAGGCGAAATCACTGCACTATTAAGAAAGTATACTAGAAATTTATGCGTATACTAGAAGCTTAAGATCTGAAAGTTAAAAACGAAACGTACATTGTCAGACAAAATTAAATTAGTTGTCTGTTTCTGGCGCGCAACGGGTATTGGTGCGAGAAGTATGGATACGACGTTCTTGCAGAATCATTCACAGATGCTGACAATTACCTTCATGAATAGATTAGCGAATGAAAAGCATGTCTGATATCCGTAATGAATCAATAAGGAAAGTATCTACACTGTAATAAAAATCTTAATTTAGGCAATAAATCTGCAGATGTCTGATAACAGACGTTATGACGTGCTAAGGCGATTTACACATCAAGAAGTCTTCTGGTGGACGCTTGTTTAGAGTGAAAATTATTTCAGCAGTATCTACAACTACGGTGACACGTCAATAATCCACCCGACATGCAAGCGGTAATGCCGAAACCAAAACAAAGTGGTGTTCTATGTCTTACTATAAAAGATTAACGTAAAGTACTTTACAGCAGCAGTAAAGTAATGAGTGGAAGATTTAGTCTCGTAAAACCTGCTCGTCGTATATACGAAATTTTAAATAAACTGCAGATTTTAAGACGAGTTATATTTAGAGGGCGGTACATTTACAGGAGCGTAGTTAAAGTTCTGGAGTTAGAGTAAAGCAAAGAAGCACGCAGTTATGACAAGCACCCCTAGCGGTTCTTATGGAACAGATTCAGAAGGTGAAACAGTATCTGCATATGATTCACCAGATGCCTATTTCTCAGCAGCGTCGAACTGTAAGGAAATGATTTCCCAAACAACGGACAACCCGAACGAAAGCGGTAAGTCTTACATGTGCTCCAACAACGAATCTCAACTGGTTAAGTAGTGAAATGGTCTAATTCATTCTACTGTTACCAGACTTCTCAGTCATTGAACCTCTAGGAATAATCCTCAATTTGCCCCACCTGATTACCCAGAAACAGCAGAAAAGGGACAAAAATGTCTAAGAGTTAACAGTTTCTGTACCAGCAAAAATTAAAGCAGTATCTAGTGACAAAAACCACTACAGCTGTGTCGGCAGCAGCATCGCCAGCAAAACTAAATATAGCTACATTAGAAGACCCACTGCCATCGACGACACGATAAACCGTCTTCGCGAGAAAAGGACACCCTGGCGTTTGATTATCTGAAGAATGGTTAAATATATACGGTACAAATGTTATTGTGCTTGCTTCAAAGTATTACTAGTTTCCTCACGAATGCTTTACTATTTGAATTTCGAAAAGCGCGCTCGGGTGAAAGTCTCACATTTAAGTCCACACGCATAAAATCTACAAGATATCCAAGGTACAAGCAGAGTGCTTACTCTGAACTGAAATTTCAATCATTTCCATCACCCTCGAAACAATATTCCAAAACGGAAAAACTTTGCGAAAGAACTGAACAAAAGAGCCCTGCGGACGAAACAGGTTGCATCTGATCAGCCACACAATAAGGCTCTCCAGATAAAGGAAAAACCGTGCACTATGGGACTTCCGGTGTTGATTATTGTACAGTTTTATTCTTTTGTTTTAGTGTTACAAATGTCATACGCTCTTAAGCAGACGGTAGCCGCATAATTTTCGCAGGTATTTACAAGAATTATTTCACAGTGTGTAACTAACAGGTTACTGTTAATCTGGACTGGTTTCATTAACGAAATATATGCTGGATGGTTATATCGCTTAGTTTAGCTGTAACAGATCGAGATCACGATCACATCGGCTGGGATACCTTTGGGAGAATTTTGGTGTCAGGTGGCTGAACTGATATGCTGACCACCCGAAGGAAACATCGGCCTACTCTTCTGATAGTTTGCTCGAACTGGGCTTTCGCTGTTACGCAAGTTTATCAGACAATATGGCCTTAAGCCGCCCCCCCCCCCCCCCATGAACCATGGACCTTGCCGTTGGTGGAGAGGCTTGCGTGCCTCAGCGATACAGATGGCCGTACCGTAGGTGCAACCACAACGGAGGGGTATCTGTTGAGAGGCCAGACAAACATGTGGTTCCTGAAGAAGGGCAGCAGCCTTTTCAGTAGTTGCAGGGGCAACAGTCTGGATGATTGACTGATCTGGCCTTGTAACATTAACCAAAACGGCCTTGCTGTGCTGGTACTGCGAACGGCTGAAAGCAAGGGGAAACTACAGCCGTAATTTTTCCCCGAGGACATGCAGCTTTACTGTATGATTAAATGATGATGGCATCCTCTTGGGTAAAACATTCCGGAGGTAAAATAGTCCCCCATTCGGATCTCCGGGCGGGGTCTACTCAAGAGGACGTCATCAGGAGAAAGAAAACTGGCATTCTACGGATCGGAGCGTGGAATGTCAGATCCCTTAATCGGGCAGGTAGATTAGAAAATCTAACAGGGAAATGGATAGGTTAAAGTCAGATATAGTGGGAATTAGTGAAGTTCGGTGGCAGGAGGAACAAGACTTTTGGTCAGGTGATTACAGGGTTATAAATACAAAATCAAATAGGGGTAATGCAGGAGTAGGTTTAATAATGAATAAAATAATAGGAGTGCGGGTTAGCTACTACAAACAGCATAGTGAACGCATTATTGTGGTCAAGATAGACACAAAGCCCATGCCTACTACAGTAGTACAAGTTTATATGCCAACTAGCTCTGCAGATGAAGAAATTGATGAAATGTATGACGAGATAAAAGAAATTATTCAGGTAGTAAAGGGAGAAGAAAATTTAATAGTCATTGGTGACTGGAATTCGTCAGTAGGAAAAGGGAGAGAAGGAAACATAGTAGGTGAATATGGATTGGGGGAAGAAATGAAAGAGGAAGCCGCCTTGTAGAATTTTGCACAGAGCATAACTTAATCATAGCTAACACTTGGTTCAAGAATCATAAAAGAAGGTTGTATACCTGGAAGAATCCTGGAGATACTAACAGGTTTCAGATAGATTATATAATGGTAAGACAGAGATTTAGGAACCAGGTTTTAAATTGTAAGACATTTCCAGGGGCAGATGTGGATTCTGACCACAATCTATTGGTTATGAACTGCAGATTGAAACTGAAGAAACTGCAAAAAGGTGAGAATTTAAGGAGATGGGACCTGGATAAACTGAAAGAACCAGAAGTTGTAGAGAGTTTCAGGGAGAGCATAAGGGAAGAATTGACAGGAATGGGGGAAAGAAATACAGTAGAAGAATGGGTAGCTCTGAGGGATGAAGTAGTGAAGGCAGCAGACGATCAAGTAGGTAAAAAGACGAGGGCTAATAGAAATCCTTGGGTAACAGAAGAAATATTGAATTTAATTGATGAAAGGAGAAAATATAAAAATGCAGTAAATGAAGCAGGCGAAAAGGAATACAAACGTCTCAAAAATGAGATCGACAGGAAGTGCAAAATGGCTAAGCAGGGATAGCTAGAGGACAAATGTAAGGATGTAGAGGCCTGTCTCACTAGGGGCAAGATAGATACTGCCTACAGGAAAATTAAAGAGACCTTTGGAGAGAAGAGAACCACTTGTATGAATATCAAGAGCTCAGACGGCAACCCAGTTCTAAGCAAAGAATGGAAGGCAGAAAGGTGGAAGGCGTATATAGAGGGTTTATACAAGGGCGATGTACTTCAGGACAATATTATGGAAATGGAAGAGGATGTAGATGAAGACGAAATGGGAGATAAGATACTGCGTGAACAGTTTGACAGAGCACTGAAAGACCTGAGTCGAAACAAGGCCCCGGGAGTAGACAAAATTCCATTAGAACTACTGATGGCCTTGGGAGAGCCAGTCATGACAAAACTCTACCATCTGGTGAGCAAGATGTATGAGACAGGTGAAATACCCTCAGACTTCAAGAAGAATATAATTCCAATCCCAAAGAAAGCAGGTGTTGACAGATGTGAAAATTACCGAACTATCAGCTTAATAAGTCACAGTTGCAAAATACTAACGCGAATTATTTACAGACGAATGGAAAAACTGGTAGAAGCGGACCTCGGGGAAGATCAGTTTGGATTCCGTAGAAATGTTGGAACACGTGAGGCAATACTAACCTTACGACTTATCTTAGAAGAAAGATTAAGAAAAGGCAAACCTACGTTTCTAGCATTTGTAGACTTAGAGAAAGCTTTTGACAATGTTGACTGGAATACTCTCTTTCATATTCTGAAGGTGGCAGGGGTAAAATACAGGGAGCGGAAGGCTATTTACAATTTTTACAGAAACCAGGTGGCAGTTATAAGAATCGAGGGACATGAAAGGGAAGCAGTGGTTGGGAAGGGAGTGAGATAGGGTTGTAGCCTCTCCCAGATGTTATTCAATCTGTATATTGATTTTTTTTTTTTTTGTGGTTTTCGGGCGCACAACTTCAATGGTCATTAGCGCCCTGACTACTCTAAGAATGCACCGCGAGGCACAAGTTGACAACAACAACTAAAAGGGAAAACACAATAAAAGACAGACTGACAGGCATAGGATTAAAAAACATCATCAAATGTCCTTAGCGAGGTTTGTCAAATTGATAAAACAAAGAACACGAGCAGCTGCTCGTGGGTCATCCGCTAAAATGGCATCTAAAGTAGTAGGCAGGTTAAGATCGAGGCGCAGTGTTTTAAGATCGGGACAGGACATTAAAATGTGACGAACCGTCAGCAAGTGCCCACAATGGCAGAACGGCGCCGGCGCAGCCGTCAGCAGATGGCGATGGCTGAACCGGCAGTGTCCAATTCTTAACCTTGCTAAAACGACCTCCTCCCGCCGAGAAGGGCGTGAGGAGGACGTCCAAGCCACGGGAAGAGGTTTTATGGCCCGAAGCTTGTTGTCGGTAAGTGCAGCCCAATCGGCATGCCACAGCGACACAACGCGCCGACAAATGACCCTGCTAAAATCGGACGAAGGGACACAACAAGAAGCTGTCCGAGGCTGGAGGACCGCAGCCTTGGCCGCGGCATCTGCAGCTTCGTTCCCAGGGATACCGACATGGCCAGGAACCCACATAAAGCTAACCGGCGTACCGACGTCCACCAGCTGCTGAAGAGAGCGTTGGATCCGGTGTACGAAAGGGTGAACCGGGTACGGATCACTGAGACTCTGGATGGCGCTCAGGGAATCTGAGCAGATGACATAAGCAGAATGTCGGTGGCGGCAGATGTACAGAACAGCCTGGTAGAGGGCAAAGAGCTCAGCTGTGAAGACCGAACAATGGCCATGGAGCCGGTATTGGAAACTTTGTGCCCCGACAATAAAGGAACACCCGACCCCGTCATTGGTCTTAGAGCCATCTGTATAAATGAAAGTCATGTTGTTGAACTTCGAACGAAGTTCCAAAAAACGGGAGTGGTAGACCGAACCGGGGGTGACCTCTTTTGGGAGCGAGCTGAGGTCGAGGTAAACGCGGACCTGAGCCTGGAGCCAAGGTGGCGTGCGGCTCTCGCCCACTCGAAAGGTTGCAGGGAGTGAAAAATGAAGGTGTTGAAGGAGGCGACGAAAGCGAACTCCAGGGGGTAGCAAGGCAGAGACATACAACCCGTATTGAAGGTCAAGAGAGTCGTCAAAAAAGGAACGATAAGAAGGATGGTCGGGCATTGACAGTAGCCGACAGGCATACCGACAAAGCAGTATATCGCGCCGGTAGGTGAGTGGCAATTCGCCAGCGTCAGCATGAAGACTCTCTACGGGACTGGTATAAAATGCTCCGATCGCAAGTCGTAAACCCCGATGTTGTATGGAGTTGAGGCGGCGTAAGATGGATGGCCGTGCAGAGGAGTATACGAAGCTCCCATAATCCAGCTTGGAGCGGACGATCGACCGATATAGACGAAGTAGGACGGTTCGATCCGCTCCCCACGACATACCACTGAGAACACGGAGGACATTTAAAGAACGGGCACAACGGGCGGCCAAATATGACACATGTGGAGACCAGCTAAGTTTCCTGTCAAAGGTAAGGCCTAAAAATTTGATTGTCTCCACGAGTGGGAGAGCAACGGGACCGAGTCGTAAGGACGGTGGGAGAAACTCTTTGTAGCGCCAGAAGTTAATACAGACCGTCTTCTCGGCAGAAAAACGGAAGCCATTGGCGACACTCCAGGAGTAAAGACGGTCAAGAGAACGCTGAAGACAGCGCTCCAAGACACGTGGACACTGCGCGCTGCAATAGATGGTAAAATCGTCCACGAAAAGGGAGCCTGATACATCAGCTGGGAGGCAATCCATTATTGGATTGATCGCGATGGCGAAGAGAGCGACGCTCAAAACTGAGCCCTGTGGCACCCCATTCTCCTGGCGAAAGGTGTCTGACAGGACAGAACCCACACGTACCCGAAACTGTCGATCCATTAAAAAGGAACGAATAAAAAGAGGGAGGCGACCGCGAAAGCCCCACGTATGCATGGTGCGGAGAATGCCCGCCCTCCAACAGGTGTCGTAAGCCTTCTCCAAATCAAAGAACACAGCCGCGGTCGGGCGCTTCCGCAAGAAGTTATTCATGATGAAGGTCGACAAGGTAACCAGATGGTCGACAGCAGAGCGGCGCCTTCGAAATCCACATTGTACATTGGTAAGTAGGCGTCGAGACTCGAGCAGCCAAACCAATCGAGAGTTAACCATTCGCTCCATCACTTTACAGACACAGCTGGTAAGCGAGATAGGTCGATAACTGGAAGGCAAGTGCTTGTCCTTCCCCGGCTTAGGAATCGGGACAACAATAGACTCGCGCCAGCATGCGGGAACATGTCCCTCAATCCAGATGCGATTGTATGTACGAAGAAGAAAACCTTTACCCGCAGGAGAAAGGTTCTTCAGCATCTGAATATGAATAGAATCAGGCCCTGGAGCGGAGGACCGTGATCGGCCAAGTGCGGTTTCGAGTTCCCGCATGGTGAATGGGGCATTATAACTTTCACAATTCGAGGAGCGGAAGTCACGTGGCCTAGCCTCCTCGGCCTGTTTGCGGGGGAGGAAGGCAGGGTGGTAATGAGCGGAGCTCGAAACCTCGGCGAAAAAGCGGCCGAAGGCATTGGAGACAGCCTCAGGGGCCACAAGGACTTCATTCGCGACCTTCAAGCCAGAAATTGGGGAGTGGACCTTAGTGCCAGATAGCCGGCGCAGGCTACCCCAGACAACAGAAGAAGGAGTAGAACTGTTGAAGGTGCTGGTGAAAGCAGCCCAGCTGGCTTTCTTGCTTTCTTTAATAATACGACGACACTGAGCACGTAATCGTTTATAATTAATACAATTCGCCACTGGAGGGTGGCGTTGAAAGGTGGGTAAAGCACGTCGACGAGCACGTATAGCGTCCCTACATGCTGCGGTCCACCAGGGGACCGGTACGCGACGTGGAGAAGAGGTAGGGTGAGGGATGGAATATTCAGCAGCAGCGAGAATGACTTCCGTGAGGTGTGCGACCTGACGATCGCAGCTTGTGAAGGTTTGATCCTGAAAGGTCGCCCTGGAAGAGAAGAGCCCCCAGTCTGCCTTGGAGATGGTCCAACGAGAGGAGCACGGAGAGGGAGTATGCTGCAGGAGATGGATAATACACGGGAAGTGGTCGCTCGAATATGTATCAGCAAGGGCATACCACTCAAACCAGCGTGCAAGTTGGGGAGTACATATAGAGAGGTCTAAATGGGAATAGGTATGAGATGTGTCCGAAAGAAAAGTAGGGGCGCCAGTATTGAGGCAGACAAGATTGAGCTGGTTGAAAAGGTCTGCTAACAAGGAGCCCCTCGGGCAGGATGCTGGAGAGCCCCAAAGAGGATGGTGGGCATTGAAGTCTCCAGTTAACAAAAATGGTGCAGGTAGCTGAGCAACAAGTTGCGTCATGTCTGCCCTGGTAACGGCAGATGACGATGGAGCGTAAACGGTACAAAAGGAAAACGTAAAAGTGGGGAGAGTAATGCGGATGGCAACTGCCTGCAGGCCGGTGTGCAACGTGATGGGATCGTAGTAAATATCATCCCGGACCAGCAACATAACCCCTCCATGAGCTGGGATACCTACCACAGGGGGTAGGTCAAAACGCACAGAGGTGTAGTGTGCCAAGGCAATTTGATCGCATGGGCGTAGCTTCGTTTCCTGGAGGGCTACGACGAGCGGACGATGCGAGCAGAGCAGCAACTTCAAGTCCTCTCGGTTGGAGCGAACGCTGCGAATATTCCAGTTAATAAGTGCCATCGGAAGAAAAGGAAGATGAGAGAAGGGGTCACCTCGAAGGCCGCTGAGGGCCTGGCTTCGAGCGAGCACTGCCGCCGCTATCAGTAGGCGGACAGTCATCGTCCATTGGTTCTATAGGTTCATCGGCCATCTTGGGAAGATGGCCGGGAGGGGGAGCTTCCTCCGCCGGTGAACGGCCAGATGTTCGGCTACCAGCGGTGCGGCCAGGCGAAAGGGATGACGGCCTGGGGCGGCAACCGCTGGGTGGCGCAGGAGAAGAAATGCGCCGTGGCGGAGAAGGAGAACTGTGCTTCCTATTAGCCTTCTTGGATGGTCGTTTGGTGGAAGTACCGGACGAAGGCTGGGAGGTCGAGGTACGTAGGAAGTCTGCACGGGACGGTTCCTTCTTGAAGGCCCGTGCATCTGACTTCTGGGTCTTCGTCTTAGCAGAAGCTGATGAAGGGGCTGGTGTCTGTGGGGTGATGGGACGAAGAGGAGACGTCGACCGCGCGATCTTAGCACTGGCCGAACGGACGACCGTGGTGCTGAAGGTCAGATCGCATGTCTGGGTTGCTACCTCCCGGGTAGTCCGAGGAGAGGCGAGGACAGTGCTGTATTTCCCCGCTGGGAGCAGCGTGGGCTTCCTACTAGCCAATAGCTTGCGAGCAGCCGAGGTGGACACTTTCTCTTTGACTCGAATTTCCTGGATACAGCGTTCTTCCTTATAGACAGGACAGTCGCGGGAGGATGCGGCATGGTCACCCTGACAGTTCACACAACGAGGAGACGGAGGTGGACAGTCACCCTCATGGGCATCCCTGCCACAAGTGACACATTTAGCCGCATTGGAACAAGACTGTCGAGTGTGATTGAAACGCTGACACTGGTAGCAGCGCGTAGGTGTCGGGACATAGGGGCGAACAGAAATAACCTCGTAGCCCGCCTTGATGCGCGATGGCAGCTTAACACTATCGAAGGTTAAGAAAAGTGTCCGGGTCGGTACAAGGTCATTGTTGACCTTTTTCATGACCCGATGGACAGCCGTCACGCCCTGCTCAGCGAGGAAAGATTGAAGCTCCTCGTCAGTCAATCCGTCGAGAGAGCTACTATAGACTACACCACGAGACGAATTCAAAGTGCGGTGGGCCTCCACCCGGACAGGGAATGTGTACAAGAGTGTGGCCCGAAGCAGTTTTTGTGCCTGAAAGGCACTCTCAGTTTCTAGTAATAAGGTACCGTTACGCAACCTGGTACAAGATTTGACAGATCCGGCTATGGCATCTACGCCCTTCTGGATAACGAAAGGGTTGACAGAGGAAAAATCCTTTCCGTCCTCAGATCGAGAAACTACGAGGAACTGTGGGGCAGGCGGTAGTATTTTTGTCACTGTTGGCTGGTCACGTTTCCGTTTGTGGGTCGAAGTCGAAAGCGATGGAGTAGAATCCATTGCGGAGGAATCCCCCATGATTGCCAGCGTCTCCGATGGCGCGCTCCTTCCTTGTGGGGACCCTCTCAGAGGGCACTCCCGCCTTAGGTGAATGTTTACACCTCAGGTCACACCTCCCGAGAAACAGACGGAGGGACCAATCGGCATGGTCAGAAGGTATCAGCTCAGGCAATCACCCCTCCCCGGGCCTGGCCTTTACCAGGGGGTACGCGCGTGCCTTACATGTCTACCCAGGGCGGGGACTTACGCGTTACCCCGTCACCGGCTACGCGTGCGAACGCGTGGGTCGGCCTTCAGACACGCACAGGGAGGAAGGAAGAAGAGGAAAAGGAGGGAGAGGGAGAAAGAGGACAGACTGTCTCAAACGCCGAGGCGGAGACCAGAGAAGGCAAGGAGAAGAAGGCAATGAGAAAGCAAGGAGAAGGAGGCAAGGAGAAGGCAAGGAGAAGAAGGCAATGAGAAGGCAAGGAGAAAAAGGCAATGAGAAGGCAAGGAGGAGTCAAGGGAAAGAGTAAGGAAGACAGTGAAGTGGAGAAGAGCAAAGAAAGGAACCAACAAAAGGAAGGAAGAAACGAGAAGTGAAACCGTCCGTCTCCGGACGCAGGCGCTAACTACCCCCGTGAGGGGGATGGACTCCTTTTAGTCGCCTCTTACGACAGGCAGGAATACCTCGGGCCTATTCTAATCCCCGGACCCGCAGGGGGGAATCTGTATATTGAGCAAGCAGTAAAGGAAACAAAAGAAAAATTCGAAGTAGGTATTAAAATTCATGGAGAAGAAGTAAAAACTGAGGTTTGCCGATGACATTGTAATTCTATCAGAGACAGCAATGGACTTGGAAGAGCAGTTGAACGGAATGGACAGTGTCTTGAAAGGAGGATATAAGATGAACATCAACAAAAGCAAAACGAGGATAATGGCATGTAGTCAAATTAAATCTGGTGATGCTGAGGGAATTAGATTAGGAAATGAGACACTTAAAGTAGTAAAGGAGTTTTGCTATTTAGGGAGTAAAGTAACTGATGATGGTCGAAGTAGAGAGGATATAAAATGTAGACTGGCAATGGCAAGGAAAGCGTTTCTGAAGAAGAGAAATTTGTTAACATCGAGTATAGATTTAAGTGTCAGGAAGTCGTTTGTGAAAGTATTTGTATGGAGTGTAGCCATGTATGGAAGTGAAACATGGACGATAACTAGTTTGGACAAGAGAATAGAAGCTTTCGAAATGTGGTGCTACAGAAGAATGCTGAAGATAAGGTGGGTAGATCACTAACTAACGAGGAGGTACTGAATAGGATTGAGGAGGAGAAGAGGAGTTTGTGGCACAACTTGACTAGAAGAAGGGATTGGTTGGTAGGACATGTTCTGAGGCATCAAGGGATCACAAATTTAGCATTGGAGGGCAGCGTGGAGGGTAAAAATCATAGAGGGAGACCAAGAGATGATTACACTAAGCAGATTCAGAAGGATGTAGGTTGCAGTAGGTACTGGGAGATGAAGAAGCTTGCACAGGATAGAGTAGCATGGAGAGCTGCATCAAACCAGTCTCTGGACTGAAGACCACAACAACATGGCCTTATGCTTTCGACTACTTCACAACATTATTCATACATGTGCGCACACTTCGCCGAGTCACTCCGATATAAGAAAAGGCCTAAAGTGGCAAGGAGGTACTCTACGTCTGTTAACGTTGTCTGGTTTTCGTTGTTATAGTCAGAACAAGGTTGCGGGACGCTAAGCAAATAAACCTTTTGGATACATACACGAAACAGAACTTATTTGGAAAAACAAAATTTCTAAAACTTACAAGTGGGTTTTCGCAGCGTTGTATCATTGATTTGGATTTGACTTTTTAAATGAGTGACTATTTCGTGTTAGCTTGACAGTTTTCAACCAATCGGGGCAAGTTCCCGGTGTCGGCTAAGAACACGTAACAGTTTGCGAGCAGGTTCGATAGGCGAGTAAAATGTCTTCGTAAAAGGCATTTCAGTACCCTAGTTTCTATTGGTTTGAGGTGAAACTATCAACGATGGTCGAATTATTTGTTGGATGCACTTCATATTGCAAAGCCTTGTGATTACGCGTTTTACCACGGATTCCCTTAACACGAAATGCAGAAGCTATAATAGACTTTTAGAGTAATGTTTAAGTTTATGATAGACGGACACAAGTTGTTATACGTAACTGAGAAATGAGAGCCGGCCGCGGTGGTCTCGCGGTTGTAGGCGCGCAAGTCCGGAAACGTGCGACTGCTACGGTCGCAGGTTCGAATCCTGCCTCGGGCATGGATGTGTGTGATGTCCTTAGGTTAGTTAGGTTTAAGTAGTTCTAAGTTCTAGGGGACTGATGACCACAGCAGTTGAGTCCCATAGTGCTCAGAGCCATTTTTTTTTTTTTTTTTTTTTAGAAATGAGAAATCTTAACATTCATGATTTCTTCCACATTAAACGAATAGAACAATTTACAATATTTAAATCTGATTTCATACATACTGATTCACATAAGTAACCCTTTAGGCGGAGATGAACACGATCCCACCAATCGGCAGTGTGACACCATCTACGCTCCATACTGGCTCACTATTATTAGAAGAGGGGGCTGAACACAAGAAAAACGCTAATAGAAAGCACTGATGCTCGAATTATAGGCACTGAAAGCTGGCTAAAGCCGGATATAAGCTCAGCCGAAAGTTTTGCTAAGAACGTAAGGGTGTTCCGAAAGGATAGGCTCAACAGGGTTGGCGGTGGCGTGTTTGTTGCCAGCAGAAGTAGTTTATCTTGTTGCGAAATTGTTGTAGATACTTCCTGTGAGTTAGTATGGGAAAATGTCATTCTTGACAACCGGAATAAAATACGATCCTTTTACCGACCTCTCAATTCAGATGATACAGCTGCTGAAAGGTTCAAAGAAAACTTGAGTGATTTCCAACACATACCCGACTCTGACAATTTTTGGTGGTTACTAATTTACCCTCGATATGTTGGCGGAAATACGTGTTTATTTCCGGAGGTACGCATAAAATATCGTCTGAAATTATGCTAAACACATTCACTGAAAATTATTTCAAGCAGTTCATGAGCCCACGCGGATAGTAAACGGTTGTGAAAACACTTGACCTCATAGGAACAAATAATCCCGAGTTAATAACAAGCATCTAAACCGATTCTGGGATAAGTGTACACAGGGTTGTCGTAGCGAGATGGAATACTGTAATCCCCAAATCCTCGAAAAATATACCCATTCAAAAAAGCAGATAAAAATTCACTTCACGCCTTCCTAAGAGAATCTGCACTCATTTCAAGTTAATAATATAAGTGTAGACCAGATGTGGCTTAAATTCAAAGAAATAGTATCGGCAGCAATTTAAAGATTTACGCCAAATAAATTAAACGACCGAGCTTATCCTCCTCGGTATACAAAACGGGTTAGAACACTATTGCAGAAACAACGAAACAAACCTGCCAAATTTAAACAGACGCAAAATCTGTTAGATTGGCAATATTTTTCAGAAGCTCGAAATTTAGCGCGAACTTCAATGCGAGATGCTTATAACTAATTTCCACAAAGAAACTGTCTCGAAACCTGGCAGAAAATCCAAATAAATTCTGGTCGTAAGTGAAGTATGTTAGCGGCAATTAATGCCTTCTCTGCACGATAGCAATGGAGATACTATCGAAGACAGTGCTGCCAAAGCAGAGTTACTAGACACAGCCTTCTGAAAAGCCTTCCCAAAAGAAGACGAAGTAAATATTCCGGAATTCGAATCTAGAACCGCTGCCAACATGAGTAACGTAGAAGTAAATATCCTCTGAGTAGTGAAACAACTTTAAGCAACTTAAATCACTTAATAAAAGCAAGTCTTCTGGTCGAGACTGTACCAAATAGGTTCCTTTCGGAGTATGCTGATGCATTAGCTCCATACTTAATCATATACAACCGTTCGTTCAACGAAAGATCCGTACCCAAAGACTGGAAAGTTGCACAGGTCACACCAATATTCAAGGAAGGTAGAAGTAATCCACTAATTTACAGGCCCATTTCGTTATCGTCGATATGCAGCAGGATTTTAGAACATATAGTGTGTTCGAACACAATTACCTATAAGAAAACTGTCTATTCACACACAGTCAACATGGTTTAGAAAACATGTGAAACAACTAGCCCTTTATTCACATGAAGTTCTGAGTGTGACTGACAAGGGATTTCAGATGGATTCCGTATTTCTGGATTTCCGGAAGGCTTTTGACATATCACACAAGCGGATCGTAGTGAAATTGCGTGCTTATGGAATATCGCCTCAGTTATGTCACTGGATTTGTGATTTCCTGTTCGTAGTAATTGACGGAAAGTCATCGAGTAAAACAGAAGTGATTTCTGGCGTTCTCAAGGTAGTGTTATAGGCCCTTTGCTGTTCCTTATCTATATAAACGATTTGGGAGACAATCTGAGCAGCAGTCTTCGCTTGTTTGCAGATGACGCTATGGTTTATCGACCAATAAAGTCATCAGAAGATCAAAAACTGCAAAACGATTTAGAAAAAATATCCAAATGGTGCGAAAGGTGGCAGTTGACCTTAAATAACGAAAATGGGGAGGTCATCCACATCAGTGCTAAAAGGAATTCGTTAAACTTCGGTTCACGATAAATGAGTAATCTAAAATCCGTAAATTCAACTAAATACCTAGGTATTACAATTACGAACAACTTAAATTGGAAGGAACACACAGAAAATGTTGTGGGGAAGACTAACCAAAGACTGCGTTTTATTGGCAGGACACTTAGAAAATTTAACAGACCTATGGAGACTGCCTACACTACGCTTGTCCGCCCTCTTAGAATACTGCTGCGCGGTGTGGGATCCTCACCAGGTAGGTCTGATGGAATACATCGAAAAAGTTCAAAGAAAGGCAGCACGTTTTGTATTATCGCGAAATATGGGGGAGTGTCACAAATGATACAGGATTTGGGATGGACGTCATTGAAAGAAAGGCGTTTTTCGTTGCAACGGAATCTTCAGGAAATTCCATTCACCAACTTTCTCCTCCGAATGCGAAAATATTTTGTTGACACCGACTTACATAGGAAGGAACGATCACCAAGATAAGGGAAATCAGAGCTCGTACGGAAAGATAATAGGTGTTCATTCTTTCCGCGCGCTATACGAGATTGGAATAGAGAATTGTGAAGGTGGTTCGATGAACGCTCTGCCAGGCACTTAAATGTGATTTGCAGAGTATCCATGTAGATGTAGAGGGGACAATGGAGTATATACGCAGCAATAGAATCAAGGGCCGCGTCAATTCACGTTAGGGTGCGGAACATTTAATTCATGCCGAATTACGCCAGTGAAGGAGATACTTCACACTTATGGTGACCCCAAGGCACTTTCATTGACAGTAAAAGTCGAACGCGGCACATTCGCATTGGTAAACGATGAGAAGTAGCAGTACTTCTCAGAATTTCTGAAGTCCTGAACCACATTTGTTAACAGGCTGAAGAATCTGGAGGATTATTGAATAAAGTATTACTAGAGCTTTTAATATTTTTGAGAACCATACACCGACACCATTACCTTCCCCCCGCGGTTCACTGAACGTAGGCATGAACCTGCTTAACAGCTGCCCTGCCCCATTTCATAAACTGTACAAAAAATCTGAAGGTTTCCGACGTGTCAAAATACTCTAGTTCTGCGAGCACTCTCCTATATCCTCAATATTCGTAACCCTGTATGGAAAGGTAATTAAAGGTTGTCATTGAAGATAAAATATTGTAAGCTGCTTAGCTGCGTCACTTTCCTCTTCTATCCTTTGTGGCGCAATCTACGTTTCAGCCACTCTGCTAGTATCTTCTTCTAGTGTTCATATAATCAGTAAAAAGATTTTTACCGGTTATATGAGCACTATAAGATCCTGGAGATGCTGAAGATCCCAGCAGAGTGGGTGGAACGTCGATTGCGACAGAAGAAATTTAAGAGGAACATGATGTGGCTAAACTTTAAAAGATTTTAGCTTCAACTTTTAACTGAACCCACTTTGTCGGGATGTGAAACACACATGACGCGTAACTCCATCCAAATGTTGAAAGAAGCAAAGATGAAAATCTGAAATTTGATGCTGACGCCTGCCATAACCACCGTGGTTGAAACTAAACTATGTCGACGAACCCTCGGTTCCAAGCTAATTCCGCTAACATTTTAAGTATAAACATCCGCCAATTGTAATAGTTATCATTTACCTCGATATGGCTGAATATTTGAGTATCAACCAAACAAAACTACGCATGTATTTTAACCTTAAAGGCGTATCGCACTTTTGAATCTTTTACGTAACATACACCATGCTGTGTAAAACGCGCACGAGGTAGCAGACCACGATACCTGGAGACAAACGCAACGGTTATTTACCGTACGTCACGGCGCTGCGATCTACACTGGGAACACATGTCTACCTCGCGAGCCGCTCTGGACTGCAGGTCCACCTGGAAATCGAGCCTGCCCAGCTGATGCGCCCTCTTGGCGTGTAGCGGAAGAACTTAAGACCCCGACACACATACCAACTTATCGGCCGACCGACCGACAGTCCAATTTCGTGGCAGCCTACACACGTCCCGACCGCCTGCACTGAAGCCATTACAGCGCCGCCCCTATTGTTGTGATTTGCTTATCTTAAATTCATTGTGTTGGAAATATGGAAGCGTCCGATCCCGCCCGTCTGCTTTGACCCATGACGTCACAAATATGGAGGAAACAAAAACAAACACACACACTTTCCACAAGAAGCCTAATGACACTAACGGGACAAGCGCGGCAAATGGGGTGTTTTGGGTAGGGGGCAAACTAAATATAAACAATTTTAGACGCCTTGCGTAGCTACAACGTGTAAGTGAAGACAGCCATGCATGAATACCCACCCACCTCCCCAGGGGTCGTAATCCCTGCACCCATAGAAGATAAAGATGCTTCAGTAGCTGATTAGTGTTTTTTGTCTTTTTTAAAAAAAAATCTCACGGGATAGAACGAACAGATCAGAAAGATAAATATAATAAACTAAAACAGAAATAGGAGGAAATAGATAATTAAAATAAGTAATAAGTGTTTTTAAATTAAAAAAAATAATCTCGCGAGATAGAAGGAACAGATCAGAAAAGTAAATAAAATAAGATAAAACAGAACTGGAGACAGCCACACTCAAACCAAACTCCGCGCCGTCATGACGTCACACACGACAACACCCTTACGTCACGGGTCAAAGCCGACGCATGGGATCGGACGCTTCTGTCGACCCGTAACAAGACCAATGAGGCAAAGAAGTCGCTGTTTAAAACAATTGGGAGCCAATGTTCTTCGTAATTATCTAAGATTGGACGAATCATAGATTTCGGAGGTGCTGAATGTCATCAAACCATTCTTAACGCAAAAAAAAAAAAAAAATTAGTCATGGAAGATGCTATAAGCCCCGAGGAGAGGCTGTTAGTTACATTACGATTTCAAGCCATTCAGTACTATTTTATCCCCACGACGTGATTTACAGTAGACTGAGGAAACACATCATGTGACTGCAAAATAAATAAAAAAAAGCAAATTCATGTAAACGTTATAATTTATTTATACAAATAGCGTAGAAGGTAACCTGCACGTTAAGAGACTCGTTTCAAATTCGAACAAGTAAAACTGCACATTGTGGTGGCGCACATCATCTAATAAATACAACAACAAAATGGTTCAAATGACTCGAAGCACTATGGGACTCAACATCGGTGGTCATCAGTCCCCTAAACTTAGAACCACTTAAACCTAACGACATCACACACATCCATACCCGAGGCGGGATTCGAACCTGCGACCGTAGCAGCAGCGCGGTTCCGGACTGAAGCGCCTAGAACCGCTCGGTCACCGCGACCGGCTAAATACAGCAACAGATACATAAGAAATGAATCATTTAACAACTGTTAGTATTGTAAAAAGTATCTCACTCTTCTTCATAGCAGAGAACTTGGATAAAGGCTAAACTTTTCTAATACTTTCAACAGTAAGGCAATTATATTTTAGGAATTAAAGTCCACTGAATGTCACATTTCCGTTTCTAATACAATTTCCAATAAGCAACGAAAATAGAACCTAAAAACAGAAATACAGAAGGTCGTCGGAGTTCCATTCTCTCTCTCTCTCTCTCTCTCTCTCTCTCTCTCTTTCTCTCTGCCGCACGAAAGCATTATGGATTCCTTTAAAAAATTAAGAAAAGCGCTTAATTTCTTGCATATATATTGCTATACTCTTCGCACGACGTGTCCAACAAACAGCTGGAGCCTTTCAATTTGTCCAGAAACTTTGTCCTTAAGCGTCTCGTCCTCCTCACACCCTGTCATATATTTTAGAACAGCAAGTAATCCCGCGCGCAGTGACAGAAAACGGAACTCTATTCTGGCGGTTGGCGCGACAGTGCTACACAAGCCACAGTTTGTTGGGTGTGTACGAAATTCGTCGGTCGGTCGGTGAAATCGCGTACACATGCCCAGTTTATCGGTCGGTCGGTTAGTGTGTGTGTATAGGGGCCTTTAGAAATGCCTATCTTGTAAATACAGCTACTTGCAGGAAAAAATTGTTATTGGTAGTAAAACCACTAGAAGAAAATGCTCATTTTCAAATGTTTAAACTTCTGTCACAGCGAAAAAGCGTAAGGATAGAATGTAATCCGAGACCAACAATGCCCTCTGGTGCTGCTTTCGTGAATCACACTGCCCTCCGATATATTCCGACGTCCACTCATGATACCTCAGCAGTTCTGCGTAGTAATCCAGACAGTCCGCTAGGAAGCAGTGGTAAGTATCTGGATATCTATAGTTTTAGATCAATATAGTACCTCAGCTGTGGGTGGTGATTAATTGTAACGCTCCATAGGTTCAATATTATAATTGTAAGATACGCCGGTCTTCTTTGAAACTGTAAATGCGTTGACATCGTAAGATTCCTGTTCTAATAAATTTTTTTATATTTTTAAAATTCATTTTCTCGCTTTTGTTCGTTGTCTCTGCTTGGGGGCGGACGTCGTAAGACATACGTTTAAGTTCGTTGTTAATCGCTTAACTTTTGTTTCAATTATCAGAGGGCAGTTAAACACTCTGACCGAACACGCTGAGCTACCGTGACGGCAATATGTGGGGGCAGAAAACAAATCTGACGGCATTACCCGTATCTTTTCCTTTAACACACTTGTTCATAAACATCATAAACTGTCTAATAACAGAACCAACCTCCTGGAGGTTGACAAGGTATCGAAACCTGTCCTCTGAGCTCAATAGTTCGGTACTGCGGATAGTATAAAAGAAACATTAACTGATCCACTACAGTACCTATTAAACATAAATTCTAGTAACGATGTAAGTTTTACTGCTAAACTTGACATACATTATTCCTTCATTAATGAAATAATGGAATGTTGTGTCAAACCTGTATTGTAATAACTTGCGTCTGAATGAACCTTAACGACATAAAAGTTAACATTTCTTCTTCATTTGTTAACATTCCGAGACTTTACGTTGTCAGCTTCGCGCCAGTGTATCTTAATTGTAAGGGGCGTGCAAAAACTTCTTTCATAGTCTTAATAGGTAGTAAGGTATTCTTACCGTCCTCTTATTTTTAAAAATCATTCCTTGAATGTTTGTTCAGTGTGAGGCACTACAATCATGACAAAACTAAGCCGATTTCGCAGATCCTTCCGCCGTTCATGGCAAAGTTTGCCATTGTCTACTGAACAGCACATCGCGCTAGATAGTGAAAGCCTTAACACTGAAACTACTCGGTGCACATGTAATTTTAAATTTTAACCTTAAAACCTTTACCGCATTAATGAAACAAGTTTTGTTGCAGAAGCTATGGCTCAAAAAACTGATCTCGGAGTACAGCCAGCACCTCAGCCTTCTGTTTCTACAAGCATCATGCCAGAAGATAGAGCAGAATCTGAAGCGGCTTCTACTCAGCGTCATGATCCGGGTGCAAATGGGCTCAAAACAGTTCACATTCTGAAAGAGTGGCCTATAATTACCGCAACCGTAAAGAAGGCTGAAGAACTCTACGGGTCGCTGAAAACTTCTAATCGAATCTTCAGCTGGAGCTTCAATCTTGCTGAGAGGTCCGTATGCGCTCTCCGTGAGAGGTCAACAAAGGTGCTGTCAACGTTCTACCCTGCCATACGTATAGCTGACCTAGCAGCCAGCGAGCTGGCGGAAGAAATGCAAAAAAGGCTACCAGTGGTCCGGCAACCACCTACTAAGGTAACATGACACCCATTCCTACCACCTGAGTTGCCAGAAAAGTGAACATAAACGTTAAACAGTAATGTTGTTGCAGGTATCAGAGGCTGTAAAGGTAGCATTCAGCGACCTAATTTCTCCGGTCGTTGATAAAATTGAATTTATGGTAAACAACGGCAAGACGCGGACGCGTAACGCAACAAGAAGCGTTCTCCAGATGTACAGGAAGCTGGTGGTCACTTTGGATAAGTGGATGGAAGAAATGGAAAAATACGTTGAAGATCTTAAATCTAAAGGAGTACAAGGTAAAGACGAGCGCGACAGTAAATCTTAAGTCATTCCCTAGGTGTAGTTCTCCAGGAAAACTCCGTCTTACGGAAAGCTGGTTTATTCCGTACTTCAATCACCGATGAATTCGCCACGTAATAGAATGTAGCGTTCATAGTTAAAAACTAACCATACCTCAGAGTTGAGAGATGAGATGGCTTCTCACCAGTCGAAACTAGCAAACTATTAACGTTACCATCTCAGGACCTAATTCCTTTGGCTCGTATTTTTTGGAATTGTCTTAAAGCCTGTCGTTTGACTCCTGACTGAATTTTCGGGAACACTCCCGTAGTCAGACTTAATGGGACAAATGTTAATGTCTTCGAAACTTCCAGAACCATGTCGCACTCTTAGGTCGCGACGTAACTGTGGGAGACTTCCAGAATTCGCAAGTCGTGGTCTCTTGACTACCTCCTCTTAGGACAAGCATTTTCAAGATCTCCCTGGTCTTTCTCTTGTCTTAGTTATCGTGAACAACGCCGCAAAATTAAATTTCGGTACGAAGTTTTGAGACTCTAATTACCACCTGTTGACGTCTTGCCTATACGTTTTCCTGATTCTTCAGTCCGTTGGCTGATATATATATAACCAGCACAAGTGGCTGACAAAGCCAGACTTCACTTCCATTACTGTCTACAGATCGCAGTAGAGCAGTACCTAAGTTTAAAATTTACAATCAAAGCTTCCTGAAATTAGTTTTTTAATAACTTCAATTGCTAAAAGGTGAATTTACTTTTCCTGGTGAGCTTAATACAGCGAACTTAGTTAACTACGAAATCCAGTAGTTTATGCCCACAATCAACATAGGTGCCTGCGTAAAACAGCAGAAATAACATTGAAACGTGTGACGATATGTCACATAAATGGACATTTGGAGAAAGAGTTTTTGTTATGAAACGTGTGGATTATAAATAATTTCAAGACTGTAGTGCGCGACGTATAGTAAAGAACGAATATTATCAAAACACGGATGTAATTAACAAAACCAAAAAAGGTATAATCTCCGTAACATAGGCCATGAAGATAAGACAGTGCTTTGATTGAACTCCTGTTTTATTTCGTCTAGCGGTAGGCAGCCATTGTAAGGCTGTCTGATACTTAACGTAGGTTTTATCTGTATTTGGAAAAATATAATGGAAATTGATATTAGAAAGTGTAGTGTTGACTTGTCACCTCATGATCGCAACCATTAACTATAATTAACGAAGTTTTTACACGACTTCGTAGTGCAGGGAACTCATCTCCCCTAGCAGGATTTAGTCGGCCCATTACTGACTGTATTAAATGTAAATGCGAGAGACTTCTCAATTTTGATCTTCAATTAATTTCAACGTTAAACGTGTGCCTACCAGATAGCACAGTTTGACTCGCTTCCTAGCGATAAAATCCTCCACTTACAAACTTGTAGAGTGTCTTAAATTTACGTATTAATCCTCATTAACAAGTCTTCTACAGCTCCACAGGTACAGGAGCAAACATCTGCGACGGAACCACCGCAGATCAACGCTCGCACACTGACGAGAAAAGCTCTGCATGTCGCCACGAATGTCGCCATGTTCTACGTCGGCGCCACCGTGTGGGTGTTGTCCAGACTGCCTCTCATCGGAGCGTATCTGGACCAGACTCCCTCTCCCGCTTCATCCAAATCTACTTCGCCAGTAAGACAGGCGGAACAGAAATCTTCCCACCCGTCCTCAGAGTCATCAGCAGCTTCTGCATCATCAACCACCGTTATCGCTGCCATAGCGTCCGCCGCCGCTGCCGCCGAAACCGTGGGAAAACAACTCCCCAGTCCGCCGGTTCCAGAGAGTTTGTCTACCAAAGCAGAACAATCTAAGGAATAACATTAAACGCTGCAACTGCTTTTAGTTTTAATCATTCTTTGATAGTACAGTTGTTAAAGTTGCGTTAGTGCTTAATGACGCTAACTTCAATAGGATTGCCTCTTATAAAAAAAAAATTAAATGCTAATTTAATGTTTATTAAACAGATAGTGGTTAAAACAGCAAATAAAGTTTTATTGTTGAGCTCTAAAATTTTGTTTCCTGATTTCCCAAACTTCAGCAACTCATGATTCTTCTACTCATCCTTATCCTAGTTCCCTTAGTGTCAGACATTAAAATAATTCATGTAGTTCCTTCATTTCGGGGTGGTCTTAGTTCTGAACGTAATTGCCGCAATCAATATGCATAATTTGGCGGCTTAATAATGTAAAGCAAAAACTGCCTACATTCATCAGAAATGTTAGCGTTTGCTAATACCTCTTTGCCTTTGCTAATTAGACATGAAATAGCATTAACTTAAGAAGCGTCTTGTCACACGATGATTCATATGTTGAAACTAGTTGACGCAGTGGTCATCAAACAGCGCTTGCATGCCGCACGCGTCTCGAATGAAGTGTTCGTGCAGCCCTCGGTTCTCAGCAGTGGTTAGCTAATAGTAAGCTTCTAGCAAATAACAGCAGAACAAAAAAAGTAAACTTGATGGTTTTAAGTGTTTCTTAAACAGAGCTGTTTCGAGACAATATTTCAATGCGTGCTTAATTTTAATATTTCATCAATTCGGCCTTTAACTAACCGGAGTTTGCCGCTTATGTAAAAACATTGGTATGTAGCTAGGCCATTGTGGGTTTAGAAGTGAGAGGGGGCGGAAATGTCTTCAGATGGTGACAACTCAAGACCGTGCGCAACTAGCATCGATCGACCGCTGTAGCACAAGTGTCTGGCGCAATTAGCATGGCTTCGTCAATGAGTGATATAGAGACGGATATCTTCAGATGTGGTGAGTGTTTGTAGCAACTAATATGAAATCAAATTAAGCGTATTGTAAGACAATTCTATGACCTAAAGAATATTTAAAACATTCGGTAAAAATTTGTCATCGTGATATTGCAGTCACTGTTATTAATATAACACTAAATTACATTGGTTCCCAATTAATATCGGTAGGGGGAAGGTGTGGATAAATGACCAGGTTGGGAAAAGCGGGTGTTGCATATCTTTTGCCTTGAACAACCCTGCTGTCTGCCGAAAAGTGGTCAGATTACTTATAGTATACATAGCCATTGATGGCAATGAGTTTGACAAAGGAAGACTGTACAATTATTTTTCACTAATAGCTTTTTGTTAGCAGTCTGATGTAAGACAAGTCATTTATATTATTCTTGTTACCTCACTTGTATGGAGAGTAATAGTATTTTACGTCAATATTTAAACAACGTCTCTTGACCTACAAGTACAGTTCCCTATTACTTATTCCGCTTTGATAGCTTCTCCTAACGAATGGATCGCTAATGCTAACACGGAGCCCGATCGTGAAAAGTGGCCAATGTGTTTACCCCAGTAAGGGTAAGTTCCTTCCCAAACCTCGCAGATAAACTGATTTCTAAACTCTTTAAACACAAAACTATCATCCACCATCTCGTCTCTTTGTGAAAATTTTGGATTACCGCTAATTAAGTTATATTATTTAAAACCGTCCCTGTTCTATTTGATGCGAGACAAAAGCCCGATTCGAATGGTTCTGCTGCATACCCTAGGTATTCTTTCAGATACTGGGGCGTGAAGATGCCTACAAAATGGGTCATCAAAATAGTTAAACAAAAACAGGATCCTCTGCGATGACACTGTTCACAGCATCCGCTTCGGTACAGAAACTTGATCATTAATGTAAGCATTCAGAAAAATGGATGTAGTTCCAATATACGATATTCTTTTCCAATTAAAAATATTTGGAGTGATAACTTTTAACATGTAGATTCAAAATTTCTAAATGGTAAGCTATCAATACCCTTGCTTCGGTGAAAATTGAATTTTTCTTTGAATGTCCACCAAGAATCCCCGTCCCCTTTCATAACCGGGTCGATGTTTTGCCCTACAGTGTCAATAGAGGCTCTTAAACAAAGAATTTTAACGGCCACTGATTATTAACCTGTGTCGAATTGTTTGGTCCCACACTTAAGTTGGTGTGGTTTACCATTATCAGGTATTCTCCTGATTATACTTTGCTATATTAAATCCCAAGCGATATTCTCACACCATAAAACTTTTATTTCTCGTATGGTGTTAGGTTGTTGGTATAACCACAACGTCCGTGTATTACACAGAGGCGTCTACAAGGGGGACACACTATCCTGATCTAGGTAGATAATTTATTCATTACAGAATTCTCCTGCGTTTTTACAAATGATTACCTGTTGTAACACCTCCGATTATTTATCCCGACCTGATCTGATCGAATAGCAGCCCAATAATTATTATTAACGTGACCGTGTACCTAATGGGGCTGGCAATCAGAATTGACTGCTACAGAAGTTGTTACTTTCCAGTTCGTCCTTCTCAAATGCTGTAATAATGAAATGTCTGGTAACAAGAAAAACACCAACACAGTTTCACTAATCACGAACCTATATTCGTCTCAAAAACACAAAAAGGAGGAGACAGCCACTGCCTTCGTCATACATATCTAAATACGGCTAATCTCAGCACAGGCCTCTTCATTTTCCATTATCATCACACGCTAATCCATCACTGCAATCCAACACTGCAATCCAAAGTGATGCCGGCGCGGTAGACGCGAAACCAAAATATCGGCACTAGAAATGTCACTAATCACTTTCGTAATAATACTTCTTCACCTTCCCGATATTATTCTAGTACAAAGGGGTTAAACCACGGCGATGGCAACTCCCTTTGTCGTTAAAGCCTTGCATTACAACAACTGGCCTCCGCACACCTCTATCCGCAACATGGCACTGGTTCAACTCACACTCGCTCTCACAACACGACACAATCGATTGTTCGCCCTATCGACCTGTGCCGAGTGCAAGCTTATAGTAAGGGCCTACGGACCCCTTACACTGTGCTTCCACTAAACGACGGATCTAGCATTGTCGAGTGTAGGGGGAAACGACGGCGGCTTAACAGAAACTGCAGTTCTATTGTCAGGGTACTCGCGGAAATAGTCGCGGCGGAGATCTCAGCGTTGTTTTGCATTGTTGGCAGATGTGAATCTTGGAGAACATTACCGAAATAGAGTACTCGATCTTTTCTTCGTCACAGAACTTAACACTCTACAGATGGGGGCAGTTACAACGCCTATTACATTTTAAACAGTTGCGCTGTCTATCCACATTACCTACAACACAACCGCATCGTCTGCTGCTCAGCTTAATCTAAACAGTAAGTTAGATTTTATATGCACATTGACGACAACTAATGACAGTTATGTTCGTCTGGCTTGTCGGGAATCAGCGTGAGGCTGCCAGCAATGATGGTTATGGACGGTAGATGCTACATATGCACTGTGCGTCAGGTTCGGAATTTGGAGTGGATGTTGAAACGTCCCCTTTAAACAATTTTACAAGACTGTGCTTAAGCTGAAACACAATATTTTTAGCGCAACGCAATCTGACTTTCAAAAATCCCTACAAAAGAATGGCCCTGACTAACATTAACCTATACGTTTCACAAATCACTTACCTCACAAAAATCTTGGTTACTCGAGCTACTGCAATAAAGCGAGCGCCACTACTGCCAGCTAAATAAAAGATTCAAACTACTGAAGGCACTAACTACTTATAGGGATAGTTAGCAAATGAAAGATATTAATAGAGAACAAACAATGTATTTACCTTAATAATGTTGAAAACTCAAAATATACATATCAGTTCATGACATCCAGTTATAAAAATTTCAAAACTCCGCCATCTCTCTCCCCACATCCACCACTGCTGGCGGCTCACCTCCAACTGCGCAACGCTACGCGCTGTTCGCAGCCAGCTGCCTAACACTACAATGGCGAGTATTACAACAATGCAAAGCAGCCACAGACTGCACACAGCACAGCCAGTGATTTTCATACAGAGGTGGCTTTACCAATAAAAAAACCTAAACAGCCTACTTACAATGTGAAACGTGCTCGGATACCCGAAACGATGAAGGTGATGGCTCGCATAAAGCGGAAACTCCGGGTTCGAGACCCGGCCCGGCACAAATATTCGCTTGTCACCATCGAATTTATTTCAGTGCACAATTGCTGCTACTGTCGGAATTTCACTTTCGTCAAGTTAGAATTTGTCTTGGACAAAGTGAATGCATTGTCCTCTTCCTCTAACACTAATAACGTCTAACTCACAGGAATGCATTGTCCTCTTCCTCTAACACTAATATCGTCTAACTCACAGGAATGCATTGTCCTCTTCCTCTAACACTAATATCGTCTAACTCACAGGAATGCATTGTCCTCTTCCTCTAACACTAATATCGTCTAACTCACAGGAATGCATTGTCCTCTTCCTCTAACACTAATATCGTCTAACTCACAGGACAATGCATTCACTTTGTCCAAGACAAATTCTAACTTGACGAAAGTGAAATTCCGACAGTAGCAGCAATTGTGCACTGAAATAAATTCGATGGTGACAAGCGAATATTTGTGCCGGGCCGGGTCTCGAACCCGGAGTTTCCGCTTTATGCGAGCCATCACCTTCATCGTTTCGGGTATCCGAGCACGTTTCACATTGTAAGTAGGCTGTTTAGGTTTTTTTATTGGTAAAGCCACCTCTGTATGAAAATCACTGGCTGTGCTGTGTGCAGTCTGTGGCTGCTTTGCATTGTTGTAATACTCGCCATTGTAGTGTTAGGCAGCTGGCTGTGAACAGCGCGTAGCGTTGCGCAGTTGGAGGTGAGCCGCCAGCAGTGGTGGATGTGGGGAGAGAGATGGCGGAGTTTTGAAATTTTTATAACTGGATGTCATGAACTGATATGTATATTTTGAGTTTTCAACATTATTAAGGTAAATACATTGTTTGTTCTCTATTAATATCTTTCATTTGCTAACTATCCCTATAAGTAGTTAGTGCCTTCAGTAGTTTGAATCTTTTATTTAGCTGGCAGTAGTGGCGCTCGCTTTATTGCAGTAGCTCGAGTAACCAAGATTTTTGTGAGGTAAGTGATTTGTGAAACGTATAGGTTAATGTTAGTCAGGGCCATTCTTTTGTAGGGATTTTTGAAAGTCAGATTGCGTTGCGCTAAAAATATTGTGTTTCAGCTTAAGCACAGTCTTGTAAAATTGTTTAAAGGGGACGTTTCAACATCCACTCCAAATTCCGAACCTGACGCACAGTGCATATGTAGCATCTACCGTCCATAACCATCATTGCTGGCAGCCTCACGCTGATTCCCGACAAGCCAGACGAACATAACTGTCATTAGTTGTCGTCAATGTGCATATAAAATCTAACTTACTGTTTAGATTAAGCTGAGCAGCAGACGATGCGGTTGTGTTGTAGGTAATGTGGATAGACAGCGCAACTGTTTAAAATGTAATAGGCGTTGTAACTGCCCCCATCTGTAGAGTGTTAAGTTCTGTGACGAAGAAAAGATCGAGTACTCTATTTCGGTAATGTTCTCCAAGATTCACATCTGCCAACAATGCAAAACAACGCTGAGATCTCCGCCGCGACTATTTCCGCGAGTACCCTGACAATAGAACTGCAGTTTCTGTTAAGCCGCCGTCGTTTCCCCCTACACTCGACAATGCTAGATCCGTCGTTTAGTGGAAGCACAGTGTAAGGGGTCCGTAGGCCCTTACTATAAGCTTGCACTCGGCACAGGTCGATAGGGCGAACAATCGATTGTGTCGTGTTGTGAGAGCGAGTGTGAGTTGAACCAGTGCCATGTTGCGGATAGAGGTGTGCGGAGGCCAGTTGTTGTAATGCAAGGCTTTAACGACAAAGGGAGTTGCCATCGCCGTGGTTTAACCCCTTTGTACTAGAATAATATCGGGAAGGTGAAGAAGTATTATTACGAAAGTAATTAGTGACATTTCTAGTGCCGATATTTTGGTTTCGCGTCTACCGCGCCGGCATCACTTTGGATTGCAGTGTTGGATTGCAGTGATGGATTAGCGTGTGATGATAATGGAAAATGAAGAGGCCTGTGCTGAGATTAGCCGTATTTAGATATGTATGACGAAGGCAGTGGCTGTCTCCTCCTTTTTGTGTTTTTGAGACGAATATAGGTTCGTGATTAGTGAAACTGTGTTGGTGTTTTTCTTGTTACCAGACATTTCATTATTACAGCATTTGAGAAGGACGAACTGGAAAGTAACAACTTCTGTAGCAGTCAATTCTGATTGCCAGCCCCATTAGGTACACGGTCACGTTAATAATAATTATTGGGCTGCTATTCGATCAGATCAGGTCGGGATAAATAATCGGAGGTGTTACAACAGGTAATCATTTGTAAAAACGCAGGAGAATTCTGTAATGAATAAATTATCTACCTAGATCAGGATAGTGTGTCCCCCTTGTAGACGCCTCTGTGTAATACACGGACGTTGTGGTTATACCAACAACCTAACACCATACGAGAAATAAAAGTTTTATGGTGTGAGAATATCGCTTGGGATTTAATATAGCAAAGTATAATCAGGAGAATACCTGATAATGGTAAACCACACCAACTTAAGTGTGGGACCAAACAATTCGACACAGGTTAATAATCAGTGGCCGTTAAAATTCTTTGTTTAAGAGCCTCTATTGACACTGTAGGGCAAAACATCGACCCGGTTATGAAAGGGGACGGGGATTCTTGGTGGACATTCAAAGAAAAATTCAATTTTCACCGAAGCAAGGGTATTGATAGCTTACCATTTAGAAATTTTGAATCTACATGTTAAAAGTTATCACTCCAAATATTTTTAATTGGAAAAGAATATCGTATATTGGAACTACATCCATTTTTCTGAATGCTTACATTAATGATCAAGTTTCTGTACCGAAGCGGATGCTGTGAACAGTGTCATCGCAGAGGATCCTGTTTTTGTTTAACTATTTTGATGACCCATTTTGTAGGCATCTTCACGCCCCAGTATCTGAAAGAATACCTAGGGTATGCAGCAGAACCATTCGAATCGGGCTTTTGTCTCGCATCAAATAGAACAGGGACGGTTTTAAATAATATAACTTAATTAGCGGTAATCCAAAATTTTCACAAAGAGACGAGATGGTGGATGATAGTTTTGTGTTTAAAGAGTTTAGAAATCAGTTTATCTGCGAGGTTTGGGAAGGAACTTACCCTTACTGGGGTAAACACATTGGCCACTTTTCACGATCGGGCTCCGTGTTAGCATTAGCGATCCATTCGTTAGGAGAAGCTATCAAAGCGGAATAAGTAATAGGGAACTGTACTTGTAGGTCAAGAGACGTTGTTTAAATATTGACGTAAAATACTATTACTCTCCATACAAGTGAGGTAACAAGAATAATATAAATGACTTGTCTTACATCAGACTGCTAACAAAAAGCTATTAGTGAAAAATAATTGTACAGTCTTCCTTTGTCAAACTCATTGCCATCAATGGCTATGTATACTATAAGTAATCTGACCACTTTTCGGCAGACAGCAGGGTTGTTCAAGGCAAAAGATATGCAACACCCGCTTTTCCCAACCTGGTCATTTATCCACACCTTCCCCCTACCGATATTAATTGGGAACCAATGTAATTTAGTGTTATATTAATAACAGTGACTGCAATATCACGATGACAAATTTTTACCGAATGTTTTAAATATTCTTTAGGTCATAGAATTGTCTTACAATACGCTTAATTTGATTTCATATTAGTTGCTACAAACACTCACCACATCTGAAGATATCCGTCTCTATATCACTCATTGACGAAGCCATGCTAATTGCGCCAGACACTTGTGCTACAGCGGTCGATCGATGCTAGTTGCGCACGGTCTTGAGTTGTCACCATCTGAAGACATTTCCGCCCCCTCTCACTTCTAAACCCACAATGGCCTAGCTACATACCAATGTTTTTACATAAGCGGCAAACTCCGGTTAGTTAAAGGCCGAATTGATGAAATATTAAAATTAAGCACGCATTGAAATATTGTCTCGAAACAGCTCTGTTTAAGAAACACTTAAAACCATCAAGTTTACTTTTTTTGTTCTGCTGTTATTTGCTAGAAGCTTACTATTAGCTAACCACTGCTGAGAACCGAGGGCTGCACGAACACTTCATTCGAGACGCGTGCGGCATGCAAGCGCTGTTTGATGACCACTGCGTCAACTAGTTTCAACATATGAATCATCGTGTGACAAGACGCTTCTTAAGTTAATGCTATTTCATGTCTAATTAGCAAAGGCAAAGAGGTATTAGCAAACGCTAACATTTCTGATGAATGTAGGCAGTTTTTGCTTTACATTATTAAGCCGCCAAATTATGCATATTGATTGCGGCAATTACGTTCAGAACTAAGACCACCCCGAAATGAAGGAACTACATGAATTATTTTAATGTCTGACACTAAGGGAACTAGGATAAGGATGAGTAGAAGAATCATGAGTTGCTGAAGTTTGGGAAATCAGGAAACAAAATTTTAGAGCTCAACAATAAAACTTTATTTGCTGTTTTAACCACTATCTGTTTAATAAACATTAAATTAGCATTTAATTTTTTTTTTATAAGAGGCAATCCTATTGAAGTTAGCGTCATTAAGCACTAACGCAACTTTAACAACTGTACTATCAAAGAATGATTAAAACTAAAAGCAGTTGCAGCGTTTAATGTTATTCCTTAGATTGTTCTGCTTTGGTAGACAAACTCTCTGGAACCGGCGGACTGGGGAGTTGTTTTCCCACGGTTTCGGCGGCAGCGGCGGCGGACGCTATGGCAGCGATAACGGTGGTTGATGATGCAGAAGCTGCTGATGACTCTGAGGACGGGTGGGAAGATTTCTGTTCCGCCTGTCTTACTGGCGAAGTAGATTTGGATGAAGCGGGAGAGGGAGTCTGGTCCAGATACGCTCCGATGAGAGGCAGTCTGGACAACACCCACACGGTGGCGCCGACGTAGAACATGGCGACATTCGTGGCGACATGCAGAGCTTTTCTCGTCAGTGTGCGAGCGTTGATCTGCGGTGGTTCCGTCGCAGATGTTTGCTCCTGTACCTGTGGAGCTGTAGAAGACTTGTTAATGAGGATTAATACGTAAATTTAAGACACTCTACAAGTTTGTAAGTGGAGGATTTTATCGCTAGGAAGCGAGTCAAACTGTGCTATCTGGTAGGCACACGTTTAACGTTGAAATTAATTGAAGATCAAAATTGAGAAGTCTCTCGCATTTACATTTAATACAGTCAGTAATGGGCCGACTAAATCCTGCTAGGGGAGATGAGTTCCCTGCACTACGAAGTCGTGTAAAAACTTCGTTAATTATAGTTAATGGTTGCGATCATGAGGTGACAAGTCAACACTACACTTTCTAATATCAATTTCCATTATATTTTTCCAAATACAGATAAAACCTACGTTAAGTATCAGACAGCCTTACAATGGCTGCCTACCGCTAGACGAAATAAAACAGGAGTTCAATCAAAGCACTGTCTTATCTTCATGGCCTATGTTACGGAGATTATACCTTTTTTGGTTTTGTTAATTACATCCGTGTTTTGATAATATTCGTTCTTTACTATACGTCGCGCACTACAGTCTTGAAATTATTTATAATCCACACGTTTCATAACAAAAACTCTTTCTCCAAATGTCCATTTATGTGACATATCGTCACACGTTTCAATGTTATTTCTGCTGTTTTACGCAGGCACCTATGTTGATTGTGGGCATAAACTACTGGATTTCGTAGTTAACTAAGTTCGCTGTATTAAGCTCACCAGGAAAAGTAAATTCACCTTTTAGCAATTGAAGTTATTAAAAAACTAATTTCAGGAAGCTTTGATTGTAAATTTTAAACTTAGGTACTGCTCTACTGCGATCTGTAGACAGTAATGGAAGTGAAGTCTGGCTTTGTCAGCCACTTGTGCTGGTTATATATATCAGCCAACGGACTGAAGAATCAGGAAAACGTATAGGCAAGACGTCAACAGGTGGTAATTAGAGTCTCAAAACTTCGTACCGAAATTTAATTTTGCGGCGTTGTTCACGATAACTAAGACAAGAGAAAGACCAGGGAGATCTTGAAAATGCTTGTCCTAAGAGGAGGTAGTCAAGAGACCACGACTTGCGAATTCTGGAAGTCTCCCACAGTTACGTCGCGACCTAAGAGTGCGACATGGTTCTGGAAGTTTCGAAGACATTAACATTTGTCCCATTAAGTCTGACTACGGGAGTGTTCCCGAAAATTCAGTCAGGAGTCAAACGACAGGCTTTAAGACAATTCCAAAAAATACGAGCCAAAGGAATTAGGTCCTGAGATGGTAACGTTAATAGTTTGCTAGTTTCGACTGGTGAGAAGCCATCTCATCTCTCAACTCTGAGGTATGGTTAGTTTTTAACTATGAACGCTACATTCTATTACGTGGCGAATTCATCGGTGATTGAAGTACGGAATAAACCAGCTTTCCGTAAGACGGAGTTTTCCTGGAGAACTACACCTAGGGAATGACTTAAGATTTACTGTCGCGCTCGTCTTTACCTTGTACTCCTTTAGATTTAAGATCTTCAACGTATTTTTCCATTTCTTCCATCCACTTATCCAAAGTGACCACCAGCTTCCTGTACATCTGGAGAACGCTTCTTGTTGCGTTACGCGTCCGCGTCTTGCCGTTGTTTACCATAAATTCAATTTTATCAACGACCGGAGAAATTAGGTCGCTGAATGCTACCTTTACAGCCTCTGATACCTGCAACAACATTACTGTTTAACGTTTATGTTCACTTTTCTGGCAACTCAGGTGGTAGGAATGGGTGTCATGTTACCTTAGTAGGTGGTTGCCGGACCACTGGTAGCCTTTTTTGCATTTCTTCCGCCAGCTCGCTGGCTGCTAGGTCAGCTATACGTATGGCAGGGTAGAACGTTGACAGCACCTTTGTTGACCTCTCACGGAGAGCGCATACGGACCTCTCAGCAAGATTGAAGCTCCAGCTGAAGATTCGATTAGAAGTTTTCAGCGACCCGTAGAGTTCTTCAGCCTTCTTTACGGTTGCGGTAATTATAGGCCACTCTTTCAGAATGTGAACTGTTTTGAGCCCATTTGCACCCGGATCATGACGCTGAGTAGAAGCCGCTTCAGATTCTGCTCTATCTTCTGGCATGATGCTTGTAGAAACAGAAGGCTGAGGTGCTGGCTGTACTCCGAGATCAGTTTTTTGAGCCATAGCTTCTGCAACAAAACTTGTTTCATTAATGCGGTAAAGGTTTTAAGGTTAAAATTTAAAATTACATGTGCACCGAGTAGTTTCAGTGTTAAGGCTTTCACTATCTAGCGCGATGTGCTGTTCAGTAGACAATGGCAAACTTTGCCATGAACGGCGGAAGGATCTGCGAAATCGGCTTAGTTTTGTCATGATTGTAGTGCCTCACACTGAACAAACATTCAAGGAATGATTTTTAAAAATAAGAGGACGGTAAGAATACCTTACTACCTATTAAGACTATGAAAGAAGTTTTTGCACGCCCCTTACAATTAAGATACACTGGCGCGAAGCTGACAACGTAAAGTCTCGGAATGTTAACAAATGAAGAAGAAATGTTAACTTTTATGTCGTTAAGGTTCATTCAGACGCAAGTTATTACAATACAGGTTTGACACAACATTCCATTATTTCATTAATGAAGGAATAATGTATGTCAAGTTTAGCAGTAAAACTTACATCGTTACTAGAATTTATGTTTAATAGGTACTGTAGTGGATCAGTTAATGTTTCTTTTATACTATCCGCAGTACCGAACTATTGAGCTCAGAGGACAGGTTTCGATACCTTGTCAACCTCCAGGAGGTTGGTTCTGTTATTAGACAGTTTATGATGTTTATGAACAAGTGTGTTAAAGGAAAAGATACGGGTAATGCCGTCAGATTTGTTTTCTGCCCCCACATATTGCCGTCACGGTAGCTCAGCGTGTTCGGTCAGAGTGTTTAACTGCCCTCTGATAATTGAAACAAAAGTTAAGCGATTAACAACGAACTTAAACGTATGTCTTACGACGTCCGCCCCCAAGCAGAGACAACGAACAAAAGCGAGAAAATGAATTTTAAAAATATAAAAAAATTTATTAGAACAGGAATCTTACGATGTCAACGCATTTACAGTTTCAAAGAAGACCGGCGTATCTTACAATTATAATATTGAACCTATGGAGCGTTACAATTAATCACCACCCACAGCTGAGGTACTATATTGATCTAAAACTATAGATATCCAGATACTTACCACTGCTTCCTAGCGGACTGTCTGGATTACTACGCAGAACTGCTGAGGTATCATGAGTGGACGTCGGAATATATCGGAGGGCAGTGTGATTCACGAAAGCAGCACCAGAGGGCATTGTTGGTCTCGGATTACATTCTATCCTTACGCTTTTTCGCTGTGACAGAAGTTTAAACATTTGAAAATGAGCATTTTCTTCTAGTGGTTTTACTACCAATAACAATTTTTTCCTGCAAGTAGCTGTATTTACAAGATAGGCATTTCTAAAGGCCCCTATACACACACACTAACCGACCGACCGATAAACTGGGCATGTGTACGCGATTTCACCGACCGACCGACGAATTTCGTACACACCCAACAAACTGTGGCTTGTGTAGCACTGTCGCGCCAACCGCCAGAATAGAGTTCCGTTTTCTGTCACTGCGCGCGGGATTACTTGCTGTTCTAAAATATATGACAGGGTGTGAGGAGGACGAGACGCTTAAGGACAAAGTTTCTGGACAAATTGAAAGGCTCCAGCTGTTTGTTGGACACGTCGTGCGAAGAGTATAGCAATATATATGCAAGAAATTAAGCGCTTTTCTTAATTTTTTAAAGGAATCCATAATGCTTTCGTGCGGCAGAGAGAAAGAGAGAGAGAGAGAGAGAGAGAATGGAACTCCGACGACCTTCTGTATTTCTGTTTTTAGGTTCTATTTTCGTTGCTTATTGGAAATTGTATTAGAAACGGAAATGTGACATTCAGTGGACTTTAATTCCTAAAATATAATTGCCTTACTGTTGAAAGTATTAGAAAAGTTTAGCCTTTATCCAAGTTCTCTTCTATGAGATATTTTTTCCAATACTAACAGTTGTTAAATGATTCATTTCTTATGTATCTGTTGCTGTATTTAGCCGGCCGCGGTAACCGAGCGGTTCTAGGCGCTTCAGTCCGGAACCGCGCTGCTGCTACGGTCGCAGGTTCGAATCCCGCCTCGGGCATGGATGTGTGTGATGTCGTTAGGTTTAAGTGGTTCATCTGACATGGAACACCAATATCTAGGTAAAATGTGGCCAAGGTATAGGGAAATATCTGGATGAAACCACTTTCTTTTAAGCTGAATGACAGAAACCATGAAACAAACTACATCAGCACGGAGTGGTGTAAATTTAAAAACTATTCCCAGTACAAATTTCGCATCTCCAACACTCCGCCATCCATTTTGTTGATCCAGATGAAGTGATTAAATTATTTTGTGGTTTTGTAGGAAAACGTATTGCTCATTGAAACGAATAGTTAACCGCAGCTAGTAAACGTGATTATCTAGCCAGATTTTTGTATCCCTGTAAACTTAACAAATTCCTTACCTTTAACATTAAAATCTAGCTGCGAAAGACAAGTATTCTGTCACATGACGAGCTGAATCATTTCCTTGCTTTTATTTCCGTAGAATTCAGTTGCCTGCAGAAGAACCATGGACCATGTTTTCTAACACGGATACAGTAATATATCGTAAGTGATCTTTCTGATGACCTCATCCGCAGATTCGCCGGAGGTAATTGACAGGAATCGCGAGATGTTTACTGAATCAAAACAGGATTTGAATGATGATTGGAAAGAATGCAAATTTCAGTTTATCGCAGGACGACATCTATCGCACAGGAACGTTCTTAAACAATGATCGTACGAGGTTATGCTTCAATTCTTTATACGCACTCCAAAAGAAAACATTTCTCGATACGGGTTCTGTAAAGGATTCAGAGGGAATAACATCAGTAAGGGACATGACCAAGCCTTAATACGTAATGAAACAATTTTCGGGCCCGCATCTCGTGGTCGTGCGGTAGCGTTCTCGCTTCCCACGCCCGGGTTCCCGGGTTCGATTTCCGGCGGGGTCAGGGATTTTCTCTGCCTCGTGATGGCTGGGTCTTGTGTGCTGTCCTTAGGTTAGTTAGGTTTAAGTAGTTCTAAGTTCTAGGGGACTGATGACCATAGATGTTAAGTCCCATAGCGCTCAGAGCCAATTTTCGGAATGACAGATTTATTTACTGTGCATGACATTTTGCTTTGTTGCCATACTGCAGTCAATGAGATCAAACCTTATCAATAAATGGTGGCATCCCAACGAGGAGTTTCGTTTACTGCCGATAGCTGACAGAAACAAGGTTGTTTCTCATTAAGTTTGATAATGAGATTATCTAATATCTTCTGGAGAAAACCATTTCCGTGCAACAATTACGACCGTATAGATACAGTTCGTGGCAACCATAAATTACTTACGCAACAAAATAAGGCTTCAGATGCTGAGATATTCCGTTCAACTGTTCTAATGGTTCAAATGGCTCTGAGCACTATGGGACTTAACATCACACTTTGAACAGCTTCAACCTAACTAACCTAAGGACATCACACACATCCATGCCCGAGGCAGGATTCGATCCTGCGACCGTAACAGCAGCGCGGTTCCGGACTCAAGCGCCTAGAACCGCTCGGCCACGGCGGCCGGCGTTCAACTCTTCTTGTAAATATTGTTATTTGCCCCCCCCCCCCCCCCTTCCCCCCTCCCACACGCACACACATACACACACCGAGTTTCCAAATTCCAACCACAGAGCACAAAACAGGATGAAGGAGCGAGTCAGTATCTCGTAAGCAGTGACACAGAGCGTGTCAGAAAGCATAGTTCACAAAGAGGCTTGAAAACGTGGAATCAACAGAAAGTAAGTACATAGAAATTACTCCCCCTACTAAACTAAGAAACGATACATAAGAAATCAAATAAGAAATCAGTTCTGATACAGAATACAGATAATGATAATGACATTAAGAATGAACTCGCAAACTGCGACTGTGGTTCCGCATCAGCTGTAGAATATTTCAGAAAAATAAAAATTTGTGCCGTATCGGGATTTCCCGCATGTCGCGAGCAGTTGCCATAAACCACTTCGGCTATCTGGCACAAATTTTCAGTTATTCTGAAATTTTCTGTAGCTAATGCGGGAGTATAATCGCACTTTGCAAATTCAAACGTAACTGGTTCTGGCTGTTGATCGCCAACGAAGTGTCTCAGACACTGCACTGTAGATAGTGACATTACTGTACTCTAACACAAATTAGAAATTAAACGTCAATAGAGTCACTTCAGGCCTACCTTTTGGGAAATATGTGCAATATAATACTGAGAAATCCTCATTAATTGAAGATGAAAAACGGAGGAAACTGTCAGCCGTACTGCAAATGTTAGATAGCTACACAAAAAAGAAACTGGAACATCAGTCTAATACCGTGTAGGGCCCCCGCGAACATGCATAAGTCACGCAACACGACGTGGCATTGACTCAACTAACGTCTGAAGCAGTGCTGGAGGGAACTGACACCGTGAATCCTGCAGGACTGTCCATAAATCCGTAAGAATATGAGGGGATGAAGATCTCTTCCGACAGCACTTTGCAAGGCATCCCAGATATGCTCAATAATGTTCATGTCTGGGGAGTTTGTTGGCAGCGAAAGTGTTTAAACTCAGAAGGATGTTCCTGAAGCCACTCTGTAGAAATTCTGGACGTGTAGGGTATCGCATTGTCCTGCTGGAATTGCCCCAGTCCATCGGCATGCGCAGTGCACATGAATGGATGCAGGTGATCAGACAGGCTGCTTACGTACGTGTCACCTGTCAGAGACGTATCTAAACATATCATGGATCCCATATCACTCCAACTGCACACGCCCCACACCATTACAGAGCCTACACCAGCTTGAGCAGACCCCTGCTGACATGCAGGGTCCTTGGATTCAAAAGGTTGTCTCCACACCCGTCCACGTCCATCCGATCGATACAAATGAAAACGAGACACGTCCGACCGGGCAACATGTTTCCAGTCATTAACAGTCCAACGTCGGTGTTGACGGGCCCAGGCGAGGCGTAAAGCTTTGTGTCGTGCTGTCAAGGTACACGAGTGAGCCTTCGACTCCGAAATCCCATATTGATGATGTTTCGTTCAATGGTTCGCATGCTGACACTTGTTGATGGCCCAGCATTGAAACGTGTAGCAATTCGTAAAGGGCTGCACTTCTGTCACGTAGAACGATTCTCTTCAGTCGTCGTTGGTCCCGTTCTTTCAGGATCTTTTCCGGCCGCAGCCATGTCGGATATCTAATGTTTTACCGGATTCCTGATATTCACGGTACACTCGTGAAATGATCGTACTGGAAAATCCCCAATTCGTCGCTCCCTCGGAGATGCTGTGTCCCATCGCTCGTACGCTGACTATAGCAACACGTTTAAACTCACTTAAATCTTGATAACCTGCCATTGTGTCAACAGTAATCGATCTAATAATAGCACCAGACACTTGTTTTATATGGACTTCTTTCGATCGCATGGCCGTATTCTGCATGTTTACACATTTCTGTGTTTGAATATGCATGTCTATACCAGTTTCTTTGGCGCTACAGTGTATTTACTATTAATAATATTATGAAGGTAAATACCTTAATCTCACAACTAAACGTACAATCACGGAAAAATTCCTTTACATGTTATCTGACAAAAAATAAATGAACCTTCTGACGATGGTGAAACTTCACGGAAACATTTCTGAGTGTTGAAAAGAGAAAAATTCGTGTTTGCTCAAGCCTGAACCATGTTTCCTATTGATAAATTTGGAATCAAACACGAAAAAAAATCGTGTTATTCAACTTACCAGGAAGTTCTTCCTGCGGAACATTCGTACAGGCTGTGATTATTAGAGCGCCTGCGGTTAAATAAATACGGCAATGGTGTCGCAAAGCTCATACAGCATGATACGCTGGAGAGCAGGAATGGCGATTAGCGCTGAATCAACGGTTTTTTTTTTCACCTCCAACTTAACCTTATAGTTAAAACGGCTCAACACAACCGGTTTCTGCAATAACCGATTTTCGGTTTTTTATTGCTATTATTTCCAGTAATAAACGCAGACATCGAACAGAGACTGAAAAATTTTAAGACTCCGTCAGATTTTTGCACTAGATTCGTAGACTCAAAATATCAAACACAATAGATAAATGAAAGAAAACTTTGTCCGTCCACAGTTCGCTACTTATCAGAGGTTGTATGCTACAAAAAATCATCAGTATTCTCCTATTAATTCAACTTTTTTTTTTACTCTGCTCAAAACTCATGCAGTATTCGACGATTATACAATGTTTGTGCATTAGGAATAGTCAGTGCTAAAGTATGAAAACTAAGGCTGGAGAACTCTGTTTCTGGTGTTAAGTTCTCCATTTCCCAGAACTACAAGTACGTAAAGGCATATTATGTAGGCACAGCAGGCACTTTTTATTTTTATTATAAACTATGAGCGAATTATTGTATTCAGAAATGAGAGACTAGGTATGGCTAAGTCTTGGACACTTCATGTGCACACGTGCACACGGGTATTCTACACTACTGGCCATTAAAATTGCTACACCACGATTCGTGTAAGGAGCAGAAATGCGTACCATCATGTTTCCGACTTTGATAAAGGTCGGATTGTAGCCTATCACGATTGTGGTTTATCGTAACGCGACATTGCTGCTCTCGTTGGTGGAGATCCGATGACTGTTAGCAGAATATGGAATCGGTGGGTTCAGAAGGGTAATACGGAACGCCGTGCTGGATCCCAACGGCCTCGTATCACTAGCAGTCGAGGTGACAGGCATCTTATCCGCATGGCTGTAACGGATACGCCTGGGCATTGAGTCAAACACAGCTTGGATGGCGTGTACAGGTACAGCTGCCCGTGCAGCTTCAACACGATACCACTGTTCATCAAGAGTAGTGACTGGCGTATTGTGACAAGCCAGTTGCACGGCCACCATTGATCAGACGTTTTCATTTGGTGAGAGATCTGGAGAATGTGCTCGCCAGGACAGCAGTCGAACATTTTCTGTATCCAGAAAGGCCCGTACAGGACCTGCAACATGCGGTCGCACATTATCCTGCTGAAATGTAGGGTTTCGCAGGGATAGAACGAAGGGTAGAGCCACGGGTCGTAACACATCTGAAATATAACGTCCACTGTTCAAAGTGCCGTCAATGTGGACAAGAGGTGACCGAGACGTGTAACCAATGGCACCCCATACAATCACGCCGGGTGATATGCCAGTATGGCGATGACGAATACTCGCTTCCAATGTGCGTTCACCGCGATGTCGCCAAACACGGATGCGACCATCATGAAGCTGTCAACAGAACCTGAATTCATCCGAAAAAATGACATTTTGCCATTCGTGCACCCAGGTTCGTCGTTGAGTACACCATCGCAGGCGCTCCTGTCTGTGATGCAGCGTCAAGGGGAACCGAAGCCATGATCTCCGAGCTGATATTCCATGCTGCTGCAAACGTCGTCGAACTATTCGTGCAGATGGTTGTTGTCTTGCAAACGTCCCCATGTGTTGACTCAGGGATCGAGACGTGGCTGCACGATCCCTTACAGCTATGCGGATGAGATGCCTGTCATCTCTACCGCTAGTGATACGAGGCCGTTGGGATCCAGAACGGCGTTCCGTATTACCCTCCTGAACCCCCCGATTCCATATTCTGCTAACAGTCATTGGATCTCGACCAAGGCGAGCAACAATGTCGCTATACGATAAACCGCAATCGCGATAGGCTACAATCCGACGTTTATCAAAGTCGGAAACGTGATGGTACGCATTTCTCCTCCTTACACGAGGCATCACAACAACGTTTCACCAGACAACGCCGGTCAACTGCTGTTTGTGTATGAGAAATGGGTTGGAAACTTTCCTTATGTCAGCACGTTGTAGGTGTTGCCACCGGCGCGAACCTTGTGTGAATGCTCTGAAAAGCTAATCATTTGCATATCACAGCATCTTCTTCCTGTCGGTTAAATTTCGAGTCTGTAGCACGTCATCTTTGTGGTGTAGCAATTTTAATGGCCAGTAGTGTAGTTTCATGGCAGACAATACGAGGGGCGTCGAATTGGTAACCTAATTCGGCTTCAGCGACCTCGCTCTCAACGGGTTCCTTGTCAGACGCAGGGGCGGCCGCCAGCAGCAGATGCCGCCAGCCCGACTCCTGGCCAGAGCTCGCTACCTGGACGTCAGTGCCTCTGTCAGACGCACAGCTAGGCAAGTCCTGGACGCCTCGCTAGCACCATTAACTCCAGACTACCGTGCTATTATCTGACACTGCACCGACGTGGTATTGCCGACCACGCAAAGTTGCTGCGCTCTCAAGTTGCGCTGCCTGGATCTTCACGACAGTTCCCGTCACCGTGTGATCGACGGCTGATCACGCCCGCAGAACATGAACGACGTGTACCGAAGCCAGTCTGTGCCCCCGGATAAGGACAAGCGCCTGTTAGCTGCTCGAGCTTGTTGGAACAATGAAGAGCTTTCACGAACGCCGTCTATCTTGCTGCAGCCACCTTCCTCCTTCGATGGACCTGAAGCCCTCGCCAACCGCTCTACACTGAGGGACAGGGATATGCACACATACAGTTGGCGATAGTGCCTCGCACACAAGGTATGAAAGGGCAGTGATTTGGCAGACTTGTCATTTGTACTCAGGTGATTAATGTGGAAACTTATCCGACGTGAATATGTCTGGACAACAGAGGTTAACAGACTTTGAACGTGGAATGGTAGTTGGAGCTAGACGCATCGGACATCCAAATTCGGAAATCGTTCGACGAACGTGTTAGGACACTCCGACCGCGACTGCTTTTGCTACCAGCACTTCACCGCCTGAAGCGCCCCTCCTGTCCTCTTGACCATATCAATTGGACCCTAGAAGAGTGTAAAACTGTGACCTGGTCAAGTTAATCCCAATTTCAGTTTGTCATAAATTATAGTAGGGTTAGAAGGTGGTGCAGACCCCACGAAGCCATTGACACAAGTTTCAACAAGGCACTGTGCAAGCTGGTGGTGGCTCCATAATGATGTGGGCCGTGTTTAAATGGGATGGACTGTGTCCTCTGGTCCAAGTCAACTGATCATTGGCTGTAAATGCTTACGTTCGGCTACTTGGAGACCATTTTCAGCCATATTCCCAAAAACACGATGAAATTTTATGTTTGAAAATTCAGCGAGTCACCAGGCCACAACTGTTCGCGTCTGGTATGAAGAACATTCTGGAAAACTTGAAAGAATGATTTTGCCACCTACATCGTATGAACCGTGTCCAGCATTTATGGGACATAATCGAGAGGTCAGTTCGTGCACAAAATTCTGCACCAGCAACACTTCCGCAATTATGGACGGCCATAGATGCAACATTGCCCAATAATTCTGCACAGGAATTCCAACTACTTGTTGAGTCCATGCCACGTCGAGTTGGTGCAGTACACTGGGCAGAAGAAGGTCTGACACGGTATTAGAAGGTATCCCTTGACTTCTGTCACCTCAGTGCAAGCAGGAGAGCCGAAAGCCATCGTGATAAACTGAAGAACGGCTTTTCTAACCCTCAAATAGGCATACATCTACATACGACGTGTGTGAGAAAAGTAAATGGACTGATTATTTATCGACCGAAATTTTTTTCTGTTCTTTTTTTCAAACAGTATTGTCCCCTTCAAAGTAGTTTGCTTCAGTAGGTACACAAAGGTGTAGTCGTTCACAGTTTTGGTAGCAAGCGCTGAAAGGCTACAAATGGTAGGACCTTTAACATGTCGGTCACATTCTTTCTTCAGAGTCCCAAAGTGACATCTATTTCGAAAAAATAAAAAGTTCACGAGGACTCAGATCAGGAGTATAGGGGAGCACAATTGTGGCCTGGTGACATGGTGGATTGCCATACATAAAAATTTCATCATGATGGATTGTTATACATAAAAATTTCCTCGTTGTTCAGAAATATGGCTGAAAATTGTCTCTAAGTAGCCGAACACAACCATTTTCAGACAATAATAGGTTCAGCAGGACCAAAAGACCCAGTCCATTCCATGTAAACACAGCCCATTATGGAGCCACCACCAGTTTGCGCAGTGCCTTCTCGAAATTTAGACCGTGGAGGAGGGGGGTGGGGGGAAGGAACACAACAAGAATGCCTAATGAGGTCAAAAATCCCGTGAGGGAAGTGGCCATTCGGGATCCAGGTTTGACTTGTCTCTAATATCTGGTCTCACTCGATTCATTCTTTTCCTGGGCCTTTCAAGGTCATCCTTGGACAGCGCTGGGTTGACAGTTTGTCCTGGAGAAACAAATTCGGTCTGGTCTCACAAAAGCTTGCATACGTTCGACGTTTTGTTGATTTTTGAAGTTGAAGGTCGCCCTCAATGAGGGTCCTATTCAACGAGTTCTCGGCCTTGCAAGAATGATTTGTGCCAGCGGAAAACTTGTGCACTTGATAAGGAACTTTTCAGAGGTCACACTCGCAGATTCCCTATGTTTAACACAAAGCCTGATGGCATAACGTTGCTCTAACTTCCGCTCTCCCATTTTAGTAACACACAACAAAAGCACAACTTCACTGATGGCGGTCGTTCTGCAGTCAACTTGAAACGCCAATTCTTTAAACTTTCTCGCGAAAAGATGTCTTCTTCCGTCCAGGGATTCCCATTTGTCTTTACAAAGCATCTTCGTAATACTTGCGTGCTGACCGAATCACCCGTTTACAAATTTAGCACCACGCCTCTGAATTGCCTCGATGCATTCCTTCAGTCCTACGCGGTAACGGTCCTAACACTCTAGTAGTGCTCAAGAATGGGTCGCACTACTGTTGTACACGCAGTCTCCTTTCCATCAACCACACTTTCCTAAAATTCTCCCAACTAAGCGAAGCCGTCTTTTCCGTTACCGTCCTTGCGTGTTCGTTCCATTTCATATTGCTGTGCAACGTTACATATTTAATCGAGGTGATGGTGTCAAGCAACGCACTACCATGCTCTATTCGAACAATACCAGATTTGGTTTCCTACTCTTCTGCATTAACTTCCATTTTTGTATATTTAGAGCAAGATACCATTCATCACACCATCTATAAATTTTGTCTAAATCGTCTCGTGTCCTCCTACACTCAGTCAACGACGACTCCTTCCCGTGTACCACAGTATCATCAGCAAACATTCGCAGATTGCCGCTCACTCTATATGTAGAGAATATTACCGGTTCCTTGACACTTCCCTGATTAGATTAGATTAGATTAGATTAGATTAGTTTTTCGTTCCATAGATCCGTGCTGAGGAGATCCTCGTGGATGTGGAACATGTCAGTTTATTTTTTTTTTAAGCTGAAATAACAATACTAATAGTATGAATATATACAATACATCATTTGTTTCTATTTAAAAATTCGTCAATGGAGTAGAAGGAGTTGGCCACTAGTAAGTCTTTCAGACTCCTTTTAAACTGATCTTTATTTGTAACTAAATTTTTTATGTTTACTGACAAATTATTGAAGATGTGTGTTCCTGAGTAGTGGACCCCTTTTTGAACTAAAGTAAGTGCTTTTAAGTCCTTGTGCAGATAATTTTTGTTCCTGGTATTGTATGTATGAACTGAGCTGTTTGTTGGAAAAAGAGATATATTATTTAGGACAAATTTCATTAATGAGTAAATATACTGAGAGGCAGTAGTTAGTATACCCAGTTCTTTGAAGAGGTTTCTACAGGACGTCCGTGAATTTACTCCACAAATAATACGTATTACACGCTTTTGGACTCTGAAAACTTTTGTTTGACTTGAAGTGTTACCCCAAAATATTATACCATATGACATTATGGAATGAAAGTAGGCAAAGTATGCAAGCTTTTTCATTTTTATGTCGCCTATGTCTGCTAACACTCGAATTGCAAATACAGATTTGTTAAGGCGTTTCTGCAGTTCTGTGGTGTGCTCTTCCCAACTGAATTTATTATCAAGTTGTAATCCCAGGAATTTAAGACCGTCAACCTCTTCTATCTGCTCTTCTTCGTATTTTATGCATATGCTGGGTGGAAACCTCTTACAGGTTCTGAATTGCATATAGTGAGTCTTTTCGAAGTTTAATGTCAGTGAGTTGGCTTTAAACCATTTATTAATATCCATGAAAATATCATTAGCAGATCTTTCTAGAACTACACTTGACATACTATGACTGGTGGTCTCCTACCGATACCCTTGCTTCTGCTGAACAGTCGCAATCCTGGACAATGTATCGGATTGTATTACTTAAGAAGTCTTCGAACCATCGCATATCTGGCAACCTAATGTGTATGCTCGTCGAACGATTTGGGGAAATCTGGGAATATTGAATCTTCCCGTTGCCTTTCATCCACGATTGGGAACATCATTACTGAACAGGCCGCTACGGCTGATATAGTATTTACAGCAGTTATTGCAGTCAATCCTGTATACCCCAAAGTCGACAAATTTACGCGTCTTACATGAATTTTTAGTGTGTTGTTAACATGGAAAAATCCAACATTAGGTTTTCTAAATCATTTCTCTTTTTACTGGGACATATTATCGTGGTATTCCACTGGATTGGTTTCTATTCTTTCTTTACTACTTCTGTTTCCTGAGTGACTCTGCTTTTGTATAATATTTAGTTTTTGTTTCTTTAGCCTATTTTACGGGTGCTTAACGTCATTGGATATTCTAGTTCGTTTTGAAATACTGAATAATTTACGCATTTCAGTGTCGGTCAAGGGTAATCACGGATGTGAAAAAGGTTCTTCCATTTCGTGTTCTATGGCAGCCATTGGCATTGACCATGAGATCAGTGTATGTAAATTTTCTGAAAATCGACTATTTACGTTTTCTGTTGACCTTCTAAATGGTAAGCTCTATGCAGTTAAAGTAGTTCTCTTTTTCTACCTCTTTAGCAAAAGTATTGTGCTTGCAAGCTGCCTATTGCTACAGCAAATATTTTAACCTCATTACTGTCACCTTCTACCAACAACAAAAGAACGTCGACATAACGTCTACAATAAGCAAAGTTTTTCCTTTAAGAGGTGGAGACCAGGTAAAAAATGATATCCTGAGGCTTCTGCAAATGTGCTTGATACAATATCAGCCAGACTTATGCATGCCAATATCATCCTTTTGATCACACATTTTGACATTGAAACGAAGTCTGCATATTCCGTGGTACTATTTTATTATGGGTTAGCAGGTTACGTGTTATAATTTCAGTTGTTTCTTTTATTGGCTTCACTGCGACTTTACTACAGAGATCTTCTACACTGAGACGTGTTAGCTTCACGTTACTTCATATTGGTATATCCTTGATCGCATTTGCAAGCCCAGAACTGTTTTAACGCCTAATAGGTACTGAAAGTGTAAACCGCTCTAAGTTTGCTATTAAGAAGGCTTAATTATTTTATAGTTTGGTTATATCATGTTTTATTTTAACTTTAGATCCAACAAAGTTGGGAAAGTTCATTATTCATCATTTTAAGCTAGTTCTTTTCAAGAAGAAACTGGAAACTATCTATATTTTTGCGTAGATTGGTTTGGAACTCCATAATCTGGTCTCTGTGAACTATTACGTTTTCTTCAAATACCCGTTCTATCTTCATAATATTTTTATGTATTTACTTAATCTGATCAGATCACAGCCATCTTCACATATTATTTGTTTAAGCTGATCAGATCGTAGTCACATTCACATATTCATCTAATCTGTTCTAATGACCATTGTCTTTCCTTTCCCTAACTTTTCATTAAGATTTTTTTTAATATGACTCTTTTGATAACACCTTTAGAACAGCTATGCTTACCAGGTAAAGCTTTATTGATTTTACCCGTTATGTCCGCATTTTCGGTTTTCGTCATTTTTGCTGCTTCACAAGCAACATTTGTCTGCAATGTGGTTGTCTTCAAATTTTTCTTATTAAGTTTTAAAAATGGCTGCTTGGTTCAGTGACCATTTCTAAATTAAAATTGAAACAAATGAGCCCTCGGTCACAACAGGTTTCAACAGTTCTAAGAGTGCCTTCTTCATAATTAAAACAATTAAAATGGCCTATAACATAGTTACAAATTTATAGGAAAAGACATTTTTATATAAAAAGTGTAAGTACTGACTAACAATAAAAGACAGAGGCAGTACTTAACATGTCACGTATAAAATATGTGGCCTGTTAATTATTTTATATGTGACATGTAAGTACTGCCTCTGTCTTTTATTGTTAGTCAGTACTTACACTTTTTATATAAAAAATGTCTTTTCCTATAAATTTTTAACTACGTTATAGGCCATTTGAATTGTTCTAATTCTGATGAAGGCACTCTTATAAGTGTTGAAACCTGTTCAATAGGACTAAAACTAATTGTGACCGAGGGCTCATTTGTTTCAATTTTTTAATTTTCTTATTAAGGTTTTGAGTGATATTATTCTGTAAATCTTTATTCAGCATAATATTTTCGCCATCATTCAGTTCCTTATGTGTTAAGTTAGCTATCCTATCAGGAGCACCGTCACAGTGAGACAGACGACTTCCTCAGACATGTAGAGATCTTCTATACATTCGTTTTTGCGTGAACATTTACCAGTGAAAAAGATCTGTTCCTGATGAATTTCGCACGAAATGACGGAAGCTTATAAATAGGAGATTTCTGTACACCCCATTACTAATCGTAGTTCGAGAATGGATCAATATGTTAGCCAGAGAGACGCCGGGCAATTACACAAATTATGCAGACCAATTAAACGTGCGGCTGCGCATAAATTGGCATAAATATTATATGGCATATATGCCCCACGGTTCACTAGAAACGATCGGCTTATTCAGTTATATTGTTCCGTTCACTGTTCTTCTGTTCCCCAGATTAATGAAAGCAATATACAACTACATTCTATAAATACTGTAGTAAAATTATAAATCCAGTTCATAGCACAAATAATTTTGTCTCATCATTAACTGTATGTTGACTGCAATTGACCCAAGTAGCAAAGCTAGTTTCATATAGATTAAAGTTACACAATTCTCGTGTGCCTCTCTGACCTTCTAAAGCTCTTAGCAGCTTTTATATATGGCTATTTTCATTGGCACTATTTCTGCTAGCTGAAATGCTACTGTATTTTTATCGCCGTATTGTTTTAATACTCATCATCTACGATGATATTCGTGACTGTTTGTTTGCAACGTTTGACCTGTGCACTTTAGAACAACTGATTCGTTAAGAACTCAAACAGCGCTTTATTTGTGAAAGCCATCGTCATTACAATTCGCACGAATAAAGTAACTATCAAACATAAATTCCGTACCCAAAGATTCCTCTTCCTCCTTGTCATCATCATCATCATAGTCATCATCGGCTCTTTAACATACAGATCTGGATAAAAGTCTACTCCAAACTTCTCCATGTAATACAATATTCAGCTATACTCTCCCACGTTGATCCTGCGTTTTTTCTAAACATCTTCCGTTTGGTTTTTGCTTCAGTCTTTCCTCATCTCTTGCCTGATATTTCTTTATCTTTTCATCCAGTCACTGTTTTCAACTGCCTTACATATAAAAACTCATCAACATACTCCATGAAGTCATTGCTAGTTTGTGACATTTTCTTATCGATGTATTAATTATACATTTTGTTAGTTCTATTGTAACTGATTTTCAGGCTAACTTTGAAACTTGTAGCAGTAAGTTCCACAAATCTTTTTTAAATATTTATCTGGCTAGAGGAAAATACTACAGTGCATTCAGCAAAAAAAGGCGGTTCATCTATATTCTAGTATTCTGATTTTTTTTCTATCGTTGCTGTCGTCATCAGTCTGAAGACTGATTTGACGCAGCTCTCCACGCTAGTCTGTCCTGTGCAGCACTCTTTGTTTCTGTGTAACTACTGAAATCTACATCAGTATTGACCTGCTAACTGCATTCAAGTCTTGGTTTGCCCTCTCAATACTTCCACACTTCTTTCCATTATCAAACTGACACCTCCTTCACGCCTCAGGACACATCGCATAAAACAGACACATTCTTTTAATGAAATTGTGCCACAAAATTATTTCTGGCCCAATTCGATTGAGTACCTTTGCACTGGTTATTAACTGCCCATCTACTCTTCTACATTCCTCTGTGACACCAAATCTCAAAAGCTTCTGTTCTCTTCTTGTGTGAACCTTCAGAAAAGACTGCGTAACATTTAAATTTATAATCATTTTTAACAAACTTCTCTCTTTCACAAATGCTTTCCCTGCTGTTTCCAGTCTCCATTTTATATCCTCTTTACTTCAGTCATCATCCGTTATGTCATTGCCCGAGCAGCAAAACTCACCTATTACTTTTAGTGTGGTATTTTCCAGTTTAATTCGCTCAGCCACGCATCATTTAATTCGATTTTGTTCCATTAACCTCGTTTCACGTTTTTTGACCTTTATCTCGTAACCTCTTTTCAAGGCACTATCCATTTACTGAGAATTGTAAGTGTGGAACACAGCGTTTTATGGTAGTGAGACATGGGCTGTGGGAAAACTGGAAGAGAAGACAATCGAAGCATTTGAGATGGATCCTACAGAAGAACTTTGAAAATGAGTTGGAATGATAAGGTAAGAACTGAGCAGGTTCTCCGGAGAATTGGCGAGCAAACGAATATATGAAAAACACGAGGGGAAGGGACCGGATGATATGATATCTGTTAAGGCATCAGGGAATAACCTATATGATACTAGAGCGAACTGTAGAGGGTAAAAGCTGTAGCAGAAGACAGAGATTTGAATACATCCAGCAAATAATTGAGGACGTAGGTTGCAATTGATATTCTGAGATGAAGAGGTTAGCACATGAGAGGGATCGTGGTGGACCGCATGAAACCATTCAGATGACTGATGACTCAAAAAGAAAAAACATTCATATCAAATGCTCTTCCCATGCTATCTGAACAATATTACAACGGCAAATCTTAAAGTTGTACTTTATTCGGAAAATATGAGAGCTGTAATTTCTGTCTGCTGTCAGACGTTGTTAATACTTAGAAAGGGCATTTTGACTAATGTTACAACGTCGGATCAACCAATCAATGAGGAATAAGTACCTACAAATTTTGTCTTTCATGACGATTTACACCTCATATGTTGTTATCCAACATGGTTCATTGCCTTAGCTTTTGTTACACATATCTTGAGGTGAAAATCTTTGTCTACCTTTTCCAAATAATGCAGATGATCCTCTAAGCGGCTAAAACTGCTACAGTATGACAGACAGGGTCGGCTATAAACCAATTGTCGAAAATGCGTTTGATTTAATAATCTAAACAAATGAAAATACATATTTATTATCAACACGGAAATACATATAAAGTTCAATGAACCAAAAAAGAGGATCAAAGTGGTGCCATCTTGTTCTTACAAGGGAACCTCCCCATCGCACACCCCTCAGATTTAGTTATAAGTTGGCACAGTGGATAGGCCTTGAAAAACTGAACACAGATCAATCGAGAAAACAGGAAGAATCTGTGTGGAACTATGAAAAAAATTAGTAAAATATACAAACTGAGTAGTCCATGCGAAGATAGGCAACATCAAGGACAATGAGACTGTAGGAGCGCCGTGGTCCCGTGGTTAGCGAGAGCAGATACGGAACGAGAGGTAGTTGGTTCAAGTCTTTCCTCCAGTGAAAAGTTTAATTTTTTATTTTCAGTTTATGTGACAAACTCTTATGTTTTCATTACTTTTTTGGGAGTGATTATCACATCCACAAGAAAACCTAAATCGGGCAAGGTAGAAGAATCTTTTTACCCAATCGCCAAGTGTACAAGTTAGGTGAGTCGACAACATATTCCTGTCATGTGACGCACATGCCGTCACCAGTGTCGTATAGAATATGTGAGATGTGTTTTCCTGTCGAGGAATCGGTTGGCCTATGACCTTGCGATTAAATGTTTACGGTTCCCATTGGAGAGGCACGTCCTTTCGTCTACTAATCGCACGGTTTTGCGGTGCGGTCGCAAAACACAGACACTAAACTTATGACAGCGCTCCTAATCTCACATTTTCCTTGATGTTGCATAACTTGCAGATGGACTACTCAGTTTGTATATTTTGCTTACTTTTTCCATAGTTCAACACAACTTCTTCCTGTTTTCTCGATTGATCTGTGTTCAGTTTTTCAAGGCCTATCCACTGTGCCAACTTATAACTAAATCTGAGGGAGGGGGGGTGCGATGGGGAGGTTCCCTTGTAAGCAAACATTCCATCTTTTCAACACTGATTTACAAATTTTGTCGCAAATCTTTTGGGATTGTACGTTTTCGATTTCTGATTGGATTCCTTCCTTAAAATTATCATCACGAATCTTGACGGAATGAACCTCACTTTTTAGTACACCTCAGACAGAAAAATCCATGGGCGTGATATTTGAGGATCGTGGAGGCCATTCAATAGTACCCCGTCAGCTAATCCATTCAGAAAAGTTTACATGTAGGAAGTCTCTCACAGTAACTCTATAAATCTGGGGTGCTCTGTCTTGTTCCCATGACAGCTTTTCCTTGACCGGCTGAAGATATTCAAAAAGAGGACTATTTTCAACTTCTGGCAACATTTCTTGAAGCATGTTGTGAGGGTACGGGATTAACCATGTATTTTGTAGTCAAAGATTGGAAATAAATAGTTTCTTTGAGTGGAAGTATAATCTCTTACTAATTTTGAATATAAATGAACAATGTTTATTAGAAATTACATGGAGTTTCGTTACTCAGAATAATCATTCAGAATATAAAGCTTTAATTATTATGTAAAACATTTATTAGGTGAAGAGTCCTGTTTTATGTATTATATTATGTGTGTGATGCATTCCCCCTGGTCTCAGTGCCGGTCGAACAGAGTTGAAGTGTAACTGGTATTTTGATGGGTAAAGTAGTCAAAGGCAATAAAAAGTCTTCTGCGCCAGCCACGCTGTCAAGGAATGCCAGTGACCAGAAGCTTACATCAGTAATGTATATATGCATGTATGTATTGAAAAAACACTTGTTATTAGTTACCCAGAAGGTCTTCTGTAACAAGACACTTGTCATCTAATAGGTGTTGCATTTAAAGGTGAAATAAAAGCCTTAACAGATCGTAGTTCCTGAGTCCTGGTTTTTAGTAATAATTAAGTTATTCTACAGACAAAAAGAATATTTAACAATTCGGCAGTTCGCAGACGACTTCGCGATGAAGATCACAAAGAGACAACTTAAAATATAAACGAATCCTCGCAATATCTAGGTAACTTATAGAACTGATAGTATCGTTGAAAAATGATTCCCGATTAGCTCACCCCTCAACATCTCTGCCCATACAGTCATGCCAGGAGAGTTTGTCTCCATCGCCACACGGAAATTCGTAGAAACCCAGAAGATACGATGTGTCTGTTAACTCTGTCTGTCGCTTCGTCGCTCCACAGAATGCTTTTTGAAAACTCTGGATCTGCTTCTTCTGGGGTTGTGTATAACTCGCATAACTCCGTATGCCTACGCTGATCATCTTCATTTAGGCCTTGAAGTAAGTCTGTATGGTTTCAATTTCAGTTTTTTCTGAATCCATCGTAGGCTTGGTCTAGCTATTCTATACTATTGGATACGTTTCTTTGAGAATTAGTCAGTGATTGCATAACATATCTCCCGACAGCAATAAAACACTCGAACAAGGAAGCTCCGCTTACGTTATTCATGAGACTGACCATCTCCATCGGAAACAATTGCCGGTAGTACGTTTCCCAACAGTAGTAACGTGCTCCACAGATATGTAGCCTGTGGGATTACTGAAATGACTGAATGACAGATATGTTTTCCAGAGAACATGTCTCCACAAACTTGTGACACATATTTTTACAAAGTAACTTAGAAATACATAAAATTAAACTACACACAAAATAGATATATCAGTTTGTAAAGGAAAGTCTGTACTATTTTAATATCCAAATAATTCAGAAACAACATTTTTGTCATTTTCTGCCGGCCGGTGTGGCCGTGCGGTTCTAGGCGCTTCAGTCTGGAACCGCGTGAGCGCTACGGTCGCAGGTTCGAATCCTGCCTCGGGCATGGATGTGTGTGATGTCCTTAGATTAGTTAGGTTTAAGTAGTTCTAAGTTCTAGGGTACTGATGACCACAGATGTGTCCCATAGTGCTCAGAGCCATTTGAACCATTTTTTGGTCATTTTCTGAGTCCCGGTCCTGTTAAGGACTACATCCATTTTGAGTGCGTTCATCGTTGTGACCACAGCACACATTGAAAATACTGAGAACGAAGATAGATGCGGAGTACATGATCTACCTCTTCCCCCTATTATTTGCAAATTCAGGTGATACGTCTGGCACAGATACTTTCTGCACTCTTCGTAAGTTGTGCCTTAACAGTAATCTAGTGTTATGTCTTAACGGTAAACTAGTAATCTATCGGTAGATAACAGGAAAATTATTTGTTGTAAAAATGGCAGTATGACCGTAGGGCAGTTTCTAAGCTCTAACTAGAAAGGTTGACTGGCTGCAATAAATTACTCGGAGTGTTAAAATTTACGTACACATCAGCCTCCCTACTCCTTAAGAAATGTCCGCGGCTGGTGGTCTCGCGGTCGCGTTCTCGCTTCCCGAGCACGAGGTCCCGGGTTCGATTCCTGGCGGGGTTAGGGATTTTCACCTGCCTCTAGATGACTGGGTGTTAGTGTTGCTCTCATCATTTCATCGTCATTCATGACAGTGGCGAGACTGGACTGAGCAAAGGTTGGGAATTTGGACGGGAGCCGATAAGCGCGAAGTTGAGGGCCCCTCAAATGAAAAATCATCATCATATCCTTATGAAATGTTGTTTGGCTTTGATTGGTCGTAGCCATTTGTTTCCGTTAACTTGTTTACTTGGTTCGCTCTCTTCCAGATCTGCTCTTGACTTTCGTTTAGCGTAGCCGTTTGTTCCCGTTAAATTGTTTATTCGGTTCACGTTCGCTGGGTTACCGGCAGCGTAGAACTGGAGTTTACTGTGCGTATCAAAATATTAATAGTGTTGCCGATGTCCGTTGGAAACCGCAGAGTTTACAGAGAAAACATGTTGCGAAATGTGCGCCCTGGAATCCGAGGGCGTAACTGGCGACGGGAGCACGAGGTGGAATTACGCGCGAGCTTTGCATACATTATCAAGTATTGAAAACGTACGCCCGCGCGAGTGTGTGCACCTCAGCGTGCGCTTCACGCCCCCTCGAGATGTAGGAGCGGTTGCCTGACTGCCAGGGGCAGCTCGCTGCGGCCGGCTGGCTGACTAGTCGGCTCCGCAGAATTCCGCCGGCCCGTGGCTGGCGCTTTTCTCACGGAGCCTTCCGCTACTTGCTACTCGCCTGACCGCAGCCATCTGATTAACCCGCCGCAGCCGAGTTCCCTCTTACTCCCTGCGCACTAGCAGCAACGAGTGGGCGAGAGAAAATAAGGTCGAGGTCCCCGCATTTGCATAGGCCTGCCTCCCAGGTAGTCGCCGGCTGTAGTCTCTGGGGAGCCCGCCAGCTCCCACAGGCTGCAGCCGTCAAAGCAGTCCGCAGTGGAGCGTCTCACGGCAGAATCGAGAACCTTCTACCGCAGCAGAAAGTCAGCTTGCTGTACATTCTTTCTTTTAGGGACAAGATTATATTACCTGCGAAGTACCGTTTACATAGAAAAAGTTTTACAGCTGTAAACGTACAGCCTATGTTCGACCGCATTTTTTGGGGTCAATACTTAGGTCGGTAAAAAGGGAATCGTTATAGGGTCACTTTGTTGTTCGTCTGTCTGGCCCCCTGTTAAGACACCTTTTTTTAATCAGGATTGGATAGAGGTATCAAGTTGAAATTTATGTCAAATAGTAAGGTGTACTTCCCTTGGCGATGTAAAACATATACGGTTCAAAGTCAATGAAATTAAAAGCTACGGGCATTTATGTCACATGTCTTGATACGAGGGCCATTTGGAAAGTAACGTCCGATCGGTCGCGAAATGGAAACCTCTGAGAAAGTCAAAAACGTTTTATTTGCAACAGTTAGCTGCACGTCCAGCTACTTTCTCTACATAGTCGACGCTCCGACTTAGACATTTGGCGTAGCGTTGTACCAACATTTTTTTACCTTCGTCATAGAAGACAGCCTCCTGTGCTTCCGACAATTCTCTACGCTGGCTTACAGCTCATTTCTGTGCCAAAATGTTGCCTTCATAGACAACGGTTCACGGAGCAGAGATGAAAGTCAGGGGGGGAGCCAATTATGGGCTGTATTGTGCATGCTCAAACACTTCCCATCGATACGCTGGAGGAGCATCTTCATTGCCCCTGCAGAGTTCGGCTGAGAATTGTCATGAAGAAGGAAAAGCGTGACTGCTATGTTATGTGGGCTGCATGACATCAGGCGAAATCTTTCACCAGGCCATCATACTACCATCTAGGCCTCTCTAAGTGCTCATTATGGGCTCAGAACTGAACGAGCTACGTGACGCGATGCACGGGCTTACTTGGAAACACTACCCAACACATCTGTGCAAAGCTTCATCGGATTTTTGCTGTGGTTTCCATTTAGCAGCCGATTTGACCTAACTTTCCAAACAGCCATCGTACTTGAAAACTCACCCATCAAAATCTGTAGGGTACTTAACGCTGACCTAGAACCGTGAAATTTGGCAAGCAGCAAAGTTTCACGTAACAAGTGAAGGAAAAAAATCATAAACTTGTTACTTTGTAATTATATGACATTTGTTGTGTGTCTGTCTGCCTGTCAGTTAAGGACCCCTTTTTCCTTAGAAACGGCTAGAGACGTGAAGTTGAAATCTATGGCAAATACTAAGGTCTACGGTCCCTTGACGGTGTGAATAATTAAGCTTCTAAGTCAATGCAATCAAAAGATACGGCCATTATGAAACATATTTTGACACTCGCAAAATTATTCATGAAAGCCTGTGAATGAAATGTCTGTGTACACGATTAAGTTCGTGCGATACCTTCAGAGCGCTAGTCCTATTCGCGCTTGTTCGTTTTCTTTCCTTTCTCGTAGATTTAACACCATCACACCCCTGATAGTAAGCCTACGGCTAGGACACTATGACCATGATGATGAGCTATGCCCAAAACTCGTAAGTGAATAAAATAATAACAGTAAGGGGACTATTGTTATTAGTGCCGAAAAGCTGCGAAAAAGAATCTGAATCGGTGGGAGTGCTCAGCAATCTCTGATGCAAAAAAATATTATAAATCAATATAGTGTTTGGCCCACTATGTACAATGCACAACTAGCTAGTTTTTCAAACAGTACATATCGTAATTAGACAAACACACGAGTTCACGTAAAACTTCATTAGTACAAAGTGAAAAGTTTCCTCTTCCATTAAAAATGAAGTCATTCTACAAAAATTTAATAAGTGAACATCCGCAACTGAGAAATATATTTACAGAATAAAAATCCGCTTCAGTTTTCAGTAATTTCCTAATTTATTCCACGACCAGTTTCGAAGCATAAAGCTTCGTGTTCAGGTGCCGCCAAATAATTATGGGCGATCGCATAAGGCAGTCAAAGGGAGGGGGAGGGAGGTTCAAACCCACCTCAAACAAAGGCGTAAGACCGTAGGATCAGCAGCCACAGCTCCCGCTAAGCAACACAACACGGTGGTGGCGCCTGTGGACGAAGATTTATGCTTCGAAACCGGACATGGAATAAATTGAGAAATAACTGGCAACCGAAGCGGTTTTTTATTATGTGAAAAAGTCACTTTAATTTAAAGAAACAAGATCTTCCAAAATTTGGAAGAAAAACTAGTAGTACATATAATATGTAGTTACTTCATTCATATAACGTACAGTGATGAGCCGAAACATTAGGACCACTGCACTGCCCACCGCGAGACTGAACGCCACCTGGTGGTTTGCGTAGCAGAGGCGAAGAGATAAACATTATAAAGACGATACGGGCCACAAGTGGGAAACGTTAGTCGCTTCTATGGATCATTTGTACGATTAATTGCAATAGTGCAGAACGAGTCATTTTTCATTCACATAACACATTCATATGTAAACATGGCTACATACTGACCATTTGTATGCTTCTTTTTGAATGCTGTAGATTTTGCATGAAGATCTATTTTTGCAAAGATCGAAATCTGGAAAACAATGATTACTAGTTTCAATTGTTGAAACGGTCATCATCAGATTGGAATGCAAAGATGTCTTCATCATCTTAGTCATCTCAGTGTTAACATCCTTAAGGAAATGTCAACTTACAATCATACCGCAATGCACATTATGTGAAACGTACTGTACAAACATCTTTGCCTCTGTTTTTAGAGCTGAGGCTGAATGTTGATATAGCTTCTATGAGTGCACTATCTGGAACAGTTTATGACTGACGATGAAATTTAGATTGCTATATGACAGCAGTGACGAATTCGTGGATTTTATTACCTGACAGCAATGATATTATAACGCCTAATACGACGCTGCAAATGATTTTATGAACCTCATGATGGTCTGTGGGTCAAAAACGGTTTTACATAAAGAAATTTTATCAGCAATTCTCGGAGGTAATCATGACGTTCTTCCAAAGCAAGTGACTCGTCGACGTGTTGGTCATTAGAGACGGACCAATAGGTGAGTTGGACAGAGAGGGAAGGAAGATAATAGACACGTTTGAGATACACGAGATGTGACGTTATATACTACTGGCCATTCAAATTGCTGCACCACGAAGATGACGTGCTACAGACGCGAAACTTCACCGACAGGAAGAAGATGCTGTGATATGCAAATGATTAGCTTTTAAGAGCATTCACACAAGGTTGACGCCGGTGGCGACATCTACAACGTGCTGACATGAGGAAAGTTTCCAACCGATTTCTCATACACAAACAACAGCTGACCGGCGTTGCCTGGTGAAACGTTGTTGTGGTCCCTAGTGTAAGGAGGAGAAATGCGTACCATCACGTTTCCGACTTTGATAAAGGTCGGATTGTAGCGTATCGCGATTGCGGTTTATCGTATCGCGACATTGCTGCTCGCCGCGCCGGATTAGCCGAGCGGTCTAGGGCGCTGCAGTCATGAACTGTGCGGCTGGTCCCGGCGGAGGTTCGAGTCCTCCCTCGGGCATGGGTATGTGTGTGTTTGTCCTTAGAATAATTTAGGTTAAGTAGTGTGTAAGGTTAGGGACTGATGACCTTAGCAGATAAGTCCCATAAGATTTCACACACATTGGAACATTTTTTTGACATTGCTGCTCGCGTTGGTCGAGATCCAATGACTGTTAGCAGGATATGGAATCGGTGAGATCAGGAGGGTAATACGGAACGCCGTGCTGGGTCCTAACGGCATCGTACCACTAGCATCGAGATGACAGGCATCTTATCCGCATAGCTGTAACGGATCGTGCAGCCACGTCTCGATCCCTGAGTCAACACTTGGGGACGTTTGCAAGACAACAACCATCTGCACCAACAGTTGGACGACGTTTGCAACAGCATGGACTATCAGCTCGGAGACCATGGCTGCGGTTACTCTTGACGCTGCATCATAGACAGGAGCGCCTGCGATGGTGTACTGAACGTCGAACCTGGGCGCACGAATGTCAAAACTTCATTTTTTCGGATGAATCCAGGTTCTGTTTACAGCATCATGATGGTCGCATCCGTGTTTGGTGACATCGCGGTGAACGCACATTGGAAGCGTGTATTCGTCATCGCCATACTGGCGTATCACCCGGCGTGATGGTATGGGTTGCCATTGGTTACACGTCTCGGTCACCTCTTGTTCGCATTAACGGCACTTTGAACAGTGGACGTTACATTTCAGATGTGTTAAGACCCGTGACTCTACCCTTCATTCGATCACTGGAAAACCCTTCATTTCAGCAGGATACTGCACGACCGCATATTTCAGGTCCTGTACGGGCCTTTCTGGATACAGAAAATGTTCGACTGTTGTCCTGGCCAGCACATTCTCCAGATCTCTCACCAATTGGAAACGTCTGGTCAATGGTGGCCGAGCAACTGGCTCGTCACAATACGCCAGTCACTACTCTTGATGAACTGTGGTATCGTGTTGAAGCTACATGGGCAGCTGTACCTGTACACGCCTTCCAAGCTCTGTTTGACTCAATGCCCTGGCGTATCAAGTCCGTTATTACGGCCAGAGGTGGTTGTTCGGGGTGCTGATTTATCAGGATCTATGCACCCAAATTGCGTGAAAATGTGATCACTTGTCGGTTCTAGTATAATATATTTGTCCAATGAATACCCGTTTATCATCTGCATTTATTCTTGGTGTAGCAATTTTAATGGCCAGTAGTGTATATTTGCGAAACACTAACTAGAAGAGGAGACACGATGTAGGACATATATTAACCTGCCATGTTACTAGACTAAACCTCAGAGTCAAAAAATTGTAAGAAAAGCCTGAGAGTTCAGTATATGCGGAAAATAATTTAGGGCGGTGATTGTACGGTTGGAATAGGAGAGGAACGCGTGGCGGGTCGCATAAAATCTGTCAGAAGACTAATGACCCTGAAAGCCATCTGTTATATACGACTTTCGTGATATGTGTCAGTGAACAAGTTGTGAAGTGTACCTATGACAATAACCAATGTTTTTGTCTCCTAGAGTAGCGCTATCTTTGGTTGTGTAGTGCAAGGCATGTCTTCAACCAGTACAATTTTGAAAGTGAATTCTAATCAGCCAATCAAATCGCTTGGCGTCGAGTTTTGAGTGTGAATGGGCAGACAAAGCTCTCTTAATTTCCGCCTGAGGCTGTGAACACCGCTCTGCTAGCCGCCGACTTGTACAGTGCAGGCGTGTGTCTTGCGATATTGAGATGGGCTTTTTGAAGCTACATCACCCAGTATTATTGATGAAAGTGTTGCTTACTCGCTCTGCACGGGTGTAATTCTCCCTCACTGTCTCCCTTCCCCCCCCCCCTTTTTTTTTTTTTTTTTTTTAAGTCAACAGTCTTCCGAGTGATTTCATACAGCTCGCTACGAACTACTCTCCTGTGCCAAACTCTTCATCTCAGAGTAGTTCTTCCATTCAAGGTCGTCAATTATTTTCTGCAAGTATTCCAATCTCTGTCTTCCTCTACACTTTTCAGTTTTTACCTCTGCAGTTTCCTCTAGTACCATTGAGGTTGTTCCCAGATGTCTTAACACATGTGCTATCATCCTGTCTCTTCTTCTTGCCTGTCTCTTCTCGACGATTTTGCGGAGAACCTCCTCATTCCTTGCCGGCCGCGGTGGTCTCGCGGTTCTAGGCGCGCAGTCCGGAACCGTGCGACTGCTACGGTCGCAGGTTCGAATCCTGCCTCGGGCATGGATGTGTGTAATGTCCTTAGGTTAGTTAGGTTTAAGTAGTTCTAAGTTCTAGGGGACTGATGACCACAGCAGTTGAGTCCCATAGTGCTCAGAGCCATTTGAATCCTCATTCCTTACCATATCAGACAACACAATTTTCAACATTCTTCGTAGTATCACATCTGAAATGTTTCGATTCTCTTCTGTTCCGGTTTTCTCACGGTCGATGATTCACTTCTTAATATAAGGCCTTTGTTTGATACTAATAGACTTATTTTGACCTGGAATGCCCTCTTTGCCTGTCCTACTATACATTTTATGTCCTTCTTGTTCCATCTGTCATGGGTTATTTTGCATATAAGGTAAAAGATTTCCTTAAATTCATCTACTTTATGGTCACCTGTTTTTGTGTTAAGCTTTTGGCTATTCTCATTCTACTACTTCTCGTTATTTCCGTCTTTTTCCGGTTTACACTCAGTCCATATTCTCCACTTCTTCAACTTCACTGAAATAATAATGTCATCCGTGAATCTTATCATTTACATCCTTTCACCATGAAAAGCAATCCTACTCTTGAATCTGTTTTGTTCTTTCAAAGAGAGAAATACTGCATTGCTGTCTTACCCTCATTTTAATCCGAGCGCTTCATTCTTTGTCTTCCAGTCTTATTATTCCCTGTTGGTTTTTGTATATATTCCACATTTCATCTCTTTCCGTACAGGTTTCTCCTATTTTTCTCAGATTTTTTAACATCTTTTACCATTTTGCAATGTCGAACTGTTTTTCCAGGTCGACAAATCCAATGAATGTTTCTTGATTTTTCTTCATTCTTGCTTCCATTATCAAGCACAACTTCAGAACAGCCCCTCTGTTGCCTTTACTTTTCCTAAAGCCAAATTGATGGTCACCCAACAAATCCTTAATTTTCCTTTCCGTTCTTCTGTATCTTACTCTTGTTAGAAAGTTGGACGCATGACCTGTTCAACTGATGGTGCGATAATTCTCATACTTAGCAGTTCTTGCCATTTTCGTAAATGTGAAGGATAATTATCTGAAAGTAATATGTCGGGTGTCTCAATGATTCTTCACGCCAATATGAATAATTGTTTCGTTGTCACTTCCCCCAGTGCTTCTACAAAATGCTAAGTTACATGATTTTTCAGTTTCATTTAAGGGACGTGCTTCGCAGTTGTGTATCCATGTGAACAATGATAGTTCTTTGTTGGATTCGCGTATTTGTCATCCGAGTATATCGTTCTTTTTGCACACTGCTTTCCCACTCTTTAAATAACACTCCGGCGATTGTCATGAATATAGGATCGTTTTTCTGCGTTTTGTAAATGTGTTTTCTGTACAGCCATGTGTTCCATAAGTGGACATTTGTGTTATTCTTGTGCTTATCTTTACTTTCAGGATACCAGCTACGTCCAAAATTTTGTCTGTCATGAATTATTTTACCCAGGAAATAATTTACAAACCTCCTATTTTTAACATTAATTTGCACTTGTGTTCATTTAAGCTTTGTTCAAGAATGCAAGATGTTCCGTGCAATCTGTTTGAAATATTTGTTGATCTGACCTCAGCAGAGACAAAATTTCTAGATATGGTGGTATTAGGAGCGTTGAAGATCTTGGTTGCAATTTATTTCGGTTTAACTTTTAAAGACCCTTTTATCGTTCCTTTGCGCTGTGAAATTTGGTTCGTTGCCTCATATTTCACTACAAATCGTCTTATCGCATTGTTGCTCATTTATGAGTGAGATACCATACAAAGAGGAATATTTTCACGGCATTAAAAGCGGATACATAATATGCTATGCACACACGGGTTAAAGTTATACAGCACTGACAGATTTCAAGCCAGATAGAAAGGGAGTAGAAGCAGGAGATTGCTGTACCTCTTGTGTGATTCATCTCACGTGACTTAAAGAAAACACAGAAATCTAAATCCAGTTGGAGGAGAGACCCCCATTATTTTCTGACATATATGGTTCAAATGGCTTTGAACACTATGGGACTTAACATCTGAGGTCATCAGTCCCCTAGAACTTAGAACTACTTAAACCTAACTAACCTAAGGACATCACACACATCCATGACCGAGGCAGGATTCTAACCTGCGACCGTAGCGGTCGCGCGGTTCCAGACTGAAGCGCCTAGAACCGCTCGGCCACCAGCGGCCGGCTCTGACATATATCCCTAACCAACACTACTGAGTGAGGTGCCGCATTAGTTAGCACATTCTAATTATATTTGGAAGGACGACGGTTGAGATTATCCAGATTAAGATTCTGCATGATTTCCCTAAATCGCTTAATGTTAATTTGTGGAATGGTTCCCCTGAAAGGCAAGGCCCATGTCTTTCCGCTTCTTGCTCTAATTCGAGCTTGTGTAGATAGAGAGTGGGGCTACTGTATAATAAACAGAAGTGAATTCGGCATTTATTTCTGTGATTGAATAATCTTTCTGTAGATGTAAAATTACATATGACACGGGTGAAAATCTTGAGTTCAACTTAACTTGTCATTTAAGCACACAGTGCAAACGATGACTGTTTACAACGTGCCACAGTGGTGCAATTGAAAAAAAATTATATAGAACACTTGTGATCTATCAAGCTGGAGAACAGCTTCAGATTGGCCTACAAATGCCGACCGCTGTGGCCGAGCGGTTGTAGGCGCTTCAGTCCGGAACCGCTTTGCTGCTACGGTCGCAGTTTCGAATCCTGCCTCGGGCATGGATGTGTGTGAAGTCCTTAGGTTTAAATAGTTCTACGTCTAGGGGACTGATGACCTCAGATGTTAAGCCCCATAGTGCTGAAAGGCATTTGAACCATTTTGAGCCTACAAATTTGGTATCGCTTGACGTATCAGTACCAGTCCACTAGCATCAAAAGTTGGCAACGGAATTGCGAGTTTTCGTCAGGTCCCGATAGCAGTCACCGGGATCTGGCAGACCCAGTAGTGTGCACCTGCTGAGCCACGCCTCCTTTGGCTCTGTACCACGAGCTCCCTCTGCTGCTGGAATGTAAGTTGGCTGTCGGCGGGCATTCAGCCCACTCGCAAATCAAGCCTCTTCGCTACGTGACGCTACACAGACGCTGCCTACTTGCTGCTCGTTCAGACAGCCTCATCATTGTTGACATCGGGAGCTGAACTCAATTTCTTGCTGCTTTCTTTGTAATGAGTCTTCGTTGTTGTTGTTGTGGTTTTCAGTCCAGATATTGGTTTGATGCAGCTCTCCATTCTACTCTATCCTGTGCAAGCTTCTTCATCTCCAAGTACCTACTGCAACCTACATCCTTCTGAATATGCTTAGTGCATTCACCTCTTGGTCTCCCTCTACGATTTTTTACCCCCCACGCTGCCCTCCAATACTAAACTGGTGATCCCTTGATGCCTCAGAACATATCCCACCAATCGATCGCTTCTTATAGTCAAGTTGTGCCACAAATTCCTCTTCTCCCCAATTCTGTTCAATACCTCTTCATTAGTTACGTGACATACCCATCTAATTTTCAGCATTCTTCTGTAGCACCACATTTCAAAAGCTTCTATTCTCTTCTTGTCTAAACTATTTACTGTCCATGTTTCACTTACGTACATGGCTGCACTCCATGCAAATACTTTTAGAAAAGACTTCCTGACACTTAAATCTATGCTCGATGTTAACAAATTTCTCTTCTACAGAAACGCTTTCCTAACCATTGCCAGTCTACATTTTATATCCTCTCTTCTTCGACCAGCATCAGTTACTTTCCTCCCCAAATAGCAAAATTCATCTACTACTTTAAGTGTCTCATTTCCTAACCTAATTCCCTCAGCATCACCTGATTTAATTCGACTACATTCCTTTATCCTCGTTTTCCTTTGGTGATGTTCATCTTATATCCTCCTTTCAATACGCTATCCATTCCGTTCAACTGCTCTTCCACGTCCTTTGCTGTCCCTGGCAGAACTACAATGTCTGCATCTACATATACATCTACACTCCTGGAAATGGAAAAAAGAACACATTGACACCGGTGTGTCAGACCCACCATACTTGCTCCGGACACTGCGAGAGGGCTGCACAAGCAATGATCACACGCACGGCACAGCGGACACACCAGGAACCGCGGTGTTGGCCGTCGAATGGCGCTAGCTGCGCAGCATTTGTGCACCGCCGCCGTCAGTGTCAGCCAGTTTGCCGTGGCATACGGAGCTCCATCGCAGTCTTTAACACTGGTAGCATGCCGCGACAGCGTGGACGTGAACCGTATGTGCAGTTGACGGACTTTGAGCGAGGGCGTATAGTGGGCATGCGGGAGGCCGGGTGGACGTACCGCCGAATTGCTCAACACGTGGGGCGTGAGGTCTCCACAGTACATCGATGTTGTCGCCAGTGGTCGGCGGAAGGTGCACGTGCCCGTCGACCTGGGACCGGACCGCAGCGACGCACGGATGCACGCCAAGACCGTAGGATCCTACGCAGTGCCGTAGGGGACCGCACCGCCACTTCCCAGCAAATTAGGGACACTGTTGCTCCTGGGGTATCGGCGAGGACCATTCGCAACCGTCTCCATGAAGCTGGGCTACGGTCCCGCACACCGTTAGGCCGTCTTCCGCTCACGCCCCAACATCGTGCAGCCCGCCTCCAGTGGTGTCGCGACAGGCGTGAATGGAGGGACGAATGGAGACGTGTCGTCTTCAGCGATGAGAGTCGCTTCTGCCTTGGTGCCAATGATGGTCGTATGCGTGTTTGGCGCCGTGCAGGTGAGCGCCACAATCAGGACTGCATACGACCGAGGCACACAGGGCCAACACCCGGCATCATGGTGTGGGGAGCGATCTCCTACACTGGCCGTACACCACTGGTGATCGTCGAGGGGACACTGAATAGTGCACGGTACATCCAAACCGTCATCGAACCCATCGTTCTACCATTCCTAGACCGGCAAGGGAACTTGCTGTTCCAACAGGACAATGCACGTCCGCATGTATCCCGTGCCACCCAACGTGCTCTAGAAGGTGTAAGTGAACTACCCTGGCCAGCAAGATCTCCGGATCTGTCCCCCATTGAGCATGTTTGGGACTGGATGAAGCGTCGTCTCACGCGGTCTGCACGTCCAGCACGAACGCTGGTCCAACTGAGGCGCCAGGTGGAAATGGCATGGCAAACCGTTCCACAGGACTACATCCAGCATCTCTACGATCGTCTCCATGGGAGAATAGCAGCCTGCATTGCTGCGAAAGGTGGATATACACTGTACTAGTGCCGACATTGTGCATGCTCTGTTGCCTGTGTCTATGTGCCTGTGGTTCTGTCAGTGTGATCATGTGATGAATCTGACCCCAGTAATGTGTCAATAAAGTTTCCCCTTCCTGGGACAATGAATTCACGGTGTTCTTATTTCAATTTCCAGGAGTGTATATCCATACTCCGCAAGCCACCCGACGGTGTATGGCGGACGGTACCTTGAGTACCTCTATTGGTTCTCCCTTCTATTCTAGTCCCGTATTGTTCGTGGTATGCCTCTGTGTGGGCTCTAATCTCTCTGATTTTATCCTCATGGTCTCTTCGCGAGATATACGTAGGAGGGGGCAATATACTGCTTGACTCCTAGGTGAAGATATGTTCTCGAAACTTCAACAAAAGTCCGTACCGAGCGTCACTCTTGCAGAGTCTTCCACTGGAGTTTATATATCATCTCCGTAAGGCTTTCGCGATTACTAAATGATCCTGTAACGAAGCACACTGCTCTCCGTTGGATCTTCTCTCTCTCTTCTATCAGCTCTGTCTGGTACGGATCCCACACCGGTGAGCAGTATTCAAGCAGTGGGCGAACAAGTGTACTGTAACCTACTTCCTTTGTTTTCCGACAGCATTTCCTTAGGTTTCTTCCAATGAATCTCAGTCTGACATCTGCTTTACCGACGATTAATTTTATATGGTCATTCCATTTTAAATCACTCCTAATGCCTACTCCCAGACAATTTATGGAATTAACTGCTTCCAGTTGATGACCTGCTATATTGTAGCTAAATGATAAAGAATCTTTCTTTCTATGTATTCGCAGCACATTACACTTGTCGACATTGAGATTCAATTGCCATTCCCTGCACTATGCGTCAATTCGTTGCAGATCCTCCTGCATTTCAGTACAATTTTCCATTGTTACAACCTCTCGATACACTATAGCATCATCCGCATACTACATACAGCATCAGCGGCAAACTTCAAAGTCTTCGTATGCTTGGAGAGATACAAGTTAAGAAAAGCCTCCGCAGATCCTCCTGCATTTCAGTACAATTTTCCATTGTTACAACCTTTCGATATACTACAGCATCATCCGCATACTGCAGCATCATCGGCAAACTTCAAAGTCTTCGTATGCTTGGAGAGATACAAGTTAAGAAAAGCCTCCGCAGATCCTCCTGCATTTCAGTACAATTTTCCATTGTTACAACCTTTCGATATACTACAGCATCATCCGCATACTGCAGCATCATCGGCAAACTTCAAAGTCTTCGTATGCTTGGAGAGATACAAGTTAAGAAAAGCCTCCGCAGATCCTCCTGCATTTCAGTACAATTTTCCATTGTTACAACCTTTCGATATACTACAGCATCATCCGCATACTGCAGCATCATCGGCAAACTTCAAAGTCTTCGTATGCTTGGAGAGATACAAGTTAAGAAAAGCCTCCGCAGATCCTCCTGCATTTCAGTACAATTTTCCATTGTTACAACCTTTCGATATACTACAGCATCATCCGCATACTGCAGCATCATCGGCAAACTTCAAAGTCTTCGTATGCTTGGAGAGATACAAGTTAAGAAAAGCCTCCGCAGATCCTCCTGCATTTCAGTACAATTTTCCATTGTTACAACCTTTCGATATACTACAGCATCATCCGCATACTGCAGCATCATCGGCAAACTTCAAAGTCTTCGTATGCTTGGAGAGATACAAGTTAAGAAAAGCCTCCGCAGATCCTCCTGCATTTCAGTACAATTTTCCATTGTTACAACCTTTCGATATACTACAGCATCATCCGCATACTGCAGCATCATCGGCAAACTTCAAAGTCTTCGTATGCTTGGAGAGATACAAGTTAAGAAAAGCCTCCGCAGATCCTCCTGCATTTCAGTACAATTTTCCATTGTTACAACCTTTCGATATACTACAGCATCATCCGCATACTGCAGCATCATCGGCAAACTTCAAAGTCTTCGTATGCTTGGAGAGATACAAGTTAAGAAAAGCCTCCGCAGATCCTCCTGCATTTCAGTACAATTTTCCATTGTTACAACCTTTCGATATACTACAGCATCATCCGCATACTGCAGCATCATCGGCAAACTTCAAAGTCTTCGTATGCTTGGAGAGATACAAGTTAAATAAAGCCTCCGTTTACTGTGTTAACTTGTTCGCTAATCATTTCTGCCACTGTCCAGCTTTCCTACAATGACCATTGCTGCATCACTGTGTAGCCCACCTGTCCAAACCATTGTATAGGAAATCGTACACAACAACAAAAGCCAGCTAAGTTACAGTGTGCGACTTCGGCTAAAATCGTCATTCAATATTAAAAAACTCCTTGTTATTGTACTTGCAAAATGTCAAACTGACGTCTGTGTAAATTTTACATCACAATATTATGATTTGTAAGAGCATGAAATTGATAATTAAATAGTTTCGTTTGTCTGGCGTTCTTATTAGATAACTACTTACAAGGAACAAATTTAGACCAAATTCTAATCATAATTAGTCTCTGCACAACATTTAGAAAAAACTTTTTTCTTTCGTTACCCTCGTGGGACAGCTTACATTAATAACGTAAGGAAATAGCGACTAAGCCGGTGGCATACAGAGCGAGAGGATACTGAAACTCTCACGCGGCATCCATGCGCTGTAGCTTCCGTGATTGTTGCGCGCTAGTTGGAGGTTATATATGTGGTGTCCATTCTTTCAGACATTCCAAAAGAACAGACACCACATATATAATTCAGACGATGACGATCAATGATCCCTTCAGTGCAGATGGGCACCATGCTCGAACTGAGTGTATGGTACAAGTTGAGGGGCTAGGCTAGTCAATGCAGTTGTGGTGACTGATGTGTATCGATGGTGTATTGGTCAATCTACGTAGTAAGCACGACACCCGGGTTCGAATCCCAGTCCGGCATAAATTTTTAACTTCCCCCTTTGATATAAATCAATGCCCATTGGCAGGTTGTTTCCTGACCTGATAGAACGCAAGTGTCCTGTTACAAATTGTTCGCCTCGATTCTCTCTACGTACTGTCGTACAATATAAACAGTTATCGTTTACAGCCTATGCAGTGAAGACTGGCAACCTTTACAAATGCAGGGTGTTACAAAAAGGTACGGCCAAACTTTCAGGAAACATTCCTCATACACAAATAAAGATAAGATGTTATGTGGTCATGTGTCCGGAAACGCTTAATTTCCATGTTAGAGCTCATTTTAGTTTCGTCAGTATGTACTGTACTTCCTCGTTTCACCGCCAGTTGGCCCAATTGAAGGAAGGTAATGTTGACTTCGGTGCTTGTGTTGACATGAGACTCATTGCTCTACAGTACTAGCATCAAGCACATCAGTACGTAGCATCAACAGGTTAGTGTTCATCACGAACGTGGTTTTGCAGTCAGTGCAATGTTTACAAATGCGGAGTTGGAAGATGCCCATTTGATATATGGATTAGCACGGGGCAATAGCCATGGCGCGGTACGTTTGTATCGAGACAGATTTCCAGAACGAAGGTGTCCCGACAGGAAGACGTTCGAAGCAATTGATCGACGTCTTAGGGAGCACGGAACATTTCAGCCTATGACTCGCGACTGGGGAAGACATAGAACGACGAGGTCACCTGCAAAGGACGAGGCAATTCTTCGTGCAGTTGACGATAACCCTAATGTCAGCGTCAGAGAAGTTGCTGCTGTACAAGGTAACGTTGACCACGTCACTGTATGGAGAGTGCTACGGGAGAACCGGTTGTTGCCGTACCATGTACGGCGTGTGCAGGCACTATCAGCAGCTGATTGGCCTCCACGGGTACACTTCTGCGAATGGTTCATCCAACAATGTGTCAATCCTCATTTCAGTGCAAATGTTGTCTTTACGGATGAGGCTTCATTCCAACGTGATCAAATTGTAAATTTTCACAATCAAGATGTGTGGGCTGACGAGAATCCGCACGCAATTGTGCAATCACGTCATCAACACAGATTTTTTGTGAACGTTTGGGCAGGTATTGTTGGTGATGTCTTGATTGGGTCCCATGATCTTCCGCCTACGCTCAATTGAGCACGTTATCATGATTTCATACGGGATACTCTACCTGTGCTGCTAGAACATGTGCCTTTACAAGTACGACACAACATGTGGTTCATGCACGATGGAGCTCCTGCACATTTCAGTCGAAGTGTTCGTACGCTTCTCAACAACAGATTTGGTGACCGATGGATTGGTAGAGGCGGACCAATTCCGTGGCCTCCACGCTCTCCTGACCTCAACCCTCTTGACTTTCATTTATGGGGTCATTTGAAAGCTCTTGTCTACGCAACCCCGGTACCAAATGTAGAGACTCTTCGTGCTTGTATTGTGGACGGCTGTGATACAATACGCCATTCCCCAGGGCTGCATCAGCGCATCAGGAATTCCATGCGACGGAGGGTGGATACATGTATCCTCCCTAACGGAGGACAGTTTCAACATTTCCTGTACCAAAGTGTTTGAAGTCACGCTGGTACGTTCTGTTGCTGTGTGTTTCCATTCCATGTTTAATGTGACTTATAGAGAAGTAATAAAATGAGCTCTAACATGGAAAGTAAGCGTTTCCGGACACATGTCCACATAACATATTTTCTTTATTTGTGTGTGAGGAATGTTTCCTGAATGTTTGGCCGTACCTTTTTGTAACACCCTGTATAAGTGGCAAACAAATGAAAACAGGACAGATGGTAAAAAGTAAGTATCTTTATCTACCTCCACATCTACATGGGTACTCTACAAATCACATTTAGGTGCCTGGCAGAGGGTTCATCGACCCACCTTCAGAGTAATTCTCTATTATTCCAATCTCGAACAGCGCACGGAAAAAAACACCTATATCTTTCAGTGCGAGCTCTGATTCCCCTTATTTTATTGTGATTATCGTTTCTCCCTATGTGGGTAGGCGTCAACGAAATATTTCCGCATTCGGAGGAGAAAGTTGGTGATTCAAATTTCGTGAGAAGTTTTCGTCGCAACGACAAACGCCTTTGTTTTAATTATGTCCACCCCAAATCCTGTATCATTTCAGTTTCGCGACAATGCAAAACGTGCTGCCCTTCTTTGAACTTTCTCGATGTACTATGTCATCCTATCTGGTAAGGAACCCATACCACGCAGCAGTATTCTAAAAGAGGACGGACTAGGGTAATGTAGGCAGTCTCTTTAGTAGAGCTGTTACATTTTTTTACTGTCCTGCCAATAAAACGTAGTCTTTGGTTTACCTTCCCCGCAAAATTTTCTGTATGTTCTTTCCAATTTAAGTTGATTGTAACTGTAATTCCTAGGCATTTATTTGAATTTACGGTCTTAATATTTGACTAATTTATTGTGTAACATAAGTTAAACGGATTCCTTTTAGCACTCAGTGGATGACCGCACACTTTTCGTATTTGGGGTCAATTACCAATTTTTGCAACATACCGATATCTTCTCTAAATCGTTTTGCAAATTGTTCTGATTTTCTAATGAGTTTACTAGTCGATATACGACAGAATCATCTGCAAATAACCTAATAAGGCTGCTCAGATTGTCTCCTAAATCGTTTATATAGATAAGAGACAGCAAGGGCCTATAACATTACCTTGGGGAACGCCAGAAATCGTTTCTCTTTTACTCGATGACTGTCCGTCAAATAGTACGAACTGTGACCAGTCTGACAGAAAATCACGAATCCAGTCACATAACTGAGACGATGTTCCATTAGCAAGGAATTTCACTACAAGCTTCGTGTGTGGTACAGTGTCAAAAGCCTTCCGGAAATCTAGAAATAAGGAATCAATTTGAAATTCCTTGTCAACAGCACTGAATCTCCATACGGCGCAGCTGGATGATAAGTGTCTGTGTAAACTAGTTTTGTTAATCACCACAAAGGTGGTAAGCGCTATTATTCGATCACTAATTCCTGTCAGACTTCACTTCCACCTACAACGCTACAGCCATTCATCCACATTCTGAGTCCGGAGAATCCACGACCAGCGCTTCTACGGTGCTGAGGGAACATCATCTGAAAGATGCAGATCAGTGTATTTCGGGTGCCTACAGTGAGATACGATGGACGCGCGTTTCTCCATGAGCAGCCTCGTCGAATACAGACCAACAGGTTCTGTGACCACGCTTGCTAACGCAAGCGGAGTGTTGAACACAGTTTTAATTATAAGGGGCCGTCAAATGAAAACGAGACAGAAAAGACATTGACCAGGCGCGAGTAGAATCTTAGGATTCAGTACAAACTTAGTTATGTACACAGAAAGTTCATCCATCCCAGAAATCGAGAATCTCGAATATTTTTGCCTGTTATTACATTACAGAAGAATGCTGAAGATAAGGTGGGTAGATCACGTAACTAATGAGGAGGTATTGAATAGGATTGGGGAGAAGAGAAGTTTGTGGCACAACTTGACTAGAAGAAGGGATCGGTTGGTAGGACATGTGTTGAGGCATCAAGGGATCACAAATTTAGCATTGGAGGGCAGCGTGGAGGGTAAAAATCGTAGAGGGAGACCAAGAGATCAATACACTAAGCAGATTCAGAAGGACGTAGGTTGCAGTAGGTACTTGGAGATGAAGAAGCTTGCACAGGATAGAGTAGCATGGAGAGCTGCATCAAACCAGTCTCAGGACTGAAGACCACAACAACAACATTACATTGATACTGGCAAGGTATCGGTCCTCGGAAATCTACGACTTTTGAGAATGTTCACTGATACCCAGTTCAGTCATAACAGAACGAATCCGAAATGATAGATTCGGACGATATGTAACTGCAGTAAGCTCGAAAATTGTATTACAAAGATAAAATAACAAAATCTCATCTTCTATTACGTGTAACATGGAGCCACATCCTGTTGGAAAATCCACTGCACATCCGGGAAAGCATCGTGTGCAGGAACACCAGAGTGCGCCGAATCATCACTTCGTACTGATCAGTGTTCGTTGTTCCCTGAACATAATACAACCTTGCAACATCTTATTATCTCATTTCTCCTCATTCCATTGTCTATGGAAGATGTTTCATGGTTCGCACAAGGCAGTCAGGATACATCCTTTCATTGGGTTCACACCTGACGAACTATGATCTGTCACACATTATGGAAAATCGGCTTTCATCTGCAAATACCCCAATTGTCCACTGCTCTTTTGTCCCGTTTACGTGTAGTCTGGCCCCTGCCAGTCTCTTTTCCTCATTTCAGCAGTTAAAAATTGATTCTTCTTGGCAACTCAGCCTTCATTCCCTCTGCAGAGTATTTTCCTAACAATTGATGCGTTGGAGTCAGCTCCTGTTGCCTCTTGCCATGCCTTTGCCACTTCAGCTAAAATAACACTCCTGTTTTTTCAGCTTAGCCGACGAAGTATTCAGTCCTCCCGGGGCGAAGAAATACATGGGCGCCCGCTTCGTGGTAAATTTACCATATTCCCTTTGACCATCAGCTTCTGTAGGTTTCGACTCACAGCTAACCTCGAATAGTTTAATCTCTTCGCAAAAAATGGTTCAAATGGCTCTGAGCACTATGGAACTTAACATCTGAGGTCATCAGTCCCCTACAACTTAGAAGTACTTAAACCTAACTAACCTAAGGACATCACACACATCCATGCCCGAGGCAGGATTCGAACCTGCGACCGTAGCGGTCTCGCGGTTCCAAACTGCAGCGCCCAAACCGCTAGGCCGCACCGGCCGGCAGTCTATTCACAATTTCAGTGTTAATTAGGCCTGCACTGTGTAAAACCTCGGTGCACCTTTCCTTTCTAGGGATCAGTTCACGAGTTTTCAACATGACGGTAAATTCACAAACGCACAGCAGCAAGAAAATTTTAAAAATTTAGCGATACTTTCACACCAGAGTAGCGAACTCCAAATTTCGGTTAAGACAGGAGCACAATCTGAAGCAGTATGAGATCACATTGTTGCTAGGAATTGTAGCTTTGTTGCAAGGAAGCCCCCCACCGCCCTCACCCTAAAACATAAGTACATATACAGTTCTGGGTGAAGATTTGTAACTAACAGAAGAACATAATTGCAGTCAAGTGCATGCAGTACTTCAGAACAATAGTGTATCACCTACCTTGCAAACTGTTCAGAAGTTCTGGTGCATACCTTACTCGACTGGCACTCCTGAAGCAAAGGTTTTGCAAGTTACTTGTTCTCTATTGAGAATATAAGACTAAATTGAAACAAACCGACGATTCGTCCTAAAGATATACAAATCATCCAAAACTCACAAGCAGCTTGACAGCTTGTAACGTTACCTTTGTGTTCGTACTGTATTCCTGATTTCTATATAATGAAGTTCGCGAGCAGTGTATAGACTGGGCAGCAGCATCAACTTAACCAAAAAACAAGCGTTTCACGTTACGACTGGCATATGAGAAACATCTACAAGGCGTCAGTTTCTGTCAACATAAGGGACAGATATTCACTCAGCTTTATTTAAACACACAAACTACACTACTTGCCATTAAAATTGCTACACCAAGAAGAAATGCAGATGATAAACGGGTATTCATTGGACAAATATATTATACTAGAACTGATATGTGATCACATTTTCACGCAATTTGGGTGCATAGATCCTGAGAAATCAGTACCCAGAACAACCACCTCTGGCCGTAATAACGGCCTTGATACGCCTGGGCATTGAGTCAAACAGAGCTTGGGTTGCGTGTACAGGTACAGCTGCCCATGCAGCTTCAACACGATACCACAGTTCATCAAGAATAGTGACTGGCGTATTGTGACGAGCCAGTTGCTCGGCCACCATTGACCAGACGTTACCAATTGGTGAGAGATCTGAAGAATGTGCTGGCCAGGACAGCAGACGAACATTTTCTGTATCCAGAAAGGCCCGTACAGGACCTGCAACATGCGGTCATGCATTATCCTGCTGAAATGTAGGATTTCGCAGGGAGCGAACGAAGGGTAGAGCCACGGGTCGTAACACATCTGAAATGTAACGTCCACTGCTCAAAGTGCCGTCAATGCGAATAAGAGGTGACCGAGACGTGTAACCAATGGAACCCCATACCATCACGCCGGATGATATGCTAGTATGACGATGACGAATACACGCTTCCAGTGTGCGTTCACCGCGATGTCGCCAAACACGGATGCGACCATCATGATGCTGTAAACAGAACCTGGATTCATCTGAAAAAATGAGTTTTTGCCATTCGTGCACCCAGGTTAGTCGTTGAGTACACCATCGCAGGCGCTCTTGTCTGTGATACAGCGTCAAGAGTAACCGCAGCCATGGTCTCCAAGCTGATAGTCCATGCTGCTGCAAACGTCGTCGAACTGTTCGTGCAGATGGTTGTTGTCTTGCAAACGTCCCCATCTGTTGACTCAGGGATCGATACGCGGCTGCACCATCCGTTACAGCCACGCGGATAAGATGCCTGTCATCTCGACTCCTAGTGATACGAGGCCGTTGGGATCCAGCTCGGCGTTCCGTTTTACCCTCCTGAACCCACCGATTCCATATTCTGCTAACAGTCATTGGATCTCGACCAACGCGAGCAGCAATGTCGCGATACGATAAACCGCCATCGCGATAGGCTACAGTCCGACCTTTATCCAGGTCGGAAACGTGATGGTACGCATTTCTCCTCCTTACACGAGGCATCACAACAACGTTTCACCAGGCAACGCCGGTCAACTGCTATTTGTGTATGACAAATCGGTTGGAAACTTCCCTCATGTCAGCACGTTGTAGGTGTCGTCACCGGAGCGAACCTTGTGTGAATGTTCTGTAAAGCTAATCATTTGCATATCACAGCATCTTCTTCCTGTCGGTTAAATTTGGCGTCTGTAGCACGTCATCTTCGTGGGTGTAGCAATTTTAATGGCCAGTAGTGTAATAACAATTATTAAGTGGATATATCTGTCGCTAAAACATTACCTATCAAATGATTCAAATGGTTCTGAGCACTATGGGACTCAACATCTAATTTCATCAGTCCCTTAGAACTTAGAGCTACTTAAACCTAACTAACCTAAGGACATCACACACATCCATGCCCGAGGCAGGATTCGAACCTACGACCTTAGCAGTCACGCGGTTCCGGACTGAAGTGCCTAGAACCGCACTGCCACGTCGGCCGGCTATTACCTATCAAAGGTACGTGACTGAGTCCTGGCCAGTACATATTCTATGATTATGTTAAGAGGGACTATTCAAAGAGTGATACCTAAATTCAAACAGTTGCCAATGGATTGAGAGAGAGAGAAAGAGAGAGACACACACACACACACAGAGTGTGCCGAGGGGCGGGTTAAACTGGTGGACAGAAGAGGGCGTCTGCATAGCGTCCCTGTTGATGTAGCATTAGATTCTACAGATAGGTACGTGCCGGCCGGGAAGGCCGAGCGGATCTAGGCGCTACAGTCTGGAACCGCGCGATCGCTACGCGTGCAGTTTCGAATCCTGCATCGGGCATGGATGTGTGTGATGTCCTTAGGTTAGTTCTAAGTTCTAGGGGACTGATGACCTGAGCCATTTGAACCATTTGATAGGTACGTACTGTGGACATATGTCCTTGAATTGAAATATTAGAAACCATATTGTCCTACATTATAATGTTACTTCTCACCTATATACAATCCTTCTGTAACAAATGTTTGAAATTTAGTAGGCGAATGGATTTTGAAAAATTGTGTACCAAACTTCTCAAAATTCCTATAGGTACCTGCAGTACTTTATGACAGTGTTGTACGTGCCGATAAATGAAAACTTTGAAGCGTGTCGCAACTGCGGCATCATTTCCAAACCAGCAGTCGGGCTTATAAATTAAGGATGTGAGAAGTTATGTGACACTGTACAGCGGATGTGGCGAGGTATTATTGTTCGAAGATTTCCCGCAGCAGGGCGCACGTCCCTTTGACGCGCACTGTCTGCGGTCGCGGGCGGGGCTTTGCCGCTCTTGCCGCCCGTGTACTGCGCAGCTGCAAAGACAATAAAAAGCGCGCACACCGCCGGCTGCACGCGTCTCGCCGTCATCGAGGCACCGCGCGCGCTACCCGCGCCGTCATATTTTTCCTTTTTTGTTGCGACCCGCTTTTCTCTTTCCTTTTCTTTTCATTTTTGTGGACGGCGGTGCGGCAGACAGGGGGCGCAGTGCGAACCAGCGCTGCAAAAGGCTCAGCGTGACGCAGGCCGGGCGGAGGTGGCGCCGAATCCCATATTTAATCTCCTGTCGTCATAGGAGACATTATGGCCGCGAGTATTTACTCTCAGTCCTGGCAGCAGACACAGTGTGACTTTTTGAGGCCAAATCCGGAGAAAATAATCCGAATATACACTGCATGATAAGCGAGTTGTGGTCTCATGTCTTTGTGTGTGAGTGTGTGAGTGTGTGTGTGTGTTCATCGCAGCTACGAAGGGCTACGAGCCGATTTCAGTATCCTTCTATTTGCCGTTCGTTGTCCACCAATATTGTTCCAGCACTCCACCTCTTCTGTTTTTCTTTTTTTATTTTCTTTTACCAGTTCACCCACGGTCCTTTTCTCTTTTTAGCATAGAATAGTATTTTTAGCACAATCGTCATGAATTTTTTTTCTTCTTAGTAAGGTATTCAAAGGTTTTTCTTTAATTCTCTGACAATTGTCGTTCGTTTTTATTCACAGAGTTACCACAGTATCTGTTTTTTTCGTTCTTTGCCAGCTTAACCACACAACTGTAACATAACCTTTGCGATACTAAAGCTTCCTGTCAAAATAAAACTGTATGCCTGACCAGGAGTGCAAACGAAACACTGCCTAGGTCGCGGCCCGACCCACACTTTTAATCTGATGGTCAGTTCCAAAACATTCCGCTTCAGAGTGAAATATTCAACATGTAATTATTTCTTCTACTGCATTTCATATTTTTACGTTCTTTAACTTCTCTGATTCCTATTCGTTCGTGTCGTGTTTTTTTTTTTTTTTCCCCGAGCTGCTGAAGATCTGTTTCATTCGTTCTTCGTCATCCTTTCCATCCAATTAATTTTAGCAGAATCAGTTGGGCATTATTTCTGCTTTTATTAGGTTGCTGCATAAGTTCGTAACGTTTTTGTTTCACGTGTTGCTATTCCGGTTGCTATGGGTTTATTTATCGACTGTCATTTTTTATTCCTACATGTACCTCTATATCTACATCGATATTGCGCAATCCACTTTACAGAGCGTTGCGGAGGGTACCCTGCACCACTCCTAGTCATTTCCATTCCTGCTCCACTCTCAAAGAGAATAAGGGAAAAACGACTGTCTATACGCCTCCATATGTTCCCTAATTTCTCGTACCTTATCTTCGTGGTCCTTACGTGCAATGCATGTTGAAGGCAGTAAAATCGTTCTGCAGTCACCTTCAGATGCCGGTTCTCTAAATTTTCTCATTAGAATTCCCCGAAAAAATGTCCCCTTCCTTCTAGGGATTGCCATTTGAGTTCCCGAAGCATATCCGTAACACTTGGCGGCCGTTCTACGAACCTACCAGTAACAAATCTAGCAGCTCGTCTCTGAACTGCTTCGATGTCTTCTTTTAATCCGACCCGTTGCGGATCCCAAACACTCGAGCAGCACTCACGAATAGGTCACACTAGCGTCCTATAAGCGGACTCCTTTACAAATGGACCACACATTCCTAGAATTCACCAAACAAACCGAAGTCGACCAATTGCCTTTCCTGTCACAATACTCACATGCTCGTTCCATTTCATATCGCTTTGCAACGTTACTCCCAGACGTTTAAAAGACATTACTGCGTCAAGCAGGACACTGCAAGTGCTGTAATCAAGCATTACGGGTTTGTTTACTCTACACATCCGCGTGTAGACTTGTTATTTGACTTAACATATTATCATCTTGGCAGTTGGTGATAGTGAGTGGAGCTGTAGACGCTAGAAAATGGAGTGCCAAGTGGGTAGATCGGAATTAGCATGACGTTTTAATTTATTACTTCTTTACTACTGTAGTCGCAAAACATTTAGCAGACAGAGTCCACATATAAAACAGGACGCACCTGTAAAATTATTTCATTGTACGACATATACACTCCTGGAAATTGAAATAAGAACACCGTGAATTCATTGTCCCAGGAAGGGGAAACTTTATTGACACATTCCTGGGGTCAGATACATCACATGATCACACTGACAGAACCACAGGCACATAGACACAGGCAACAGAGCATGCACAATGTCGCCACTAGTACAGTGTATATCCACCTTTCGCAGCAATGCAGGCTGCTATTCTCCCATGGAGACGATCGTAGAGATGCTGGATGTAGTCCTGTGGAACGGCTTGCCATGCCATTTCCACCTGGCGCCTCAGTTGGACCAGCGTTCGTGCTGGACGTGCAGACCGCGTGAGACGACGCTTCATCCAGTCCCAAACATGCTCAATGGGGGACAGATCCGGAGATCTTGCTGGCCAGGGTAGTTGACTTACACCTTCTAGAGCACGTTGGGTGGCACAGGATACATGCGGACGTGCATTGTCCTGTTGGAACAGCAAGTTCCCTTGCCGGTCTAGGAATGGTAGAACGATGGGTTCGATGACGGTTTGGATGTACCGTGCACTATTCAGTGTCCCCTCGACGATCACCAGTGGTGTACGGCCAGTGTAGGAGATCGCTCCCCACACCATGATGCCGGGTGTTGGCCCTGTGTGCCTCGGTCGTATGCAGTCCTGATTGTGGCGCTCACCTGCACGGCGCCAAACACGCATACGACCATCATTGGCACCAAGGCAGAAGCGACTCTCATCGCTGAAGACGACACGTCTCCATTCGTCCCTCCATTCACGCCTGTCGCGACACCACTGGAGGCGGGCTGCACGATGTTGGGGCGTGAGCGGAAGACGGCCTAACGGTGTGCGGGACCGTAGCCCAGCTTCATGGAGACGGTTGCGAATGGTCCTCGCCGATACCCCAGGAGCAACAGTGTACCTAATTTGCTGGGAAGTGGCGGTGCGGTCCCCTACGGCACTGCGTAGGATCCTACGGTCGTGGCGTGCATCCGTGCGTCGCTGCGGTCCGGTCCCAGGTCGACGGGCACGTGCACCTTCCGCCGACCACTGGCGACAACATCGATGTACTGTGGAGACCTCACGCCCCACGTGTTGAGCAATTCGGCGGTACGTCCACCCGGCCTCCCGCATGCCCACTATACGCCCTCGCTCAAAGTCCGTCAACTGCACATACGGTTCACGTCCACGCTGTCGCGGCATGCTACCAGTGTTAAAGACTGCGATGGAGATCCGTATGCCACGGCAAACTGGCTGACACTGACGGCGGCGGTGCACAAATGCTGCGCAGCTAGCGCCATTCGACGGCCAACACCGCGGTTCCTGGTGTGTCCGCTGTGCCGTGCGTGTGATCATTGCTTGTACAGCCCTCTCGCAGTGTCCGGAGCAAGTATGGTGGGTCTGACACACCGGTGTCAATGTGTTCTTTTTTCCATTTCCAGGAGTGTAGTTCAAGAGATACAATATCATAAACAATGATCTATGTGAAAACAGAACTGCAGAGCGAAAGTCGCTAGAGGTATATGCGAAATACGTATGCAAATATATGCAAAATATGTTACATATAAGTGAAATGTGTGAGACTTGTGCGTACGCAGGCAAAGCTGTAGTTAAAAAGCTCCTCCCAAGCCCTGGACAATTTTCAATCAGTCTTGCTACAGATATTACTTGCTCTGTGGAAAGAAAAGCTGTGGGGGTAAGAAGCAGCAATGTGCTGTTGGTGTGTTGAGGTGGTGGGTGGGGAAGAGAGAGGCGTGAGGAGGAAAACATGGGTGGGCATTGAAGGGGAAGGAACAGATGGACAGAGGGAGGGGGAGGGATAAATGGGCAAAAAAGATGGGGATGGACAGAGGGATCTGAGGCGCAGGTGGGCAGAGACAAGTGGATGATGAACGGATCTAGAGAGAGAGAGAGGAAGAGAAAGAGTGGCGGGAGGAGATGGGCAGAGGGAGGGAGAGGGGAGGAGGACTCACAGAATGGGCATAAATACACACCTGGGAAATGGCAGTTAGGCGGCTAGTTTCTACAGGGTGAAAAGTATTTAAACCGACAAACTCTGGGAGGTTGTAGGGGACATCAAAACAAATATTTTTCCCTAATATCATTTCTTCCTACGAGGAGTATTTAAACTGGTAGAGGATGATTTCTCTGGCGGCAAATTAATTAAACCAACAAACACTTTTCCATTTTTTTATGACCAAGAGAGAACACATTAACATAATCCAAATTCAGTTACAGTAGATTTTCAAAATGCCTGCATTGACACGTAAACAAAGGTTACACCTTCGGATCATGTTCGTCTGACACGGTCAAAAACCCCAGGAGTATCCTGAATTGTTCCTGCTGCTGCCAATGTCCGGGCAACCAGATACTCTTCTGATGCAACAGGAGTTGCGTAAACAAGGTTGCGCATCTCTCCCCACACAAAGAAGTCCAGAAGGGACATATCTGGGGATCGAGCAGGCCATGGTGCAGGACCACCTCAGCCAATCCACGTTTCTGGGAACCGTCGGTCCAGGAATCGACGCACACAACGACTGAAATGTGCCGGCGCCGCGTCATGTTGGAACCACATGCGTTGTCTTGAAGGGAGCGGGACGTCTTCCAGCAATTCTGGCAATGCTCTGGCGAGAAAGCTGTAATAGTGCCTGCCATTTAATGGCCTAGGTAGCAGATAAGGCCCAATTAAACAGTCCCCAACTACACCGACACTCACACACACATTAACGAAGAACCGCTCTTGATGAACGCTGCCGGCCGGTGTGGCCGTGCGGTTCTAGGCGCTTCAGTCTGGAACCGCGTGACCGCTACGGTCGCAGGTTCGAATCCTGCCTCGGGCATGGATGTGTGTGATGTCCTTAGGTTAGTTAGGTTTAATTAGTTCTAAGTTCTAGGCGACTGATGACCTCAGAAGTTAAGTCGCATAGTGCTCAGAGCCATTTGATGAACTCTAGTAACAGTGTCATGTGGGTTATCCTCACTCCAAACATGCGAATTGTGCTTGTTGAAAACTCCATCACTCCCGAACGTTGCTTCATCGGTAAACAACACAGAGGATGGAAATGTAGGATGCATTTCACACTGTTCCAGGTACCACGGCGAAAACTGTGCTCTGGGTGGATAATCAACTGGTTCCAGGTTGTGGACACTTTGTAAGTGAAATGGACGTAACAATTGCTCTCGAAGGACTGTTCTTACATTCCTCTGATTCGTCCCCATGTTACGTGCAATTGCACGAGTGCTGATTGAAGCATCCCGCTCCACATGCTGCAAGACAGCGTTCTTACCGTGCGACGGCGTCCCTGTCCAGGTAATCTGCTAAATGACCCGCTCTCACGCAGACGTTGGTACACAGCAGCAAAGGTTGTATGATGCGGCATAGGCGATTAAGATATTGTTGTTGATAAACCCGCTGTGCAGCTCGTCCGTTGTGGTGCTTTACGTAGTACGCACCAACCATATCAGTGTACTCACTGCAGGTGTATCGCCCCATTAGTAAATAGAGACAATGCACTACTACACTGGTGGACAGCAGCTGCCAACAATTGAAGATCGTAATACGGCCTCTAATAATTGAAGAGCGTAATACGGCCTCCACCTGTTTAAATAATCCTCATAGGAAAAAATGACATTAGGGAAAAATATTTGTTTTGATATCCACTACAACCTCCCAGAGTTTGTCGGTTTAAATACTTTTCACCCTGTATATACTCACAGACGACTTAGATTGAGGAACATGATGCAATGGTAAGACATTGGATTCGAATTCGAGAGGATAGCCATTCAAATCCCCTTAGGGCCACCATGATTAATGTTTTCTGTTGTTACCTAAAATTCCGTAAGGCAAATGTTAGGGTGGGTCCTTTGAAAGGTACGTTATTGATTTCCTTTCCTGTAGTTCGATAATACGAGCTTTTGTTCCGCCTCTAGTAACCTCATCGTCGACTGGACGTTGAACTTTGATCTTCCTTTCTTTGCCGTCGGCCCAGAAGCAACTTCCCTCTGCAAAGCGCGGCACCCCGCCCCAGTAACTGGTTGGGGCGCGCCACGTGTTTGCGCCCGGCACTTGCTGGGAAGGCAAATCTAGGACACCGCAGGATGGGGCCGATGTTTCGGCGCAACGTCTCGCATTATGCCGCGCCAGGCCGTCCTGCCGACAAGAATCGACACAAGAAAGCACTCCGGTCGCCCGGGGGAGGGAACTGCCGCCTCCTTACCAAGTGCGCCGCCAGGGGCGCGCGTGGCGACACTTGGCGACGCCTGCACCACGGCAGCGCCGACTTCCGCCGGTTCTCTCAGTGGGCCACCTACTTGCGGGTCATAATTTTGGATTCTTACTTCGCGAGAAAACGCACACTACGTGTCAACAAGTTTGTACTCTGCGACTTCTAAAAACTTCTGGCCTCCCTTCGTGTCTGTCACGTTTCCAAAAAAGCGTCAAAGGTGAAAGAGACAATGCTGCCTTCTTCTTTCGAAGGTATTGCATACAGATTAATAAAAAATAAATAAAGGAGAATCATACAGATAGATGGAAGACATAGTACGTAGAACTAAAGATCGGTCCCAATTTCAGGATATATGCTCCTTTGCAGGCAACGAACATGAGACAGAGATTCAGAATGTAACAACACCTGAACTACAGGATACAGTTAAAGCAGTTCAAACTGGCAGACCACCAGGACTTGGAACTGTATATGTATACGGAGTTGTTGAAGGCCAATGTATAAAAATAATCTATGAATTTTGTTTTTTGATGAACGGAAAACTCAAACAGATTTTTTCCATACCTTTTTATAGATGTTCAATATGCCCCCCCCCCCCCCCCCACGTTATGCACGGCATATATCAATGCGGTATTGAAATTGTTCCCACACTGTAGCGGGCATGTCTTAAGTTACAGCTTCCACCACAGATGCTATTATGCGATGTCCCAGTTCATTCATAGTTGTTGGTAACGGAAGCACATAAATATAGTAGTTTATAAACCCCCAAAAGAAATATTCACATACAGTCAGGTCCGGTATCTTGGAGGCCAATAATGTAAGAGTGAATCATTCGGTGCAGTGCGACCGATCCATCGCTCAATAATCCTTCGATTTAAAAATTCCCACACTTCCAGATGCCAGTGTGGTAATGCCACATCCTCTTGGTAATTGAAGTCGTTCGAATCAACTGTGAGAAAAGAAAGTTCTCAAGCATATTGAGATATGTGCTTCCTGTAACAGTGTTCTCGACAAATAAAAATGGATCATACACCTTTACCCGTAAAACTTCACAAGACACATTAAATTTTGAAGATTCCCTCTCATGTTGTACAACTTCATGTGGTTGTTCCGCACCACATATTCTCACATTATGACGGTTCACCTTTCCATTTAAATCGAATGTTGCCACGTCACTAAACACTAAGCATGGAAGAAAACTGACATAGTCCATCTTGACAAGTACGAGATTAAAGAACTCCACACGTTGTTCTTTGTCACCTTCACGAAGTGCCTGCAGTAGGTGAATTTTGTATGGTTTCATGAGTAAATGTCGACCCAACTCACGCCAGACGGACATCGGCAACATGTTGAGCTGTCTTGCTGCACGGCAAAATGATTTCAGTGGACTCCATGTGAACTATGGCGGATGCGTTCGATGTCAGCGGGACGGCCCGGCGATTTGCCTTTACACAAACAACCTGTTTCTCAGAATTGTTCATCCCATGGTCTAATGCTCTGTTCTTAGGAGGATCCACACCATATTGTTGTTGTTGTGGTGGTTTTCAGTCCAGAAACTGGTTTGATGCAGCTCTCCATGCTGCTCTATCCTGTGCAAACTTCTTCATCTCCCAGTACCTACTGCAACCTACATCCTTCTGAATCTGCTCAGTGTATTCGTCTCTTGGTCTCCCTCTACGATTTTTACCCTCCACGCTACCCCCCAGTACTAAATTGATGATCCCTTGTTGCCTCAGAACAAGTCCTACCAACCGATCCCTTCTTCTAGTCAAGTTGTGCCACAAACTCCTCCCCAATTCTATTCAATATCTCATCATTAGTTATGTGATCTACGCATCTAATCTTCAGCATTCTTCTGTAGCACCACATGTCGAAAGCTTCTATTCTCTTGTGGTCCAAACTATTTATCGTCCATGTTTCACTTCCAGACATGGCTACACTCCATACAAATACTTTCAGAAACGACTTCCTGACATTTAAATCTGTACTCGATGTTAACAAATTTCTCTTCTACATAAACGCTTTTCTTGCCATTGCCAGTCTACATTTTATATCCTCTCTATTTCGACCATCATCAGTTATTTTGCTCCCCAAATAGCAAAACTCCTTTACTACTTTACGTGTCTCATTACCTAATCTAATTCCCTCAGCATCACCCGACTTAATTAGACTACAATCCATAATTCTCGTTTTACTATTGTTGATGTTCATCTTGTATCCTCCTTTCAAGACGCTGTCCATTCCGTTCAACTGCTTTTCCAAGTCCTTTGCTGTCTCTGACAGAATCACAATGCCATCGGCGAACCTCAAAGTTTTTATTTCTTCTCCATGGATTTTAATACCTACTCCGAATTTTTCTTTTGTTTCCTTTACTTCTTGCTCAATATACAGATTGAATAACAACGGGGAGAGGCTACAACCCTGTCACACTCCTTTCCAACCACTGCTTCCCTTTCATGCCCCACGACTCTTATAACTGCCATCTGGTTTCTTTGCAAACTGTAAATAGCCTTTCGCTCCCTGTATGTTAACCCTGCCACCTTCAGAATTCGAAAGAGAGTATTGCAGTCAACATTGTCAAAAGCTTTCTCTAAGTATACAAATGCTAGAAACGTAGGTTTGCGTTTCCTTAAATTATCTTCTAAGATAAGTCGCAGGTTCAGTATTACCTCACATGTTCCAATATTTCTATGGAATCCAAACTGATCTTCCATGAGGTCGACTTCTACCAGTTTTTCCATTCGTCTGTAAACAATTCACGTTAGTATTTTGCAGCCGTGACTTATTAAACTGATAGCTCGGTAATTTTCACATCTGTCCACACCTGCTTCCTTTCGGATTGGAATTATTACAATCTTCTTGAAGTCTGAGGGTATTTTGCCTGCCTCATACATCTTGCTCACCAGATGGTAGAGTATTGTCAGGAGTGGCTCTCCCAACGCTGTCAGTAGTTCTAATGGAATGTTGTCTACTACCGGTTCCTTGTTTCGACTTGGGTCTTTCAGTGCTCTGTCAAACTCTTCACGTAGTATCATATCTTCCATTTCATCTTCATCTACATCCTCTTCCATTTCCATAATACTGTCCTCAAGTACATCGCCCTTTATAGACCCTCTATTTACTCCTTCCACCTTTCTGCTTTCCCTTTTTTGTTTCCAACTGGTTTTCGATCTGAGCTCTTGATATTCAGACAATTTTTTCTCTTTTCTCCAAAGGTCTCTTTAATTTTCCTGTGGGCAGTATCTATCGTACCCCTAGTGAGATATGCCTCCACATCCTTACATTTATCCTCTAGCCATCCCTGCTTAGCCATTTTGCACTTCCTATCGATCTCATTTTTGAGGCATTTGTATTCCTTTTTGCCTGCTTCATTTACTGCATTTTTATATTTTCTCCTTTCATCAATTACATTCAACATCTCTTCTGTTACCCAAGGATTTCTACTAGCCCTCATCTTTTTACCTATTTGATCCTCTTCTGCCTTCACTATTTCATCTCCCAAGGCTACCCATTCTTCTTCTACTGTATTTCTTTTTCCCGTTCGTGTCAATCGTTCCCTAATGCTCTCTCTGAAACTCTCTGCAACCTCTGGTTCTTTCAGTTTATCCACGTCCCATCTGATTAAATTTCCACCTTTTTGCAATTTCTTCAGATTTAATCTACAGTTCATAACCAATAGATTGTGGTCAGGGTCCACATCTACCCCTGGAAATGCCTTACAATTTAAAATCTGGTTCCTAAATCTCTGTCTTACCAGTATATAATCTATCGGAAACCTTCCCGTATCTCCAGGCCTCTTCCATGTATACAATCTTCTTTCGTGATTTTTGAGTGTTAGCTATGATTACGTTATGGTCTGTGCAAAATTCTACCAGGCGGGTTCCTCTTTCACTTTTTACCCCCATTTCATATTCACCTACTACGTTTCCTTCTCTTCCTTCTCCTACTATCGAATTTCAGTCACCTATGACTATTAAATTTTCGTCTCCCTTCACTATGTGAATAATTTCTTTTATCTCATCATACATTTCATCAATCTCTTCGTCATCTGCAGAGCTAGTTGGCATATAAACTACTCTGGTAGGCGTGGGCTTCGTGTCTATGTCTTACCCGCACTCCTATTTTTGTTTTTCATTATTAAACCTACTCCTGCATTACCCCTATTTGATTTTGTATTTATAACCCTGTATTCACCTGACCACAAGTCTTGTTCCTCCTGCCACCGAACTTCACTAATTCCCACTATATCTAGCTTTAACCTATCCATTCCCTTTTTAAATTTTCTAACCTATCTGCCCGATTAAGGGATCTGACATTCCGTGCTCCGATCTGTAGAACGCCAGTTTTCTTCCTCCTGATAACGATGTCCTCCTGAGTAGTCCCCGCCTGGATATCCGAATGGGGGACGACTATTTTCCCTCCGGAATATTTTACCGAAGAGGACGCCATCATCATTTAACTATACTGTAAAGCTGCATGCACTCTGGAAAAATTACGGCTGTAGTTTCCCCTCGCTTTGAGCCGTTTGCAGTATCAGCACATCAAGGCCGTTTTGGTTACAGGGCCAGATCACACGTTTGTCTGGCCTCTCAACAGATACCGCTCCGTTGTGGTTGCACCTACTGTACGGCTATCTGTATCGCTGAGGCACGAAAGCCTTCCCACTAACGGCAAGGTCCATGGTTCATGGGGGGAGGGGGCGGGGATCCACACCATAACTAGTATGAAAGTCACGTTGAACAGTTATTACTGACCGGCACTGCGCAAAACATAGAACACAAAATGCTTTTTACTAGGACTGAAGTGGGCGCACACTGATGCTACCTAGCGGAAACCATGCGAAACTCGAGAGTTTGCTCTGATGATGGCTCTGAGCACTATGGGACTTAACTTCTGAGGTCATCAGTCCCCTAGAACTTAGAACTACTTAAACCTAACTAACCTAAGGACATCACACACGTCCTTGCCCGAGGCAGGATTCGAACCTGCGACCGTAGCGGTCACGCGGTTCCAGACTGTAGGGCCTAGAACCGCTCGGCCACCCAAGCCGGCACAGTTTGCTCTTTCCAATAGTAGTTCTTCACGCACATATCTGATATAACATAATACTTATGTTTTTTTTTTTAAATCGGATGATTCTTTTTGATACATCCTGTATTTTACAGTCGCCTTTAGGCTATTTTTTAACCTACTTCCGCTACCACAATTAATCAAGTTGTTACTAATATCCTTTTGAAGATGTTTTTACCAAAGCTGGAAAATCATGGTCAAGGGGGTTTGAATAAACCTTCCATTTTGCAACTGATTGGCTGCTTATTATTTCTTCACGAAGACTATTTTCTTCTTTTTTAAGTAGATATTTAATGTACATATTTTTTCCTTAAACACCGTAAAGCTCAGTTACACTAATACAATTGAAATTTTATGTTAAAATATTGTGTGTTATACGCATATACAGGGTGTAGTAGCTGCGACATGCCACTCTAAATACAAACAGAATGAAGAAAGTTGCCGAGGTGCGGTTTCCACCAAGTTATAGCGGACAATATGGCGCATTTCCTAACGTTAGCAGTTCGTTTTTATCGTTTATAGTAGCCGAATTGCAATACGGACATTTTTTTCTGTGGAATTTGAAATAAGCTTCTAGGGGAACTTCAACGACGTTAAATAGATGGGACCTGGTCAACTGGTATCAAGATAACAGCGCCGCAAACCACTGTTTGCTGTCAGGACAAGAGGTTCCACGAACGTCTGTCCTATTATACCACTTGTAAGCTAACACGTATCTCAGGTACGCCTCTTGTGTTTACCTGTGCGCTTGAAGCCTATCAGTATGTGTCCTGCTTTTGCAGCAATCAGATAACTTGATCGTAAAGCTATTGAAACATTTACAATGCATAAAACAATCGAAAAAGTTAATATCCTTAATGAAGAATGTCGCCAAACTATAAAATTGTGGTGTGGTTGTATGCCGAAGAGTATCCAGATCGCGCAAATCACTCACTATATGTCTTTGCAAACATTATAAAAATAGGAAGGATAAAAAGATCAACTGACGAAAGAGATGAAACTAAAATTTTAGCAGCAGTAACACACAGTGCTAATGTCACTAAGAGGCATCTCGGAAGTACGAGAGTGATCAAGCAAATGACTGCTTTGCGAACATTTCGTTCCATCGCATTTCATCTCTTCACATGTCGCTGCATCTACAGCTACATGGTTATGACTTCCAGAAGTGGTTACAGTTCTTCGAATGCTATCTACGAAAATTACGAAGTTATGTGGTACACCTAAGCCAAATTTTCCCTCATTTTGCTTTCACCATTGACAACAAGACTGCACCTTTTTAGCCTTTTACCTTTTATCGTTTTCACTTTTCTGAGATGTCAATTAGTCTGAAAGGACCACATTCGAAACAAGATACTGATGACCTTGCTATCTGGTCCCTTCAACCCCAATTAACCAACAACCAACCAAATTTTGTTTGGGGAAGAAGCATTGTTTACAAACGAGGTGCAAGTCAATCTTCGGAATATGCACTAATCGTCAGTTGAAAATCCACGTTGACTCAAAGAAGTGGACAGAAACAATGCTCTTGGTCTGTCTACGTTTGGTTCGTGTTTTCAAGACCCACATAATTGGTCTCTGTTTTATTGACAGGAATCTAAATAAACTCACGTGTCGAGTTCCTAAGATATACAGATGCCACAGTTATTGGAAGACTCCCCACTGGACATAAGGCAATCACTGTGGTACCAACACGACGAATGTCCATCCCATGTCGTCCAGGTAATGACACATCCTCTTAGGAGAACATTTGGAGAGCATTGGAATGGTCGTTCAGGAAACGCAAAATGGTCTGGCAACTCCGTACTTGCAGAGTATAGGGCAGGCGTTTGTGGAACCTCTTCTCCTGATGGCGGGACAATGGTTTGCGGCGCTTTTATATTGATACTATTTGATATAGACGCATACTTGTCATGTCGTTGAAGTTCTCTTAGAAGCTTCTTTAAAATGCCACAGAAAAAGTATTATTTCCATTAGAAAAAAATGTCGGTGTCGTAGGTAGGTGACTACAAACCATGAAAATTACTCACGAATGTCAGAAAATAAGCCATATTGTCCGCTATAACTCGGCGAAAACAGCAACTCGAGATGTATCTTTATTCTGAATGTTCAAACGACTCTATAGTCTGGGCATCCGCTGTGGTGGTAGTACATTTTGTAGCAATAACACCCTAAACAGCTGTATTTAAACCAATTTTAATTAACGTATGAATATGAAGATGGTATCTGTTCTTTCGGACATGTCCGAAAGAACAGATACTATTGGTGATCTTGCAGCTCTCGAAGAATGAAATTACAATGAAATCCAGACCATTAGCTGCTTACAGGCGTTGATAAATATCAACGGGGACAGTTGAAAATATGTGCCCCGACCGAGACTCAAGCCCGGGAGCTCCTGTTTACATGTCAGATGCTCTATCCGACTGAGCCATCGAGGACACAGAGAATAGTGCGACTGTAGGGACTTATTTCTGACAAGCTCCGCTAGAGACCCATATTTCCAACTTACTGTCCACACACTACGTTTGTAGTGCCACTGCCAACTATACTCATTACTCGCGGCTCTGTCCTCAACGCTAGCACGGTAGCTCAGCGTGTTCGGTCAGAGTGTTAGCTGCTTTCTGTAATAAAAAACTGAGTTAATGTATCCATGATAAACTTCAAAAAGGGTCATGGGACGGCTGCCCCGAACAAATAGAACGAACAATAACGAACAAAATGAGTTCATCAAGAAAAAAAAAACGGCTTAGTCGGATAGAGCGTCTGCCTTCTAAACAGAAGATCCCAGCTTCACGTCCCGGTCGGGGGGACACATTTTCAACTCTTCCCCGTGGATATGTATCGACGCCTGTAAGCTGTCTGTATTTCATTGTAATTTCAATTTTAATTTGAGTCAACCGGTTTCGTGCTTGTAACCACGTCATCATGTGCATATAAACGTTATAACATGGTTCACGAGTCGAATAATGTATCGAGCGAGGGAAAAATACTGAATATAAGGATTAAAACGATGTTGGTTACCTTGTTTTAATGTTTATATGCAGAAGTATTCCCTCGCCCAACTTTTTATTTATTGTATATCCGTCCTATGGGCATTATAGTTTTAACTAAGACCGTTGGCCCTTCTACATTCTTCGCCATGTTACGTACCACATTTTAATGTTTGTGTACTGATTATGTGGCTACAAAACACGAAACCTGTTGTGCCTTATTAAATTTGGTTTAAGTTCAACCGTTTGTGGAGTTTTTGTTGTAAAAAAAATTCTGGATATATTTTGGGTGGCCTGTCTTAGCTGCCTCACCGTTTATACAATTCATGTGGCCGGACGCTGTGGCCGAGTGCCTCAGGGAGTTTCTCGTAGACCCTGGGGAACAATTAGGGCCTAACTGCGGAAAAGATTGTGGAGGAAAGAGTCTTCACCGGCTCCCTGGGCCGCAGTTAACTGAACGGCTATCACGTCGCAGCAACTTAACGTCACGTGACTAATTACCAGCGGGAAAGAAAAGTTGCGGTCCCGGCGCGACCATCTGTGCCGGACGCGGTTCTGATTAAAAACGGGCTCCCAGACGAGGGCGGCTGGACGCCGGGGATGTCTGGAGCACAACTTCGTCTCAGCTCACTAACAGAGGAACAATTTATTTTGGGAGCACGCTCCCAGCGAACCATTTATTTAATTACGCTTTTCGTCCACCAAACGCCTAACGTGTTTTACAGAAAAACAAAAATAGAAGCTGTCCTGAGGGACATGATTATCTTGAAATGTGCACTCCATTTTCATTTACGAGGTCAAACAAAAGCATTCTCGGCCTTAAACATAAATAGTGGTCATATTAATGAAATATCTGTGTTTTTATATTGGTAAATGCTGAGCAGTTAAGGGAGTCACATGCCATTTCGATCTGTCAGTTGTTTTCTTTTCCTTCTTAAAATGTAATCATACTGTGTTTTGAAACGAGATAACATATTCGGAAGACACACAGATGTCTCCCCTTTTCGCCACTAGAGAGCAGTTTCGGGCGACGGTGGATCTCGATCGAACAGGAAGCGTAGATGGAACGAGAGATCGGGAGGAGAAGAGTCGCGTGACAGGGTGAGTGTGGTAGAGAGTCGTTGTGTAATGAAACGGGAAAGGCCACGAGCGGAAATTTTTTGTATTTGTATTTTGATGTCATACTTTGCGCAGTTTACAAATAGTATTATTTTTCCATATATTTCTTATGGAGGAGTGAAGTTGGAAATGAAATTGACAATTAAGACTTGTTGCTTGGCGTATCGAATATGCATAAGTTATTATAACATGAAGTTTTTTTATTTAATTGTAGCAGCTTACCAAATTCTGATTTTGTAAGAGTCTGGAATATAGTGATTGCATCAACTGTAAAAAAGGATGTCCTATATAAATTTACATTTTCTACATTGTTATCAAGATCCTGACAAATTTCCAGTTTTGTCAAAGTTAAGCAATTAGCATACTAAAAACATACCGACTGAGCCTGCTCAACACTGACTAAAAAAAGTAAATTACTCTTATTTTGTCTTCTGTTCCCGGTAATTTTAAACATTACTTAGATCACATTTCCCAAGATACATATATTTTCCTCCAATGTAAAATCTTTGTGTTCATCTGTGTTAATGCCAATAACTATGTTATGACCTATTTTATAACCAGAAGGTGAACGTTCCCAGAAAAGGTAAATTTTCTATCATTTATTGCTGTCGATTGTCTGGAGAGAGATTTTAGTTCACTTTGGAGTGTTGGGGTGAGTATTGTGTAATTTGGTTTGAGTCTAGCTGCTACCAAACGCCAAGTGATGGTAATCGTTCTGTAGGACTAGGTGTTTAGCAAATTTAGTTCACAACCAGAACCTGACTTTGGATTAATATTATTTGAGTATTAGTGACTGTAAAGTGAATTAATTATGGATCCACCTGCAGAGAATATGGCACTTACGATGCAAATGATGAAGCTGATTCATAAGGAAATGCTGTGTGAGTGGTCATTCGAGACATGCTACAGAATTATTCATTCCTAACAATTCCCAGAGCTTGCTTGCCTATGATTATGATGAATGAGTTCATTATTAATATTACATGAAAACAAGGTGTCTGTTCTTTCGGGCCGGCCGGTTTGGCCGAGCGGTTCTAGTCGCTTCAGTCTGGAATCGCGCGACCGCTATGGTGGCAGGTTCGAATCCTGCCTCGGGCATGGATGTGTGTGATGTCCTTAGGTTAGTTAGGTTTAAGTAGTTCTAAGTTCTAGGGGACTGATGACCTCAGATGTTGAGTCCCATAATGCTCATAGCCATTTGACCATTTGTTCTTTCGGACAGACACCGCGCTGAACCAACAGGTGTGATACATTATATTGAAATTGAAGGTGGAGGGAGGAGGGGGGGGGGAATAAAGGGAAAGAAAGGGAAGGAATTACTGATGTCAGCTGCATCAGGACATTACGTGGAATCATTGGTGATGAGTGAAAATATGTACCGGACTGGGATTCGAACCTGGAATCTCTGGGTTACTACGCAGGTTCGATAACCACTGGACCATCTCAGACACATTGTTATTGCAATTGCACGAACTACGTCAGAACGCCTTATGGCCGCCCCACATACCTACCAAGTGCCACCTAACCGCAGCCCTGTCCGTTTCCTCCATACTCGCTACTCTGAGATTCCCACAGGAGGTCAGAAGCGCTTGTGCATTTGCACTGAAGAAGATGGATCCATTACCCATCTTGGTGCATCAATTATATGAATGCGCGGTGTCTGTTCTATCTTAGAGAAATTCTCTAAACACTTCCAACATTACCTGAATGACACCATTCAAGGATGTTGGATTGTAAGAGGAGGAGCAGAAGATCATCATTGGTGGCCTCCCAGGTCTCCCGACCCCACTCCTTGTGAGTTTTATCTGTAGGTTTACGTAAAACACAGCGTTTTTAACCCCCCGTGCCTGACACTCTTGAAACATCTGCGACATCACATTGTTGAAGCCGTGTATCCCATAATGAGGGACCAGTTGCTTCGTTTGTGGCAGGAAATTAGCCACGGTTTTGATATTTGTCGTGTAACACATGGTGCTCACATTGAATGCATAAAAATTTGAACTTTTCTCTTTCCATGAACGCTGTAATTGTGTTTCTAACTTTCGTAGTTTTGAAGCAATAAATGTTTTAACTCTGTTCCTCCTTTTGGATAGCCCTGTAGGTGAAGTTAATTCTCACTTTCTAATTATACAGTATGTCAAGTAAGTTGATTACAAGGTACTGGCCGGCCGCTGTGGCCTAGCGGTTCTGGCCGCTGCAGTCTGGAACCGCGCGACCGCAACGGTCGCAACGCTCGCAGGTTCGAATCCTGCCTCGGGCATGGATGTGTGTGATGTCCTTAGGTTAGTTAGGTTTAAGTAATTCTAAGTTCTAGGAGACTGATGACCTCAGATGTTAAGTCCCATAGTGTTAGGAACCATTTGAATCATTTTGATACGTAAATTACTTAGATTCATGAATGCGCACTACAGACACATTCGCCTTCAAATGCAATACCTATTTGTAACAAGGAACCCAATGCTAATTTAAAAAATATAACTTATTTCATGATACACTTGTAAGAGAATTTGAAAACTGTTCCCCCAATAAAGTAGTTAAATTTAATTTTAAGAAACCATGCAAAAAACCTTGGTTTACTAAAGGAATAAAAAATCTTGTAACCACAAAAGGGAACTGTATTTAACAACAAGAAAGAGTAATGACCCACAAACAGCCAAATATTATAAAAACTACTGTGCTACATTAAGAAAGGTTATTAAAAAGTCCAGAAGCATGTGCATCATGTCTGAGATTAATACCTCTGATAACAAAATCAAAACAATTTGGAATATTAGTACAAGGGAGACAGGACAACCAAGAGTACAGGATGAAGGCATCACCATCAAAGCGAATGGAAACTCGATAAATAACAAGCCGGAAGTCGAGAACATTTTGAATAATCATTTTTTAAATGTTGTATAGAAAATAGGATCTAAGTGTTCATTAGAAGAAGCAAGGCAGTTAATGGAAGAGACCTTACCCACACCATTTGATACAATTGAAATTCCACCCACCTCTCCTTCTGAAATTAGGAAGATAATAAACTCTCTCAAGAATAAAAGCTCACATGGAATTGATGGCATTTCCAGCAGGATAATAAAAGCATGTTCCCAAGAAATAAGTGGTATTCTTAGCCACATATGCAATATCTCTCTGAAGCAGGGTATTTTCCCACATAGACCGAAGTATGCCATTGTTAAACCACTGCATAAAAAAGGGGATACGTCTGATGTCAACAACTACCTCCCAATCTCTCTTCTGACTCCCTTATCCAAAATTCTTGAAAAAGTAATGTATTGCATTGTAGCTTCACACCTTTGTAAAAATAAAGTTTTAACAAAATGTCAGTTTGGTTTCCAGAAGGGTTTTTCAACGGAAAATGCTATATATACGTTCACTAATGAAATATTAAATACTCTGAGTAACCGGAAGTCGTCCGTTGGGATTTTTTGTGATTTATCAAAGGCTTTTGATTGTGTAAATCATGGAATACTTCTAAATAAGCTCAAGTACTCTGCTGTGAATGGGACAGTGCTCAAATGGTTTAAATCATACCTGACTGGAAGAGTGCAGAAAGTTGAAATAAACAGTTCACATAATATACAAAAAAACTGGTGATTTCTCAAACCGGTGAACAATCAAGAATGGGGTGTCGCAAGGTTCGGTCTTGGGTCCTCTGCTATTCTTAATATATACTAATGACTTGCCATACTATATTCATGAAGATGCAAAGCTGGTATTTTTTGCCGGTGATACAAGTATATCTATCACACCTGACAGACAAGAATTAACTGGCGAAATTGTAAATGATGTTTTTTAGAAAATCATTAAGTGTTTCTCTGCAAATGGACTCTCATTAAACTTTGACAAAACACAGTATATACAGTTCCACACAGTAAATGGAACGACCCCATTAATAAATATAGACTTCGATCAGAAATCGGTAGCTAAGGTAGAATATTCAAAATTTCTAGCTGTAAGCATTGATGAGGGGTTGAACTGGAAAAAACACTCTGAGGATCTGCTGAAAAGTTTGAGTTCAGTTACTTATGCTATTAGGGTCATTGCAAATTTTGGCGATACACATCTGAGTAAATTAGCTTACCATGCCTATTTTCATTCTCTGCTTTCGTATGGCATCATATTCTGGGGTAACTCATCATTTAATAAAAGAGTGTTCATGGCACAGAAGCGTGTAATCGGAATAATTGCTGGAGCTCATCCAAGATCATCCTGCAGACACTTATTTAAAGAGCTAGAAATCTTCACTGTAGCCTCACAATATATACATTCACTTATGAAATTTGTTATTAACAATCCGAACGAATTCAAAAGTAATAGCAGTGTACATGGCTGCAACACTAGGAGAAAGGATAATCTTCACTACTCAAGGTTAATAACTTTGGCTCAGAAGGGGGTAAATTATGCTGCCACAAAAGTCTTTGGTCACTTACCTAATAGCATCAAAAGTCTGACAGATAGCCATATAGCATTTAAAAGGAAATTAAAAGAATTTCTTAATGGCAACACCTTCTACTCATTAGATGAATTTTTGGGTATAGTAAGTGGGTAATTTCACAACCCCCCTCCGCCAACAACAAAAAAATCAAATAAATTTGAGTGTCATGTAATATTTTGTCTAATGTAATATCTTAATATCTTGTATAGACACCTTTTGTTTACCCAGACACATTCCACATGATTACGAAGTGTCATATTCATGATCTACGGAACAAGTACTAATCTATTCTAATCTAAACATTAATTTAGTTAAGCCTGTTGTAATACAGCGCAGCAAGCGGAAGATAAATGGCATTTAAATCATTGATCAAACTTTTTTGATGGTGTATCACGTTGAATAGTACATTTAAATAAAAGTACAAATACTATTATTAACCAAATTCGTACATATACATAATAAAACCAACATAATTATAGTCTCACAATGGTGTTACGTCACTGAGGTTGGTAGAAGTCAGGAACAGACCATAATCAATTCTTAGCGTTACCAATGGGACGTCCTTATAACTATCAGTGCTTGGGGTCCATTGGCTAACTTGTTGTATTCTTACTATAGCTAGTAATATAATAATTTATGTAGGTTACCAATTAGTAATTAGATCGGTACATACGCAGCCCGAGATGCCGCCAGACAGTGTTGGCTCCTTAGCATACATGTGTGACAAACATTGGTCTACCACAATGGTTCCCAATCTTTCTGAGATCATTAACCCATGAACGAAATCAGATATCAGCTAATAGTCTCCTCCCCTCCCCCCTCCCTACAACCAACTAAACATTAAAAAGGAAAACAAACATCTTTCTCTTTTTGTAGTGCTTATAAGTAATATTTAAAAAACAAATAAATCTCAAGGTTTTTTTAAGTTTTGTTTTTACTAAGTCAACAAATAATAAGTTAATGGGGAGATCAATTCTACTTAACTCTATTTGGTTTGGTGTCAGAAAATGCACAATCTAAGTTATGTTGCAAATTCATTTGGTTCCTCGTTTTTGTTACCATTGCTACCATAGTTGAAAGTCTTTCTCCAAATCTATAAGTTGAGAAGAAGGTAATCGCTGTTCTTAAGAGACCTGTCAATTGCGGCAAATACTAATCAAACCTCATATGTCTTGAAAATGAAAGTTTACAATCAGTTTGTAATACCAGTTTACACTTACGAGACTGAGACGTGAACTTTTTAACGCTCTAGCGTTAAAAGGTTTTGCTTTTCACATTTAACCAAATATAACATTGATGATGATAATTTATGGCAATGTTTGCCGACAAGATAAAGAATGTAACCTTTAACACTAGATTGCGTACTCACGGCAGTTCTCCTTGGCCGGTTTTTGGTACGACTTGAAAAGAGAGAAAAAGTAATGAATGATCGCCGATGCGTCGGTTCTCGATTGTGTTCAGGAGACGTACAGATTGATTGCGCGAAAATAGTTTCTCAAATGACCTCTTAACCCGGATTGCTTTCACGCAATCAGACTCTTCAATGAAATTACCTAAGGGACCTATTTGAATAATAAAAACAATTGGAAATGAATGCAAAACAGTGAAAATTTGTAAAAAAAGTTGTCAGATCGGAAATTGAACACATTAATGGTCTCCCAAATACAATCGAGGCACCGCGATAAAGAGCGAACCTGTAACAAAGTTCATTTAAACATAAACATTATTTGTGGTTAATTTAAAGAAAAGAATAAGCATAGATTTTCTGTACAATGAAGCATCAATATATTCTCAAAGAACAAAGGCGTTAAACTATAAACATTAACAAATTTACAATGAATACAAAACTTATATTTTTATGTTTTTCTCATACATGGAGCAGTCCAACAATCGCTGCTTTTGTATGTGTGATATTTTGTAAAAATTAAATGTCCTGGCGTGCGCGTAAGTACTTTTTATCGTCACAAGGTTTACAAAAGCGTTTTTTTTGGTGATAACGTGGTTTTTCACACTAAATGAAATATAACTTGTAGCGGTGCTACACAACACGTCTTAACAAGTCGGCGACCAAAACATCAAAGGTAATGAAGTACATGTTAACATATCAGCGACCAGAAGTACAACTAACTATAAAGACTCTAGAATTTTCCTAACAAATGATAAATTGTTCTTTCTTCTGTTTCGCAGCTTCTTGCTATCAAGCGCTGCGGCAATGGTTTTAAATATCTGTGCCCAGCGAGTCATAGTGTTTAAAAGTACCTTTTAAACGCTGGCCGCGCGTCTTGGTATAGGCGCACGTTATAAACAGATTTCGTTTCTTTACTCTCGCGTTGTCATGCTTAGTATCATTACAAACTACAGCTCGATGGCTGTCCTTTCCTCATATGCAAAATGTCTGAAATCCAATAATAACACAACGCCAAGAACTTTCAACTGAGAGGGAGAGGTCCCCAGCAGTGCGATCGATTTTTTGAAACTGTCTATACGGTGATGTAGATTAGATCCCAGATTCATCCTGGTGGGTCTTTGTTTTTGAGTAATTGACGAAAACTGTTCGGAATTTTGTGCGTTAAACAATTTACATAGTATAGTCTGGTTGTGTCGTGTAATGGATAGGATAACAGGTTCACATGCAAAAGGTTGTGGGTACGAATCTTATCATGTGCAGTAAGTTATTTTTTGTAATCTTTACCGAAATGACTTTGATCATCATTTCTACTCAGTTAATTGATTTAAATACAATTTTTATTGCTGTTCCTTTGTCGCATCATTTTAATCACCGTATGAACTTTTACATTTCTTTCATTTTTCTTTCTATCATTCTTTTCCCAAACCTAATTTTTATGAATATGAATTTAATGATATTTATCTATTATAATATTCAGTCTTCTGAAAATTCCCATTTATCGGTTATAAAAAAGAGACGAAATAATCTATATTTGTGCAATGGTGTAAAAAATGTATTTTTGTTACTAGATGTGGAAATTTCTTTTGCACAGTAATCGTAATAGAAACATTTAAAGTCTAACCTAAGTATCTATTGCAGTATGAAAAAATAATAGAGATAAAAATTTAAATGGAAGACAAGTTTATAAGCAGAACTAAATTCAACGAAAATGAGAAACAGGTATTGTGAACGCAATAATGTGGACGAAAAAGCAAGATGTTAAAACAAACGAAATTAAATCGAAATTAATACACAAAATTAATTAATTTTCATGTTGCATTTTCCTTTATGTAACTAAAGGCAAACCTATTTTCCAAGTGAAAGTATACATTTTTGCGGCTAATTGACACTTGCTAACGGCAAATGAAGATGACAATATATCATAATCGTATTATTTTTTCTTTAAAAAATCAAATGCTGAAGTAGTGTCGCAATTAACTCATTACATTCTTTCTTCAGCATGTATTATTCCAGCAAGAAGTGGGAAGATTTGTAAAGTAGCATGCTATTAAGCATGACTGAATGGTATAAGAACGTTACCTGCGAAAGATGAAGAGTCATGATTGATTCATATTCCTCCATTAGCTTTTATTTAGTTAGGAATGTTCTTCGTAAAATTTGTCATTATGTATTTCTTTCAGTCTCGGTCATTAGCAAAATCTCAGAAAGTATTTCGTTGATTACACACTATAAATCAAACATAGTGAAATAGCTTGGATACGTAACACCACAAGAAACGATTCAATCTCAACTATGTGATGCGTATTACATCTCTTCAGTGCTGCTTGACGAGTGAATCCGCACCATATCCCTGTTACATTCCACTCGTACCACCCAACTGCACAATGCTCTTTGTTATAATTACGATTCATAGTATCCTGAATAATAGTCAACTGAAACCTATAATTATTAGTGGTATTTCTGCTCTGTAATATAGATACCGGAGCAAACATGTTCTACATTGTACTATGTAAATTTGGCTCTGACATGCTGAAATTAACATATTTCCTGTTCATTAAAGCCCAGACGAATTACAAACGGAAATATAAATTTATTTTTGGAAATATCGTTAAAGTTCTCAAGAAACCAAAAGTAAGAATAATAAACATGTAAAACTGTTTTAGTTCAATGGAAAATTAAAAAAAAGAAACAAGGTGAAAATCAGTAACGAAAAATATGAGCATAAAAGGAAATCATTTAAATGATTTATTCAGAGACAAGTGATATATACAGAAGGAGGAATAATCCATTGTACTGTATAGATTTTCAGCGATGAGGCAATACTGTACTGCAACGCTTAAGCTACAGTTATAATTATGTTATAGAGACTACCACTGTTCATCACAGCAGTTTCGGAAACCATTTTATCAGTATTTAGAATTAGCAATTGCCATTGTGTCACTTGCAGTTGAGATCCGTTGTTGTCTTTGTTCGTATAACAAACGGGCGAACAAGGGATGAAGTTCTCAGCTACGCTAGGAGGAACTTCCTCCAGGCAACGCAGGCAGCGACGGCAGCCCCTGGAAGAGGTTGGGAGCGCCCTGGAAGAGGTTGGGCGCCCCCTGGAACAGGCTAGCGCCGGCCTGCATCATGGACACCAGATCCGACACGGACGGCATCGGCATGCGCATCAACTGCAACACAACAGCCTACGATTAATACCAGAGAAATCACAACAGCTATAGCAACAGCACGTAAGTCTTAACGAAGAGAAATCTCCAGCCGTATAAGTCACTTCTCGCCTACACCAAAGGAGTGTTACAGCACCATTACTGTCCACAATGACCCGAGAGTAAGCAGCACCCTTAATTTAAGAGGGAAAAAAGAGAGAAACTTCTAGGAGAAAAATGCATGTCAAATTAATTATAAATGAAAACCACAAAATTGTGTATATTATATAGTATTAACTTACGTTACAGTGCAATCATCAGACTTTAACTGATTATTGTAGTAAGCGTTGATTCAGTATCCCCGAACAACATTGCAAAATATGTTACTCATCGAAAATGAGGTACAACCATGAGTAAAAGTCATTTTTTTTACGATGATCGTCAGCTGAAGTCTGATGATGGCCTTGTAAGCTGAAAGTCGATTATCAAATTAAGTTCATGCCAAAACTGTACTTTTTATTTGTAATTATGAAGTTTTCCCACCAAGAACTGAAGGAAGAATTTGTTAATGTGTTTGTCGCATTGCCTATTTACAAAAACTCTTTTCAATATGGTTAATTTTGTATGCTGTAATGCAGAGAAATTGCACCCTTCTATTAACTGTATTCACTGATATCTATGTAAACTTCACTTCATGAACGCTATTGGTATCAAACTGTCAGTATTTTCATATTCTCCAATCATCCAGGTCATTGGATATACATCGCTTCTTCAAACTTTTGATAACAGAATCTGTAATACTGTCAACTATGAAGAGAGAATCCACTGACACATTAAGCTGACTGGTGGCTTTTTAACCTTGACACTTGGAATAGGTGTGTGTTATTCTTCTAAATGTCAATAAGAATAGTACTTTCGGAGACAGTCTTTATAAATGGGCGTTTCGTCAGCGTCGTCGAGCTGGTGTAGAGGACGAGTATGCTGTTGCCGCATTTGGATTACGTGCCTCTGGAAGGTGAAGAATTTTTCTGTAAAATCCGCCAGTGTTTCTGCTACTGAAGTTCTTCATCGGATAGAAGCCTATTCATCTGGCAGCTGCAGCAGCTGGTGCTCACACGGTATTCTGTCGTATAATTATTTATTCGAGTCAGAAGCAAATACAACAAATAGTAATTAGCATTAAAAATAAAAACAAAAGAGAGAGAAAATTGTTAAGCTACACTACCGTTGCCCAAAATCTTCCTCAACATCAAATGCGCTCAGAGTCACGAGCAAATGTTTTCTGTGCAAGATGCACTGCTTAGCTGACAGACCAGTAGGTGTCCAATGGTGCCTTCTTCTCCGCAGTCACACTTGGTGATATCCACAGGGAAGTGCCATTTCTAGAGATTACTCCTGGGTCTTCGAACTCCAGATCGAAGATGGCTGAGCGCCCTCCACACGATCCAATTCTGTTTTCTGTTAAGGTGGAAGGGTTCCCAAAGAGGTGGGTCAGGTAGAGCTATTCTTAAGTCGAGAGATCCACAGTTGTTTCCTTCCTGCAGCAGCTGTTGCCTGCCACACTGAAGTGCTCTTGATGAAACTTCTTTTTTACCTCATCCTCGGAGCTGCTGGAGTGTGTCCATGTAATGGATGGGTTTCCTGGTAAGCCTGGTGTGTTCTCTCTGTACTGGTAGCAACTTCAAGACGATTATCTGATGCCGCTATGCCTGTGACCTGGTATAGTTTCTTACCACTGGCGTAGGGTTTAAACATCCTGTAACAAGCTTTCAATGAGTGCCATTTTGTGAGCAGGCAATTTTCTATAAAACTAGGCACGCACGATCTGCAGCACTGTGGCATGCTCCTAATGCCGTCGTTCTCAGAGTCTGTGGTCGAGAGCCCCATTTATTACATGTGATATTGCGGAGGATCTTATTTCTGGCTTCCACTTTCATTCTCATATACTCTAAGTGCTGCTTGTACGTCGGAGTAAGATCCAGAGTGACTCTCAGCTAATTTTGATGGGCCTTATTTACTAATTGTATCCCTTGCCATGTGATGTTAAGTTTTCGACTTGTCGGATTGAGCTTACGATGAAAAGCACATAGTTGCATATCAGCTGGCTTTGAGCGAAGTTGATTTTTAGATTAATTGACACTCAACTCTCACTGTGTCTGACAAGTGGATTTAGACGTGTCCAAAAGATTACCTTTGACTCGCTAATACGAGATCATCGGCATAAAGGAAACTGCTTGTGTTCGCCGGAAGTGGTTGATCATTGGTTGTTGTTGTTGTTGAAGTCTTCAGTCCTGAGACTGGTTTCATGCAGCTCTCCATGCTACTCTATCCTGTGCAAGCTTCTTCATCTCCCAGTACCTACTGCAACCGACATCGCTCTGAATCTGCTTAGTGTATTCATCTCTTGATCTCCCTCTACGATTTTCACCCTCCACGCTGCCCTCCAACGCTAAAATGATGATCCCTTGATGCCTCAGAACATATCCTAAGGGGACTGATGACCATAGCTGTTAAGTCTCATAGTGCTCAGAGCCATTTGAACATATCCTACCAACCGATCCCTTCTTCTAGTCAAGTTGTGCCACAAACTCCTCTTCTCCCCAATTCTATTCAACACCTCCTCATTAGTTATGTAATCTACCCATATAATAGATGTTGAATTACAATGATGAAAGAACACTTCATTACTGTAAGCCATTTCTGTGGCATCTCTATCGACTACGCCAAAACTGGAAGTCCACATAGTTTTGTAGCCAACTTTGAGAACGTCTGGTGAAACAATAATCTTTTGTTATTTCGTAGATTATCTGCGGCAGTGCATGGTGACTGACAGTGTCAGAAGCAGCCGTCAGGTCGATAAAAGCTACTCCTGTAATTTTGCGGGTATCAAAACCATTCTCAATGAATTGCATGAGATTGAGGACCTGAGATGTGCAGCTTTTTTCCCTGTTCTGATACCTGCTTGCCCTTGAATTATAACTGGTTCTATGACATGAAAGAAACGATTCAGCAACATTCGCTCAAAACTTTTGAACAGATGGCACAACAAGGATACTGGCCTCAACCTTTCTGACCTCAACCTCAGCTGACAATTTTCCAGGTTTTAAGATAGATATTACACGAGATTTTCTTCAAGTTTTCCAGAATCCATTCTCTCGCTTGATCGCCGTATTGTTTCATCTGCTCCATCTTGACGTCATCTGTCATTGCTGCTTTGCCGACCTTACAACTGTTGATGGCTGCATTTAGTTCTTCCATGAGAAAAGGCTGTATGTAAAAGTTCACTAGGCTCCAGTTCCTCTCTCCGTAGAGTTTTGTAATATGAATTTCGTATAGGATTGTCCTGTTTACCATTATTTGCAAGCTGTCAGTCAATCTGGTTAACTATTACATTTGCATGTTTCTTGTAGGTGTTGGGTCGCAGCTCAGACGCTATAGAAGCCTCCAGGCTTTGTGACTACCTTTGCTCAATATATCTCCATCAATTTATACCAGACATGTTCCTTGTTTTTTAATATCGTTGTCAACAGATCTTCTCCGGCGTGCAAGGTCTCTTCAGTACAAAGATGATTATCGAGGAGACCAAGATAGTTTCCCAAACGCTCCTCTGCTTCTGAGGTCAGACCCTTTATGTATTGTTGTCTGAAACCTCGTGGGACTGAGATATAGGAGCAATGCTTCACAACGTTTACGAAGTCATCATACGTTTCCGGAACTGGATTTACACTAAGAGTGCTCTCGTCCGCAACAGAGCAGAACTTCTCCCAGCCGACTTTCTTGAAATTGTATCTTCTTCGAAAAGGAACTGTGTGAGGTCGGATTGTAGAGTATATATGGCATATAAAAGGACGGTGTTACGTGCGGGGCTTTGCGTGTCCCACTTATTTATTTGATAACGGAGATATTTGTTTGCTCGCGAAGATGAGATTTGGATTAGAACCACGACTCAATCTTACACTGTTGAAAGATGCTGGAAGTTGGGTATTATGTACTAGGCAGAGGGCATATGAAAGTTTTCTACTTTTGTCGGTATTAGAATAGTCACATAATATTTTGGCTATCAAAGTCGCCAGCCACAAACTTGGTATGTTGATGCCAGAAGTTGCTAGGTTCCACAAATCTAAATTCAGTGGCGGAGGCCCATAAAGAGATGTTGCGTAATAATTACTCAGCTGTAGTGTAGGAATTTCATTGTCGACCTTCAGTGATATTCCAGTGAAAGAATCTCAATGTGAGGCTTGACAAAGATTGCACTACAATATTGTCGGTGAGGATGTTCAGTCACTAGGCCCATCCCTTTGATTTTGGGGCGGTGAAAGATGAAGTCACTATGGGTTTCTCGAATTCATATTAAATCACAAGTTTGCTCATGCTACACCTTAGTAATTATTGTTCATTTGGTGTAATATATTCAATATTTAATGAGGTGCTAGTCAGGTTTGGCTCCCAAGAGCGAGGTTTTTTATTAATCATACTGAAGACTCAATTGCTTCTGGAGTACTGATCTTCGGTACAGTACCTGAATATCTAAACCAGGGATACCACGTGCAAGAAACAGCTTCTATAGTAGGTTCAGGGTATTTGTAATTTCCATAGCCTTTAACTACATTCTGTGTCTTAAGTCACCTTAGTTCCTTTGTAACTTGTACAAGATATTTTCCACCTTCTGAATTGGCCAACTTTCCTTGAGGAAATGACAGTTTGAATCTTCATCTCCAATAACATTCAACGACGTACATTACATTCGTCCACAACATACATTTTCACAGTCTCTTTATTGAATGTACTCTTTGTACAATGAGTTACTGCAAACACAACTCATGACCCGTCCATACAGATTTGCTTCCGCCAGTTCCTCGCCTCGTACCTTAAACTGCCAGGAAGTTTCATTTCAGTGCACCCTCCGTCGCAAAGTGAAAAACTCATTCTGTAAAAACAGTAGGATCGAAATTTGCATCATAACTGCACTGAATTCCAAAGTCTGTAGATGATTTTCTTGCGACGGTACCACTCATCGGTGAAAATTAAAATTTACGTTCGGTTAAAATGTTTGCCTGTCCTGTCGTGTGGAATAACGAAACAGTGAGCACGGTAAACAGCCAACACCGATTTGTCACCAGTCAAAGACGGTTACTTTGTCATCTCATGTACACTGCTTGATTTTTTAACTAATATTGTCGCTCCATTTAGAACTAACAAGCAAACGCTACAGTCAAAGTGTCTACTATGTGAGATCCAGTAGGATTGTACAAATAAGACGCTCCCTAATTTTTTGTGACCAAATTTTGGGGAAAACATGAAGCTAGCTTTCGGGCCGCTACTGAATAATTATAAATGCGCCCCCCCCCCCCCCCCCCCCCCCCCGTCTCCAGATATCGACGGAAGCTCCTTGAGTCTGTTCGTAGATGATGCTGTTTCATATAAAAACCAGCTTAGCGCAAGCTACTTCGCTCGCGTAGACTTTAAGGTCTGCACACATTCTTTTATTAGATTTTTTACGCTATTCAGAAACTGCAACGTCTTTTAAACTTTTCACGCTAACTATGACCGCAGAAACATTGTCTTTTCTCACTATACTTCTGACAAAAAAGCGCTTCTGGCAGTTGGAATTCTTTGTTAAATCTGTCTTTTCGGTTCTTTTGGTGATATTTCCATAAAAACTTTCATCCCTTAGCATATATTTTTTTAGAAGACAAGTACCAGTTTTTCTAGATTTTGCTTTAAATGTGTTTAAAAATATCGAAACATTTTAATAAAAATTTTCATTCCATATTTCACCCCCTTAGGGTTCAATTTTCAAAAAACACTGAACATATACTTCCTTTTATTTCCAACCGAGAATCCAGATTTGAATTTTCAGAGCTTTAGTGTCAAAAATACTTCCGTAATTAAATGTTTCCATAAAAATTTTCATCCCCTATTCCAGTCCCTTAGGGTCTGAATTCCCAAAAACACTGAAACATCTATTTTTTTACTTCTAACTGAAAAGTCAAATGCCAATTTTGATAGATGCAGGTTTAAAATTGCTGTAGTCGTACTTTAATAGTATTTACTTACAAAATAAACTTTCACGTACTATTCCACCCTTTAGAAGTCGAATTTCCAAATTTACTAAACCATGCTTTTTTCTCTTTTTCTGGACGAGAAACTAATACCAAGTTTCATAGTTCTAGCTTGACAACTGCCTTAATAGCAACATATTTTGAACAAACCTTTCATTCGCTACTTCACTCCCCTTAGGTACGAAATTTCGAAGACTTCCTTAGTATACGATACTTTCAATATAAGGTGACACCCTTCCCAGATACCAAGTTTCTATCATTAACAGTTTGAGCTCGGCGGTGATGAGTCAGTGAATCAGTCAGGCCCTATTTCACCCCCTTAGGGGTTGAATTTCCAAAACACTAAAACACGTGTTTTTTTTTATTTCCAACCGAGAATCAAAATTCACATTTTAGTAGATTTAGCTTTAAAAATGCTTTCATTATGAAATATTTCCATAAAACGTTTCATCCCGGTTTCACCCCCTTAGGGATTGAATTTCCAAAAATACTGAATCACGTATTATTTTTATGAAGTACCGGGGCACCTGTTGAGGATTTGCGCTTGTCGTAGAGTTTGGCAGGGGGCCCTCAACACATTTTCACTCGTCGCCGCAGATTCAGCGCAAAGTCCCGATGCAGCTGACAGCACTAGTCCCTTCCCTTTCCATTCCTTTCTCCGCTCCCTAACTTCAATTTATATATAACGTGTTATTTAATTAGTAGCCGAGAAGTCAAATAACAAATTTCATAGACGTAGCTCTAAAAAAGCTATAGGAGTTCCTTAATAACAGTTTATTTAAAAAAGTCTTTTACCCACCATTGCAGCTCATGGGGGTTAAATTTTCAAAAACGCCGAAACAAGTATTTCTTTATTTCTGACCGAGAAATCAGATGCTAGTTTTCGTGGTTCTAGCTCCAAAATTGCCTTAATAGCGACATATCTTCAAAAAACCCTTTATCTCCTATCGTACCATCTTAGGGATGGGATATCGGAAAACTCTTCTTAAACGACGTTTTCACTATAAGATCAACACCCTTTGTAAATTTCAAGTTCCTATCCTTAGTGGTTAGGGTGGGTTAAGATGATTGAATGAGTGAGTGAGTCAGGACATTGCATTTTGTACGTATATAGAAATGTCACAGCATTAGATAATTGTAAAGAAGCACTGGGACAGCAGCTGAGGATTGGTGGTTGGTGTAGAGTTTAGCAATTGACCCTCAAAATAAGCAGATGTAGTGTATTGCGCATAAATGCACGGTAAGACAAGATATTTTATGATTACAGGGTTGCCAAACAATCACTGCAAGCAGTGACTTGCATTGAATATCTGAAAATATGTGTAAGGAGAGATTTTGAGTGTAACGACCACATGAAAAGAATCGTGGAAAAGGAAGATGTCGGACAGATTAATTTTAAGACTCGACTGAGGGTGTACGCCACCCACGAAGCGTATAGCTTACAAAACTCTCTCCCGTCCTATCCTTATCATTCGTCGGTCTGGGACGCTGACCAGATAGGACTGATGGAGGAAACACAGAAGGTCTAAACGAGATCAGTGCGTTTCGTTTCAGGTTCGTTTGCGCGAAAGCGTCACGAAGATGCTCAACCAACACCAGTAGCAGACGTCAGAAGAGAGACGTTGTGCAACACGCTGCGGTTTACATTTAAAATTCCAAGAAGGTTCAACCAATATACACTGAGATGACAAATGGCACTGAATAACGATATGCAGTTATACAGACAGCGGTATAACGCGTTCACTAGGTGTAAAAGAGTAGTGGGTTTGCAGAGCTGTCATTTTTAATCAGGTGATTCACGTGATAAGCTTCCCGACGTGATTATATCCGCACGACGGGAAGTAACAGACTTTGAACGCGGCATGCTAGACGCACGGGACATCTCAATTCGGAAATCATTAGGGAATTCAGTACTCGGAGATCCATAGTTTCAAGAGTGTGCCGAGAATACCACATTTCAGGCATTACCTCCCACCACGGACAACGCAGTGGCCGACGGCCTTCACTTAACGACCGACAGCAGCGGCGTTTGTGCAGAGTTCTCAGTGTTAACAGGCAAACAACACTGCGTGAGGTAACCGCAGAAATCAATGTGGAACGTAAGACGAACGTATCTGTTAGGAAAATGCGGCGAAATATGTCGTTAATGGGCTGTGGCAGCTGGAGACCGGTGCGAGTGCCTTTGCTAACAGCATTATATCACCTTTAGCGCCTCTATGATGCTCTTGACCACATCATTTGGAACATAGACGACTGGAAAACCGTGGCCTGGTCAGATAAGTCCCGTTTTCGGTTGGTAAAAGTTGATGGTAGGATTCGAGTACGACTCAGAGCCCCTCCCTCCCCTCTCCACCCAAAGCCCATGACCTAGGGTATCAACACGGCACTGTAAAAGTTGGTGGTGGCTCAATAATTGTGTGGGCTGTGTTTACATGGGATGAACTTGGTCCTCTGTTCCAATAGAACCGATCATTGACTGTAAATGGTTATGTTCGGCTATTTTGAAACAACATGCAGCCATTCATGGACTTCTTGTTCGCGAACAACAATGTAATTTTTACGGATGACAGTGCGCCATATCACCGGGTCACAGTGTTCGCGATTGGATTGGAGAACATTCTGGACTATTCAAGAGACTGATTTGGCCACCCAGATTGCCCGGCATAAATCCCATCGAACATTATCGAGAGGTTAGTTCCTACAAAAACTCCTGCACCGGCAACACTATCGAAAGTACGGACAGATACAGAGGCAGCATGGCTCAATATTTCTGCAGGGGATTTCCAACGTCTTATTGAGTCAATGCCACGTCGAGTTGTTGCATTACGCTGGGCAAAAGTAGGCTTATCGGCAATCGTTCTTCACGCACAGTGTCCGGAACTTGAAAAAGAAAAGGAGAAAGTGACAGTGGTACACAAAGTACCTTCGCTACACATGACACGGTAGTTTGCGGAGTATAGTTTTGTTTTTCCGAAATTTGAGTCCAGTTTCAAATCGTAAGCAATAAAACACAACATTCTGTCAAAATTATGTAACAGATACAATGCTTCTATCTCATTCTACTGTATTGACACATGAGTTTGAAGCGCTTTGATAGATGCTTATATTTGAGACGGATGGCGCACAACAAACAATTAGTAATATACCAGAATGAAATTTTCACTCTGCAGCGGAGTGTGCGCTGATATGAAACTTCCTGGCGGATTAAAGCTGCGTGCCGGACCGAGACTCGAACTCGGGACCTACTATAGTAATATAATCTAGAAGTCCATCAGCCTTCTATTCGAAATACACGTTCACTCAAAGTATCATCAAGAAACTGGAATTTCTTAATTAATGCAGCACTATAGATCATCTGCAAATCGTCAGCAAAAAGTCGTCGCTAACAGATGATATGAAACAAGGCAGTCTTTCGATATACTACGTTAATATACTGTAGAATACTACGTTAGTATGCTGTAGAAATTACATATATATATATATATATATATATATATATATATATATATATATATGTGTGTGTGTGTGTGTGTGTGTGTGTGAGTGTGTGTGTGTGTGTGTGTGTGTGTGTGTGTTAAAATCAGTCCTACTATTTCCATTTGTCTTAACCAAGAAGTCAGCGAAAAAGACTCCTAATCGACATTATTCTCACCAGCATCAAAGGAAATTTTCAGATCCCCAAACTGGGATAAAGAAGGCGAACGTGTTAATGTGACACACTTGCACTACTGTTCTCTTGGTAACGATACTGTACTTTTTGTATGTACAATGTGGTCACAATTATACTTGCGATAGCTGTGAGGGCCTCCATGAAAAACGAGTGACTCTAGGACAATGAAATTTCTTGGAAACATTTACAAGACATACGGAAGCGAAATAACGAATAAACCGTTGAAAGAAAGGCATTTTAATTTCCAGATGAGTACGTAAAATTTGTTAACTGCGTACCATGTTTGAGTTCGAGGCTACAAACTTTGCTCAATGTAAAGACCATCTGCATTCACAACAGCCTGGAAGTTTGTACGAATACCATTTCACAACAGTTTGCAGCACTTTTCCAACGGTGTATCATGGAATTTTCAGCTGTATTGATGCAGCTCGTGCAGTGCATGAAGATCGCACATTGCGTCCAGCATTCCCAGTCATGGCAACAGTAACTTCTTCAACAATTTGTGGCGCAATTATCCGCCGTCCTCTCCTAGGAGCAATTCCAAAATCACCAACTTATTCAAACTTTGGAATCGTGTTCTTCAACCTCAGTGCGAAAAGAAGATGTCTCTGTATTCCTCTGAGCATTCCAGACACACTGGTTGCTAATGTGTACATTTACGTTTAGAGTCTATTAGCTGTAACAGAAATCTTTTTCCTCAATAGAAAGCTTACGTACACATCTGTGAATGTTCATTTTCATCATGCACAAGTGCTGCCACCTGTTGAGCATCACTGTGAAAATAGCAACAAATGAACGTAGCAGTGAGCAGCAACTTGTGACCATCAGAATTCACGGAAGTTGTTGGTTAGTTATATTCCAATGTATAATTGAATATCATTTTTTACGTGGTAATTATTGAATTATGAATGTATTTATTACAACAATGAATCATTTTAGTCCATAAAAGAAGCCATGTGTACAAAGCGTATATTGGAAACGGGTACATATATTTGTACAAATCTTGCATCTAAATTCATTAAAAGATCAGCTAAGGGCATTAGATAATAAAGAAAAATTTTCCTTTCTCCAGAAAAAAAAATCAGATCTGAAAGGGTTTATGCGTCGATATTCGCTAAGAGCAGCAGCACCGCTGCTGTTGTTTTGATAAAACAGCTTTACGAGTAAATCCCTGCTCATCTTGTCCACACCAATGTTGACTGCAAATGTAACTCAAACTGATGTTTGTGTTTCAACACTTTTACGTCGCCGTACCAGTTCCGGCACCTAACGGTGAGTAACGACGCTAACAACAGTAACAACGCAAAGCCTGCAGCGCACAGTCTGAACATTCCGTCTACACTGGCTCAAATAGCGAAAGTTTAATTAAAACCACTCTGTGGTTCAAATATGCTTTAAAAACTGACCTAAAGACGTAATGATGGAAGTATGTTAGGAATAATGGAAGTATGATGACTTTTTATTGTTATTATTATTTAGTGCACCTGAATACGACGAGCGGCAAAAGGAACGAATAGGACGGTGAAAGGAACTTGGAGAGCTTTCCTTAAACCAAACTGTGTTTCTAAAAAGAAAATTTTATAACCAGTGGGTATTACGAGTTTTGATTAATGGGGAGTGAGACAAAGGTGTTTATTCAAAACCTTTGAGTTGCTCGCCCATCAATGGATAGATGCATGTTGGGATTTACTAGTAGGGAAGAGAAGACGGGCAAGTGAAATAGGCAACGGAATGGTGTAGAAGATTTAGCAATGATGTAACGAAAATACGGATGATGAACGATCCAATGAACTTCTCTGATGGAATCGAAGAGATAAGAAAACATCCAGGCAACGCCCTAATGTAAGATGGGTAGATGACATTTGGAAACGTACGGGACAACATACAGACCTACGCTGGATACCTTAATGCACTGAAAAGTCTAGAAGGGGCTTTTATCCGAAAGTGGGTATCGAGTGGATGCCTCTGATGATTGTTATCAAGAGTGGTTCAAAAAATGGCTCTCAGCACTATGGGACTTAACATCTATGGTCATCGGTCCCCTAGAACGTAGAACTACATAAACCTAACTAACCTAAGGACAGAACACAACACCCAGTCATCACGAGGCAGAGAAAATCCCTGACCCCGCCGGGAATCGAACCCGGGAACCCGGGCGCGGGAAGCGAGAGCGCTACCGCACGACCACGAGCTGCGGACTTCAAGAGTGGTAATAATATATCAGTAGCACAGTTTACAGGTAAGACAACTGAATAAATAGCTAATATGTGAGATTCAGTTCAGTTATTTCTACGATCCGGCACTATTTTCGATGCTCAGGATAGAGACTGTAGCTGTTGTTAATAACGGTGATGCAGACCAATTATTGGATATTAATAGTAATTTCTACAAGCACTCTATGAACTCCAGCCACTTTCTTCAAGTAATGCCAGATATAGTACGTCATGATAAGAAAAATAATGAGTGGTAGTCTTGGATATTGCACTGCCTGACAAAAAAGTCAAGCGACAAGACGGAGACAGTAAAACAAAATGAAACTTCATAGGTTGAGAGGCTATGTGACGTTATTCCAATGATAACAAAATCGAGAGAAATTTAAAAAGTACGTGGTGGTATAGGCCCATTTATCAGTATGACTTTGCACTCTGTACGACCTGAATACATGCACATATTCGGTTCGGTCGGAAATGGTGCCTAAAGCCGCTGTATCGGTGATATTGGGATCTTGTTGGCCACATCATACAGTCCTCTCATAGGGACACGTGCCATGTAGGGCGAGCATTGTCCTGTTGAAAATGGCACCACGGTACTGTTGCATTACATATAACACTTCAGGTCTCAGGACAGGGACGTACAGTTGTGCCGTCAGAATTACCTTAATTACTGCCATCCACGGCCTGAAGTCATACCCGATGGCTCCCCATACCATGACACTAGGAGCAACGCGGTCTGTGTCTCCCCAAAACACTGGAGGAATGGGACCCATCACCGGGTCGTGCCGTGCTCGCCGACAATGGTCATGGCGGTAGTGCAGAACCAAACCGTGGTTCATCGTTGAACACAATGCAAGGACATTCATCGCCAGTCCATGCTCCCTGGTCATGAGCTCCACTCCAAATGGAGCCGTTTGCATTGTGGTATTACAGGCAGCCTATCCACGAGACGGTAATTCCCTAGTCCGGCTGCTGATTGTCTCCTATCAGTGGCTCGGAGTGACACAGAAAGTCTCAGGGAGGCCGTCACGTGTTCTCGGATGGTAGGCGCAGATGTGAAGGGGTCACAATGTGCTTACTGGACAACAAGCGACCCTTCCTTTCGTTGGGCCGGCCGGAGTGGCCGAGCGGTCCTAGGCGCTACAGTCTGGAACCGTGCGACCGCTACAGTCGCATGTTCGAAACCTGCCTCGGGCATCGATGTGTGTGATGTCCTTAGGTTAGTTAGGTTTAAGTAGTTCTAAGTTCTAGGGGACTGATGACCTCAGAAGTTAAGTCCCATATTGCTCAGAGCCAGTTGAACCATTTGAACCTTACGTTGGTCAGACATAGTCGACCGGAACCTTGATGAAAAGTATGCTTGCCCTCACGTTCCCATGCAGTCCACCTTTGGGCCTATGTCACATGCGAATGCCCCACACGTCTGAATATTGGACGATTTGACTATCCAGCCAAATGGAGGCACACAATGAGGCCGCTTTTACTGTCAGGTGCTGATAACGCTGTCTCATACAAATACGCTACATCTCTGTGTCCTTCACAATAATCACTCAACATGTGACATTGTTCACAACTCTTATATACCCCAAACCAGGCCTGGTACCAAAACTAAACATCAGCAACACCAGTGCACTCTGGTGTCGGTTCTACCTGTTACGGAACTGCAACTCTGATTATTTACATACCTTCTGATGGTGTGTGCGTGCTCGAAGTTACACTGACATCCAGCAATACCTTATCAGTGCTTAAAGTTTTTTGTCAGTCAGTGTGTTATTAAATGTCAGATGTGCATCCTCACAAATGTTCTCTACTTAGTAATTCCTCATACCGCCAAAAGCTGAAGATGGGGGCCAAGTTCCCGACGCAGTGTTAGTGCAATGTTCACGCTACCTTCATCGTAAGTTGTGAGAGTGGTTATTTAATCCATAGTCCATATATCATAGCCTAGAGGAGCATATTTACAAAATACTCGATAAAACTTATTTCTATTGCTGTAATCTTAGTGATATACTTTTTCATTACAGTATATTAGCATAATTAGCGGGTGTTCTGTGTAAAGAGAGAAACTGTATCTTTCTCTCTCTGTTTGTGTGGTTTCCTTATGAAAAGTAACGAAAGCTATTAAATGATAAAAGAAAATTACGTTTACCAGCTCATTTCCAAGAAAAGAAAAGGTCCTTAGATATGGAGTCTCTCTAGCAGTGATAGTGGTCCAGGGTACTTACAAAATTTCTAATTTTAGCGTTGTATAACGGTGAAAGATAATTAGAAGATTTCTTTCTGGCGTATTTTAGCTGCATTTATGAGTATGCGCCACTCGGCAGGTGAACATTTAGCGGATAATACTCGCTCTGTCTTGAATGTGGCAGCAAGGAGGGTAAGAGTAAATATAGCACTGCTTACTTATCAAAATTAAAGTATCTGTAGGTAAATCTGAGTATACACCGCTGCATTACATAACATACTTTTTTAGGAATGATTTCATCACCAATTTTTTTAAAGCTATGCAGTTTGTTTCATTTTGCTAGAATTGCACCTTTCCAAATCAACAAAGCAAAATTTAAGAGCGTCAGACGAAATCGAGCAACACAGTTTCTAATTAGTTGTTAATTGCAGTATGCATAAGTTGAAACAGGGAAGTCCTCATTACTAAATTAAGGAAGTGAAACATAAAAGCAATTTTTTAAGTTTATATGTATAACGTAAGTTTTTAGTAAAGTTCAAGCATACCTAAGAACAAAAGAGGGAGATATTAACTGAGAATGGAATGATACGTTGTTGTAAGCAATTCCCCACGACATTCAATCTGTACATTGAGCGAACTGTAAATGAAAGTAAGAAGAAACTTGAAAAAAAATGAAATAATCTTCTGGCAGAGACAGCAAAGCACCTGGAAGATCAGTTGAAGGAATTGAACAATGGCTTAAAAGAAGGTTATAGGATCAACGTTAACAAGAGTGTAATAAAAAGACTGGAAAGGAAGGGATTAAATCAAGCGGAACTAATGGGGATTAGAGAGCTAGACGTCGAAAGTAGTAGATTAGTTTTGATAGAGAGGCAGAAAAATATCCAATGATGACAGAATATAAAATATAGACTGGTAATACGAAGAAAAATGTTTTTGAAAAAGAGGAATATGTTAACCCCTATGAACCATGGACCATGCCGTTGGTGGGGAGGCTTGCGTGCCTCAAAGATACAGATAGCCGTACCGTAGGTGCAACCACAACGGAGGGGTATCTGTTGAGAGGCCAGACAAACGTGTGGTTCCTGAAGAGGGGCAGCAGGTTTTCAAGTAGTTGCAGGGGCAACAGTCTGAATGATTGACTGATCTGGCCCTGTAACACTAACCAAAATGGCCTTGCTGTTCTGGTACTGCGAACGGCTGAAAGAAAGGGGAAACTACAGCCATAAGTTTTCCCGAGGGCATGCAGCTTTACTGTATGACTAAATGATGATGGCGTCCTCTTGGGTAAAATATTCCGGAGGTAAAATAGTCCCCCATTCGGACCTCCGGGCGGGGACTACTCAAGAGGACATCGTTATCAGGAAAAAGAAAACTGGCGTTCTACGGATCGGAGCATGGAATGTCAGATCCCTTAATCGGGCAGGTAGGTTAGAAAATTTAAAAAGGGAAATGGATAGGTTAAAGCTAGATATAGTGGGAATTAGTGAAGTTCGATGGCAGGAGGAACACGACTTTTGGTCAGGTGAATACAGGGTTATAAATACAAAATCAAATAGGGGTCATGCAGGAGTAAGTTTAATAATGAATAAAAAAATAGGAGTGCGGGTAAGCTACTACAAACAGTTTAGTGAACGCATTGCTGTGGCCAAGATAGACACGAAGCCCACGCCTACTACAGTAGTACAAGTTTATATGCCAACTAGCTCTGCACATGATGATGAAATTGATGAAATGTATGATGAGATAAAAGAAATTATTCAGGTAGTGAAGGGAGATGAAAATTTAATAGTCATGGGTGACTGGAATTCGACAGTAGGAAAAGGAAGAGAAGGAAGCGTAGTAGGTGAATATGGATTGGGGCTAGGAAATGAAAGAGGAAGCCGCCTGGTAGAATTTTGCGCAGAGCATAACTTAATCATAGATAACACTTGGTTCTTGAGTCCTGAAAGAAGGTTGTATACATGTAAGAACCTTAGAGATACTAAAAGGTTTCAGATAGATTGTATAATGGTAAGACAGAGATTTAGGAACCAGATTTTAAATTGTAAGACATTTCCAGGGGCAGATGTGGACTCTGACCACAATCTATTGGTTATGACCTGTAGATTAAAACTGAAGAAACTGCAAAAAGGTGGGAATTTAAGGAGATGTGACCTGGATAAACTGAAAGAACCAGAGGTTGTACAGAGTTTCAGGGAGAGCATAAGGGAACAATTGACAGCAATGGGGGAAAGAAATACAGTAGAAGAAGAATGGGTAGCTTTGAGGGATGAAGTAGTGAAGGCAGCAGAGGATCAAGTAGGTAAAAAGACGAGGGCTGGTAGAAATCCTTGGGTAACAGAAGAAATATTGAATTTAATTGATGAAAAGAGAAAATATAAAAATGCAGTAAATGAAGCAGGCAAAAAGGAATACAAACGTCTCAAAAATGATATCGACAGGAAGTGCAAAATGGCTAAGCAGGGATGGCTAGAGGACAAATGTAAGGATGTAGAAGCTTATCTCACTAGGGGTAAGATAGATACTGCCTACAGGAAAATTAAAGAGACCTTTGGAGATAAGAGACCCACTTGTATGAACATCAAGAGCTCAGATGGAAACCCAGTTCTAAGCAAAGAAGGGAAAGCCGAAAGGTGGAAGGAGTATATAGAGGGTCTATACAAGGGCGATGTACTTGAGGACAATATTATGGAAATGGAAGAGGATGTAGATGAAGATGAAATGGGAGATACGATACTGCGTGAAGGGTTTGACAGAGCGCTGAAAGACCTGATTCGAAACAAGGCTCCCGGAGTAGACAACATTCCATTGGAACTACTGACGGCCTTGGGAGAGCCAGTCCTGACGAAACTCTACCATCTGGTGAGCAAGATGTATGAGACAGGCGAAATACCCTCAGACTTCAAGAAGTACATAATAATTCCAATCCCAAAGAAAGCAGGTGTTGACAGTTGTGAGAATTACCGAACTATCAGTTTAATAAGTCACAGCTGCAAAATACTAACGCGAATTCTTTACAGACGAATGGAAAAACTGGTAGAAGCTGACCTCGGGGAAGATCAGTTTGGATTCCGTAGAAATGTTGGAACACGTGAGGCAATACTGACCCTACGACTTATCTCAGAAGAAAGATTAAGAAAAGGCAAACCTACGTTTTTAGAATTTGTACACTTAGAGAAAGCTTTTGACAATGTTAACTGTAATACTCTCTTTCAAATTCTAAAGGTGGCAGGGGTAACATACAGGGAGCGAAAGGCTATTTACAATTTGTACAGAAAGCAGATGGCAGTTATAGGAGTCGAGGGACATGGAAGGGAAGCAATGGTTGGGAAGGGAGTGTGACAGGGCTGTAGTCTCTCCCCGTTGCTATTCAGTCTGTATATTGAACAAGCAGTAAAGGAAATGAGAGAAAAGTTTGGATTAAGTATTAAAATCCATGGAGAAGAAATAAAAACTTTGAGGTTCGCCGATGACATTGTAATTCTGTCAGAGACAGCAAAGGACTTGGAAGAGCAGTTGAACGGAATTCACAGTGTCTTGAAAGGAGTGTATAAGATGAACATCAACAAAAGCAAAACAAGAATAATGGAATGTAGTCGAATTAAGTCGGGTGATGCTGCGGGAATTAGATTAGGAAATGAGACACTTAAAGTAGTAAAGGAGTTTTGCTATTTGGGGAGCAAAATAACTGATGATGGTCGAAGTAGAGAGGATATAAAATGTGAACTGGCAATAGCAAGGAAAGCGTTTCTGAATAAGAGAAATTTGTTAACATCCAGTATTGATTTATGTGTCAGGAAGTCGATTCTGAAAGTATTTGTATGGAGTGTAGCCATGTATGGAAGTGAAACATGGACGGTAAATAGTTTGGACAAGAAGAGAATAGAAGCTTTCGAAATGTGGTGCTACAGAAGAATGCTGAAGATTAGATGGGTAGATCACATAACTAATGAGGAAGTATTGAATAGGATTGGGGAGAAGAGAAGTTTGTGGCACAACTTGACTAGAAGAAGGGATTGGTTGGTAGAACATGTTCTGAGGCATCAAGGGATCACAAATTTAGTACTGGAGGGCAGCGTGGAGGGTAAAAATCGTAGAGGGAGACCAAGAGATGAATACACTAAGCAGATTCAGAAGGATGTAGTCTGCAGTAGGTACTGGGAGATGAAGAGGGTTGCACAGGATAGAGTAGCATGGAGAGCTGCATCAAACCAGTCTCAGGACTGAAGACCACAACAACAACAACAACAACAACAACATGTTAACATCTGACACCCACTACCTGATAATAACAGTGAAGCGCTCAGAGGAGTTTGTCGGATGTCAATGTAACTTAGAACACGTTAACACCATCGGCCACTATGTAAGTGATTATAAGTGCAGTTCTCTGTGACAAGCACACCAGCCACCAGAGTGCATTAGTGTTGTGGGTACTTAGAGTTATTATCAGGCCTGTTAAGAAATACAGGGGTTGACAAAAAATATAGAAACACGGCGAGATATGCATGCTTGATCTTGAATGTAGACGCTAACCAAGCCTGCAGATTGTGCCGGTGTATTTGACAACGAACAGCGCCTGTGCCGTGTCCTCAATACGTTCCAAGTGTCAATCGTGGCCAGAATAGTGTTCTGTGTGGTTGTGAGTTCATTATGTAGGGGCTATGTGAATCCGAACTTGGGCAACGTGGTATCGCATGGTGCGTGATTCCGCAACTGAGAGCGCCAATGCGATTGGTGTTTCTAGAAGCACCTATACCGCATACAGGGAACGCGGAAAAACGTGATCATGTTTGTCACAACACAGACGAAAATGTTTGTTGAGTGATCGTGGCAGACGATCACTGAAAAGGACAACAGCTGCAAAAGTCATTGCAGAACTGAATGTCGCACTCACAATCCCAGTCAGCACCAAAATAACACGAAGGGAGACCCATAAGCAGGGAATTACAGGACGAGCTGGAATTCTAATCAAGAATTTTGAGCAGGTGCATCTCGCAGTACAATGTTTGTTCCCTAACGAAGATACTGCGTTCCAGGCATATAGGAAAAACGCCCTTGTTTTAAAGACGCCATCTCAGTCGCGTATCATTCCCGTAACACTCTCTCCCATATTTCGCGATAATACAAAATGAGCTGCCCTTCTCTGAACTTTTTCAATGTCTTCGAGCAGTCCTATCTGGTAGGGATCCAATTCTTCGCGTTTCCCACATTGTCTATTTGATTGTTCCACTATAAGTTGACCGTGATTGTAACACCTATATATTTAGTTTAACTCACAGTCTTTAGATATCTGTCCTCTATCCCGTAAGCGTAATTTCACGGTTTCTTTTTTAGCACTAATACTGATATTGAGTTTTATACTTTCAAGTTTTTTTTGCAAATTTGACTAGATATTGTAGCCACTGCAGTACCATCACATACCTTGTCAACCCTTGAAATTTCGGTTGTTTTCCTGCTCCCCTTCTATGTGCATCACTTATTTTATTAGCAGTGTACGTTAAATGTTAGGACGCCTTTTCTAGTATATTTATTTGGAGTGTAGTCTTATGTGCAAGACATACATAAAACATAAATATGAGTAGATCCATTAGCTGACGAAGAGATACTGTATCAAACTGGAGAAAAAAGAGCTCTATGGCACAACTTCACTAAAAGAACTGACAGGCTGATAGTAGAGAGGGAGACCAAGATTTGAAGACATTTTCAAGATTCAGATCGATGAAGAATATAGCTACCAGCTATGTAGAAAAAAAGTCGTATTCTAGATAGACTAGCGAGGACAAATGGCCACACCAGTCTTTTGAGTGATGACTACTAGAACAACATCAGTTCTATGTTACGTCCTAAAGCAGTTTCTTTCTGAATATGTATTACATCTAACCAGAGTTGATTGCTCTGATTCCACGCTAGCGGCACATATGTGACATGACAAAGGAAGTAAGGCATAGAAACATCAAACCACTAATAGTGCGTTTAGAAACAGGTAAAATATGTGATAAATACTGAAATTACTTCCTCTTAATAAAACATAACAGTACTTTGTAAGTAGGCTGTTTATGTTTTCTTATTGGCAACGTTACGTAGCACTCTGTATGAAAATCACTGGCTGTGCTGTGTGCAGTCTGTGGCTAGTTTGCATTGTTGTCTGCCATTGTAGTGTTGGTGGTGGTGGTGGTGGTTAGTGTTTAACGTCCCGTCGACAATGAGGTCATTAGAGACGGAGCGCAAGCTCGGGTTAGGGAAGGATTGGGAAGGAAATCGGCCGTGCCCTTTCAAAGGAACCATCCCGGCATTTGCCTGAAACGATTTAGGGAAATCACGGAAAACCTAAATCAGGATGGCTGGAGACGGGATTGAACCGTCATCCTCCCGAATGCGAGTCCAGTGAGCTAACCACTGCGCCACCTCGCTGTTTGTGTTAATTGTTCTGTGCTGCTGCATTGCCTCGTCCCTTAGTTTAGCATCTGAGCTCAGTAGATTTAAGTTAGCTTAAGAGGGGGTAGACTATATAAGAGAATGAGTTGCGATGAATTGGAAGAAATGCATTGAGAAGTCATACGAAAAAAAGTACAGAAAGCAGGCATACATAGGACTTTTTGGAAATAATGAAGAACGACGGGAGATCTCCGAGAAGTAAATAAAGTTTTGTTTGCAAAATACTGCAGTAAAAGAAACCCTGTCCTTTCCTTGTGTTATACCACTATGTGTTTGTGTTCCCTTGTGTATTTGTGTTTTTCCTGTCTTTATGTGTTTAGCTGAAGTTGTTATGTTGTAGAATTTTTCTAATACTATGTTTTTACTTTGTAAAGTTGTTTAAACATTATTTTTTCTGTTTTGTTTTAATTCTCATGTGTGAAGTTGATGTTTCGAAAGTTATTCTGATCTGTTATGTATTTACTTATGTCAAAATTCCTGTAACACTGATGTATATGTTTATTTCTATTGTTTTGTAAAGCCTGTATTACTGCAAATGTTATCTGTATTATTATGTTTTAATGATGTATTTTGTACCTTTGTTATTGTAATCTTATATTATAAAATTGTAATTGACACCAGTTCATCAAATTAAGTAACTTGTAAGTTACATTTCACTGCACATGTTTCTGTTGGTCATAGTATATGGACAATATGTGAGAAGTAGGGACTGATAGTGTTTGCACGTGTGTTAACAATTCAGCAAGGGACTGGATAACAGCATTGCTGGTTCTAAGGACATTTCAAAAAAAAAATTGTGAGTGCTCAAGTGGTGGTTCATGGACTTGCTATATTGTCCACAAGACTCTTCTATGGTGATTGTGCACCTGCACAGTCGCAACGGATGGCTGCTAGCCATCTCTACAAGGACTACATTGCGTCTACACATTTGATGACTCACCAATACCATTATTTCTACAAGGACTGCTGTGGGTCTGCACCTCTGGTGGCCCACCAATACCGTAATCTCTACCAGGACTACAGAGGGTCTACTCTGAGATGACCTACCTACCAATATTCTTCAAAACTTCGACTGACTCTGCTGTGGGTTTGCTCTGTTGTGGCCCATTACCTGTATGCATGTTAAGAGTCAGCACTGTCTTTCCGTTGGAAGGACAACACTACTTCTTCAAGACTGCATGGAAATCCACTACTTCCGTGTGCATTTTCTTTTACTGCTCAGACTTTGAGAAAAACACTGCAATTTTACTGTGATGAATGATCAGGACTGTCTTTATAGACTGTGAGAAAATTTTAGTTTGTGACCAACATTGTATCAATAAGTGTGTGCATTTGATTTCTTTGTTATTGTAATTATGAAAAATTTTTATCTAATCATTATTGGCCACTGCCCAAAACAATTTGTAAAATTTTTTGTGGGGAGCATGGGATCTATGTAAGTAGGCTGTTTATGTTTTCTTAATGGCAACACTATGTAGCGCTCTGTATGAAAATCACTGGCTGTGCTGTGTGCAGTCTGTGGCTAGTTTGCATTGTTGTCTGCCATTGTAGTGTTGGGCAGCTGGATATGAACAGCGCGTAGCGTTGTGCAGTTGGAGGTGAGCTGCCAGCAGTGGTGGATGTGGGGAGAGAAATGGCGGAGTTTTGAAATTTGTAAGACTGGATGTCATGAACTGCTATGTATATTATGAGTTTTCAACACTATTAAGGTAAATACATTGTTTGTTCTCTATTAAAATCTTTCATTTGCTAACTATGCCTATCAGTAGTTAGTGCCTTCCGTAGTTTGAATCTTTGATTTAGCTGGCAGTAGTGGCACTCGCTGTATTGCAGTAGTTCGAGTAACGAAGATTTTTGTGAGGTAAGTGATTTGTGAAAGGTATAGGTTAATGTTAGTCAGGGCCATTCTTTTGTAGGGATTTTTGAAAGTCAGATTGCGTTGTGCTAAAAATATTGTGTGTCAGTATATGCACAGTCAAGTATAATTGTTGAAAGGGGACGTTTCATGTGGCGACCCTGCCAGGATACCTCACTGCAATCTTCTGATTTTTTCTTGTAGTTTGTGTAATTAGTGTAGCTTTTGTTTATTGCTAGCGCGTAATTATAGAGAGAATTTCCTTTGTAGTTGTAGTTTTTCGCCGGCCGAAGTGGCCGTGCGGTTAAAGGCGCTGCAGACTGGAACCGCAAGACCGCTACGGTCGCAGGTTCGAATCCTGCCTCGGGCATGGATGTTTGTGATGTCCTTAGGTTAGTTAGGTTTAACTAGTTCTAAGTTCTAGGGGACTAATGACCTCAGCAGTTGAGTCCCATAGTGCTCAGAGCCATTTGAACCATTTTGTAGTTTTTCATTGTCGTACACAGTTGTGGCATGCATGTAGATTTGCACCAAATATTTCGCAGCTGCACTTGCAATTTACTAGATATTATTTTCAATGCTATGTTAATGTGTTTTGTTATTTTGCTCTTCAAATTGTGCTTTTCTGTGTTGTCGTGTGAAATATTGTGACAATAATGGCGTGTGAAAAACGTAATACTAGGCTTCAAAGTAAACTGAGAAATGACAGTGAAGACGAAAGCAGTGTGTTAGCGCCGCAGAGTAATGAATTAACTAATGTTCAAAGTAGTAATTTGGAAATTGTGCATAGGGAAATGGAGCGGGCTGCAAATAATGGTGCAGGCAGTGAAACAATTAGTGAACAGGGAAGCATTATCGATCGATCGGTCGGCAACAGCTCGCCTCAGGAATCCGAAATGACAGAACACAATATTGCAAATACTGTAGACTCAGGTTTTGGGTCCTCACCGTTTTCTGAAATGAGACAAGACACATTTTCTGCTTGTCAAAACGTGAATGTTGCCGGTGAAAATGCACTGCCAAAAAGCATAGAGAAACACATTCCTTTGTAGAAAGTATCGCAAATACGACACCCTCATTACTTGGAAAGATAGTTACATCTGCACACCTGATTATGACAAGCGTCTTTCTACGAGAGTTGAGAGAATTTCTACTAACTTATGAAATGTCACATGACTATTAAATGATATTTTTATGTTCCGATTAAGATAGTTGCTTATTTCATTTGATATCTGGTTTCCAGCTGTTGCAGCATTGGTTTTATAAAATAAAATTAAAAGAATTTGCTAATGTGAACACTTTCTGTCAATAGATCTATTAAATAATAAGTTGATGATCCATGTTCTTCGAAAAAGGAGCATTTGGAAAGGAAAGAACAATAAGAAGGGATTAATAACAGTTACTGCATAAATAATTTTCTTTTCAACTACTTGGTAATTTTTTTGGTAGAATAACTTTTTGTGGTGCACCACTTTAATGACATAGATATTAAGATGTGAATAGACAGTTCCCTTATCTGCATTTTTGTCTTTAGTGTACTTTTTTCTGCTTGAACTTTGTCATGTTTAGGTATAAGTTATTGCATTTGCTGCTGCTTGCTTTGCCAATTTCCATTTTTTTGTCATTGCTGTTTGTGTTAATTGTTCTGTGCTGCTGCATTGCCTCATCCCTTAGTTTAGCATCTGAGCTCAGTAGATTTAAGTTAGCTTAAGAGGGGGTAGACTATATAAGAGAATGAGTTGCGATGAATTGGAAGAAATGCATTGAGAAGTCATACGAAAAAAGTACAGAAAGCAGGCATACATAGGACTTTTTGGAAATAATGAAGAGCGACGGGAGATCTCCGAGAAGTAAATAAAGTTTTGTTTGCAAAATACTGCAGTAAAAGAAACCCTGTCCTTTCCTTGTGTTATACCACTATGTGTTTGTGTTCCCTTGTGTATTTGTGTTTTTCCTGTCTTTATGTGTTTAGCTGATGTTGTTATGTTGTAGAATTTTTCTAATACTATGTTTTTACTTTGTAAAGTTGTTTAAACATTATTTTTTCTGTTTTGTTTTAATGCTCATGTGTGAAGTTGATGTTTCGAAAGTTATTCTGATCTGTTATGTATTTACTTATGTCAAAATTCCTGTAACACTGATGTATATGTTTATTTCTATTGTTTTGTAAAGCCTGTATTACAGCAAATGTTATCTGTATTATTATGTTTTAATGATGTATTTTGTACCTTTGTTATTGTAATCTTATATTATAAAATTGTAATTGACACCAGTTCATCAAATTAAGTAACTTGTAAGTTACATTTCACTGCACATGTTTCTGTTGGTCATAGTATATGGACAATATGTGAGAAGTAGGGACTGATAGTGTTTGCACGTGTGTTAACAATTCAGCAAGGGACTGGATAACAGCATTGCTGGTTCTAAGGACATTTCAAAAAAAATTTTGTGAGTGCTCAAGTGGTGGTTCATGGACTTGCTATATTGTCCACAAGACTCTTCTATGGTGATTGTGCACCTGCACAGTCGCAACGGATGGCTGCTAGCCATCTCTACAAGGACTACATTGCGTCTACACATTTGATGACTCACCAATACCATTATTTCTACAAGGACTGCTGTGGGTCTGCACCTCTGGTGGCCCACCAATACCGTAATCTCTACCAGGACTACAGAGGGTCTACTCTGTGATGACCTACCTACCAATATTCTTCAAAACTTCGACTGACTCTGCTGTGGGTTTGCTCTGTTGTGGCCCATTACCTGTCTGCATGTCAAGAGTCAGCACTGTCTTTCCGTTGGAAGGACAACACTACTTCTTCAAGACTGCGTGGAAATCCACTTCACTTGACCTTCTATAGATAACGGTTTGGGAAAAACGCAAAACAGTTTCCTTCACTGTTCTTAATAGTGTTTTCAGTAAAAATGAAAGTAAAACAAAGCACTGCGTCTCCTTAACAGCAGTATATCGAACTCAACTGAATTGCAACCTAGTGATAGTCTATAAAGAGAGCACTCGACAGACTGTTTCTCAAAATAACCGAAACGTGTCTGTATTTTCCCCCACTGTTTCTGCCATCAATGGCTCCCTGTAGTATAATGCAAGTTATTACCCGATGGTTAACATATATCTTAGCATCCTATCTCGGCCCGTGTGAGCGTGTTTTAGCGAGTAATACCCTATTTGCCTATATTAGTTTGCTTCTTATATTCTACGTGCCCCCCCCCCCCCCCCCCCCCCAATCAACCATGGACCTTGCCGTTGGTGGGGAGGCTTGCCTGCCTCAGCGATACAGATAGCCGTACCGTAGGTACAAACACAATGGAGGGGTATCTGTTGAGAGGCCAGACAAACGTGTGGTTCCTGAAGAGGGGCAGCAGCCTTTTCAGTAGTTGCAAGGGCAACAGTCTGGATAATTGACTGATATGGCCCTGTAACAATAACCAAAACGGCCTTGCTGTGCTGGTACTGCGAACGGCTGAAAGCAAGGGGAAACTACGGCCGTAATTTTTCCCGAGGGCATACAGCTCTTTACTGTATGATTAAATGATGATGGCGTCCTCTTGGGTAAAATATTCCGGAGGTAAAATAGTCCCCCATTCGGATCTCCGGGCGGGGACTACTCAAGAGGATGTCGTTATCAGGAGAAAGAAAACTGGCGTTCTATGGATCGGAGCGTGGAATGTGAGATCCCTTAATCGGGCAGGTAGGTTAGAAAATTTGAAAAGGGAAATGGATAGGTTAAAGTCAGATATAGTGGGAATTAGTGAAGTTCTGTGGCAGGAGGAACAAGACTTCTGGTCAGGTGACTACAGGGTTATAAACACAAAGTCAAATAGGGGTAATGCAGGAGTAGGTTTAATAATGAATAGGAAAATAGGAATGCGGGTAAGCTACTACAAACAGTTTAGTGAACGCATTATTGTGGCCAAGATGGATACGAAGCCCACACCTACTACAGTAGTACAAGTTTATATGCCAACTAGCTCTGCAGATGACGAAGAAATAGAAGAAATGTATGATGAAATAAAAGAAATTATTCAGATAGTGAAGGGAGACGAAAATTTAATAGTCATGGGTGACTGGAATTCGAGTGTAGGAAAAGGGAGAGAAGGAAACGTAGTAGGTGAATATGGATTGCGGCTAAGAAATGAAAGAGGAAGCCGCCTGGTAGAATTTTGCACAGAGCACAACTTAATCATAGCTAACACTTGGTTTAAGAACCATGATAGAAAGTTGTATACGTGGAAGAACCCTGCAGATACTAAAAGGTATCAGATAGATTATATAATGGTAAGACAGAGACTTAGGAACCAGGTTTTAAATTGTAAGACATTTCCAGGGGCAGATGTGGACTCTGACCACAATCTATTGGTTATGACCTGTAGATTAAAACTGAAGAAACTGCAAAAAGCTGGGAATTTAAGGAGATGGGACCTGGATAAACTGAAAGAACCAGAGGTTGTACAGAGTTTCAGGGAGAGCATAAGGGAACAATTGACAGGAATGGGGGAAAGAAATACAGTAGAAGAAGAATGGGTAGCTTTGAGGGATGAAGTAGTGAAGGCAGCAGAGGATCAAGTAGGTAAAAAGACGAGGGCTAGTAGAAATCCTTGGGTAACAGAAGAAATATTGAATTTAATTGATGAAAGGAGAAAATATAAAAATGCAGTAAATGAAGCAGGCAAAAAGGTATACAAACGTCTCAAAAATGAGATCGACAGGAAGTGCAAAATGGCTAAGCAGGGATGGCTAGAGGACAAATGTAAGGATGTAGAAGCTTATCTCACTAGGGGTAAGATAGATACTGCCTACAGGAAAATTAAAGAGACGTTTGGAGATAAGAGAACCACTTGTATGAACATCAAGAGCTCATATGGAAACCCAGTTCTAAGCAAAGAAGCGAAAGCAGAAAGGTGGAAGGAGTATATAGAGGGTCTATACAAGGGCGATGTACTTGAGGACAATATTATGGAAATTGAAGAGGATGTAGATGAAGATTAAATTTGAGATACGATACTGCGTGAAGAGTTTGACAGAGCACTGAAAGACCTGAGTCGAAACAAGGCCCCCGGAGTAGAAAACATTCCATTGGAACTACTGACGGTCTTGGGAGAGCCAGTCCTGACAAAACTCTACCATCTGGTGAGCAAGATGTATGAAACAGGCGTAATACCCTCAGGCTTCAAGAAGAATATAATGATTCCAATTCCAAAGAAAGCAGGTGTTGACAGATATGAGAATTACCGAACAATCAGTTTAATAAGCCACAGCTGCAAAATACTAACACGAATTCTTTACAGACGAATGGAAGAACTAGTAGAAGCCGACCTCAGGGAAGATCAGTTTGGATTCCGTAGAAATACTGGAACACGTGAGGCAATACTGACCTTACGACTTATCTTAGAAGAAAGATTAAGGAAAGGCAAACCTACGTTTCTAGCATTTGTAGACTTAGAGAAAGCTTTTGCCAATGTTGACTGGAATACTCTCTTTCAAATTCTAAAGGTGGCAGGGGTAAAATAGAGGGAACGAAAGGCTATTTACAATTTGTACAGAAACCAGATGGCAGTTATAAGAGTCGAGGGACATGAAAGGGAGGCAGTGGTTGGGAAGGGAGTAAGACAGGGTTATAGCCTCTCCCCGATGTTATTCAATCTGTATACTGAGCAAGCAGTAAAGGAAACAAAAGAAAAATTCGGAGTAGGTATGAAAATCCATGGGGAAGAAATAAAAACTTTGAGGTTCGCCGATGACATTGTAATTCTGTAAGAGACAGCAAAGGACTTGGAAGAGCAGTTGAACGGAATGGATGGTGTCTTGAAGGGAGGATATAAGATGAACATCAACAAAAGCAATACGAGGATAATGGAATGTAGCCGAATTAAGTCGGGTGATGTTGAGGGTTTGCTATTTGGAGAGCAAAATAACTGATGATGGTCGAAGTAGAGAGGATATAAAATGTAGACTGGCAATGGCAAGGAAAGCATTTCTGAAGAAGAGAAATTTGTTAACATCGAGTATAGATTTAAGTGTCAGGAAGTCATTTCTGAAAGTATTTGTATGGAGTGTAGCCATGTATGGAAGTGAAACATGGACGGTAAATAGTTTGGACAAGAAGAGAATAGAAGCTTTCGAAATGTGGTGCTACAGAAGAATGCTGAAGATTAGATGGGTAGATCACATAACTAATGAGGAGGTACTGAATAGGATTGGGGAGAAGAGGAGTTTGTGGCATAACTTGACCAGAAGAAGGGATCGGTTGGTAGGACATGTTCTGAGGCATCAAGGGATCACCAATTTAGTATTGGAGGGCAGCGTGGAGGGTAAAAATCGTAGGGGGAGACCAAGTGATGAATACACTAAGCAGATTCAGAAGGATGTAGGTTGCAGTAGGTACTGGGAGATGAAGAAGCTTGCACAGGATAGAGTAGCATGGAGATCTGCATCAAACCAGTCTCAGGACTGAAGACCACAACAACAACAACATTCTACGTGCTTCACCCGTCATATGTTATTTTACTTTTTCATCTGCCTTTGGTTTATTCTCAGTCCAGTCTACGTTTGTGCTCTTTAATTTTATTCATTCTACTCATTTGGTCCCGTAACTCTTCCTCACTTTTATTGAGAATAGCAATGTCAACAACCAATATTATCACTGATATCGTAGCACATTTAATTTTAATCCCACTCCTGAATCTCTCTTTCACTTTTCTCATTGTTTATTCCATGACCTGACCCTCTAGGTTGGGGGATGGGCATTGTGCTAACAACCTGTCTCACAGAAAGAAATCTGTTACGAAACGCAATAGTAACAGAACAGCAATGGGAGTAATTTCTTGTCAACGAACTGATGGCAGCTATTATAAAACTGGAGATAGATTCGCAAACACAAGAAAAATTACGCTACATGAGCCAGCTGAGGTACCGGAGGATGAAATGAAAGGGTAATCAGTAAGACACCAGGAAATGATATGTAGCTCATTGTTGGAGACGCCAAGTCGGCAGGGAGACCAATTGCAATGGAATAGCGGGGACAGAGAGCTTACACGCGGAAAGTAATGACAATGGAGAGAGATTTCTTAGCTGTGCAAACACAGCCAACCTAAAGATTATGAAGACATACTTTCCTCAGAAGGACATTCAAATCGCAACCTGGGTATCACCAGAAGCTGAAACAAAAGCCAAATAGACCATGTGCTAGTAGACCAGAGTCACAAAAGCAATGAGTGTGAAAACCATAAGAGGAGCCGAGGCAGGCACAGACCACTACCTAATCACGACAGACGCACGGCAACGAAGGGCTATAGAAAAACCAAAGGAAGGAAATAGTATAAAAGAATGGACTACTGACGCTTACAAATTGAAAGATAATGAACAGGCGCGGGGATTTGTCAGTAAGCTTCAAAACAGACTTGAGTTTCTGACAATGGAAGACAACCTCAGCATTAAATGCCTGTGGGAAATGCTAAAAACAAATGTGGAAGCGGCAGCAGTAAAAGTGTGCGGAATAAGAAAAAGTAGGTAGAATCATGGTTTTCGGAAGAATGTGAGCAAAAGAGAAAGAAAGAAGAGCAGCAAAAGACAACCACCTACAGGACTATTCCACCGAAAACAAAGAAGGATATCAAAATGATACCAGGAAACCAGAAATTTTCTCACAAGGGAAAAGAAAAGGATATATACCACGGGTGTATGGCATTAAAGAAAATATGGCAATACAAATTTGGAAAGGACAAAAGATGTGGGAATTTGGTAGGATTTGAGGAGCTTTTAAATGTTGAAATAAAGGAAGGACAACATAAATATCAGAATATAAGGCCGGGAGCTGAAACGCCGACATTGAAAGAGACTGTAGATGCAATCAAAATACTAAAAAGCAACAAAGTTCCAGGCAATGTTGTAATAACAGCTGAACTGTTTAAGAATGGGGGAGACAGAACTGCGAAACAAGTACACAAACTCGTGACCAACATTTGGAATGAAAAAAGAATGCCATCTGAGTGGAAAGAAGCAGTCATAGTACCAACCTATAAAAAGAGCGAAAAAGAAGAATACAGAAGTTAAAGAAGCATCTCATTAATTAGAACAGGCTACAAATTGTTGTCCAAGATTCCCTAGAAAAGATTGGAAACATATTTAAAAGAGGTAGCAGATGAGAAGCAAGAGAAGAATCGAGCCACCACCGAACAGATATTTGTACTGAAAGAAGCCATATTAAAATATTGGGAATGCAACAAAACAATGACAATATTTTTTTTAGCTTTTAAAAAAGCCTAACGATACCATAAACAGAGAAAAGTTGTAAGAGAAAATGCAGAAGTTTGGAATACCAAAGAAGAGTACAAATCTTGTAAAAGTTACAGTGGAAGGCTCAAAAGGGATAGTGAAAATATTCCACGGCTTTTGACATAAAAGCAGGAGTCAATCAAGGAGATGGAATATCATCACTCCTGTACACTGGAAGCAACAACCGAAACAACGGACTGAGCATAGGATAAAAAATGAATGTACTGGCTAAGAATTTTTAACATATTGCACCTCTGTCAGCAACTGTGATAAATTAGTATGTCAAAAATGCTCCTCAGTTGCGAAATATTACTGGTCTTTACCCTGGTTTCAGCTAGAGGAATCTAGCCTTCTTCAGAAGCATAAAATACATACACGCCAGAATAAGGCACGGTCAAACATAAAAAGCTGAAGTACCGTGGTACCAAGTCAAGCTACGTTACTTAGCTGTGGTACAGCCCCGGCCCCACTTCTTGGAAAGCGGTCGGTTAGCCGCGGACGCTACGTTGGAATTCCAAGAAGGCTAGATTACTCTAGCTGAAACCTGGGTAAAGACCAGTAACATTTCGCAGCTGAGGCGGATTTTTGACATAAGAATGTACTGTCCTTCGCGGACGATGTATCAGTAATTGTCGAAAACATATATGACCTGAAAATACTGGCAAGAAAACTATTGCAAAATGCTAAGGAAGATTGGTTACTGGTATATGGCGAGAAAACGAAATTCGTGAGGTTATAAGGAAACTACACGACAAAAAGGCGACAAACATACAGATGACCATGTGTTTGAAGAAGCAGATGAGTTTAAATGTCTTCCGGTCAGAATAAATAATAGAAATGATGAGAAATAAGAAGTACAATCGAGGATAGAAACGGTGTCCAGAGCATCGTAATCACTCAACAAGCTACTATCATCCAAATTTCAGCAAGAGGAACGAAATTAAGAATATATAAAACCGTAATCAGACCTGTATTACTATATGAGGCAGGAATATGGAGAGTAGATAAGTACGCAGAGAGAAAGTTAAAGGTTTTTGAAAATAAAATCCCACTGAAGATATTTTTTTGTACCGATTTATGAGGGACGAGAACGGCGCAGAAGAAACAATGGGGAGCTCATGGAGGTGTATAATGAACCAGATATAGCTGCGGGAACAAAAACAGGGAGGCTGATATAATCCGGGCGTGCGTCTATAGAAGAGAGGAGGGGTTAATTCTGAGCGAATTGTTTTAGAAGAAACCCGAAGGTCGAAGACTTTTAGGCAGACCGAAAATAAGATGGGGAGACCAGGTGGCCAAGGATCTTTAGACACTTGGAGGAAAGTAAGATGAGGCTAAAGATAGAGCGCTGTGGAGGAGGCTGCTTGACGAGGCCATAAATCGACTGTGATTTGTGGGGCGAACAGAGTAAGAGTAAGTTATTACAAGTGTAGGTTCAAATACAGGGAAAAAACTACAGCCCTGTGTTATATCCTTTATTCTTTTACAGGGCGGCCGCTGTGGCCGAGCGGTTCTAGGCGCTTCAGTCCGGAACCGCGCTGCTGCTACGGTCGCAGGTTCGAATCCTGCCTCGGGCATGAATGTATGTGATGTCCTTAGGTTAGTTAGGTTTAAGTAGTTCTACGTCCAGGGGACTGATGACCCCAGATGTTAAGTCCCATAGTGCTTAGAACCAATATAATATTATTTTACCTACTACATGTTACCTATTTTTCCCTAAAGCTAATATCTAGTTTTGTGAGAATTTCAAACATCTTTTACCATTTTAACGCTGTTTCTAGTTCGATAAATCCTACACAAGATTCTCTGTTTTTCTTAAGTCTCGCCTTTATTATCGAGAGTAGTGTCAGAATAGCCTTTCTGGTGCCTGTATCTTTTCTAAAGCCAAACTTATCGTCATCTAACAGGTCCTAAATCTTTTTTCCCCCGTTCCTCTGTGTACTATGCTCGTCAGTCAGCTGCGCGCAGGAAATATTATCATGCTCGTGCGATGGTTTTCGCACGTATCTGCACTTGCTATCTTAGGGATTGTGTGGCTGACATTTTCCGAAAGTCTGATTTTCTCTAGGTTCATAGACTCGACACTCTAACCTGAATAGTCATTTGGTTACCACTTCCCCTAAAGATTTTAGGGATTCCGAAGGAATGTTATCGATTGCCTGTGCCTGTTTTTATAGCTAGATTTCCAAAGCTCTTTCTACCTCTAAGATAAATCCCCTAGATTTTCCCAATCGACTCCCATTGCATCTTCTGTCAAGTCAGGGCAGTTTTCCTTGTCCCTCGTTAAGTCCTTCATAGTACTCTTTGCAACATCCGATCCTTCCTTTGCATTTAATAATGTGAAAGGTTGCCGTTATCTCTTTCATACACACCCCGGCAGGAAAAGTTAACTGAAAGTTATCTAATATGTTTAATACTAATTATCTAATATGTTTAATACTGTATAAACTCTAGCGAGGTAGGCTAAGTGAAACGTTACTGCTTGGTCAAGCATACATTAAAATTAATCTGAGAATTGGTTCATTACTTCAGCTCCCGGACCTACTGCTTTGGAAATTAGGAAAACAATTGGTTCACGGCCCATATATTAACAAGGTAATGTCGCGCAAAGGAAACAGCTTCTAGCGAGGAGGTTCTGGTGGGTAACCTGGAGGGGAGAGAGGGGGGAGGTAAGTGTTAGTTTGCTTTTGCACCAGCGACGCGATATTTGTATCAGTTCCAACAGATCTTTATTTCACGATTAACTAGTTGAACACGCATGTCGTATATCACAAAGGTGTTCACAAACAAGGAATGACTACAAAACATTACATGGCATAAGGAAATCGTTATGAATAAAAAAGACAAATATTATTCTCTCGCATACCGTGCAGGCACGCTCGTCTGAAACTATGCCTTACTCTGTTTGCGGCTGTACTACCTCGCACGTGCTACTCTCACATCCGAAGAGAGCGGGCAGAAGCCTGTTCAATCATTTATCATCTAGGTGAGACAGACACAATGCCGTCTTTCACTATTTTAATTTACAGGCCTTTACATGTAGCCTACCCGTAGATACACAACGACATGCACGAAATATGATACAGACTTCGATGCATCCTGTGAGATAGAGCAGATGGATGACATGAAATCTCTCCTACAGAACAGCAAAAATTTTAAGACCGCACTATACTGACATTACTGTCGCTATACCTAACAAACTACACGTATACGAAACTAACCACTTCGCAACGCTAGCACAGTGCATTTGCACAACTGCAGGGACAACCATATCACACCTCCCTCCTCAGTACAAATTTCCATTCACGCCCCAGCCTACTTGGTACTATCCCTAAACGCGAACAGTACTGCAGAGCCTTTCCAAATGATACAGGTGATCCTGCCTGAAATCCAGGTACAGGTGCTTTAATTAAATGAAACTACACTCCTGGAAATGGAAAAAAGAACACATTGACACCGATGTGTCAGACCCACCATACTTGCTCCGGACACTGCGAGAGGGCTGTACAAGCAATGATCACACGCACGGCACAGCGAACACACCAGGAACCGCGGTGTTGGCCGTCGAATGGCGCTAGCTGCGCAGCATTTGTGCACCGCCGCCGTCAGTGTCAGCCAGTTTGCCGTGGCATACGGAGCTCCATCGCAGTCTTTAACACTGGTAGCATGCTGCGACAGCGTGGACGTGAACCGTATGTGCAGTTGACGGACTTTGAGCGAGGGCGTATAGTGGGCATGCGGGAGGCCGGGTGGACGTACCGCCGAATTGCTCAACACGTGGGGCGTGAGGTCTCCACAGTACATCGATGTTGTCGCCAGTGGTCGGCGGAAGGTGCACGTGCCCGTCGACCCGGGACCGGACCGCAGCGACGCACGGATGCACGCCAAGACCGTAGGATCCTACGCAGTGCCGTAGGGGACCGCACCGCCACTTCCCAGCAAATTAGGGACACTGTTGCTCCTGGGGTATCGGCGAGGACCATTCGCAACCGTCTCCATGAAGCTGGGCTACGGTCCCGCACACCGTTAGGCCGTCTTCCGCTCACGCCCCAACATCGTGCAGCCCGCCTCCAGTGGTGTCGCGACAGGCGTGAATGGAGGGACGAATGGAGACGTGTCGTCTTCAGCGATGAGAGTCGCTTCTGCCTTGGTGCCAATGATGGTCGTATGCGTGTTTGGCGCCGTGCAGGTGAGCGCCACAATCAGGACTGCATACGACCGAGGCACACAGGGCCAACACCCGGCATCATGGTGTGGGGAGCGATCTCCTACACTGGCCGTACACCACTGGTAATCGTCGAGGGGACACTGAATAGTGCACGGTACATCCAAACCGTCATCGAACCCATCGTTCTACCATTCCTAGACGGCCAAGGGAACTTGCTGTTGCAACAGGACAATGCACGTCCGCATGTATCCCGTGCCACCCAACGTGCTCTAGAAGGTGTAAGTCAACTACCCTGGCCAGCAAGATCTCCGGATCTGTCCATTGAGCATGTTTGGGACTGGATGAAGCGTCGTCTCACGCGGTCTGCACGTCCAGCACGAACGCTGGTCCAACTGAGGCGTCAGGTGGAAATGGCATGGCAAACCGTTCCACAGGACTACATCCAGCATCTCTACGATTGTCTCCATGGGAGAATAGCAGCCTGCATTGCTGCGAAAGGTGGATATACACTGTACTAGTGCCGACAATGTGCATGCTCTGTTGCCTGTGTCTATGTGCCTGTGGTTCTGTCAGTGTGATCATGTGATGTATCTGACCCCAGGAATGTGTCAATAAAGTTTCCCCTTCCTGGGACAATGAATTCACGGTGTTCTTATTTCAATTTCCAGGAGTGTATACGGTTCCAGAGACCTTTCCAAGCCTGAAACATATACCATGTATATAAGACAACTGAAGTGTCGAATGAAAATTTGTAACAAGGCCAGGATTATAAACCGGGTTTACTGCTCACTAGGCAGATGGGCTAACCACTATGCCACCACCCTGGCACGCTTGCTTTGCACGACTTCTCGGACATCCATAGCACGCTTCTCTCCTCACTCCAAATTCCCATTCACGCCTCAGCCCTCTTGCTATTCCCCCTGAATTCGAACAATGTGTAACGGGAAACAAATCTCTGCTTATTGCCTTTCTGGAATCCTCTGGAATCTGAAAAATTAGAATCAGCATGTAGTACTCCCCTGCGAGCTGAGGACTTGGTAAGTAGTACATCAGTGCTGCTCGAGTTGCGAGAAGATCAGTATCAGTCGGCCGACTGCTGTGGCCAAGCGGTTCTAGGCTCTTCAGTCCGGAACCGCGCTGCTGCTACGGTCACAGGTTCGAGTCCTGCCTCGGGCGTGGATGTGTGTGTTGTTCTCAGGTTAGTTAGGTTTAAGTAGTTCTAAGTCCAGGGGACTGATGACCTCAGATGTTAAGTCCCATAGTGCTTAGAGCCATTTTTTAGTATCGGTTGGATTTGTTCCAGAAAGGAAGAGTTATCCTTGTATGTTGAAAAACAGATAATCGCTTGGGAAGATGAAGCTATCTGCATAATAACGCGAAATATTTGTTTACAGGATCATTTTGAAGTGATTATAAAATTAAACGATAAGTGACGTATTTTCCAAACTTTTGGCTTGAGTACTAACGTCGTTTTCTCAGTTGTATAGTGAGAAGTCTGTTTAGTGCGGTGCTTACGGCTGAATTTTTGAAACTTTTTCTTCTTTCCCTTCTTTTTTATTTTAATTTTTGCAGGCTTAGAAACGTAGGTTTTTGGATGTTTTTGTTCGATCACTACATAGTTTCTGGTAAATAAATTATGCTTTTGATTTATATTACAAAAAACGTGGACTCTGTATTTGTTAACTGATAGCTTCATTTAAATAACCACAACATTTCTTAGTAGAAAGAGATTACGTAAATCAGAAGCTTGATTAGAATAAAAAATGGAAAAAAGGTTCTTGGGTGTAGATATATTATTTTTAAAAAAAGAAAGAAAATCTAATTCTGGATAGAAATACAAATTATTATGTGTGAAATTAGCGCCAACCAGAAAAAGAAAAGATAATTGGTAAATTTTAACAAATAACGAAAGCTTCAAGAGGGTGAGATATTTATATCAAAAAGCACTTAATTTGATATTAGAACCACTTATCTAACCGAATACTGATGTTATTCATTTTACTCGTGCATTAACATTACGCCTTGAAGCTCCTGCAATACACTTTCTTTCATCTGAGTCGGGTGAGCGAAAAAACATACTTAAAACGCAGAATCTGTGTTACTGATTTGATGATACTTCAACGTCTTTTTCGCACAGGAATGTAACGGGTAATAAAGCCAGGTTTACGCCCCAGCGAATGGAAACGAAGACAATCAAGCGAGCATTCGCAGACGATACCCTAGTGTTCACTAGAGCGAACGAAGGAAAATAAGCGACAACGAGCAGAGGCCGTAACGCTGCGATATTGTTTTTTGCAGCTAATAATCGGCACATAGGATACATTACACAGTTGTGGGAACGATATAAAATTCTGATAGTCATAGCGGATTATTTTGTTTAGCGAACGCACTGTTTCTGACGAAGTAATAAAAAGTTTAGGCATCGGAATATCTACGTAAGCATGAAACGTTTGGATATTGTGCAAGTAACACTGAACTACGTCTCCAGTTTTCCTCAGCATTTTTCCAAATCTTCTGCTGATGCTTTTCTCTGGCTTCTCATTACAATTGGGAGGAAATTTAGAGGCAGAAAATAATTACCAACGATCAACATTATTTGGAGAAAAGCTGGCATTTAAAATCTGGTCATTAGCAACTTTAGTGACTGATTATACTGAAGAACTTAAAAAGAAGGCAGTGACAGTAAAATATGATCAATGAGAAATGATATGTACATAAGATCTGTCTCATAGGCCACTTAATAAAATCTACTTTTCAGATTTTTAGAGAGCAAGTAACGTGAACAGGGGTAAAACCATGTTCATTTGTCATCAGAAATCTGCAACATAATAGCGAAATATGTAATTCTAGCTACTATGAAAGTAGGCAGCAAGAATAATCACGTATTTCGTGTGTTTTTAATTTTATTCAGCACTACAGACGCATATTCGCACTTGCTTACTTTCCCAGAAATTTAATGCGCTTTTGCTTTTTAACTAAAATAAATACAAAGCGTGTTCTTATTCTCTCCGTCCCCCCCCCCCCCCCCCTGGTGCAAGCTTCTAATAGATTTATCGTCTTTCTCATGTCCCCAGTTCGACATTTCGATGCTTCTGCAATTTTCTGCCAATCACATTTCTTTTCCTTCGATATCTGTGCCGTGGATCTCTCTGATCCCAAAGGCACCTATGGCATCTATAAGATATCCAGGAGGAATTGTCAATATGTAGAGATATGACAGAAATGACCATTCGAAGCAAAAAAAAAATTAATGTAAGTTCTAAAATATGTGCCTTAAGAGCCAGGAACAGTTCATCATGTTCGCTACTGTGAAACAAATCTCTTCTAGTGCAAACTCTTTGCTTTCCATATTCTGAGAGGACCAAATCAAGGAAAAAATTCCCAGGAAACATAGGCTCTAAAGTGCATACCTTAACAGTTATGAGCAGTTGTTCAGTGGAAGATTCAGATGGTTCAAATGGCTCTGAGCACTATGGGACTTAACATCTGAGGTCATCAGTCCCTTAGAACTTAGAACTACTTAAACGTAACTAACTTAAGGACATCACCCACATCCATGCCCGAGGCAGGATTCGAACCTGCGACCGTAGCGGTCGCGTGGTTCCAGACTGAAGCGCCTAGAACCGCTCGGCCACATCGTCCGGCTCAGTGGAAGACATGTATTACACATTAGCGAAGATGAACGAATTCTCATATCTCTGAAGATATCCATTTTAGAACTTTTTTTTTCTTCGAATGATCGTTCCTGTTATATCGCTGAATGACGACCATTCCCCCTGTGATACCCTGTGTATTTTTCTAACAGTAACATAATTTTTTCGTTCAGACCACTCCACCGCTGACGCAACTTACATCAGCAAAAAAAGTAGTATACGTAAGCTTTCCGTAAATCTAGCCCCAAAAGGGAAACTTGATGGTGCGCTAAAAGACCGAAAACCAGCAGATCCGCACACGACGGAAAGCACTTGGCTAGCGCTCGCCTAATATTTATAATAGAGCAGGGGTGTACAACTGTTTTGCTTAACGGGCCACATTTGGACCGTACACAACGCCCTGAACAGTAATAATTACCGCTGAAAACAAAAAAGGAACAGGAAGGGCTAATGAGTGAATAGTATCGTCATTTTACATAAACGCAATTTCATGATTTTTTTTACCGAGCTGTGACACATGTTCAGTTCTAGCGCCGCAATGGTCCGCTTGTAGCCCGTGGGCCACGTGTTGGACACCCCATCACTGCAGAGAATTGTCGGTCGCTCGTGTTCGCTCCGTATTAACAAGCTGATACCTGAAAACTTCCGAGGAAGAGCGTGGGCACATTCTGCTGCGCCGCACCCGCGCCGCCTGCGTTCCCGCCACCCCCGAGGGAAAGTCCGGGCACGGAGGGCAGGCCCTGAGGGATGAGCCCGGAGAAGGGCAGCCCGCTGCCACCGCCCCCGCTGCTGCTGCTGGTGCCGCCCCCCGCTCTCAGGGACCCGCCACTGCCGTGCGCAGCCACCGGCGCCGGAGCGACGGCGTCCGCAGAGGACGCTTTGGCGCCGTCATGGTGTGTCTCCGCTGCTTGCAGACTCTCCCCTGCCTCCCCTGCTTGCTGGGTGGCCGTGGCGGCTGGCTCTGAGGCGGATGCCACGCCGACTGCCGATGCCGCAACTGGTGTCTCAGACGCCTCCAAGGGCTCTGCTTCCACACCGTCGGGAAATTTGACAGCCTCGCTCCCTTCTGGTGACCTTGACATCCTAACTGAGGATAGGATAAACTCAAAATAAACAGTCGCAGTTACTATCGAATTTTTAACACACTGGCATAAATGGCTAATGTTACACTACGGTCGCATTGTCTAAACGCTATCAAACTAATGCTCCAGTATTTCCATGCTACTGGATATATTGAGTAAAATTTCATCCTTTTCTGAGCTACTTTTAAGCAGTTTCAGTACAGAAAAAAGCTGTTCCTGCAGATCAAGATTTGCGTTACTATTTTACAGTCCATAGCTCCCTCTAGTACCATGGAAGCTATTCCGTGACACCTCAACCGATATCATATCTTGCTGTCCCTTCTTCAGGTCAGTGTTTTCCACATATTCCTTTCCTCGCCGATTCTCCGTAGAACCTCCTCATCCCGAACTTTATCAGTCCATTTAATTTTCAACATTCTTCTGCAATCACATCTCAAATGCTTCGATTCTCTTCTGTTCAGGTTTTCCCAAATTCCGTGTTTCACTACCGTGCAATGCTGTGCTCCAAATGTACATTCTCAGAAATATGTTCCTCAAATTACGGCCTATGTTTCATAAAAATAGACTTCTTTTGGCCAGGTATGCCCTTTTTGCCAGTGCTAGTCTGCTTTTTTTATGTTCTCCCTGTTCTGTCCGTCAAGGATTATTTTGTTGCTTAGGTACCAGAAATTCCTTAACTTCATCCGCATTATGGTCACAAATCCTGATGTTGAGTTCCTCGCTGTTCTCATTTCTCCTATTTCTCATTACTTTCGTCTTTCTCCGATTTACTCTCAATCTATATTCTGTACTCATTAGACTGTTCATTCCATTCAACAGATCCCGCAATTCTTCATTTTTAACCGAGAGAGGTGGCGCAGTGGTTAGACACTGGACTCGCATTCGGGAGGACGACGTTCAATCCCGCGTCCGGCCATCCTGATTTAGGTTTTCCGTGATTTCCCTAAACCACTCCAGGCAAATGCCGGGATGGTTCCTCTGAAAGGGCACGGCCGACTTCCTTCCCCGTCCTTCCCTAATCCGATGAGACCGATGACCACGCTGTCTGGTCTCCTTCCCCAAACCAACCAACCAACCTTCATTTTCTTTGAGGACAGCAACGTCATCAGCGTATCTCATCATTGATATCCTTTCACCTTCAATCTTTCTTTTATTTGGGTCATTGCTTCTTCATTGTCTCGACTGAACAATAGGGGCGAAAAACTTAATCCCTGTCTTACGTCCCTCTTTTTTCCTTTTTTCTTTTTTTAAGTCCGAGAAAATCGTTCCTCGTCTTCCACTTCAGTTGTTCCCTCTTAGTTCTTGTAGATAAACTGAAGAGCTAAAGAAACTGGTACACCTGCCTAATATCGTGTAGGGCCCCCACGAGCACGCAGAAGTGCCGCAACACGAGGTGCTATGGACTCTACTAATGTCTGAAGTAGTGCTGGAAGGAACTGACACCATGAATCCTATAGGGCTGTCCGTAAATCCGTAAGAGTACGAGGGAGTGGAGGTCTCCTCTGATATGCTCAGTAATGTTCATGTCTGGGGAGGCCAGCGGAAGTGTTTAAACTCAGAAGAGTGTTCCTGGAAGCACTCGGTAGTAATTCTGGACGTGTGGGGTGTCTCATTGTCCTGCTGGAATTGCCCATTTCCATGTACAATGAACATGAATGGATGAAGGTGATCAGACACGAAGCTTACGTACGTGTCGCCTGTCAGAGTCGCCTGTCGCCTGTCGCCTGTCAGGTGTCCCATATCACTCCAACTGCACACGTCCTAAACCATTACAGAGCCTCCACCAGCTTGAACAGTCCCCTGCTGACATGCGAGGTCCATGGGTTCGTGAGGTTATCCCCACAACCGTACACGTCTATCATCTCGATACAATTTGAAACCAGACTCGTCCGACCAGGCAACACGTTTCCAGTCATCAACAGTAAAATGGTGATGTTGACGGGTCCAGGCGATGCGTAAAGCTTTGTGTTGCAGTCATCAAGGGTACACGAGTGGGCTTTCGGTTCCGAAAGCCCATATCGATGATGTGTCATTGAATGGTTCGCACGCTGACACTTGTTGATGGCCCAGCATTGAAATCTGCAGCAAGTTGCGGAACTGTTGCACTTCTATCACGTTGAACGATTCTCTTCAGTTATTGTTGGTCCCGTTCTTGAAGGATCTTTTTCCGGCCGTAGCGATGTCGGAGATTTGACGTTGGTATTCCTGAGATATCTGTGTATTTCAGAATGGCGCCAACCCTAGCATAAAAATACTTTTACAAAATGACGTAACAAGGAATTACAACGCTTCAGTGCTTTAAAAGATTACAGGTTTGCCTGCCATTTCTGCGAAATAGTAAAAGAGGAAGAAAATTATGGTATTAGTAATACATTAAGAACTTAACAAGAATTCATTCATAGTATTCCATAAAAATTGAACGTAGCTTATCTCGTGCCTGTGTCTACATAACATGGCATTATCTGCATGTAGCCCTAGAAAACGGACAAATTAACCCGAAAAACGAAGCGTTCTTGAACCTTAGTTTTCACCGTTTAGCACTGATTACCTGTAATGCCTAAATAGTGGTACGATCGTGACATAACATGATTTTTTTAGCAGTGTTTCAAAAAATTAGAATCATTACAATAATACTGAGGATGTTTTTTATTATTCAACGACATAAAGTAGCGTTCAAAAATATTTTCACAAACTTATTAATTGGATTACGCAACATAATAGAGTGTAATTTTTTTAATGGGGCAATGGTGGAGCAAAAGTGGCTTGACATTGTTGAAGAAACATTTTTGAACACATAACTATCATCTACCGTAGTAAGAAAATCAGTATTTAGTGGGATATCCCTTGGGTTTTATGACGGCCTCACACCGCGGCGGCATTGAGTCGACCAACTTTTGAAATCGATCCACCGGCATTTTATGACAGTCATTTCTGAGAGCTTCAAAAAAAGGATCTTTGTTCGAATAACTTTTTATTCTTATTCAGCGACCCAGCTCCTCCCACAGATGTTCTATAGAAGAAAATCTGAACTTTGACTTGGACACACTAAAACCGTTTTGCGTTTTAAAAAATCACTAATGTACTTGGACTTGTGCTTGGGGTCGTTATCTTGTTGAAAATACCATCCAGCTGCCATGTGATGTGTAGCGTATGGTAGCATTTGAGTCCTCAATACTTTTCCGTAAACGAGCCGATCCATACTACCTCCAATTCGAACTAACAGTCCAACTCCAGAGCGTGAAAAACATCCCCAAACCATCACACTGCCACCTTCATATTCGACGGTGGGAATTTGGTACCGAACGTCACATCTTTTTATTTACAGGACGTCGAACATGCTTGATACAATGAGATGACATCAAATTAAATTTACTCTCGTCACTCCACAGAATTTTAGCCCAGTCTGAACCTGATCATGATCTGTGCTGTTTTGCAAACGCAAGTTGGGCCTTCATGGTTTTCGTAGATACTAAAGATTTTTTCGTCGGTCATCATCTATGTACTACAAAGTAATAAAATTATAACCACCCGACCAGTTGCAATGGATAAAGAAATTCTTTACCTAGGTTTCGACAAATATAAATTTGTCTTCTTCAGAAGGTAGCAATTTTACATAAGTAAGGACTAATGTACCACCGCCGTTTTTACATTGTCGGCATAGATCCATTTGTCAAAAATGAAAGATAGCCCTAGAATTAGGGTTTGTCACGTAAATACAAAATAGTTCATGGATCTTGCAGAGCTCACAACCGACTATGTTCAAAATATTGTACTAAAAAGTGTTCCAAGCGTCCTTTGGCAATGGAAACGTGATGTCGACTTCATATTTTTCTTTCAACTCTCTTTGTATCATTAAGCCGACTTGCCAACATCACTTGCTGATAACTTTTTTATGATATGATCGACTTTAGGTGACTTTTTTTATGTCCACTGCCAGGCTTATTTTCGACAGTCTTTCGTATACTATAGAATTTTTTCTGTGTACTAACGAGCTGACGACACACTTTAAAAATACATGCAACTTCGGCTTGTTTCAGTCCTTGCCTTATTGCATTTATCACGGCATATCTGAAGTCACTGGAATATTCCTTACGTTTTGGCATATTGAAATAATCACTGTAAGTAAATATCACTAGAAATGAGAACTAAGGAGAAAGTAACGTCCACGAATCCATCGAGCAGTGTGTCACAATGCTTTTGAGTTCGCTGAAAGTCGCATTCGTCCGGCAGCGCAAAGTGTACACAAACAAGTCGCAATTTGACACCTCCAAATAATCGCAGTTGTAGTTTTTGTATAAATACTACAAACAACTGATAAGAATGAACTGTGTTGCGCATTTAGTCGTGGCAACAAATCTAAATCTTTGATGAACAAGAATAAAATTACGTAGCTGATCAAATAATTTCTAGTGTAATTTGTATATTACAGATAGTTGAAAGCACTTACACTTGAAACGATCTGCAGCTCGGCTTGTGGGCAGCACGTGAGCGCCATCTTGGTCTAACGTCCTGGAATTTTCCAAGAATTCCTCTTCCTCCATTTCTGGCAATATGGACACTGCTGCAAATTTAGGCATCTCTGTGTCCTGCGGCCAAACCAACAGAAAACTGTAGCTACCAATTTGCCGATTGCTCATTTAATCATTTATTGATCATTTCCGGTTGTTACCCCTATCTACTAAGACCATCATCAATCCTCACAGACAGAAAAATTATTAAACTAATGTCGTGAAACAATAACGATTTCCGAATTAAACAATAGTCTCGTTTGAAACGAATGATCTCCCTCCTAGCACCATACCTGAATGAAATTTTCTGACCAAGTGTACCTACAAAACTGAGCCCAACTCAAAAGCACTGCTGCTTTTGTAACAATTTACAGATACAAGTTAAATAAAGAGAACTAACTATTCATGAATTCTTTTCACGTCTCTTCATTTGCCAAATATTATTGCGGGTACATACGGAAGCTAAATGATGAGACTCTAGTGAAATACGAGGTGCCACAATAAAGTAATGAGACTGATGTGCAAAAAATGTTGCTTACCGTTTTAGTCAAGTTTAGTGTTGTCTCCTTTAAAGTAGTTCCCTTCTTATTGCACACACTTTTTCCAGCGCTTCTGCCATTGATGGTAACATTTCTGGAACTCATGTTCTGTAATACCCTCCAAGACTCTCGTCACAGCTTTTTGGACATCTAATGTTCTATGAAAATAATGTCCCCTGACCGCCGTTTTGACTCTTGGAAGTAGAAAAAAGTCACACGGAACGATATGTGGTGAGTAAGGTGGTTGTGGTAGTGCTGAAATTTCTTTTGAGGTTAAAAATTGCTGTACTGACAGAGCAGTATAGGATGGCACATTATCGTGATGCAGAATCCAATTATCAGCAATGTTGGCACTGGCACGAAGAACTCTCTTACAAACTATTTCTAAAATTTCTTTGTAGTAATATTGGTTAACTGTTTGTGCAGGAGGCACCCACTCTTTATGAACAATTCCCTTGGAATCAAAGAAGCACACAAGCATGCATTTCACTTTTGGCTTTGACATGCGAGCTTTTTTTGGTGTGGGTTATCCCTTTGAGCGCCATTGCGAACTTTGGCGTTTTGTCCCTGGATCGTATTGAAAAAAAAACAACTTTCATCACCAGTGGTAACACGGATCAACAATTCTGGATTGATTTCCGTTTGCTCTAACAGATCGGCTGCCACTTTTTTCCGTGATTCTCGCTGTTGTGGTGTGATATTTTTGGGGACAATTTTTGCACAAATCTTTCTCATACCCAGATCTTCAGTTATTCTTAGACGAACCGTTTCTCGATTGATGTTAAGTTCTTTTGCCACCATTTTCACGGATAATCGTAGATCAGATCTTATGAGTTCACGCACCCTGGACTGATGTACCGCTTGGACTAGAAGCAGCGTATAGATCAAGGTCAAAGATTTTGTGCCTACGCAAGCCTGCAAGGTTGCCACATCTTGCATAGAAAATCTGTCTCATTACTTTATAGTCACACCTCGTAGTCTGATGAGACAAAACATGACTACATGCTTAATTATCATGTTGGTCACCCTTTAGAACGCAATACAGCAACGAAACTGTGTAGCATGGAATCGACAAATCCTTGAGGTATGCAGCTAAGCGGCACCAAATGTCTATGCACAGGTCACGCAGTTCCTGTAAGTTGTAGGCCGGTTGTTTGTGGGCATGAAGCTAGACTAGCTAGCTCCCGATAGTGTGTAAGATTTCAATTACGGACTCAGATAACGAGAATTTGAATGCATGTGGTCTACAATCACTTAGACGTAGTCGACAGCTGTCATGGTTCTTTCTACAGGGGTCGTACAGAAATATGGAAACACCCCGAGAAATGCGGGCTTAATCCTCGCATGATACCTGGAATCTTTTTAGACCCAAGGATAGTTTAAGCACAAATAAACAGTTTTAATGTGACTGTAGACTACTCATCCTCCAGCAATGCTATTCACGGACTTTTTATTATAACTGGGTAAAATATTTATGATGATAATATCACAGTTTGTAGTACAACAATTTGAAATTTTTGCAGTGGGTTCAGAAAATACCTCAGATATACACTCCTGGAAATTGAAATAAGAACACCGTGAATTCATTGTTCCAGGAAGGGGAAACTTTATTGACACATTCCTGGGGTCAGATACATCACATGATCACACTGACAGAACCACAGGCACATAGACACAGGGAACAGAGCATGCACAATGTCGGCACTAGTACAGTGTATATCCACCTTTCGCAGCAATGCAGGCTGCTATTCTCCCATGTAGACAATCGTAGAGATGCTGGATGTAGTCCTGTGGAACGGCTTGCCATGCCACTTCCACCTGGCGCCTCAGTTGGACCAGCGTTCGTGCTGGACGTGCAGACCGCGTGAGACGACGCTTCATCCAGTCCCAAACATGCTCAATGGGGGACAGATCCGGAGATCTTGCTGGCCAGGGTAGTTGACTTACACCTTCTAGAGCACGTTGGGTGGCACGGGATACATGCGGACGTGCATTGTCCTGTTGGAACAGCAAGTTCCCTTGCCGGTCTAGGAATGGTAGAACGATGGGTTCGATGACGGTTTGGATGTACCGTGCACTATTCAGTGTCCCCTCGACGATCACCAGTGGTGTACGGCCAGTGTAGGAGATCGCTCCCCACACCATGATGCCGGGTGTTGGCCCTGTGTGCCTCGGTCGTATGCAGTCCTGATTGTGGCGCTCACCTGCACGGCGCCAAACACGCATACGACCATCATTGGCACCAAGGCAGAAGCGACTCTCATCGCTGAAGACGACACGTCTCCATTCGTCCCTCCATTCACGCCTGTCGCGACACCACTGGAGGCGGGCTGCACGATGTTGGGGCGTGAGCGGAAGACGGCCTAACGGTGTGCGGGACCGTAGCCCAGCTTCATGGAGACGGTTGCGAATGGTCCTCGCCGATACCCCAGGAGCAACAGTGTCCCTAATTTGCTGGGAAGTGGCGGTGCGGTCCCCTACGGCACTGCGTAGGATCCTACGGTCTTGGCGTGCATCCGTGCGTCGCTGCGGTCCGGTCCCAGGTCGACGGGCACGTGCACCTTCCGCCGACCACTGGCGACAACATCGATGTACTGTGGAGACCTCACGCCCCACGTGTTGAGCAATTCGGCGGTACGTCCACCCGGCCTCCCCCATGCCCACTATACGCCCTCGCTCAAAGTCCGTCAACTGCACATACGGTTCACGTCCACGCTGTCGCGGCATGCTACCAGTGTTAAAGACTGCGATGGAGCTCCGTATGCCACGGCAAACTGGCTGACACTGACGGCGGCGGTGCACAAATGCTGCGCAGCTAGCGCCATTCGACGGCCAACACCGCGGGTCCTGGTGTGTCCGCTGTGCCGTGCGTGTGATCATTGCTTGTACAGCCCTCTCGCAGTGTCTGGAGCAAGTATGGTGGGTCTGACACACCGGTGTCAATGTGTTCTTTTTTCCATTTCCAGGAGTGTATATAAGTTTTGTTACGAAAATAAATCTTGGCAACAATGCACCTTATAAACCGACGTTCATTTGTACATTAATGTAAAAAATGAATAGAAAATACATTGACGTGCATTGTTACGACAAATTCACAGTATGGAATTGAGTTTTGTGGAAGGAACACGTGGTGTTATAGTTTACTCGTGAAATACGTTTTGCAAGGCGCTACAGTTTCGAGCAGGCTTTGGTAGATTTACAGAAGAGTGATAATGACAATGACAATGAATCAATTTTTGGAAACGAAGATGAAAGTGATGCTGACGGCGATATCACAGAGGAAGACATACAGGCCGTAGATGAAATGGGTATGAGTGACTGTGAAGTAGATGATAATGGTATTCAGGTAACGACAGCGTCTAGTTCTGTGTCTAGAAGTGGATAGATAACATACAACACAGTACCATCTGATGTGCGCAAGCAGGTTTCAAGGAATGAAATATGTCAAACTGCGCATATTTTACGTCAGCTTAGACCCCAATTACAAGCAAGGTCAAATTGTTTCAGACTTTTTATCACCAATCACATGCAGAGTGTAATAGTAATTCATACCAATCATCATGCAAAAGATAGTAAAATTCTGTACCCAACTCTTGAACACTGGATTGAACTTGATTCTTCAGAACTGCAGGCATTTTTTTTGGTCTAGTAATGATAGCTGGCTTGAATAAGGCACGTGGGAAGCCTTTGAGTGAATTTTGGTCAGAAGAGTATGGCTTACCTATTTTTCGAGCCACAATGAGCTTTTCAAGATTTCGTGATATTTTGATGTGCCTCAGGATCGATGATAAACTTGCAATTGAAGAAAGGAAAGCTGCTTCTGGATCAAAAGCTGAACTTATAAGGGTTGTGTTTGAAATGTTCGTTGATGCATGCATTTCGTCTCATGTTCCTGGGCCTCATATTACAGTTGATGAGCATCAGTGTGCTTTCAGGGGACGGTGTCAATTCAAAGTGTACATTCCTTCCAAGCCTGGAAAGTATGGGGTAAAAGTGTAGGCTACTGTAGATTGTGAGGGCAATTATGCCATAAATGCACGAGTGTATACGGGGAAATCTGCTGAAGGGAGGGAAATAAATAAAGAGAAACGAGTGGTGCATGATTTAGTCGATCACCTGAAGGGAAAGAGTAGGAACATTACTACTGATAACTTTTAGCGATTTATAATTTGGGACGAGAACTTCTTGCTAGTAAATTGACACTTGCTGGAACTCTTTGGGCCAACCGAAAAGGGATACCAAAAGAAATGTTGCCATCAAAACAGAGGCGTCCATTATGAACCGCTTTTGGGTATGCACATATTACTGTTTTAGCTTCGTATGTTCCAACACAAAATAAATCAGTCATTTTGTTGTCTATTCTGCACCAAACATTTGATGTAAGTGACCATGAGCTCAGAAAGCCTGAAACAATAACGTTCTATTTCTCAACAAAGTCAGAAGTTGATACAGTTGATAAGATGGCTAGACATTATTCACCGAAACGTGGAACAAGAAGGTTGCCAGTTGCTGTATTTTTTGATATACTAGATTTAGCTCGTCTCAATGCCTACGTCATGTATTGTAAATTTTTACGTGATTCGAGAATTCCTCTCAGGCCTAGGAAAAGAACTAGTCAAACCTCACACTGAACGACGCAACCTGTCGCCCTCGTACAGAACGCAATGCATTCGTTCAGAAATAATATCTTGGGGAACCTTCCTGGCAGATTAAAACTGTGTGCCCGACCGAGACTCGAACTCGGGACCTTTGCCTTTCGCGGGTAGGTGCTCTACCATCTGAGCTACCGAAGCACGACTCACGCCCGGTCTCACAGCTTTACTTCTGCCAGTATCTCGTCTCCTACCTTCCAAACTTTATAGAAGCTCTCCTGCGAACCCTGCAGAATTAGCACTCCTGAAAGAAAGGATATTGCGGAGACACGGCTTAGCCACAGCCTGGGGGATGTTTCCAGAATGAGATTTTCACTCTGCAGCGGAGTGTGCGCTGATATGAAACTTCCTGGCGGATTAAAACTGTGTGCCCGACCGAGACTCGAACTCGGGACCTTTGCCTTTCGCGGGCAGGTGCTCTACCATCTGAGCTACCGAAGCACGACTCACGCCCGGTCTCACAGCTTTACTTCTGCCAGTATCTCGCCTCCTACCTTCCAAACTTTACAGAATCTCTCCTGCGAACCCTGCAGAACTAGCACTCCTGAAAGAAAGGATATTGCGGAGACATGGCTTAGCCACAGCCTGGGGGATGTTTCCAGAATGACATTTTCACTCTGCAGCGGAGTGTGCGCTGATATGAAACTTCCTGGCAGATTAAAACTGTGTGCCCGACCGAGACAACTGGAAGTTGGTTTGAATACGAATGGGTTTTCTACAGAGTATTAGACATGGTAATGTGTTGTCTTTGCGGTGTTTCCATATTTCATGCACCCCCTGTGTTATTGGTGCAGGAAGCGTGTCTTCAATAACAGAGCAATGGTCCCTCAGTCTACAGCGTTGGCATGGTGCATGTTTGATGCAGCTGTCCACGTTGTTGACGACGTTTCAAGAATCGTGATTCAGGAGACACCTTTCCATTCCTTTCAACCTTTCGCGCTAGATTTAAATCCAATTCATAAATCTTTCTCTTACGTCTGTCATAACTTCCTTTCTGGGGATAATGAACAGTCAAGAAGCTTTCTCCTTTACTGGTTCTTAACCCAGCACATCTTTCTATATCTTTCTATTGTTCCTCTCCATACCACAACCAAATGACTCTAATAATCATCATCGCGTGCTCCCTGGGACCTGACAGCGGAAATAAACTAAATTTTAGGTTTGAGTTAATGTATAATTTTGGTGAGGGATTTACGTAGACAATTACCAAATGCAGCTGCCGCTTGTCACAGTTTGAACGATTATAGTAGACACAAATATCTTATCACAGCAAGTTACAGACAATTTATTTTCTCATTGAAAAACAAGGCTACACAATTTTAGTAATAGTAATATTATTTCCTTTTACCAAAAAAACACAATGTTGGCTATTAAAATTGAAAAAAACATTAGGACATCATGTAACGAACATCAAACTGGCATGATGTGTCCTAAACACTTGCATTCAAATGATTAGCATGTCAGCACAGCCGAAAAATGACGTTAAGAGCAACGGTTTCTACATCTATTATAGATATAAAGCAGAGTTTATATGTGTGTGTGTGTCTGTGATCTCCTCCTGAATCCCTGGATCGATTTCACCCAAATCTGGCACAGGAGCATCAGGTCTCATGAGTATCAGTTCTGTGGGATTTATAATCTCCAAGCTCCAATAGGAGCGTAGATATTGTCAAAACACCCAACCCCTGATATATAGGCTGTGATGCCGTTGCACAGGAACAGTATCAGCCCTCCAAATCGACCTGATTTCCTGGACAGCCTAGCTCTCTAGAGCAAGAAACAGTTTCCCGTGCCCTGACATGTAGGCTGCCCTGCGTGACAGGTATGTTGTAGGAGTAGTATCGGCATGCTTTATTGAACTATATTGCAGGGATTACATATGCTAATGAGCATGGCTGGGGCTGGGCTGACATGGACAGTATGAGTAGGAGAAGGAAATGCACAGAGAGAAGTGGAGGAGGGGAGGTCATGAGACAGATGGAAACTGTTGAGGGATAGTGGGCAGGTGCAAAAAAAAGATAGACTGGCAGAGATAGAAAAAGAGAGGGGAAGAGGATACAGTCCGAGGGAGGGGGGAGAAAGACATGGTCAGAGAGAGGGGGTGGAGGAAATAGACAAAAATATGGGGAGGCAGACAGAGAGAGTGGGAAGGATGAGACAGACGTGGCTGGTTGAGGTGGGCAGCCAGAGGAAGAGGTAGACAAAGAGAGGAGGATGAGCAGCAGTGCAGCAATATGACATGGCATAGCTTCAAGAAGTTGTTGGAAGTACCTTGCATAAATATTGAACTGTGCTGCCTCTGTAGTTGCCCATAATTGCCGTAAGTGTTGCCTGTGCAGGATTTTGTTCACGAACTGGCCCTTCGATTGTATCCCATAAATGTTTGATGGGATTCCTGCCAGGCGACCTCGGTGGCCAAATCATTCACTCGAACTGTCCAAAGTTTTCTGACATGGCGCATTGCCATACATAAAAATTCACTTGTTGTTTGGGAACATGAAGTCCATGTACATCTGCAAATAGTCTCCAAACAGCCGAATATAAATATTTCCAGTCGATGTTCAGTTCAATTGGACCTGAGGATGCAGTCCATTCCATGTAAACACAGCCTGCACTGTTATCGAGGCACCACAAATTTGCACCAGTGACTTGTAGGCAATTTGGATCCTAGCTTTGTGGGGTTTGCGCCAAATTCCAGTCCTACCATCATCTGTTACCAACTAAAATAGAGACTCATCTGACCAAGCCACGATTTTCCCATAGTCTAGCGTTCAAACGGTATGGTCACAAGCCCAGGAGAGGCACTACAGACGATGTCGTGCTGTTCGTAACGGCATATGCATTGGTCGTATGCTGCCATAGCCCAGTAACGCCAGATTTCGCTGCACTGTCCTAAAGGATACGTTCTTCGTACGTCCTGCATTGATTTCTGCGACTATTCCACACAGTGTTGTTTGACTGTTAGCACTGGCAAACGTCGTTGGTTTCGGTCGTGAGGCGAAGGAGGACGGCCACTGCATTGTCCATGGTGAGAGATAAGGATTGAAATTTGGTATTCTCGGCACACTCTTGACGCTGTGGACCTCGGAATATTGAATTCCCTAACGCTTTCCAAAATAGAATGTCTCGTGCTTTTAGCCCCAACTACCATTCCGTATTCAAAGTCTATGTGGCCATAATTACATTGGACATCTTTTCACATGCATCACTTGGGTACAAATGACAGGTCCGGCAATACACTGCCATTTCACATCTTGTGCACGTGCTACTATCTCCATCTGTATATGTGTGTAGGACCGCCCCAGGACTTTTGTTACCTCAGTGCGTATTGTTTGTGTTCATCTGACCTGCCATGATACTGCACAGAGATTGGTCGACTGTTGCCCTGCCCAACACGTTCTCCAGATCTCTCACCCACTGAAAACACCTGGACATGTGCTGCCGAGAGAATGGCATGCCACCTTTCCCCAGCCACTACGAATGCTTATCTGGCATAGAATGTGGTACTCGTATATGTCAACCAGACTCAATTCCACTCAATGCCTAGTCTGTATAGAACTATTTGTGGAGGTGACAGTTCTCTCCAAATCAGTTATAAATTTAATCATGTATTCTCCCTACAATACTGTATATTCACAATAATTAAATTTCATCGTTCACCATCCTTCCCAGTACCACACTTTTAATCGCCAGCAGTGTACAAAAAAGAAAAGCGCACAAAGATTAGGAACTGATAAAAGTGGTAATTCTTTCTATGTTTCAGTAAGTGAGATATTGTAATGTTTCATACTTACTTCTCTGAAAGGGATGACAGTGCACCATACGTAGGATACTGGAACATAAAACGACCAAATCGTAAACAAGCAAAAGATGACTAACGGGATATATGTTTAACTAAATGATAGTTTTCACAGGAACGAAGTATCACAAAGCGAAAAGAACAAGCATTTCCTTTTCTAGAGACAGTACTAACTCTGAAATTAAACGAACGTAGGCTTCTGCTGCGGTTGTCATATTCAGTAAAATGTTTCCGAGTACGTGATCGCGTCAGGTTCTTTATAGCACCAACGTTTTAGTCACTATTGTAAATAGCCTTCATCATGATGATCTATATACGTATTCACTGTATGTAAACCACCATGGAGAAGGCCGCATTCAACAACGGAAGGAATGTTGGTTTTATACACAGCATGACGACGCAGTCACAATGGGGAAACGCTTTACTGAAGTGTGAAATTTAAGTTTACTTAAGTGACTTTTAATTACCAAGTCTAAGCTCTGCCCACGCCAGTGCCACGAGAGGAGCTGTGCACAAGAACAGAGGGCGGAAGGGATGAGGAAGAGGAGGAGGGCCCATGGTCTTCTCGGAAAACATTCTGACTTTCACATTTACAGAAACAAATTCACCATTAGCGGATAGTTATTTGCTGTTTGCCCTCCCCAAAAACTAAATCAGCTTCTCAAGTACAAAGTGCTACGTCACATAGCTCCTTAACGACAACTTAAAAAACGGAACTGGGAATAAATTTGTCTTTTCACAAAAGACATTTAAGGTTCGCTGCAAGATGCAAAAGTATAAGGGCATATGAGAGAAACTTTCCATTTAGACATTTTGCTGCAGCTTAATTTCTTCTGTGACACCGCCGCGTCTGACAGTTGCTAGCAACGAGAATACCGGAATAAAGTCACAATTTTTAATGTAATGTAAATGTCAAAGTCACAGGCGTCGTTCACCGCCAAATGTAACGACTGCATTAATCCTGCTGTGCGTGGTATACTTGCGTCCCCGATAAAGAGGACAAATCTAAATACAAAGAAGATAACAAGATAACTTTGAAGAAGCCTTGATTAACAGAAGAAGTACATCAACTGATCAGTGAAATAATGAGGTACAGTACAACACCGTTTAGGAAAAGACAGGAATACAACAATATAGTCACTCTGAAAAGAGGAGGAAAGTGCAGGAAAGCCAAGGCGAAATGGCTTCAGGAAAAATGTGAAGAGATCGAAAAGGAAATAATAGTCAGAAGGACTAAGTCAGCATTTAAAAAAGTCGAAACAATCTTCCGTGAAAAGCACAGGCTTCTACATTAAGACTACAAAAGAAATTTCACTGTTAAACACAGAGAGCAGATAGGCAGAACAATTACACTGAAGACTTCTAACTGGGGGAGGAATTGTCTGATAAGAACCATAGAAAAGAAGTGGTAGCCGATATGGAAGACATACGGGACCCAATATTAGATTTTAACTAATGTGTGGAAGATGTGTGATCAAATAAGCTTGAAGGCAAAAATGACATGCCTGTGAAGCTTGTGAAATCGTTCAGGGCAAGTGGCAATCAAACGACATTTCAGATTGGTTCGTTGACTCCATGTACTCATATCAGGAAATATATCGTCAGAATTCCGGGAAAAAAATCTTTCGCACAATCCCAAGACTGCAAAGCTGATAAGTGTGAGAACTACCACATAATCAGCTCAATATCTCAGGCATTCAACAGGCTGACAAAAATAATATACAGAAAGGTGGAAGAGAATGTGATGGACCTGTAAATGACGATCAGTTTGACTTCAGAAATGTAAAAGATACCAGAAAGGCAATTCTGACATTCCACTTGATAATGAATGTGAGACATAAGTAAAAACCAAGCAGGTTAATAATATTTGTACACCCAGAAAAAGAGTTCAATAAAGTGTAATGATGTAAGATATTCAAAATTTTCAAGAAAACAAGTGTAAGCTAAAAGGAATATCATTGGTCCAGCCCCACTGGGTGGGTTGATCCGCAATTTTGATCTACTACTATTGAAACTTTTTTCAAATGACTAAATTCTTCCAACCTACTTTGAAAAATAAATTTACCTGACTATAATGAATAAAACTAATTAAGTTAAAAAATCTAATAAATTTCTTGACTGATACATTACAACAAAAACAGTATGATTAATGTATTGAATGCATTTAAGTTCGAAACAAATATTTTTATTGAAAGAAATAATAAATCAAAACAGGAACGAGATGAATATAAGCTTTTTAAACACTATTTTGCACCATCTGTAACTGTAGAACATTTGAGAGGAGAAATTCATAATGAGGTTATTGAGTTTTTTATGGATTGATATGAAGAAGAATTATATGTATGGATATCTTACAATTATGATGAAACAGATAGATACATTTGAGAAGAAATTATGAAATATAGTCTCCCTTTTTTATGACTGTGAAACATATCAAAAGAAATTTATATATTCGGAAGAAATTAAAGTATTAAAGTCTTATCCAAGAGAGCAAGAAATATAACGGATTACTATTATTACGTGAAAACAGATGTAGTGATGAATTATGAATTTTATAATTTACCAAAAGTATTAGAAGATTATACTTAAGTTTAAACATTATTTTTACAGCTTTCTCATTCATTAATTGAAGAAGATGAATATTTTATCTTTTATGGCCTATTTTTAAAAGTGTCTCGCCCAGTAACTGGAGACTCTGAATATTATTTAATGTATTATGGAAAGAGATATAGTGGAGAATTTTCAAGGAAATATTAAAAGATTATACATTATTTTTCACTCAATATCCAAGAAATATAAAGATTTTAAATAATATCAGATAATATTTTATGTAGACCACAGTAGGTCAAATTCTTTTTTCTATAAAAATTGTATAAGCTAAAGTGTCAGTAGGTATTTAATGATTAACAGTAGCAGATAATTTTATAATAGTTTTTTGTGTTCCTACATTATTTTTTTCTTCAAGTCACGCAGATATTATAATTTATAATGTAATTACAGGGATTTATATCACTGGGTCCACTGAATTGCGTTTCTCATTCAAAATCATGAAATGAATCATAAACTTTTGAAGCATTGTTTGGTGGGTAAATTCCTCATTTCTTGAGGAGAAACTTCTTTCCTTCAATTTTTTAGATAAATATTCTGTAATATAACATTATGAAATAATTAAGACTCAGTAATTGATTATTTTTAAGATTTGTTTGGAAAAAAACAGTAAAACATTTCAAATTCTGTTAACTTGTAATGATTTGTTTTATGTAACTCCAAATTACTTTTACTACTCAACCCAGCGATCTCTATAGTTTGTAATTCATAGAAAAACATTGGTATTTTAGGATGTTTTGATCTTTCTTGCTATAATTCATGTTCATAATGAGGTCGATCTTTAACTATAGGTACTCAAATTGCCGTATTTACAAAACCAATTTCTCCTTCTTTTGATATTAATCTTTTATTCTAACCCAATCATTATTTTTATCGGCCCAACGAAAAATAGCAGCATTTGAACTTGAACTAAAAGTAAAAATTAAACTTAAATCTCCTTCCCAAATTACTTATTTATAATCTTTAAAAAACTCCTAATATTTCTAAACATGTGCTTCAAAGCTTTAATTTTTTATTTTACTGTTATTAATTATGCCCTTCTATATACACTCCTGGAAATGGAAAAAAGAACACATTGACACCGGTGTGTCAGACCCACCATACTTGCTCCGGACACTGCGAGAGGGCTGTACAAGCAATGATCACACGCACGGCACACTGGACACACCAGGAACCGCGGTGTTGGCCGTCGAATGGCGCTAGCTGCGCAGCATTTGTGCACCGCCGCCGTCAGTGTCAGCCAGTTTGCCGTGGCATACGGAGCTCCATCGCAGTCTTTAACACTGGTAGCATGCCGCGACAGCGTGGACGTGAACCGTATGTGCAGTTGACGGACTTTGAGCGAGGGCGTATAGTGGGCATGCGGGAGGCCGGGTGGACATACCGCCGAATTGCTCAACACGTGGGGCGTGAGGTCTCCACAGTACATCGATGTTGTCGCCAGTGGTCGGCGGAAGGTGCACGAGCCCGTCGACCTGGAACCGGACCACAGCGACGCACGGATGCACGCCAAGACCGTAGGATCCTACGCAGTGCCGTAGGGGACCGCACCGCCACTTCCCAGCAAATTAGGGACACTGTTGCTCCTGGGGTATCGGCGAGGACCATTCGCAACCGTCTCCATGAAGCTGGGCTACGGTCCCGCACACCGTTAGCCCATCTTCCGCTCACGCCCCAACATCGTGCAGCCCGCCTCCAGTGGTGTCGCGACAGGCGTGAATGGAGGGACGAATGGAGACGTGTCGTCTTCAGCGATGAGAGTCGCTTCTGCCTTGGTGCCAATGATGGTCGTATGCGTGTTTGGCGCCGTGCAGGTGAGCGCCACAATCAGGACTGCATACGACCGAGGCACACAGGGCCAACACCCGGCATCATGGTGTGGGGAGCGATCTCCTACACTGGCCGTACACCACTGGTGATCGTCGAGGGAACACTGAATAGTGCACGGTACATCCAAACCGTCATCGAACCCATCGTTCTACCATTCCTAGACAGGCAAGGGAACTTGCTGTTCCAACAGGACAATGCACGTCCGCATGTATCCCGTGCCACCCAACGTGCTCTAGAAGGTGTAAGTCAACTACCCTGGCCAGCAAGATCTCCGGATCTGTCCCCCATTGAGCATGTTTGGGACTGGATGAAGCGTCGTCTCACGCGGTCTGCACGTCCGGCACGAACGCTGGTCCAACTGAGGCGCCAGGTGGAAATGGCATGGCAAGCCGTTCCACAGGACTACATCCAGCATCTCTACGATCGTCTCCATGGGAGAATAGCAGCCTGCATTGCTGCGAAAGGTGGATATACACTGTACTAGTGCCGACATTGTGCATGCTCTGTTGCCTGTGTCTATGTGCCTGTGGTTCTGTCAGTGTGATCATGTGATGTATCTGACCCCAGGAATGTGTCAATAAAGTTTCCCCTTCCTGGGACAATGAATTCACGGTGTTCTTATTTCAATTTCCAGGAGTGTAAGTTATATCAGGAAGAAATGAAGTTCAATTTAATATAACTGATGATGAAATAAAAGAAGTCTATGCTTTTGAAAGTATTACTTCATTATTTCATAGTTACAAAACGAAATAACTTTGTAACATTGACATCAATTAACTTTTTATTAGATTTTCCATCATATGTAGGGTAGTCTTAACAATCAGCTTGAATAATTTTGAGACTCCTAGATAACTGAGTATGATTTGGATAGCCCACCTGGCTAGCCATGCAGTCTAACACTCTGCTTCCTGAGTGGGAAGGTGTGTCAGTTCCTGGCACGAATCAACATGCCAGATTAGTGTTGAGGTTTGATGTGCCAGCCATCCTGTGGATAGTTGTTATGGCGGTTTTCCATCTACCTTGGTGAATGCAGGCTGGTTCCCCTTACTTCACCTTAGTTACAAAATGTCAGCGATTGCTGTGCAAACCCAGTCTCCATGTACACATACACCATAATTGCTCTACCATGCAAACATTTGGGGTGTACTCAACCGGTATGAGACATTCCTGGGGGTCCACTACGGGCTGAATGACACAATAATCCTGGGTTCGGTGTGGGGTGGCAGTTGGGAGGGTGGACTCCTGTAGCCTGTTATGGGGTTGTGAACCACTGAGGGCTACAGCAGGACGAAGGCTCTCCATCAGTTTCAGGTGTTAGTTCAGTACACAATACACACAATGATTTGGATAAACCCAGCCATTACTTGTATTTATATTAATTTCAATATCTTTATTAGGAATATTTTAATTACTTTTACTTTTCTCATTCTTTGCAAAAGTATATAATTGGTAGCTTTTATCTTGTTGATTTATAAAGAAGAGATTTATAAGATTATAATTGATGAAAACTAATTTTTTTAAATTAGCTACAAACCAAAGTCTGCTTTAGCTGAAACTATTTCTAAAAAAACAATATTATAAAATTATTTTTTGATACCCAATTATTATAAGAACCATTAAAATCAAACAATTTAATTAAAGCTTTATCATCTTTCTTTTTATAATTTTTTCTACAAGACACATATCTGAAAAAGTTTCTTCTACATTTTGCTCATAAAAATTTCTTTTTATATCTTTTAATTTATATATAATTGGATCAGAATAAATAATATCTTCAATTCGAAAAATTTTTGTTGACCAGCTAGATATATAGCCTTTTTCAAAAATTCCTTTTAGATTCAAACTTCATCTACTACTTTATATTTTGATTTATTATAATAGACAGTGAAAATTTTTTATAATTTTTTCGTTAACTTCTGTTAGTTTCATCTTTATTGGTTCTTTAGTGTTCTACTCAATCATTCAAAAACTGAAGACTTTAGGTCTCTAGAAGTTGAACAGTGGTAAATTTTTACATTTTAATGAGTTTTTCAAAATCAATATTTTTTACCATTTCTCGCATACCTGAGTTTTAAAATTCTTCATGAATTTCCCTTGAACCCATTTGTACTACATCTGCCTGCCATAAGTCAGCTATAGCAAAAGAAATAATATTTCTTTTTTTAATTTTTTCTCACTCTTCTGTCATTTATTAATTATTTCTTCATGAATATTATTAGGCTGCAGCCAGACACCCACAAATTATTTTAACAAATTTACTCTTTTTACATCTGATAGAATTACATTTTTCTTTAAATATGTGAGTCTTTATTCTATCTACGATAAACACAGAAAAATTAAGAAATGAATTAAAATGTGTGCTGTGGTCAGGACTGGAACCCAGGTCTCCTACTTACTAGGCAGATATGACAGCCATTACACCACCTGAGCAGTATATGGCAAATAGCTTCATGGACTGTCCTAGTCTAATGTCTTCCATAACACAAACTTCAGTTCATGCCTTCAGCTCATTTTCCCCAACTTAAATCGTCACTATCGCCATGCCACAAATTTTAATTCGTTTAATCAGCTTCTATCATTCCGTTCTTAGTCTTACAAATTGAAATAAGACCTCCAATTCTCTGTCTTCCATTTTTCTAAATGGATGATGTGTGTCAGTAATTTTTTTACATTTCAATCAATAGATATGATTGTCCAAAAGGACAAGCTTTGCATGATTACATTTATCCATTTAGATATGAAAAATTTCGCCAAATAAATTTATTTTTAAATTTAGTGGAACATTTTTAACTTTATCTTGTAATTTTATAGTTGCCAATGTTCATTAATGCAATAATTTTATTGACTGGTCAACAGTAAATATTTTTTAAGAGATACCAAACACTCATGATGAAATTATAAAATCCATAAATGGTAAATCTTTATACATATTTCTGTCAATAACAGCAACTATTTTAAGGATAAATGTATACTCAAAACCATCTCTTTTTTTGTTTATTGCCAGCTATAAAAATAAATTCAATTATTTGTTTATCACAAACCTTATTTTTTAATCCATTAAATTCATGATTATATTATATTCTTGTAAAGCAAAATTAAATGTTGAATTGATGTTATTTGCTCATTTACTTCTCAGTCTTTTTCTACATCATTTTTCGCATCATAGTTATTAATTATTGTAAAAATATGAGTATATTCAGCTTTAATAACCAGATTTTACTTCTGTTTCTAAATATACTTCGTTCACTCCATCTTTTTTCTCGGCTGTATGATTTACAGCTACTAATGTATAGTTATTATAATCAATGCAAACTTTAGTTAATTTGTAATTGTTTGAGTACACTCTCTATTTTTTATCCAACTCATATTTATGAAGTTTTAATATTTATTTTTGTTCTCTTATTCTTAAATTTATTTTTTATTAATTTTTGATTCTAATTGTTCATTAATACCTGATTCGGTTTCTGATTTATAATAATTAATTTTTGTATCAATTTTTTCACCCAATTCTTTCTTAACCTTCATTCCATTTCTCCTAAATTCATTTTTTCAAATCCATACGTATTAATTATTGATTCTAAGATTCTTCATAATTCTCATATTCTATTTAATTTCAAAAAACGACAATAATTCGATTTAAATATAATTAAATTTAGAACTATCTGATAATAGTTTTAGCACAATTGAACATAATAAGTGACAATAAACGAATTCATCAATATCTTGTATTCTTTCAGCATTTCAATACAAATCACTTTTTCCCAAAACTGAATTAATTCATTACATATTTTTTGCTTTATAAGAACTATACCAAGATGTACCAATACTACCAGAAATAACTAAATTCTGCATGAAACATTCAAAAATTTTGAATTATTAAGTAATTCATCAATTAAAACCGCCTTTAAGATGTTTAATTTTTTATCCCTTTGCTGCACTTTCTATATCAAAGTTAGTTAAATGTTTATTATAAATTTTAATTATTTATATGAAATTTTCATTTCTCGATTATTAATCCAGTACCTTTCTTCTCAATTGCTAAACTGTGTCTTTTTTGTTCTTTTAATTCCTTGTCACCTTTTCTCTCATGGATTATGTTGTTACAAACTGCTGTATTGGCAGCACCTAAATATGATAGTGCACCCAATAATAAAGGAAGAGTTCACTCTTTATCTCGTTTTAGATGTTCAATTATTTTTAATGCGCCAGTGACTAATGATGTTAGGAAAATTCTGCGATTTTTTGTCTATTTTCCTCTCCCATGAACCAATTAAAAAATTACTGACATTTTGTAATTGATCATAGTTAACTTTAATTTTAATTACTTTAGTTTTAATTTTATCACTTGGAGGTAAAGTGTAATTAACTGCAAAGTTTTTATTTATATAGATTAGTATATATTATACATCTAATAAAAATAATATTTAAAAACATTATAAAATAAACCTATAAAAAAACCTCATTTTCAGTCAGGTCCACACCCAATTTTCGTTTAGCAAACATTTTTCCTCTAATGGATGTAGCCACTAATTATTGCCCTAATGAAACATCTTCAGCATACATTCTTTCTTTTGCAGGTAACTGAACTTGTTTGCATGCTTCATTCTTTATTATCTCTGTAAAAAAACATGTTTTTACAGGTTCATTGATTTATTTATTTCTTTATGACCTCTAAGTAATATTTCTCCTTATTTTGTTCCTGGACAGTAATAATTATATCCAGGTAGATCCATTTCAAAGGTAATTTTTTAACTAAAGTATTCACATAAACTTTGCGATTTTTCTGATTTCCAAAAATTGTAGAAAAACTATTAAAAAATCTGATTAAATAAGGTATACCTTTTGAATTACTAATAACAAAATTTTGACATTATTAGATTTCATTTTTATAATTCCAATAATTTTTGTTATTCCAACTTTTTCATCACAATAAATTTTATTTCCAGCTAATTTTCCTCGATTATTGCTAATGTATTGATAAATCTCTAACATCATTCATCAAGATATATTTAGTTTCTTCCTCTGCATATTTCTTATTTAACCTTAAGCAGTTTTCTCATTTACACTTGAGTCCAAATCTACAGGTAATTTTGCAAAATAAACGTTGACAGTTTTTAATGAAATTATTATATTTATGCCCTTTTATTTTGATTGCATTTTTATCAGAATGTATTCCTCTAGAATGAAATAAACTTTCTTCATAATTTGATACATCAACAGAATTAAGTTTTTTACCCATATCATCCATAGTAATCTAGTTTTACTGAAAAGTTTAATTAATCCATGTTTATCTTAGTAAGTCCTATCAGTGACTGTTAATTTATCTCCATTACATTTCACTGGAAATTTCCCAACAAATTTCAGTGTCCCAGTAGGTTTTATTCCAAAACCTTGATCTGCAATATATAGTCCAATAATCTTCCTCTTACACTTTTTAAATATATTTTGTTCATCTTTTAACTTTTTTCAGTTTTATTCTCCTTCTTTTAAATTTTCTGTTTTTAAACTCTTCTTCACATGTCTGCAACGCATCCTGTATTTCTGATTTGTTTGGTGTATAATCTCTTTGATCACTATTATACTGCTTACTTGTTGGTATGTTGTTAAATTTTTGTAAATAGTTGTAAAAATAAATGGCAGGAAACATTGGTTTTTTCTGCTTCTCTGTTTTCATTTTTAGTGCGTTATCACACTAAACTTCGATTCCTTATTCAAAATTTTCTATTCCATCAATAACAGACTCATCTTTTTTCAGTCTTTCGTATCTGTTCTTGGTTGTTCTTTCCATTATTTAAAAATTTTTAGTCTAATTTTTTATTCATCTTTATATTTCATTTAGCCAACATAACAATTATATCTACAGTTAAGATCATATGATCTTGAAATAACAAAAGTTGGTCTTAAATTGCATATATGTGGTAGCATTCGATTTAGTGCTTCAGTTATTTCATTTAACATTTTAATAGCTAAACGAAAATGTAAACTGATTTTTGTACATATCTAGCCTTAATTTTCATTCAGTTCTTTTAAATGATTTACTTGAACTTTATTCTTTCTTTCTGTATCTTCTATATGGCCCTTACATCCCTGTATTAATTCTTTTTTATTTTATATTCTCCATTATTTTGTACTGATGGTAAAAACTTCCTGTGTAGCTTGTTTTCTGAATTTTTGACTTCTTACTTTTGTGATTTAAAAATTTAATGCTATAAGCTATGTAGGTTGAGAAATACTGACAATTTTTAATTCCTTTTTAACCCAGATAGCACCTTGAGGTTTAAATTTTCAAGTATAATGTATTTTCCTTATTGACACATTGTCTAATCACATAGCCAGTACCTCCTTATTCTCAAATTTCTACAAAATCTTTAGCTTGAAATGAAGTATTACTGTTTTTCAATAATCATTAAAACAGGTTTTTCATTATGAATATATATCTGTTGTTCACAAGTCTGTTGACAATAAGTCCATATAATATTTTAAAAATTAGAAATTTTTTAATTTTATTTATTTAATATTATTAATTTGTAATTTTCTTACTTATTGTTCCTAACATTTTTTTTCTAAGTAAATGGAAGCTGTCAAAACGAAGATTGTAAAAATTGTGGGGTTGATAAATCAACTGATAATTTTACTTCACATAAATATACAAGAAATAGTTATAGAACAATATACAGATATTGTTTAAGTGAACCTCATAAGAAATTTTTGAAAAAATTATCAGTGTGTATGTGAGACACACTTCTAAATATTGTCACAAAGAACAATTAACAATAATCCTGATTAAAGAACATATTCTGATTAAAGAACATTCAAAGACATTATTACCAGTTAAAAACTATGATAACATAAATTTAAAGGATGTGTGAATATCAATAAATTAAACATTTAAATTGTTTTTATAAAAGTTCAACACACAAGAACAAATATTGAAGTAAATGTAAAGAATGTACACTATAATATAACAAATTTAAGAAAATTTATAATTATTAATTGTAACTGCCAGTTAAAATATATTTTTCTATATAAATGGATCTCTTTTAAGTTTTGGAAGAGTTCAAAAGTCATCACATAAAATATCTTTTAAAAGAAGTATCAAAAATGTTGCTTGATAAATGTACGAAACTGTTTATTCCCATATAGATGTTCTATTCATGTACATGTTTATATTGCTGGTGATCACTGTATAAATAAAAAAATTATTTTCTAATTTTAATTTTATTAATTTTTAATTTTCTTACTTATTGTTCCTAATAAATTTTTTCCAAGTAAATGGAAGTTCTCAAAGCAAAGATGTGGTGACCAAACATACACAAGGGGACAATTGTACTGCTGTTGAATAATTCTCTAATTTTTCTTTATTATTAACTTGTAATAAGCATAATTCAGAAACATATTTTTTATCCTCATTTTTATTTATTTGACCTGAAATATGCAGTAGTGCATATTATATTCTTTTTTAAAATATAATAAATCAGTATTCATTATCTTTTTTAGATTTTGTTATTTTTAATGTGTAAACCTGATATTTTACATTAAATTAATAAACATTAATAGATACATTAATGCTAGTCTCAATTTTTTAAATATCATCAATTTCAGCAGTAAACGAAATAATAGATATTTTTTCTTCAATCTCTACAGGAAATTTTTTATAATTACTTGTTCTGTCTGGATTTTTACATCTCTGTGAACCAAACATAATGCTGAAACTGCAGACCATAGGAAACATTTTTTATGAATACTTTTATTTTTCTGGCAGTTGAATATTGGATGAAACTCTTAATGAAACATATACTAATTTCCAGCTGTACTCCATTAGTTCTATTTAACGTCCAACCAGGACAATGAGCTTGAACATTTTGTTTGTCTTAAAATATTTTGTTTCCATTTCATAAAAATTTTAGATATATTATTTCCACTGGTAATCCTATAATTTTGAGTATTAAATTCCATAAGTTTATCTTTTGTTTTCGTTTTGTACCCACAGCAAAATATAAAATTTATTTTCAGTTCATAATGTATTTTCAGAAAATATTTCCCATATTCAGAATTTCTATCTTTGATGCTTTCAAGAAGAAGTTTGGACCAAGCAATTGTACTAATTTTGAAATTTATAATTTACAGTCTTTTTTAAAAGCTTTTATTGATGAACTGTTTTCTATTTTTGTTTACCCAAAAATATATTGGTAATAAATGTAAATATTTCTTTTAATTCTTTAGCTTCATCGTTTATAATAACTTCATCACTATTCTCAATATCATAATAAGGTGAACATTTCCATATTTTACTTTCGATTTCTCTCTGATTTCATCTTAATTTATAATATATCCTTATAATATTTATTTTCCAACAGTGACAAAGTTGAGATACTGTGATGTTCTTAAATTCTTTTCTCATTTAAAGAGCAAAGATACTACCACATTTTTAAGAAATTAAAAATAAAATATTTAAATAGATTAAAATAAAAATGAAAAAACGAGTTAATATAAGTTGTGAATACTTAAAAACGAGATTTGGATAGAGCTAATTTACATATTACATTTTTTTATTTATTAGATTTTAAAAAAATTTATAATAAAAATAAATTGGATTTTAAAAATGAAAACGTCTTTACATTTTTAGTTTAAAAATTCTATTTTTATTGTTAAATTTTTTATTACTTTACATTTTAATTTATTATTTCCTTCTTCAAATTAATTAAAATCATGTTCATAAATTTATTTGAAAGAAATAGAACTGTTGAGCTTCTTAAGAAATGAATCTATTTTATATAGAATTCTTTTATTTTTAAATATTTTTCTCCTGTCACTCTGAAAATTTTAAATTTTTTGTGCACAACGATTTTTAATTCGGTTAAAGATTTATATGTAACTTATTTTCAACCATTTTTTTAAACAGTTAAAAACTTATAGTTAACTGATTTCCAAATTAGTTTCAGTTAGATTTATATTTTTAATAGCTCCTAAAGTAATCACCAAAAACATCATCATCAGTTCAGAACCATTAATATGCTTTCCTTTAGTTAAACCCTGTAATGGACTACAGATTTCTGAAACCTAGTGAAGCGTCACAGTGGATAACGTACTGGACTCACATTCAGGAGGACTACAGTTCCGATCTCTGTTTCACGATACAGTTTTAGGTTTTCCATGGTTTCCCTTTCATTGAAGACAGATGCCAGGATGGTTCCTTTAAAAAGACACGGCTGTGTCTACGACATAGGGACAGGGATTAAATCTGAATTTAGTCAACTTGATTTTGCAATCTCTCATCCTAGGCTGATCTGCCACTCTGCTTCAAATGACTTTGAAGATGGCGGAACGTAAGTACGAGGGGCGTTCATAAATGATTTTAAATTGAGTTGTGTTACAAATACCGCTCAATCCTCATCTCATAGCGTGATGACCTGACTTAAGTACACCACGCACATACTTAGTATCTGCGTGGCAGCTGTTAACACTGTGTATAATGCAAGGGCGGTGCTTGTTTGTTGGTAATTAGAGAAAGCTGTGGACAAGTTGGAAGGCGACAGTCAAGGACAAAGACGGACCACATCGTTTTTATGGAAAGAAGGAGTCAAAACAATAGATACTCATAAACGTTTAAACCGGGTTCGATTCCCGGCCGGGTTGGGGATTTTCTCTGTCTGGGGTCTGGGTGTTTGTATTGTCCTCATCAATTCATCATCACCATCGTCTTCATTTGTGAGAGTGACTAGATTGGATTGTGAAAAGAAAATGCACTGTAAAAATTGGGACTTTGTATGGGCGCTGATTACCGCGCAGTTGAGCACCCCACAAACCATACATCATAAACGTTTAACTGCGGTGTGTGATCAAGAAGCTCGTGCACAAAGACTGTTAACAATTGAACCGCTGGGTTTGCTAGTGGAAGGCAGTCTTCATGCAAGAATGTGAGTACTGGTCGTCCGTCAACTTCACGTCCTCCAGGAAACATCAAGGTTGTGTCAACAGCAGACTGTACTGTGACACTCTACCACAACTTAGTCGCAGGGGTCAGCTAAAACGACGAAGGAAGTACTCGAAAGGAGTGTTCCTCCATCATGGCAATGCGTGGCCTCACACCAGCAATGCCACGACTGCAAAGCTGACCTCACTGAGTATCAAACATTAAATTCAGATAGTTGTCAACAGTACAACAAAACTGTACTGTTTTATTTTATTGTACTACCAGTTTCAGTTACAAATCAGCATCTGGTGCCAGTATCATCGTAATTAGGACATGAATCATAAATGTAACTACAATTACAAAAATGAAAAGTAAATGATAAGAACATTACACTGTAATACCTACAGAAATCGAACAAATACGTCTCACATATTATGGAAATAGAAACATCGGAACGCAGCATTCCTATGATTCCATTTCCATAATATGTAAGACGTATTTGTTCAATTTCTGTAAGTATTACAGTGTATTGTTCTTGCCATTCACATGTTACTTTTGTGATGGAAGTTTTAATTATGATGATACAGGTACTAGATGATGGTTTGTAGTTAGCATTGCCAGATCAAATTCACAAAATTATCAATCACTACCTAGCAAACGGATTTGCTGAGCTGAGGGCTGAGGGTGAACAACAGTAAAACACTTAGTAACCACTAAAAATTACATCTACTATCGCTAGTTACGTGTTTCATAAAATTTTTGTTACATTTAATGTTTTTGTAAAAGTCGTTGCTTGTTCGACACTTCAAATTACAACGAATAATTCTGATTTTATCATACCGAAAATGAATTATTGACTAGATTTTGCAAATCAATATGAGGTTAGTAATATGAATGGAATTCTAAAATTACTTGTGAGGAGTGTTTTAGTGACATTGGCAATGCTGTGTTGAAGAAGTAGAATATTCTAAGATCTTTATTCATGAACTTTGTCAGACCAAGTAAAAAAAATTGTAAACAATATTATATGTTGCTAATATAATCAAATAAACTAAGTGTCTGAATCATTTCTTGAAAAACGATTTTTTTATACCTATCGTGTGAGCCACATGTGGTTCATGTGTCCACAGATTATAATTGTGTTAAAATGTTCTTTGGCCACGTGAGCCATATATGGCTCACACCTGTTATCATCAGTCCAGATCAGTCATGAATTGACATTTTATCACGTAACTTAATTCTACATCTTCAACAGAAGACATTTGATGCAAAAAAATATGCAAAAAAAGTCAATTTGGCGTCAGAAGTAATATTCGTGATTTCAATGTGGCATAGCAACGAATGGTCCAAATTTCATAATGGCAGTCAATGTGTCAAGGGCCGCAAATGGGGAAATTCGCTGATGTAATCGATTTGACGGCAGATTCTTATGCCTCGGAGCCAAGGAAATTAGTCTCCGAAACGGCGGATCTGGTCGATATTAGAGTTCTACTGTAGTGAGCATCTGTGGAAAGCTTTTGAAGTACGGTAAAAAAACGAGTAGGAAACTAGCTGTTTGATGACCACGCCTCATCACAGAATGTGGAGGTCGGAGCTTGCCTGCTTTGTAAACCAGGATACCCGGCGATCTATGGCTGATCTGACGGCAGAGTACAGGCTGGTGCAGGCATGATCACGTTTCTTATTACACCAGGTCATCCTGGTGAACGACGGCTCGACACATGACCACGACACTAGCCCAGACTGGTGAGGACAGTTGCTGTGGGGGACATTCACCTTTCCCTCAATGGGACCTGATATAGTAACCGAAATCACCATGACAACTGTGGACTTCATTACGAACTACCTGCATGCCTTCATGGTTGGTATCTTCCGCGATAGCGATGGCATTTTCCAACAGAATAACTATCCATTTTATGTGGGCAGAGTCATACTACAGTGGTTTGTGGTGCATGGTAGTGAAATCGTGTTGATGTCCTGGTCAACAAATTCACCTGATCTGAAGGTAAGGGAGCACATCTAGGACAATGTCATGTTGGCTATTCCGCGCCAATGAAACCACATACTGTAATCTACGGGAATTATGTGATCCGTGCTTAGATATTTGCTGCCGCATACCTCCAGAACTCTAGAAATTCGATAACGCCATTTAGAGACAAAGATAGGTGAGGGCTGAGGGTGAACAACAGTAAAACACTTAGTAACCATTAAAAATTACATCTACTATCGCTAGTTACGTGTTTCATAAAATTTTTGTTACATTTAATGTTTTTGTAAAAGTCGTTGCTTGTTCGACACTTCAAATTACAACGAATAATTCTGATTTTGTCATACCGAAAATGAATTATTGACTAGATTTTGCAAATCAATATGAGGTTAGTAATATGAATGGAATTCTAAAATTACTTGTGAGGACATCCTCTAAGATATGCATCACTGATGTACTATGAGTGCAAGATCTGTGACTTGACCAGAGACTTCAGTTAAACCGAGCGAGGTGGCGCAGTGGTTAGACACTGGACTCGCATTCGGGAGGACGACGGTTCAATCCCGCGTCCGGCCATCCTGATTTAGGTTTTCCGTGATTTCCCTAAATCGCTCCAGGCAAATGCCGGGATGGTTCCTTTCAAAGGGCACGGCCGACTTCCTTCCCCGTCCTTCCCTAATCCGATGAGACCGATGACCTCGCTGTCTGGTCTCCTTCCCCAAACCAACCAACCAACCAACTTCAGTTAATTCTTTATGTCCGCAGTGAACAGTCGTGTATCTTCTTGCTGTGTACATATTGGTCCAATAAAGTGTAAGTCTATCTTAACATGTAGTACCTCATTTATATCATACCCGATTTCAATATACTGAACCACAGATATTTCCGTTCCGAAAACAGAACAGATTGGTGAAATGCCAAACAGTTCCGTAAAAAAACGACCACCTGTCACCTATTGTACAATCCAATACTGCTTTGTGTTACGAATTTCATGAATCACTGGGGTTCACTGTTGTGCCGCACCCACCATATTCACTGGATCTCGCTGCATCTAATTATGCTTTATTGGATAACAAAGGACGCCATGAGACGTAAAGAGTTTCGGGCAACAACAAAGAATTGCGGACAGCTGTACACGAGTGGATGCATAGTACTAGGGATGGCAGTTATCTCTGAAACAACCCGTTTTCGGCTATATCGGTGTTTTTCACGCCTTTTAACCTGACTGTTAAAACCACTCAAAATAACCAGTTTCTGAAATTAACGATTTTCTGTTCTTTGGACTTATTACTTCCTGTAATAAACGTATAAATCGAATAAAGAATGGAAAACTTTGAATTTCTCAGTTTCAAGAGAAACAAAGTCAAAATATTAAATCAAACATGCAAATAAAAGAAAACTTCGTCCGTCCACCGTTCGCCGTTATCATCATAAAGTGGTAAGTGTTTGAACACTAGATAAAATCATAAGTATTCTCCTATTGGTTCAAATTTTTGGAACTCTGCTCAGAAATAATGTTATAATCAGGAATCGTGTCAGTATTTGTGCATTTTCAGTACACACTGCTAAAGGATGAAAACTTAGTTTGAAAAACGCAGTTTTTCACGCTAATTTGTCGGTTTTTAATGGCCACAAGCACATAAAGACACATTATGTAGACACGGCAGGAGATCAGCTACTTTCTGCATTTATTGTGCATTGTGAATGAATAGTTGTTGAATTTAAGTTTTTTGCTGTTAGCATAATCTGTTCCCTTTCATTATTTCATAGAAATAGAGGCCAAATCTTTAATCTTTTCAAGTAGATAATTCATTGTACTTTATTGTTAGGTTACTTCGTATAAATATTTCCAGACTAGTGTTGGTGCCCTTATGCAGTACAGCGAATGTCCGGCGACACAAACAGAAATTACCGTATAGACCAGTTGGCAGCAGTTCTTTCACATTGCCCATACACCCATACACACGTATGTTAAGCCACGACACAAGGCAACAGAGACATTATTGTCTCAGCAATGCTGTCTCAAATCTTAGGCCATGTGTTTGTTGCTCGTTTCTGTCAGCATTATTATTAATACAGCACTGATCGCTTTTCTCATTTGTTGTAATAACACAATATTTCTAAATAACGCAAACGGTACGTACAAAAATTCCTTTTTTTAAAGAAAAGTTTACTTAAAAATGAAAATGTTAGCGCGGTTGCTATGGCTCGTTGATATTTCGGTTTTCTTCTTCAGTTATTGGTAAAGAATACAAAGCATCTGTTATAACCGGGAGTAAACTAATGCCGAAAAATACCGTTTAATTAGAACTGAAATACCAGAATCTGTTTGAACCAGTTGGTTTTTTCCATCCCTACATATTACGACCTGACGATGATTCCGTGACGCTGTAATGAAGTCTCCAGGAAGGTTGCATTGTATTGACGTCGGTAGGGGGTGTATTGAGAGAATCCATGTATATTGATTCTTATTCATCAATAAATACGGTACAAAAAACTACCATTTCAGTCTTAGCTCACTTCTTGATTTGTTGGACTGCTGGACATTTGCCTGCAATGGCAATAAATTGTTTGTGAACAGAGCGCTGATTTAGGCTAGCAAATACGTCAGTACGTGTTTCGGCGATAAGTATCGAATACCGCGAAAACCGTGACCTTTTTTCGCCCATACCTTCAGTCCGCAAAAAAGACATAAACAAGCGCAGTGGTAACGGTATCGCCAAAACGGGTGCCGATACAAGAGCAGGGCAGCCCCGCCCCTCCCAGCCCATTATCACCCCCTCCCCCCCGTTCCCCCCTTCCCCCCCCCCCCCCCCCCGCACACACGCATACACACACACAATTAGCGCGTACCGTTCGCTAATGCGGCCATCGCACTTTCTAGCGGTAGCGCGACTTTCTACACAGATAGGCAGCTACCGTGCGCCGGCCTTATCTCTCGGCAACGGCTCGGCCGGCAACCGGCGCGTTTTGGGAGGATTTGTGCGCACGCACGGTTTGGCGGTGTTGGGACTTCATCGGCGGTACCCTAAAGCTTTCAGCACGCCCAGGGCTCGCCAAGCCACAGAGAGAAGCTAAAACAATCAAAAGGATACTATTTAGAAACTAGTTAATCAAGAATGTTTGTGTAAGTAGGGAGTCCATGCTCAACAGCTATGACACTGTGTATGTCAAATCAGAATTAAATACGTACAGAATTTTTTTTTCAGCGGATTCCCAAATTAAAAAGTAAATCGCTGAGAGCTGTAAGCTGAGTATACACTGATGTAACAAAAGTCATGGGACAGAGATGTGCACATATACAGATGGCAGCAGTATCTCGTGCACAAGATATAAAAGGACAGTGCATTGGCGCAGCTGTCATTTGCACCCAGGTGATTCATGTGAAAGATTTCTGACGTGATTGTGGCCACATGACGTAAATTAACAGATTGAACGCGGAATGGTAGTTGGCGCTGGACTAGGGTGACCAAATTATTTTCGGTGAAAACCGGGACACATTCACCCGGGTGCCAATGGACACCTCATTCCACATGTACCCAGGTTTCTTAATTTTAAATATTAATGTTTTGTTGATACATTTTGTTAACCCGATTTTTATAACTAATAAGAAGATACAAAAGATTGATATAATTTAGACTATCTGTATAATTAATGACATTTAATAAACGTATACAGTAATAAAGAAATGTATTACGATTTTACAAAATTTTAAATCCATTCAACTTTTAATTAATTAATATTAACATGAGCTTTAATATAACTGAGCACTTGTAGATGGAATTGACTGTCCTTGGGGAAAAGGGTATTTTTCACTGCCTCCAGACTTCTTGATCATGTCTTTGTTCTTTGAGACACAGTGATAAAACTCGGCACAATCCATTTTGTAGTTGTCCAGGATCTGCAGGATTGCTTCAAGAGAGTCCACCTCCATTCTGTTTCTTTCATCAGTCCACTGGATATTCATGAACGAAAATATTCTTTCCACATTGGCATTATGGGCTGGGATTGCAAGTAAATACCTTGCAATTATTACCAACTCAGAGTAATGCTGAAGATAGTCACAGCTTTTAAAAAAACTACCCACTTCTCATGACATTCCAATGGTGTTTTATTTTCATCATTCCACTTGTGAAGACTTTCTTCAACAAAATATGTCAGTATGCCGAACTGATCAAAGAGAATGGAATCATCGATATCAATTTCTTTACTCCTCAAATAAGAAACTGTCTCTTCAACACTTTCCCATTTTGGCACTCTCTTCAGTAACATCCAATCAAACACCGGCGATGAGGGTAAATATGAGGCGCTCCACTTGCTGAGATATTCTACACAAGTGTCATAAAACTTGTTAACTTCTTCTCTAAAACTCCTTTCCACTGCTTCTGATACTTCTGCTCTTTTAAGGACAGATTTAACATTAAAAGAAATAAACTGCTGATCTCTCTCCTCTTAGTAACAGTTTCCAGAGTATTTTTAAAAACATCATTTACCTCTATTACACTCTTCGTGCTTCCCTCGATTTCCTTTACCCCATGCTGCAAAGTGCTAAGCTGGCTGTGAATGAACCATAAGTAGGCTTCACTTAAAGGGTTACTGAAAAACTGAACCAATATTTTGGGGGCCTTGTCTTCATTTAGGAAAAAATATTTTAACGGTTCAAACAGGCGGATTACTCTTTCAACTGCTGGAAACAGTGATAACCAGCGAGTTTTCGAGTGACACATTACATTCATATATTCAGTTCCCACATAATCACAGAAATCCTTAAGCCTCTCTGTTCTAACAGTATATATGTAAAAGTGTGAGTATACCTTCATGACGATAGTTTCGACATCACAGCTCAAACTGTCAGCAGATGTCTGCACCCTATTGTGTAAAACATGTGCAGGGCACCCTATGCCTTCAATGTTTTCATGCAATGTTGCCTTTAATTTAGCAAATACCTTGTCTTTTTAAACCACCAAAGTTTGTGTTGGTGTTGTCTCCACAAAATGCCACACATTTATGTTTCTCAAGATCAAACATTTCGATAGTATTCATACTAAATCTTGAAATTTCGTCAGATGTTTCATTAGGCAGGGAACTCACCTTCAAAAGTTTGGTCTGAATTCCCTGATTAATATAAAAAAACTGAACAACAAACGGAAATATTTTAGTGGCTTTATGATTGCTGGCATCAGTGGATATCCCGTAGAAAGAAGACTTTTTGATGTATTCAAGGCTTTCCTTTACACTCCGTGGAGCAATAACTACTTTCACTAAGGCTGACACTTTAGTTCTTGCTGAACTAAACTTTTTTGCAATGGAAGAATCATCAAACATAATGCTGTTAAGCTTATTAGTACAATCACTATATCTATAAGTTTAGTGATGTTTTACCGTGTGGTAGGCTAGTGTAAGCTCGGCTACTCGAACTTTCGTCTCTTCACTCGAATGATGTTTCACAAAATAATTTTGTAGAGTTTTACTGCAGCTCGGTGCACTGTATCTGTTAATGTGTTTCTTTGACCTGATGTAATCAACTATGTCGGAGCGTCCACCATGACTTATACTAATAAAACAGTTACATACGGAACACTCTGCTTCGTAATCAAAACGACCTTTCTTAATGAAATACCATTCCTTGGAATAACAGTCACTGAACTTGCAGGCACGTTTCGGCATTGCGTTTCACAGTGCTGCAGCAATAATACCGCTAATATGAGACAAAACTATTGCAGTTTGTCTGACAAAACATCAACTACTACACTATTCTGACAATGAGTGTGTGAGTAAGTGGCGCGACAATCGGACGGTTTCATAGCTCTGTTACAATAATACAACTTACTACTTGTTGGCCAAAGTACCACTCAAAGTAAATTATTGCCTGAGTGTATCAATACTGACACTGAGATTACAAGTATGGGACAATTGAGGTTTTAGACAAATAAGCTAAAATATATTAATTTCTCCTGTTGTATTTCCATTAATATAGCGAAATCCCAAAACTTTGAGAAAGTTTCGCGAAATGTATTTAAAAACTGAATTCTGAGACTTTTGAGCGACCCGAAACAAATTTTCGGGACACCGGAACACAGGAATGAAAACCGGGACAATCCCGGTTTTCCGGGACGTTCGGTCATCCAGCGCTAGACGCATGAGATATTTCATTTCAGAAATCAGGGAATTCAGTTCAAATGGTTCAAATGGCTCTGAGCACTATGGGACTTAACATCTGTGGTCATCAGTCCCCTAGACCTTAGAACTACTTAAACCTAACTAAACTAAGGACATCACACACACCCATGCCCGAAGCAGGATTCGAACCTGCGACCATAGCGGTCGCGCGGTTCCGGACTGAGCGCCTAGAACCGCTAGACCACCGCGGCCGGCAGGGAATTCAGTATTCCGAGATCCACAGTGTCAAGAGTGTGCCTAGAATACCAAATTTCAAGCATTACTTCTCACCACGGACAACGCAGCGTTTGCGTAACGTTGTTAGTGCTAACAGACAAGCAACACATCGTCAAATAGACGCAGAAATCCATGTAGGACGTTCGACGATGTACACGTTATGACGATGAGGTGAAATTTGATGTTAATGGGCTACGGCAGCAAACGACCGGCGCGATTGCCTTCGCTAACAGCACGACATCGCCTGCAGAGCATCTCTTCGGCTCGTGACTATATCCGTTGGACCCTAGACTACTGGAAAACCATGATCTGGTCAGATGAGTCTCGATTTCAGGTGGTAAGAGCTTATGGTAGAGTTCGATTGTGGCGCAGACCCCAGGAAGCCATTGACTCAAATAGTCAAAAAGGCACTATACAAGCTGGTGGTGGCTCCCTAATGGGGTGGACTTTGTTTATATGTTATCGACTGGGTCCTCTGATCCAACTGAACGCATCATTTACTGGAAATGACCATTTGTAGCCCTTCATGTTCCGAAACAACAACGGAATTTTTATCGATGACAATGCGTCATGTCACTGATCTATAATTGTTCGCAGTTGGTTTCAGAACATGAAGATTACGATGCACATCAGAAGAAACACAGACAATGAATATCGTGTTTATCTGCCGATACAGGGCAAACGACTTTCATGTACAAGGTAGGACCTGGGCAGGAATATACGTAATGGATGTATGAGTACAGGGCGCAGACGCATGGTTGATGACGTATGGGAGTTTCGCTCTGGCAGTGAGTCGTGCACGGATAGCCAAATGGCAAGGCTACCGCTCGCAATAAGTGGGAAATCAGGGTTCGAGTCCCAGACTGGCATAAATATTGTCGTCATTCCATTCTACAGCTGATGGTGGTCCTTATCTGCAATTGCAAATACATGTAATGTATATAGAGCATTGCGGATGGTGGCAGTAAAAAATCGCATGAAATCCGCGGTAGGAATCACTCGAGAGTTCCAAAGTGCACATTGTGAGTAATGAGTTACAAAGAATGGTGTAAAATAGTGGAACGTATCATCAAAAGGTACTCATTTCTGTAACCAGTATCAAGTGACGCTTGATGTGGTGTCAAGGAAGACGTCACTGGACAGTGCATGACTGGACACGAGTGGTTTGGAGTCATAAATAGCGTTATACTCTGTGGCAATCCGATGACGGTGTCTGGGTTTCGCGAATGCCTGGAGTACGTTACCGGCCATCATGTGCAGTACCAACAGTGAAGTAAGCAGGAGGTGGTGTTACTGCTTGGAGCTGTTAAGATGTCGTCCCATTAGTGCGCTTAAGAAAATGCTGAATGCAAAAGAATACGAACACATTTTACTGAATTGTGTACTTCGTACAGTAGAGTATCAGTTCGGAGACTGTGAATGCATTAGCATGACAATGCTCCCTGTCATAAAGCAGCATCTGCGAGGCCCTGGTTTGTGGTAAATAACATTGCTGAAATGTACAATTCCTCCTACTCCATGCTGTATCTGGTGCAGCAACCGTGGGGAGTATTTCGAAGGGACCAATGGCCCTTGTAGTCTGGTCCCTTCAATCCCATAAACCAACCAACCAGTCAGTATTTTGAAAGAAAAACGATCTTCGTTGATGGCGAAATCTTTCACCGACACGTCTCGACCTTCTGATGCATTTTAACAAGCTGAAAAATTTGCATCCGTCATATTTGTGGGGAGGCAATGCCCTTGCCGCAGTGGATACACCAGTTCCCGTCAGATCACCGAAGTTAAGCGCTGTCGGGCGTGGCTGGCACTTGGATGGATGACCGTCCGGACAGCCATGCACTGTTGCCATTTTTCGGAGTGCACTCAGCCTCATGATGCCAACTGAGGAGCTACTCGACCGAATAGTAGCGTCTCCGGTCAAAGTGAACCATCATAACGACCGGGAGAGCGGTGTGCTGACCACACGTCCCTCCTATCCGCATCCTCAGCTAAGGAAGACACGGCGGTCGAATGGTCCCGATGGGCCACTTGTGCTATATTTGTGGGGACCGTTGTGTGTACCTTAAATTCAACGGAGTCAAAGAAGTTTTCGATGGCGCAGAGCCACCGTCATGCAGTATTTTTGGAAAGAATAAACCGCCATTTCATTGTATAGTACTGATTTTTTTCTTCTGTACTGTACAGGTTTCGACTTTTATGCCATTATCGAGTACAACACTAAAAGTTCTTAGACCATTAACACGTCAGACATGTAAAGTCAGTCCGAAGCAGGTACGAAGCAGTTACATCTCAAAGGCATATGCTAGTCTTGTTTACTTGCTTTGGACTGACTTTACCGGATACGATGTATTAATGATCTAAAAACTTTAGTATTGTACACGATAAAGAGATAAAAGCCTAAATATCGATAATACAGAAGGAAAATACAGTACTATAAGTCAAATAGCGATCTACTCTTTCATTAAAAAAAAACTATGGGGTCAGTTGAAATTGCTTTTTCAACTAAGTTTTGCTTAAGGTACACACAACCGTCCCCACAGATGCGCCATATATTAAAATTTGCTGATGATGCCCCAGAAGAGCGAAACACGTAATAATAGCATTATTTCCCAGCCACCAAGGCTATTTTTCTTTCGGAATTCCTGAAATGGATTGGCTTGCCCGGTTCCCCACCTGAGCGCAATACCTTTAGGATGAGTCAGAAAGTCGACTTCACTCCTGACCCCAGCGTCGGACGTCATTACCTACTCTGGTCTCTGCTGCTGAGGAAGAATAGGCTCTCATTCCTCCACAGACGTTAAGGAACCTCGTTGTTCCCAGCAGAATTCAGGTCGTTATAAAGACGAAGAGTGGGCACGTCCCATTTTAAATTCGACTAACAGGTGTCCAGATACTTTTGGTCAAACAGCATACACTGATGAGCCAAAACGGTATGACCGCTGTACATTTACTTACTTACTTAGTTAGTTCCTATTGTTCCCTCTGGAGCATAGGGCCGTGACGAAATTCCTCCACGTGGTACGATTTCTTGCAAGTCTCTTCACTCCAGATGTTCCCATCCTCTGCAGCTTCTCTCTCGATCGTCCTTTTCCACGTCTGTTTGGGACAACCACGTTTTCTAACTTCTTGAGGGTTCCAATCCAAAGCATCCTTTCAATAGCTCCATCTGGTTTCCTCAATGTATGCCCAATCCAGTTCCATTTTCTTTCTTTGATTTCTATATTGATTGGTTGCTAGTTTGTCTCTTTCCAAAGATCTTCATTTGTCATTACATCTGGCCATCTCACATTTAACATACGCTGGAGACAGCGATTGATAAAACCTTGGAGCTGGTTGTTGATGTGGTTAGTCACCTTCCAAGTTTCGCAACCATACAACAGAACAGCCTTCACATTGCTATTGAAAAGCCAGAGTTTCGTCTTCTTTGAGATGTTCCTATTTCTCCAGACAGAGTACAGTTGTACAAATGCACCATTTGCTTTGAGGATGCGACTACGAACGTCCTCCTCAGCGCCTCCTGTAGTCTTGACTATACTTAGAGGAGGGATTGGATCTGTTCTACGTCCTCTCCATTAATGGCCAGCCTATTCGTGATGGTCGAATTTATCCGCATTTCTTTAGTTTTGCGAACATTTATCTTGAGGCCTGCTACTTCCGCCTCTCTCTGTAACCTGACCAGTTTCTCTTCAATGTCTCGATATCGTTGTGCCATTAAGCAAATGTCGTCTGCGAAATCTAGATCTTCGAGCCTATCCCGCATCCCCCATTGTACACCTCTCTTCCGTCCCCCCATCACTCTCTTCATCATAGGGTCCAACACCGAAAGAAATAGTGTTGCCGAAAGAATACACACTTGTTGTACTCCGAATTAACTTCGAAAGGCTCTATTAGTTCTCCATTATGTAGTCTTGGCATTCAAAGTCTTCATACATTTCCTTAATGATGTTAATAATCTTTGTTGGAAAGCCATATTTTGCATGAGTATCCCACATGACTCTTCGATTGACAGAGTCGAAAGCCTTTTCAGAGTCAGTGAAGGTAAGGTAGAGGGTGAGTTCGCTGTACATTAAGAGACTGAATATCGCCTGGTGTTGTTGTGGGCTACCGAAGTCGTAAGCAAAGCAAATAGGCAGAATCAATCTAGTGGAATGAAATGATCGTATGGCATTGTTGGCCGGGAGGCCCCATGCGGGGCAGTACGGCCGCCGTATTGCAAGTCCTCTTTAGTTGACGCCACATCGGCGACTTGCGAGTCGATGATGATGAAAATTATGATGAAGGACACGGACCGCGCTGTCGATTGTCAACGTTCATCGTGCTCAGAAACGATGCGATTTGTGCATACGGTACGAGGGCCCTATCATAGTATGCACGACCGCAACGCGCTCCAGTGGCAGTTGTCGGCTGTATCTGGCCGTAAATCACACTATGTACGAAATGGACTGGCGCAAAATTCCCATATTAGTTCTATTAAAACGTGTTTTTCTCCCTTGTCCATATACTAGTTAGGTAGTTCTGTCCACAGTCTACATAAATAAAAGCTTAAATATCGGCAAAAATATTGTAAGGCAAAAAGGGAAGTACCACGTCCAGTCAGTAAGGATATTGGCTTATAAAAGTTCCATTACAAACAGTGCGATACAAATTTACAATAGTTCTCCCCATCAGATAAAAATTATTTAATCATTCTCACTTTTTTGTAAAACCCTAAGGTCATTCATATTTGATCACTGTTCCTACTCAGTAGCAGAATCTCTACATGTGAATTACGAGACTTAAAAGAAAAAAGGGGCAAAATAGCTTACTGCAGGTTGTGCAAGGTACCCTGTAGATTAAGGCAATCGAACAAACTCAGTCCTCAAAAAGAGAGCCCTTACATTTTCATTACATCGAATATTATAGAATATAATTATATCAAACTAATAAGAAAGTATCAGAACCTATTAAAAAAGCGAAGGTTGGAAGAAAAAAATAAGATATGTCGAGCGTGATCCACGTACCCTTCAAATGCTCGCTATGAAACAGTTAAGTTACCCAGAATGCTACCGACATCTCGTATTCTACTAGAGCGTATCTAGCTTCTTATTATTCCCTGAAAGCTTTAACTGTAGCTATATTAATCATCGAAACTTTAACCAATTGTATGAAGAAAAACGCGTTTTTAATGGATGCTCATCATGCTGTTGATTTCATATGGCCGATTCTCATTGCATGCAAGTTACAATAATTCTTTTGCGCGAATATGACGTATCTTTTCAGTTTTTTTTACAACGAATCATACAATTAACGGGAATTTTCGAGCTCCCCAATTTGCAAACTCTGCACCGAAGGCAAATGGCGTGCACGTGACATAGGTGGCGTTCTGGCATCTCATTGGTCAACGTTCAGCCGCACATTCAGAATATCTGACACGCTAGATATTGATTGCTCTGCACGTTCGGAAAGAATTCCCAACGTTCTATTCCACGCTGTGAAGTCAGAAACTCGGCACGCTCGCCGGCCGGAGTGGCCGAGCGGTCCTAGGCGCTTCAGTCTGGAACCGCGCGACCGCTACGGTCGCAGGTTCGAATCCTGCGTCGGGCATGGATGTGTGTGATGTCCTTAGTTTAGTTAGGTTTAAGTAGTTCGAAGTTCTAGGGGACTGATGACCTCAGCAGTTAAGTCCCATAGTGCTCAGAGCCATTTGAACCATTTTTCGGCACGCTCAACGCTCAACGTTCGGATGCACGGTCCGTGTGCCGACGGCTTAACACATTGACTGCTACCTGAGCGAATGGTGACTCACAGTTACATGGGTTGTGACGCCACGTGAACCATATTTGGTTCAGCGTACTGTGGGCCGCGTGAGCCATAACTGGTTCATATACAGAGTTGTGTTTAGAGGCATCGTGAGCCTCATAGGGCTCACAGATAATGCGTTTCAACTACAGGTTTAAAAGTGGTGGCTCCACTGAACACTCATGTTAGTAGTATTCAACATGTATACAATTGGCAGCCATGGTAATTCCTAACTTCAGCGTACGGTTAAATGGTACAGAAAAATCGTTTTCAAAATCCTTTTTGGAACATGTCTGTAAATGCTCAAGCGCTGTACAACTTGGAAAACAAAGGATCAAAGTCTCGCACACAAATAATTCCTTTCAGTGGACGCTTGACTTTACTCCTTTTGAATGCCAAAGATCCACAACCACGAGCAACACTACAACCGTTCCACGAAGATAACAGCCATCGCCTTGTGACAGTAGAGGGACCAAAGCAGAGCAGTCAAAGATGATGTTCGGGCTGTTATAAACGCCTGCGAAGAACAGAAAAAATAAACGATGCTGCTAAGAAAGTGAAGAGGGTGTATACTAAATGCAATAAATGTGGCAGTTTTATGTGCAACGAGTGTTTTAGTGACATTGGCAATGCTGTGTTGAAGAAGTAGAGTATTCTAAGATCTTTATTCATGAACTTTGTCAGACCAAGTAAAAAAAATTGTAAACAATATTATATGTTGCTAATATAATCAAATAAACTAAGTGTCTGAATCATTTCTTGAAAAACGATTTTTTTTATACCTATCGTGTGAGCCACATGTGGTTCATGTGTCCACAGATTATAATTGTGTTAAAATGTTCTTTGGCCACGTGAGCCATATATGGCTCACACCTGTTATCATCAGTCCAGATCAGTCATGAATTGACATTTTATCACGTAACTTAATTCTACATCTTCAACAGAAGACATTTGATGCAAAAAAATATGCAAAAAACGTCAATTTGGCGTCAGAAGTAATATTCGTGATTTCAATGTGGCATAGCAACGAATGGTCCAAATTTCATAATGGCAGTCAATGTGTCAAGGGCCGCAAATGGGGAAATTCGCTGATGTAATCGATTTGACGGCAGATTCTTATGCCTCGGAGCCAAGGAAATTAGTCTCCGAAACGGCGGATCTGGTCGATATTAGTGTTCTACTGTAGTGAGCATCTATGGAAAGCTTTTGAAGTACGGTAAAAAAACGAGTAGGAAACTAGATGTTTGACGACCACGCCTCATCACAGAATGTGGAGGTCGGAGCTTCTCTGCTTTGTAAACCAGGATACCCGGCGATCTGTGGCTGATCTGACGGCAGAGTACAGGCTGGTGCAGGCATGATCACGTTTCTTATTACACCAGGTCATCCTGGCGAAAGACGGCTCGACACATGACCACGACACTAGCCCAGACTAGCGATAGCGATGGCATTTTCCAACAGAATAACTATCCATTTTATGTGGGCAGAATCATACTACAGTGGTTTGTGGTGCATGGTAGTGAAATCGTGTTGATGTCCTGCTCAACAAATTCACCTGATCTGAAGGTAAGGGAGCACATCTAGGACAATGTCATGTTGGCTATTCCGCGCCAATGATCCACATACTGTAATCTACGGGAATTATGTGATCCGTGCTTAGATATTTGCTGCCGCATACCTCCAGAACTCTAGCAATTCGATAACGCCCTTTAGAGACAAAGATAGGTGCCGCTTACGCAATACTGGAAGCCTTCTTTGAAGCCCAAAACCTTAAAATTCTTTCTCTGGCAGTCTGTCTCCTTTGTTCTTTCCATCCGCTATTTAGTTTTTGTTCGTCATGGAAATTTCTAAAGTTATCAGTCACTGACTTTACTTTCGCTGACATGAGATGTCACCTCGATTCAATTCACACCGTTCAAGGTCACTTCTCACATCTTCGAACCATTTGTCCGAAATCTTGGGTCAAGTACATTGAAAATTTCTTATATTAGCCTTCCTTTGTTCACCTAAACAGATATCCGTAAATTTTAGTCTTCCTTTCCTAATAGGCTCGATTGACCTTTCATGAATTACTCGGCTTGCCTTAGTCTTCACATTCCTGTCATTCGGAGGCACGCACTAGCATGTAAAAACAGTACTTTAACTGCAGTGTCTCGGTGCCTTAGTTTAGCTCGCCTTTCTCTCTTGTATAGAGAGTGTGTCCTACAAAAAGTACTGGACACCTTTTATCGCAAAGTATTGTTGGAATTTCTTTCACAGTTTTCAATTGTACTATTTCACCAAGATATTTAAAGCTGTCAACTCTTTCTGTCTCACTGTGCCTCGTTACCGTGCTTTGATGCTTGTAATTTTTTCTGAAAGGAAAATTGAAGCCCAACTTTTCTTCTTATTGTTTTAGAGTATATATCTGCTCGGCAGTTGTGCTCGTGTTCACAGAGACGACCGAGGAATCATCATCGAATACAAGTCAGCTAACCTTCGTACCACTTTTGGATCCTCCATCGCGCACTTTGCTTAGAAGCACATTGCTGTCTAGTCTTTCTCCTGTCCGTAGATGATATCCAAAACACAACTGAAGGGAATCAGAGACAGTGCATCACGCTACCTCACACCTAATTTAATATTAAACTCCTTGGGGACCTACCCCATAAATTTTACCTCAAAACGGGTCCTTGTTGATGTCTACTTGATAATTTCCGTTGTTTCCACGACCACTCAGATTTCTATGAGCAAGTCAAATAACTCTTCTCTGTCGACCAAACGGTACCTTTTTGAAGGCTAGGAACACTGCTACTTGACAGTTGCAGATATAGTTTTCTATCACTCTTCAGATCGCCGAGGGTCAAAGTCGACTATCGCACTCCTCTTAGACAGGTTTACGTAACTGTGTATAAAATGTACAACTTCATAATAATTTCATACGACATAATTAACGTGTTGTAGCGAAGCCGAATGTGCAGTAATTAACCGAGTCTTGGCGCGGAAAGATTACCTTCATAAGACTGTCCAGTGTCCAGAAAGTGTAGCTTCCCTATTGTAACTACATTCCCAGAAAATCCCTATAAATGTCAAAGCTCTTAATTTTTTATATGTTTACATAATGTAAATCTCAATTAAGGGCAAATTACCTGGTCCATTGGGCGTACTTTATGGACGAAAGAAGAAAAGGAGAATAGTGTCTAGCAACCCTTCGATTACGACGTCATTCGAGACGGATCAGAAGCTCAGATAATCAACCGTGCTCTTGCAAAGGAACCATCTGCATTAGGGAAATGACCGAAAACCTGAATCTGGATGCGTTGAAGGGGATCTGAACTGCCATACTCGCGAAAACGAGTCCATTGTTCAACCATTACACCATCTCGCTCTGTGCTGCTTTCTGCAGAAGGCACGTAGTTGTACGGAGGAGGCTAAGCTGGATTACCGCATCACCTGTCTAGGTGTTTGATTTAACGTTTCACAAAACAGAGAGCACTGACGAAACACCTAACTTAAAAAAACGCTAGGTTATATAATGTAATCAGTGATATGAATTACCTTGGAGCAGGACTGTACCACTTATCAACACCGTCAGCAAAGACCTCTCGGAGCCCATGATCAGCAAAGAGGAACCTGCGAAAGAAAGACGTATTATTTGACAGTTACAGAAATTAGGCCAAATAAACAGTCTAATGGAAGTCGGGAGAATTACTAGCTCATGATGACGTATCGCTGGATGTGAATATGTACAGAATGTGCTATAACTGAACTGCAGTTACCGTTGTTGACGCTGTAGATCACTTAAAAGTGCGTATAGCACATTTTAAATTTTTATTTCTGTTTGTATATGTTTCACGCTTATTTCTTGATTAAGGGGAGATTAAAAAGTACCCATTTGACGGCATTGCTGCAGCGTATATGAAACCCAGTGCGACTCCGACGTGTGTTTATAAGCACCGACGTATAGAGAACGGGTTAGTGTGGCCTCCGAACGGAAATTTTCTGATCACTCTTTATATGTTGTATCTTTACTTGTGCTCATTAATTTAGCTTATACCATAGTTATAAAATTCTGGAAACTTTCTCAAGTAATAAGATAAAAACTGAAAAACAGTCGTTTCAGTCGTACTAAGAGACACCAGTGATGGCGTGTTTCGAAAATAATTTGTTGTCCGACACAATCGTAACAATTTCAATACGAAAGTATTGGCCGACTTCAGGTCATAAGGAGGGTACTGTAGTCCTTTCCCATCACTGTGGAAACAACATTGTCAATGACATCAATCAAAAACATTGGCATTTCCGCCGTAGCCTGGATGGGTAATCGTATCCTCTCATGACCGGAAGATGGCCAGTAATTTCGTCCTGAAATTGTTGTGATTGTGCTGGACAGTAAGTTATCTTCAAAAACGAAAAGTATAGGATATCAGTGCTTTAGTCTTCAAAACTGGAATGGTTGCTTTAAAATTTTTCGACTCGGTCCCAGTGCCACCCCATAATCTCCCCTAAAGGCCACAGTAGATAACGAAATTCACTTGTACAGAAGAAGACAACCCAGAGTCACTAGTAGATTGATTCCTCACTTAAGACCAAGAAAAGAATAAATCATTAAAAGGAATATACATACAAGAAGGATAATAGGTTGTCCACGAAAAGTTGTAGATTTTAGATTAATATTTCCTTTTTATTTTCAGAAAGCACTGATAAGAACGAATCGAAAGGATACGTTCGACTTTCTATGTAAGTGGATGATGGGAACGCAGTGATAATCATTTAACACCCGTGAACTGAGCGGATAGGTACTAACATACATATCGTCATTTTCTTCCTTTACAGACCTCGGAGGACAGCATATTAATTTCAGTACCACCCACTATTTGTTTACTTTTAACCAATATTCTTTCACGATTTCAAAGTGTACATTTTTATTTCCTCAAACCATTTCACTCCTGTTATCTTGCTCTCTACACTTTTGGAAGTCTTGTATTTTTAACATTTCTACTTCTAAGTAGCTGCTTTCTGTCAGACCTTTTTCTGTTATACTGTATGTTTGTAAATATTTTTCAGTGTTTCCTATTTATTTGACATTAATGAGCTATACTGCTTGATAATTCAGTATCGACTATAGTTGCAATGAAACAATAAATTTATTTATTTGGTCTGGATGTTCTCCAGGTTTCTTGATTTTTGTCACGTTTTCAGTTTCACGGCATATGTATTTTAGATTTAGATTCAGTATCCATCAGCATATACTATATTTTTTTCATTCGTAAACTATTCTGTACAACAGGTCCTTAGATCAATTAACGTCCCAAAACACCTGAAAAGTATTTTAGCCTTCGAGCGGTTCGAATCTCCTACGAATGACTTCGTACATCGAAATCTCATTGCACTATCTTCACACATGCTCCAACTTTTGGACCGATAAATTCCGCTGTTGAGTGAGTTTGATAAGTCGCTGGAAGGCTTAGGACTCTCCGAAGGAATGTAGCTTTTACAGGGACAATTTTTCTAGTACATTCGTATCGGCATATCAGTTTGATAGCAAAATGCAGTCAGTGACTTATATTTCTTCTTACTGCAACCGTCACTTATAGGTGAGTTATTTGTTATTTCATATAAACAAATTCACCTTGTAAACATTTGTAATCATGGTTTGGGAACCAACGTAACCACCATAGATACAACTTAAATAAAAAGGTCTCAAGAGGCAAAGTGTAAATCTTCCGATAACTCTGTCAGTTTATGATGCTCAGGTGTTGATATTTTATATCACAATGATTTATTGCAGTTTTGATTCAGACCATTACTTACCTATCATTAAATTCAAGACACCGGTCGAGGTGGCGCAGTGGTTAGCACATTGGCCTCGTATGCGGGAGGACGACAGTTCAAACCTGCGTCCGGCTATCCTGATTTAGGTTTTCCGTGATTTCCCTAAATCGCTCCAGGCAAATGGCGGAATGGTTCCTGTGAAAGGGCACGGCCAACTTCCTTCCCCATCCTTCCCTAATGCGACGGGACCGATGACTTCGATTCCCCCAAATCGACCAACCCACCAAACTCAAGATTAGGCGAATATTTAGCAAAAAGAATCAATACCAACCCAAAAAGTTTGCCGTGCAGAAGTTATCTGGAGAAAATGATCACAAAATACATTTGGAAAAAAGAATACCTAAATGTTGGGAACAGCTTCAAAAATAAATTATTCAGACTGCAGAAGAAGTTATGCTCAAAGCCATCAACAATTGTGTAAATTAGGAAAATCATAAAACAACTTATAGTAACAAAGCATTAGGAGAAATAAATACAGCTGCTAAATGTGGAAACACTCAGTGGCAATATTATTGTCTAACAGAAATCGTAAATTAAGTTTGAACAGGCACCTTACGATCAAAATGGTAACTGGTCTCTTTTCATGTACCAAGTAGACTTTTCTGAGCACTGTGGTCTTCAGGTACTAAGATTACTGTTCCATAAGTCCATTTAAAAGTCATTGTCACGAAACTTGATGCAAATTGGCTCTGAGCACTATGGGACTTAACATCTGAGGTCATCAGTCCTCTAGAACTTAGAACTACTTAAACCTAACTAACCTAAGGACGACACACACATCCATGCCCAAGGCAGGATTCGAACCTGCGACCGTAGCAGCAGCACGGTTCCGGACTGAAGCGCCTAGAGCCACTCAGCCACACTGGCCGGCGCTTGATGCAAAATAAGTGCATTTTTTCAGCTAGTCATGTAGCTGTGTAAATGCATGGTTACGTAGTATGAGAGATAGCAACGTTAAAATACTTTTCTGAATTGGATGAGATATAGATCAAAATATTTAACACTCATATTATTTCGTGAATTCATTTCTGGCTTCAACTCCCTCTTGTGTAGGGGCTGATGTTAAAGTCCATGTTTGTTGAACATTAGTCGAGAAACGTATTCACATTTTATCGCACTTCCTTTTATTTCCCATCCAGGTAAAAAAAAAAAAGCTGGTAAAATATTCCGAGTGTATTTTAAATACCAGTTACTGTTTCCAACATAAATAAGTGATACTTGACGCACATTCTGTCGCAGCATAAAAACTAACTTACAACTCAACATCCAGACTAAGACTGTACAAGTAGAGACCATAACAAAGACTAAATATCTTTTGGCATGTATGACAAATGATATATTACAGCAACAAGTTCTAGATTGTTCCAGAACAGACAATTGGTCGGATTAGCATTTGTACACAGTTTTCTGCGTCCATGAGTGAACAGTTATAATGAAAACATGCCTCTTGACGTTAGTAAAATTTATAAAAATAGAAATAATTGCGTATTATAGTAAATAATTGTTAAATAGAGTTTTGTAGAAACTATGGCATATTCCACATCGCCAAAATAAAAACAGTTTATATTTTCTCCATGTGACTGTTTTTCATGAAAAATTGAGTTTGCTTTACAAAATTATAACAGTTCTTGATTTAACAGATAATGAAATGTTATGAGAAATTTCGTAACCAAAATGTTGCAATGTGCGGAATATATGTCACTTAAGATCAAATGAAACAAAAGAGATTTGTAGGATAATTATCTTATTTTAAAGTCAGAAATCAAAATAGTGACACAAAGTATCACAGAAAAAATTGGAGATGTGTGAAATTTTAACAAATGTTTCCATACAGTAGACCAACTGATATAAGATTCCCGCAATTCTGGTTTCAAATACAACTTACTAACTCGTTCTATGACTTATTTAGTAATGCGGCGTACAATTTTGTTTGCTATGTATTGATTACACTATACTTTAGTGTTATTGTAAGCCCCATTCCCAAATTGCTCCCCTATCAGTTTCTAATATATATATATATATATATATATATATATATATATATATATTAGTCATCATAAAACGAATATAATTCAGGCGTTTTCCATTAACATACACTCCTTCAATTTTCGCAGATTGGGATCTGAAAATTTCTTCTATTGTTGCTAGAGAATGTGAAAATGAGCCTTACTAAAATAAAAAATAATGCCTTCAGTGTGCAAGAAAACGAAGACAAAAACCAAAACAAAAACAATATGTTCGAAAGCCAATAGCTTTGCAGATCTGTGAAATTTTACTCCGTTGTTGGGTGTTATTCATTACTGTGTTTGAGCAGAGTTTGTACTGCAAATTGCTTGTATCTTCCTTCACCTGTTCTCCACGTGCTGTTCGAGAAATGACTCAAGTCTGTCCCGTTCTTTACAAGTTTTTCCCGAGGTCATACAGTGTTTGAGAGGGGATCTTGCGACGACATCCTCAAAGATTCCACTGGTCCCATGTAGGCCAAATCTGGTTCATGTCTGCAGTCCATTCTCTTTGGTTGCTTTCTGCCTCCTTGAGGAACGTGCCGAGCAGTTGGTTTTTTATTATCACCCTTAAAGATGAATCCATTGCCTAATCGTTGACTATAAGGCTCGACATTACGTTAAAGGACCCACTCCCTATACTGCGTAGCTCTTGAATTACTTCTATGGCAGTGATACGAGTTTCATGTTCGTTCATCATAACAGCGCAAAACACGACTGGTCTCTCCTTGATAAGCCAGCGGGACTGCATGTCCGAAACGCGAATAGGTCCGCCTCCATACTCTTCAACGACGACAACCTGATGTAAGACAAATCCTGCAACTAAGTCCACTGCCCCAGTTTCCATTCCAAGCGTTCACTAGCCAACCCTCTTCTTCGAGCACCATGGTGCTGACTGGTGTTCGTACTGTTGCTCATCGTGGATACCTATGTGCCAAACAGAACGTGTGGAGAGGTTTTCGTACTATCTGGAGTCGACACAGCCAACTACTTGCCCCTCGAAGAAGCAGTGAAAGACACAGTTGCATTTCCTTCAGGCTATGTACGAGCCCATAACTTCTAGGTAGAGGTTATCAGCTGATGTAGTTGGCACCGGGAAATCGGTAAGAGGCAGATTTCCGATGTTTTGTGCCTCATAAAAGGACTGAATCTTTGGAGAACGTTGAACTATGGTGTACGCCAATTCGGTGGGTGATTCGCTGTGCTGACAAGGTTCCTCTCCGTAAAGTGACGATTCTCCCAATAAAATCAATTTTCGAAGCTTTACATTGGTTAGACGTACTTTTTGTTGCATAGATCCATAGCGAGACGATCCTTAAAGATGTAGAATACGTCATAAAACAAGATACATAATACATTACGAAAAATGCTTGAATGGATACGCGGTAGTTCATTTGTTAACATCGTATCAGTTTTTGCTGTCAGTACTGTAAAGTTTGTCATTCAATAAATGTATAAATCCGCAATACTACGAATTGTAACAGCTCTGTTAATTCCGATCATGTGATATTGCGAAACTCTTTGACGCTATTCTTGTGGTGCATCTCCAAAAGAAATGTCGAACAGCGTATAGTAAAAAAGCGTGAAAAACAAATGGAATGCAACAAATAAACAAAGCAAATCAACTACAAAAAAATGAGCGCATTGATTGAATCTAATGGTTGTTAATATTATGTCGCATGGACGTCTGAAAAATTAGAATTATTTAAATAAATCACGGACACAGTTTAATGGGTATCGTTCGCCACAGGTGAGTATAATTACATGTTATCGTTTCATTATGAAACAATTTTGTGATTAAACCGAAAGAAAAAACAGATAAAATACTTTATGTGTATGTTATTCTGTGCTGCACGCTTCCATTTCACTCTTTTGATTATTATGCATGACATGTATATATAGGATGTAGTTAACGTTTCTTTAGTTTCCTCAACAACGTAGATGTATATTACAATAGCAAGTGTTTTCCAGCAGTGAGGGAACGCAGCAAAATACTGCGTAGCACATTCCATCGTATAATCTTGATCATTCTCAGTGTTAATACGAAACATCCCAGCAATATTTAAGATACGTTAATTATATCACGGCCATTTTTGTTTAACGAACATCATCAACTGGTACTGGAAATCAACCATAGTCTTCGTAAATAATCTGAATTACTAAAAATCTAATCCGGTTCATCGTTCCATCCAATTGCACGATTCAAATTGCAGGGTGCCAATCTACAGGCCTTCAGGGGCAACAACGATTTAAACTTCAATATTTCGTACAATTACTGACCAAATTTAAAAAATTGAAATCGTGTTATGATCTGCTCATGAAAAGGTTATGTAACGGTTTAACGCAGTAAAACAAGTATTACCATTAAAAACTATTTACGTGTCTTGAGGCAGCGTAAATGGCTACCATGGCGCGCAAATTACCCAGATAATATTCATCCAGTATTTCAGAATGACAACACTTAGTGACTTCCAACAAACTTTAAACATAACTTTACAAAACTTTTACTCGTTGGAAACCCCCACAAAATGATTAAAGGAAAAAAAGTTCTTCGCTTACTACATTTTCACTGTTCAAGCAATAAAACTTCAGCGTCCAGCATGATGTCGTATTACTTCTTTGCTGCTAACTCTGTATGGAGACAATATCAACACAAAACACTGACTGTACCTCCAAAAACATAGCATTTTACGACACATAGGTCAGTAGATAAGACCTCATAAACATGGAGAAGCGTGATAAATTAGCTGTTGCTTAAATTGGAACTCAACTTACCCGGACTATGTTCATCAAGTGTTTGATAATGAGAGCACTTAGCAACTTACAACAGACTTTAAGCATAGTTCCAGATCTTTTCTAAACATTTTCTCAATTACATGCTTCCTGTCAGATATTTAATTGATGTACTCATTTGTAAATTAATCAAACGTTTGAAGCTGTTTTATACATGGGAGTCCGGCCCTTGCAAGAATCGGGGGTTTAATGGTTCGTTAGTAATTAGTTACAAAGACTGTTGGCGAATTTTCTATGTTACCTGATGATGTTCACTGACGAAATCGTGTCCCTTAGAAAAACATAATTTCAGTACAGTTGTGGTCGGTTATTCTTATTAACATTAATATTGCAAAACTTTCTTCATCTCAGAAATTCCGTTATTCGAAAACAATCGAAAAGCGACAGTCATGAATAAAACAATAGTTTAAAGCCACATCATAGCCCTCTCTGAAATTGTACTAGATTATAATTGTGGCACAGATATGAACATAGAGCTATACACTATTCCTTCAGTATAGCAACAACGTTTAATACATGAAGACGCTTCAGTAAGTTTTGTAGATGGGGAAAAAGTTTTTACGTTGTCTGGCATGTTGTATTGTATTAAACTGCGGACCTAGAAACGACGGAGAGGCTTCGTCTCCGCCGTAGTCCTCAATGGTTCACAACCCCACAACAGTCTACAGCAGTCTACTAACCCCACCGCCGCCCCACACCGACCCCAGGGTTATTGTGCGGTTCGATCCCCAGTGGACCCCCCATTCCGCTCCCTCGCCCCCCTCCCTCCCCGGGAACGTCACACCAGGCGAGTGTAGCCCCAAATGTTTGCGTGGTAGAGTAACTATGGTGTACATGTACGTGGAAACAGTGTTTGCGCAACAATCGTCGACAAAGTGTAAGTGAGGTGGAATAAGGGGAACCAGCCCGCATTCGCCGAGGCAGATTGAAAACCGCCTTAAAAACCATCCACAGACTGGCCGACGTGTGAACATGTGTTTTGAAGATGTGGGAAGACAACTGCACATGTCTTCATCATGTTGACATCTTCCTGCAAGATCTGCCAAAGTACTGTTAAGTGAATGTTAAGCTTTTCATAAATCTTCTGTAGATGGCCTCACTTTCCATCCTGGAGTTCTTTTCTGGCTGTATGCTGGTGTTTGTGATAAACGGTGCTTTCGGGTTTAAGCGTTGTACTTCAATGACGACCCTGATTTCGGATTTGGATCTGAGCGTGGTTGCGAGTTGAGATTACCTAAACAAGTACTGACAATATGCAGGTCTAATTTCGAAGTAACTTCCTTAGGGGGAATAGGATCCGCAATCGCTTGAAACAGTCTGAATAATAACAGCCGTGTTGAGCGATATTTGGTGAAGTAAAACATCCCTTTATTTTGCTTTTATTACTGCACAGTAGACATTTTGAACGGATAGTATACTATTACCCATCAACATGTACAAACTTGTGTTGCTCTCCAAGCATTTACCCAATAACACAATGTATCAATGTAAAGGGACGCCCATACTTTACAATTAAAGACATGACACCGAGTGTTTTTTGAACACCAGTTGTGTAGCATACCACTTACAAGAGTGTAAAGAGGTGCAGCAACACCTCACCGACAGTTAGTGAGAGATTAGTTCAGTTCTGATGAGTTCTAATTTAAAATCATGTGAAAATGACTGCGAAACTGAGCAGCAACGAATTCAAAATAAAGAAATGCTTTAGGGAAGTTCAGTGCCATACCCTGATTACGTTAAATTTAACACATTTCTATCTGATTTTCTCAGTAACGATCCAAGGTAATACATTCACTGATATACTATCAAGTATCTATCTTTGTTAGGAATCAAGAAATGAATTTTTAATGGAGGTCTTAAAAATATGTAATTTCAAAAAAAAATAGTTTTTACGATCAAACTAATGTTTCTATCTGTGCCATTGTATTTCCACGCAAAGACAATACCGCTGTCAATAAGAGGTAAAAATTTCATAGCTTTAGCTTAAGTAGCTTCTGAGATAACGGGGAACATCTGAAAAAAAATATTTTTTTCAGAATTCGCACTTGGAAGTCGAAGGATAGGAAAACTCACTATTGTATAAAGAGAGAGCCTAAAACCCTCCATTTCTGTAATTTTTATCATCTTGAGTATCAACCAGACACAGTCTCCTTCCCAGCCAGAGGGATTTTGCAGCTTCTGTTGTATTTTTGACCATAATTTCTGCTTTGGAGACTCGATGTCTAGCCAGTTCTTGTATAATTGCTTCTGTATTATGGCAAAATTAATTTAGAATTGCTTCAGAACCTTGATTATGTCTGAATTTCCGTCACTGAAGGTGATCCCAGGATCATTAACCCCAATTTTTGGTGTTTTCAACTCCATAAATACGTTTTTGTGCACCCTGGTCCATACAACGTTAACGAAAGACTCATTTACATTTTGAGTTTTTCCTTGAGGAATTTATTCAGATGATCTGGATGTGCTAGATCTCTGTATATTGGCTTTACTGCTGCGCCAACAGTTTCTGGGATGATGTTTCCATTGGTATATTCGGTTCCAGCAGCCATAGCTTTGCGGTATTCACACCAGTCAACTGACCCATGTTATATAGTGGCAGCTTCTCATCACTTGGAGTCTTGTGCGAAAACATTGCCCACACTGCCTTTCTCGTTCTTTTCAGGTTGTTTATATTCTTTCTAATGGCTTGGCGATAGTATTCACTTAGCTGATTGATTGTTTCGTCAGTCAAAAGTCCTCTAACTGTCTCGCCATTTTCAAGCTTTTTGCTAGTCGGGCACACATTCGTCTCTGCACATGACAGACGCATTCCTACTTTTGCGATCTTAGGACATCATAGGCCCTGTAGCCAATTATTGATTCGAATGAATTATAGTCACAATCACCACTGAATTTATCATAGCGACACCAATTTGTTCTTGAGAGCGCTAAAAGCTCTTCACAGCTGAGCTGGATCCATCATATGTTTTCTGATTGTTGTGATCATGCAGTTGTTTGTTTTCATTATTGGACCCACTTTTGTGATCCATGGTAATGTTTTTACAATACTTCGACATCCAGAACCTTCCTGATATCAGTACTTATTGTAGCTGAACAAGAATGCTTAAATTAATGGACCCTTTCCTGCCATGATCCGTCAAATTGTATGCAGTTATTTCCACCATTTTCTTCAGCTGCTTCCACTGTTGTAAATTTCATTAATTCTTTTACAGTACTTTTACTGTTTCCCCTAAAGCCTTTGTATATCTTGAAACATTCGTAGGAGGCATGACAGATTCTTAACAGCACATAAAGCTTTTCCTGCTCTAGGTCCTTTACCAATGCATCTCAGCCCACAGAAATATTGACGTTCGTCTCAAAAAGGTTATTGTTTTTATATTTTTCAGTTGCCCAAAGTTCTTTCTCACTGTCACATCTCGAACTATAGACTTCATTACTGTTCACAAACTTCTTCTTCGAAGCACTTGATGATGAAGAACCCTGTTCAGTGTTGCTTGCCCTAACCTCATTCTCTGAATGTAAACTTCCAGCAGGACATGTTCTGTAAAATCTATTTCTCTTACTTCTTCTCTTTTTAAATATTTCCTTTGGTGGAGTCAGATCAAAGTGAGAAACGCAATTCAGTGGGCAACGCGTCAAAATACACACTGCAAATGGTGTAATGTGCCTAAAAGAACGCGGATGATACCATGCATTATACAACAAGAAGGAAGAGATATCTACCAACCATTGTAGCAGCAGGATGTTCACTACAAATCGACATATATTGCCGCCTTCTAGAGCAAACAGTTTCCGAGATATCTTGTTGTAACTGAACAAGTGCTCATGGGACCTGTATAAATTACTTTAGCTGTAAATTATTTCAAAATACCTTTTTCAGGGTCATCCAAAATCAGCAACACATGCATTAGATTAAAGAGAAAACTCCAAATAAAAGTTTTCCATAAAAAAATAAAAATCGACATTTTACACCCACACTAATTTTTCACTTCCCTTAATCCACCGAATGGTAGCCAGTATGGCAGAAATTGTTCACACAGTTTTCATAAATCAAGTAAACGCGCATCACTGGAGTCGAATGTTCACAACCCAACCATCAATGGGTCTCTGTGCAAACCGCTGTAGCTTGATGATTATAATGGTTAAATCAAAATCATTGAAAACTATGACTACTAACAATTTGTGATGGTTTCAACCATGTTACGTGCCATTTGTCACAACCCGTTAATCTCCAAAATCAGACACTACTGTTTGGAAGCTCTTTTCCCCCTGATGAATATATTCGTGGCAAATCGTAGATGCGTGTACTTACCTTTACGAAGGTGATAAGCTCTTTTCACTGCGGTACTGGCATTGTGATGAGGACGTCTACTTTGACATAATCCCGATATTAACAAATTGAGAGGTTACTTTTCAGCAAACAGACCACTTTTTTAGTGGTCCGTTGTTGTTCTAACCATTCTCGGTAGTTGATAGTTGGAAACAGACCTTTGATATCGTCCAGAGATCGTGGTGCCACACCAAAGTCTGCAACGTACATCGATACCAAACACGTAAGCGAGGTCTCACTGTAACCCGCAACGAGGGATAGGAGACACACCTGAAGACTGTGCCTCTCTCACAGCACAGTAGCACTCTCTCACAGAGGCCAATATAGCATGGAACGGCTCTATACAGTTCATGACCTCAGCTGAAGCAGCCAACATCATCGAGTAGGACTAACATGTTCAAAATCTCAGATTTATTTATTTTATTTTATTTATTTATTTATTTATTGTTCCGTGGGACCCAATTAAGGAGAAGTCTCCATGGTCATGGAACGAGTCAATACATGAAATTATAACACGATATTAGAAACAGATAAAATGAAATATAAAAAGAAACATATTCAGGTGACAAGTCGTAAATTTAAATAAAGAAAATCAACAATGTAACACTGGACTTTGCTTAATTTTTTAGCTCTTCCAGGAGCTCCTCGACAGAATAGAAGGAGTGAGCCATGAGGAAACTCTTCAGTTTAGAATGAAAAGAATTTGGGCTACTGCTAAGATTTTTGAGTTCTTGTGGTAGCTTATTGAAAATGGAATACTGCACTCCTTTCTGCACAAGAGTCAAGGAAGTGCATTCCACATGCAGCTTGGATTTCTGCCTAGTATTAATTGAGTGAAAGCTGCTAACTCTTGGGAATAGGCTAATATTGCTAATAACAAACGGCATTAAAGAAAATATATACTGTGAGGACAATGTCAGAATTCCCACACTATTGAATAGGGGTCGACAAGAGGTTCTCGAACATACACCACATATAGCTCGAACAGCCCGTTTTTGAGCCAAAAATACCCTTTTTGAATCAGAAGAATTACACCAAAAAATAATACCATACGACATAAGCGTATGAAAATATGCGAAGTAGACTACTTTTCGTGTTGAAGTGTCACTTATTTCTTACTGTTCTAATGGTAAATAAAACAGCATTTAGTTTCTGAACAAGGTCCTGGATATGGGCTTTCCACAACAGCTTACTATCTATCCGAACGCCTAGGAACTTGAACTGTTCCGTCTCGCTTATAATATGCCCATTCTGTCTGATCAAAATATCGGTTCTTGTTGAATTGTGAGTTAGAAACTGTAAAAGCTGAATCTTACTGTGATTTAGCATCAAATTATGTTCCACAAGCCACAAACTTATTTCATGAACTACATTATTTGATACTGTTTCAATATTTCACACAAGATCCTTCACTATCAAGCTGGTGTCATCAGCAAACAGAAATATTTTTGAAACACCTGTAATACTAGAAGGCATGTCATTTATATAAATAAGAAACAGCAGTGGCCCCAGCACCGGCCCTTGGGGAACGCCCCACTTAACAGTGCCCCATTGGGACTGAACATCACTACCACTCTCAATATTGCGGAGAATTACCTTCTGCTTTCTGTTCTTAAAGTAAGAGGCGAACCAATTGTAAGCTACTCCCCTTACTCCATAATGGTCCAACTTCTGCAGTAATATTTTGTGGTCAACACAGTCAAAAGCCTTCGTTAAATCAAAGAAAACACCTAGCGTTCGCAACCTTTTATTTAATCCGTCCAAAACCTCACAGAGAAAAGAGAATATAGCATTTTCAGTTGTTAAACCATTTCTAAAACCAAACTGAACATTTGACAGCAAATTATGTGAATTTAAATGCTCCAGTAACCTTGTATATACAACCTTCTCGATAACTTTAGCAAACACCGATGGCATAGAAATAGGTCTAAAATTGTCAACATTATCAATGTCTCCCTTTTTATAAAGTGGCTTCACTACCGAGTACTTTAATCGGTCAGGAAACCGACCACTCCTAAAGGAAAAGTTACAGATATGGCTAAGTACTGGGCTAACATACATAGAACAATACTTCAGTATTCTGCTAGATACCCCGTCATATCCATGAGAGTTCTTGGTCTTTAGTGATTTAATTATTAACTCAATCTCCCTCTTGTCAGTATTATGGAGGAGCATTTCAGGTAACAGTCTCGAAACACTTTTTTCTAAGAGCGCTATATGATTCCCTGTTGGGACTAGGGTTCTATTTAGTTCACCTGCTATATTCAGAAAGTGATTATTAAATACTGTACATATATGCGACTTATCAGTAACACGGACATTCCCACTACGCACTGATTCTATATCCTCGACCTGTCTCTGCAGACCAGCCACTTCTTTAACGACTGACCATATGGTTTTAATTTCATCCTGAGACTTAGCAATTCTATCTGGATACCACATACTTTTTGCCTTCCTAATAACATTTTTAAGCACCTTACAATACTGTTTGTAAAGGGCTGCTGCATTTAGATTTTGACTGTTTCTAACGTTTTGATATAATTGCCACTTTGTTCTACAAGATATTCTTATCCCTCTAGTCAGCCACCCAGGCTGCCTGTTTGTGCTAGTACCCTGTTTTGAACGTTCTAACGGAAAGCAACTTTCAAAGAGCACGAGAAAAGTCTTGAGAAAAGCATTATATTTATCGTCTACTGTATCAGCGCTATAAACATCTTGCCACTCTTGTTCCTTGATAAGGTTTACAAAGGTCTCTACAGCAACTGGATCAGCTTTCCTAAACAGCTGATGACTATATTTAACACGCGTTGCAGCACAAAAATCTTTTAGAGTTAAGATTTGTGCATCATGATCTGAAAGGCCATTCACCTTTTTGCTAACAGAATGCCCTTCTAGTAATGAGGAATGAACAAAAATGTTGTCTATGGTTGTTCTACTGTTCCCTTGCATTCTCGTTGGAAAGAATACGGTTTGCATAAGATTATATGAAGTAAGGAGGTCTACCAGCATCCTCTTCCTTGCACAATCACTTATACAATTAATATTGAAGTCACCACATATAACTAACTTTTTGTATTTCCTATAAAGTGAACCAAGAACCTCCTCTAGCTTTAGCAAAAATGCTGTGAAATCGGAGCCTGGGGATCTATAAATAACAACAGTTAGAAGTTTAGCTCCGTTAAATTTAACCACACCTGCACAACATTCAAACACCTTTTCAGTGCAGTACATTGAAACATCAATTGACTCAAATGAGATGCCGTTTTTCACATGCATGGCTACTCCCCCACACCGCAAAGAGCTCCTAGAAAAGCTGCCAGCCAACCTGTATCATGGTAAAGGAAGCCTCTGAATTATTTCCTTATTTAAGAAGTGTTCAGATATACCAATAATTTCAGAGTCAACATCTATAAGCAGTTCACTAACTTTATCTCTAATACCTTGTATATTTTGATGAAATATACTAATTCCCTCATTACTCGGATACCTAAGCTTTGTCAAAAGTGGTTCCCTTGTTAGAGAGACTTCCCTTAAGCAGGAATACCTATCAGCTGACTTCAATCTAAAAAAGGTGCAGCTCTAACACCCACTACTGCAGGAATTTTCCCATGAGTGATCCCACCAACCCCACCTATGCTGTCACCTATAAGCTTTGCCAACCTCCCCTTCCCATACCTGTTGAGGCCATGTCTAGTGAAACCCGTCCTGCTGATAGACTCCACCGACACCAGCGAAATGTGACCCATGCTTTCTGTCATCAGCGCACCCCCAAGTCTCATGTTATTACGCCTGACGGCTGTATCAAGATGAGGTCGATCGTGACGCTGAAACAGTTCCACGAAATGCACATTCGTGTTGCCAGTCTGAGTGGCTATCTTTTCCAGGTCACCATCTATGTCATACTCCCCATCCCTATCAATACTATTACCAGCCCCACCCACAATCACTACCTGATCCTCTTTAGTAAAATCCCTACATAACCCCCCTATGTTAACAGTCACCTGAGCCAATCCTGCATTAGGCTTCACAATGCTGGTGACCTGGAACTCACTCCCCAGCACTTCCTGCAACTGCTGGCCTACGCCTCTGCCATGAGAACTACCTAACAGCAGAACCTTCTTCTTCCTCTTCGACTTTGCAACTGTTGTAACCACCGTAACTACTGAGGTCTGCTGCATACTTCCTACATCTACAGCTACTAGAGATTCCTCTCCACTAGACTCTGACAGTTGGTCATATCTATTGTAAACACCAATAGTAAAACTATCTGAAAATCTTCTTCTCCTAGCAGGTCTCTTGCCAACAGCCAGCTCCCATTCCCCAACCCCCTTCTCCCTCCTCATCCTATCTAGCTCCTCCTGTGCGTTTTTCAACTGCACCTGAAGGGCACAGATCTTACGCTCCTGCTCCTCTATCAACTTACTCTTGCTACATAACCTGCAGTTCCAGGAAAGGATCTCACCAGAATGCCCACTGGATTCCCCCCAGTGAAAATACTTCGAACATGTACATTTGTAAATAATGTGTAAATATTTAACACTGTACTTCAAGAGAAGAGTTTTTTAATAAGTGCACCAAGTGATGCTTTAAGGGGGGGGGTAGGACGTCAAACGGGCTGACTTGGAGCAGGAGAGTCAGCACAGGACATTTTAATTTCTACTGTCCATACGTTTACAAATAAATTCATAAAACTTTGTCACCATGACCAGGAAGGATTGAGGGCTCACACTCATCGCAGTGTAAGTTCAAAAACGTAGCAAAATACCTTTTTTTACATGTTAAATTTCATCATTTTTTTCACTTATTACTGGCTGCATTTGTTGCTATAGGTACCCTTTTCTTCCTAAGTAAGAGAGCTTCTTCGATGAATTTTTCATAGCCTACAAACAGTAGTTACAGGTGTATGAAACTCTATAATTTTCCAAATGTATTAAAAAACTGTGGAAAAATGAGATAATTAACTATAAAACTTGAGTTTTTTCTAAACATGAAGTTTAAAATGTAACAGTTCATTCATTTTTTTCATAAATTAAATAACTTCTAGAGTTTCATACACCTGTAACTATGGTTTGTATGCTGTGCAAAAGTCATCGAAGAATCTCTCTTACTTAGGAAGAAATGTGTACCTATAGCAACAAATGCAGCCAGTAATAAGTGAAAAAATGATGAAATTTCACATGTAAAAAAATGTGTTTTGTTACGGTTTTGAGCTTCCACTGCTATGAGTGTGAATCTTGAATTCTTCCTGGTCATGGTGTTAAAGTTTTATGAATTTATTTGTAAAAGTATAGACAGTGGAAATTAAAAAGTCCTGTGGTGCCTCTCCTGCTCCAAGTCGGCCCGTTTGACGTCCTACCCCCTTAACAGATAATGAAAGTTGTAAGTTATCAAGTAACCCTGTGGTAAAGGGCTGTATCAAGTTAATGAAATCTTTTTATCATTCATGTAATAAAGTGAACTAATATTTCATTGTTGTTGTTGTGGTGTTCAGTCCTGAGACTGGTTTGAAGCAGCTCTCCATGCTACTCTATCCTGTGCAAGCTTCTTCATCTCCCAGTACCTATTGCAACCTACATCCTTCTGAATCTGCTTAGTGTATTCATCTCTTGGTCTCCCTCTACGATTTTTACCCTCCACGCTGCCCTCCAATGCTAAATTTGTGATCCCTTGATGCCTCAAAACATGTCCTACCAACCGATCCCTTCTTCTAGTCAAGTTGTGCCACAAACTTCTCTTCTCCCCAATCCTATTCAATACTTCCTCATTAGTTACGTGATCTACCCACCTTATCTTCAGCATAATATTTCATATGTTGTTCATATGAGTCATCTCCCAGAGCAATCAAACAACAGCACTTACGGCTGGACATTCTAGTTTCGTCAGGTCAATGGCATGGTTCGAATGGCTCTGAGCACTATGGGACTCAACTTCTGAGGTCATCAGTCCCCTAGAACTTAGAACTACTTAAACCTAACCAACCAAAGGACATCACACACATCCACACCCCAGGCAGGATTCGAACCTGCGACCGTAGCGGTCGCGCAGTTCCAGACAGTAGCCCCTAGAACCGCTCGGCCACCCTGGACGGCTCGTCAGGTCATAAAAATTCGTTGACAAACAACTTCTACTTCTACATCTACATTTATACTCCGCAAGCCACCCAGCGGTGTGTGGCGAAGGGCACTTTGCGTGCCACTGTCATTACCTCCATTTCCTGTTCCAGTCGCGTATGGTTTGCGGGAAGAACGACTGCCGGAAAGCCTCCGTGCGCGCTCGAATCTCTCTGATTTTACATTCGTGATCTCCTCGGGAAGCAATATATTCCATACACGCACACCTTCCCCCGATATAGCTTCATTCTTTTGTGAGCTTGATGATACATCAAGGATTTTGTGAACAAACTTCATATCCGAACCTTGCCACACTTCGAAGAAGGATAAATGGAGCTATCCAAAGTACTCAAGTTGTTATACTGAAACGCGTCTGGGCGGAAGTATGGTGTCAGTTCTGACGGCACCTTGGGTAAAAGGCACTGAAATTCATGAATGAAACTAGTTCTTCTGTTAATGGGGAATACTACGTGAATTTGCACAGGTACGTACCTTACAGTTACAGGTTGAGAAGGTAAAAGGATTCTCATATAACACACACATTTTAGACTAACACAGGTCAGAGGAAACTGTCACGTAGGTTGGCATTAGTGTCGTAGCGAAAATACAGATTTTTACTGTATAGCTTTCAAAATAATATACGAAATACGTTCCACTGTAAGCAAAAGAAAGAATTATTTCCGGGCCCCAAGCTGTAGCGCCACAGCTAGGTACCGATAGCGCAAATACTGCGAAATACTGTTGACATTTGTTATACAGTGGCTAACATGACACTGACAGTTGGGGAAGGACCGGTTCCCTCTGGCATATTTACATATGATAATGGGCAGCCCGAGGAAGCACAGACGACAGGTGCGTACACTGACAGATGTAGTGCACATATTTTGTCGCCTGCTGGTATATCTCGTTTGCCTACGGCAAATGATAAAGAGTCTTTCCAAACTTCCGGTGCCGGCCAGGGGCCTCCGGAGCCACTTTCTGTCACTCACCTGTAACTTCGCTGACGGGGTTTGCCAGCTCTGCGCTGCACGAGACCGGAACAAAGGCGGCGGGGAGGCTTTATACCGGCTGACTGCTACCTTGGCCGTGCAGTATTCAGGGCGATGAATGCAAGGAGCGACGCGAAGAAAAGAAAGCATGTAGTTTAATCTCCAGTGGAATCCCCGATAAGCCTCGTAGGCACGCCACGAATACGTAAACAGTCCACTCGACGGTATTTCTACGTCGCTCAATATTCCTTTCACTTCAGTGCGCACACTAACCCTAGATTGTGGGCGGAAGACAGACCGCACTTTACCGTTCAGTAGTGACAATACTGGTCGCAGAAACCTAGTTCCTTCATGAATACGACGGGAGGACGCAACAGTTGTCGAAGAAAATAAAGGCTTTCTTTGAGCACACTTCGCAAACATACTGTTTGATCAGTGCTATCTGAGGCATGAGTATCTTTTAAATATATAAAAGAAAATGTCCTGGTGGATTCACTGGCTCATCATCGCCCAGCCCAAGCCCGTAAGAACATAAATTTAATATTTGGAGAGTTTGTTTATCTTATACTGTACACACCGTTTAAGAGTGGATTTTTCGAAATTCAGCCGCTAAGAACGTAAAACAGGAGAAAAGATGTTTTATAAAGATATTTAATTATGAAAGCATTTTTAAAGCTAAATCTATGAAAATTTGTATTTGGCTGTATTTGGCCACTCGGTTGGAAATAAAAGAATACATGTTTCAGTGTTTTTACAAGTTGAAGCCTTAAGGGGGTGAAGTAAGAGTAGGAGATGAACTTTTGATGGAAATATTTCATTATGAAAGCAGTTTGGAAACTAAATGTATGAAAATTTGTATTTTGCTTCTCGGTTAGATACATAAAAATATATGTTTCTGTGTTTCCTGGAATACAGTCCCCAAAGGGGTGAAATAGAAAACCTCAAATGGCGCTGAGCACTATGGGACTTAACATCTGAGGACATCAGTCCCCCTAGACTTAGAACTACTTAAACCTAACTAACCTAAGGACATCACACACACCCAAGCCCTAGGCAGGATTCGAACCTGCGACCGTAGCAGCAGCGCGGTTCCGGACTGAGGCGCCTAGAACCGCTCGGCCACAAAGGCCGGCGGTGCAATAGGGGATGGAAATTTTTATGAAAATATTTCATTACATTAAAACATTGTTAAACCTAAGTCTACGGAAATTGGTATTTGACTTCTCGTTTAGAAACAAAGAAATAAGTGTTAGGGGATGAAAGTTTTATGGATGTAACATCACAAGAAATCAAAAGGCCGAATTGACAAAACCCTCCGACTCCAGCTACCAGAATCGCTTTTTGGTCAGAAGTACATTCGGAAAAGACTATGTTTCTATGGACTTAATTAGTTTGAAAAGTTCAGAAAGTGTTGCAATTTGTAAACTAAATCAAACAAATCTATTTAACAGTCACCATGACAAAAAGACATGGTCAGAATTACAGAAAAAAGGAAGGGATCTTCAATACATTAATTTTTCACTAGGCCTAATATAAGTTTATAAAACTACGTATATGCAAGCGAAGCAGCGATCGCTAAGTTTTATGTGACCTGCCAGAGGTGGTATCGTCCAAAGTGTCCTTCGTTTGGTTTCCTGAAACCTAACAAACATACCTTTTGCTCACCTAGCTTAAATTTATCACTTCCGAAAAAGGGTCATTTTAACTGGTAATAAACATTTCAACAAGTTGGAACTGACAGACCCACGGATGTCTGTGTATTATCGCATTTAGCTCTTGCAAGTGTTTGAATTCGCTACCTTCAATGCCAATCAACTCTTCTATTTCAAGGTGTTTGCTTTCCATATTTTGTGAGGACGTAGTATGGACCAAAATAAGAAAAAGAGTCTAGTAAACATGGGTTCTAAAGTGCATACCTTAACAGCTATGTGCACTTGTTCTGTAGAAGATATGTATTTCACACAAGCGAAGATGAACAACTGCTCGTAACTCATTAAGTATGCAGTTTTAGACGATCTTTACTGGAAGTTATACTACCTCTTCCAAAATATGTAAATCAAAGTCCTTGCAGTAGAAGAGATCTGTTTCATAGTATCGAAGATGAACAAGATATGCGTATTGGAGCCCATTTTTACTAGACTTTTTCTTTTGTTTTGGAGTAAGCAACCAATACCTAACACATGCCTTTTTATTGGGACACCCTGGTGTAACAGGTGTAAGTGCAAGATCTTTCTGTTCGTGATTGAGGACTGTGTACTGAACAACATTATAAGAGGCTGTACAGTTATTACAAATCGTGTGTTTTTAGGTTGGATTGTACCTCCAAGAACATTGATGCAGATTTTTCCGCTGGGCTGTAGGTAAAGTGTTGAGTCGTGGACACCTGGATGCAAAACGGCTAGTCTATACTGGCAGCCGTAGTTCACTTAGTGGAGCAGTTACGCCCATCCAGAAAACAACGGGTACTAAAGTTTGTGACCTGTCTTTGGGAAGACTGTTTGACGCAGTGAAAAAACAACCAACGTACTGATGTGTGTACATACTAAGGTATCACATGTAAAAAATCTTCATTTTTACTCGTTACACCCTGTATGTGCATGTGTGTGTGTGTGTGTGTGTGTGTGTGAGAGAGAGAGAGAGAGAGAGAGAGAGACAGGGGAGAAAAGCGGTTTCTGACACAACCTGACTAAAAGAAGGACTCGATTGATAGAGCACATTCTGAGGGCACTTCGGAATAGGAGAAAGGAAAGGAGAAGAGAGGGGCAATTAAAGAGGGAAACTACTAGGGTGTCGCGTGTACTTACTGCTTGCCGTGCTTCCGCAAGGTGGTCGTCAGAATGTTTGTATGATCATGATTTCAAAATTTTGCCGCCAGGATTACAAAGGATAGCTAGACCTCTTATTATATCATGATATTGACGCAACCCAGTAAATTGGTGATGTTGTTAGGAACAAAAACCGTCTTGGTAAAATAAATCAATAAATGAGTATCAATACAGCTGTACTGGTTGTCAATAATCAGTAATATTAGTATCAGCTGTGAATCTCAACGTGAGCAAGGTTGTCAAACTTATGTTTCCCAAGTAATATACATAGTGTAAAATACCGAATCACTACTTCTGCTGCTTTATTTGAAGTATGTTCCACTAACTGCATGAGTAGTGACAAATCTTATCACGTTCATCTTTGTTATCAAATTTAAACCATTGTGGAAGTCAGTAACTTATAAATGAATTGCTTGTAACCATACAAACAAATCAGTCGTGTAGACTTAGCCTGTGAATTGGTTCGGTCATACCTTATCAATGGAATATGAAATTAACTGCCTTGGCATACAGGCATGCAATTTCGCACATATGTCATAATAAGGTAATAAAACCGATATTGCTCACGATCTCTTTATAAACTCTTCTACTAAGTGTTCGCACATTTCTTAGTTGCCTATGAGGAAGGGATAAAAAGAAACTACTAATGGCTTACGAGTTGAGTCCTACAATATTGACGAAGTGCCAGCTTTACCAAAAAAGAAACTTAGCTCCATTCCTCTATCATCCTGTTCTATACCGAACTGACGACAGACCGTTGCTTTGTCCTCTGTTTCACACATTACTGAACTACAAAGTAACACGTGGTCAGCACGCCATAATCCCGTTGCCAAGGTCAGTTTTTGAAACTGGAGCTTCGGCTTCTCCGTCAAAGAGCTCCTCAGCCGTCCTTACTATGATCATTAAGCATTAAAATCCTCACATCGCGAATTATCCCTTGAATCGAACCCAACCGTTCCATCTACTGATATCTCTCAGCATGAAGCTGCATATCTATATCTACAGTCATGGACGGATGGCGTAAAGATAACTGCCGTCTATGGGAAAATTACAGAGGTCTTTGAACAAAACAGAATCAGCTGCTTGAATATCAAGAGCTCAGATGGTAAGCCTGCTAAAAGCGAAAAATGGAAGTCAGGGAGGAAATGTATAGAGTGGTTCTTTCAGGTAAAAGAATTTGAAGAAAATATTATAGAAAGAGAAGAGGAGGTGTTAGTCACTTGATTGGGAATAATTTGACAAAGCATTGAAGGATCTAAGTGGGGAAAAAACCTATAGTGGACGACATTTTCTCAGAATTATTGACATCCGTGTGAGAGCAAGCCATGAAAAAGTTATTTCACTCGGCCTACAAGGTAAATGAGATAGGCAAAATACCCTCATACTTCGGGAAGAATTTAATAATTCCAATTCGAATGAAGACAAATGCTGATAGATATTAATACTACCGACCCTTCATTTTACTAAGTCATGGTTGCAAAATATTGAGGCATATTCTGTGGAGAAGACCGAAAAAACTGATAGAAGCCGACCTTGGGGGAGCTCCGTTTGCGTTCAGGACAAATGTAGAAACATGCGACCAAAACAGACCTATCCTAGGTTGAAGAAAGGCCAACCTCGTTAATAGCGTTTGCAGATTACGAGAAAGCTTTTGACAACGTTGATTAGACCACGCTATTTGAAATCTTGAAGGGAGCAGGGATAGACTAGAGAAACCGAAAGGTTATTTACAATCTGTACCGAAACCAAATGCAGTTATGAGTCGAACGACTTTGAAAGGAAGCCACAGTTGAGAAAGGTGTGAGATATGGTTGTAACATATCCCCGATGTTATTCATCTGTACATTGAGCAAGCAGTTCAGGACGCCAAGGAGAAATTTGGAAAGGGTATTAAAATTCATGGAGACGAAATAAAAAGTTTCAAATTTACCGACGACATTTTAATTTTGTCACAGACGGCAGAGAACTTAGAAGAGCAGTTGAATGGAAAAGATAATGTCTTGAAAAGAGATTGTAAGGTAAACATCAACAAACTCAAATCAAAGGTGGTGATATATAGCCGAATTAATTCAGCTGATACTGAGGAATTAGCTTAGGTAGTGACATACTGAAAGTAGTAGATGAGTTTTGGTATTTGTGCAGAAAAATGACTGAAGTAGTGACAGCATAAAATACACACTAGCATTAATACCAAAAACGTTTCTATAAAAGCAGCACTTTAAGTGTTAGGCAGTCCTTTATGAAACTATTTGTCTGGACGGTAAGCAGTTCAGAAAAGAAGAAAATAGAAGCTTTTGATACGTAGTGCTATATAAGAATGCAGAGCATCAGATGTATTGTTCGAATAACAAAAGAGAGATACTGAATCGCATTGGGGAGAAAAGATATTTAAGGCAGAACTTGATTAAAAGACGACTAAAAGATATCAGACATGGTTAAGGAAGGAAATGGGGGCGGGGGAGGGGGGGGGGGATGAAAAATGTAGGGAGACCAACGCTTGAATACAGCAAGCAGGTTCAAACAAACAAAGGTTGCGGTAATTAAGAAGAGATGAAGAAACTTGGCCAGGATAGATGGTATGACGAGCTGCATCAAACCAGTCTGTAGCATATTCTGCAAGCAGAGCGAGGTAATTGCTACTTCGCACTAATATCAGTGATTTTCTGTCCTGTTCCATTCGCGAGTGGTCTGATCTTCCCCGAGGTTGGCTTCTACCAGTTTTTCCGTTCGTCTGTAAAGAATTCGCGTTAGTATTTTGCAGCCGTGACTTATTATACTGATAGTTCAGTAATTTTCACATCTGTCAACACCTACTTTCTTTGGGATTGGAATTATTATATTCTTCTTGAAGTCTGAGGGTATTTCGCCTGTCTCATACATTTTGCTCACCAGATGGTAGAGTTTTGTCAGGACTGACTGTCCCAAGGCTGTCAGTAGTTCTAATGGAATGTTGTCTACTCCAGGGGTCTTGTTTGGACTTAGATGTTTCAGTGCTCTGTCCAACTCTTCACGCAGTATCATATCTCCCATTCCATCTTCATCTACATCCTCTTCCATTTCCATAATATTGTCCTCAAGTACATCTACCTTGTATAGACCCTCTATATACTCCTTCTACCTTTCTGCTTTCCCTTCTTTGCTTTAAGGAGATGGGACCTGGATAAACTGAAAGAACCAGAGGTTGTAGAGAGTTTCAGGGAGAGCATACGGGAACAATTGACAGGAATGAGGGAAAGAAATACAGTAGAAGAAGAATGGGTAGCTCTGAGGGATGTAGTAGTGAAGGCAGCAGAGGATCAAGTGGGTAAAAAGACGAGGGCTAATACAAATCCTTGGGTAACAGAAGAAATATTGAATTTAATTGATGAAAGGAGAAAATATAAAAATGCAGTAAATGAAGAAGGCAAAAAGGAATACAAACGTCTCAAAAATGAGATCGACAGGAAGTGCAAAATGGCTAAGCAGGGATGGCTAGAGGACAAATGTAAGGATGTAGAGGCTTGTCCCACTAGGGGTAAGATAGATACTGCCCACAGGAAAATTAAAGAGACCTTTGGAGAGAAGAGAACCACTTGTATGAATATCAAGAGCTCAGATGGCAACCCAGTTCTAAGCAAAGAAGGGAAGGCAGAAAGGTGGAAGGAGTATATAGAGGGTTTATACAAGGGCGATGTACTTGGGGACAATATTATGGAAATGGAAGAGGATGTAGATGAAGATGAAATGGGAGATAAGATACTGCGTGAAGAGTTTGGCAGAGCACTGAAAGACCTGAGTCGAAACAAGGCCCCGAGAGTAGACAACATTCCATTAGAACTACTGATGGCCTTGGGAGAGCCAGTCATGACAAAACTCTACCATCTGGTGAGCAAGATGTATGAGACAGGCGAAATACCCTCAGACTTCAAGAAGAATATAATAATTCCAATCCAAAAGAAAGCAGGTGTTGACAGATGTGAAAATTACCGAACTATCAGTTTAATAAGTCACAGCTGCAAAATACTAACGCGAATTCTTTACAGACGAATGGAAAAACTGGTAGAAGCGGACCTCGGGGAAGATCAGTTTGGATTCCGTAGAAATGTTGGAACACGTGAGGCAATACTAACCTTACGACTTATCTTAGAAGAAAGATTAAGAAAAGGCAAACCTACGTTTTTAGAATTTGTAGACTTAGAGAAAGCTTTTGACAACGTTAACTGGAATACTCTCTTTCAAATTCTGAAGGTGGCAGGGGTAAAATACAAGGAGCGAAAGGCTATTTACAATTTGTACAGAAACCAGATGGCAGTTATAAGAGTCGAGGGGCATGAAAGGGAAGCAGTGGTTGGGAAAGGAGTGAGACAGGGTTGTAGCCTCTCCCCGATGTTATTCAATCTGTATATTGAGCAAGCAGTAAAGGAAACGAAAGAAAAATTCGGAGTAGGTATTAAAATCCATGGAGAAGAAGTAAAAACTTTGAGGTTCGCCGATGACATTGTAATTCTGTCAGAGACAGCAAAGGACTTGGAAGAGCAGTTGAACGGAATGGACAGTGTCTTGAAAGGAGGATATAAGATGAACATCAACAAAAGCAAAACGAGGATAATGGAATGTTGTCAAATTAAATCGGGTGATGCTGAGGGGATTAGATTAGGAAATGAGACACTTAAAGTAGTAAAGGAGTTTTGCTATTTAGGGAGTAAAATAACTGATGATGGTCGAAGTAGAGAGGATATAAAATGTATACTGGCAATGGCAAGGAAATCGTTTCTGAAGAAGAGAAATTTGTTAACATCGAGTGAAGATTTAAGTGTCAGGAAGTCGTTTCTGAAAGTATTTGTATGGAGTGTAGCCATGTATGGAAGTGAAACATGGACGATAACCAGTTTGGACAAGAAGGGAATAGAAGCTTTAGAAATGTGGTGCTACAGAAGAATGCTGAAGATAAGGTGGGTAGATCACGTAACTAATGAGGAGGTATTGAATAGGATTGGGGAGAAGAGAAGTTTGTGGCACAACTTGACTAGAAGAAGAGATCGGTTGGTAGGACATGTTTTGAGGCATCAAGGGATCACAAATTTAGCATTGGAGGGCAGCGTGGAGGTTAAAAATCGTAGAGGGAGACCAAGAGATCAATACACTAAGCAGATTCAGAAGGATGTAGGTTGCAGTAGGTGCTGGGAGATGAAGAAGCTTGCACAGGATAGAGTAGCATGGAGAGCTGTATCAAACCAGTCTCAGGACTGAAGACCACAACAACAACATTCTTTGCTCAGAACTTGATTTGCATCGGCGCTCTTGATATTCATACAAGTGGTTCTCTTTTCACCAAAGGTCTCTTTAATTTTACTGTACGCAGTATCTATCTTAACCCTAGTGATATATGACTCTACACCCTTACATTTGTCCTCTGGCCACCCCTGCTTAGCCAATTCACACTTACTGTCGGTCTCATTTTTGAGTCGTTTGTATTCCTTTTTGTCTGCTGCATTTACTGAATTTTTATATTTTCTGTTTTGATCAGTTAAATTCAATATTTCTTCTGTTACCCAAGGATTTCTACTAGCCCTCGTCTTTTTACCTACTTGATCCTCTGCTGCCTTCACTATTTCATCTCCCAAGGCTACCCATTCTTCTTCTACTGTATTTCTTTTTCCTGTTCTTGTCAATCGTTCCCTAATACTCTCTCTGAAACTCTCTAAAACCTCTGGTTATTTCAGTTTATCCCTGTCTCAGCTCCTTAAATTTCCCGCTTTTTTGCAGTTTCTTTAGTTTTAATCTACAGTTCATAACCAATGGATTGTGGTCAGTGTCCACATCTGCCCCTGGAAATGTCTTAAAATTTATAACCAGGTTCCTAAATCTCTGTCTTACCATTATATAATCTATCTGAAACCTTCCAGTGTCTCTTGACCTCCTCCACGCATACACCCTTCTTTCATGATTCTTAAACCAAGTGTAAGCTATGATTAAGTTATGCTCTGTGCAAAATCGTACCAGGAGGCTTCCTCTTTCATTCCTTACTCCCAATCCATATTCAGCTACCACTTTTCCTTAGAGAGAGAAAATACAAGGGCAGACAAAGAATAAGTATGTTAAACAGATTGTAGCCGAATTTGGGTAGCAAATCGGTACACCAGCTGCTTAAGGATTAAAACCACAAGGTGGTTACAGAAAAATAGTGACATCAAACCAGCCTATAGACGAGTTGGAACGTCCCCTTAGAAAAATTATAAATGACTGTGCTTGAACTGACACACAATATTTTTAGCGCATCGCAGTCTGACTTTCAAAAATCCCTACAAAAGAATGGCCCTGAGTAAAAATAACCTATACCTTTCATGAATCACTTACCTCACAAAAATCTTCGTTACTCAAACTACTGAAATACAGCGTGCGCCGATACTGCCAGCTGAATAAAAGATTCTAACTACTCAAGGCACTAACTACTTATAGGCATAGTTAGCAAATGAAACATTTTGATAGAGAACAAACAATGTATTTACCTTAATAGTGTTCAAAAGTCATTATATATATCATCAGTTCATGAGATCCAGCCTTACAAATTTACTCTCTCTGATGGACACACGTCCAGATCATCCGCTCTCAAAACTCCGCCATCTCACTCCCCACATCCACCACTGCTGGCGGCTCACGTCCAACTGCGCAACGCTACGCGCTATTAACAGCCAACTGCCCAACACTACAATAGCAAATTCCAACAATGCAAACCAGCCACAGACTGCACACAGCACAGTCAGTGACCTTCATATAGAGCGCTACATGGCGTTACCAACACAAAAACCTAAACAGCCTACTTACAGAATGACTAACAGAGAGTGTTGCGAAAACCTCTGAGCAGCCTAATTATATTATTAGGACTATTAGCACGGACCTGTAATTAACGTCAGAAATTGTTAAAAAATACCTTGCAACGGTGATAAGATGTTAGGAACGTTCAGAAACTGTAATTTCACATCCAACACTATCTGCAACAGAAAGCTGAAACACCTTTCTTTCACGATAATAGAAATTCTGTTAGACTTTGTTATCAGTTCAGTAATAGAATACTATGTCAAAAGTGCTTAAATATGGGATATAACGTGTAGCAGAAGATACCGATTACCGTTATCGCTTGGCTGATACCCTAACACATTCATGCACAAAAGTGAAATAAGCGTAGTCTTCGGTGAATGATTAAATATTTCCACATATTACGCCTGTGATTCCAAGGTGCTGTATGAATTGTGAAATCATATTTTAGTGAAGGACTTCACACGTCACTCAAATTTTCTTGCAAGTTCCTTGCCTTATTGCAGTCTACTGAAGTCCTTACGCGTCGGCTTGACTCAGCTTGAAGTTATCTCAGATCCAGCGATTTCAGTCCGTGTACGATAATGGCAAGAGTGAGAAGAAGCTTTTAAGCTTTTCAAAGTGCAAGTCGACCTACGATATTTCAGCAGGTCTCACCACGACTTCGAATCTCTAGTGTATGTACACTTACGTGACAAAAATCATGGAATAGCGATGTGCACATGTACGGAAGGCGGTAGTCCGTACACAAGGTATCAAAAAGCAGTGCATTGGTGGAGCTTTCATTGGTACTCAAGTGATTCATGTGAAAAGGTGTCCTACATGATTATGGCCACGCAACGGGAATTAACAGACTCTGAACGCGGAATGGTGGATGGAGCAAGACGCATGAAACATTCCGTTTCGGAAATCGTTAGGGAATTCACTATTCCGAGATCCACATTGTCAAGAGAGTGAAGAGACTATTAAATTTTAGGCAATACCTCTCTTCACGGACAGTGCAGCAACGACCGATAGCAGCGGCGTTTGCATAGAGTTGTCAGTGCTAACAGACGAGCAACACTTTGCGAAATATCCGCATAAATCAATGTGGGACGTACGACAAACATATCCGTTAACACAGTGCGGCGAAATTTGGCGTTAATGGGGTACGTCAGCAGACGACCGACGCAAGTAGCTTTTGTAACAGCACAACATCGCCTGCAGCGCCTCTCCAGGCATCGTGACCGTATCGGTTGGACACTAAACGACTGGAAAACCGAGGCGTGGTCAGATGAGTCCCGATTTCAGTTGGTAAGAGCTGATGGTATGGGCCGAGTGTGGCGCAGACCCAATGAAGCCACAGATCCAAGTTGTCAACAATGCACTGTGTAAACTAGTGGTGGCTCCGTAACGGTGTAGGCTGTGTTTACATGGAATGGACTGAGCCCTCTGGTCGACCTGAACTGATCTTTGACGGGAAATGGTTAAGATCGGCCACTTGAAGACGAAAAAATGATGGGATTTTTATGGATTACAATACGCCAGGTCACTAAACCACAATTGCTAACAGTTGCTAAATAGGTTTGACGAACATTTCGGACACTTCGAGCATATGATTTTGCCACCCATTTCTCCCGACATGAATCCGATCGAACATTTATGCGACAAAATCGAGAAGTTATTTGTGCACAAAATCTGCACCGGCAACATTTGCGCAGTTGTGGACGGCTAGAGGCAACATAGCTCAAGATTTGCTGCAATTCGCCGGGCTAAAGGAGGTTCGACACGATTTTAGGAGGTCACCATCGCGTATGCTTCAGCGAACAGCTGTCACAGAAAGATTGTAGAGTACTACAGGGTGTTTCAAAAATGACCGGTATATTTGAAACGGCAATAAAAACTAAACGAGCAGCGATAGAAATACACCGTTTGTTGCAATATGCTTGGGACAACAGTACATTTTCAGGCAGACAAACTTTCGAAATTACATTAGTTACAATTTTCAACAACAGATGGCGCTGCGGTCTGGTAAACTCTATAGTACGATATTTCCCACATATCCACCATGCGTAGCAATAATATGGCGTAGTCTCTGAATGAAATTACCCGAAATCTTTGACAACGTGTCTGGCGGAATGGCTTCACATGCAGATGAGATGTACTGCTTCAGCTGTTCAATTGTTTCTGGATTCTGGCGGTACACCTGGTCTTTCAAGTGTCCCCACAGAAAGAAGTCACAGGGGTTCATGTCTGGCGAATAGGGAGGCCAATCCACGCCGCCTCCTGTATGTTTCGGATAGCCCAAAGCAATCACACGATCATCGAAATATTCATTCAGGAAATTAAAGACGTCGGCCGTGCGATGTGTCCGGGCACCATCTTGCATAAACCACGAGGTGTTCGCAGTGTCGTCTAAGGCAGTTTGTACCGCCACAAATTCACGAAGAATGTCCAGATAGCGTGATGCAGTAATCGTTTCGGATCTGAAAAATGGGCCAATGATTCCTTTGGAAGAAATGGCGGCCCAGACCAGTACTTTTTGAGGATGCAGGGACGATGGGACTGCAACATGGGGCTTTTCGGTTCCCCATATGCGCCAGTTCTGTTTATTGACGAAGCCGTCCAGGTAAAAATAAGCTTCGTCAGTAAACCAAATGCTGCCCACATGCATATCGCCGCCTTCAATCCTGTGCACTATATCGTTAGCGAATGTCTCTCGTGCAGCAATGGTAGCGGCGCTGAGGGGTTGCCGCGTTTGAATTTTGTATGGATAGAGGTGTAAACTCTGGCGCATGAGACGATACGTGGACGTTGGCGTCATTTGGACCGCAGCTGCAACACGGCGAACGGAAACCCGAGGCCGCTGTTGGATCACCTGCTGCACTAGCTGCGCGTTGCCCTCTGTGGTTGCCGTACGCGGTCGCCCTACCTTTCCAGCACGTTCGCCGTCACGTTCCCAGTCCGTTGAAATTTTTCAAACAGATCCTTTATTGTATCGCTTTTCGGTCCTTTGGTTACATTAAACCTCTGTTGAAAACTTCGTCTTGTTGCAACAACGCTGTGTTCTAGGCGGTGGAATTCCAACACCAGAAAAATCCTCTGTTCTAAGGAATAAACCATGTTGTCTACAGCACACTTGCACGTTGTGAACAGTACACGCTTACAGCAGAAAGACGACGTACAGAATGGCGCACTCACAGTCTGCGTTGTCTTCTATATCTTTCACATCACTTGCAGCGCCATCTGTTGTTGAAAATTGTAACTACTGTAATTTCGAAAGTTTGTCCGCCTGAAAATGTACTGTTGTCCCAAGCATATTGCAACAAACGGTGTATTTCTATCGCTGCTCGTTTAGTTTTTATTGGCGTTTCAAATATACCGGTCATTTTTGAAACACCCTGTACATAGCTTTAATGAGGTTTTCCTGAATCTGTTTCTCACTCCCGTGTAAATGTCTGTCCCTATGTGTGACGTAAGTGAAATGTGTCACAGAAATCTGTTCCTCTTTGGAACTGAAATCGCTTTATTTTTCGGCAGTTTTTCTTTTACACAACCACATGAACTAGAACAAACAACTGATTTAAATCCGTCAAGTGCACATTTCGAAGCAAACCACACAACTCTTGGCCATGTGCGCGGGAAAAACGAGTGCAGTGGTCAGCGCATCTCAGTGTAAGCAGGAAACACTGGTTCGAATCCCAATCTTCCACAAATATTCAACTTTCCCCAGTGATTTAAATCAATGCCGGCTCGCAGCCTATCTTTGTAATTCCTTTGAGACTTAAATCTTTCTGTGCAGGCTCTGACTTCTCTTATTTTATTATAATGACCATTTCTCCCTAAGTAGGTGGGCGCTAACAAAATATTTTGAAAATATGAGGAGAAAGTTGGTGATTAGAATTTCACAAGAAAATGCTGCCACAGCAAGAAACGCCTTCGTTTTAATGATTGCCACCCAATTAACATGTCATGTTTCGCCATATTAAAAACTATTTGCTCTTCTTTGAACTTTTTCGATGTCCTCCTTCAGTCTCATATGGCACGGAATCAACACTGTGCAGCAATACTCTAGAAGAGGCCGGACAAGTGTAGCGTATGCAGTCTCTTCAGAGACCTGTTACAGTTTCTAAGTGCTCTGCCAATGAATCACAGTCTTTGGTTTGCTTTTCTCACAACATTATTTATGTGACAATCCCAGTTTAAGTTAATCGTAACTGTAATACCCAAATGTTTAGTTGAACTGACAGACCTAGAATTGCGTGATTTATCATGTAATACAAATTTAGAGGGTTTCTTTTAGTACTCAAGTGAATAAGTTCACGCTTTTCATTATTTAGAGGCAATTGCCACTTTTCGCACCATACAGATATCTTGTGTAAATCATTTTTCAATTGGCTTTGACCATCTGATGACTTGACTAGATAGTAAATGACAGCAATATCTGCAGACAATCTGGGAGGCCTCCTCAGATTGCCTCCTGTGTCTTTTATGTAGATGCGGGACAGCAGAGGGCCTGTAACATTTCCATGTTGTTTGATGACTTTCTGTCAGTACTACCAACTGTGACCTTTCTGACAGCAACTCATGAAGCCAGTCGCACAACTGGAACGATTCTCCATAGGCATACAATTTGATCAGATGTCGTATCTGAGGAACGGTGTCAGAAGCCTTCTGGAAATTTAAAAATAAGGGATCAATTTGGCATCCCCAGTCAATAGCACTCATTACTTCGTGAGAATAAAGATCTAGTTGTGTTTCACAAGAAAGATATTTTTTAAATCCGTGCTGGCTGTTCGTCAATAATTTTGTTCTTCGAGGTAACTCATAATGTTCGAATACAGTTTATTTCCCAAAGCCCTACTGTAATTACACATTAGCGATATGGGTCTGTAATTCAGCGGATTACTCTGTTTCCTTTCTTAGGTATCGTTGTGACTTTTGCAGTTTTTCAGTCTTTAGGTACGGATCTTTCGAGGAGCCAGCGGTTCTATATGACTGCTAATTATGGACCTATTGTATCAGTTCAGTCTGCCCTGTCTGGTATACAATCTGGTCCAGAGGTCTTCTCTTTGTTAAGACTTTTAGGCTGATTCGCTACACCCAGGACGCCTACTAAGTCATTCATATTAGCAGTTGTGCTGGAGTATTTGCTTCGTCTTCTTTGATGAAGGAGTTTCGGAAAATCGTGTATACTAACGTTGCTTTAGTGGTACTGTCATCGGTGACATCACCATTAGCATCGTGCAATGAAGGTACTGATGATTTATTGATGCTGGTGTACTTAACATAAGATCGAAATCTCTTTGGGTTTTCTGCCAGATTTCGAGACAGAGTTTCGTTTGGAAACTGTTAAACGAATCTCGCTTTGAATTTCGCGCTAAATTTCGAGCTTGAGGATTTTGCATTCCGTCGTTTCCAAGACCAAAATTGTAATATTTGGTCTCTGCAGAGTACAGTTCATCTGGTAGCAATATAAAGAAACGTCGTTATCGTACGATACAGAAACTGACAGACAGAGATAGCCATTCATAGTTGAAATGTCACTGCAGTCCATTCACAATCATAGACTCCCTTCTGCCACAGGCATTACATTTACAGTGTTACAATTTCTGGCTGAGCGAAGTATGCAGACTGTACACATTTTTCGACCATTCCAATAGCACATAAATTTTCAAATTTGTTTGTCTAGTTTAATCTGTTCGTCGTATGTGAGAATTATCGATTTGAAATACACTTTCTCAGAGGTGTTTGTTTGGGTCTTGTGTCTGCTCATTGCCACTTTGTGACGTTACAAGGTAGGCAGGCCTTTGTGTGGACAGAGTGAGTTGTGTTACACGGTTTCACATGTGACGGTATTTAATATAGGGAAGGTAGCGTTGAGTAGAACGGGCCTTTGTTGTTTACTGTTAGGTCACCCACTGAATGAAGCGTCTATGGCGAAAATGCTATAGCACACTTATTAGGGTTTGAAACTATATGAATTTCTATGCTCACACTCTGAGAGACAGATGTTATTAACATGGCTGTAGGTACTAGATCCATTCCGCAAAACAGCAAAATCGCTCTGATCATGGGTGTAATTGCTCGTAGATTAAAGCCCTGTAACATTCCGCAAAATTCTTCGTTTTTTTATCCGTCTTACAAGGACAATGAAATATTAAACTATCAGTTTCGTACTAATACTGAGCCGGTGGTAAAGAGAGACTTCTGTGTAAGAGCGTACGTAGGATCTCAACCAGGGCAACCCGAAGCTCCAACGTTAGGCGCTTTATATAGCCCCTTAGGTAGATAGCGTTCAGGACTGGAAAGAAAGCCAGTGTGCACTCGGTATGTCATCCGAAATGTGGAGGCGGCCTTGCCTGCAGCTATCGAGCGCCAGGGTGCAGTCGTTTGCAAGTTGTGGCTCACATCGTCACTAACGACGCCTGTCGCATGGGTTCAAACGTCATCCTCATTTCATACAGGAGACTGGCGGAGTTGGTGAAGACTGCTGGCCTCGCGAGTGGGGTTCAAGTAGAGCTCGCACTTTGAAGCATTGTTCCCCGAGTTGATCGGGATCCTTTGGTTTGGAGCCAAGTGAAGGGCCCCTGCTAAAGGCCTATCGGCTCAGATTTCTGGACCTGCGTTATCGGGTGGGGATTTTTAGGGCTCCCCGTGATAGGCCAGGGCTGCACTACACAACGGTAGCAGCTACTTGGGCAGCAGAGTACTTGTGAAGAGCACATGAGGGTTTTTTAGGCTAGACAGTAGTTTGAGGTGCTCTGATGAACACTCACCAGTCGATACGTAGCAAGGGAAGTCCGACGGTGTTCAGGATAAAAACACTTCGACTGTCAAAATTTTATCACTAATCGAAGTACTCGTAATGAAGATTGTCCATCCCCCGGAAAGTTCACGCCCTCAAATTATTCTTGGGACCAAGAGTTGGCTGAAACCTTAAGTGTAAAGCTCTCTGAGGTACTTAGCGAGTCGTGGAACGTAAATCGGAAAGACAAATTAGAGGCCTCAGAAGGGAAGTGCTCATTGCTGCCGACAAAACTCTTGTCTCTATTGAGATCGAAGTTGAGTGTGACAGTGAAGTTATCTGGTCGCGTATAACAGGTGTAAGTGAAACCAAGTTAATTGTTGGATATTTTTACCGGCCACTCGATACCGCTGTGACAGTTCTAGAGTCATTCAAAGAAAGTCTATGGTCAATAGCGCGTAAATACCCAGATCATGCAAGACATGTTCGAAGCGACTTTAACCCAACGAGTACAGATTGGGATGTCTGTGGATACATTGCGGGAGGTACAGACAGACAGTCACATGAAAGACTTCCGAACAAGTTTTCTGAAAACTTTTTTGAGCAGTTAGCTCAACAGTTCACATGCAATAGAAATATATTAGACCTTATAGCTACAAATGGGCCGGACCTTATCGACAACGAATAGAAACGAGAATTAGCACTCATGATATAATTATACGGCAGCAAGCATGATTACGAAAGTTAATAAATGACCCAAGAAGGCTATGATAGTGCTTCTAATTGACAGAACAAATAAGCAGTTGTTAGCATTTCAAGTAGACAGTGAACTAAGATCACTTAGTTCCAGTAAGACGGATCTAAACGGATTATGGGGAAAGTTTAAGGAGATTGTAAATCATGTTATGGAGAATTATGTGCCTAGTAAGTGGGTAAAGGATGGGAAAGACCAACCATTGCTGAATAACGAAATTCGGAAGATGCTAAGGAGGCAGAGGCTGTTGCACACTCTGTTCAAAAGAGAACGCACAAATGACGACAAGCAAAGTTCAGCAGAGATTCGTGCGTCTGTGAAAATATCTATGAGCGAAGGGTGCAACAACTACCACCGTCACACCTTAACAAAAGATCTAGCAGAGAACCCGAGAAAATTCTGGTCCTACGTAAAATTGCTAAGCGGGGCTAAGACTTCCATTCAGTCCCTTGTTGACCAGTCTGGTGTGGCAGTTGAAGATAGCAAAACGAAAACCGAAGTTCTAAATTAAACGTTTAAGAAATCGTTCATACAGGAGAATCGTACAAACATACCGTCATTTGATCATCGGGCAGACTCCCATATGGACGACACAGTAATAAGCATTCCTGCCGTAGAGAAACAACTGAAAGATTTGAAAGCCAATAAACCACCAGATCCGGATGGAATCCCAATTCGGTTTCACAAATATTACTGCACGGCATTGGCACCTTATCCAGCTTACATTTATCGTGAAACTCTCGCCCAGAGCAAAGTCCCAAGCGACTGTAAAAAAGCGCTTGTGACTCGAAGGTATAAGAAAGGGTAGAAAGCGGACCCGCAAAATTACAGGCCTTCATCCTTAACTTCAATTTGCTGCAGAATGCTTGAACATATCCTCTGTTCGAATATATTAAACTTTCTTCAGACTGAAAAGCTTATGTCTACGAATCAGCAAGGTTTTAGAAAGCATCGCACGAGCGAAACTCAGATTGCCCTCTTCTCACATGGTATACTACGAACTATGGATGAAGGGCCAAAGGCAAGATTCCATGATTTCAGGGAGGCATTTGACACTGTGCCTCATTGCAGGCTATTAACGAAGTTCCAGCATATGGAGTAAGTTGAGAGACATGTGAGTGGCTGTAAGACTTGTCATGTCCTGACTTAGGTGGGAGAGGGAAAAAGGGGTTACTGCTCAGTCTGCGCTCCCGAGCGGTACAGAGCAGAAGGCAGAAGGACAATTCACAGTGAAGGCATTTGGTTGTTTTCTTTTATCTGAGCCAACACTGGTACAGGCATTTACTAGGAATGCAGGTGGTGAGACTCGGTAAGGAACTCGTAGTGGAGACTCTTGGACAACGCGGTTCTAGGCGCTCAGTCCGGAACCGCGCGACTGCTACGGTCGCAGGTTCGAATCCTGCCTCGTGCATGGCTGTGTGTGATGTCCTTAGGTTAGTTAGGTTTAATTAGTTCTAAGTTCTAGGGGACTGATGACCTAAGATGTTAAGTCCCATAGTGCTCAGAGCCATTTCAACCATTTGAACTCTTGGACAAACAGGGTTTTGAAATAGTTGTTTATTCCAGACAGGACTAACTAATACACTGGAGCCTAGTTCTAGGGTTAGAAAAAACATGAATAACACTGTTACAACAGAAGCCAGTGCAGAAGTCCCAGGAGTGGATGCTAACCACAGTATCAAATACTAGCAGCATCTTAAGGCAACAACTTAGTTGCAAAACAAAACATACTGAATGTGACATTGTTCACTGAGGCACTCCAAGTGAGAGAGCAGACTTACGCGCAGCTGGACCGAGGCTGGAGTCGACGGACGCGGATTCGGCGCCCAGATCATCTGACTGAGAACTCTGCCAAAATGCGGAATGTAGGGGTTTTAAAGAGTCTCGTGGGGGCACTGTTTTTCCCACTTAAAGTCACCAGCCAATCCCGTAGGTCTCTTAGGAGCCTGCCAATCACGGTTTAGTTAGGTCCCCTCTACTGCTCCTTAGTCGTAGGTGTTAATGCAGTTGCACTAACTAAGTCCGTATTTGGTATCAACATTGTTCAGCTGAAAACTATTTTAACGTAACTGCTCTGCCAAATAAGGCTTGCAACATTATTGTTATACGTCATTTAGCCCCGCCCCTCGGGCTCCCCGGTGTAGGGACTGCTAGGTCAACAGTTTTTGGCGTTTCCGCTTTCTTTCTAACCCTGGTGAGCCTACTGACGTTGCTGTTCTCAGGGCTGGATCAAGCTGGCTTTATACGCTAGTACGTACCTGTTGGTTAGAAAGTTCTACGGTGGCAACCTACTACAGCGTCTAGACGACACATGAAGTTACATGTTAATTCCTTGAAGCCTAACTAACTCCCTGGGACCGCTTCTGGGGGCGTCTGCATTTTCGCAAGGCTCTGCCTTTACGGTTTACTTCATGTAACAATATCACTCCCAGTTTCGTCTGCCCTCAGCATCGTCTCTGCTTCCGCGCCTTGGAACGCCTGTCCTTTCTCACAGCTTCAAGATAACACTACAGTAGCAAGGAATAATCAATATATTACACCTCCCTCGTGGGAGAAATTTGTTGACAATCACTTGTCAACAAATTTGTAAACTGGCTTCTGTTGTGCTTAAAACATCTTATCTCCAGAGATGATGCTAATTATATTCACTTTTTGCTAAACACTTCAGTCTATGAACAGTCCTTTAGTGTCTTGTCACAACATAAAACACTTTTCACTGCACACATAGATCATCACTATAAACTACTTTACATGAAAACATCGTTGTCACATATTGTTTTACAAAATGTTCAATCTACAAGTACATCACGTATACATATACATCCAAAATTTAATACATTTACTTACTTAATTGCTATCCTTGGTTAATTGTTTTTATTTTAGTCCATTACATTTTTTTCATCACACATACACACCAATGCGGAAGTTGTATGTTAAATTTAATATAAGCAATATCAAAAGAGCATACATTTTTACATTATTCAGTTTACATAGAGTGACATGAATTACGAAATTGGTTTCTTATGTACAAAGGGGGGTTTTCTACAGTGTCTTGTTTTATCTTTGATCCGTACGCGGAACTGGCATCGGTAGCTGTATACTGTCTTCGTCGCGTGCTGAAGTAGCAGAGTCCTCATTTCGCTCGTCACTACTTAGACCACTGTTTCGGAGGGGTCGTTTACTCCGGATGCGTGTCATTTCTGACCCTTCGCACGTATTTACTACTGTTGTTTGCATACATATTCGGCCGCAACAATCATCTCCAATGCTTTTCCACACGTATTTGAAACAATGTCGGAAACATTTGCAGTATCGGTACAAACAACATATAAACAAAATGGTCAGCATTACAACTCCTAGCTAAGACCAGAATCAATAATGATACCAAGAGATTTCCGAGGAACTGTGCTGTGCTTGGAATACTATCTCTTCCTCTATTTCGGCTAATTTATGACCTGCGACCTTAAGGTCGTCTAAATGCTGTACTACATGCTCTAACGGCATGTCTAACTTCAACTCCGATATGTTCCTTTGTTCTTTGTTGATTATACAACAATCAATCTGCATGTTTAGAGGGGGCACTATATCCTCACTAGTCACGTTAGTTCTTATGATTTGGTCAGACTGTATGAACACTTGTGTTCCGTACCCCTTGCACCTGCCATAAAAGGCCAGTTTTCCTGTACCTTTTACCAGTACATCTGTGGGCTTGTTATCGTACACAAAGTTGTCAACCCTTCATCTTTCGGAGCAACGAACAACCATTGATCCTGACTCAAGGGAGTCCATATACTATCATTCAACTTTTTAATGCAATCGCTAGGAATTTCCCTTATGGGTTGCAACATTCTAGCTTCACACGTTTCTTCATCGAACGTGGACATTAAAACAAACTTTTGTTTACAAATTTTTCCAACACGATCATTTTCCTTACACAATAGTTGTTCGCTACTCAGTTTGACATAGAGCCGCTTAGCTTCGTCAATTAACAAATAATCTTTCTCGGGCTGTATGTACATGAATACATTCTGATTTCCATCAACTTCTGAAGGTAAAGGTAACACTTTGTATAAATTGAACAACTTATTTTCCACTAATGGAATATTTAGTACATAACTTAGTATATTGCCTGACAAGAAAGCATCAACATCAATTATGTGTAGCAGCGGGTACCCACTGTGTTCTGTGAGCGCAATTGGGAACTTCTTATCTTTAATGTCATCCCGAATTAATTGTAAGTATTTATTTAAATATTTGAACTGGATTAATTATATGAGGTTCCAGTATTCCTTTTTGTGCGTTTACGATTGCAGCAATTAACAACTCGTATTCCCGTTCTAATTCCATAAATATTGATACCAACTGTATCAGTTGTTCATTAATAGTAGTAAGAACAGCTAAGTGTTGTATTTTTTGATCTGTACTATTAGCATATTCATTCATGTATCTATGACGCTTCTCCATGTTCTTGACAGTAATTTCTTCGTTACGTACAGGGCTAGATACTATGTGATTGAAACTTGTCAAAGTAGCTTTGACTACGGTAACTTGCTCTTTTGTCAGCTTAAGCAACTGCCCCTGTTCGCTTTCAGTTAAATCAATATTTGATTTGAAAAACGAGGCATCCTGTTCGTCTAAGGTTCCAAACACGATTTTACTGACTTCTTGCCGGCCGCGGAGGCCGTGCGGTTCTAGGCGTTTCAGTCCGGAACGGCGGGATTGCTATCGTCGCAGGTTCGAATCCTGCCTGGGGCATGGATGTGTGTGATGTCCTTGGGTTAGTTAGGTTTAAGTAGTTCTAACTTCTGGGGGAATGATGACCTAAGATGTTAAGTCCCATAGTGCTCAGAGCCACTGACTTCTCCCACAAAATTCAAGACACCTCCTTTCTACGTGTCTCATGCCCTGTTAATTTCCCAATTAGACCTTGTGCAGTTCGTATCTTTCGGACATGCCATTCTAAACCCTGTTCCACTGCTGTGCATTCCCGATCACCAATTTCCAGACTGGTAAATTTCTATTTACAATAACTTATAGATAAATGTGCAAATCTCTGTTTCATCAGCTTTAGCTTGGAGTTCTCCTAAATGTATATAACTTACGATTTTCCGCGTCACACTGTATATCTGTACCTTGCCATTGCTGTCATAATACAAGCCTGGGGACGAAGGAAATTTTTCCACACTAAAATCTTCATAGTGTCCGAGGGTGTACACGGCGGCTATACAGCTCACCAGATACAACACTCCCGTTAGTTTACTCATCTGTAATTTCAAGAAAATCCGGTTTTAGTAGAATTCCTTTAATCTGTTGGCATGTACTGTTAAAAATTTGTTTCTTCTTAAACGGATAACTACATTCGGTCCTTTTGTCCTTACTTCAGTGAAGGGACCAAGCCACTGGGTGTCTAGCTTACGACTTCTACCTCTGCCGACACTTTCATCGTACAACAGAACCTGATAACCTGTTTTGAAGTCTTTTGGGCCCTTCGTTCTGTCACAGTATTCCTTATTTTTCTGTTTACACTGTTTTTTATGATCCCTTGCGCACTAGTATATTTGCCTCATTTTCTCTTTTAATTCAAGAACATAATCATCGTGCCGGCCGCGGTGGCCGTGCGGTTCTAAGCGCTGCAGTCCGGAACCGCGGGACTGCTACGGTCGCAGGTTCGAATCCTGCCTCGGGCATGGATGTGTGTGATGTCCTTAGGTTAGTTAGGTTTAAGTAGTTCTAAGTTCTAGGGGACTGATGACCTAAGATGTTAAGTCCCATAGTGCTCAGAGCCATAATCATCGTAATTATACGTAACACCTGTGGGATCTCTTTGCAATGTTCCAGGTAGGCCGCATTCTCTACCGTAAAACAACTCATGGGGTGTATAATTGGTTGCACTATGGGTGTGGTATTGAACACGAAGATAGCGAAATGAAGCCAGTCGTCCCAGTCTGTTTGATGTCTGTTGATATAGTGTCTTAGGAATTCTGTTATGGTGCGGTGCGACTTTCCAGTGCGCCCTTCGACTGCGGATGATAACAATAAGTTTGTACTCTGTTAATCCTTAACATTTTGCACACTCTCTTTAGCGTGTCACTCAAGAAGTTGCTGCCATTATCACTGAGTATTACCGAAGGCATACCAAACTTCAAAATTATTTTTTCCACGAGGACGCGAGCCACAGTGTCTGCGTCCTGTTTTTCAATTGGTTCGGCCACAATGAACTTCGTTAGCGCGTCTTGAAATGTCAGTATATACCTGTTGTTTTTCTCGGTTACTGTTAATGGGCCGACAATGTCAATATCACACCGATCAAATACGCCTTGCGGCGTTGGTGTTATTACCAAAGGCATTTTTGTATTATTCTGTGTTATTTTGTTTTTCTGACAACTGGGACATTTTCTAATATAGTCCTCAATGTCCTTCTTCATACCGGGCCGCGTTCGGTATATTCGTATACGATCGTAGGTTCTCACGATCCCTTGATGACCACCTATGGGTGCGTCATGGAATTCTCGCAAAATTTTCGCCTTTTCTGCATCAGATATTTCCTGTTGTTCGTCTACCTGACCTACCGTTGTTTCCTCACTTTTGTTCATACCTTCTGCCGTAACTGACTCCGCTGGTGCACGGTCTCCTTGTGAGTCCGGGACCTGCTGTATGGCTGCCTCTTCGGCCATGCCCTGACGTAGGCTACTGTCGCCGTCCGGGCGGTTATCGGACGCCCTGAACACTCACTCTCGAGAGCGCGTCAGCAACCTGCTTATTTTTCCCCTTTTTATACACAATTTCGTAATCGTATTCTTCTAATTTCAGTCCCATCTTCATCAAACGTTAGGACGGATCACTAATATTTCCGATCCACTGTAATAGCTTATGATCAGTACAGATGGTGAACTTGCGACCAAACTCATATGGTCTGAAATGTTTGACGGACCAAACCACGGCCAATAATTCCCGTTCAGTTGTACTATAATATCGCTCTGCATTGTTTAGGGTTCTGGATGCAAAGGCCACGGGTAGGTCTTTGCCTTTTTCTCCTTGTGATAGAACAGACGCTATCGCATATGAACTCGCGTCAGTTGTAATGATAAACTTTTTTGAGAAATCGGGACACTGTAATATCGGGGGGTTAAGTAGAGTCTCTTTTAGCATTCGGAACGCATTTTCTTGCTCTGCGCCCCATTCATACCCATTTTTAATAATTCATGAAGTGGTTTTGCCACCTTGCTGAAGTCACTCAAGAAACGCCGATAATACCCTATTAATCCAATAAAAGATTTCAATTCTTTTGTTTTTTGTGGCTGCGGAAACTCAGCCACTGCTTTCAACTTGTTTGGATCCGGTTTTAACCCATCTGTAGTCAAAACGTGCCCCAAATATGTGACTTCCTTCCTTAAGAATTCACATTTATCGACCTGCAACTTCGAATTATGTTGTCTTAGTCTCTCGAAGGCTTCACCCAATCGGGAACTGTGCTCTTCCAGAGATGGACCAAAAACTACTATGTCATTTAAATAAATAAACATCTTGTCACCTTGAAACCCAGTTAATACGGTATTCATCAATTTTTGGAAGGTGGAAGGTCCTGAACGAAGTCCCATGGGCATTCTTTTATACATATAATGAGACTATGGTGTACTAAAAGCTGTAAGTTCTCTATCCTTTTCTTCTAATAACACCTGAAAATATCCTTTTGCCAAATCAAGAGTTGAAAAATATTTCGCTTTGCCTAAGCCATCCAGAATTTCATCAATTCGCGGAAGTGGGAAGACTGTGTTGACAGTAATGTCATTTAGCTTCCTGGAGTCCGCAACTACTCGCCATTTCTTTTTACCTGATGCATCCATCTTTTTTGGAATCATAATAAAAGGAAAGTTGAAAGTCCTGGTGGAAGGAACTACTATATCGTCCTCTAACATTTGATTTATCTCTTGTTGCAAAGCTTCTTTCTGCGCTTCCAGGATTCATTATGGGCGGGAACAAATAATTCGCCTCTGTGCCTCAGGAATCAATTGCATACTATGTCGAAGCGTCTGTGTATATGTAAACTTGTCTCCAGGCAAATGGAAAATGTCATTATACACAGAACGCACCTCTATTATGGACTGTTTTTCTACATCATTCAAATGATCCAATCGTAAATTTTCCTTCAGTAAACTGATTCTAGACTTTTTCTTGCTCGAGACTTCTACGTTACGCACGGTCCGCTGCGGCCTAGGGCTGAACTATGGAACTCCCTCCACTTTAATCCGAGGCATCTCAAGAGAAATCGCCTCCTCTCGTGTATTTAACACACTAATTAAACAAGAGCCCTTTATTACTCTCAATAACGCTTCTGGGAGGTACACTCCTTCTTGCAATTCTTGCTTTCCCACAGTTCCTTTCTCTAGGCTATTATCTGTAACATCTATCCTCAAAATCCTCTCCTCGTGAGGATCTAACACTATTTTAGCCACCTGGCCTGTCCTAGACTCGGTAGCGACTTTTTCTTGTCGGCGACACGTCTGTCTGCCGGTATACCGTGTAGTGTATTCTGTCTCTACGGTTTCATATTCCATCGGCGGCCCCTTAAGCCCTGGCCCTTGTGTACGTGGGCTTGGTGTCTCCACCGCTGTACACAGTCTAACGGATCTGCCCCTAATCCACAGTGTTCCTTTTGCGTAGTCAATCACTTCGCCATACTTCGTAAAGAAGTCTCTTCCAATTAAACCAGCATTGGGAATATCCAATTCGCCTCCTAACAGATGAAACTTATGTTTCACTCTTAACTCGTGATCTATTTCAAGATCTAAGACTGCTGTCCCATACGTGTGCATGGCTGGGTTCGTAATACCTTTAGTCTTTATACTTGCCTCAGGTCTACACCCAACCTGGTCTTGCAGATACTTCATGTTAAATAAAATAATCTGAGCTTCATTATCTAGAAGCAATTTTAACAGACTTTCTGTACTCTGGGGGCACCTCAATTGAACGAACTCATTTTTACTCTCACAGTCGACTTTAAATACCTTCCCTAGATCAGCATAAGGTGACTGTAATCTTACGCTTCCGGTCGTTTCCCTCCTTCTTACTTTTCACAGGTGCCCCCCCCCCCCCCCCCCAGTTCTCAGTACATTCTCTAGCCATGTGTCCTGGCCTATGACACCCAAAACACACAACTCATTTCGCTTTCTTGCAGGGACCACGATGTCCTAATAAATTGCAACTTTCACAGCTGACTGTTTCTGACGTCTCTGATTCTCGAGACGCTTGCGCCGATTCAACTTTGCGAATCCGTTTCTCAAGTCGGCAGTCTCGCGTTAAATGGCCCAATTTCCCACAAGTCTTGCACCTGATGTTACTCCTGCAGTCCTTTGAGGTATGCCCTACACGACCACAGGTAAAACACTTGAGATTAGCTTTCCCCATTTGCCCTGCTGACTTCTGTCAGTAAATCCTTTTTCCTTGGTGGACATAATTGCTGACTCCTACGTCAAAGTGACCTCGACCGCTTCAGTCAGAGTAATGTTTTGGCCCCTTGCATGCACAATGGTCTGTATACGCTCTTCGTAGATCCCCTGAATGAATACTGCTCTGCTTAATTTTCCTACTAACGCCACAGATCCCGCCACTTCTGACGCTGGCACGGTACCGTGTACAGCTTCACGAAATTGATGTTGAAGCGAATCTACTTTACTACCGCAATCTGCAATTGATTCTCCCTTTAATTGCCTACACGAAAACATGGAACAGGCATGAAAATCTAACGTGCGCTTGGATGCGTAATTTTCTAACAAAATGGCTCTTACTTCCGCCCATTTGGAAGATAGTTCGCGTACGAGCAATTTGCTTCGTGCAGGACCCTGGAGTCTCGTTTTGACAAATTTTAAAAGGATAGGATGATCTGCTTCACGTACTAGTTCAAAGGTTATGTGCACATTATTTATAAATTCATTTAATGTTGACTTAGTGCCATCAAAGGCCTGAGGGATCAACTTTAACGCGTCGCTTATTGAAGACTGTGATGTCAAAAAGCTATCAAATTATTTAGCATATTGATACGCAAACAATCCATATGGTTATGCTATGAGTCAATATTTACAATACGGTGAATCAGAATGGTTAAACTACCTACAATTTTATTTACACTATTGTAAAAAATATGAGAGATAATTCAGAACACACTTCCGTTCTTGAAGTGGATTTAGAATACAAAAGAACTACATCATAAGGATGAGGATGTACCACTAGTTCCTGAAAATAAAATTGTACCTCAAGTTAAGGAAAGTAAGTTGTTGACTACTCTGAATGATAAAAATAATTATGTAGCTAACTATAGAAATCTTAAAGACTTTCTGTCTCTAGGAAATAAGTTAACAAAAATAAAGAGTTTTAAAATTGAAACAATATGATTGGTTGAAGAAATATATAGACTTAAATACAAAAATAATAATGAAAGCAAAGAATGATTTTGAAAAAGATTTCTACAAACTGATGATAATTCAGTATTTGTAAAAATTGTGGAAAACATAAGAAACAAAGTACATATAAAATAAATTTCAGATAGAGAAAGATGTGACTAACTTGTATGAAAGACATACTTTAAAGACAGAACAATATTCAATGAAGATCTTCTTGCTATTGACATGAATAATCAATTTAATAACCCCATCTATGTGGGCATGAGTGTACTTGATTTATCTAAAGAACTGATGTATAATTTTCACTATAAAATTATGAAACCAAAAAATGGAAAAAAATATTGAGTTGAGTTATCAAGATACAGACAGTTACATCTACAATATAAAAACTGAAGGTTTTTATGAAGGCATCAAATCGATGATTGACCACTTTGATATAGATGGTTATCCAACAGATAATATTTATGGTGTTACATAAGGAAACAAGAAAGTTTTAGGAAAAAATAAGGGATTAATGTAATGGTAAAATAATGCAAGAATTCTGCACTTTGAGAGCAAGAATATATGCTTATGCTGGTAACAAGGAGAAGGAAAATCAACAGGAGTGAAAAATGTGTTTTTAAATATAAAATAAGCTTAGAGGAATATATAAATAGTTTGTTCAGCAATAGAGAACAGTACAGAACAACTAATATGATTAGAAGTGAAAAACACAATATCTACACAACTGAGGTAAACTGGAAAGTATTAAGTCCTCATGATGATAAAATATGTATTTTAGAAAATGAAATAGATACATTATCATACAAGTATTACTAATTATTGTCATCTTCTCTATAAAGGATATTTAAAATCCTAATAAAAAACTTCTATATAAATAAACTCTACATTAGCAATACTAATTTATTTAAAAAGATTAGTGAGTTATAACTAGATGCTTCATGTAGTATTAGTGGATGTGAATATCTACATACCACATATAGAGAAAAAATAAACTTATTTTATCTGATAGATATTTAAAAATAATTAGTAATTGGGGTCTTCAATTTTTTGAAGAACACAGTATTAAATTGGGGCATAAAAGAATGAAGAAACTTAAAAATAGTGATAATAATGAATTTCATGAATTGTAATTCAGTACATGAAATCCTTGAGTATTTTGTATGCAATATGATTTGGAATTTTTTAAAAATTTTTTTCTATTAAAATTTGTAATCTTTAAATGGACATCAACATTCAGCTAAAGGAATATAGTCAGTGCATGGATATAAAAGATATTTAAGAATTTTATAAAGACAAATGCCGAACAGGATCGATATTGTAATGTACGTAAAGAACATAAAAAATATTACCAGGAAAATAAAGTTGCATTTGAATTCTTTAGAAGTGTAGTCATGAGTGCACCAAAAAACATGAAAAATCAGCAGTTCATATCAATCTTACGGCTGCTGAAGAAGAAATAATTGGAAAAAGTTTAGGTAAAAAATATTTGTACATAATAAGGGAGTTCGATTCCCATATTTTCTTAAATTCGAATTGTTTTCTTACACTCACTTCTTCTCAGAAGAAATCAAGTTTTTCTTTATGTTCATCTTTGCAGACAAAAAGTGAAATTTTATAAGGAAAATGGTCAGCCAGAGGTGAAAAATTGGATAAAGTACAGAATAACTATAGGTCTGGGTAAGTTTTTTTTACAGTAAAGCGAGTGAGACAGTGAAGGAGCGACAGAGTTTTCTTATGAAAAAGTGAGCCAGAACTGACACCTATTCTCTACTGCGTGGCCATCCTCTAGAAGACCACAGGTGAATGTCAGGACCTTATTGCACTGGCTGCATCCTGCCGCCTCTATGTGTCACAAGTGTCATTTTATTTCAACAGCACTTTCTATTGAGTCATCACCATTTCCTCCCCTTGGTGGCACAACACTTGGGGTCCCCAGACCATTTATAGATGCTATTCGCTGCTTGCTTCACAATGGCATGTTCAAAGTCCAGGTGAATGGATGATTGGCTGAACATATCTCTGTCCAGTGTTCGGTGAGGCAAGGATGCTCTTTGGTCACTATTTTATTTTGCATGCTATCATCATTGAGGCTTTCATCAAAGGTCTTCCACCCTGAGTTATGGTACTTAACGTTGTGTGGCGACATGTTCCTCTGCCAGGTCAATGAGGACAACCTCCTGCTTCCTACATGATCGACTGTGGCAATACACAAAGCCACTGTATGGATCCAACACTTACGGCAATCCTCAGGCAGTCGCCTCAGTGTTACCAAATCAATTCTCATGAATACTAAACACAGATTCAAAGATGAGGAACCACTAATATTTCCACTGAAATAATGCTCCACTATCTAGGTGTCGACTTTACAGACTTCACCCAGAGTAACACAGTGAAAACGTACCAATATTTGCTGCAGTCCATCCATTATCATGTTCACGACAACCACTTCTGCAGTCTGAATCCACTAGAGAGAGTAAAATATTTCAACACATATGTAGCCCCTGAATTGATCCATGCCGCTCAAGTACTCCCTCTACCATCGATCTTCAGGCTTTAACTCTAATAGGCCCTTAGGTACCAATAACAACTTGGAGGCACAATGCCTGTAGATCCAATGGCTGACAGTGTCAAAGACTGCCCATGCACGTTTCCTTCCTGACATCAGGGCGTTTTCGTATCAGATTGTAAATACCAAGTTTCCCTACAACCAATGATTACATCGTATCAGTTTGGATGTATTGCCACTTTGAACAAGTTGCCCATTCAATGACACTGCCGAGCACTGCCTTACATGCACTATGAAAGCTGAGATCTGCTTCCTAATACAATGCGTGTTGGGGTGCTTCCTCCATGCCCCACCAGCAACAGTTGGCCCCTGTCTCCTACTCATTCCACACACTTCTCATTTCCCCCCAGCTAAGCACCATGCTGTCATGTGGTTCTGAGGTCAAGCAATCACTTGCCTTTTCCCTGATCCCCCACACTCCTCACTTGATTTTTGTTGTCACTTACTGGAACACACAGTAGTCTCGAATTTTAATCCAGATATCGTCGGCCGTTCGAACGTTATTTGCAAAGCATGATCAACAAACAGTTGCGGAGTACCCGACCTCCTATATTCTTGACAAGTGTATGATCATTTCCAAAACTATGTGGCATACCAACATGTGCACGCCGGCGACCTGAATGTTTTCAGGGGGAACTCCACAGTCGACAACTTATTTTTTATTTTTTTCTGAGTTTAAATTTTTGTTCATGTGTTCGTCTGTCTGCAATGTTGGGGGAATTGCCCCCCTCCCCACCCACACAATAGCAATGGTGTGTTACACTGACCAACTCTCCTCTCATGTACAAATATATTTAAAAAAAATAGAAAATAAAAATAAAATATTATAAAGTTATTGCTGTCAGATACCTTGATCTAATTGCTTTCCCATCACATCCCTCATAACGGAGTGCATGGGGAAGTCATGGCCAGGCCTCAGGTTGCTATTGCTACCTACTCAGCCTTCTGCCCCCTGTCACGACTCAGTTGTGTGATCAGGTAAAAAATGAAAAGAAAACTCGGTACCGCTGAAGAGTAGTAACTGGCTAATCACTGCATTGCTGATTCGAATCTCGCTAAGATACTTTTTTTCGTTTTATTCTTTCTGTTCAGTTCGAATAGCCTAGATGTTTAATTATAAAATTCATTAAATGTATGCTCATTAACATATATTTAATCATTTTGTGAAGAAAGCACATCTCCTTGTTTCTAATTACTTATCAAATACAAAATTCCAATTTCCATTGTAAACACAAATTCTTAATTATTGATATTTTATAAAAGCTTATTAATAAATTTGTGATATTTTTTTAATTTAAACCATTTGCATTAACAATCTGTTATAAAATAAAGATAATTTGAGAATTTATATTTGCAATGCATGAAATATGTAATTAGAAACAAGAAGACAAGTTTCATAACACATTTAAAGTTCCCTGGAAATCTTCAATGTCGAATTTCACGATATATATATATATATATATATATATATATATATATATATATATATATGTATATATATAAAATAAATTTGAGATTTATAAGCTTTTCAATGTTAAACTACATGGATCTTCAATGAACAGATCCACTCCCAAAGGGAATGATTTTTTAATATTTCCCAGCATTTCTTATGAGCTGTGCACTTTGAGTACTGTGTGGTACCAATAGCTGATTCTGATAAACACTTACATTTCCATTTTCTTTTTATATAGTACATGTCCCCTCCCTTCCCATCCTCACCCCCACCCCTACCCCCTAGCTTCTACAACCTGTGTTTCACATTTTGTGGTTTGAGTGACGGGTTATGCTGTGTATTTCATCCATTGAGTTTATATATTTTGCAAAGCTTAAAAAGACACTATGATTTTAATGCGTGGCAGTACATGGTACCAAGTGATATTTCTTAGTTTTATATGGAAATGAGGTGTGATCTCCCATGACTGATTTTTTTATATTAAAATATAGTGCACCACCCCTGTTCCCTCCTTCCCCTCCACTAACCGCTCTCAGTTTCTACCGTCTGCCTTTTTATTTTATGATTTGAGATGCACAATTACACTATGTATTTGATACATTGAGTTTACATGTTTTGTAAAGCCTCAAAAGACGTTACAATTTAATGTTTGACAGTGCATGGTACCAAATAACAATTCTTAGTTTTACATGGACATAACTTGTAATCTCCCATGATTGATTTCTGTCTGTACCAAATTACCTCCTATGTTTTAGTAAAAACTGTTTATACTCTTTAGCAAAAAAAAAGTCCTTCGATTTGATGTAAGTGCCGTGACACTTAACGAGTACTTTCTGGTAGCAGCTTTGGGTTTGTCAGAGTTGTGTCTTAGTTTCAAAGAAAATGTTATATTCCCCTTCCCCTGTTTTACTGCTCATATTTTACTGTGAGGCATATCTGTGTTGCTATTTTATATTGTGATTTTATGTCTTTGTCATATCACACAAAAGTGACTGCAGCTTCTAAGGATGTGTGGCACCACGTCATATAGCCAAATTTAAACAACTTTGTATAACCTTTTATCAATGTAATTTCGTCATTACCATTTATATAAGGAAAAATATTTCTCTTATGTTTCTTATAATAAGTTGGTTCACAGCCATCAGGCACATGGAATAGTATATGTACATTATTTGGTGTGTCTTGGTGCCACTATACATTTTGTATCTTCATGGTCCACATACAGCAGAATTGTGTCCATAGTCTGCAAATGTTTCCTACATAACCTGAAACGCCATATGTACATGCAGCAATTGCTCCCAGTTTGGTATAGTACAGTTTCTACCAAGTGATTTCAATTAAATGGATTTCTATAGTTGTCCATTACTGTTATTTACGAAATATTTTTGAATTTGACTTTTTTGTAGATGTCTCACGATTGATATATTCCGAAATGCGTCAGATGAGCAATAATGTCATTCCTTGCCTGATATCTGACTCTCGTCTTTATGACTCAGTCATCTTGAGTGCAGAACTATTGATTACTATCACACATATTATTAAAAAGAAAATATTTCATTTATTAATTAATTATTCTGTTTGATCTGGATTTTTACTTCATGGATTTATTGATTTTATTGAAACTCAGAGTTTGAGTTAAAGATTTTTGGTAATCATTATTAATGTATCATTTGTATTTAAAGCACAATGGCATGGGTAGTTAACGAAATTATCTGATTCACCCTATGACTCATTGAGTTTGCTGAAAATCGCCTTGAGCTCTCTTTAAAATATTATAGCTTTCCGTGATGCTTCGTAGCCAGAAGCTAAAAAGAAATATTATTCGATCGCTGTAGGCCTAAAGAAATCTGCCACTGTGCAATTACAGAATGTCCTATGAAAAGTGGATGACAGCTATCCAACTACATTGCAGTTAAAACATCAGAAAAGTTTATAATATGTTTCGAAAGTTCTCATTATGCATTCATGAACCATCGATCCGGACGATCTACGCGTTGTAGTAAGGTGTCGTAATGATGAGGTAGTAGTTTTGTCAAATAAAACGCTGATGTACCATCCAAACACTAATCAAGGAATATTCTTGAAATATGAGTGCACTTTGCCATGTATGAACAATTTATTCTGAGACAATATTTGCACTGTTGACGTCGATCTAACTTTCTATGAATGAAAAAATCAGTAATGGCATCTGCCAACGATGCTTTATCGCATAAAAATATACTATACTGCACTCATCGCAAGGATAAACCTGATATATACATTACATCATATATTCTTCAGCGTTTGCTGCAGCCTCATTTGATTTCGTTTCATGTGGAGCGTAAGTCAAGCTGTGTAACACACAGTCAAGTACGATAAAAAAGATACATTTTCTGCTGTGCGTTAGGCACATACCTACTCAGCAATGATACGGAGTAATAGTTTTAGTGGCGCTTTTAACTTGGACATCACTGGCCAGGTAAGTGGTCCAGTTAACCTGCAGTGATGTGAACAGTTGCCATAAGAGGTAAAAAGAGACGAGTAGAGAAACAATATAGCTGCAAATGTATAATTTTTAAATATAATGGCGTAATACATGACAAAACACTGGTAGTAAGCTTCTTAGATGTTCAGACGGATGCTACCGTTCTTAGCTAACACAGTACTCTAATAAAAAGGAGAATTTAACTTAAACAGACTGTATTTTTTTCTGCGTGAGCTTTGTTTGACGTAAAAGCCTATTGCAAGGATTTCACCACATGGTTAAATATTGAGGCCACCGGAGGTAGCACTTACATTCAATCTTCCGTATCCGAATCCATGGAATACATTTCAGTACTGGAACTGTCATCTCCTACGTTGGCAACGGGGCAGTCAGTCCACGAAGCCACCCAGAAATCACATTTTATCTCCTTCTTTTGTGACTTGCTGTTCTGCATTACGCCAGCATTCAGAAAGTGAAGTGTCTCAAAGCTTCGTGTATTAGTTTTAGTACGCCTGGCAGCTCAACTGTCTTGTTAATTCTCACTGCAAATCCCTTGTCTTCAGATCAGTTTTGGTTAAGACTAAGGTGGTAAGGTGGCATCTTAAACATTGGTTCGACTGTGTGTTTGATTAAGTGAAAATTATCGGTTACCATTTTTATGCGACGCTTATCACTCTGGCTGATGACCACATTTGCTGTATAAAACGATGGACTAGTCAAAATAAAGAGTATTTGATTTTTAATTTTTCTCCCAAATATTTGACTGCCTAATGTTTTATTAACTTAAATAATCTTTATTAACAACCTTTTATAAAATATCAATAATAAGTATTTATATTTGCAAGGAAAACTAAAATTTTGCATCCGATATGTAAATACTAACAATAGGTGCATTTTTCATAAAAAATGATGGTGAAGTATGTGCTAATTAGCATATATTTGATGAATTTCGCTCATACATGATGTACGTATTCGAACTGGGATTCTGACCAGCGACCCACAGAATACTTTATTTTTTACCTCCAACGCTACCGTTAATCTTATAATTAGTAAATACAGCTTCTCGAATAACTTCGAAGTCGACTTTCTCTGCAATCTTGTGGAAAACGTTAAGAAAAACTCGTTTCTCGCGTCTTTCACTACGAAGCAGGAAGCACTGTCAGCCATTTTCACAGAAAGTATTAACAACGCGATAGTCAGAGCACATTTAGCGTTTACAGAGACTGCGACTCTATGCGATTTCTGAAATAAAAATTGCATAGCTGACGTATGATTAATAAGACCATTGCTGACTTTTGATACAATTAGAATATCTTAAAGTTTCATTTACAGTGACACAGTAAAAAGATATCTAAAATGTAAGTTGAAACTACTTCTACTTCCTCGAGCGCAACAACACCAGCGTATGTGCGCTAGGCTGCTAACCAATTTTCTTGTTTGTGTTTGCTTACATCAGGTTTGTTCTTACACTGAACAAAGTATAGTCGCAATACATTTACCTCCTCATAAGAGTACCCACACTCAGACAAAAGTGTGGCCACATTGTATTAACACGGGTAATAATAGCCCGTTCACAGAGCAACGCTGAGAGCCAAGGAGTGTCTGGCTATCTCACAGCTACTCCGATAATGTTGATGTTATCTTGAGTAATGTTTGTCGTATTATTAAAGATGTTACTGTTGCTGCTCGTTCAGGGCAGCTAAGAAAGTCTTTATTCACTAGATAATAAAATTTATAATCACGTTGTGAAACTTACTACATCCCAAAGATAAAAAATTTAAAAAATCCGATTGAAGAGTGGTCTCCTTGTATGCAAATTATTTATGAAGGCAGATTATTTTAGTGATGGACAGATGCTACCCACATTTTTAGAAACTCAGGGAGCAATTTTGTAAATGCTATTTTATATTCTAGAAACGGCATGAAGTGATGCCTTTCTCATGAAAAATATGCTTCTGAGAATATTTTTACCATTCATTTTTATATTTCGCCCAGCATAACATCTGCAGTCTATTTGATCTTTTGACTGAATTTCGTATGCTCGCGATCGTAATCGCTTTCATGCATCACTGTGGATAGCCAATTTTTGAAAAGCGAGCTTCAGAACTGTGACAGATTACACGTTTCTTTTGGCATCGACCGAATACTGTATTCCCTGGTGTCTGGCTTCGACTTGAACTTATTTTTTTCGAGACTATCAGTTAAACTAAAGACAGTAAGTGTTGTTCCTCTATTCGTTGGCGTTTGTTTATCTTACGTATATCAATACCGTTAACAACACGATAAATTGAAAATGACCGTGATGTACCACAGACAGGAATGTTATACGAATGCTACTCCCAACACAGATTTATTTGTGTGGCCTTACGATAGAAAAAAATCATAAATAACTACATCTATCGAATAAGAAGTTATTGGGGTCATCATTCTTTTTCGCACGTCCAATATTGTACGTCATTTGATTACTCATACGCGCATTTATCCACAAAACTGTAAATTACCATATAAATGCGGTGCCTGCTATTTCCATTTGTGCCCGAAGATGAGATATTACGCTAATGAAATCGCCACAATAGCCACTTTTATTATTATTTGCTAGCAGACATTCCGCGGAAATTCCGTGAGAGTTTTTTCACTGGAATAACGGCCGCTGGCTGGCAATTCATACGCCGGAATTACCAACAAAATATGGGAAATGTTATTGAAAAGCTGAAGCGTTGCGTTGTTTGTAGATTACGAAATAAAACAATTAATACTAATAAATAAATATATTTCAGTGGTATATTTATCTTAAGAGTGAAATACTTTTTCTGTTCTTGTTTCCTGTAAAACCAAGCTGAACTCTATCGGACAGAAACTTATGTTTAGTAAGTACCTCAAAAGGTATGATTTCGAGTAAATACTTTCAATTTCCGAGAAAGTTGATGGAAATGAACATTATTGGCAAATCCAGCGAAAAATAGTATTTCTACAAACCTGGATATTGCAGTTCTCTGGCTAATAAGAACCAGCTAAACTGGCAAAAAGATATTAAAATAGCCATATTTATGAAACATCAAGAGGCGGCGATAAATTAAATCTTCACAAGCTAACAGTTAGGATAGAAATGATCGTCATGAGGCAATATGAAGTTGTTACAGTAACGTATGCCGTATCACTCTTACTGTTTCTTCAGTACAAAACGAAATTATAAAATACAATAGTACACTAAGATTATTTAATTATGTAAACACACTTTATCCTTGATGGCAGTGAGACTGAACGATTTTTATAACTTTATTTCGACTGACATCGCAGAAATAGTGATACTATAAATGGTACTTACAGCCAAATAAAATTAGAATAAAATATATTAGTATATCACTTCACAAATATTTACCGTGTTGGAAGACTGTAGGTATTTTATTTAGTTATAATAATTTCCTGTGTGAAGCAGAAAACTGGTTTGCATACAAATATGATCTGTGGATATCTTAAAACTCGATGGAGTAAAAAAAGTTTCTGAAGTCCGAATACTAATAAATGCTTTAACACTGTATTTTTATACACTGAATTATGAAAGTTATTGCCTTTTGACCCTATGAAATCCACTCCAAGACCAATTCGAGAAACCTCGGCTTGTGGTATCTCTTTGAAATTACGAAATGAATAATTACCGTGTCGCCTGCAGAAAAACTGTCGGACTCCTTTAATGGAATTTGTAAGAGATGTAGATCCCCGCTTGCAGATTAAACTGGCTCACTGGCTGTCTGTGACACCGACCAAAAATTCCTTCCACGAAATCTTCAATTATTACAATGCTGAAGGACACTTTATCATCTGAAAATGAAACATGGCTCAGGCTATCTAAATAACGCACTCGACTCCAAGAAATACTTTGCTTTGATGTTATTTTCTTCTACCTGAGTACACTTAGCATGAATTACCAACGAACCATATGAATAGCAGTCTCAATAGAAATCGCAAGAGGAATACGAGGTCTGATCAAAGAATTTCGGAACTTTCTCCGCAAATTTTCTCTACGCTTTTCTTTTACTTATTGTGCATGGTCTCCTTCGAAATAAACTCCACCGCAATTGATACAACGCTCTAACCCCGTTACACTTCCATAAGCAGTCTTGGTACGCCCCTTGCTGCATTCCACAAAGTTTCTTTTACCTTGTCTCTCGTTGCAAATCTTCGTCCTCTCAGTGGGGTTCTCAACTTCGGAAATAGAAAAAAAAGTTCTCTGGAGCCAGCTCTGTAGAATACGGAGGATGAGGCAGCACAATGATTTCGTTTACTGTGCGATAGTCACGCATCAAGAGGATTGAATGTGCGGGTTCGCTGCCGTGATACAAGAGCCATGAATTGTCTCGCCACATTTATGCCCATTTCCTTCGCACATTTTGTCGCTGGCGTCGCAACACGTCCCGATAGTACGGTCGATTAACAATTTGTCCCTGTGGCGCGAATTCATGGTGAACTAATCCCTCAGATCCAAAGAAAAAATCAGCATGTCTTTGGCATTTGACCTGAACTGACGAGCTTTTTCTGGTCTTGGAGAAACTTTCTCGACCCATCGTGAAGACTGAACCTTGGTCTCAACATCATAACGTAGAATCGTGTCTCATCACCATTTATGATTCTCTTAAGGAACATTTCGTTCTCATTTGCGTGATCCGAAAGTTCTTCACAGATTACGAGGCGAAGGTCTTTCTGGTCTTGACTCATGAGCCGTGGGGCGAACTTGGCGAAAACACGATGCATTCCAAAATGTTGTGTCAGCATTTCTTGACATGGTCCAACTGAAAAGTTACATTCTTTTGCAATCTCTCGGTAGACGTTGAAGGGCGTACTGAATGAGAGTTACCCTCATCTTCCGTTCGGCTATTTTTAAACCGTATTTATTCGTTTAATCATATGGTGATTTTATACAATTTACAGTTGATATAAGGCAAATGATTTCATACAATAAACATATAAGACAAGAATAAACCTTAAAGTCCGTGTTTCTCAACCAGCATGTTTCTCAACAGCATGTTGATATCAATGGAGAGACGTCTACAGAAGTTAAAGTAACCTCTGGCATGCCACAGGGGAGTGTTATGGGACCATTGCTTTTCACAATATATATATATATATATAAATGACCTAGTAGATAGTGTCGGAAGTTCCATGGGGCTTTTCGCGGATGATGCTGTAGTATACAGAGAAGTTGCAGCATTAGAAAATTGTAGCGAAATGCAGGAAGATCTACAGCGGATAGGCACTTGGTGCAGGGAGTGGCAACTGACCCTTAACATAGACAAATGTAATGTATTGCGAATACATAGAAAGAAGGATCCTTTATTGTATGATTATATGATAGCGGAACAAACACTGGTAGCAGTTACTTCTGTAAAATATCTGGGAGTATGCGTGCGGAACGATTTGAAGTGGAATGATCATATAAAATTAATTGTTGGTAAGGCGGGTACAAGGTTGAGATTCATTGGGAGAGTGCTTAGAAAATGTAGTCCATCAACAAAGGAGGTGGCTTGCAAAACACTCTTTCGACCTATACTTGAGTATTGCTCATCAGTGTGGGATCCGTACCAGATCGGGTTGACGGAGGAGATAGAGAAGATCCAAAGAAGAGCGGCGCGTTTCGTCACAGGGTTATTTGGTAACCGTGATAGCGTCACGGAGATGTTTAGCAAACTCAAGTGGCAGACTCTGCAAGATAGGCGCTCTGAATCGCGGTGTAGCTTGCTCGCCAGGTTTCGAGAGGGTGCGTTTCTTGATGAGGTATCGAATTTATTGCTTCCCCCTACTTATACCTCCCGAGGAGATCACGAATGTAAAATTAGAGAGATTAGAGCGCGCACGGAGGCTTTCAGACAGTCGTTCTTCCCGCGAACCATACGCGACTGGAACAGGAAAGGGAGGTAATGACAGTGGCACGTAAAGTGTCCTCCGCCACACACCGTTGGGTGGCTTGCGGAGTATAAATGTAGATGTAGATGTAGAATTAAGCTGGGTGTGAGAGTGAACAAGTCATCGGGAATTCCAGGGTATGAATGAAGTGGACAGCGTTGGACTAAATGTTCAATTGTCTGCTCTTCTTGATTACATTCACACGTTGGTGAACTGATCCAGCCCCATTTGTACCTGATGTAGCTACAACAACCATGTCCAGTCCTTCGCCTGTTGAAGCGGCACCAAAGTTTCCTACGTAGGTCAAAACCTTTTAGCTTCTTTTAAACCGTGTGAACCACTCGTAATACCGAGGAAGGCTTACGGCTCATCATCGTAAGCTTCCAGGATCATTTCGTGTTACTCTGTTAAGGTTTTCTTGGGTTTCACGGAAAATTTATTGTAGACATGCTGCTCCTCTAACTCTGCCATCTAGAAATTCGTAAACTGTGCGACACAACGTTCTACTCAGCACAGCACTGAACAATAACTAACAGACATACAACAATGATATTTCCGGCCATTACACAATAAACACAGGCGTGTACAGGGATGCTAACCGCATTTCGCTCCAACTCACCATTGGCACAAAATTACGAATGTTCTGGAATGTTTTGAACAGACTTAGTATATATAAAGAAATTGCTTTATACAGTCTTCGCTGTTGTATGAATAAAAGCACTCAGCACTGGAACCTAATGGCGTGTATTTTTCTACGTTAAGTAACCAAAAAATCTTTACTTTAATAATGTATTTACATCGCTGTGAAGCATAATTACAGTTGAATAGACATTGCCTCACGTCTTGTTTTGGTTGCAGGGTACCACCAAACCAAGGAAATCTCATTTGGGAGAACGAAAAGTGAAAGCTAATGTAAGATGTATCTTAACGTGAACAAGCCGTCTGATGATTAATCTGTCGGTTCGAAACCGGTAACGGAGGTATTTAAATAAATAAATAAATAAATAGCATCATAAAAAGTGGTTGGTTGCTGTTATCTTCTGTGTGAGAGGCACCCTATGATTTTACATTGTTTCATCATATTTATACTTTTACAAAAGAAACTATTTAAGCCTATTATGACGTATTCTGCGTCATGTCTCTGCTTAACTTACAGTACTTCGCTCTGTTACTTTACTACCGCAGGTATTTTGTCTCTTTATTAATTATATTTAATTAATTATAATTTCTCTCTCGTATGAAATGAAACATGAAGAAAAATATGAAAAATTACTTAAATCTAGAAAAGACGTAAATACACTGAACTTTTTTTAGGTTGGTGCATAAATTCTCAGCGTTTTTTTTTTTTTCGTACGTTTAATAAACGCAACACATACACATAACAAAGACTTCAGTCATCTATAATACATTCTCCTTTACTATTTAAAACAGTCAGCCAACGCCGGGATAATTTTTAAATTCCACGATTTCGAGGCGAAGGACTCGTCGGGCTATGTTCGGAACCCAGTGTCGTCCGGAAAGGAAGTTCCTTGAAGGCTGTTCGCTAGAGAGTGGAAAAGTTGAAAGTCTGAGGGCGCCCGATCAAGTGAATAAGGTGGATCGCTGTTCTACCAGATGGATAACATTATCTTTTGTGCATGCGCACAGGTTTTTGTACGGGAAGTTGCTGCTTTGTTTGGGCAACTCTTCCTTTCTTTTCCTTACTTTAGCATAAAGACACCATTTCTCGTCACCAGTAACAATACAGGGTAGGAATGGTCGGTCTTTTTCACGAGCCATTTGATGACGAGCTAGCAGAGATCCACATATGGCCAATCGCTGAATTTTGTGATTTTGGCTTAGAGCATGCGATACCCACACAACCAGTTTTGTGGACCTCCCCATGTCGCACAATGATGGAATGATCACAATTCGTCACATCTGTCTGTTCTAGAGTACACTGACGGGAATCATTGTGGATTAATACGTTTAAACGATCTTCAAACCCGGAAGGTCTTTCTCATCGTGAAAAGTCACTAATACCGAAACGATCACCCGTAAAACGAGTAACCCATTATCTTGACGTACTCTATCCAGCGACATTATCTCCGAACACGGTGCGAGCTTCTCCATTTGGCCTCCACTTTGTTAGTATCCACAGCTCCACTCACGATCTCTAAATGCGAAAATGACAATATGTAAACCAAAACAGCAACAGTGAACTACAAATAAAATATGACAATCGGTAAATAAACCCATAGCAACTGGAATACCAACATGAAAGAAAACATGCTATGATCTTAAGCATCATTAATTGTACTTGGATTCACGCCCCAGTAAGAAGATACTACAAAGGCTGGAGCAAAATTTTTGGTAGGTGATGATGAACGTTTCGATCGAAACATAATGCTTAAAGGTTTATTTTATTATCAAATCTTGGTGTTACATAAATATGGCTTTATTTGTATCCTTACGAACTATGGGCAGCTCTTGTACAAAATTCTACTGACGAAAAGTGCTGTATTTTATATTTTTGTATTACTGAGGACCTACTATTAAAACATTATGTTATGCAGAAACGATTTGAACTAAACCGAGACAACTTTAAGAAATGCCTTCTTTGGCTTCGCAGTGTATGTAGTTATCAGGAAGACTGTAAAAGAGTAGATGAAACTAAAACACAGCGTAAATTCTTAATGCCTGTTCATATTCACTATAGGAGGGACAGATATCACAAGCGTAATGTGTGTGTGATGATGTAAAATTTTAATGGTGAATATTAAGTGATGTTATCTTGGTTCAAGATCAGGAACAACACTTGCAGGATTTCTTTTTTAAGCGCCATATCGACAGAACACTGCAGCTGACCATAAAAAGGAGACCGTCTGGAACAGGGACTGATGTGCTCAAAATCGGAACACTTTCTGTGGCAGACAGGTACATTAGCTTGGAAATGGTTTCAGTTCGTTGTAAACAAACACGCAATTAGGTGCTATAAAGATAAAGGTCGCATAATCTTTCAGATAACCTAGTGTCACGCACGTGGAAAGCCTAGCCCATTAAACCCTTTCACTAGCCCAGTAAGCAAATGTACGGACGCTCGTGTTTGGTTATGCAATCATACAGTTTTTGAGTCGATATGAGAACTTCCTTTCGATAAAGCTGCTCACATTTATAATTTAAATAACAACGACTTTCGAAAAAAAAACTAGTTTCCTCTCCCCCTACATTCAGTTCCCACATGTACATTATTAGCAAATCCAGCGATCTTAAAAAAAAAAAAAAAAAAACATACTACCTCTATAAATGTGGATATTGTTATTCTATGTCTCTCTACAAACATGCTAGCAGTGCGCTTCCTTAACCTTCCGTTGTACGAACATTTTTTCATACGATACCCTGCGTGTATCCGATCTTATCACATAACTTCTGGCCCCATCGTTACGTCGATCCACATTTGCCGGCAAACCCGTATTATATCAAGTGCTTTGCTGTCCAATCCGTCCGATATCAAAAGAAACGAAATTCTGTCGTCAGTATCATGACGCCGTGATAACCGGAGAAAACAGATATTATGTGATCAAAAGTATCTGGGCACCCCCAGAAACATACGTTTTTCATATTAGGTGCATTTTGCCGCCACCTATTGCCAGGTACTCCATATCAGCGACCTCAGTAGTCATTAGACCTCGTGAGAGAGCAGAATGGGGAGCTCCGCGGAACTCACGGACTTCGAACGTTTGGGTGTCGGCGGTCTTTGTAGCCGAGCGGTTCTAGGCGTTTCAGTCTGGAACCGCGCTGCTGCTACGGTCGCAGGTTCGAATCCTGCCTCGGGCATGGATGTGTATGCTGCCCTTAGGTTAGTTAGGTTAAAGTAGTTCTAAGTCTAGGGGACTGATCACCTCAGATGTTAAGTCCCATAGTACTCAGAGCCGTTTGAACCATTGTTTGATTGAGTGTCGCTTGTGCCATACGTCTATGTGCGAGATTTCCACACTCCTAAACATCCCTAGGTCCACTGTTTCCGATGTGATAGTGACGTGGAAAAGTGAAGACACGTACAGCACAAAAACGTACAGGCCAATCTCGTGTGATGACTGACTGAGACCGCCGACAGTTGAAGAGGGACGTAATGTGTTATAGTCAGACATCTATCTGGACAATCACACAGGAAACCCAAACTGCATCAGGATCCACTGTAAGTACTATGACAGTTAGGCGGGAGATGAGAAAACTTGTGGCCGAGCGGTTCTAGGCCCTACAGTCTGGAACCGCGCGACCGCTACGGTCGCAGGTTCGAATCCTGCCTCGGGCATGGACGTGTATGCTGCCCTTAGGTTAGTTAGGTTTAAGTAGTTCTAAGTTCTAGGGGACTGATGACCTCAGAAGTTAAGTCCCATAGTGCTCAGAGCCATTTGAGAAAACTTGGATTTCATGGTCGAGCGGCTGCTCATAAGCCGAACATCATGCCGGTGAATGCCAAACGACGCCTCACTTAGTGTAAGGAGCGTAAACATTAGACGACTGAACAGTGCAAAAACGATGTGTGGAGTTACAGTACACAATGTGGCGATCGGATGGCAGGGTGTATGGCAAATGGCCGGTGAACGTCATCTCCCAGCGTGTGTAGTGCCAACAGTAAAATTCGGAGGCGGTGGTGTTATGGTGTGGTTGTGTTTTTCATGGAGAGGGCTTGTTGTTTAGCGTGGCACTGTCACAGCACAGGCCTACATTGATCTTTTAAGCACCTTCTTGCTTTCCACTGTCGAAGAGCAACTCGGGGATGGTGATTGCATCTTTCAACACGATCGAGCGCCTGTTTATAACGCTTGGCCTGTGTTGAAGTGGTTACACGACAATAACATCCCTGCAATGGACAGGTCTGCACAGAGTCCTAACCTGAATCCTATAGAACACCTTTGGGATGTTTTGGAACGCCGACTTCGTGCCAAGCCTTCACCGACCGACATCGATACCTCTCCTCAGTGCAGCAGTCCGTGAAGAATGGGCTGCCATTCCCCAAGAAACCTTCCAGCACCTGAATGAACGTATGCCTGCAAGAGTGGAAGCTGTCATCCAGGCTAAGGGTGGGCCAACATCATATTGAATTCCAGCATTACCAATGGAGGGCGCCACGAACTTGTAACTCATTTTCAGCCAGGTGTCCGGATACTTTTGATCACTTAGTGTATGTGAATTTTGGTCAAGATCAAGTGAAAAATTGTTAGGGTTGGCTTTTATACGCTATTGTGTTCATACTGCATACGCTGTATATGAAAATCACAACTGGAATCAATCCACAATCTAAACTGAGTTATATTATTAGATGCAAAACGTCATTATGACAAGTAAAAAAATTATTGATTGGCGACTCCATGACACCATTCACAAAAGTACAAGAGTTATTTAGTGTTAATAATTCGCAAAACCAATAATACTATGTCTTCACGTGACACATGTCACATAGAGGGCGTGTCAAGCCCCGTCACACCGAGGTCTGCTGAACAAGTGCAGGTAAACAGCGACCTCAGTCTATGTGATCGCCGTAAGCTTAGTGACAACAGTGCATCCCAATTTAAGTTATACAATATAGGTTTGTTTCTAACAAGTGTTATGTTCATATGCAGATGTAATTGTGATTTTCTATGTTGTACTCTCTGACCGTAATGTGGAAAAAAAAATTTTTAACTTCTAGCACTGAAGATGGTCACTCAGTGACAGAAAATCGATTTTGCAATAGTAAAAAATATACGACCAATGCTGTCTCTTTTTTTTTTCAAGTAAAAAAATGGTTATACTAAACAGAGATGTAACATGCAAGACCTTAGTTTTCATAGATTTTGTAGACTTTTTCAGCTCCACTTATAATTTATTGGGACATAAAATCATTTTAATTTCATAAAATTAAATCTGTTGGACTGCACTGAATCTCTGTGCCAGGATATTTAAATTTGCCGAATTATACAGAAACAGATCTTTCTTAACTGGAATTCCGATATGCAACGTTGTGAGGCTGAAACACACTCCCCTTGATTACTTTTGCATTCAAAAATGCTATTCTGCTACAAAAAAATGAGCTTCTCGCTGTTGTAAAGTACTGCAGCGGCACTGATTCAAATCGTTAAGAACCTCTGAGCATTTGTCGTCAGCCACTGATGACGTAACCGAGACACTATCGGGGTGACGTAGTACTATCACAAAAATAAATGTATCTTTTTATTACATTGAACACAAGTTTCTGATTAACCACTCAATATCGAAAAAATTATTGAAACGAACTTTTTATGACATATTAGACTACTTCTCAGCTTGGAATTGGAACTTACAACTTACCAGCTGACCTAACGAAGTTCATCAATTGGGAGAAGGGCGGTTTCCTTCCTAACAGTTTCACTTGAGATAACAGATAGAGTGTATCAGCACGGTCCAGAAACGACATGATTTATAAACCGATGTTCCCGTAACACTAAATTCTAATTTGGAAGTTGCAGCAATATTCTATTGATGGAGTCGAGAAATGGCAGTTTGTCGACCATAAGAATTACTTCAAGTTACCCGTACAACTTATTGTCGAGGATCACTTTCGTTCATGGATTCTAGCCAGCGTGAATCAGTAATTATTCCTGACTGAATATAAGAAGAATTCCAAGGTTGGTTATTGACTTGTTGTTACAGAAAACCGAAAAAAACTAACTTGGAAAAAACAGAAAATAGAAAACAGCTATTTGTTTCAAACGATCAGCATAGATAGGGTTCCAGATACATGCAAAAAGCTCACGAAATGAGAAAACTTGACTCCAGAAAGAGCGTAGGACTCCCCGAAATATTAGGTTGCCGCATGAGTTTATAGTGTTTTTTGTTTTGCATATTGGTATTGCGGATGCTATGGGTTTATTCATCGCTTGTAATTTTTATTTGTAGTTGACTGCTGTTATTTAGATTTGCATCTTGTAATTTCCTCATCTGGAGACAGTGAGCGCAGCTACGCCACTAGGAAATGGAGTGGCAAGTGGAAAACAGGAACATTTCCGACATATTCTTCTGATTGAGTTCAATGGAGAGATGACAGCAGCGAAAGCAACCATAAATATTTTCACTGTTTATGGGGATAATGCCATTGAGCAGAACATGAAAGAAAATAGTTTATTTCTTTTAAGTAGGATAGTTTTGACATTAGTGACTCTCCACGTTCAGGAAGGCCTTCGGCAAGAGGAACGATCAGGGAGACTGCGTGAAGGGACGTTACTCCATAATAACACCCGCCCCCATTCTGATAGACTGACAAAAGACACTATACAGGAGTTGGGTTGGGAAGTCATTCCGCATCCATACTATTCACCTGATCTGGTGCCCTCAGATTTACGCCTTTTCCACTCTGTGTCGAACAGTCTTCATGGAACTGCGTTTCCGGATGAAAAGACGCTCAGAACGTGGCTCGATGAGTTCGTACACACGTCGCGATTCTTCCATTGCGACGTAATCTGAAATTGCTTGAAAATGAAAGCAAAAGGTAAAGTTGCGCTCTAGAATCCAAACCAGCATGGTTCCAATACGATAGAAAAGATTTCATGCTAAAATTTGATAAAATTAACAAAGCCGATCTATATGCAATGGCAGAAAAAGAAGTAAGGTTTTTTTTTCAGGTCTGTTGGGATCTATGACGTGAAATCAAAAGTTCGGACACTAAGAAAATCTGATAATGACCTAGCCGAGTGGTCTAAGGCACTGCAGTCATGGACTGTGCGGCTGGTCCAGGCGGAGGTTAGAGTCCTCCCTCGGGCATGGGTGTGTGTGTTTGTCCTTAGGATACTTTAGGTTAAGTAGTGTGTAAGCTTAGGGACTGATGACCTCAGCAGTTAAGTCCCATAAGATTTTACACATATTTCAACATTTTTTTTTTTTTTTACAATGACCTGTACAGAAGCTGGAAGCTATTGCACATCTATATATCAATACTACACAAGCTATCTATACTGCTCTGCCAATTTCCCCCTTTCGTGCTCCAATCGCGAATGGTTTGGAGGAAGAACGACTATTGATAGGCCTAAACATCCGTGTGAGTTTGAACATCTATAATTTTTACACATGTAGAAAAAATAGATCGCTTGACTCTTCTAGGAAGTTACGCCCTGGGAATTTTAATAATAAACCACTCTGTGATGCACAACGCCTCTCATGTAGCGTCTGCCACGGGAGTTGGCTGGGCATCTACATCTACATACTTACCCCGCAAGCCAACGTATGGCGCGTGGCGAAGGGTACGTTTTTCCATCACTGGACAGTTCCCTTCCCGTTCAACTAGCAGACAGAGGGAGGGGAAAACGACCATCTATATGCATCCGCATGAGCCCTACTTTCTCGTATCGTATGTTGGCGGCAGCTGAACCGTTCTGCAATCAGCTTCAGACGACGGTTTCTTAAATTTTCTCAGTGTTGTTCCTCGGAAAGAACATCACCTTCCCTCCACAGATTCCTGTTCCAGTTCCCGTAGCTACTATTTAATGCTCGGGTGTTGATCGAACCAACCGCTAACAAATCTAGCAGCCCGCCTCTGAATTGCTCCGATGTCTTCCTTTAATCTGACCTATTGAGGATCCCAAACGCTCAATTAGTACTGAAGAATGGGTCGCACTAGTGTTCTATATGCGATCCCTTTTACAGGAGAATCACACTTCCCAAAAACTTTCCCAATAAACGAAGTCAACCATTTGTCTTCCCCACTACAATCCTTACATGATCGTTCCATTCCATATCGCTTTGCAAAGTTACTCCTAGATATTTAACGGATGTGACGGTGGCAAGTAGAACTCTCTTAATGCTGTATTGGAAAATTATGGGATTGTCTTTCCTACTCATCTGCATCAATTTACTTTTTCTTACATTTACAGTAAGCTGCCATTCATCGTATCAACTAGAAAGTCTGCTAGTCATCTTGTATCCGCCTACAATAATTCAACGACGACACCTTTCCATACATCACAGTAACATCAGAAAACATCTGCAGGCTTATGCTCACCCTGTCTATCACATGATTTACGTATGTAAGAATAATAGCGATCCTATCACATTTGCTTGAGGCATTCCTGATGATACTTTTGTCTGTAATGAACATTCTTAACCGAGGAAAACTTACTAGGTCCCATTACTTAAGAAGTCTTCTAGCCACACACTGATCTAGAAACCTATTCTATATGCTCATACCTTGTTTAACAGCCTGCGTGTTAAACGCTTTCCTGTGTCAAGGAACTTTATTGTATTCGAAGTGAGAACATATCAAGAATTCTGCAGCAAACCGAAGTTAGGGATATTGATCTGCGCTTTATCCAGTCGCTTGGTATTTTGCGCGGGTCGAGAGATTCAAGATAAATCCAAGCTAAGTAAAAGGTCATTACGGCAGAGTACTCTTTGTCAAGCAGGACTGGGATTCAATCCCGACTTGGCGACGTATATGTCTTCGTCTCTCTCAGTTACTTCTCTGCGCCAGGGATTCGTATTACTAAGTCCTCCAGAGGATAGTCTGTTCTACGTTCAAACGACGATATGTTTGTTCGATCCTCCTGCGTGAATGATTTCTGAAACGCGAAATTTAAAACTTCCACTTTCCTTTTGTTATCTCTTGTTGTCCGCCAGACTGCTCAATGAGTGTCAAGGTAGAAATCTTCGACCCACTTAGCGATTTTAGGTAGGAAGAGAATTTTTCGGGTTCTCAGTTACTGGGCGTGGAATTTCTTTGAGTGACTCCAAAACTGTTACTATGGAATCGTCTGGCCGTAACAATATCCAACAATTAACTTGATTTCACCTAGACCTGTTATACGTGTCCAGATAGCTTCACTGTCGCACTCAAAAAGACCACATCAGAGACAATATTTTTTTTCGACTGCATTCAACTCTCCTCGTATGGAATCTAATCTGTCTTTCCAATATACGTACCATGACTCGCTAAATATTTCCCAGCTTTCAGCTTTCTACTGCGAATTTCAAAATATTTCACAGCTTTCCACTTCGAATTTCAGCCAGTTTTCGGTCCCCCCCCCCCCCCTCCCCGCACACACCAGAATAATTTGAGGCTGACAAATTTCCTGAAGGACAGTAAATTCGGGAACTTTGTTACGAATACTTCGGCAGTTTACTGATAAAACTTTAACTGTCAAAGTGTATTTACTCTGAACGCGGTCTGATGTCGCTATCTTCGTTTCGAGTGGCGAGTGTTCATCAGAATACCTCAAACTACCGCATAGCCTAAAAAAATCATGTTTATTCCACAACTACGTACTCTGTTACACGATTCCATTATGTAGCACACCCTGATCTACCAAGGTAAATCCTACAACTATCCACCCAATAATGCACGTTCAGAAATTTGCAGCCAAGACAATCACAGAGTAGACAACGCCTTTGGTTGAGACCCTCAATTCGACTCCCAATTAAAGAACCCCGATCGACTCTGTTAACAATGCTGCGAATTGCAAGTTCTGCTTGCACCTCGCGCAGGAGTGCAGCAGACTTCACCATTTCAACCAGCCACCCTTATGAATTGAGGATAGCTTCAGAACCCAAGCGACAAGTGTCATTATAGCTCTTGCTACTCTCCTTCGGATCTTCTCTGTTTCCTCCATAAGTCTTTTCCGGAAATGGTCCCAGACCGACGAACAGTATTAAAGCATAGAATTTGTAAGTATTTCTACATGGGCAGACAACACTTGAAGATTCTTCGGGTGACTCACAGTATTTTATCTGCCTTTCCTACTATGTAAAGAAAATACTTACTTACATATTTTAGCAGGTTTTTTCACCCATCAGCTGCCTGTTCTCAGATGATACAGACTTGTATCGCGCCGTTATTTTCGAGGATTTGGCTATAGTTAACATCCATGTTGCCTTCGGCCTCCCTCTGCTGCTTCTCCCTGGCGGAGACCAGCTGAACAAACACTGCAGCCATTGTTTTCCCTCGATCCATCTGACATGTCCGTACCGTCTTAGTGCTCGAGCATAAATCCTATCTGTGACATGTTCCATCGCATCCACCTCCATTCTCACATATTCGTTCCTCAGTCCTCAGTCGATCCAAGTGGGTCGCTCTCATGCTCCGCCGTTATATTCAGTTTTATTCAATATTATCCTATTTATGTAATTAATATGTCTAGAAGAATGAATTTTTAAATCACTAAAAAAACAATGAAATTATGTGCATTTTAAAAGAATTAATTTTCCTCCTTTGTCTCTCGTTCATCGTCCAACACTATGATACATGTGACGGAATGCTTTCAACCACAGCACATAGCACTACTTTCTTTGTCCGTCTGGATATGTGCAAACTCCAAAAGATACCATTTAATGATCTAATAGCTGTCCTCGCTTGACTTTCCTGCAGGATACGTTCACTTCGTACTGGCGAATCTTATCCATTAATGAACCCAGATATTTGAACACTTCCACGTTATCATAATGTGTAGGCTTACACAGCCGGCGGCTTCATTCGTTAAAACTTCTGGGCTGAGAGGTCGTGGTCGATCTGTAAAACTTCTTCTTTCTGACGTTTTGTTGCCAACTGCGGGCACCATCTTCCGAGGTGAGTCGACGACTGGTTGCCAGGTCGTGGAGGTCCTGTTTATATAGAGCGCATAGAGGGCACCACCATAAGTCACGTGGAACCGACTGTAAGTCTATCTCTCACTAAAGTCACTACTCTCGATTGAAGGTAGTCGATTATAACATCGTTGGTGCAAAGTCGACCGCCATATCTTATCTAACTTTAAGACTTACTCTTTTCTATTAAAATTATTGTTGTGTTTCTGAATCTTTATAGCTTCTCTATATATGTGTGCATAATAATGCGACGTCCTGGCTAGCACGATCGTCCCACTAAATTTTTTTTCATGATCACCGTCTTTAAAAACACGTTCCGTGTGGCGCCACTCCATGGATTGACGTTTTGTTTCCGTTTCGATGTGATGAACCTATGTTTCATTGCCTGTGACAATGTTCGACAAAAAAATATTACGATCACCCTCGTAATGCGCAAGAAATTCCGCACAGAAGGTCCTTCGTTGCTCTTTATGGTATTCTGTTAGGCGGCGAAGAACCCAGCCGGTACGCACCTTTTAGTACACACACGACAACGCACGCACCAAAACTGCAGTGACAACGCTGAAGTGGAACACGTATTCGGCCATAATTGTAGAACGTATTAAATCGACAAACGTGTGGTTCCTGAAGAGGGGCAGCAGTCTTTTCAGTAGTTGGAGGGGCAACAGTCTGGATGATTGACTGATCTGGCCTTGTAACACTAACCAAAACGGCCTTGCTGTGCTGGTACTGTGAACGGCTGAAAGCAAGGGGAAACTACAGCCGTCATTTTTCCCGAGGGCATGCAGCTTTACTGTATGGTTAAATGATGATGGCGCCCTCTTGAGTAAAATATGCCGGAGGTAACATAGTCCTCCATTTGGATCTCCGGGCAGGGACTACTCAGGAGGACGTTGTTATCAGGGGAAACAAAACTAGCGTGGAATGTCAGATCCCTTAATCGGACAGGCAGGTCAGAACATTTAAAAAGGGAAATGGATAGGTTAAAGTTAGATATAGAGGGAATTCGTGAAGTTCGGTTGCAAGAGGAACAAGACTTCTGGCCAGGTGACTAAACGGTTATAAAATACAAAATCAAATAGGGGTAATGCAGGAGTAGGTTTAATAATGAATAGGAAAATAGGAATGCGGGTAAGCTACTACAAACAGCACAGTGAACGCATTATTGTGGCCATGACAGATACGAAGCCCGCGCCTACCATAGTAGTACAAGTTTATATGCCAACTAGCTTCGCAGATGACCAAGAAATTGAGGAAATGTATGATGAGATAAAAGAAATTATTCAGATAGTGAAGAGAGAGAGAATTTAATAGTCATGGGTGACTGGAACTCGATAGTAGGATAAGGAAGACAAGGAAACGTAATAGGTGAATATGGAATGGGAGTAAGGAATGAAAGAGAAAGCCGTCTGGTAGAATTTTGCACAGAGCATAGCTTAATCATAGCTAACACTTGGTTCAAGAATCATAAAAGAAGATTGTATACATGGAAGAAGCCTGGAGATACTAGAAAGTCTCAGATGATAGATTATATAATGGTAAGACAAAGATTGAGGAACCAGGTTTTAAATTGTAAGACATTTCGAGGGGCAGATGTGGACTCTGACCACAATCTATTGGTCACGAACCGTAGATTGAAACTGAAGAAACAGCAAAAAGGTGAGTAGATGGGAGCTGGATAAACTGAAGGAACCAGAGGTTGTAGAGAGCTTCAGGGAGACCATTAGGGAACGATTGACAAGAATGGGGGGGGGGGGGGGGGGGGGGAAATACAGTAGATGAAGAACGGGTAGCTTTGAGAGACGAAATAGTGAACGTAGCAGAGGATCAAGTAGGTAAAAAGACGAGTGCTAATAGAAATACTTGGGTAAGAGAAGAGATGTTGAATTTAATCGAGGAAAGCAGAAAATATAAAAATGCATTAAATGAAGCAGGCAAAAAGGAATACAAACGTCTCAAAAATGAGATCGACAGGAAGTGCAAAACGGCTAAGCAGGGATGGCTAGAGGACAAATGTAATTATGTAGAGGCGCTTATTACTGGGGGTAAGATAGATACTGCCTACAGGAAAATTAAAGAGACCTTTGGAGAAAAGAGAACCACTTGCATGAATATCAAGAGCTTAGATGCAAACCCAGTTATAAGCAAAGACGGGAAAGCAGAAAGGTGGAAGGAGTATACAGAGGGTCTATACCAGGGCGATGTTCTTCAGGACAATATTATAGAAATGTAAGAGAACGTAGATGAAGGTGAAATACGAGATATGATACTGCGTGAAAAGTTTGACAGAGCACTGAAAGAGCTAAGTCGAAGCAAGGCCCTGGGAGTTGACAACATTCCATTAGAACTCACTGACAGCCTTGGGAGAGCCAGTCCTGACAAAATTCTACCATCTGGTGAGCAAAATGTATGAGACAGGCGAAATACCCTCAGACTTCAAGAAGAATATAATAATTCCAATCCCAAAGAAAGCAGGTGTTGACAGATGTGCAAATTACCGAGCTATCAGTTTAATAAGTCACGGCTGCAAAATACTAACGCAAATTCTGTACAGACGAATGGAAAAACTGGTAGAAGCCGACCTCGGGGAAGTTCAGTTTGGATTCCGTAGAAATATGGGAACACGAGAGGCAATACAGATCTTACGACTTATCTTAGAAAATAGATTAAGAAAAGGCGAACCTACATTTCTACCATTTGTAGACTTATAGAAAGCTTTTGACAATGTTGACTGGAATACTCTCTTTCAAATTCTGAAGGTGGCAGTGGTAAAATACAGGGATCGAAAGGCTATTTACAATTTTTACAGAAACCAGATGGCAGTTATAAGAGTCGAGGGACATGAAAGGAAAGCAGTGGTTGGGAAGGGAGTGAGACAGCGTTGTAGCCTATCCCCGATGCTATTCAATCTCTATAGAGAAAGCAGTAAAGGAAACAAAAAATTTCGAAATAGGTATTAAAATCCATGGAGAAGAATTAAAAACTTTGAGGTTCGCCGATGACATTGTAATTCTGTCAGACAGAGCAAAGGACTTGGAAGAGCAGTTGAACGGAATGGATAGTGTCTTGAAAGGAGGATATAAGATGAACATCAACAAAAGCAAAACGAGGATAATGGAATGTAGTCGAATTAAGTCGGGTGATGTTGAGGGTATTAAATTAGGAAATGAGACACTTAAAGTAGTAAAGGAGTTTTTCTATATGGGGAGCAAAATAACTGATGATGGTCGAAGTAGAGAGGATATAAAATGTAGACTGGCAATGGCAAGGAAAGCGTTTCTGAAGTAGAGAAATTTGATAACATCGTGTATAGTTTTTAGTTGTTTCTGAAAGAATTTGTGTGGGGTGTAGCCATGTATTAAAGTGAAACGTGGACGATAAATAGTTTAGACAAGAATAGAATAGAAGCTTTCGAAATATGGTGCTACAGAAGAATGCTGAAGATTAGATGGGTAGATCGTATAACTAATGAGGAGGTATTGAATAGAATTGGAGAGAAGAGAAATTTGTGACGCAACTTGACTAGCACAAGGGATCGGTTGGTAGGGCATATTCTGAGGCATCAAGGGATCACCAATTGGAGGGCAGCGTGGAGGGTAAAAATCGTAGAGGGAGACCAAGAGAGGAATACACCAAACAGATTCAGAAGGATGTAGGTTGCAGTAGGTACCGGGTGATGAAGAAGCTTGCACAGGATAGAGTAGCATGGAGAGCTGCATCAAACCAGTCTCTGAACTGAAGACCACAACAACAAAATTGAATCGACACACACTGTAAAATAACACATTATAATAATTTTTATCGTTAATTACTACACCACGTTCTGCCTTACAGCATACCAGCGTTCGCTGTCTATTTGAGTCTGAGACGTTTGTGATTTCGGTGGAGTGGACGTCAACGCAGTGACTTTAATTCAGTCTACTACAGATGATACTGAATGACCGACGCGTCACTCTACATCTGCATTCTTAATTAGGATTGCCATAATCCAAGAACCAAAAATCAAGGACATAGTCCAAGTATCAACGCCTTCGGCAAAGAAGTTGTCATTTCTTAACAAAATTACTTAAATTGTGTTGCTACAAGGGAGAACTACTTTACATTAAGTTTTGCAGCAGTCACATTTCTCTACGCTGAACAAAAGGAAGGAATTTGCTTCGATTCTGAATGAGTCCCTGAAAACGAATGCAACTATTACGTTTCATGTTATACAGAATTTGGAGCGCTGCAAAAACTGAAATTAATACCAGCCTCATTCTTTCTTCAGTTCATTGTGCATTCACTAATGAAAATACTCTCTCCTCATTATTATTAAGTTCTGGAATGGAGAAACGTACTGCACAACGCAACGAGTTCTGAATATTGCTCTTCAGACACAACCTTCAATAAATTTTACCCAGTTTTCATGAGACTACATCTCCAAATATTGATTCTTTGCCTCTCCCAGATAACATTTCAGTTTTACTACCCGGTCAAACGGCAAACTCTCATCCATTTTGCAAGCTGTATTTTCTTTAATCCGCTTCAATGAAAATTCTACATTTTCCCAATCAGGTACAGCTTGCAACAGTATCTAGTCAAAATGTTCAAGTACGCTCCGTAACTGTCTCATAAAATACCATGACTTCCTCTTGAAATTTTGACTGCTGAATTTTTATCAGAACTGACGATCATTCTTTTACTTTAAAAGTCACGAAGTTAATGCGTTTCTTTCCTCTAAAACATTCACAATGTTCTTAAGCTCCAACTTAAACTCATGTAGACATATAGCCTCTTTCTCAGAGCTGGTAGTTGCCTTTTAAAATATACTCACCCGAGCATGCACGAAGAGTAAATTAATTTCTCCACAAACATCAGAAAAAAGACTTGAGAAAACTTGGACTCATAGCAAGCGAGATGAAGTATGATTTAAGACGCTGAAACATGTATGTGAATCTTTCATGTGCAGGAAATAAGCACACTCATTTAGTGTGTCATGCCTGAGTGTACCTTTGTCATACGCAGGAAATCACAAAAGTCCTTTAGTACTGCTACACTAACAGCATAAATTGAAAACTGGTTATACAATTTAATAACTGTACTTTGAATATCTTTTGAAAGTATGTCTGTCCAATTCTCGATTGCTTTCTGTAATACAGTGATTCCCAACCTTTTTTGACCAGAGCCCACTTTAATTTCTTTATTGTTACCAGGTACCATAAGGTTCAAGAAAAATGAACTGTGACAAATTAAAATTAATTTTAATCAAAACTCTTAACATATTCGTTAAACTCCAAAGTAATATGCATTAAAAGTACTGTTATAATAAAACACAACGTCTTAGAAGAAAATTAAAGTCTGTTTGCATCAATGTGATTTTTGAGCTTGCGTCTTCTATACACGTTCGGTAATCCTAGGAGTCCTATTTTATTATCGAGAGTAACACGCATATCGTCACGTACTGTCAATATATTCCTGAACTTGTTTTTCATTACCAGCAAAGCAGAAAAGCCCGTGTTAGAATAAAAAAGTTGTGGAGAAAAGCATAAGATGGCGCAAGACGATTTCTCGAATTTTATTGTATGAAATTGCATTTATACTCCAAAACTGCTCAAAATAATTAGCTCCAAATGTGTCCTTAAAGTTATTCTTATTTTGAAATTCAATGCGCTGTTTCTGGGTTTCTTCTGGAACTTATCAGCGTTAGTGCTAAAAGGGATGCGAATAAGTTTTTGGTCACCTATAGCTTCTCTTTTGTTATATTGTGGAAAGTAATGTTTGAGTTCATCAGCTATCATTTGGAGATAACTCTTGATGTTTTCTTGTATGTTTTCCGTAATCGTGTCAAACTTTCTTTTTCTCAGCTCGTGGACTTGGTGTTGTGTTGTCCGCATCATCCTTTCATCATCATCACCGACATGTAAGTCACCTAGTGTTGAGTCATCTGATACGACTCGCACCCGGCGACCGAACATCCCCGGATGGGCCCTCCCGGACAACAAATGCCACACGGTCACTTTTTTTATCATCGGCGAGTACTTTTAATGTCGCGAACGCAGAATAATTGTTTTTGCCAATTTTACCTATCCACAATATGAAGTTTGCAAGTAAAGATACGGAGTTTATCTTCAAAGATAAATATATTTACAAATACTTGTGAAAGTCTGTTTCTGGAGCCTCACAACTGCAAGTTGAACTTACTCAAGTGTGTGAATATATCCATAAGATAAGCCAAATAGAAGTCAGATGTCAGATCAGAAAACTGCTCTAGTAAGTCTTTCATTTTCTTCTCAGCTATAAACATCTCCTCTGAGTTCGTGGAATCTTCTCAGCATGCTACGTTTCGACAGCCAACGAAATCCTTTGTGAAATAGAAGGGTCTCAAGGTCGGAGTCCATTTCATTCCACACTTTTTCTAAGAAGGCGTGTACTTTAAGGAGCTGTTTTTGATACATTTACTACATTAATGGCCAGTTTCAAGTCCATAGCTCTGAAGTCTCATAGAATATGAGATCCTCCTATTTCAAAACACACTGCTTTTTCTTTTTACCCAAACATGTTTCAACATCTCTGTGCCATCATCAGTGGGTTTTTGTTTATTGAAAACTGTAAAAAGTGACAATATTACAGGTTATAACTGATTTAACAAAGTGAGGCCTAAAGAAAGTTTTTACTCGTTTTTGCTTCTTACCATGGTTCTTCATTATATGGTTTTTCAGGGCCAACTGTATGGTGTCCTGCACTGATAGCTTGTCATCTGAAAACCAAACGATGGAAATGTAAATTTCATTGGCGAATTAACACGTCCCTTGGTTTTAAAAAAAAAAAACGTGATTTTGGCGTGTCAAAATGTTTTGCGCATATATTTGTTACCACTCGCGTTTTGTTGCGACGATCCTTCTTCTTTTGGATTCCGAGGACACTGTACATACATAGTACTGCACTTTGTATAATTTATTTCGTTATAAACGCCTTTTTAATTCGGAAAACGCGGTGAGTACTATGTTGTCTTTCCTAATTTATTCCCGAGAGAGTCTGGCGCCGAATTTGAATTTTGTTTACTTTTTTTCTCTCTCTTTGTGTGTGTGTTTGTGTATTTGTGTGTGTGTGTGTGTGTGTGTGTGTGTGTGTGTGTGTGTAAGCTCCTTTACCTGTTCGCGTTGCCTGTTCTGTAAAGTTCCTTTAATGTCTTAACTAGTGTGCCTTTACAGAGTGTAGTGTTTTCATTTAGAACTTGTTTACCTATTGCCTTCTGTATGTGAAAGTTCTCTTCTACTGTCAGTTTGTGGTATAGGCTGTAGCCTATAAACAAAAACCCACTGATGATGGCACGGAGATGCTGAAACATATTTGCGTAAAAAGAAAAAAATGTGTTTGCAAAAAGGCAGTACCAATATCCTGTAGTTCAACTGCAATGTGGAAAAAAGTACAAGAGCTGCAGATCCAAAAGACGAATATTTCTGATGTCTTCTTTGATTATGTTGTCGCCTTCCAAAAAGAGGGAAAACACGAGTAACTTGACAACAATTGGCAATGTCAAATTAAATACCCTTCAACCGCCAATTTTCAACCTTATTTTATTTGTCAACCACTTTCAGCGTTTTACTAGGGCATCTTCAGGCCCCTGGCCGACGTGTAGGAAGAATCTACTTCGGCTGTGATCAAAACAGAGGCCAGCAATACTGGTATTAGTAGATATTTGCTACAGAGATCACTGCAACCATCATCTGCCGCATTCACCCAATTTTTTATTAGGCTGCACCTCTGTTAAGTATATAGGACAGATACACTATCAACACAACAGTATCTTTAGGTTTGTCTTCGGTCTATTTCAGTTTGCTCAGTTATTTAACAGTAATGCAAATAGTAGTCCGAACAGGAACCGGAAAGGCGCACGAAAACGGCGAGATACAAGAACCACAGGGCCCAAACAGTTTACCTTGGCGGTTAGCCTCAACGCTGTGTTTCCAATACCGTAAAATTGTTTCTACGCTGATTTTAACAGAAAACTCTCGTAATTAATAGCTACTTGCTAATTTCAATAGATATGCAAATACACTACTGGCCATTAAAATTGCTACACCACGAAGATGACGTGCTACAGACGCGAAATTTAACCGACAGGAAGAAGATGCTGTGTTATGCAAATGATTAGCTTTTCAGAGCATTCACACAAGGTTGGCGCCGGTGGCAACACCTGCAACGTGCTGACATGAGGAAATTTTCCAACCGATTTCTCATACACAAACAGCAGTTGACGCCGTTGCCTGGTGAAACGTTGTCCTAATGCCACGTCAAAGGAGTAGAAATGCGTACCATCACGTTTCCGACTTTGATAAAGGTCTGATTGTAGCCTATCGCGATTGCGGTTCATCGTATCGCGACATTGCTGCTCGCGTTGGTCAAGATCCAATGACTGTTAGCAGAATATGGAATCGGTGGGTTCAGGAGAGTAATACGGAACGCCGTGCTGGATCCCAACGGCTTCGTATCACTGGCAGTCGAGATGACAGGCATCTTATCCGCATAACTGTAACGGATCGTGCAGCCACGTCTCGATCCCTGAGTCAACAGATGGGGACGTTTGCAAGACAACAACCATCTGCACGAACAGTTCGACGACGTTTGCAGCAGCATGGACGAATATCAGCTCGGAGACCATGGCTGCGGTTACTCTTGACGCTGCATCACAGACAGGAGCGCCTGCGATGGTGTACTCAACGACGAACCTGGGTGCACGAATGGCAAAACGTCATTTTTTCGGATGTATCCAGGTTCTGTTTACAGCATCATGATGGTCGCACCCGTGCTTAGCGACATGGTGCTGAACGCACATTGGAAGCGTGTATTCGTCATCGCCATACTGGCGTATCACCCGGCGTGATGGTATAGGGTGCCATTTGGTTACATGTCTCGGTCACCTCTTGTTCGCATTGACGACACTTTGAACAGTGGACGTTACAATTCAGATTTGTTACGACCCGTGGCTCTACCCTTCATTCGATCCCTGCGAAACCCTACATTTCAGCAGGATAATGCACGACCGCATGTTGCAGGTCCTGTACGGGCCTTTCTGCATACAGGAAATGTTCGACTGCTGCCCTGGCCAGCAAATTCTCCAGATCTCTCACCAATTGAGAACGTCTGGTCAATGGTGGCCGAGCAACTGGCTCGTCACAATACGCCAGTCACTACTCTTGATGAACTGTGGTATCGTGTTGAACCTGCATGAGCAGCTGTACCTGTACACGCCATCCAAGCTCTGTTTGTCTAAATGCCCAGGCGTATCAAGGCCGTTATTACGGCCAGAGGTGGTTGTTCTGGGTACTGATTTCTCAGGATCTATGCACCCAAATTGCGTCATGTCAGTTCTAGTATAATATATTTGTCCAATGAATACCCGTTTATCATCTGCATTTCTTCTTGGTGTAGCAATTTTAATGGCCAGTAGTGTGACTTTTAATGTAGGCTATGTATTTTACTTACTTATCCTCTTTACAAAACGTCTCATGTTCATTTTTTCCACGTTTCTCACTTGGAAATTGATCCGTGTACCCTTCTCGGAAGTGAACAAAAATTTTATTTTAAATTCGCTATAATTATGTCACCAGTAACTGCGAATCGATTTCAGATGTAGAATTACACCCCACGTAGCTGAATATTAACCTTATGCAAATCACAGAACAAGAGATATAAACACGAGGCAGACACCAGAAATGTGGGAACCGGAAACTTCAGAATTCAAAGGGAATCAATTATTGTACTGCTTCCGCTGTCATTAGAGCGACATGGACAATATATCGACAGTCTTGATCAGAGAGTAAAGTAATACAGACTATTTCATCAGCCACGGTGTTGCCATCTGCAAACTTTTCTCACGTGGACCGGTAAAATATATCAACGGTGGTCGGTGGTAAAACTCAAATTAATTAAAATTAATACGAGGGGCATTCAGAAAGTAATTCACCACATTTTTCTTCTCGGCCAGCTGGGGCTGAAAAATAGGGACCTCGTTGTGGGACATCGTCGAATATTCTCGCTTCAGTTCCTTTAGTTTCATGAAGTTCCGATAGGTGGCGACGCTACACCTAGGTTTCAAAATGGTGTTTGTAACGGAGATGCATTCCAAGCAGCGAGCTGTCACTGAGTTTCTTTTGGCGGAAAACCAGAGAAACACAGATATTCAAAGGCGCTTGCAGAATGTCAACGGAGATCTGGCAGTGAACAAAAACACGGTGAGTTGGTCGGTGAAACGTCTGTCATCATCAGAACAAAGTAGCGCAAACCAGTCCGATCTCCCGCGTGTCGGTCAGCCCCACACCGCTGCGACTACTGCAGTGTTGGAACGTGCCGACACTCTCGTTCGACGTGATTGACAGATTACAATCAAATACCTTGCAGCTCAGCTGGAAGTCTCTGTTCGTAGTGCTTACGCATTCGCCCACCAATTGTAGTACTCATGGTGTGTGCCAGCTGGGTTCTTCGCTGGCTTTACAGAAGACCATAAAGAGCAACGAAGGAACGTCTGTGGGCAGTTGGTTGCAATTTGCGAGGCTGATCGTGACAATTTTTCGTCCATCATTGTCACAAGTGATGAAACATGAGTATCTCACCGGAAACAATTCTGGAATAGAGCGAGGGGAGAATGAGAGGCTGTCAACGTCCGTATGGGCTCTAATGTCGCTGTTGATTTTCTGACGTAATACATTGTAAATGCGTACGAAACCATATAAATAAAGGAAAGACACTTGCAGATGACGTTGCATTAGAAACAGTGAAAGCTGAAGAAAGATTACGAAGGGTAGTCACAAAATTTTAAGTAATAGCTAGAAAAAATAAAGATACGTAATAAATTTTTTTGTTTGTAGCCAGGTACGTGTCTCCAGTCCTGGTAGACACTGAAGACGCCTGGCAACAGTTACATAGCAGACTGCAAATAGCGCAACACCCTCGTAAAGTAAAATTCACTTGCAAAATTGTTAACAGGATATTGTGAAAGGAGAGAATTCATCAAAACTGAAATCGTAATTTCTCTGCTTCTCAAGAAACGTGACAGGAAAGGCATATAAAACTGCAGAATTACAAATTTCCTGTCGTAATGTGCAAAATATTTACTTAAATTTCACCAACCGCTTAGACAAAGCATTGTAATTTAATTATCTAAAGGACCTTGTAAACTTCATGATTGCTGGCGTCCTGTTGTAAAACAACCTGCGAATATAGTTTCATGGGCCCCGTTTTTTCTTGACTGCTCAATTTCTATAAACCTTAGGGTATATATTTAGCACAGGTTTTAAAATTAACAAGTGGTCCTAAAGAAACAATTACAAGTTATCAATAAAACCGAGAATATTTGTGTCACAGATTTCAGGAAAAAACAAACTTCTGGTAAGCTATACACGGCCGCTGGTGTTTTTAATATACGTAATATTGTCTGAATGACAATATTTACTGCGACTTTGGGTGTCATTAGGTGCATTCAAATATCTGATTATTTGTTGTAATTACTGTGCAGTTTCGGCTGTGAAGGGATTTTTTAATATGGATTTACCGTCGAGACTGGACAGTAATGACAAAATAAAAGACGGATATTTGAATCCATTCAATGGCACCCAGTGAAGCAGGGAATGCTATCACTCAGTTTGTGGAGGCTGTGGATCCTGTTCAACTGAAGTATACGTAAAAAAAAGTAGCGCTCGAAAGTAATGTCGATAGTTGGGTAAGACTGTTTCAAGAAACAAGGTTTCCTTTACATTGACAGACGGTCTACTATGAGAACCAACTGAAGAGAAATTTCAAAAAAATTCAAATAGTTTATGACTGCTGACTTTTTACACGCACAGATCGTAAATCAAGTAATCGAACGGGAACAAAATCTGTACATCACTGGACGATGTGACGTAAAGGACGAAACTCTCAATGATTAATTACGTAAATGACTAATTCTGACTATCAGTAAACTTCTGTACGTTCGCTGATCTCAGTTTTGATAAAGAAAAAAGATTCTCTTAGTACCAGTGAGTCCAAGAGTTATTTAAAAAACTCTCCCTTTCGCATTACAGCTTGCTCGGTTTTTTTCGGGAGATAACTTACTTCTAAGTGTTTTTTTTTTTTAGCAAAATACATAATTACGATGCATCGTATAGAGTACGTAGCAAAGGAAGGAAGGAAGATTGGGTTTAACGCCCCGTCGACATCTAGGTCATTAGAGACGGAGCACAAATTCGGATGGTGTCAAGGATGGGGAAGGAAATCTCCAATGTGCTTTCAAAGGAACCCTGGAACCGTCCCGGAATTTGCCTGATGAGATTTAGGGAAATCACGGAAAACCTATATCTGCATGTCCGGACGTGAGTGTGAACCGTTGTCCTCCCGAATACGAGTCCTTGCGCTAACACTATGCCAAAATGTGACGCAGAAATCCAAGGAAAAGGCTTAGGATAAGGAGAGACAAATCAATCACACACCATCTGATCAAACGTACGGAGACACCTAGTGGTGGACAGTCATATGGAATGTGTACACCTTTCACCTTTATGACGGCTTGAACTTTATTGCGAACGCTTTCAATAAGGTGTCTGCGTGCCTAGGATGTTGAACCCTGGGATCTGGAACGAGTCGACACACTTAACTCATTCCAAAGGTGTTCCATTATGTTGAGGTCGGGACTCTGTGGAGGTCAATCCATTTGGGGAATGTTAGTGTCCATAAATCACAGCCTCACACACTGTGTTAAGACTGGGTGCATTGTCATGCTGATACGAACGATTGTCGGACCCGAACTGTACCGTTACTGTATGCCGTACAGAATGCTGTAAAATGTATTCATATCCGTCCGAATTCATAAGAACAATAAGGGAACCACACAACCACCGCGAAAAAACAGCCCGATACCGTAACTGCATCTCCTCCGCACTTCACTGCTCTACATCTAAATCTACCAAGGTACTCCGAAAGTCAACGTACGGTGCGTGGCGGAGGAAAACCTGTACCACTACTAGTCATTTCCTTTCCTGTCCCACTCGCAAATACAGCGAGAGAAAAAAAGACTGTTTGTCTCCGTATGAGCCCTGATTTCTCGTATCTTATCTTGATGATCCTACGCGCAATGTATGTTGGCAGCAGCAGAATCGTCCGGTAGTCAGCTTCAAATGTCGGTTCGGTTCTCTAAATTTTGTCAGTAGTGTCACCTTTCCTCCAGGGATCCACATTTGAGTTCCAGAAGCATCTCCGTAACACTTACATGTTGTTCGAACCTACCGGTAATAAATCTAGCAGCCCGCCTCTGAATTGCTTCGAAGTCTTCCTTCAATCCGACCTGGTACAGATCCCATACACTAGAGAACTACTCAAGAGTAGGTGACACCAGCGTCTTATATGCTGTATCCTTTACTAGTGCACCACTCTTCGCTGAAATTATCCCAATAAACCGAATTCGACCATTCACTTTCCTTACCACAGTTCTCACCTACCCGTTCCGTTTCGTATCGCTTTGCAACGTTTCGCCCACATATTTAAACGACTTGATTGTGTCAGGCAGGATACTAGTGATACTGCAACCGAACATTAAAGGTTTGTTCTTCCTACTGATACGCATTAACTTACATTTTTCCACGTTTAGAGGTAGCTAACATTCATCACACCAACTATAGATTTGGCTAAGTCGTCTTGTATCTTCCTACAGTCACTGAACTTCGACACCTTACTGAGCCGTGCTCACTCCGAACTATGGGTTTCCTTGAACTTGGCTGTCTATCTGTATTTGGTTTCCCGCCATTGTTGCGGCTATGCCGTGGTTCTTCCTCCTTCCACGTGTGGCAGCAGATATGTGTATCGATATTTGCACCGTGTACCATCTTTAGACTTGTGGATATAGTTTGCGGCTAGGGGGTGTGCGGGTAGTCGGTCTATTGGTGCGGACCAGGGAGGATATCTCCGTGCGGCGCAGTCGGCTGGGTCTGCTGACGGTCCCTGCGCAGTGTCGGAGCGTGTGTGAAGCTGTCCGATCGCTACGACATTCGTGGCTCACCGATCCAGGACGTCAAAGTTGAGTGGTGTCTTAAGTACCCAAGCCACGTCCGTTCAAATTGTGTCATTCGTTTCGGTGGTTCGCTATTGGGGAGCTTTCCCGGTGAGCAACACCAAGTGTTTGTAGTGGTGAAATCGAGCCGCTGTGCGGTGGAATTAACTATATAGGTTCACTACAATTCAGGTGCACCAGCGGAATTTTCTGCCTTGTGGCCGATAGTGTTCTGGTTACCTGCCCTGGCTACTAACGTAATTTCAGGCAGTGTCCTTTCCTCGCCTGTTGTAACAGTCCAACACCGTGTGTAGCTTTGACAGCTTAATACATACACTCCTGGAAATTGAAATAAGAACACCGTGAATTCATTGTCCCAGGAAGGGGAAACTTTATTGACACATTCCTGGGGTCAGATACATCACATGATCACACTGACAGAACCACAGGCACATAGACACAGGCAACAGAGCATGCACAATGTCGGCACTAGTACAGTGTATATCCACCTTTCGCAGCAATGCAGGCTGCTATTCTCCCATGGAGACGATCGTAGAGATGCTGCATGTAGTCCTGTGGAACGGCTTGCCATGCCATTTCCACCTGGCGCCTCAGTTGGACCAGCGTTCGTGCTGGACGTGCAGACCGCGTGAGACGACGCTTCATCCAGTCCCAAACATGCTCAATGGGGGACAGATCCGGAGATCTTGCTGGCCAGGGTAGTTGACTTACACCTTCTAGAGCACGTTGGGTGGCACGGGATACATGCGGACGTGCATTGTCCTGTTGGAACAGCAAGTTCCCTTGCCGGTCTAGGAATGGTAGAACGATGGGTTCGATGACGGTTTGGATGTACCGTGCACTATTCAGTGTCCCCTCGACGATCACCAGTGGTGTACGGCCAGTGTAGGAGATCGCTCCCCACACCATGATGCCGGGTGTTGGCCCTGTGTACCTCGGTCGTATGCAGTCCTGATTGTGGCGCTCACCTGCACGGCGCCAAACACGCATACGACCATCATTGGCACCAAGGCAGAAGCGACTCTCATCGCTGAAGACGACACGTCTCCATTCGTCCCTCCATTCACGCCTGTCGCGACACCACTGGAGGCGGGCTGCACGATGTTGGGGCGTGAGCGGAAGACGGCCTAACGGTGTGCGGGACCGTAGCCCAGCTTCATGGAGACGGTTGCGAATGGTCCTCGCCGATACCCCAGGAGCAACAGTGTCCCTAATTTGCTGGGAAGTGGCGGTGCGGTCCCCTACGGCACTGCGTAGGATCCTACGGTCTTGGCGTGCATCCGTGCGTCGCTGCGGTCCGGTCCCAGGTCGACGGGCACGTGCACCTTCCGCCGACCACTGGCGACAACATCGATGTACTGTGGAGACCTCACGCCCCACGTGTTGAGCAATTCGGCGGTACGTCCACCCGGCCTCCCGCATGCCCACTATACGCCCTCGCTCAAAGTCCGTCAACTGCACATACGGTTCACGTCCACGCTGTCGCGGCATGCTACCAGTGTTAAAGACTGCGATGGAGCTCCGTATGCCACGGCAAACTGGCTGACACTGACGGCGGCGGTGCACAAATGCTGCGCAGCTAGCGCCATTCGACGGCCAACACCGCGGTTCCTGGTGTGTCCGCTGTGCCGTGCGTGTGATCATTGCTTGTACAGCCCTCTCGCAGTGTCCGGAGCAAGTATGGTGGGTCTGACACACCGGTGTCAATGTGTTCTTTTTTCCATTTCCAGGAGTGTATTTCATTGTGGATAATCACGTCCGTAACAGTTTGGTCTTTGAGTTTCCATGTACCGATTGGTGGCTAGCATGCCGTTTGGTCGGTCGGTCCGTGACTGTCTCTTGGTTGGGTTCCGACGGATCAAGTGTAGTTGGGCCCCACCTGTCTCACCTAAGTGAACGTTAATGTTTCGAGGGCAGCTCCCCCCCCCCCCCTCCCGCCCCCCTGGAGGTGTCTGGGTGCCGTTGTCTATACTGTCCTTTTCATGGGTGTTTAATGGTCTGTTGGTAATCTATTATAGCCAATGCTTTAAAGAAAAAAAATTTTATAGTGTTTGATGTAAATCAAGGGCCTTCAGCCCGTACAAGTAAGTTTGAATTCTGCCAAGTAGATATTTTGCTGAAAATTACTGTTGTTGTGCTATCTTTTCATTTAGTGCGCTGTCAGCCATTTTAAACTTAAAGGTTTAAGGTATTTTGAATTTTTGGAAAATCAATTGTGGGCCTTCAGCCGCTTGAAACCTTATTCTTCAATTTAGCTATTGTCGTTGCGTTGCCTTTTCATTTAGTGTGCTTTCGGACACTTGAAACTTAAAGGTTTCAGCTATTTTTTGAATTTTTCGAAAATCAACTGTGGGCCTTCAGGCACTAAAAGTCTTATCCTTAAAATTTCCCCTTAAGCGAAGCATTGCGGCCTTCTGCCTTAAAAGTTTATGGTAATATATTTTAAAATTTTGAAATTTAATTGTGGCCTTCAGCCGTTGGTATTGCACCTTGTTTATGTTTGTTCTATCCATTTTTGCCTTGAGGCTTTCAGCCTAGCTGTTATATATACGTATATATTTCAATTATTTAATTTGCAATATTAACTGCATGTCTTCAGTCACTTAAAATTAATTTTGTTGATTTTTAAGATTTCTTGTTTGGAGGCCTTCAGCTGTGAAAGAATTGGATTTTGAAACTCTTAGTTGTAAAAGTTCGGCTATGCGCCGTTTATGTTTAAATGTGTTATTAAATTACAATAAATTACAATTTTGGAGTGAAACTGACCGCCACCTTATTTGGCCCTTTCTACAATCCTAATCACCTGTTCTGCCCTGCGGGTTTAGCGGGCGTATCACTTACCATACACCACACCATCATCAGCAAACAACCGCAGGTCGCTGTTCACGTTACACATCATGGCAGGTAACGTTCTCCCAGCATTCGCCAAAACCCAAACCCCTCCGTCGGACTTCCACGAAGTGCAGGGTGATTGACCACTGCAGTTAACTCGTCTCCAGCGATCTACTGTCCAGTGGCATCCCTCTTTACACTACCTCAAGTGTCGCTTATCACTGAATGCACACAAGTGTAGCTCACGGGGAGCTGCTCCGCCACCGCACTCCATTCTTTGCAGATTCCCACTCATGTTCACTGTGCTAATTAGACTGCCCGTAGCACTTTGGAACTCACAGGTGTTTCACTGTTTTTACAGCCACCTTCCGCAATGCTAGATGGTCCCTGTCCACAAACACAAGTGGGCTACCTGGTCTTGGTTTGGCTGTAGTTGTTTCTTCGCGTCTCCACTTAACGATCGTACTACCAAGGATCGACTTGGGCAGCTTTAAAATGGTTCAGATGTCACTGATGGATTAGTTATTCGGATGACATCCAAAGAGTAGTCCAAGTTGGATGTCACTGAGTTCTCCTGATCGACCCCCTCTCCTTTAACTGCTTCTCTACTGACAATATTCCTCCGCCTCTCGTGCCATCTAATGACCAATCCGCATTACGTACTGGTGTCCTGACACTTCTAATCAGATAGTCTATACCTCTACGTCTACATCTACATGGTTACTCTGCAATTGGCTCTGAGCACTATGGGACTTAACATCTGAGTTCGTCAGTCCCCTAGAACTTAGAACTACTTAAACCTAACTAACCTAAGTACATCACACACATCCATGCTCGAGGCAGGATTCTAACCTGCGACCGTAGCGGTCGTGCGGTTCCAGACTGAAGCGTCTGGAACCGCTCGGCCACTTCGGCCGGCTTTACTCTACAATTCACACTTAAGTGCATGGCAGAGGATTCATCAAACCATTTTCATACTGCTTCTCTACCATTCTACTCTCGAATGGCGCGTGGGAAAAAGGAACACCTAAATCTTTCCGTTCGAGCTCTGATTACTCTTATTTCATTATGATGATCATTTCTCCCTACGTAGGTGGGTGTCAACAAAATTCGGAAGAGAAAGTTGGTGATTGAAATCTCGTAAATAGATCTCGTCGCAAAGAAAACCGCCTTTGTTTCAGTGGCTGCCACCCCAACTAGCGTATCATATCAGTGACACTCTCACCCCTATTGCGCGATAACACAAAACGGGCTGACATTCTTTGCACCTTTTCGATGTCCTCCGTCAATCTTACCTGGTAAGGATCCCACACCCCGCAGCAATATTGCAGTAGGGGACGGACAAGTGTAATGTAGGTTGTCTCTTTAGTGCGTTTGTCGCATCTTCTAAGTGTTCTACATACAAAGCGCAGTCTTTGTTTCGCCTTCTCCACAATATTATGTATGTGGTCTTTCCAATTTAAGTTGCTCGTAATTGTAATTCCCAGGTATTTAGTCGAATTGACAGCCCTTAGATTTGTGCGATTTACTATATACCCAAAATTTATCGGATTTCTTTTAGTACCCATGTGGATGACTTCGGACTTTTCTTTGTTTGGTGCCAATTGCCACTTTTCGCACCATACAGAAATTCTCTCTAGATCATTTTGTAATTAGAATTGATCGTCTGATGATTTTACTAGACGGTACGTTACATCATCATCTGCAAAAAATCTAAGGGGGCTCTGCTCAGATTATAACCTATATCATTTATGTAAATCAGGAACAGCAGAGGGCCTATGACACTACCTTGCGGAACGCCAGATATCACTTCTCTTCAGCTCGATGATTTACCGTCTATCAATACGAACTGTCACCTCTCTGAGAGGAAATCATGAATCCAGTCACACAACTGACACGATACTCCATTAGCACGCAATCTGATTAATAGTCGCTTGTGAGGAACGATATCAAAAGCCTTCTGGAAATCTAGGAATATGGAATCGATCTGGGATCCCTTGTCGAAAGCACTCGTTACTTCATGGGAATAAATGTATTTCACAAGAACGATATTTTCTGAATCCGTGTTGGTTATGTATCAATAAGTCATTTTTTTTCAAGGTGATTCATAATGTTCGAGTACAGTATACGCTCCAAAATCCTACTGCAAATTGAGGTCGCCGGCCGAAGTGTCCGAGCGGTTCTAGGCGCTACAATCTGGAACCGCGCGACCGCTACGGTCGCAGGTTCGAATCCTGCCTCGGGCATGGATGTGTGTGATGTCCTTAGGTTGGTTAGGTTTAAGTAGTTCTAAGTTCTAGGGGACTGATGAACTCAGATGTTAAGTCCCATAGTGCTCAGAGCCATTTGAACCATTTGAAATTGGGGTCAGTGATATGGGTCTGTAATTCAATGGGTTACTCCTATTTCCTTTCTTTAATATTGGTGTGACTTGTGCTACTTTCCAGTCTTTAGGAACAGACCTTTCGTCAAGTGAGTGGTTGTATATGATCGCTAAGAAAGGCGCTATTGTGTCTGCATACTCTGAAAGGAACCTGATTGGTATACCATCTGCACCGGAAGACTTGCCTTTCTTAAGTGATTTGAGTTATTCCGCAACATCTAAGATATCTACTTTTATGTCACTCATGCTAACAGCTGTTCTGGTTTCGAATTCTGGAATATTTACTTCATCTTCTTTCGTGAAGGATTTACGGAAAACTGTATTTAGTTACTCCACTTTTGTGGCACCATCATCGGTAACATTTCCATCGCTATCGCGCAGTGACGGTATTGACTGTTTTTTGCCACTGCTGTACTTTATATACGACCAGAATCTCTTTGGGTTTCTACCACATTTTGAAACAATATTTCATTGTGGAAACTATTAAAAGCATCTCTCATTGACGCCTGCACTAAATTTCGAGCTTCCGTGAAACTTAGCCAGTCTTCGGGATTTTGCGTTCTTCTGAATTTGGCATGCTTTTTTCGTTGCTTAACTATGATACACTGAAGAGCCAAAGAAACTGATACAACTGCCTTATATCGTGTAGGGCCCCCGCGAGCACGCAGAACGCAGAAGTGCCGCAACACGACGTGGCGTGGACTCGACTAATGTCTGAACTAGCGAAGGAGGGAATTGACACCATGAATCCTGCAGAGCAGTCCATGATTCCGTAAGAGTGCGAGGGAATGGATTTGCAAGGCATCTCAGATATCCTTAATGACGTTCATGCCTGAGGAGTTCGGTGGCCAGAGGAGCTGTCTCAACTCAGAAGAGTGTTCCTGGAGCCACTCTATAGCGATTCTGGAGATGTAGGGTGTCGCATTGTCCTGCTGGAATTGTCCAAGTCCGCCGGAATGCACAGTGGACACGAATGGACGCAGGCGATCAGACAGGATGCTTACGTATGTGTCACCTGTCACAGTCGTATCTAGACGTATCACGGGTTCCATATCACTCCAACTGTATACGCCACACACCATTACAGATTAGAGAGCCTCCAACAGCTTGAACAGTCCCCTGCTGACATGCTGGGTCCATGGATTCATGAGGTTGTCTCAATACCCGTACACGTCCATCCGCTCGATACAATTTGTAACGAAACTCGTCCGATCGGCAACATATTTCCAGTCATCAACAGTCCAATGTCGGTGTCAACGGCCCCAGGCGAGGCGTAATGCTTTGTGTCGTGCATTCATCAAGGGTATAAGAGTGTGCCTTCGACTCCGAAAGCCAGTATCGATGATGTTTCGTTGAATGGTTCGCACGCTGACACCTGTTGATGGCCCAGCATTGAAATCTGCAGCAATTTGCGGAAGGGTTGCACTTCTGTCACGTTGAACGATTCTCTTCAATCGTCTTTGGCCACGATTTTGCAGGATCGTTTTCCCACAGCAGCGATGTCAGAGATACGACGTTTCTTCGGATTCCTGATATTCGCGGTATACTCGTGAAATGGTTGTACGGGAAAATCTCCACTTCATCGCTACCTCGGAGACGCTGCGTCCCATCGCTCGTGCGCCAACTATAACACCACGTTCAAACTCAAAATTTAATAACCTGCCATTGCAGCAGCAGCAACCGATTTAATAACAGCGCCAGACACTCTTTGTATTATATAGGCGTTGCCAACCGCAGTGCCATATTCTGCCTGTTTACATACATATATCTGAATACGCATGGCTAGACCAGTTTCTTTGGCACTTCACTGTAAATGACCAAGATACTGCATGGCGCAGTAGTGACCTCGAAGGATTGAATTTCTTACCTGAAAGTGATCACGGTGCTCTCTGAGACGTAATCTGCTTCATCATAAAATTCTTCAGTCGCAACACGTAATTCCAATCTCTTAAGTAATATATATCAGCTTACAATGAAATGAACATCCTTAGCTGCTTACAGGCGATGACATACGTCAACGGGGACAGATGAAAATGTGTGCCCCGACCGGGACTCGAACCCGAGATCTCCTGCTTACATGGCAGACGCTCTATCCATCCCCCTCACCCCCATTTTGTTCGTTGTTGATCGTTGTGTTTGGTCGTTGCGGACGTCACGATGACATCGCGATGACATCACTTCAGGTTCGTTTGATGATCCTTCCACTCAGTTTTTTATTACAGAGGCCAATCGGCTCTCTGACCGAACACGCTGAGCTACCGTGCCGGCATCTGAGCGACCGAGGACACAGAGGATAACGCGACTGCAGAGATTTGTCTCTGGCACGCCTCCCGCGAAACCTACATTCTCAACGTAGTGTCCCGCACTGCAGTTTCATCTGTCCCCGTTGACATATGTCAACACCTGTAAGCAGCTAAGGATGTTCATTTCATTGTAATTTCATTCTAATGAGCTGCATTGTCACCGATGGTATCTGTTCTTTCGGACATGTAATGTCGGAAAGAACAGATACCATTTTAGTATATACATATCAGCTTACTTTCTCGGTCTAGAAATAGGATTTTCTGAAAAGTATGTAACACAGTAATAGAAAGAGTGACTTTGTATAAAAAATTACATACCACGGTGAAAGCAAGTATTTGGCTTCATTTGCATACAGACATACGACTTTAATTTGAATGGATACTTAATTACTGAGCTTATGCCGCTGCAGAGTTCAGTATTCATTCTGGTGAAACATTTTGTAACAAGGAACCACACTGAGGAAGCAAACGAACAACTGTTGCCTGATTGCCTTTCCCATGTTGTATATTATTTGCCAGATGTTTCATCTGTGTATGAACTGACAGTATCTCGTTGGCAACTAATAGCTTCTGTTGATATTCATGATGTCACATTGATGTCATAAAAAATCCATTTAACCAGAGTGTTGCGACCCACTAGTTAAACACAGAAATCGTTATCTCGAAGAGTCAAATACAAATCTCTATAAATATTTTCATCAGCTTAAAAATCCAATCAACACGTACTTCAGGCTGCCATTGTGATGTCAACATCAGGGAAAAAAATTGCAAAACGATTTAGGGAAATTTCTGTTGTGTTGACCTCCAATGATCACCTCTAGTTCGCTTGAACTACAGTATCACATTACGCCCTGACGTTCGTGACAACTAAATAAGTTTCGCTGTACGCGAAGTGGGTCCTCTGCGTACATTTATCGCGCTGGTGACACATGCAGACTGGGACTGCCGCAAGTTTTATGAAAGCCCCACAAAATATGGTAGAAAGTTGCGCGGTGACTTTTGCTCGTGCTATTAGCCAGAAGGTGCCTATGCACGATGATAAGAACAGGTCGATGTTTTCCGGTGGGCGGGCCAAGATATGGCGCACGAATTTTTCAGAAGCGTATTTAAGCTGTAGGGGGCTCGGCGGATGGTCAGTGGTAGCTCAGCTGTCGAAGACTGTACCACGATTGACTACTGGTAAGTCGTCGTAGAACAACATAGCTGTTTACACCAGTCACTTCCTCATATTTACAGTTTACTATTTTTACCTCCAGTACATATTGTTGCACTACGTATGTATATAACTTAAATTTATAACGGGACACTATTAGATGCAAAACATATTTCTATGAACAATAAATTCACAGTTTACGTTTCCCTCACCAACTGTTTTGTGTCTCGGATGATGTGACAGCCAACTGGCATTCTGATGAAACTTACTGTTCGTTTAACTCGTTTCGTTTGTAAACGGATGTTAGTCTTGTGTTCACCGATTCTAATTTCCCTGACACGTATTACAACACTCTCCATAGCGCAGTTGCATTTTACAGAAGCTCGTTTTCCTTATCTGTAATAGAAGAAGTTTCTAGCTTCACTATGCAACAATTTGTAGCTTCAGTATGCAACAATTTGCCAACATTACTCAACAGACTAGAATTGTGTCACTGCAAAAAACGTGCAGCTAATTTCTAATAATGTGACTTCATAAAGATGGTAACTTAAAGCAAGTTGTAGGTTTCACAATAACGCGATTAATATTTTTAATACTTCATAAAGATCAAATTCTTTCCCATTTCCAACTGAACAGAAGCTCGTTTTCCTTATCTGTAATAGAAGAAGTTTCTAGCTTCACTATGCAACAATTTGTAGCTTCAGTATGCAACAATTTGCCAACATTACTCAACAGACTAGAATTGTGTCACTGCAAAAAACGTGCAGCTAATTTCTAATAATGTGTCTTCATAAAGATGGTAACTTAAAGCAAGTTGTAGGTTTCACAATAACGCGATTAATATTTTTTATACTTCATAAAGATCAAATTCTTTCCCATTTCCAACTGAACAGAAGCTCGTTTTCCTTATCTGTAATAGAAGAAGTTTCTAGCTTCACTATGCAACAATTTGTAGCTTCAGTATGCAACAATTTGCCAACATTACTCAACAGACTAGAATTGTGTCACTGCAAAAAACGTGCAGCTAATTTCTAATAATGTGACTTCATAAAGATGGTAACTTAAAGCAAGTTGTAGGTTTCACAATAACGCGATTAATATTTTTTATACTTCATAAAGATCAAATTCTTTCCCATTTCCAACTGAACAGAAGCTCGTTTTCCTTATCTGTAATAGAAGAAGTTTCTAGCTTCACTATGCAACAATTTGTAGCTTCAGTATGCAATAATTTGCCAACATTACTCAACAGACTAGAATTGTGTCACTGCAAAAAACGTGCAGCTAATTTCTAATAATGTGACTTCATAAAGATGGTAACTTAAAGCAAGTTGTAGGTTTCACAATAACGCGATTAATATTTTTTATACTTCATAAAGATCAAATTCTTTCCCATTTCCAACTGAACGTTTTCGTCTCCTACGGCAGAGGCCTTTTAGTCAAATTGTGAGTATAACGGACAAAGTACAGCGTAAAAAAAACCGTGAAGATTCACCTCATTATTTTCGATAGAGGACCTCATAGAATTAAGCCCGTAGGAAGAAAGGAAGAATGGAGTTTAACATAGTGTTGTCATCCAGGTTAATAGGGACGGATTAACTCAGAGATAAAAGACAGCATTAAGTTATTGCTTTTCTTCCACTTCCCTCGCAGCGCTAAGTTCATGTGAAAAGAATACCCTTACACAGGCAGGTGTTTCTAGCATTAAGGCTAAGGGGGATGCCTGTCAATACAGGCCCCAAATGGTTTGTTATTATTAATAAGCAACGATTCATACATTTCACTAAACCTAACAATAATGCTTAACGCACTCCAGAATTCAATGAAACCAAAAACATTGCCAAATACTTCATATACACAAATTTTGGATGACGAATTGCAGTACTCCGTATGGGTTCCTTTAGGAAAAAAAAGATACAAATCTTGCTCACTGCTGCGGGTCTTCTTGTTGTCTTCGTCTGTATTTCCAAAGTTTTCTAGATGACTCCCTGACATGGGTTGTTCCCTATATGGTGTGTTCCAGGCTCCCTCCTCCCGAAGCTCATTCTCTTTTATATTCCAAACATATTTTGTAAAGGCTAGAAGTCAGTGATTCATCGTCCCCAGATATTTGCCACTGACTAGTTTCTCTCTCTCTCTCTCTCTCTCTCTCTCTCTCTCTCTTTCACTGTCTCATTCACCCTCTCTCCACTTTTATTTTTAGATCAGTGTATGGGCTGATTTGCTCTGACGTTTATCTATGACACCGACAGATAAATTGATGGCACTACTGGTATTTCTAATATAATACGGGAAACTTGTCTATGGAATGCATCTCCTCTCATCGAAATACGGTAATGGACTGACATAACGCAGAACCTTTTCTGCTCCAACCCTCTCCGTAACAGCACTTTTAGATTGGTTTACTTTATTTTCATATTTCAAGGAAGAAAAACCAAATCAGGGAAAACATTTGGATTAAGGAAATGAATTCATTTACACTTAAGTCTTTTTACAGCAATCTCAGGCCTAGAAACTCTTGAGAGAGCGTAACTTATAAGACCTAGTGTATCATATGCTGTTATCTATGCAGACGGATTATTTCTCATCTGTGATGCACTAGCTTCGAATTAGCGTAGTTTATTTAAAGGCCCATTCGGTTTCCCAAATCGATGAAAGTGAACGCCGGAATGGGGTCTTCGAAAAATGGCACGGACAATTAACGCCGCAATTTACGCCCGAGTCATCTTGCTGTCCTACCCAGTGATCTTATTCTAAACTGGATGAGAGCCAAAGCCTTAGATCTAGGTAGTCTGTTACACTGGATCAGCCAGATTTCTGTAGAAGATCAAAACAAAAGTTTCAAAACCAGCTCAAAGTATTGCGTCTATTTGTCTGTATTCTTACAAAGATTTGAGCGATACGCAGGACCAACATATTGAAAGACCAATGAGAAAATAAAATAAGCTGAAGCTCATAATATCAGTGTACCCGTTCTATTTTTTTGTATAGTCACAACACTGATTTCGTTATAACTACAAATTTTTAAAGCTGAAAATTTATATAGGGCGTAAGAAACTAAGTGCACCAAATCTTGGAGTGTTTATAGGAGAGAAATTCTTTTCTTGTGACAAAAATGTCGTAGTGCACCATTTCCCTGCCACGGATCCATGAACGTTTTGAGGCGAGGGGCGTTCAGAGATGGTGATCAGACTGCCGTGTAATGAAGACTGTTTTAAAGATGTTGCTGGAAATGCAGTCCGTTTCGTTAATGCACAACTGGTATCTGCGTGCTAATGATTGTCCAGCATGCTCAAAACAAGTAGATGTTTCATGAATAATGGCTGCAGCTTCACCCAAACGGCTAGCCAACTCTTCTTTAGTGTCTATCTGTAGCTCGCAAACCAAACGCTTCATGTCTCGCCCAAAAACGGCATCCATGCAAGTGAGGTCTGGAGAACGTGGTGATCACTGTACAGACCTATCCCTGCCAGTCCGAGAATCTGGGGGAAAATTGTCTAAATGTTCTCTAATATCAAGAGCAAAGTGTGATGGGGCTCCATCTTGCTGGAACCGGAACAGTTCACTGCTAGCGGGATGGTCTCCAACAGTTCTGGTAGTACTACGCGGGTGAAGTTATGTTAATTTTTTCTACCGAGAATGTTAGGCAGAAGAAGGGGTCGAGTCAGATGGAAAATTTCTGTCGTTGGTGGAGAACACGAGTTATTTAGGATCTTGCAACTCCCGGACATGGCTATTGTGGCTGCTGGATATTCCTTCCCTTGTGAAGGCAGCTTCGTCAGTAAACAACACACACATTTAGATGTCAGAGATTGTACAGTTTGATGTATATACCATTGGCATAAGTCAACGCGCAGGGGAAAATCAACAGCCGATAGCTCTTCTACCCTCTAATTCTTGAAATGATGCGTGCCCCTTACGTGCAGGACGTTGCACGCACTGGCGTCGTAAGTATTTATTTCCTTGGCTATGAATCGTGTGGTGGTGTTGGGTTTATCCTCAGTTCGCTGTGACACAGGTTCCTCCAGCTGAATAGTTCGCACAGTGCCAGGTCTTATCAGTTCCCTGTGGATCTGGTCTAAGGATCACGTATCACGGGAACCGCCATAGAGTTTTTGCAGTGTGACGTGATTTCATAAATTTCTCTCTGGAAATAATTCCACGAACACACACCTTGCCGCTCGACTATTGTATTATGCCTCTCCATAAACGAGATGTGTGTCTCTCGGTTAGAGTGTAATCAGCCACCATGATCCTGTTGACATCATCAGAAACTTTCATGTAAACACAAAAACACCATCCGAAACAGGCCTTGAAGGCCCAACGGTACCGACCGGTCGCCGTGTCATCCTCAACCCTTAGGCGTCACCGGATGCAGATGCGGTGGTCAGCACACAGCTCTTAAGGGCCGTTGTCAGTTTTCGTGACCGCTGCCGCTACTTCTCAGTCAAGTAGCTCCTCAATTGGTCTCACAAAGGCTGGGTGCACCACGCTTGCCAACAGCACTCGGTCGATCCGGACGGTGAGCTGGCCAAGCCCGACAGCGCTTAACTTCGGTGATCTGAAGGGAACTGGTACTACCACTGGGGCAAGGTAGTTAGCTTCATGTAAACACAACGTAACATAAACAGTTATCCAGGTATCCAGGTATCTGGACACTGCTAGCAGTAATGAAAACTCGCCATTCCTAGAAGTACGATGGGTTGGCTTGGGCTGTTTGGGGGAGGGGACCAAACAGCAAGGTCATCGGTCTCATCGGATTAGGGAAGGATGGAAAGGAAGTCGGTCGTGCCCTTTCAAAGGAGCCATCCCGGCGTTTGGCCGGAGCGGTTTAGGGAAATCATGGGAAACTAAAATCAGGATGGCCTGACGCGGGGTTGAACCGTCGTCCTCCCGGGTGCGAGTTCAGTGTGCTAACCACTGTGCCACCTCGCTCGGTGCAGTAAGATGCAATTGTGCTGCAGATTCCAGTGTCAACACGTTGCGTACGAAGCTGTCAAGACAACTATGCACGTTGGTCTAAGGGAAGTCCACCGTCAAACCCTTTATGAACTCCGAGTAAGGATACGGTGCATCTGCGACATCTGTATAATGTAACAAACCTATTCCCTTCTTTATCTTCTTAATTACTTCTAAAAATTTGCGTTGTAGCTTTTTTTTCCTGAGAAATAGTCTGTCGTCGTGTAACTCGTTAAGACCATTAATTTAAATTTAATTTCTTACCTCCGCCTTGTAGCAGAAAATCTATCAATTTAAGTATTTTCAGTGTTATGAACGAAACACGCACAACACTTGTGTAATATTCCACAGTATTTATTACTTGTTACACGAACCGATTTTCGGCTGTTAGGCCATCATCAGGAATAAAGATAAGTATGTAGTGCAGTGAAATTTTGTTGGATCAAAGATTTAACCCAGTGCATCTATTGTCAAAGTTACAAGGTAGATCATGAAGTATTATATCACATGCATAAAGGAAGCAAGATGAACTATCTTGAAAAAAAATGGAAATTAATAAACACATTTCCATCAACCCGAGCTTAGTACTGAATGACCAGATACAGTTCCCTTACTCACCACTTCTGACTGCAGATACTAGTCACAATCCTACAAACCATGTAGTAAACTACCCTCTGACTCAGATGCTCCATTTTCCATTATTTCAGCTACTATAATTTCTCTGGTTGTGGATTTTTTTTCGTATAATCACAGCTGCTTTACTCACGTGCTTAATATCACTATTATATCTTTTTATATATTTATCTATAACTTATCTTAGTAAAATAATCTTACATAGAATTTACACTGAAATAATACCTCTTGTTTTATTCCTAATTCTAAAATTAACATTTTTATCTTTGGAAATGGAGATGGTTTGTAGATGCTCTAGTTTAACATCTTTTATCCAACAAAATTTTATTCCGCCACATTCTTACCTTTGTACCTTATGATCGCGCAACAACCCGAAAAGGTTCTTGTAACAAATAATAAATGTTGTAGAATATTACACCAGTCTTGTGTGTGTTTCATTCATAATGTATAAAATATTCTACCAAGAATCGGCGGAACAGTCAATCAACGTATTTTCAAAGTTTTATTTAGATATATCCACCCATCACAGGTTAACATTTCCTAAACAGCTTCTTTCATGGTATCCGGACGCTATTGGTCTTTACAGCTTTTGACCGAGTGAAGTGTAAGACACTGGATTCTTATTTGGGAGGATGACGATCGAGCCTTCCACATTTAAATTTATCTTGATTTACTTAAATCGTTTAAAGTGACTGCCGAAATGTCTAGGCCGATTTCCTTTCTCGAGCTTCCTCAATCTGAACTTCTGCTCCCTGTCTAATGACTTCTCCTTACATCCTTCCTTCTTCACACTATTTTCTTGAGGTATTACTTATAGCTCATAGAAACACGAATGAAGTGTAAAATTCATATGAAATGGTATGACCAGTACTAACTGATAGTCTGTTGTTGTTGTGGTCTTTAGTCCCAGGACTGGTTTAACGCAGCTCTCTCCACTAGTGTATTTTGTGCAAGCCTCTTCATCTACTAGCGCGACCTACATCCATTTGAATCTGCTTACCGTAGTCAAGTGGTGGACTCGTTCACAATTTCTCCCCCACGCTTCTCTCCATTAGTAAACTGACAATTCCTAGAGGCCGCAGGATGCGTTCTCAACCAATCTCTTCTGTTATTCAAGTGGTGCCATTAATTTCATTTCTCTCCACTTCGATTCGCCGGCACACCTCGATGTATTTATTTCTTCTTTCTGACAAACCCTGACGCATCCACAACTTCTCCATTTCTATGAGCGAAAATTAAATTAAAATAGCATTTTATGATGTGGAATGAAATACCACTTATCAAAATAGCCGTTTTGCAACAACTGTTCTTTCAACTAATACAAATCAAATTCAGTAGGGAATAGATCCAAATGTTCATTTCAGCGTGTAATGCGAAGTTGCAATCAGACATAGTTTCCAATAAAAGTTACAATGACATAACAGATGTATATGCTGCAATCTCTTTTCGTAGTTATGAAACACTACCTAACCGCTATTGACCTCTTACAGCCAGACCTCAGTGTTAGTAGACAAAGTACTCTACGCCATATACCACAAGATGGGCAGCAGTTAACAAGTAAACGTGGGACTGAAATGTTAAAAATGCGAATTGTCCCCTACAGGAGCGTGATGCACTCAGTGGTACAGTGTTTTTTTTTTTTTTTTTAACACACATTTTAGAAGAAATCCGAGCTGGATAAAAATACTTCCCCCTCAGGTTGTTCGCTATTGATCAACAGTATATTCCTTCAACTAATTAAAGACGTCTATAATGCTATATAGTCGTCGGGTGGTAAAATGAAACTTAGCTTTCAATCTTCCTTTCAGAATTAAAGATTTTAACTTGGTTACAAGTTGAATTTTCTTATAAAAAGCATGGACTTTTTCCAGCAAAATATTTCAAAAACACAAAAAATCAAACAACCAACTACAAAGAGTATAAATACAACAAATTTTTCAATTTTTTTCAGATCTCAACGGAAATGAAGATTATTGTACTGACACTATTGCTGTTGGAGGCACTGCAATGCAGCCAGAGCATGGCTCTACCATCAACATTACTATCACTTTCACCTGAGCAAGAGGGACAATTAGAACATACAGTTGCAGAGCGAGCAGAAAACCCATTCAATTTTGAAGCGTGGACCTCTATGTTCACTGGAGACATGTCGAGCGTAAAGGAGATGTGCAAAGGTATCAAATTCGGAGAGTCCTCTTCATCTGAGAGCAAACGTTCAGCTCAACTAGGATTTCCTTTTAAGCTGCCTGTCGATCAGTCCACAATGACGCAATTATGTGATCAAATCGATAAGTTTAAACCTGGAGCTGCCAGCGGCAACAAGGAAGAGAAACGATCAATCGAAGTGAGATCTGCAGCTTCAGGTGGCGGTAGCCCAATCAGTTTTGAAGCGTTGAGCTCTATGTTCACTGGAGACATGTCGAGCGTAAAGGAGATGTGCAAAGGTATCAAATTCGGAGAGTCCTCTTCATCTGAGAGTAAACGTTCAGCTCAACTAGGATTTCCTTTTAAGCTGCCTGTCGATCAGTCCACAATGACGCAATTATGTGATCAAATCGATAAGTTTAAACCTGGAGCTGCCAGCGGCAACAAGGAAGAGAAACGATCAATCGAAGTGAGATCTGCAGCTTCAGGTGGCGGTAGCCCAATCAGTTTTGAAGCGTTGAGCTCCATGTTCACTGGAGACATGTCGAGCGTAAAGGAGATGTGCAAAGGTGTCAAATTCGGAGAGTCCTCTTCATCTGAGAGCAAACGTTCAGCTCAACTAGGATTTCCTTTTAAGCTGCCTGTCGATCAGTCCACAATGACGCAATTATGTGATCAGATCGATAAGTTTAAACCTGGAGCTGCCAGCGGCAACAAGGAAGAGAAACGATCAATCGAAGTGAGATCTGCAGCTTCAGGTGGCGGTAGCCCAATCAGTTTTGAAGCGTTGAGCTCTATGTTCACTGGAGACATGTCGAGCGTAAAGGAGATGTGCAAAGGTATCAAATTTGGAGAGTCCTCTTCATCTGAGAGCAAACGTTCTGCTCAACTAGGATTTCCTTTTAAGCTGCCTGTCGATCAGTCCACAATGACGCAATTATGTGATCAAATCGATAAGTTTAAACCTGGAGCTGCCAGCGGCAACAAGGAAGAGAAACGATCAATCGAAGTGAGATCTGCAGCTTCAGGTGGCGGTAGCCCAATCAGTTTTGAAGCGTTGAGCTCTATGTTCACTGGAGACATGTCGAGCGTAAAGGAGATGTGCAAAGGTATCAAATTCGGAGAGTCCTCTTCATCTGAGAGCAAACGTTCAGCTCAACTAGGATTTCCTTTTAAGCTGCCTGTCGATCAGTCCACAATGACGCAATTACGTGATCAAATCGATAAGTTTAAACCTGGAGCTGCCAGCGGCAACAAGGAAGAGAAACGATCAATCGAAGTGAGATCTGCAGCTTCAGGTGGCGGTAGCCCAATCAGTTTTGAAGCGTTGAGCTCTATGTTCACTGGAGACATGTCGAGCGTAAAGGAGATGTGCAAAGGTATCAAATTCGGAGAGTCCTCTTCATCTGAGAGCAAACGTTCAGCTCAACTAGGATTTCCTTTTAAGCTGCCTGTCGATCAGTCCACAATGACGCAATTATGTGATCAAATCGATAAGTTTAAACCTGGAACTGCCAGCGGCAACAAGGAAGAGAAACGATCAATCGAAGTGAGATCTGCAGCTTCAGGTGGCGGTAGCCCAATCAGTTTTGAAGCGTTGAGCTCTATGTTCACTGGAGACATGTCGAGCGTAAAGGAGATGTGCAAAGGTATCAAATTCGGAGAGTCCTCTTCATCTGAGAGCAAACGTTCAGCTCAACTAGGATTTCCTTTTAAGCTGCCTGTCGATCAGTCCACAATGACGCAATTATGTGATCAAATCGATAAGTTTAAACCTGGAGCTGCCAGCGGCAACAAGGAAGAGAAACGATCAATCGAAGTGAGATCTGCAGCTTCAGGTGGCGGTAGCCCAATCAGTTTTGAAGCGTTAAGCTCTATGTTCACTGGAGACATGTCGAGCGTAAAGGAGATGTGCAAAGGTATCAAATTCGGAGAGTCCTCTTCATCTGAGAGCAAACGTTCAGCTCAACTAGGATTTCCTTTTAAGCTGCCTGTCGATCAGTCCACAATGACGCAATTATGTGATCAAATCGATAAGTTTAAACCTGGAGCTGCCAGCGGCAACAAGGAAGAGAAACGATCGATTGAAGTGAGATCTCCCGGAAACCTGTTTAGCGTGGAATCGTAGCTGTTTCTAAGTTATACTTTGGATTTTCTCCAACTTCTAGTCTCTTGCCAGCTCCTGAAGTGGGCGTAAATGAGGAATAACTAAGTGTCTTTAGAAAAATTGTTGGATGTAATAGCTCTTAAACTGTGGAATGTTTCCGTTCACTCAAGAACTCAACACAAACTGCTTCCTAGCCTTACTTGTCTAAAGATGTCTAGTCTTGGACTTATGCTTTAAATCTCTGTATAACTGTAACTGTTGTGAATGAAGAGTAAATAAACATATGTGTTAGATAAATGTGATTATTTATTCCTGTGTCACTGTTCCCTTTTTAAATGATTTGTTTCTTATTTCTAACGTAATATTAACATTTCTAACCATCTGCCTGACTTTCCTAATATCTTCGAGTCCCGGTAACTCTCGGAAATTCTTAAATCAAAGCTTGCCGCTGTGGATATTATTATATTGACTTTATTAGTGTCTTTTGAAACTGTTGATTTTTTCCAATCGCTTGCCTGCGAGTACGAATACGTCGTTTTATATGCCTTTCAGAATTGGATATGACATTAATTTTGCCACGGAAATGGTTCGTTAATAGCTGAACGAAGATTCGGAACCGGCCAGTTAGATTATTTTGTTATATAGTGTGGGTGGCTTTCATGAACGTCATAAAATGCTGTTGGCCCTTTTTATAGAGTTAGATTCACAGAAAAACACCAGCTGGCAATCTATTGAGGCCAGTAAGTGCAGAGAGTGAGCAGCTTGTCAAAAATGCGATTTGTTTCTTCTTTGTTAAGTATGATAGCAGCTACGTATTTTTTTTTTTTTTTTTTTTTTTACGAGTAGTTACGATTGTCAAGAAAGATGTCGAAGTTAACTATTATGTTCTACGGTTTCCCATCAAATTAAAATACTGTATGGCGCTACTATAAATGAATCATTCGTTTTCAAAGCTCTATATTTTCCAAAGTATTGCATGTATATATGTGACTGATGCATGAAGAGAATCGTAAACTCACCTAGTTTGCATTTTCCACTCTATTCGTGTTCTATGGCGCCCTCCATGTGGTAGTCAAATTCGTTCCGTACCGTATGTAGCAACGTCCTGTCTATGTTCATCACAGCAGCATTGATCTGTTCCCTGCGCGGTTCTCGTGTTCTTAGCAGTGGGGTTCATGAACACCGTCCCTTACGAAACCCCCTCGCCCTCCCCCCTCCCTCGCACAAGAAAAGTTACAAGGCGTTACGAAAAGCAATGGGAGGCCAAGGGAACAAAGCCACATCATCTTCATCACTACACGACCCCAGCAATGCGGAAGTTCGTCGTTTAGGAAGCGACGAACATTGATGCTCCAATGAAGGGTTTGCGCCGTCTTGTCGGAAGATGAAAGTCTCTAAATCAGCAATCAGCTGTGGAAACAATCACAACTGCAACAAAACGAAGCATGTGGTACCCGTCACAGTCTTCTCACAAAAGAAGAACAGTCCATATAGCTTTGTGTGTGACATTGCACAGGAAACGAGCCACAATTCCTTGAGGATTTTCGATGTCACACATTCTCACAATGTGGCGATTAAGCTTTACAGGCAAATGGAAGGTAACAGATAAACATCTCGCTTAATCCGACACACGAAAGCTCTTTTCTTGTTTGGTCGCCATTTTGTCAAGACAGTGCACTCGTAACAACAACTGGTGAGCACAATGCAAACATGGTTCTATTCATGCATCAATCATATTTGTACATGTAATACTTCGGAAAATGTAGACCTCTGAAAACGTTTTAATCATTTATAGTAGCTCTCTATTTTACGCAGCCAATTACTACTGTGTGAACCACAATTTATGAAGTAGCTCGACGATTAATGACAGTAAATGTATTTATGCATTACATTGTTATTTACCTCCCCACTCACCCGCATACCACAAAAGATAATAATAAGCATACTGGTTCGTAAAATGTTCTCTCTCTCTCTCTCTCTCTCTCTCTCTCTCCCACAAACTTCCCTAATTCCCCTACGACCCACCCTGAATTCGTATATGGGTACGAATGTATCAGTCATTCAACACAATCTGTAACACTGACACAATAATCTGTTGCTTATGGGGAGCCCTACAAGTAAATGTTCTTCCCTGGTGTTTATGGTATTAGTATCGCTGGGGGAACGGTTTTAGCTGAGTGGTATCGAAAGTCCACGGAAGTTGACACTTATGTAAACTTTGAAGTCACTGAGCTAGAAACAAATATTTAAATCTTTTCTCGGATTAAAAAAGTTTACAGGTTAATACAAGCACAAAACATCAAACTACATCGTATCCCTAGACTTACATAGTTGGTAAAACTCTAACATGTGAGTGGACATAAAAGGTAATGGCAAGAGAAGTTGTGTCCTCAAGCTTAGAAACAAGTCGAAAGAGGGCAGAAATGACAATAGCTGCGCTCCTGAATTGAAACCATAAACAATGAAAATGAAGAAAAATACATATCAAATGAAAAACCATACAGAGACTACCAAGGCGACTTTCAGATTCCGCTGGAAAGATAAGAAACAGTAAACACGCAACACCCATAAAGGAAGGAAAATACTGTAAGAATTTTTTTCTAATTATAGTAAGAAACATAAACGGACTTCCGTCAAAAGTCATGAATGCAGTACTGCTTCTTCAAAGGTAATCGAATGCCATGCAGTTTTACACATGACATGAACGTCAATGGACACAGCCTCAGAATGAACAGCCAGAAAAGACGCATGCACACTTTTTACTGTCTAAAACGTTGTTGTTTTGTTCCCGCCTCCGAATGTACTTGCTTTCTAGTTGGGTATGACAAATGAAGTAAAGCCTATTTCAAATAGCCTGTTCTTCTGGAAAAAAATTAATCGCACAGAACAATATATTAGCGACTGTCGCAAATCCCATTTTCCCAACCAAAAAAATATTTTCTGGCAAAATATTGGTATCACTTCCTATCTGTCAGAGGTAAGCTTAACTGGCACGTCCGCAACATACGCTCTCTCTCAATCATACTACGCAATAAGACACTCAAATAAAATCCCACAGTTTCAGAACGGGATAAATAAAGGTTAATGATGCAAATTTACTAAGCAGCTCAAATAAACTGTGCCGCTTGCCTGTGTAATGACGCGTCATGGCACACGACTGTGAGAAGTAATTCTGTATGGCATCCAGTGGTACTTCAAACGTATTTGATAAACATTAATTGTTGTTTTCCGCTCTGTTTTAGCTGCTTGCATGAAATAATAGATGATATTGCAGTACTATCCGGTTTTAATGGTTTGTCGAACACTTTTGCCGAGCTGTCAATCAAATACTTTCCTCTCTGCAATAACAACACATAAACGTTTTGATCTTTTACTATGATTGGACTCAAGGACATGTGTTCATCTTTTATATACAAAATTAAACTTGTTTTTATTAAATATGACGTGCTCCCACTATTTTTGACTGATCATTTTACAAGGTGATGATTATACATCTGGCATTTCGCCGGGAGCGAATACATTTCTTAATTTATGGCCAGTTTTGAGCTTGATGTTCTGCAATACATATTAATGACATAAACCCAGTTACTTGAAAATGGCATCAAAGGCTGAAACCTGTCGTAACTAAATAAACAACAATACAGTCAAAGGGCGGAGTGTTTGTTGTAATTAAGTTTCATCGTGCTTCGGAGTTCATATCGACGTAAGCAAATCTAGGCAGGAAGTGTCGTTTGCAAGTGTTCTAAACAATACAAATTAAGGCAGAGAAAAGGGCACAAGGGATGTAGGTGGAGCAACTCACTACCCTCAAAAATAATTTTTCAAAAGTCATGTTCATATTAGTTTCCTACGAGCTAAATTCTCATTATATGAGACTCTTCAACTGTTGCTGCAACATAAATAGTAAATGGCAATAACCTTGATGCGAAATTAACAAATTAATGACAGAACAATCAACTCTGATCTTTCTAACATAAAAAAATTCTCGCACTGATGATCTACTGGTGTACGCAAGTCCGTAATCACAGATTTTTGAAAATCGCTCTCATTTTTGGACGTTCATTTTTTCATTCTTCTGGTAGCTTACGTTCCATATCAGAATCAGCAGATTGAGATCAGTGAGTCTTTAATTCCATAAGTTGATAGCTTATTTCTCCGTCCTCACGTATTTGAATACTGAGCCGAATGACAACACTGTAGTATTGATATGCTAAAAAGAAAGCGGTTGCATTAAAAAATGAAAAAGTGCCCTTAACGCACATTTGTCAACAAAATAAATATTTTTTTTTTACTGACAGGCTATTATAATACACTCCAAGACAAGAAAAAAAAAGACACGACACGAAGCAAATATCCTAATGGGACGGAATTCGGCAAATGTAATGTACATGTACACACAAACATATGATTATAATTTCAGAAAAAAAGGATGAATTATTCAAGAGGAAGATACATTAAGCGATTAAAAGTATTTGAACACCCCGAAAACATACGTTTTTCATATTAGGTGCATTGTGCTGCCACCTACTGCCAGGTACTCCCATATCAGCGACCTCAGCAGTCATTAGACATCGTGAGAGAGCAGAATGGGGCGCTCCGCGGAACTCACGGGCTTCGAACGTGGTCAGGTGCTTGAGTGTCACTTGTATCATACGTCTGTAAGTGCGATTTCCACACTCCTAAACATCCCTCGGTCCACTGTTTCCGATTGATAGTGGAAACGTGAAGGGACACGTGCAGCACAAAAGCGTACAAGCCGACCTCGTCTGTTGGCTGACAGAGACCGCCGACAGTTGAAGGGGGTTGTAATGTGTAATTGGCAGACATCTATCCAAACCATCACACAGGAATCCCAAACTGCATCAGGATTCACTGCAAGTACTATGACAGTTAGGCGGGAGGTGATAAAATTTGGATTTCATGGTGGAGCGTCTGCTCATAAGCCACAAATCACGCCGGTAAACGTCAAACGACGCTTCGTTTGGTGTAAGGAGCGTAAATATTAGACGATCGAACAGTGTAAAAACGTTGTGTGGAGTGACGAATCGTGGTACACCATGTGGCGATCTGGTGGCAGGGTGTGGGTATGGCGAATGCCCGGTGAACGGCATATGCCAGAGTGTGTAGTGCCAACAGTAAAATTCGGAGGCGGTGGTGTTATGTTGTGGTCGTGTTTTTCGTGGAGGTGTTTTGCACCTCTTGCTGTTTTGCGTGGCACTATCCTAGTACAGGCCTACATTGATGTTTTATGCACCTTCTCGCTTTCCACTGTTGAAGAGCAATTCGGGGATGGCGATTGCATCTTTCAACACGATCGAGCGCCTGTTCATTAACGCACGTCCTGTGTCGGAGTGGTTACATGACACTAACATCCCCGTAATGGACTGGCCTGCACAGAGTCCTGACCTGAATCCTGCAGAACACCTTTGGGACGTTTTGGAAAGCCGACTTGGTGCCAGGCCTCACCGACCGACATCGATACCTCTCCTCAGTGCAGCAGTCCGTGAAGAATGGGCTTCCATTCCCCAAGAAACCTTCCAGCACCTGATTGAACGTATGCCTGAGAGCGTGGAAGCTGTCATCAAGGCTAAGGGTGAAGCAACAGCATACTGAATTCCAGAATTACCGGTGGAGGATGCCACGAACTTGTAAGTCATTTTCAGCCAGGTGTCCGGATACTTTTGATCACATATTGTGTGTTCACAAATCGACCAAGTCAATAACGTGTTGGTCCACCTCTGACTCTTAAAAAGCAGTTATTCGCGATTGATTGATAAAATTGTTGGATGCCCTCCTGAGGCATACCGTGCCACATACTTTCCAATTGGCACCTTGGACTGTCAAAATCCCGAAATAGTTAGAGCCCTGCCCATAATGCCCCAAACGTTCTCCACTGGGGAAAGCTGGCGCGCTTGTTGGCCAAAGAATGGTTTGGCAAGCACGAAGACGAGTATTGAAAATTCTCGCCGTGTGTGGACGGTCATTCTCTTGCTGAAATGTAAGCCCAGGATGGCTTGCGATGAAGGGTAACAAAACTGGGCGTAGAATATCGTCGACGAACCGCTGTCCTGCAACGACGCCCGGGGACGACAACCAAACTGGTCTGAAATGAAATGGCACTCCAGACCATAACTCCTGGTTGTCGGGCCGTATTGCGGGCGACAATCAGGTTGTGATCCCATCGCTGTACGGGGTGTCTTCAGACAAATCTTAGATGATAATCGGGGCTCAGTTCGAAGCGAGACTCATCACTGAAGATAACTCTACCCCAGTCAATGAGATTTCAAGCCAAATGTACTCGACACCGCTGCAAACGGGCTTATTGTTGTACAGATGTCAACGGTAGACGGCCCAAGGGGCGTTGTGAGGTCAGCTCCCTTTCAGTGAACCGCCAATTAATGGTCCTTGGGGTCACTAAGTCGGATCGATGATAGTGATGAATCTGGAGCTGTGAATGCATCATTGATGACTGATCGGTCCTCACCTTCTGTCGTGTCTCTAGGTCGACCGCTTCCCTCTTGACGCTGTGTCTGCCATGGTTCGCACATTTCTGTCAACACCGTCGACTAGTGGCACTGCTCCTATTCAAATGTGGAGCGATCCACCGATTCTTTGAGGCGAAGTACATGTCCTCTCTCAAATATCTGAGTATATTATTCATCTACCTGTGCGCGAAGCATAGTTACTGTCCAAGTGAGTACATGGATTGGAACTCTCAAAGACTTTGTGCCTTGGAATCGACGTGTCACCTGTTTGCTATATTATCCAGCTGCGCGGTTAAATTCCGCTGCAGCGTCACTCATTCATCCATAGCCGCCGAAGTTTACATTTTTTCATTATTCGTCGATAACTGTGTGAATATCAATATGTGCACTTTTTTGTCTCAGAGTGTATTTCTAACAATGCTGGGCCAATCTATCTTCTAATAACATACAGTCTCAGTGCATTATTGTACAGTGGCGCTCAAAAAGCGTTTGGATGAAGTGTTTTTGTACGATAAAGTTGGCAGCATGTAATCAAACTTGTTGAGTCGAGGACATAAGAGTACACGGGATTTAGTGTTCGTTTTACGGCACAGCATAGTCAACACAGGTAAATAAGTTACTTACACTACAAGATGAAAACATGGCAATTGCGAGTCAAAAGTGCTTTCACGTAACTTTTTACAGTTTCCTTTTCTTGATAGTGAATGGTTATCTTTTGTAGACAAAACCGACGTCAGTAATATGAAATTATACGACCGCCGAAACGTAAAGAATATCTCACAGATTCGAAGTAGGCAGTAACAATTGCTTTGAAGGCTGAGGTTGGTCGTTATTCTGGAGTATCTAGATACCTGGTGTCTGGAATAAAATTCGTAGAATCGGTGATCGTATAAGCAACACACCGTAACAAGGCCGACCACGGAAAACTACCATCAAAGCCGACAGAATTATTGGTAGACAGTCTGTAGCAGACGCTCGGACGACCGAAAAACCAATTACTGATGATCCGAAACAACTTAAGGAGTAGGCTCTTACTTTTCTGCAGTAAACTTTCAATTTCACGACCAGGTCTTGCTAGGCTATGGGACGACGAAAGTCAGTTTAATTTACTATCTTCCGGTGGGTTTCATTGCGTTTGTCGTCCTACAGGTGAAGAACCACGGTACCAGGTTCCAGACATGAAGCTTGGAGAAGAAAACATGGCATGGGGATGCCTCTTCGCCAAAAGTCCACAGCTCGTGGCCTCGCGGTCGCATTCTCGCTTCCCGAGCACGGGGTCCCGGGTTCGATTCCCAGCGGGGTCAGGGATTTTCAACTACCTCGAGATGACTGGGTGTGTGTGTGTGTGTTGTCCTCATCATTTCATCATCATCATGAAAGTGGCGAGATTGGGCTGAGCGAAGGTTCGAAATTTGTACGGGCGCTGATAACCGCGCAGTTGAGCGCCCCACAAACCAAACATCATCATCATCATCTTCGCCAAAGGTATCTTCCAGTTCACACACAGCAGTAGTCGTAAAATTGCAGCCCTCAGGCCGAGTGAGACTCCGTTCAAGTATTTATAAGGCCACGATTCTCAAACGTATGTCATAATAATATGCATCTAGCAACTAACATCCGGGTCCAAAAACGTCAGCTAAGAGAACGAGCTTGTTAAGAATGTAGTTTTTCTTCAACCAAAAATACCTAGAGAGCAATATATTACGAAGTGTTTAATTTTAGTTGGCATGGGTGAATTCGCTCATGAGCCAAGAAAAAGCCGGGTACTTACTTTTGGGGAGGGGAGGGGGGGTGGAGGGGCGTAAGTAGCGCGGCCACTGTGGGGTTACAAGGGGCGAGGATGGGGGGGGGGGGATGGTTTTGTTGTTCGTCTTCCAGTACTGACTACGTCAAGTGCGACTCATACCTATCAGCTGTTATGGTGTAAATTTTGACACGTAAGTAACATGGATTCGTGAATGCTGTAAGGGGTCCATAGGCCCTTACTATAACTTTGCACTCGGCACAGGTCGATAGGGCCAACAATCGATTGTGACGTGTTGCGAGAGCGAGTGTGAAGTTGCGCCAGAGTGGTTGGCGGGTGTAGTGTGTGTGTGAAGGCCATCGTTGAAATAGGGTCTATAACGGAGAAGGGTGTCACATCGCCGTGGTTAGACCCCAAAGTAAAAGATTAATACCGGGAAAGTGAAGAAGTACCATTATGAAAGTGATCAGTGACGTTACTAGTGCCGATATTTGGTTTCGCGTCTACCGCGCCGGCCTAACCTTGGATTGCAGTGTTGGATGCAGTGATGGATTAGCGTGTGACGATAATGGAAAATGAAGAAAGCCTGTGCTGAGATTAGCCGTAATTAGATATGTATGACGAAGGCAGTGGCTGTCTCCTTTTTTGTGTTTTGAGAAAAATATAAGTTCATAATTAGTAAAACTCTGTTGGTGTTCCTCATTACCAGACATTCAGTATTATAGTATTGAGCAGAACGAACTGGAAAGTAACAACTTCCGTAGCAGTCAATTCCGATTACCAGTCCCATTAGGTTCACGGTCATGTTAATAATAAATATTGGACTGCTATTCGATCAGATCAGGTCGGGATAAAAACGGAGGTGTTACAATGCGCATCACAGAGACGGTCATCCTCAATAACAGCACTTATTGGTAGCAAAGAATATTAAATTAAGTAAGGCTGTTGTATAAGGATGCAGTGAGTAGAAAAAGTGGCATTTAAATCATTTATCAATTTTTCGTGATGGGGGGCTGCATACAACACCGCATTTTAATGTAAACACAACAGTAATCATCCGCCCACACGGACAACTCAAAAATACTTCGCTAGGTAATTACGACAGTGACACAACTTTGGGGACGCTAAGGGTTGCAGCAATCTGAAACAAAGAAAAATCAAAACGAAGTGTTCTGTATGTTGCCGACTTCTAACGATCAGTACTTGGAGACCGGAGATCAGCTAATCGCACCCATAATATAGCTGTGCTATTCGGGGTTCATAACATACTAATTTACGTAATTTATCAATTAACATAAGGAGCTACTAACAAGTTCCCGTTTGAAGGTGTTGCTGCAACGTAAATGCAACGCAGTGCGACTCCGCTGCGGGTATAGAAGCACCGACATGTGGAGAAGACATTAGTCGGCATTCGCGTCTTTCTGACGCGCGTGCGGTAAATGCGGTGTTGGAGAGATGTTTATTCTGTCCTCGTAATCCTGAAGGCCGATTTTCAAATGGTTCAAATGGCTCTGAGCACTATGGGACTTAACATCTGAGGTCATCAGTCCCTTAGAACTTAGAACTACCCAAACCTAACTAACCTAAGGACATCACACACATCCATGCCCGAGGCAGGGTTCGAACCTGCGACCGTAGCGGACGCGCGGTTCCAGACTGAAGCGTCTAGAACCGCTCGGCCACAGCGGTCGGCGGCCGATTTTCAGTGTTTCTTCATCCACAGTTATTACAAACCTTACTTGCATTTTTCAATGTCTTCGTTTACAGTGTGTATATGGCAACTATCGCTGCGTGTTTATCTTCCGTCTTTTGTTTGTGTTCTACATGTGTGTTTTTATATTTATTCATTCTTTTGTGTGTGTGTGTGTGTGTGTGTGTGTGTGTGTGTGTGTGTGTGTATGTGTGTTGTGTATGTGTGTATGTGTGTATGTGTGTGTGAGTGTGTGTGAAAGGTAAACACACACCGACAGATGGTAACACTACCCTCTGTGAACACACATACGTTCAACACACAGTGAAAACTCCAAGTGAAGTGATATAATAAATGTGGGTAAAGAAAAGCTGAAAATCGTCCGTCTGCAGCATGAGGACCGAGTAAACATATCTTCAGGACCACACACCTTGGCTAGCAACATTCGAAACCGTAAGTAACAGCAGTCGATTATTTAAGCTCACGAAACTTGTGCTGCAAAAGTTGTTTCTGTCTCGAAAAAGAAGAGAATAACACGAGAAAACGTAACGTAGTAATATACTTGTAACTACTATATAATGTATGTATTACACAATATAAAAATAATCGTATATTACAGGCTACTGAAGATGCTTCATAAAAAAGAAGCGAAACGCATATGGCAAAAAATAAAATGCCTTTCATTTAATTGCAGAAACAGAACATACCTCCACGAATGAAACGCTTGATTTTACAATATAGAGCAGACTGTGGGCTTAAAGGTGTTTCAACATAATCTTGCATCGTAAGTTCAAAGGTAGTTCACCTGGAAGATGCAGCATCATCCTCTGATATTTTCTATCAAGACTATGAGACTCAAGAAGGAGATGTAACGACTTAAAGCTCCATTGTTTCAAGCAGCAAGATAACTAACTACTCACTAAAGGTGAAAAAATGAGGTATGACGAATCTTACATCAATCTCGGATTTTTTTATTCTGACGTCTCATCTGTCTGCATGTTAATGTAGCTAGCTACTTCTGAATAGTTCTATGGTGCCCGCTGAGATGCGTTGACGTATAGAAACTATACACCCTGACTGAGAAAACAACAATGAAGAATTTTTGTTATATGTAAGAAAGAACAGTTGTTAAGAAGACAAAAACTATGATGCATGTGATCCAAACTGCGATTTGAAAAGCCATTGCATTTGGTCAGCTAGTGCATTGCACAAGCGGGCAACGCGCACATTGTCGCTGAGAATTTAGTGAAACCATACTACTGTATGCTCGACGTAATATCTGCAAAACATCTTCCCACAGTGCAATTTTCGAACAACACCGTTTCGTGGTGAATTAACCATCTGGAAGGCTACAAGAACTAGTTGGTCAGCTTCAACACAAGAAATTAGTCTTGCAAATGAAAGAGTCGACTGATGTTGCTGGACTGCCCATCTTGCTGATCCTTGTAGGTAGCCATACAAGCATTCACTCGAACAATACTTGCTTATGAGTGCGTCCTTATCAACTAACACAACCAGAAAACGAATTTATAACACGATTAACAATTTTTTTTAAAAAATAAAACATCTCCATTGGAAAGTTTGTAACGACATTTTTATAGATGGGGCCAAGGCAATGAGTAGTAAAACAGCAGGAGCGGCATAACAAATAAAAAGTAAATCGCTAAACCGTTATTCTAGCCATTTTATCTCTGCATAGACAAGCACTTACAATAAAGAAGATGATGTCAAATATAAAACTGTTTTTTAATGAAACCGTGAAATCACTCCCTCTCCAGTGCCGATTGTTTTCAATGTTGCCTGAAGATTGTAGTAGGAGACATAAAACACTACTGCTCCACACCAAGGTTAGGTATTTATCGCTGGGCAGGATCTTAACCAGATTATTCGAATTTAGAATTGAATTACGGTACAGGCTTTTATGACTGACATTTCTTTTATATTAAGGTACCATTTGAGTGATGTGACTTTGTTGTTCTTACTAGCTCTTTTGGCAGGTATATTTGGAAAAATCAAGGAATTAAATCTATCTTTAGAAGGAAAACAGACGAGAAATAATCACCTTAAAAAATTAGATTTTTGGATTATATGTGTTGGCAAGAGTGAGTTAAAAAGCTTTTTTTAACACTGAAGGTGTTATATTGTGTACTGTATTATCGTGTGTCGTTTTGTATATTGTTGTAGAGATCATTGGCGTATAATGTGCCTGTTTTTGTATGATATTCATTAAATGATTATAATTAAAGAATGAACGTAAAACCAGGTTTGCCTTATTTTAGGGCTCCGTAAAATATTAGCATTTCAAAAGAGTTCTGTCACCAAAAAACTTTGAGAACTACTGCTTTAGAGATGATTCAGAATCAAACACTTCGTCTCATAACTGGATCTGCCAAAACTACACCCACTGTTGCCATTCGACTACACACATAAAACCTATGGTAAATTCAGTAAGATGGGTAATTTCCTCATAGATAACTATTTGGTAAACAACAGATAAAATTTATTCACACTTGCACTAGACACTTCGTAACTTTTCTTCTCTGTACTCTTTGTGTAACAGTTATTCACACTTACACTAGATACACTCGCGCAGAGAGATTAACAAACTGTGTAAAACAAGTATATCGAAACAAAGACTGTTCTTTATAATAAACGATAAGCCCGCTCACTCACTGTGGTCGACACCACCGAAGTCGATCCGTGCCATCACAAACCCTTCCATGACAACAGAAATTAAGATGCAAGCCGTAAGTACATTCGCCAAAATGAAAGCCACACAGAAAGCAAATTAGATAGAAATCTGCTGTCCGAGCTCCATAAAAACACAAACGACATCAATAGAAGCATGGATGAAGATATTTAACAGAGAAAGAAGGAAACTCTAAACATCTAAACATGAGTTTAAAGGCAGCTGCAATAAAGATGATACATCAGAAATATCCAGAACCATAATGGCGTACAATATTCACGTATGGATCACAGATTAATGATAAATCTGGATCCGGAATGCACTGCAAATTGTTTTCTCAATACTCCCCTGTCGGGTAACATATGAAGAACATTGACACTAAAATAAATGCAGTCCGACTAGCAGTTAACAATCTTACATGCAGAATCACACTGTAATGCTGGTTGACTCAAGAGCACCCATTCATGCTATCTCAACAAACCATTCCACAGAAACAACAACAAATAAGACAAGCCTTACATTATATCATGGACATAAACTAGTATTTCAATGGATATTCTCACACGTAGCAATCGACGGAAATGAGACTGCTGGTCTGTTGACCATAAAAGGAACATATTTACATGCCAACAAAAAACCCATTCCAGCTAACACACTTAAGAAACTTATTCACAAGACAATTACGGAATCGGAACGGGTTTAACAAGTAAATTAACACGAAAAATGTGGGAAGACATACAAGAATACTGGGAGCTATTCAGGAATAAACAGACGAAGAAAATAGTAGCCAACTTTCGACTAACAACGGGACATGATTGCTTTGCCGAGCATCTATAGAGGGCAGGAGTACATCCCACAAATGAATGTCCCCTTTTTAATACCTGTGTTATGGGTTAAGATCAGCTATTGATATCCTCCGGTTTTGGTGCAGAAACACGGAAAGAATGCAACATCTACAAATTGCACTGGGTGCCTGAAAATATTTGTTATAGCTTTCTGCAAGCATCACTTCATTATTACATTTACTTCTCTTCACTTATAATGTACGCTGGCAAATTTTACAGGGACGCCGGAAACTATATGTTAAAACTTTTCTGTGCCTAATGTTTCATTATTATTTTCAAAGTAATTATGTGTGCGATTATTAATACTATTATGTTAACAATAGGAAGTTAAATGTATTATGGATTAATCTCCAATAAAGCCATATGTAGCAACAACACTATTTCACTCTATACCATGCGCAGATATTTCGAAAAAAATTTGACATCTCCTCAACACGCCTTCAAACTTTGTCAGTTTCGAGAAGCCATGCAGGATTTATTCTTAATTACGACACAGGTCATTCCAACATGAACTGCACAATCTTGTAGTTCATGGAACACACAAATTCTGCACTTACCGACAACTACCAAACTTGATGAACAGTGTACACTTCGAGAGGCAATGTTCACTGTCTTCAAGTAACATCATACAAAACTGAGAGGTATCAAAGGATTACCATTGTCTGTACTACATGTACAAATTAAAAAATTATCATGGCCCGCTTTTGCCTCTCTTTTTATACTGGGATATATGTACATAATGAGTATCAAATTTTTAACATAATTAACAATACTTTTTTTTCAAACAGATCTATTCCAACTAACAACACTGATGTCAAGGTTGAACAAATATAGGATGAGATTTCCGAATATGTCCTTACAACTGTTCCATTCTCAACGAATAAAACATGAAACAGTCATGAAGAAACTGCTTGCCACACAAAGACCTCATCCGTACACAAAAATTCAAGTTTCAAAAATTATTCTGAACGCGTCCGTTTCTGGTTTGACCAATCTGTAATTGTTTATAATATAAATTAAACGTACAAAACAGACGTTTTGGGGTAACGGCGCAGTATGTTTGAAATAACGGAACACGAAAATAAAAAAGGGTGACACATATGCAGTAGCAAGAGAACTGCATTTAAAACTGAGCACGACACCATTTTCTCATCACCCAGCCACCTCCAGACTCATCCTTTAATAGCTACACTTAGAGCGTCCATTCTAACTGTTCTCCAACTACAAGTCTACTCTCACAATTTACACACTGTCCTCCCTTGGTGGCTGAGTGGACGTTCCAGGTTGCATACAATTCATATGGCGGACGAGCCACTGTGTCCGCAGTGCAATGTTATAGACACTGAGGAGCATCGCCTGATATGCGGTCCTTCGGCGGACGTATGGTGTTTGGTCAAAAAAATGATCGCCTTCCTCCTTCGGGTGGGGCCGCAAACAATAGAACCACGCACGCTACTTCTCCCAGATAGGACGTATTATCCCCGAACGAAGACAAACGCAGTGACTTGGATTCGAGGTTTGACTGTGCGTTATCTTTTCCGAGACGGCAGTAAGAATGTGCTTGACTTTTGGGCCTTACTACAGGAACATCACTCACAGCTTATGAGACATCCGAGATATCGATCATATTACGCAAATTTTTTAGGGAGTGCCTTGCTTGATCCCCCACCCAGTTGGGGTGTCCCGGGTAGGAGAATGTAATTATTGTCTATAAGTATCAGAACAAGAAAGGACCAGGACAGTGGAGAGGATCCACAAACACACGTGAAGACGTACCCGACACCAACGCGAGGTATGACGGGATTAGCGAGGTACGCGCCTAAAAGAGGAACGTAGAACGTTATTGTTTTGTACTGACAGAAGCAGGATATTTTATTTTATTTTTTTCACTATTATGTAAAAAAAAAGGTCCACTTATTTGCGTTTCCCAGAAAAATTTTATTTTATAAAGTCATCGTCTTATATATTTAAAGAAAAAGTGCTAGAAGCAGTTTATGTTTGTTATTGTTAAAAAAAAAAAAAGATGGTAGAGCACTTGCCCAGGAAAAAAAATTAAAAAAAAGTGGTCAGCGCGACGGAATGTCATACCTAACGGCCCGGGTTCGATTCCTGGCTGGGTCGGAGATTTTCTCCGCTCATGGACTGAGTGTTGTGATGTCCTTATCATCATCATTTCATCCCCATCGACACGAAAGTCGCCGAAGTGGCGTCAAATCGAAAGACTTGCACCAGGCGAACGGTCTACCGGACGGGAGGCCCTAGCCACACGGCAATTCCATTTACATACCGACAGAAATTCCTTCCCTTTTACCTGTATGTGTATACACACATATAGTATCTGATAAAATGTCTCCAGAATCAATTGAGGCACATTAATACTCGGTATGTCCTCTTTGGTTGGCTCTGACAAGGGAACCTCCCCATCGCACCCCCCTCAGATTTAGTTATAAGTTGGCACAGTGGATAGGCCTTGAAAAACTGAACACAGATCAATCAAGAAAACAGGAAGAAGTTGTGTGGAACTATGTAAAAAATAAGCAAAATATACAACCTGAGTACTCCATGCGTAAGATAGGCAACATCAAGTATAACATGGGCACAAGGTCACCGTGGTCCCGCGGTTAGCGCGAGTAGCTGCGGAATGAGAGGTCCTTGGTTCAAGTCTTCCCTCGGGTGAAAATTTTACTTTCTTTATTTTCGCAAAGTTATGATCTGTACATTCGTTCATTGACGTCTCTGTTCACTGTAATAAGTTTAGTATCTGTGTTTTGCGACCGCACCGCAAAACCGTGCGATTAGTAGACGAAAGGACGTGCCTCTCCAATGGGAACCGAAAACATTTGTCGCAAGGTCATAGGTCCACCGATTCCTCCACAGGAAAACACGTATGATATATTCTATACGATACTGGTGACGGCATGTGCGTCAAATGACAGGAGTATGTTGTCGACGCACCTAACTTAGCGAATGCGTAAAAAGATTTTTCTACCTTGCCCGATTTAGGTTTTCTTGTGGATGTGATAATCACTGCCAAAAAAGTGATGACAGACAGATAATAATTGTCTGAAAATAAAAAATTAAACTTTTCACTCGAGGGAAGACTTGAACCAAGGACCTCTCGTTCCGCAGCTGTTCACGCTAACCACAGGACCACGACGACCTTGCGCCTACGCTGTCCTTGATGTTGCCTATATTTCACGTGGACTACTCAGTTTGTATATTTTGCTTATTTTTTCATAGTTCCACACAACTTCTTCCTATTTTCTTGATTGATCTGTGTTCAGTTTTTCAAGGCCTACCCACTGTGCAAACTTATAACTAAATCTGAGGGGGGTGCGATGGGGAGGTTCCCTTGTGAGCACTATGGGACTTAACATCTATGGTCATCAGTCCCCTAGAACTTAGAACTACTTAAACCTAACTAACCTAAGGACAGCACACAACACCCAGTCATCACGAGGCAGAGAAAATCCCTGACCCCGCCGGGAATCGAACCCGGGAACCCGGGCGCGGGAAGCGAGAACGCTACCGGACGACTACGAGCTGCTATGTCCTCTTTCCGAAGACTTGAACTCTGTTGGTAACACTTTCAATGAGGTGTATGGATGTCTGTGGAGGAATGGTAGCCCATTCTGCCCCAAGAGCAGCAACCAGAGAGAACAGTAATGCTGACGCTGACGCCTGGAGTGAAGCCGCCATTATAATTCATCCCAACGGTATTCCTTTGGGTTCAGGTAACGACTCTCGGCAGGCCAGTCCATTTCAGGAACGTTGTTCTCCACGAACCGTAATCTCACAGAAGCTACTTTATGACAGGGCGCATTTTCATATCGATATAATCAGTCATCGTCTCCGAACAACATCGCGTTTACAGTATTCTACGGAAGCCAGTTCATAGATGTTTGTCACTGATGGGATCGTCTATACGATTGGAGTTGACCCCCTCAGCACCAGTTAAGGCCTGAAGATGGTGTATTGAGTCACCGAAACTGGTTTCAATACGATAAAATGACATCAAAAACGACTGCTCCAGGTGTTTCATTTTATTACGTAAATACTGGTATAAGTCAAGAATGAAGTCGTACAATCAGTTGATGAGTGCTGTGTAATCAACCCATCGAAATAAAAACTAGTACTGGTAAATGTCACGAACGAAGTCGTAGACTCAGTTGATGAGTATTGCCCTTTATGACACTTGAAGGCAACAGCTAGATGGATGGAAAGTAAAAATAACCGGAGAAACTTCGGTAAATCAATCATGGTTTTCAAAACTAGGCTGCTGATTAGTTTGGAAAGGTAAACATAAAATCTGCGAATTAGGGATTTGATTTTTGGCAATAATAAATGCGAAAATTAATCAAAAACTAAGGGCTGCTCAGCGAGCAATATCGAGATGTATGTAGTGAAGTAATAGGAGACATGTGAAAGTAAACAAATATGTCAGGGAATACTGGAGTAGAAGATGTAATAATGCTCGCAATTAAAATCTAAAGTACACAAGAAGTAATCAGACAGCTCTAGGAAGCTCATTGGTGGATTCCAAGAGGTAAGAAAATACCGAGACGATGAGCTAATGGATAGACGACATTAACCATAATTCAGGATGAAAATGGACATTTAAATCTCGAGACTTTAATGCTTAAAAATCTGAAAAAGACCTTCATCTTCCGGTCCATGTCAAATGGTTCATTACACTAATTCTTAAGGATTGTATTGTATTGTATGTAAACCAGGGACCTAGAAACGACGGAGAGGCTCCGTCCCCGCCGCAGCCGTCCACAACCCCACGACGACTGCCGCAGTCTACTTCACGCCTCCGCCGCCCCACACCGAACCCAGGGTTATTGAGCGGTTCGGCCCCCGGTGGACCCCCCCCCCCCCTTCCAGGGAACGTCTCACACTATACGAGTGTAACCCCTACGTTTGCGTTGTAGAGTAATGGTGGTGTACGCGTAAGTGGAGAACTTGTTCGCGCAGCAATCGCCAACATAGTGTAGCTGAGGCGGAATAAGGGGAACCAGCCCGCATTCGCCGAGACAGATGGAAAACCACCTACAAACCATCCACAGACTGGCCGCTCACCGGACCTCGACACAAGTCCGCCGGCCGGATTCGTGCCGGGGACCAGGCGCTCCTTCCCACTCCGGAAAGCCGTGCGATAGACCGCTCGGCTAACCGGGCGGACTGAATTCTTAAGGATTACTTGCAATACAAATATCCGTCCATTATCTGCTTGACTGTCCTTCCCGCAGCTCTCATCGTGGTATAAACACAGCTCCAAACCCATATGCACACACACACACACACACACACACACACACACACACACACATACATACATACACACACAAATCTATCACAAGTCATGCGTTGTTTTATAGCACAGTGAGTTTATAAAACTAGTTTATGTGTAGCAGAGAAAGTAATTTTCATGTCATTTGTGGAAACGAACATATAACAACTAAAAAGTATTTCTAATGTTATTTTACTATATTGTATAGGGTGTTGCAGAGGAGAGTGAATACATAATATTTTCAATAGGAACCAATGTCCAGAAACGTATCGTTTTCGTTCTAAGACGGTTTCAATTCAAATGTTTAACTATCCACTTGCGCTTGAGGAATTGAATAAGGCGTGATGCAGTGCAGTTATTACGTTACAATTCGAAAGGAAACGTAACGAAATATCCATTTATCACTCAAGCACATCTGTTTGCATTAACACTTGATCATTGCGAGTTATTCCACAACAAAAGAAACCCAGCATACTGTACGTACAGAACAGCGCAAGAGCGGCTCGACGTGGCGACCACCAACATTGTTACAGACATTGTACCTACGAAGCACGTTCTGGTGCACACTCTCCATCCCACACGGTGTCTTTTCGGTTTCTAGTGCAGCGGCCACAACTCGTGCCAGCACATCTTCCTCTGTCTCTTCAGTAGACTCGTAAATTAAACTTTATATACGTTAAGTGACATCACGTGGCAGTCTGACGCAGTACACGTCTGCCCTACTGCATTCCAGGACAAAGAGCTCTGAGTGAGTCTCTTTCCCTCAGCAAAAATGGACGCGTAACACGTCTGAATTAAAACCGTCGTAGAACGGAAACGGTACATTTCCGGACCTATGTTCCGGTTCAAAATATCATGTACTCACTCCCCTCTACAAGTCCTAGAAGTTTGTAACGTCAATTTCCGAACGCCCTTTAGATGGATTGGCTAAAATGGTTCAAATGGCTCTGAGCACTATGGGACTCAACTGCTGAGGTCATAAGTCCCCTAGAACTTAGAACTACTTAAACCTAACTAACCTAAGGACAACACACACATCCATGCCCGAGGCAGGATTCGAACCTGCGACCGTAGCGGTCGCGCGGTTCCAGACTGTAGCGCCAGAACCGCTCGGCCACCAGCGGCCGGCTTTAGATGGATTGAAGTCACCATTGACTATAACCGTAAGAGTGGGGTACCTGTTTGAAATGAGGCTCAAGTTTTCTTTGAGCTGTTCAGCAACTGCATTTTCTGAGTCGGGGGGTCGGTAAAACGATCCAGTTAATAGTTTATTCCGATTGTCAAGTATAGCCTCTACCCATATTATTTCGCATAAACTATCTACTTCAATTTCACTACAAGCAAACTACTTCTGACAGCAATAAATGCTCCACCACCAAATGTATTTCACTTATCCTTTCTGAACACTGTTAGGTCGTTTGAAAAATTTCGGCTGAACTTATTTCCGGCTTTAGCCAGCTTTCCGTACCTATAACTATTTGAGCTTTAGTGCTTTCTATTAGGGCTTGAAGCTCTGATTCTTTCCCAACACGGCTACGACAATTTACAGCTACAATACCGATCGGTTCTACAAATAACTTACGGTGTTTTACCTCTCCCCTTTTAGACGGACGCCCTTTCTGCGGTTCCCTAAGACCCTCTAACCTAAAAAACACCGAGTTCCTTCCATACAGCCCCCCGCTACCGGTGTAGGCGCTTCCTGTATGTAGTGGACTCCTGACCTATTAAGCGGAACCCGGAAACCCACCACCCGATGGCAGAAGTCAAGGAAACTGCAGCCTACGCGATCACAGAACCCCCTAAGCCTCTGATTCAGACCCTCCACTCGGCTCTGCTTTTGTTGATTTTCGTCTTATATCCTTCTTTCAAGACTGTCCATTCCGCTCAACTGCCCTTCCACGTCCTTTGCTGTACCTGACAGAACTACAGTGTCATCGGCAAGTCTCTTGGACTTTAATTCCTATTCGAAATTTTTCTTATCTGTAGCTTAAGGTGAAGATAGAGCACGCACAAAATAACTTGTTCCCTACCTGCACAGACCGCATATTAGGGTAGGAGACAACGACAGTGGTGGGGGCGGTGTTGCTAGTGGTGAGCGGCCAGAAACCAGCACTGTAGGGGAGGTGCAGTTCAAAAGCTGCAGCTTACTCACAAGCAGAACTTATAAGCTACACCCAGTGAGTCCTCAATCATCATATTAAAAAGTTGTGCCAGTACGTCCAATATTTGGACAAGTTAAACGTTTACTGTTAAACATACAACGAGTTACAGTATTACACTAACAAGCTCCATTTATGTTCATCTGATTTGTAACTCTTTCTTTATTGCTCTAGGTGCCATGTTCAAATTATCTTCTTTTATCGAAACGCATTGGTGTTCACACAGTTTCATTTTACTACCATGGTAATGTAGTTTCAATTGACATAGAATACAGAAACAGTATGTTATTAGACAAACACTTGGGGACAACTCAGGTCAATAGCTTATGGAAACATCATACTTGGTATAAAATTAAACTTGTAATTCTTTAACTTATGTTCTCACTTCAGCAATTCTCATTTCACCACCTGTCTTTATGGCGTCTATAAAAATTACATTATTTCATTGAAAAAATCAGGATTTACTCATATATCGCAGTGGATAAGAAAGTTTGACATGTTAATCGTGTGGCGAAATGTACTCCACTATCATTTGCCAAAAACTTGTTTTGATATCCCGAACTCCTTACGAGATATGAGAGATGTTAAGAATATTTCGCTTTCACTCTATCGTTTCGTGTGCAAATCGATGTGAGTGCACTACTCTGAAGCCATTATCTCGATATCGGAGACAGATGTAGATATCGTCTCAAGTTTTAAGAAAAATTCAATATGTTAGCTACATTTTTTTCCGTATCAGTGTATGATCTAACATGCACCAAACTCATAGTAACCCTATTTTTCATTGTAACTATTCAAATTTCATGCAATACCCTACTTAATGTTGAAATATCCGAATAACCATGACCATTAACGAAAATCATCATGAAGCTGTTGAATGGGGCTATGAGTTTCAAGAGAATGAGATTTTTGTACTGAGTAGTATGTTTACAATCGTTTGAGAAAGATTGCAGGACAGGCGGCTTGCACACGTCTTCATTTATTTATTATGAATTTAAAGATCAGTTACCTGATATTTTAAAACACGTCGTGCATATTACAATTTTAACTTGACACCTTTTTGGTAGTTTTTGTTTTGTTTTATCTGCAACATTTTATATGGAATAAGAATAACTTGAGGTTGAAATACAGGGTGAGTCACCTAACATTACCGCTGGATATATTTCGTAAACCACATCAAATACTGACGAACCCCGTTAGTTTTGTTAGCACATCTGAACATATAAACAAATACGTAATCAGTGCCGTTTGTTGCATTGTAAAATGTTAATTACATCCGGAGATATTGTAACCTAAAGTTGACGCTTGAGTACCACTCCTCCGCTGTTCGATCGTTTGTATCGGAGAGCACCGAATTACGTAGGGATCCAAAGGGAACGGTGATGGACCTTAGGTACAGAAGAGACTGGAACAGCACATTGCGTCCACATGCTAACACCTTTTTATTGGTCTTTTTCACTGACGCATATGTACATTACCATGAGGGGTGAGGTACACGTACACACGTGGTTTCCGTTTTCAATAACGGAGTGGAATGGAGTGTGTCCCGACATGTCAGGCCAATAGATGTTCAATGTGGTGGCCATCATTTGCTGCACACAATTGCAATATCTGGCGTAATGAATGTTGTACACGCCGCCGCCGCAGTACATCTGGTGTAATGTCGCCGCAGGCTGCCACAATACGTTGTTTCATATACTCTGGGGTTGTAGGCACATCACGGTACACATTCTCCTTTAACGTACCCCACAGAAAGAAGTCCAGAGGTGTAAGATCAGGAGAACGGGCTGGCCAATTTAAGCGTCCTCCACGTCCTATGAAACGCCCGTCGAACATCCTGTCAAGTGTCAGCCTAGTGTTAATTGCGGAATGTGCAGGTGCACCATCATGCTGATACCACATGCGTCGACGCGTTTCCAGTGGGACATTTTCGAGCAACGTTGGCAGATCATTCTGTAGAAACGCGATGTATGTTGCAGCTGTTTGGGCCCCTGCAATGAAGTGAGGACCAATGAGGTGGTCGCCAACGATTCCGCACGATACATTTACAGTCCACGGTCGCTGTCGCTCTACCTGTCTGAACCAGCGAGGATTGCCCACGGACCAGTAATGCATGTTCCGTAGATTCACTGCCCCGTGGTTTGTGAAACCCGCTTCATCGGTAAACAGGTAGAACTGCAACGAATTCTCTGCTAATGCCCATTGACAGAATTGCACTCGATGATTCAAGTCATCACCATGTAATTGCTGATGTAGCGACGCATGAAACGGGTGAAAGCGGTGACGATGCAGTATGCGCATGACACTACTTTGACTCAGTCCACCGGCTCTCGCAATGTCCCGTGTACTCATGTGTGGGTTCATGGCAACAGCAGCTAACACAGCAACTGCACCCGCTTCTCCTGTGACTGGCCTGTTACGGACCCGTTTGCGTGCTACGACCATACCTGTTCCATACAGTTGGCGGTAGATGTTTTGCAATGTGCGGCACGTTGGATGCTCTCTGTCCGGGTAACGTTCTGCATACAACCTGCAGGTTTCAGCTGCATTTCGTCGACACTCGGCATAGATGAGTATCATCTCCGCCTTTTCAGAGTTCGAATACACCATGGTCACAGTCCCTACAACACTACACTATCACAGACGTCTGGTAACACGGTGAACTACAGTTGGTCTGCGTGCGGAGACGAATGCAGAATAACAATAGCAGCAAGCGCTACATGCGAACACTGCGACAGCTAGACCAAACCACAACAGTGCACTACAGCCACACTTGTAAACACGGTCGTCATCGTAAACATGTCCCTGCAGATGCTGCTCGCAGACCGTGGCCCGTGTTTGTTACAACACGCAAATGAACGTCGGAGGTTTCAAGCGTCAACTTTAGGTTACAATATCTCCGGATGTAATTAACATTTTACAATGCATCAAACGGCACTGATTACGTATTTGTTTATATGTTCAGATGTGCTAACAAAACTAACGGGGTTCCATTTAAAAAAACGTAGGTTTGTGTTAAAAAAACATACTTCCGTGCATTTTTGTATGGTTTGTAATAAACAACTACACTAGCCCCTCTCCTCACGTTCGGTCTGTGGAATCGGTTCGTCAGTATTTGATGTGGTTTACGAAATATATCCAGCGGTAACGTTAGGTGACTCACCCTGTATAAACAAAATTTTGTTGTTTTAAGATGAATATAAAAAGGTGAAAGGATAGAGGAGAGATTTGTTAGTGCCATCAGCGATTGTGACTGCCAGTATGTAAGGTTCTCTTATGTTTTCTGCTTCTGTAAATAATTCATCTTTACTGTGCTGGAACAAAGATGAATGAGCGCACTGTATGAGTAACGAATGAGATCATTGACTCTGTGGCTGAGCTTTTGTGTAGCGTTAGGACATTCTTATTTGAGGCGTACTAGCGAGCAATTGAGTTTTTCAAAGAATGAAATCCGTTATTGTGAAGCTGGGAGAAGCTATTTAAATATTTCATTACGGGGATAAAAATTCATATGATACTTTCTTTTCATTTACCTTGATGGAGAACATTTTGGAGGAATTTTAAAGGTACCGGTATGTCAATAATTTTTGAAATGAGAGACTTTCGAAATTGAATCTTCTTAGGTTGTGCTGTCTTTTACTCAATAATCACAGTTTGGTTTTTCAATCGCGATTTTGTTTAAAATGAAACCGGTCTCTGTGATTCATAGTAAAGCTTTAAACTTCTGTCGTGTGTACATTGCACCTAACGCCACACGAAGTCACAGATTGTTTCTGACAAATAAATTTAGAGTAGATTGTCATTTGCTGCTGCATCTACTGATTTGTATTTGCTTTAGAGAAAGTCAGTACTCCAGACAAAAAAAAAAAAAAAAAAAAAAAAACAGCGCGTTGAACCATCTCGGCATTTCCCTGAAGCAATTTAGGTAAATTACCGTAAACCCAAATCAGGGTGGCTCGACGTCGGTTTGAACCGTCGTCCTCCCGAAAGCGAGTCCAGTATGCTAACCGCTGCGCCACCTCGCTCGGTTTCAAAAGTTATTTTCTTCCGTGTAGAATAGCAATTTATTTTTGTGGGTATTCTTGATCTAACATTGCGCTTCGTATCAAGCATAGTTCATAATGTGCTACGGTACTGAGTTTTATATAGTTTTCATTGAGCACACAATTAGTTTCTTTCGGCATTTGATTAGATACATTTTCTTCATTTAAAATTTTGTATTTCGTGAATTTTAAAGTTTTATTTCACGGCACTGTTCACACGCGCAACGCAGGGTCAACCAACAGTTAGTTTTGCTCAGCAATAGAATACGCTACCTAAAGTACATGTTACAAAAGAAGAAACTTTTTGGAATCATTGTATTCAGTTTTTTCACAAACAGACAAAATTCTACAGAAAGCTTACAGGTGAATAACTCGGAATAGTTTCTTTGAGCTGTTGACCGCCAGTCACTGCTAAGTCTGATCGTCCTCCTTATCCTAACAGAACGTTTAAAGACAGAGTCCTAACGCTGATTCAACACATCTGAACTCCATCAGATACAGTCACTTCAGAATTTTTAATATTTCTTTGACGTGGACTGTAAAGTCAGCAAAAGAAAGCAGCTCACATCCCGAAAATCGGGTTCAAAACTGCAGTCATTTATTGTTTCAAAATTCAAATGGCTCTGAGCACTATGGGACTTAACATCTGAGGTCATCCGTCCCCTAGAACTTACAACTACTTAAACCAAACTAACCTAGAGACATCACACACATCCATACCCCAGGCAGGATTCGAACCTGCGACCGTAGCGGTCGCGCGGTTCCAGACTGAAGCACCTAGAACCACTCGGCCACATCGGCCGACAGTGATTTATTGGGCATGGTCACTCTCATGTACATCGTAACTTGGTTCGTATTTACCCAGCCAGTTGTATACGGACTTACTGTTTAATATTAACTCCGAACCAGAGAGCAACACAAAATTTTTCATTTTAACAAGGGAAATGGAACGATAAGCGACAGGCAAAATCTTAGGCCTTTTTTGATTTTCTTCCTTTGGAGCCAACCGTCTTCCATTATGAAAGATAAAGAGAAACTAAATACATTTTACGGCCATGAAACAGCTGCTCCCTAGGGCTTAAGGAAAAACGAGGGAAGCACTACTTTTTGAAAAATTAAAAAGAATCATTAAACCACTCTTATTCTTATAAACTGATGCTTTTGTATGAATTAAAATACTAAAAAATATCTAAAGAGTAACGAAGTCTTCCTTTCTCAACATCGGTTGCACCATTCAGCCGGGGGAGGTGCGTTTTCTCTGGACAGCTTATTCGAACGTGGTCTGTAAGACATTCTGTGTGCACATTTTGTACTTGGGCAGATAACATATTGTAATATGTTGACTCTTCAGCAGCTGCGAAAAAGTCCACTAAGGATGATGCTTTATTGTCCAATGCGACCCACTGATCCACCGAGCCAAACCTTGAGGTACCAACTGTCTTTCTTCCACACTATTCAGAAGTTGACGTAACGGCAATTTTGGCGTTCCATTAGAAGCCCACGGTGTGAAGAAGACAACAGCGTCATTAATCGCTTACACAGAACTTCAGTAAGCACCGGTTTTTCGTGGGAGCCGCACTTGACGGGTCTAAGCTTTCGTAACGTGTTGGTGACCGAGCAAAGCGGTGGAGGTATTGTCAAGCGGCGCGATAATTAAGCAAGTTTGACTACCGGAACTCGGCGCTACCTGTAATTATCAGCGCGCGAGCGGTTTCTGAATAAACTTTCACCCGGCTCGTGCTCTTGGGGTGTTTACGCGGCTACCGCCAGATAAGCATGTTACGCCCCGTGTTCACCGCCTTCCCGGCAAGTTTAGCAACCCCCAGCGCCGGATTAAAACACTCGTGAGGGAGGAAATTACGCGTTCGAAAGCCCTCTGTCACGCCAGCGTATTTCCAGGAACAAACGAACAAGGGATCGGTGCCGTTGAAGGGAAATTTCCGACCCTGTACACGTGGAGGGAAGGAAGCTAACCGACCAGCTCTGCTGCGATTGTTCCATTTCGAATTCAAGGGCTCTATACACCTCGAATTGTGAATCAGAGTAACAATGGAAAACCAACAGTAAAAATCAAACTCTGATCCAAGAACAACAGCAAGCAGTAAAGGAAAGGAAGGAGAAACCTGGAGAGAGAATTAACGTTCAGGGAGAAGAAATAAAAACTTAGCGGTCTGCAAATGGCATTTTAATTCCGTCAGAAATGACGAAAGACATGAAGAACAGAATGTGTAGAGCCCTGAAATGAGGTTACAAGACGTCAACAAAAGTAAAAATAAAGAAAAAAGTAAAATTTAATCAAGAACTTCCTGGCAGATTAAAACTGTGTGCCGGACCGAGACTCGAACTCGGGACCTTTGACTCTCGCGGGCAAGTGCTCTACTATCTGAGCTACCCAAGCACGACTCAGGAGCGGTCCTCACAGCTTCAATTCTGCCAGTACCTCGCCTCCTAGCTGCCAAATTTCGCAGAAGCTCTTCTGCGAACCTTGCAGAACTAGCACTCCTGGAAGAAAGGATACTGCGGAGACATGGCTTACCCACAGCCTGACGTCCCTAGTTCGAGTCTCGGTCCGGCACACAGTTTTAGTCTGCTAGGAAGTTTCATATCAGCGCACACTCCGCTGCAGAGTGAAAATCTCATTCTGGAGCCCCCCCCCCCCCCTAGGCTGTGGCTAAGCTATGTCTCCGCTATATCCTTTCTTTCAGGAGTGCTAGTTCTGCAAGGTTCGCAGAAGAGCTTATGCGAAATTTGGAAGGTAGGAGGCGAGGTACTGGCAGAATTGAAGCTGTGAGGACCGCTCCTGAGTCGTGCTTGGGTAGCTCAGATAGTAGATCACTTGCCCGCGAAAGGCAAAGGTCCCGAGTTCGAGTCTCGGTCCGGCACACAGTTTTAATCTGCCAGGAAGTTTCATATCAGCGCACACTCCGCTGTAGAGTGAAAATCTCATTCTGAAAATTTAATCAGTTTATTCTGAGGGAATTAGATTTGAAAATGAGACACTAAAAATGGTAAATGAGTTTTGCTATTTGAACAGCAAAAATAACTGACTACTGTCGAAGCAGTAATGATGTAAAATGCAAACTGGCATTAGGAAGAAATGGGTTTCTCTAAAAGAGAAATTTACTGACGTCGAATATAAATTTAACTGTTAAAGAATTCTTTTCTTAAGTGGTACGAAAGTGAAACATGGACGATATGGAATTTATGGGAAAACTAGGCTAAAAGAAGGGATCGGTTGATAGGACACATATTCAGTCATGAAAGAATTGTCAGTGATGTGTGGAAGTTAAATATTTAGAGACGGACCACAACTTGAAGCTTCAAATCGTTGTAGGTTGCAGTAGTTATGCAGAGATGAAGAGGCTTGCAGTGAGTACACTAGCATGGGGAGCGCTATATCAAATCAGTCTTCGAAGTGAAGACCACAACAACAACAACAACAACAACTAAACTCCAGAAAAGTAATTAACTGATAGACCTTCGTATGTGGGACTATATAGTTATTTATTTATGCCAACTGTTGTACTAGCATGCAAATTAAAGGTGATGTTTTACTTGTTCTTCTTTCTTGAGCACCGCTTCACGTAGGAACTTCAGGATCAACGTCAAACTCTTGATGCATGACCTCCGGTCCGGACTGTATACCATTCAGGTTCCTTTCAGGGTATGCTGTTACGGTAGCTCCATACTTAAAAGTCATATACACTATTGGCAATTAAAATTGCTACACAACGAAGATGACGCGCAACAGACGCGAAATTCAACCGCTAGGAAGAAGATGCTGTGATATGCAAATGATTAGTTTTTAAGAGCACTCACACAAGGTTGGCGCCGATGGCGGCACCTACAACGTGCTGACATCAGGGAAGTTTCCAACCGATTTCTCATACACGAACAGCAGGTGACCGGCGTTACGTGGTGAAACGTTGTTGTGATGCCTCGTGTAACGAGGAGAATTGCGTACCATCACGTTTCCGACTTCGATAAAGGTCGGATTGTAGCCTATCGCGATTGCGGTTTATCGTATCGCGACATTGCTGCTCCCGTTGGTCGAGATCCAATAACTGTTAGCAGAATATGGAATCGGTGGGTTCAGGAGGGTAATACGGAACGCCGTGCTGGATCCCAACGGCCTCGTATCACTAGCAGTTGAGATGACAGGCATCTTATCCGCATGGCTGTAACGGATCGTGCAGCCACGTCTCGATCCCTGAGTCAACAGATGGGGACGTTTGCAAGACAACAACCATCTGCACGAACAGTTCGACAACGTTCGCAGCAGCATGGACTATCAGCTCGGAGAGCGTGGCTGCGGTTACCCTTGACGCTGCACTACAGACAGGAGCGCCTGCGATGGTGTACTCAACGACGAACTGGGTGCTCGAATGGCAAAACGTCAGGTTTTCGGATGAATCCAGGTTCTGTTTACAGTATCATGATGGTCGCATCTGTGTTTGGCGACATGGCGCTGAACGCACATTGGAAGCGTGTATTCGTCATCGCCATACTGGCGTATCACCCGTAGTGACAGTATGGGGTGCCATTGGTTACACGTCTCGGTCACCTCTTGTTCGCACTGACGGCACTTTGAACAGCGGACGTTACATTTCAGATGTCTTACGACCCGTGGCTCTACCCTTCATCCGATCCCTGCGAAGCCCTACGTTTCAGCAGGATAATGCACGACCGCATGTTGCAGGTCCTGTACGGGCCTTTCTGGATACAGAAAATGTTCGACTGCTGCCATGGCCAGCACATTCTCCAGATCTCTCACCAATTGAAAACGTCTGGTCAATGGTGGCCGAGCAATTGGCTCGTCACAATACGCCAGTCACTACTCTTGATGAACTGTGGTATCGTGTTGAAGCTGCATGGTCAGCTGTACCTGTACACGCCATCCAAGCTGTGTTTGACTCAATGCCCAGGCGTGTCAAGGCCGTTATTACGGCCAGAGGTACTGATTTCTCAGGATCTATGCAACCAAATGCGTGAAAATGTAATCACATGTTAGTTCTAGTATAATATATTTGTCCAATGAATACCCGTTTATCATCTGCATTTCTTCTTGGTGTAGCAATTTTAATGGCCAGTAGTGTACTTTTACGAAGTGACATAGCAATGAAGTACAATCCTTCAGTTGCTTTAAGAGATTAAAGATTTGTCTGCCATTTCAACGAAATAGTTAAAGAGAAAGGAAATTATGGTAACAGTAATAAGTTAAAAACTTAACATCAGCTCATTCGTAGTATACAAGAAAAATAGAAGTTAGCTGATCTGCTGTCTGTGTACATAAAAGGCCTTTATCTGCTTGTAGCTCTTGGAACAGGACAAATTAATGCGAAAAACAGAGATCTTCTAACTCAGTTTTCAACCTTTACCACTGTCTATTCGTAACGCCCAAATAGTGGTATGATCCCCGATTACAACATGGTTTTTGAGCAGAGTTTAGAAAAATTGTAATCAGTACGAGAATATCGGTGGTTTTTGTTAGTATTGAAGCTGCATGTATACGCCATCCAAGCTCTGTTTGACTCAATGCCCATGCATATCAAGGCCGTTATTACGGCCAGAGGTGGTTGTTCTGGATACTGATCTCTCAGGATCTATGCACCCAAGCCGGCCGGCGTGGCCGAGCGGTTCTAGGCGCTACAGTCTGGAACCGCGCGATCGCTACGGTCGCAGGTTCGAATCCTGCCTCGAGCATGGATGTGTGTGATGTCCTTAGGTTAGTTAGGTTTAAGTAGTTCTAAGTTCTAGGGGACCGATGACCTCAGCAGTTAAGTCCCACAGTGCTCAGAGCCATTTGAACCACTTTTTTTATGCACCCAAATTGCGTGAAAATGTAATCACTTGTCAGTTCTAGTACAATATATCTGTCCGATGAATACCCGTTTATCATGTGCATTTCTTCTTGGTGTAACAATTTTAATGGCCAGTAATGTACAACCGCTGACTCGTCGAAATGTCCGAACCTAAAGACTGGAATGTTGCACAAGTCACACCAATACACAAGAAAGGAATAGAAGTAATCCGCTGAATTGCAGATCCATATCGCGAACATCAGTTTGCGGTATGATTTTTGAACGTATTCTGTGATCGACAATTAGGAATCACCTCGAAGGAAACGATTTATTGACAAACAGCCAGTAAGGATTCAGAAAATACCGTTCTTGTGAAATGCAGCTAGGTCTTTACTTTCGCGAAGTAATGAGTGCTATCGACAGGGGATGTCAAATTGATTTAATATTTCTAGATTTCCAGAAGGCTTTTGGCACCGTCCCTGACGAGCGACTTCTAATCAAATTGCGTGTCTGTAGAATATAGTCTCAGTTGTGCAACTAGATTTGTGATTTCCTGAGAGAAAGGTTACAGTTCGTAGTCATCTAGTAAAAGACAACTAATACCTGGCGTTCCCCAAGGAAGACTTATAGGTCCTCTGCTGTTCCCGATCTATACAAAAGATTTAGGAGACAATGTGAGTAACCCAATCAGAATGTTTGCAGATGATGCTTTCATTTATGGTCTTGTAGAGTCATCAGATGATCAAAACCAACTGCCAAATTATTTAGGCAATATATGTGTTGGTGCTACAAATGGCAATTGATCGTAAGTAATGAAAGTCTAAAGTCATCCACATCAGTACGAAAAGAAATACCGAGCGAGGTGGTGCAGTGGTTAGCACACATGACTCGCATGCGGAAGGACGACGACTCAAACCCGCGTCCGACCTTCCTGACTTAGATTTTCCGTGATTTCCCTATATCGCTTCAGGCAAATGCCGGGATGGTTCCTTTGGAAGGGTACGGCTGATTTTCTTCCCCAGCCTTCCCTAATGTGATGGGACCTATGACCTCGCTGTTTGGCCTCCTCCCTCAAATCAACCAACCAACCAACCAACTGCAAGAAATCCGCTAAGTTTCTGTTGCACGATGGTTCATACAAATCGAAAGGCTGTCATTTCAACTAAATACTAGCGATTACTTTTACGAATAACGTAAACTAGCACGTTCACATTGATGCTGGCGTGGGGAAAGCAAACCAAAACTGTGATTTATTTACAGAACACTTAAAAATGCAGAACGCGTACTAAAGAGACTGCTTACACTACGCTTGTCTGCCCTCTTCTGGAGTACTGCTGTACGGTCTGGGATCCGCATCATTCAAGATCAACGGAGGACATCGAAAAAGTTCAAAGAAAGCCAGCTCGTTTTGTGTTATCGCCAAACTGGGGAGAGAGTGCCATGAACATGGTATGCGAATTGGGGTAGCAAGCTTTAAAACAAAGGCGTTTCTCGTTGCGGCGGAATCTTCTCATAAAATTTCAGTCACCAGCTTTCTTCTCAGAGGGTGAAAATTTTTTTGTGTCCACCTACATACACTCCTGGAAATGGAAAAAAGAACACATTGACACCGGTGTGTCAGACCCACCATACTTGCTCCGGACACTGCGAGAGGGCTGTACAAGCAATGATCACACGCACGGCACAGCGGACACACCAGGAACCGCGGTGTTGGCCGTCGAATGGCGCTAGCTGCGCAGCATTTGTGCACCGCCGCCGTCAGTGTCAGCCAGTTTGCCGTGGCATACGGAGCTCCATCGCAGTCTTTAACACTGGTAGCATGCCGCGACAGCGTGGACGTGAACCGTATGTGCAGTTGACGGACTTTGAGCGAGGGCGTATAGTGGGCATGCGGGAGGCCGGGTGGACGTACCGCCGAATTGCTCAACACGTGGGGCGTGAGGTCTCCACAGTACATCGATGTTGTCGCCAGTGGTCGGCGGAAGGTGCAAGTGCCCGTCGACCTGGGACCGGACCGCAGCGACGCACGGATGCACGCCAAGACCGTAGGATCCTACGCAGTGCCGTAGGGGACCGCACCGCCACTTCCCAGCAAATTAGGGACACTGTTGCTCCTGGGGTATCGGCGAGGACCATTCGCAACCGTCTCCATGACGCTGGGCTACGGTCCCGCACACCGTTAGGCCGTCTTCCGCTCACGCCCCAACACCGTGCAGCCCGCCTCCAGTGGTGTCGCGACAGGCGTGAATGGAGGGACGAATGGAGACGTGTCGTCTTCAGCGATGAGAGTCGCTTCTGCCTTGGTGCCAATGATGGTCGTATGCGTGTTTGGCGCCGTGCAGGTGAGCGCCACAATCAGGACTGCATACGACCGAGGCACACACGGCCAACACCCGGCATCATGGTGTGGGGAGCGATCTCCTACACTGGCCGTACACCACTGGTGATCGTCGAGGGGACACTGAATAGTGCACGGTACATCCAAACCGTCATCGAACCCATCGTTCTACCATTCCTAGACCGGCAAGGGAACTTGCTGTTCCAACAGGACAATGCACGTCCGCATGTATCCCGTGCCACCCAACGTGCTCTAGAAGGTGTAAGTCAACTACCCTGGCCAGCAAGATCTCCGGATCTGTCCCCCATTGAGCATGTTTGGGACTGGATGAAGCGTCGTCTCACGCGGTCTGCACGTCCAGCACGAACGCTGGTCCAACTGAGGCGCCAGGTGGAAATGGCATGGCAAGCCGTTCCACAGGACTACATCCAGCATCTCTACGATCGTCTCCATGGGAGAATAGCAGCCTGCATTGCTGCGAAAGGTGGATATACACTGTACTAGTGCCGACATTGTGCATGCTCTGTTGCCTGTGTCTATGTGCCTGTGGTTCTGTCAGTGTGATCATGTGATGTATCTGACCCCAGGAATGTGTCAATAAAGTTTCCCCTTCCTGGGACAATGAATTCACGGTGTTCTTATTTCAATTTCCAGGAGTGTAGGTCGAAACGACGATCATAAAAAATAAGAAAAATCAGACCACGCACGGAAAGATTCAGGTGTGTTTTTCCCGCGCGCTGGTTGATTGTGGAACGGTAGAGAAATAGCCTGGAGGGGGTTCGATGAAACCCTCTGCCACGCATTTAATTGTGAATTACAGAGTATTTACGTATGTGTAGATGCAGATTTACGTATACACAGTGAGCTGACACCGAACATGACGGCGCAGTGGTGTAAGCACTGTACTTGCACTCAGGACGAGTTGGCTTCAGTTTCCTATCCAGTCATCCACAGGATGTGAAACGTAAATTGACGCTGCTATTTTGCCCAACATTGACTGTTGGCATGTAATCAATGAGGGGACAAGTAGTGAAAATTCTAAATGTTCACAACCGACTATGAATGTACCTATCGTCTGCGACATCCGTTTGTCTGACTATGTCAGTGCTTCATAACTGATTGGTTCAAATGGCTCAGAGCACTATGGGACTTAACATCTATGGTCATCAGTCCCCTAGAACTTAGAACTACTTAAACCTAACTAACCTAAGGACAGCACACAACACTCAGTCATCACGAGGCAGAGAAAATCCCTGACCACGCCGGGAATCGAACCCGGTTACCCGGGCGCGGGAAGCGAGAACGCTACCGCATGACCACGAGCTGCGGACCTTCATAACTGAGTTCGAATTATTGTGGAGAGGCATGTTATGTGAGTGCCATACACAATATCCACTTCAACTGCTTCTCAGTGTGCATGAATCTCTGCACCTGTTATCTTCCTAATAGCTGCGCAACGCGTCACTTATCTAGCATCACAGATATGCCCATTGGTAAAACAAAAACATTCTCAAACTGTAAGTAGGCTGTTTATGTTTTCTTATTGGCAACGTTACGTAGCGCTCTGTATGAAAATCACTGGCTGTGCTGTGTGCAGTCTGTGGCTAGTTTGCGTTGTTGTCTGCCATTGTAGTGTTGGGCAGCGGCAGCTGGATGTGAACAGCGCGTAGCGTTGCGCAGTTGGAAGTGAGCCGCCAGCAGTGGTGGATGTGGGGAGAGAGATGGCGGAGTTTGGAAATTTGTAAGACTGGATGTCATGATCTGTTATGTATATTATGATTTTTCAACACTATTAAGGTAAATACATTGTTTGTTCTCTACTAAAATCTTTCATTTCCTAACTATGCCTATCAGTAGTTAGTGCCTTCCGTAGTTTGAATCTTTTATTTAGCTGGCAGTAGTGGCGCTCGCTGTTTTGCAGTAGTTCGAATAACGAAGATTTTTGTGAGGTAAGTGATTTGTGAAAGGTATAGTTAATGTTATAATCAGGGCCATTCTTTTGTAGGGATTTTTGAAAGTCAGATTGCGTTGCGCTAAAAATATTGTGTGTCAGTTTAAGCACGGTCATGTATAATTTTTCTAAGGGGACGTTTCAAAACCTCCATTGTCGCTGTCCGTCATGCTACACTGCACTCAGCATAAAATTCAATATCCTTCTGCATTTCAGGAAAAACAGGGGTACTTTCTAACCCCTCAGTAATTGTCATACATTACCATTTCTCTCTGTCAAACAGTGAAGTATGGCTGATGCCTCCTTCTCGTTCCTGAGTCGCCTGTTTCATTTTCTTCCTCTCTGCATTACTTGTGTTCTGCCATGTGTCTCTTTGTATGCTTCTTTTATCTCTTTATCTTCTTCTCGAATCTCTACTCTTACACCTATTATTGCCACGGCCTATACACTAAGTACCTCACCTATGCTCTGTGTTCTGGCACAGAATGGCTAATCGGGACCTACGGACCGCCACGTCATCCTTATCTAATGGTGTCATTCTGATACGGTATGGAGGTGCATGGAGTCAGTACACTGCTCACCTGTCCGTTGTCGGCTTTCTTGATCTTGGAGCCACTACTTCTCACTCGATTTGCATGACGAGGCTCAGTGCACCCCGTTCCAGTACCCGTACCAAACAAAACACCCTGCCAATATCGTGGATCGAACCAGGATCCTCCGCATAATAGTTAGGCACACTGAGCACAAAGTTACTTGCTTGTAACGCATCTTTATTATTCTACTTTTCATAAATACTGGAAATCAACAAACATATGACACAGAATTCCATCTTAGTTTTAAATGATCAGACTGTTTCCTTTTTTCCCTTTGTAAAATTAAGTTTTAGTTTCAAATTCTATGTTCAAACTGTAAATTCAACTTATTTCTCGTTATCTGTTAAATGTATCTCCACATAAAAAACTTTGTTTCCCTCTATTTCAGATAATGTAATTATTTCCGTGTTGCAAAATAAGTAATGTTTTCCTATGTAAACACTATCCGTCATTTTTAACGCTACTGGCCATTATAATTGGTACATCAAGAAGAAATGCAGATGATAAAAGGGTATTCATTGGACAAATATATTATACTAGAGCTGACATGTGATTACATTTTCAGGCAATTTGGGTGCATAGATCCTGAGAAATCAGTACCCAGAACAACCACCACCGGCCGTAATAACGGCCTTGATATGCCTGGGCATTGAGTCAAACAGAGCTTGGATGGCGTGTACAGGTACAGCTGCCCATGCAGCTTCAACACGATACCACAGTTCATCAAGAGTAGTGACTGATGTATTGTGATGAGCCAGTTGCTCGGCCACCATTGACCAGACGTTTTCCATTGGTGAAAGATCTGGAGACTGTGCTGGCCAGGGCAGCTATCGAACATTTTCTGTATCCAGAAAGTCCCGTACAGGACCTGCAACATGCGGTCGTGCATTATCCTGCTGAAATGTAGGGTTTCGCAGGGATCGAATGAGTGTAGAGCCACGGGTCGTAACCCATCTGAAATGTAACGTCCACTGTTCAAAGTGCCGTCAATACGAACAAGAGGTGACGAAGACGTGTAACCAATGGCACCCCATACCATCACGCCGGGTGATGCGCCAGTATGGTGACGACGAATACACGCTTCCAACGTGCGTTCACCGCGATGTCGCCAAACACGGATGCGACCATCATGATGCAGTAAACAGCACCTGGATTCATCCGAAAACCTGACGTTTTGCCATTCGAGCACCCAGGTTCGTCGTTGAGTACACCATCGCAGGCGCTCCTGTCTGTGATGCAGCGTCAAGGGTAACCGCAGCCATGATCTCCGAGCTGATAGTCCACGCTGCTGCAAACGTCGTCGAACTGTTCGTGCAGATGGTTGTTGTCTTGCAAACGTCCTCATCTGTTGACTCAGGGATCGAGACGTGCCTGCACGATCCGTTACAGCCATGCGAATAAGATGCCTGTCATCTCGACTGCTAGTGATACGACGCCGTTAGGATCCAACACGGCGTTCCGTATTACCCTCCTGAACCCACCGATTCCTTATTCTGCTTACAGTCATCGGATCTCGACCAACGCGAGCACCAATGTCGCGATACGATAAACCGCAATCGCGATAGGCTACAGTCCGACCTTTATCAAAGTCGGAAACGTGATGGTACGCATTTCTCCTCCTTACACGAGGCATCACAACAACGTTTCACCTGTCCACTCCGGTCAACTGCTGCTTGTGTACGAGAAATCGATTGGAAACTTTCCTCATGTCAGCACGTTGTAGATGTCGCCACCGGCACCAACCTTGTGTGAATGCCCTGAAAAGCTAATCATTTGCATATCACAGCATCTTCTTCCTGTCGGTTAAATTTCGCGTCTGTAGCACGTCATCTTCGTGGTGTAGCTATTTTAATGGCCAGTAGTGCACCTTAAGTATATCTGCCTAAGTCGCAGACCATTTCATCTGTGTCTGCGAAGTTCAGTTGTCACCTGAAGATAGCTTCAGAAGCCGAAAGCCGGTTCATGACCAAATAAACATAATTTTGCAGTAAATTAGGAACACATCCGATTAATAATTTCATAAAAGTATTATTCCGGTTATTTTTATGTTTTAAATAATATCCGTGTAAGTCACACATCATTTCATGTTTGTCTGCGACATTCAGTTGTCGCCTGAAGATAGCTTAACAAGGAAAAACCCGGTTCTTGACCAAACAAATATACTTTTGCAGAGCTTTAGGAAGTGTTTCCTACTAACATTTTCGTGAAAGTATTGTTTCTGCTTGTAACTATTACTGATCTTGTCATTTACATTAAAATTATCAGAGTCCATACTATTAGCATTTTCATAAAAAATTTTGTCAAATTTATGTTATGTAAAACATGAAGGATACCTGGGTAGACATTAGAGAGAGCCTTGTGACCCTAATCTTACCAGGACAAGTGAATAAGAAATATTTAGGTTTCCTGCTGTTCCTCGAATCAGTTACGGCGTCAGCGAGCTTAGCTAGGTTGAAAAGGCCGTTATGGATTAACTGCTCCACACTTCTTCAGTCCCAGCTTCTTCATCAACTCTAATTACCTAGAGGTCGACGGTACATAAAACTGCAATCTTTCTTCCCCTTTGTAAGTACTCTGAGAATTGCAAGAACGCAAAGTAATGCTTACTGGACATTATGTAGCTTTTCTTCAGATGGTCAAAGTTAAGCGCTGTCGAACCTGGCTAACACTTTGGATGGGTGTCACTCCATCTCCGTCGAGCTCTATTGGCAACCGAGATGTACTCAGCTCTTGTGAGGCCAATTGAGGAGCTACTTGACTGGGAAGTAGCGGTTCCGGTCACGAAAGGTGTCAACGGCCAAGAGGATAGTGTGCTGACCACATGCCCCTCCATACGCGCATCCAGTGACACCACTGGCTGAGGATGACATGGCAATCTGTCGATGCCGTTGGTCCTTCAAGGCCTGTTCGGACAGAGTTTTGTTTTATGTTCCTTTTCTGTTTTATTAATGTCATCGTAGTGAAAGCGAATAACTTACTGTACCAACACTTCTTGTCTTTGTGCTAGCAACCTCTGATATTAAGACTGTGCACAGTACGCCAGCACCTTCTGTTGTGTAAACATAAACGTACGCAAAGCGTTGTACGTGCTGTAGATGAGCGCTCGTAATCATAAATTAAAGAATCTTATATATCAGCGCTAAGACAGAAAATATATAGCGACAAATGAGCTCTGAAAAATGCCGTGACAACACGATGGAAAGTGAATTAGGGAATTGGTGTAGTGTTCGCCGCTACGGTCGCAGGTTCGAATCCTGCCTTGGGCATGGATGTTTGTGATGTCCTTAGGTTAGTTAGGTTTAACTAGTTCTAAGTTCTAGGGGACTAATGACCTCAGCAGTTGAGTCCCATAGTGCTCAGAGCCATTTGAACCATTTTGTAGTGTTCGCCAGAAGGCCGGACATGGACCGTGGGTAGCACTCATCCAAGTGTGGTGTCGCTGGGGTGGCTCACAGAATGTCAATAAGCAAGGGATGTCTTAGCACTATAAGCAAAAGCGAATACTGATTTAACATGACGCCGGTGACGATATCATTACAGACGCAGCTCAGGCTAAAACTGGACTAGCATGGCGAAGGAAATCGGTAGTGTCTTTATCAAAAGACCCAGCCTAGTATTCACTTTAGAGAAACTGAAAACTTGGTACAACTGAGCGGCGACTGAAAATTCCAATCCTTTGAGAAAAAAAGACTGATGGCCTACGTATAATCGCATTTGCCCCCTTACATGAGCAGAACAAATTGTTTCAAACAATAATTGAAAAATTATCTATAAAAAATTTCATCTTTTGGTAAGACGTAAGTAAATAAAGCACATAAACTAAAAAAAATTCAGAAGTAGTAATAATATCAGTCTAATAACGACATTGTAAATTTACCTAAAATCTATGAAAAGTAGCATAAGATAATGCGCATAGGAAACATTCTGAGTAGTTTCATATTAACTTAGTAAGATCGAAACATAGACTACTGGAAATAAAGGAAAAAGATAATTTAATTATTTCAGACTCACGTTAATTTCCATTACCAATGTCTACAAGCGATTGCAAATCAAATAAGCAAAAATAAAACATTTATCTGACGGAATTAGTTTCCAGGTGAATATTTCCGAACCTCACGGCGTGAAATATCCGCATGAATATTTCCGAACGTCATGGCGTGAAATAACCGCAAACATCAATGTTGGACGTAAGACGTACGTACCCTTTATGACACTGCGGCGAAATTTGCCGTTAATGGGCTGTGACAGCAGACGACCGACAGGAGTGCCTTTGCTAACAGCACGACCTCACCTGCAGTGCGCTTCCTGGGCTCCTGACCATATCGGTTGGACCATAGACGACTGGAAAACCGTGACCTTATCAGAGGAGTCCCGATTTTTAGCTGATGGTAGGGTTCGAGTGTGGCGCAGATTCCACAAAATCATGGATCCAAGGAATTGTGCAAGCTGCTGGTGGATCGATAATGGTATGGTCTATATTGGAATGGAATGGACTGGATCCCCTGGTCCAAGTGAACCGATCCTTGACCGGAAATCGTTATGTTCGGCTTCTTGGGGACCATTTGCAGCCATTCGTGGGCTTCATATTCCCAAACATGTCATCGGACTACAATTGTTCGCGACTAGTATGAAGAACATTCTAGACAATCCTACAGAATGATTTGGCCATCCAGATCTCCCGACATGAATCCCTTCGAACATTTATTGGACATAATGGAGAGGTCAGTTTGTGCAAAACATCGTGTACTGGCAACACTTCAGGAATTATGGACGGCTATAGAGGCAGCATGGCTCAGTATTTCTGCAGGAGACTCCGAACGACTTGTTGACTCCATGTCACCTCGAGTTGCTGCACTACGCCGAGGAAAGGGAGGGCTCAAATGGATCTGAGCACTATGGGACTCAACATCTTAGGTCATAAGTCCCCTAGAACTTAGAACTATTTAAACCTAACTAACCTAAGGACATCACACACACCCATTCCCGAGGCAGGATTCGAACCTGCGACCGTAGCAGTCCCGCGGTTCCGGACTGCAGCGCCAGAACCGCTAGACCACCGCGGCCGGCCGGAAAGGGAGGGGCCGACACGATATTAGGAGGTATCACATGATTTTTGTCATCTCAGTGTATGCCGGTGATAAGTGCATCCGTACGTGAGTAAACTGTTGGTGCTCCTACAGAGTGTGCTTCCATATCCAAGGTAGCCGAAGTGTCTGGTATTTCAAGAGGCACCATATCGAAGATTTTTACTCCACACAGGGAAAGCGGAAAAACTGTGGTGTCACAGCCAGACACCACACTTGCTAGGTGGTAGCTTAAATCGGCCGCGGTCCATTAGTTCATGTCGGACCCGCGTGTCGCCACTGTGTGATCGTAGACCGAGCGCCACCACACGGCAGGTCTCGAGAGACGTACGAGCACTCGCCCCAGTTGTACGGACGACATTGCTAGCGACTACACACTTCGCGCCAGTCGGCGTGTGTGTACGTGTGCCCTTTCGGCTACCCGTCTCTGTGGACTGGCTGCCTTGTCAGTCCACTACAAAAACATCATCCGATAAGTTTCAATGCGGGCGAAAGTGTCAGCTGAAGACGGTCGTTGAAAAGGATTGTGATGAAAAATAAGGAGGACGACATCCGCAAAACTCACTGCACAATTAAAAGTCGCACTCGAGAACTTCATGTACACCAGAACAACTCGAAGGGAGCTCCATAAGCTGGGAATTTTATGGCGAGCTGGAATACCAAAACCACGCATCAACGATGCAAATGCCTCCAACAGGAAAACGTGGTGCCGAAGGTATAAAACAAGGTCAATGGAGCAGTGGAAGAAGTCTTTCGTCAACGAGCCTTAACCAAGAGTGAAACAACATTTGAGCAGTCATGTCGTGATATTTTGTGGGCTACATTGTTACTCTACAAGATCTCTTTACTAACAAGGATGAAGCGACCATTTTGGCTGACCAGGATAATCCCATGGCACAGTGTTTGTTTCCCAATGGTGATGCTGCTTTCCAAGAAGACAGGGCCCCAGCTCACTCAGGTCGCATCATCCACGAGCGGTTTGGTGAACGGGAGCATGAATTGTCGCATCTGCCCTGGCCACCACAGTCAGCAGATCACGATATTATAGAACCTTTGTGGTCTGCTTTGGACAGAAGTATATATGAGCGCTCTACACCTTCATCATCGTTAGCTCATCTTACCACTGTTTTGCAGGAAGAATGGTGTGAGTTTCCTTTGAAAACGATTCTCGATCTGTATTAACCCATTCCAAGACGACCGTAACCAGTTTTGAATGTTATCGGGTTTTGCTACAGAATGTTAGCCATGACAATATATTGTGTTTTCGGTGTTTCCATGTTTTTACCCATCTTTAGCACTGAATGATACCGTCATGAAATGGACCATCTCCACTGGATCTTCTGAATCTCTTCTATTAATCCAAAGAGGTAAGTATCCCCGATTGACGAACAATGCTTAAGAATCGGTCGAACAAGTGTTTTTTAAGCCACTTGGTAGTGGGTGAATGACATTTCCTTAGGATTCTTCCAGTGAATCTCAGTCTGTAATTTGCTCTTTCTGCGATTTGTTTTATGCGGTCATCCCAGTTTATGTCGCTGGGTACGTTACGGAAGTTACTGTTTTCAGTGGTTTTTCAGCAATGGTGTAATCGAACGTATTGGATATGTTGGCAAATTTATGCACAGTGCGTTACGTCTATTTACGTTCAGGGACAGCTGACAGTCTCTGCAATAATCATCGGTCCTCTCCAGGTTTTCTTGTAATTGATTACAGTGTTGTGCCGTCGCTACCATCTCACAGACAACCGAATAATCTGCGAACAGCCTTATGGAGCTTCCGACGTAATCCATTAGATCATTTGTATATATTGTGAACAATAACAGTCCTATCAAACTTTCTTGTGGTATGAAACTTCCTGGCAGATTAAAATTGTATGCTTGTTCGAGACTCGACCTTGGGACCTTGCCCGCGAAAGGCTATGGTTCCGAGTTCGAGTCTCGATTCGGCACGCAGTTTGAATCTCCCGCCTGTTCGGCATGTTTCAGCGGCCGCCGTTAGACCGGACGATTGACCGTTGAGTTTCACAGAAAATGGCGATCTAGGATTAGTCACTAAGATCGCGGGATACAAACGTCTATCACAAAATACCACAGATTCAAAGTGTATTACACTTATGTCACTACGCCACTGATAGGCGTCGAGACAAACAGTCGTTATTGGGCGACCTCTGTTTTTGTTAAGCTCACAGAAGTATGCTGGGATTATTCTCTTTTTTCTCGTAGGATTGAGATGGAACTTATCAATCCGAGCCATATTGGTGAATCAGCGGTAATTATCAACGAATTCAACAACAGGGCACGTGAAACACGTATTCTTGAGAAATGTGCTGTACAATAATTTTCAGGTAAGAGAAACTCAGGTTGATATGTAGCTAATGGATGAAAGCTATTGTAACCCCCCGTGGGGTGAAAGATCTGTATAGTATGCCTGTTTGACATAGCAGCTACTACACAAATGTGAACTGAAGTTCATGAATGTGAACTATCTCACTCAGAAAGATAACGTATTGTCTTATTTATTTTTACGCTATTGTGATGAATGAAATGAGAAAGGATTTTAATTGACTGCTATCTGGCACTGTATTCTGCTTAATCTTTATTTACACGAATTACGAAATACTTAATTAGGCTGCCTTTATGTTGATTTTGCTGATATAACCTATCCGCTAATGCGGATAATTTCAAAGTTCAATGTACAAGCACTCAGGGCTTGACTTAGGCGGAACGCTACTGAGTGACTTTCCGGCACCACCAAGGCAATTCTTCCTTTGTTTTTTTTAACTCGTTGGAACTAGTCGGCACCGGAGATTTTAAATAGTATTCGTGTACTAAATCACAACGCAATGATATGCAGCACGATTTTGGAACATATACTGTGTTCGACCATTATGATTTACCTCGAAAAGAACGGCCTATTAACACACAGTCAACACGGATTTAGGAAACATCGTTCTCGTGAAACACAACTATCCCTTTACTCACAGGAAGTACTGAGTGCTATTGACAAGCGATTTTAAATGAATTCCGTATTTCTATATTTCCTCAAGGCTTTTGACACTGTACCACACAATGGGCTTGTAGTGAAATTCCTTGCTTATGGAACATCATCTCAGTTGTGTGAATGGATTCGTGATTTCCTGTCAGAGAGGTCACAGTCCGTAGTAACTGACGGAAAGTCATAGAGTAAAACAGAAGTGATTTCTGGCGTTACCTAAAGTAGCGTTGTAGGCCCTCTGCTGTTCCTTATCTATATAAACGATTTAGGAGACAATCTGAGGGGGCTTCTTAGGTTGTTTGCACATGATTCTGTCGCTCATCATCTATAAAGTCATCAGAATATCAAAAAAAAAAATTGTAAAACGATTTAGAAAAGATACCCGTATGGTACGAAAATTGGCAGTTGACACTAAATAATGAAAAGTATTAGGTCATCCACATGATTGCTACAAGAAATCCGTTAAACTTTGGTTACACGATAAATCAGTCAAATCTAAAGGCCGTAAATTCAACTAAATGCTGTACCTAGGAATTAGAGTTACGCACTACTTAAATTAGAAAGAACACACAGAAAATATTGTGGGGAAGGTAAACCAAAGACTGCGTTTTTCTGGCACAACACTTCGAAGATGCAACAGATCTACTAAAGAGATTGCCTGCACTACACTTGTCCGTCCTCTTTGAGAGAACTGCTGCGCAGTGTGGAATCCTTATCAGATCGGATTAACGGATTACATCGAGAAGATTCAAAGAAGAGCAGCACGTTTTGTCTTATCCAGAAATAGGTGACAGAGTGTCACGAACATGATACAGGATTTGCGGTGGACGTCATTAAAACAAAGGTGTTTCTCGTTGCGGCGGGATCTCTTCACAAAATTTCAGTCACCAACTTTCTCCTCTGACTGAAAATATTTTGTTGACGCCGACCTACATTGGGAGAACGATCATCAGAGTAAAATAAGGTAAATGGAGATCGCACGGAAAGATATGGGTGTTCATTTTTTTCGGTTGCTGTTCGAGATTGGAATAATACAGAATTATTGTGAAGGTGGTTCGATAACCCTCCGCCATGCATTTAAGTGTGATTTGCAGAGCATCCATGTAGATGTAGATACAGTTGTAGAATTCGTCAATAGCGGCCCATAGATTCAACTTCCTTTGAAATACTGCTATTGGGAAAAAGGAAACAAAAATGATGACTCTTAAAATACAGAACTATCGTGTTGTTGTTGTTATTATAATAATATTAATACGTGTACACGAAAATTAAAGTACCGATTTTTAATGTTAATTGTACAAGAGGCCAATGATCCGTATAAAACTCGAAAGATACTTTGCCATAGATGTACACAACGAAACAAAATGTGTGTATGTAGCCGTTAAGAGTGGTAAAAGGAAGTAGAAGCTTTCACATTCATAACACTGATGTTACATACTCCATCATGCATTAAAATCTCCAATATCTCCAATACCTGAACATCGAAACCTGAAGAGCTACCAACTTCTGTCCTGCGCATGGATCAGGTGCTATGTTAGAAATGACACACGAAAGTAACAACATTTCGTGGAATTGCATTCAATTGGCTTTCATGTTTACATCGTTCATACGCAGTACAACAAGCATACCGGGAAGCTACAATGCGGCAGCTGCTAGGTCGAAGATGTCAGCAGTGAAAATCAGCATATCGTAGTAACTAAGTCTGTAAAATAACGTTGTGTATTGCCGTCGTTATTTCGCATACTTTTCAGTAAGAGTAACTGTGTGGTCATTTGCGGCCATTAACAAAAAATTTGAAGTATGTTCCAAATTTTTAATTTCTTCATTTTGAGTAACTACGACTTTATTATGCGGAATCCATATTTTTTTGGGTATGCCTAGAAGGAGAATGCCAGCAGATCAGAGTGAAAGACGCAGAGCTAGACAGTCAATTTTGGCAGAGAGAAAGTAATAGAAATGTGAACATTCATTTAATTATCATAATATTAATACGTCAACATTGAAAATTGAATAGCGATTTTTAAAATTAATTATACAAGGAGGCCAATAGCACTTACATAATTCGAAAGAAACTTCGCCGTAGATGTGCACAACAGGAAGAAATCATGTGCATACATAGCCATTAGGATAGGTAACAGGAAGAAGACACACATTGAGAAAAGTTTTCCTTTGTCTCTGACATTGCTACCAACTTTTAGTACGCATAACGATCGGGTTCTATGATAGAAACGACACACAAAAGTAAAAATGTTTCGTGAAGTTGCATTCCAAGGACGTTCATGTTTAAATGTTGCAGATAGTTTATTTGCAATAACACACATATGCCAGACAGCTGGACCGAAACTGCTATGCCATTGATGTTGTCGACAGCGGAAAACGAAACGTATAACGAAGCCGTCGGGTACAACAAACATTGTTTATTAGCGTCGTTTTTTCATTTACTTTCGTCTAAGAGTAAACGGAACTAACTCTGTGTTCGTTCGCCACCGTCACCACACAAAATTCAGTGTGTTCCTAATTTGCAGTATCTTCATTTTGAGTAGCTACACCGTCCCTTACTATAAGGAAACTACACTCCTGGAAATGGAAAAAAGAACACATTGACACCGGTGTGTCAGACCCACCATACTTGCTCTGGACACTGCGAGAGGGCTGTACAAGCAATGATCACACGCACGGCACAGCGGACACACCAGGACCCGCGGTGTTGGCCGTCGAATGGCGCTAGCTGCGCAGCATTTGTGCACCGCCGCCGTCAGTGTCAGCCAGTTTGCCGTGGCATACGGAGCTCCATCGCAGTCTTTAACACTGGTAGCATGCCGCGACAGCGTGGACGTGAACCGTATGTGCAGTTGACGGACTTTGAGCGAGGGCGTATAGTGGGCATGCGGGAGGCCGGGTGGACGTACCGCCGAATTGCTCAACACGTGGGGCGTGAGGTCTCCACAGTACATCGATGTTGTCGCCAGTGGTCGGCGGAAGGTGCACGTGCCCGTCGACCTGGGACCGGACCGCAGCGACGCACGGATGCACGCCAAGACCGTAGGATCCTACGCAGTGCCGTATGGGACCGCACCGCCACTTCCCAGCAAATTAGGGACACTGTTGCTCCCGGGGTATCGGCGAGGACCATTCGCAACCGTCTTCATGAAGCTGGGCTACGGTCCCGCACACCGTTAGGCCGTCTTCCGCTCACGCCCCAACATCGTGCAGCCCGCCTCCAGTGGTGTCGCGACAGGCGTGAATGGAGGGACGAATGGAGACGTGTCGTCTTCAGCGATGAGAGTCGCTTCTGCCTTGGTGCCAATGATGGTCGTATGCGTGTTTGGCGCCGTGCAGGTGAGCGCCACAATCAGGACTGCATACGACCGAGGCACACAGGGCCAACACCCGGCATCATGGTGTGGGGAGCGATCTCCGACACTGGCCGTACACCACTGGTGATCGTCGAGGGGACACTGAATAGTGCACGGTACATCCAAACCGTCATCGAACCCATCGTTCTACCATTCCTAGACCGGCAAGGGAACTTGCTGTTCCAACAGGACAATGCACGTCCGCATGTATCCCGTGCCACCCAACGTGCTCTAGAAGGTGTAAGTCAACTACCCTGGCCAGCAAGATCTCCGGATCTGTCCCCCATTGAGCATGTTTGGGACTGGATGAAGCGTCGTCTCACGCGGTCTGCACGTCCAGCACGAACGCTGGTCCAACTGAGGCGCCAGGTGGAAATGGCATGGCAAGCCGTTCCACAGGACTACATCCAGCATCTTTACGATCGTCTCCATGGGAGAATAGCAGCCTGCATTGCTGCGAAAGGTGGATATACACTGTACTAGTGCCGACATTGTGCATGCTCTGTTGCCTGTGTCTATGTGCCTGTGGTTCTGTCAGTGTGATCATGTGATGTATCTAACCCCAGGAATGTGTCAATAAAGTTTCCCCTTCCTGGGACAATGAATTCACGGTGTTCTTATTTCAATTTCCAGGAGTGTATATTTGTTTTAGGCTACACCTCGAAGCAGAGCATTAAGGGATCGGACTGAAAGACGAAGAACTGGAGAGAGACAATTTTTGTGTAGAGAATGTAACAGGAATAATGCAGATGTCGATAACGATAATTCTATTCTCGTTCTGAAACATACATTTAAATGTACACTGTACATAATTACAAATAATTTTGAGATTGCGGTTCGATGAATTTACAGTGTAGATTTTAAATGCAAATCATTTCGCGTCTGAGGTGACTTAACGCGATACAAAGGCTTTCACATTGTGTTGTCATATGGGAAAAGTTAATTTTCCCCCATTAACACCATATTTATTTTTCAACGCAGTGTATCAAAGACTCCCTTGAAATGATCGAACGTTAAAGAGAAATCAAAGAATTATTTCCAGGGTACACGTAGCTAAAATGCAGCATTTGCCACGGATCACTTCTGCCGTTAAAATTTCAGACTAAGATGCATGACGTTTGCTATGACAGAGCAGGTCCATTGACGCAACTAGTCGAATTTCGACCACAGGCGACACTAGTTGTTTTTATTAAGCAATAGCGCTGGTGGTCGCATTGATAACATAGAGCCTTTATCTATGAGCTCTGGGAGAAGACAGAACAAAATCAGCGGTGTCATTACATTTTTAATAATCTAATTATAAGATCATGCTAGCGTTACATATATGTTATTGTGGTGATCGTTATGTTTCTGGAATTGTCGAAAAATCTTTTTTAACTTCATGCATGATATTCGATTGCAATATAGTTTGCCTTACATACATATATGGCAACTACATTTGTCCCGAACGGGAAAAACCGTGGTTACATAGTAAGCATGGCTTTCGTCATTCTATAATTCTTTGTTCATCTTGTAATTACCACACATGATAAAAAATTGTGTTTATTTACATGTCAGACAGCGTATTTATGATCACACAATAGTGAAGATTGTTTATCTCTTTGTGAGTTACGTGAGATGCTTCAGTTCAGTTTTGAGAAATTAGCGCTTATGTAACTTTCTGTCAATTCTACATTGTTGTTCTAAAAATAGAGGGTGAGCCAAAAAAATGTATACACACTTTGAACTGTCATAGACAATTTATTTCCCGTTCTACAAGGTTAAATATCTGTGAGAAAGTAATGTTATGTTTCTTCAACAGGTGGCAGCAGTGGCAAGGAAGTAACTGCAACATGGTGGACGTGCGTTTGAGCTTTGAAGCGCGGAAGCAGATAATTAAGTGGTACTGGAAGTTTGAGAATGTAGCTGCGGTTCGAAGACAGTGGAGAAGTGAGTATGGTACAGAACCACCTTCAAGGTTAACAATTACACGTCTACGAGACAAATTCTAAATTCGTGGAAAAGTGTATGATGTGCATAAAGGTCGATCATGGCGACCTCGTACAGCTACAAGTGATGATTCCACAACTGCGGTCTTGGAATTGTTTCAGCGTTCGCCTCAAAAATCTTCAAGGCAAGCGGCACGTGAGAGTAATGTAGGTGCTAGTAGGGTGCTACTCATTCTGAAAAAAGGCAAGTTTCGTGTGTACATTCCAAGGCTGGTGCAACAGCTAAGTGACGACGATCCAGATCGAAGGTTAGAATTTTGTGAATGGGTTCAGGAGATGGTGAGACGTGAACCAGGATTTATGGGTAGCATTACTTGGTCAGATGAAGCCCAATTCAAACTCAATCGAACTGTCAATAGGCACAATTGTGTGTACTGGGCTGAAGATAATCCTCACATTACATTTGAAAAGGCTGTGAATTTGCCAGGTGTAAATGTGTGATGCGGTTTGTCTGCAAGGGGACTCATTGGGCCTTTCCGCTTTTGAAGGTACTGTTACTGGAGAAACGTACCTAACAATGCTTGCTGACTCCATATTCCCTGCCATTCGTGCATTATACGGTAATGATGACTTTTATTTCCAACAAGATGGCGCCCCACCGCACTATCATAGGGACATACGAGCATACCTGGACCACAATGTGCCAGGCCAGTGGATAGGATGCAGGGGACCAATCGAGTTTCCTGCACGCTCTCCAGACCTCACGCCGCTGGATTTCTTTTTATGGGGCACAGTAAAAGATAAGGTGTACAAACGTAAACCACGTAACCTGGACACACTTTGGAATGAGATTCAGGCGGTGTGCGCAGAAATCTCATTGGACCGTTTGGTACGATGTACGGAATCAGTGGTGACTCGTACTGAGAAATGTATTGATGCTGAAGGCCACCAGTTTGAACATTAATCACATTTGCAAAGTACATTTATTTTTCCAATTGGACTTTCCAGAAATTTAACATTGTAAAACGCGAAATAAATTTTCTAAGCCTCTTCAAAGTGTGTATACATTTTTTTGACGCACCCTTTACAAGGCTGAACACAATGAGTCTTTATACAATTTGTTTCATTAAGACAAGTGAAACGTTATGTATGACGTGCCATTTGACTTCACCTAGGATCAGCTTCATTATTTCTCCTCTCTATTTAGACGAATTCCACGGGAAACCCAGGGAAACCATGTAGGGGCCTTCAGTCCCTGTATTAGTTCACATAACAAAAACGGTTCTGTTTATTATACAGTTTTTGTGCAGAGAAAGTGCAACACAAGTCTCAGCGTTAACAAGAGTACAGGATTTAAGTTCCAAAATGTGTACGAAAATTTTTAGTTCTCTGTAGAACATGAATAACACATAAACTATAGTTTCGCTTTATTTGGAGAGAAATTAGTGCTCTTTCTTCCAAATCTAATTAAAAATTTTCATTTGTGTAGAGGATGAGTTTCTGTCGAAATGTGGTTGGATGTATTGGGTCAGGAAGACGAGCAGATAAGCCAAGAATGTGAGTTGGTATCATCATGAAATCCTCCGCCTCAGGATAAACCAGCAGCGGCTCAAGGAACCACTGTCCAGCACAACAGATAGGGTACATTAAATGAAACATTCATCAACACTTATGAGTAACACACATAATCTAAGACTGCCTTAAATACAAACATCATTAGTACATAGGAGCAGAGTACAGAAGGTTCAGATGGCTCTGAGCACTATGGGACTTAACATCTGTGGTCATCAGTCCCCTAGAACTTAGAACTACTTAAACCTTACTAACCTAAGGACATCACACACATCCATGCCAGAGGCAGGATTCGAACCTGCGACCGTAGCGGTCACGCGGTTCCAGACTGAAGCGCCTAGAACCGCACGGCCACATCGGCCGGCCGCAGAGGTACATGTTGCATGCACATGTAAAGCTCTTGTCTAATTTAATTCCAGTAGACCCGCTGAGGAAGAAAGTCTTTCCTTTACTACTTGTTATTAATCGACAGATTTCTTGTATTTGAGTCAGAATACCGTCTGACATAACTTGACTTGCAGTACGTTATGCCACAGGCTTCGTAGATGTCAATAACTACCACGAAAGCATTTACTTAGCGTCCTTACAGAGTTAATTGCATTTCATACAGAATACACGTTTTAAATCAAAGGTGGATAATCGGTAGGCTTTGGTTGCCAACAATCAAGTGCATGAAATTTCTTGTTGTCGCTGTCGCGCACCACTCACAGACACAGTTGCGTGGTTGACATGCAACGGCAATGCATGTTGTGAGGGGTCAACTTGTACGTGGAGCCCGATTTTGTAATATATTTCACGAAAAATGACATGAAATGGTTATCACATGTAGAGGAGATTGTATCTTTGACACCACTGAACCAAAGACGTTGCCTGAGGAGCTGAATCGATTGTAAGTAGAGGCGCGCAGAGCGCAGTGGCAGTTGCCGTTGCACTCTGTTAAAGGTAGGATGTAAGACTTTAAGCTAGTGGCTAGCTGTGAGAATTTAGCCGTTGGCCTATAGACGCAGCATAATACAATTATGTAAGGTAATGAAATTTTTATATTTAGTTTTAAGTATGCAGCAACACAATGTGGATTTTGCTAATTCTAACAGTATCGTCCCTTGAATGTAGGAACAAGTATTTGCCACCAGATTTAATGTACAGGTTGATTATGTATGCCAGATTTGTCATATTTTGTGTGTTTTGTAATCCTGATACACACAAGTTAAAGTTTGGAATCTATTTTGTTAGACGATGTTAGACCTTTTGTCATGTAACAATCCAACTGCCTTTAATTACGTCAGTAAGTGAGAATTGTAGAACAATTGAAAAGTTCACTGATTTTGAAGTTAATGTAAAATGTTTCATATTAGATTTTGTGAAGGAGAAACTTTATTTTGAATATAATTTTCGAACTGAAGAATTCGGTCTTAGTATATCCTATTATCATTACCTCATCCTCTACCATGTCGTATGACATTCTTTGTATGAAGCTATTTTACGACCGGCGCTGCACTTCGCTAAGCCAAGACTGAATATTTTGTATGCCTACTACGGAGAGAACAGAATACGAAGATCACATCCGTTGCGACTCGAGAGCTAAGGAAAATGTATTTCAGTGTTTATTTGCATAGGGAATTTTATCAGTTTATTGCACAAAAAAATGGTTCAAATGGCTCTGAGCACTATGGGACTCAACTGCTGAGGTCATTAGTCCCCTAGAACTTAGAACTAGTTAAACCTAACTAACCTAAGGACATCACAAACATCCATGCCCGAGACAGGATTCGAACCTGCGACCGTAGCGGTCTTGCGGTTCCAGACTGCAGCGCCTTTAACCGCACGGCCACTTCGGCCGGCGTTTATTGCACAGGGCCATAGAACTCGGTGCTTACGAGACTGAGTAAACTTCGGAGGAATTAATTTCGTTATAGGCATTACATGCTGATTTTCCGGATTAAGTTGTTTAATTTTTCTTTGGATTTCAGTAAAACTGATTAAGCACACCATATGCTCAACAACACATCACACAATTAATTTGGATAACACAAAGTTATTTTTATTAAAGAGCGTTATAATTCATTTCGCTCAAGTGTAGTTTGCATCACACTTAAAGGTTCATGCTCATGAATATTTCTGCAGTACACACACGGATTCCAGTGCACCTCTCCTTGGTTGCAGGGTAGTTGAGAAATGACTGTTCCAAACACTTGTGTATCAAGTTTGGTGTTTGTATCGAGATCTGCAATTGTCTCATCATAGGAAACTACGCATGCAGTAATCTACGTAATGCTTGTTAAGCAAATTTCTTCACACTTTGTCAGTAACAGTTCTGTATAGTCATGTATACCATACATACCATAAGGTTTAAAGACTGCCGCTACGATTAAAGTAGTTAATTACAGAATGAACGATGAGGAATGTCCATATACATATGTTTCATTCAGTGCTAAAAAATCTAGCTCACTATTTTCTACCTCTGATATAAGTTTTTATTACTGGTTCACATTCCTGACGGACTTTCATAACGCACAGGCAAAATAGAGTGTGCCGGATGTCATTGCTTATTGTTACCGAAAGTGACTATTTCTGCTTGTATTTAGGCTTAGCAGAGTCAGTAGAACCAAAATCTATTTAGAGAGAGGAAAAACCTCGAATTCAAAGAAAAACGATGAATACTTCCAAATAACCTACGAAAGCCGAGCTCCTCGTAGACCAATTCCATGTAATCAGATATTAGTTAGTACGCGCACCCCGGACCCGCAGCAACATTAGCGCCAAATTAAACTTAAGAATGAAAAAGAATTTTCTTTGAACATTTTTATTTTTAAAATGACCAAAGCTAAATATTTAATTTTTATATGTGTTTTATTAAACCACAGGCTAATAAGTCAATGAGATAAATGGTACTACTTACTTGTAACAACCTTTTATAGAATGACGAAGAAATTCCCAATGCATTATGAGCGTCACCTATTCTCAGAATAGAAAACTAACTTTTCCACATTGAGGGTAGGCACTTGTTAAAAAACATGCTTCCTGTCCGCCAGTCCTCTCTCTAACGACACTTATTTGACCCACAATTTGTACCTGCAGTTAAAATCAACCAAATTAAAATTATGTGTACGGCCTAAAGCAGAGTGTAACCATTACATAGTTACTGATGCGTTGTGCTGTCAATTAGTTCGTTTATCTGTTGCGAAATGAATAAGGTAGCAGTTTCTGGTCCATTGCGAGCACTACCTACAATTCGTCAAAGACATACGTGAGCATACGATGGGCGTTTGAAAAGTCCGTGCAAAGTCCGAGAGATGGCACCACAGGCGCGTATCGAGGTCACGTTTAGTTAGTAGCATCTTTGGTAAGAACGCACACCAAGTTTCAGCCATATTGGTCTATTTCTTTATGTTTGGCATTCGTGTAAATCAAGGAAGTCGAGGGATTGTCAAAAAATGGGCGAAAACGAACTTCGTGTGGTGATTAAACAATACTTTATGAAACGCAAAACGCCTCAGGAGACTAAAGAGAAGCTTGATAAACATTACGTCGACTCTGCACCTTCGATTACAACAGTTTATTAGTGGTTTCAAAATTTTCGGAGTGGCCATATGGGCACAAGTTCAAAAATGGCTCTGAGCACTATGGGACTCAACTGCTGAGGTCATTAGTCCCCTAGAACTTAGAACTAGTTAAACCTAACTAACCTAAGGACATCACACACATCCATGCCCGAGGCAGGATTCGAACCTGCGACCGTAGCGGTCTCGCGGTTCCAGACTGCAGCGCCAGAACCGCGCGGCCACTTCGGCCGGCATGGGCACAAGTGATGCTGAACGTTCTGGGCGCCCTGTGGAGGATAAAATCCATGATATGGTGATGGATGACAGAAGAGTTAAGGTGCATGAGATTGCTAGTGCTGTGGGCATCTCGAATGAACGGGTACATAATACTTTGCATAAACATTTGAACATGAGAAAGCTATCCGCAAGATGGGTTCCGCGATTGCTCACGCTTGTCCAAAAACGAAATCGTGTGAACACCTACGTCTACATGTACGTGATTACTCTCCTATTCAAAATAAAGTGCCTGGCAGAGGGTTCAATGAACCACCTTCAAGTTATCTCTCTACCGTTCCACTCTCGAACGGCACGCGGGAAAAACGAGCACTTAAATTTTTCCGTGCGAGCCCTGATTTCTCTTATTTTATCGTGATCGTCATTTCTCCCTATGTAGGTGGGTGCCAACAGAATGTTTTCGCAATCGGAGGAGAAAACTGGTGATTGAAATTTCATGAGAAGATCCCGTCGCAACGAAAAACGCCTTTGTTTTAATGATTGGCACTCCAATTCACATATCATATCTGTGACACTATCTCCCCTATTTCGCGATAATACAAAACGAGCTGCCCTTCTTTGTACTTTTTCGATGTCATCCGTCAGTCCCACCTGATGCGGATTCCACACTGCACAACAGTACTCCAGAATAGGGCGGACAAGCTTAGTGTAAGTAGTCTCTTTAGTAGACCTGTTGCAACTTCTAAGTGTTCTGCCAATGAATCGCAGTCTTTCGTTTGCTCTACCCACAATATTATCTATGTGACCGTTCCAGTTTAGGTTATTTGTAATTGTAATCCCTAAGTATTTAGTTGAATTTACAGCCATCAGATTTGTGTGACTTATCGCGTAATCGAAATTTAGTTGATTTCTTTTAGTACTCATGTGAATAACTTCACACTTTTCCTTATTCAGGGTCAATTGCCACTTTTCGCACCATACAGATATCCTATCTAAATCATTTTGCAAGTCATTTTAGACATCTGATGACTTTACAAGGCGGTAAATGACAACATCATCTGCTAACAATCTAAGACGTGTTGTAAGGATTGTTTGCAGCTGTTCAGGAAGAATCCGCAGGACTTCAAGCGTCGTTTTGTCACTGTGGATGAAACATGGATACATTACTGTACTCCTGAGACCAAACGACAATCTAAACTATTGGTTAAGGTTATGGCAACTATCTTTTGGGATTCACAAGGGATAATCCTCATCGACTATCTGGAAAAGGGTAAAACTATTACAGGTGCATATTATTCTGCAAGAAAAACGCCGGCGATTGGACCGCAAAAAAGTCATTTTCCATCGCGACAAAAAATGCACTAGCACATACCTAAGCAGTCGTGGTCGCAAAACTAATGAAAACAGGATCCCCCCTATTCTCCAGACTTGGCTCCCTCTGACTACTATTTGTTCCCCAATTTGAAGAAATGGCTGGCGGGACAAAGATTTTATTCAAACGACGAGGTGATTGCATCAACTAATAGCTATTTTGCAGACTTGGACAATTCCTATTATTCGGAAGGGATCAACAAATTAGAACAGCGTTCGTTGGACGAAGTGTATAAGTCTAAAAGGAGACAATGTCGAAAAATAAAAAAGGTTAACCCCAAACACGTAAGTAGTTTTTGTTTTTGCATGGACTTTTCAAACGTGCCTCGTATGTCTCAATTTTACTATCAGGTGCATAGTACAAAGCGCAAAGTATGTGTGTACAGCTTGTTCACATTGAGAAGAACGAGGCCTCCCTAGCTCTGAATTTGGCCAAAGTCGATAAGAGTCTTGTAGACTTCCGCACGTTCGAGTGTCGTGTCCGGCCGCTGCCAACATCAGCGATATAACACAGAACGTTGCGTATGTAGCCCATGTGAAGTGACTGCTGTGGTGTCTTATGCTCCATATTAAAGTAATACAGGTACGGCAAATAAAAGTGGCCTGGAGAACCTAGTTCCAAGATATAAAGAAACACAGCAGAGGAAAGAAAATACACTACTAACCCGTCTACAGCAGATGCTGAAACTGACCCTTGGCACTTCTGGTCCCTCATCAGTAAGTTGTGAATGGTTGTGGTTACATGCATACATTCACGTCCAATCCTATCCACTAGTCCAGACCACTTTTCCTTGCCTCATCCTGTACATATCTTGATGATCGATGAAGAGATTCCTGGCCCATCACGGTCAACGCCAGATATTCCTTCCACTCCTCGGAAAAGGGCAAGGGGTAGTACATTACGTAGTGTAGTACGGAAAATTGAGAATGCTGCGAGCAGGAGAGCAAAAATAGAGAGTTGCTCCACCCTCTCTCTCAGCCGACAAGACGAACAGTGACATCACTATAAACTCCTGGCAAAATAGATAATTTCAGTTCAGATTTTTCTGCTCGGCAGTGCTTTGAAACTGCCTTTCCCTCTGTCTGAATTGCTTTAAAGTGGTCGTTTTGTTTGTGTGTGTAAAACAATTTCTTGACATCGAGTGGGTGGCTCAAGATGCAATAACGAAGTCCATTATTCAGAAGCCACTATGTTGCGTAGTAGTTAAAATAACTTGGCAGATGTGGTGGAGGTAGTGGGCACGAATCAATTATTCTTTTCTTTTAATGGTAATTTAAATGACTGCCATCAATATTTTTATTCAATTAATTGTGGCTGCATCGCATGGTACCACAGACCATAACCAACACCGTTGTATAAGCGGCTTCGAAAAGTTGATATTTCCCTTGGGGACATCTGCTTTTACTTGTAAGTATACATTCTGCATATAATTGAATTCTGCTTTCTGACTTTTTTTATTCTCTTTCACTTAGGCGAAGATGTACTGGGAAAATCCAGCCAGATAACTTCGACTGGGATGACCTCAGACAGACAATCAAACACTTCTACTTGGAGCAGAAGATTACTCCCAGTCTGCGGAAACTTTGAGCAATACTCGAAGAAAAGATGGAATGAACTTGGGGTATTACATGTCTGTGAAATACTTTGTTGTCCATGAGGTTCACATGGAAAAAAGTACGGAATAGAAGATTTTTACTACTAGCACATGGAGATATTGTTCACTGACGGCCGCATTTCATTGTCAAAATGAAGTATATTATGGAAAACAACCACAGGTATTGTAACCTCCCCACAAAAAATTTAATAAATAATAATAATAATAATATGATTATGATTCTAATTTTAGTATAACCTCAGAACAAAATTTAATAAATAATAATAATATTAATATGATTCTATTTTTTGTGTAACCTCTGAACAAAATTGGTTCCCATTTATAACCTGCCTACAGAAATTCATTCACATTTAACCTCCACACAAAATTTGTTTCCCATTTAATGTACCCACAAAATTCTTTTCTCTGTTAATGTAAGCTCGAAACAGAAAAATTCCTAAACCTCGTAATAAAAAAATAAATTCAGTAACCTGGTAAATTTTGGACGACAGCAGTGCTGCGTCATGGCCCTGTAAGATCATTCTGAATAAAAAGCAAAAATTCTTACCTCAATAAAGTCGCCAATTATCTGTTCTTACAATAACTTTTTCCGGCACAGCTCTGTGCAATGCTGGCCGATAGATTTGTCATTTATGAAAGGAAGCAACGGATTTTTCTTTTGCAACAATCGGAATGATCATGGATTGGAGAAATTAGTTAATTCTTTAAATTGAAATGAATGATTGTTGGAAATTACTTTATATGACAAAGATTATTATTTGGACATTTTTAAAAGATTTACATGGGAGTTCACATAACATTACTAGATATGCGCGAGGCTGCTTTTTACCTTATACAATAATACTCAGGCTCCAGCATCGCTGCACCGCGAACTGCCCAGCCAACATGATACACTATACCAGACCAGAGCAGACTCCAGACCAGACACTGACTAGCAACAACTTACTGCTACAGCTACACAGTTCCTACTGAGTCAACACTCCTCTCTGGTCAGCGATTCTCTTATACCTTGCATATCGCAGGCAGTGCATGAGCAATACATCGAAATTACATCTGCTCGGACCCCGTACATTACCCTCCACTGGGGGGGGGGGGGAAGGGGGGGGGCAAAAATTTGGCAGCGATGGTGAGTCAATTGGACTTGCCATGAGCAACAATTTTTTCTTAATTAACTAAGTTTACAGTCACAGAGTATATACATATATATAAGTGCAGAACATGAAATGAAATGAAGTGCACATGCACTGAGTACAGAACATATCAAGAAATTACAAAATGTATACCCAATGAGTACAAAACATATTAACAAATGACATAAAGTGCATACGCACTGTAGTACAGAACATATCTAGCAATGACAAAATGTATACGCAATGAGTACAAAACATATTAACAAATGACATAAAGTGCATATGCACTGTAGTACAGAACATATCTAGCAATGACAAAATGTATACGCAATGAGTACAAAACGTATTAACAAATTACATAAAGTGAATACGCACTGTAGTATCTTTTTACCATTTTACAAGAACTAGGATAGGAAAGGGAAGGATTGCATCATGGTTGTAGCACAGTAGGTTGCACGTAGCTGCACTGAAAGTCCATATCTTTCTAGAGAAGCACAACACCAAGTGAGACAATCTGAAGTTCTCTTCCGTGAAGTATTAATCAGTGTAGCCAAGACACTGAAATGTCGTATTAATATTCAATGTTATCATTTTGGTAGTACATTAGGTACACCAAACAGTGGGACCATAATAACATCTCCATTGTTCAAGGTGGTGGACAGCATGATGTGTCAACACCACACTCTTTCACCAACGTAGAACTAGTGCAAAAACCAAATATGGTGCTCCATGATCATAATGATGGACAGGACAAACGGATATTGCAGTAATTTCTGGTAATTAGGTCAGAAGGTGAAGGACATTAAGTCTTATGCTAGTCATCATTGAGAATTACACTAGTCTATCAACCGATTTGAGTAATTGGTGGCACTCATTGCCTAGTTACTAAACATTTCTGTACTATGTATGAAGTATTACAGAATAATATTCATAAGTCATCTGATTACAGTGAACATTGGCACTCATTGGCCAGTTACAAACCATTTTTATGCATTATTCAAAAGTGATGATTCAAAACAAGAGTTAATTAATGGAATACCAGTTACATAATTCATCTAGTTATACTAATCATCGGCATTCATTGGCCAGTTACTAAGTATTCATATATTTTTATAAAACATTATTCAGTATTATTCAGAAGTCATCATTCAAAATGAGAGTTAATAATTGGCATAGCATTTATAGAGTATAACAAAAATATTTTGTACAGAAATTATTGGCATAGCATTTATACATTGTTACAAAACATCATTCAGTATTACTCAGAACTCATCATTCAAGTGACATAGGACATATTTAAAATGTAACACACTGGAACTATTACTCAAGGTCTGTGGTTAGAAAACATCTTTCAGTATTACTCAGAACTCTCTTAAACTGGTAGCATTATTTGGGACTGGTAATACTTTTTTTTTTGCTAGCAATGTATTGCGTTGGGATCCATAATTAATTGCTGGGTCATGAAAATATTTGCTTTTGACTTATTGCTGCAAATAACGATTAGTAACGTCATTCGTCATGAGTCAGCTGTAGCAAGGTTATGAAACAAGTGGAGTATATGTGATCACATTCATGAATGACACACACAAATGGGTAAAAAAAATGCAAGTACTAGAACAGGTTTAATGACTAACTGCTTATAGCACATTAATTTCATGAATAGCTTCTCCTGGAAAAATACAAAATGGATTATTAAGCTGACAGAAGAAACGCATATTATGCTGAGATATAGTGAACTTCGAATTAACAGGTAATGAAACGTGTACTCAATATGTATGTACTCTAGCTGTCCTTTCCAAAACATTCAGTCATTATACCATGTGACATAAGACATACTGTCAAAACGAACTGCAACAAATACTTAAATAGCTACATAGTATCTCTTAACTAATAGTAAATATATAAAATTCATCATTATTCTCATCTGCAAGGAAAAACTTCATTATTCATATTACCATAACTTCATTACTATCATCACCTGCAAAGAAAAACTTCATTATTCATATTAGCATGTTGTTGTTGTTGTGGTCTTCAGTCCTGAGACTGGTTTGATGCAGCTCTCCATGCTACTCTATCCTGTGCCAGCTTCATCATCTCCCAGTACCTACTGCAACCTACATCCTTCTGAATCTGCCTAGTGTATTCATCTCTTGGTCTCCCTCTACGATTTTTACCCTCCAAGCTGCCGTCCAATACTAAATTGGTGATCCCTTGATGCCTCAGAACATGTCCCACCAACCGATCCCTTCTTCTGGTCAAGTTGTGCCACAAACTTCTCTTCTCCCCAATCCTATTCAATACCTCCTCATTAGTTATGTGATCTACCCATCTAATTTTCAGCATTCTTCTTTAGCACCACATTTCGAAAGCTTCCATTCTCTTCTTGTCCAAACTATTTATCGTCCATGTTTCACTTCCATACATGGCTACACTCCATACAGATACTTTCAGGAATGACTTCCTGACACTTAAATCTATACTCTATGTTAACAAATTTCTCTTCTTCAGGAACGCTTTCCTTCCCATTGCCAGTCTACATTTTATATCCTCTCTACTTCGACCATCATCAGTTATATTGCTCCCCAAATAGCAAAACTCCTTTACTACTTTAAGTGTCTCATTTCCTAATCTAATTCCCTCAGCATCACCCGACTTGATTCGACTACATTCCATTATCCTCGTTTTGCTTTTGTTGATGCTCATCTTATATCTTATATCCTCCTTTCAAGACGCTATCCATTCCATTCAACTGCTCTTCCAAGTCCTTTGCTGTCTCTGACAGAATTACAATGTCATCGGCGAACCTCAAAGTTTTTATTTCTTCTCCATGTATTTTAATACTTACTCCGAATTTTTCTTTTGTTTCCTTTACTGCTTGCTCAATATACAGATTGAATAACATCGGGGACAGGCTACAACCCTGTCTTACTCCCTTCCCAACAACTGCTTCCCTTTCATGTCCCTCGACTCTTATAACTGCCATCTGGTTTCAGTACAAATTATAAATAGTCTTTCGCTCCCTGTATTTTACCCCTGCCACCTTTAGAATTTGAAAGAGAGTATTCCAGTCAACATTGTCAAAAGCTTTCTCTAAGTCTACAAATGCTAGAAACGTAGGTTTGCCTTTCCTTAATCTTTCTTGTAAGATAAGTCGTAAGGTCAGTATTGCCTCACGTGTTCCAGTATTTCTACGGAATCCAAACTGATCTTCCCCGAGGTCCGCTTCTACTAGTTTTTCCATTCGTCTGTAAAGAAATCGTGTTAGTATTTTGCAGCTGTGGCTTATTAAACTGATTGTTCGGTAATTTTCACATCTGTCAACACCTGCTTTCTTTGGGATTGTAATTATTATATTCTTCTTGAAGTCTGATGGTATTTCGCCTATCTCATATATCTTACTCAGATGGCCGAGTTTCGTCAGGACTGGCTCTCCCAAGGCTGTCAGTAGTTCTAATGTAATGTTGTCTACTCCGGGGGCCTTGTTTCGACTCAGATCTTTCAGTGCTCCGTCAAACTCTTCACACAGTATCGTATCTCCCATTTCATCTTTATCTACCTCCTCTTCCATTTCCATAATATTTTCCTCAAGTACATCGCCCTTGTATAGACCCTCTATATACTCTTTCCATATTTCTGCTTTCCCTTCTTTGCTTAGAACTGGGTTTCCATCTGAGCTCTTGATGTTCATACAAGTGGTTCTCTTATCTCCAAAGGTCTCTTTAATTTTCCTGTAGGCAGTATCTATCTTACCCCTAGTGAGATAAGCCTCTACATCCTTACATTTGTTCTCTAGCCATCCCTGCTTAGCCATTTTGCACTTCCTGTAAATCTCATTTTTGAGACGTTTGTATTCCTTTTTGCCTGCTTCATTTACTGCATTTTTATATTTTCTCCTTTCATCAATTAAATTAAATATTTCTTCTGTTAGCCAAGGATTTCTACTAGCCCTCGTCTTTTTACCTACTTGATCCTCTGCTGCCTTCACTACTTCATCCCTCAGAGCTACCCATTCTTCTTCTACTGTATTTCTTTCCCCCATTCCTGTCAATTGTTCCCTCATGCTCTCCCTGAAACTCTCTACAACCTCTGGTCCCATCTCCTTAAGTTCCCACATTTTTGTAGTTTCTTCTGTTTTAATTTACAGGTCATAACCAATAGATTGTGGTCAGAGTCCACATCTGCCCCTGGAAATGTCTTACAATTTAAAACCTGGTTCCTAAATCTCTGTCTTACCATTATATAATCTATCTGATACCTTTTAGTATCTCCAGGGTTCTTCCATGTATACAACCTCCTTTCATGATTCTTAAACCAAGTGTTAGCTATGATTGAGTTGTGCTCTGTGCAGAATTCTACCAGGCGGCTTCCTCTTTCATTTCTTAGCCCCAATCCAAATTCACCTACTAAGTTTCCTTCTCTCCCTTTTCCTACTACCGAATTCCAGTCACCCATGACTATTAAATTTTCGTCACCCTTCACTATCTGAATAATTTCTTTTATTTCATCATACGTTTCTTCAATTTCTTCGTCATCTGCAGAGCTAGTTGGCATATAAACTTGTACTACTGTAGTAGGTGTGGGCTTCGTATCTATCTTGGCCACAATAATGCGTTCACTATGGTGTTTGCAGTAGCTTACCCGCATTCCTATTTTCCTATTCATTATTAAACCTACTCCTGCATTACCCCTATTTGATTTTGTGTTTATAACCCTGTAGTCACCTGACCAGAAGTCTTGTTCATCCTGCCACCGAACTTCACTAATTCCCACTATATCTAACTTCAACCCATCCATTTCCCTTTTTAAATTTTCTAACCTACCTGCCCGATTAAGTGATCTGACATTCCACGTTCCGATCCGTAGAACGCCAGTTTTCTTTCTCCTGATAATGGCATCCTCTTGAGTAGTCCCCGCCCGCAGATCCGAATGGGGGACTATTTTACGTCCGGAATATTTTACCCAAGAGGACGCCATCATCATTTAATCATACAGTAAAGCTGCATGCCCTCGGGAAGAATTACGGCCGTAGTTTCCCCTTGCTTTCAGCCGTTCGCAGTACCAGCATAGCAAGGCCGTTTTGGTTATTGTTACAAGGCCAGATCAGTCAATCATCCAGACTGTTGCCCTTGCAACTACTGAAAAGGCTGCTGCCCCTCTTGAGGAACCACACGTTTGTCTGGCCTCTCAACAGATACCTCTCCGTTGTGGTTGCACCTACAGTACGGCTATCTGTATCGCTGAGGCACGCAAGTCTCCCCACCAACGGCAAGGTCCATGGTTCTGAAGCATATTAGCATATTCTTCATATAACTATTCATCACCATTCATTATCATCTGCAAAAAAGACACTTCATTATTCATATCACCATTTACTTCATACAACTATTCATAGTATAGAGTTTCTTATTTGTAGCATATTTCATCATTAAAACTAAGATGTGTAGTTCTGTCTGACAGCCTGCATCAATCGCCTCGTATTCTGAAAGAAAAATAATTAGTTAAGACTGCTATCATACGATGTGTATAGTATATTCTTGTTAACGCTTGTTAATTCAGATCCATTTACTCTTCATGACGAGGTATTGCATCTTCTTTCGTTCATTCCGAAGGTGAAATTCCCATTTCATAGCAATCCACTGTGGTTTGTTTAATTTATTTCTTTTACACGTTATTGCTTTCTGAAAATGATGAATAAGGATTAATATCTTGCATTTAAATCATATACCCATTAAATAAAAACTGGTTTCTAGTGATATAATTAAGCATACAGCATAGCATGACAGAAAACGTATTATGTCTAAAACATAGACAGTGTTCAGGTGCAAAAATGTACACAGAGTATCATAATGTAGTAGCAAAAAAAATGTAAAATAGTCACGATGTTGAGATAAGGCAATATGTCAAAGTCAACTGGTGTTTGTTATATCTTAAAGTTTTCGTAGTGCATACAAACAAAACAGGAAAACAATCATATATACATGAAAAATGGAAAATGTGCACGGTCTGATATATAACGACAAGAAATGACTTTCTTTGTGTTCAGCTTGTATGTTGTGTAGTTGATAGAGGCGAGAGTTGAAGACTTTAATGGAGAAAGAATTTGATAAAATTAATATGTCACTAGATAGAATTGCATAATTGGTCATAAAATGTGTAAGTTTATCTGAAAAAATGTGCACGGTCTGATGTGTAACGACAAGAAAAGCGACCTGCTAACCTTACCTTGCCGGGCACTTCCCAAGAAAAAAATTCGATAATCATCAGTAAGTACTCATATAAATATAATTGCATAAGTGGTCATATACAAATCAGGAAATGGCATTACAGTGTGATAAATCATAAAGTATATTCATTCAATAAAAGGTTTAATATTGGAGACATGGTGATTGCCTTTACTTTTTCTGGTTCTCAGAGTTTCGACGTGTACTACATTGTGGTGAGGAATGCTGCGAATTCGATATGGACCTGCGTATAGAAGCTCAAATTTACTACATCTACTCTTTCCTCTGTTGAATAAATAATGTGTGCGTACTAATATTTTCTGTCCAATGTGAAAGTCACGGCATGTACAAACCTGTTTTTGCTGTCTTCTCCAGCGCTCTGCGGCACGTTTGATGTTGTTCAGCGCAATGTCAATTATTTCATGGTGTCGTAGTCGACGAGATGTAGGAAAGGATACTAATTCTTTAATTTTCTTAGGTGGTTCAACATTTTTCAGTATAACAGTCGGAGATAGCATAGTAGATACATTTGCTATGGAATTAATTACATCCTGGAATGAGAGTATGTGTGTGTCCCAATCAATGTTTTTATGGCAGTATATTCTACATAGTTTACCAATTTCTTTCATTAGTCGTTAACAAGGGTTCGAAGAAGCGTGATACTTGGATATATAAATCGGAGAAATGTTTCTTGTTCGTAACATACGTGCCCATATAGAAGATCGAAACTGTGATCCATTGTCGGAAATTACTTTCAATACATGTCCTACATGAAATAGAAAATGTTTTATAAATGCTTTCGAAACAGATTTAGCAGTAGCTTTGCGTAACGGAGTGAAGGTAACAAATTTCGAAGTGAGTTCAACTGCGACAAAGATGTAGCAAAAACCTCTATTAGTTCTGGGAATCGGACCAAAAATGCCTACAGCGGCCATGTGTCTCAATTTAACAGGTACAATGGGATGTAATGGAGGAATATGTGAAGTCGTATCTGACTTAGCTTTCTGGCAGATTTTACATGACGCTAAAACTCGTCGAATACGTTTCTCCATATTGGCAAAATAACAGTTCTGTCTCAGTATAAGAAAACATTTTCTGGCTCCGTAATATGCGTAACTTAAATGAGTATACCAAATTAATTTGTTAACAAGCTCGTCAGGAATGCATAGTAACCAGTTGTTGCTGTCAGGGTGAGAGCGGCGAAACAGAATGTTATTGCGTACAGTGTAATGGTTTCTGATGGTAACATTATTCCTATCTTGCCAAAGGTGTTTAATTTCTTTCCATACGTTCTCTTTACTCTGCTCTTGTGCTATGTCTCGTAATGACGACGAAATGAAATTTTCAAATGCAACTTGTTGAATATACATGACGCTGAAATTTGCTTTGCAGAAGTTGGTTGCGATGTCTTGCTGATTGTTGCTGAGGGAACGGGATAGTGCGTCTGCTACAATATTTTGTGTACCGGGAATGTGAACAATTGTAAAATTAAATTCCTGTAAATAAAGTTTCCATCTGCTTAACCTGTCGTGTGTAAATTTTGCGGAAATTAAAAACTATATAGCTCTATGATCTGTGTAAACGGTAGTGTGTCTTCCATAAAGAAAATGCCTAAATCTCGTAAATGCCCATACAACACATAATGTTTCAAGTTCTGTAACAGAATAATTGCGTTCAGCAGGTGACAGAATGCGACTCGCAAAGGCGATGTTTTTAATTACTGTACAACCATCTTCTTCAATTTCCTGAAAAATGTGTACGCCTAAAGCGGTGTTAGAACTGTCGGTGGCAATGGAAAAATTTCTAGTAAGATCTGGATGTGATAAAAGTGGTGCATTCAACAAAGCTTGTTTTAGATTGACAAATTCAGAATGTGCTTGGCTATACCAGGACCAAATAGTGTTTTTACCCGTCAATTGACATAATCTAGGGGTGTCTAAAGTAGAGTAATGAATAAATTTACGAAAAAAGTTAATTAAACCCAAAAAGCTGCGTAGTTGTTTCTTCGTCGTAGGAATAGTAATGTCACGTAAAGCTTGGAGTTTTTCCGGGTCAGGCGCAATGCCTTCTGCTGAACTTACATGTCCAAGAAATTTTATAGAAGTCTTGCCAAAGTGCGATTTACTGAGATTAACTGTGAGTCCTTGTGCACGAAAAGTTCGTAACAGTTGTTCAAGAATCAGATTGTGTTCAGACCAGTTAGCTTCTGCTATAAGAATGTCGTCTACATACGCTGTGATTCTGTCTTTAAGTTCTGTCGGAAGTATACTATTCAAACCGCGAATAAATGCTGCTGAAGAAATAGTTAAACCGAACGGTAATTTACAAAATTGATAACAGTCACCAAAACAGAGAAAAGCCGTGTACTTTCTGCAGTCCGGATGGAGCTGAATTTGCCAAAATCCCGATTTCAAATCTAATGTGGAATAAATAGCAGTACCATGAAATTTCTGTAGAAGTTCTTCTAGTGTCTGTGGGCGATCTGTTTCATTGATAATAATGTCGTTGATGTGACGCGAATCAAGTACGAGACGAAGTGAACCATCCTTTTTCTTAACAATATGGAGTGGGTTTATGTACGGACTAACTGCCGGTTCAATAATTCCTTGGTCATGCATAGTTTGCAATTCTTTCTTAACTTGTTCTCTATGAATATACGGAATGGTATAATGTTTGGCTTTACATGTGTCGTGCTGTTTAACTTGAAATTCATACATAAAACCGGACATAGTACCAGGAACGTTGTCAAAAACTGGAGCTTGCTGTAAAAGAATTTTGCGTAGTTGCGTGCGTTCGTCGTCTGTATTTTCACTGCTCTATTTAACTTTATCAGAAATCAAACTTCCTGGCAGATTAAAACTGTGTGCCCGACCGAGACTCGAACTCGGGACGAGGTACTGGCAGAAGTAAAGCTGTGAGTACCGGGCATGAGTCGTGCTTCGGTAGCTCGGTTGGTAGAGCACTTGCCCGCGAAAGGCAAAGGTCCCGAGTTCGAGTCTCGGTCGGGCACACAGTTTTAATCTGCCAGGAAGTTTCATATCAGCGCACACTCCGCTGCAGAGTGAAAATCTCATTCTGTTATCAGAAATCATTTGCATAACGTCATAGTCGGCTTCGTCTGGAGTATTATAGTTGTATACGTACGTATCTGTGAACAATGTGGAATAACAGTCTATATTACGTGATGCGGAAATGACCTCTGTACGATTAATTGTTTGTTCTTCTGCAGATAAAGAGTGCTGAAATTCTAAAGCCAGTTGTACATTTTTATCCTTTAACATTAAATAGGAGTTTTGAAAGTCAATAATTGCGTCGTGTTGTACCAGAAAATTCGTACCTAAAATAACGTCTGTTGTCAATAAGGGAACAATCCAAAAATTTGAGTGAAGTGTATGACCTGCAATACAAAATGATAAATGTGTCTGTAATTTTACATCTACTCCTTTACCAGATACTGCTCCTTTTACTTTAATTTTGCCTAATGGTAGCGTAGGATAAGTATTCTCTCTGTTACATTCGTTGAAAGTTTCCTCATTTATAACTGACATAGGTGATCCAGAATCGATTACTGCTGAAAATTTGGATGATCCAATCTTTACTTCAATGACAGGGTGTGAAATGGTTTTTTGAATAACTGGTCTTTCCTGCAAAAGAGTGTCTCGGATGTCGTCAAAAGTAATAACATTTTCGTGAACAAAATTCTCTGTGTCAAAAGTATTGCTTGCGTTGCTGGAAGATGCAACCTGTACTGTATCTAGTCAAATTCTATCCGACGTGCTATTATTTGCGGGAGGATGCTGTGGCATTTCGACTATTTGTACTGTTCCGTTATTTCGTCCTGATGCATTAGGTGCGGGATGATACCGACTGTCTGGTTCATTCATGATAATCTGTTGTTGCGGATGATTTTGCTGCTGGTAAGACCGACTGTTATTAAACGGACGCTGAAAATTGTGCTCATTACTTTTACGTCTGTCATGATAGTCATTTCTATACGGTGCATTGCGATATGAGTTGAAATGATGTGTTTTCTGTACGTAGTTATTTCCTTGTTGCTGTGCGTTACTATTTGGCGGAGCCGACGCTATACGTGTAGGCGGCGAAACATTAAAGCTTGGTTGACCTTGCACATTACATTGTTGGTTAGGTATGCTAACCGGCTGGTTTTGTTGCTGATGTTGGGAAAAACCTCTATTGTTACCAAAATGTGGTTCCTGTTGCTGATAATTTTGACGATACTGATAATTAAAATTTTGTCTGTTATTAAAGTTCTGGTGGTTGTCGTTCCTGAAGCGTCTATTAGCTTTGCTATTGAAATAGCGTGGCTGATCGTAATTGCTGTATCCTTGTTGACCTTGGTTATTATGTGAAAAATTTTTGTTTATGAAGGAATAATCTGATTGCTGAACTTCCAAAAGCTGTAACAGGTCTCTGAATGCCGAAATATTTTCATTCTGCTGACCTGTTAAAAGTGAAACTCTTAATGATCGTGGTAATTTAGAAATGCATAATTGAATAAGTGCAGATTCACTGTATGGCTCACTTAAGTACTGGTTTTGTTCGACCATATGTTCAAAAAATTGCGTGACAGTGGAAAAATTTGAGTTCTCATAATTCGGTAAACTAATTAATTGATCCTTGATTCTGCGCTGTGTCGTCTTCGACCAATACGCTGACAGAAAAGCATTCTGAAATTCTTCTACCGAATAGCATTGTCTCGCGATCGGTCTCATACAAGTTGCCGGTTCGGCTTCCAAAACACTGCAAATAAATTCAAGTTTGTGTGTTACAAGCCAAGTCGGTGGAAAAGCAAAGCTAAATTGTTGTATCCAATCCAAGGGGTGAATCTGTGTTCTGTCATTTTTAAATACCTTAAATTTTCTCACGGATAGAAAGTGCTTGTAATCAAAATTTTCGTCTCTGAATGTCTGAACAGGTTCATGATTGTATCCTAGTCTGTTTGTGACTGTTCGGAATCTAACTCACGTATTCTCTGTAAATTACCTAAATTATACATGCTGTGTGAGTGTGACAAATGTTCGGAATGTGGCGTATGCTGTGTCGTGTTAGAGGCTGAAACATTTTTCATCTCTGTCACTTCTTGCTGTAAAGTTGACAATTTTCTACGTAATGTATTATTGGACGAACCTATCTCACTGATTGTCTGCTGTAAATTTTGGAATTCGGGTGTTTGATTAAACGAAATTGGTGAAGTATCGTCTGATTTGGTGTTATTATTACTTTCGATAACATCAATACGACTGGCCAATTCATCATATTTTTCAGTCAGTACTTTTACCTGATCATCGTTTTGATTATCACAAGCGTTAATTTGTTTTTGTATTTTACGTGTGGTTTCGTTCAATTTTTTAACGTCTGCTTTGATGACATCGGGGTTCTGTATTAGTTCTAATTGTTCAAGTCTGTCGGTCACTGTCTGAAAGTCTACTGTGTGTGTGTCTGTTTTGGTTTTAAGATCAGAGATTTCATCATGTAATTCGGTGTTCAACTGTTTGATAGTATTAATTTCGTCTGATACTGTAGCAATATTGTTGTCTACGTATGTTTTTGCTTTCGTAAACAATTTACGCTTATCTTCCTGTCTCTGTGCAGTAATTGTTTCTGTAGTGTTGGCAGAAGAGCCAACACCGTGTTGCTAGAGGAGGCCGAAATACACGCGTTCAAAGCTCACGCAGACTGGCGTGAGGTCTGGAACAATTAAAGGAGTTGAGTATAATAAGAAAAGAACGTAGTTCTTGGAATACTTAACTTTAATCCATAATTGGTGTACATCGCTCTTGACGGTACATGTTTTATAATTTCAATATTAACTGGTAATGGCGCCTTGCTAGGTCGTAGCAAATGACGTAGCTGAAGGCTATGCTAACTATCGTCTCGGCAAATGAGAGCGTAATTGTCAGTGAACCATTCCTAGCAACGTCGGCTGTACAACTGGGGCGAGTGCTAGTAAGTCTCTCTAGACCTGCCGTGTGGCGGCGCTCGGTCTGCAATCACTGACAGTGGCGACACGCGGGACCGACGTATACTAACGGACCACGGCCGATTTAAAGGCTACCACCTAGCAAGTGTGGTGTCTGGCGGTGACACCACATTCCTCCCCCGCAAATCGGCGTACGGTTGTGTTATAAGGCTTCCGCCCGCCGTGGGGAGGACCCCGTGTTGACGTATGCGACGAGGTGGGGAGCCTAACAACAGGCGAGGCTGTGCCTCCCGCACCCGGCCATTCGGTCCGAGGGGAGCTAGGAAACGCCTAAAAACCTAGTCCAGGGTGCACGCCAACATGCGGTGTATGCGCCCGTAAAGAGACAGGAGGGGCCGTAGGGTCGACCTCCATCGCGTCGGGGCACCCAACGGGCGAAGACATCTGGTCCGGAGCGGGCAAGAGTTCCATGTCGGAGGACAGCTGGTCACGGGAAGCGATCGGCGGCGCGTGACCCAGGGAGGCGCTTGGCGGCTGCAGCGAAGCGTCCACTGCGGGCGTCGCCGGCGGGAGAACAGGCGGCGGCGGCGGCGGCGCGTCGCCATGGGGCAAAATGGAAGGCAGCGTCGGTAACACCTGGGGATGAGGCGAGCCAGTAGATGGGTCCCCAGGGCGCTGACCGGACGGCACCGTCGCTAAAAGCAGACGGGGAGCGGCAGAACCCGTGCAACAACAGAGGCGCAGCTGATTGAGATGCCGACGCACCTCACCAGAGGCCCCCAAAACCAGATACATAGCGCGGCCGAGGCAGCGAAGAATGCGCCCTGTGAGCCAACGCCGTGAACCTCGAAAGTTGCGATAGTATACAACGTCGCCTGGAGCTGCTGGAGGTGGCTGCCGCTGCACAGGAACCTGATGCGGCGGATGTAGCAAAGACATCAAGGTTCGAAGAGGACGACCGTGCAACAACTCAGCCGGCGAGCGACCATCTCGGGGCTGAGAGCGATACGCGGACAAGAAGAGCAATAACGCGTCCTCCCGAGAATGCGACTCTTTTAACTTCAACATCTGTGACTTGAAAGTCCGGACCAGTCGTTCAGCGGCACCGTTTGACTGAGGCGAAAACGGCGCGGATGTCAGATGTGGAATACCATTGGCCTTGCAGAATTACTGAAATTCTGCGGACATGAATTGTGGGCCAATGTCGGAAACAATAGTCTGTGGAAGACCTTCAATACAAAAGATAGCAGATAACGCTTGGATGGTGGCAGATGACGTCGTGGAAGGCATCTTGACAACAAAAGGAAAATTACTGAATGAATCGACCAGAACCAACCATCTAGCATTCCAGAATGGACCAGCAAAATCAATGTGTAAGCGTTGCCAAGGGGAAGTGGCTTTTGGCCATGCAAAGAATTTCCGCAGTGGTGCAGATTGTTGTTCAGTACACGACGTGCAAGAAGAGCACATATTCGTAATCGCAGCATCGATTCCGAACCAAGTACAGTGCTGACGAGCAAGTTGTTTCGTTCGCACTATACCCCAATGTCCTTGGTGGAGAAGCCGTAAGACAGAGGACTGTAACGAACGTGGGACCACGACCCTGGACTGATCATTATCAGAACGCAACAGCAAAACACCACGTCGAACAAAAAGCCTCTCCTTGTGAGCAAAAAATCGGCGAACCAACGGATCCTCGATCCGTGACTTTGACAAGGGCCATTGCGTGGCAACAAAACGCAGAACGGTAGCAAGGACAGGGTCAGCTGCTGTGGCTGTAGCTACACGACGAAAATCAATCGGAAACGAGTCGACCACGTCATCGGTTTCCGCATCAATGAACATGCAAGCAAGTTCGGAAGAATCGAATGCCCTATCCTCAGCAACAGGCAAACGGGACAACGCATCTGCGTTTCCGTGCTTAGCAGTGGACTGATACAAGATATCGTAGCGGTACTGCGAGAGGAAAATAGACCAGCGAATGAATTTCTGCGCGGTACGTGGAGGTACAGGCTTGTTCGGATGAAAAAGCGACGTCAAGGGTTTGTGGTCTGTGATGATGGTAAAGTGACGACCATACAAGAAATCATGAAACTTTGTAACACCAAATACGAGAGCCAAGACGTCTTTCTCGATCTGTGAATAATTTCTTTGCGCAGACGAGAGCAATTTGGACCCAAAGGCAATAGGGCGATCGTGCGAACCATCTTTGTGCGCAAGCACAGCACCAATCCCGAAATCCGATGCATCTACCATCAACAAAAGGGGTTTCTGGGGATCGAATGGCGTAAGGCAAGTATTGGAAAGCAACGCCGATTTCAACTGGCGAAAGGCGCGTTCGCATTCCGTCGTCCAGACGAACGGAACACCTTTACGGCGTAAGCGATGAAGCGGAGCTGAAATGGAAGAGGCGTGGCGCACATATTTATGGTAATAATTGATTTTTCCCAGCACACTCTGGAGCTGCTTCAAATTCTGCGGCGAAGGCAAGTCTTGTATGGCACGGAGTTGCTCTGGACTGGGATGTATGCCTTGGGCATTGATTACATGTCCCAGATAGGGTAAGTCACGAGCAAAAAACACACATTTGTCCTTCCGCAAGCGAAGACCATTTTGGCGCAAGACCTGAAATAATGTTCTGAGATTGGCTAAATGTTCTTCTTCCGTCTTTCCGGAGACCACAATATCGTCCAGATAGTTTGCTGCAGTAGGGACCGAGGCACAAACAGTTTGCAGATATTGCTGAAACAATGCAGGGGCGGATGCACACCCGAATGGCAGTCTTTTGAATCGATACAAACCAAGATGCGTGTTAACCACCAAAACGCGCTGGGATTCGTCGTCCACTGGTATTTGCAAGTACGCATCTGCTAGGTCCAACTTCGAAAAATATTTACCCGGGCACAGTTTGTCAAAAAGATCTTCCGGGCGGGGTAAAGGAAAAGTTGCAATCACTAGTTGTGGTTTCACTGTAGCTTTGAAGTCCACACAAAGTCTCAATTTTCCGGAAGGTTTTGGCAAAATTACTAAGGGTGAGGCCCAGAGACAAGCCTGCACACGTTCAGTCACACCTTGTGATTCCAAATCGTGTAAGGTTCTTGCGACCTCATCACGCAATGCGTGGGGAACATTGCGCACTCTGAAAAATTTCGGTTGCGCGTTTACGTTCAGTTCCAAATGTGCTTCATAGTTCTTAGCGCAACCAAGGCCCGGTGCAAAAATGTCTGCAAATTCTTCACATAGTCGAGAAACACTGTCTGAAGGCACAGTCTAGTTCACTGATAGGACCTGATTGACTATAGACAAGTTAAACAACTGAAACAAATCTAAACCAAACAAGTTCACTGCAGAAGAAGAACGAAGAACGTAAAACGACACAAGTTTTGTTTGTCCCTTGTATGTTGCAAGAAGGCTGCACTGTCCTAACACAGGGATATTCTGACCGGAATAGCTAGTTAACGTAACATTTGTGGCACGCAACGGAGGTGTGCCCAGTTGTTTGTACGTGTCTTTATTGATCAATGAAACTGCAGCTCCGGTATCGAGCTGGAATGGTATGACCTTGCCATTAATGTCCAAATCTACAAAAAGTTTATTGTCCTGCTGACGACAAGAGCGATTGTCTCGTGCTATGTGAACAGACACTGGTACCGAAGCACTTGCGACTGGACGGGAGTTCCATCGACGTCGACGCACACTTTTGGGGGACGGACACAGTCACTGTGAGAGAGAGTGGCACTGGGAGGAGTGGAATTAACGACATGAATTTACATGGGCGAAGGTTCACGAGCCTGAGTATTCTTGGTTCGATTCCGATTCCGGCGTGAAGCAAAGGGCCTGGAATGGTTTTTAGTGTCCGATCTGAGCTTTTTCCGGCAAACACTCTGAACATGTCCTTTTTTATTACAGAAAAAGCAAATAGCTTGGCGTGACGGGCAATTCTCACGCGAATGTCTAGTAGCACACCGCAGGCATGACTTTAGCACTGCATTTGCCTGCTTGCGCGGCACACGTAGCGGAGAGCTTTGCGGCAGCTGCGCGGATGGGCGCGAGGGCTGTTTACTGTTCTGTGCAGCTCGCCCGGCGGGCCGGTTAACATGACACACAGCTGGCGAAGTTTCAAATGATTCCTGAGCAAAGTCAAGTGTGTCCTGCCGATCCAATATGTCCATCACTTGCTGAAGGGAGGGATTGACTAGTTTCAAAATCTGTTCCCTTATACGAACATCAGAAACGTTCTGTGCAATTGCATCACGCACCATAGTATCTGAATAAGGGAGTCCACATTCACACTCAAAAGCACAATCCCTAGTAAGGCCTTGCAAAGTTGCAACCCACTCCCGATTAGTTTGACCGGCCGTACGTTTTGTACGAAAGAACGTATACCTTTTTGCAACGACATTGACTGATTCTTTGAAATATGCATCTAATGCAGACAAAATTTCGTCGTAGGACAGAGTTGCCACGTCGCGTCGCGGAAACAATTTCACTATCACTCGGTACGTCTGGACGCCTACACACAAAAGCAAAAAAGGCTGCCGCTCAATACCTTGAATTCTGTAAGCGGCGAGACGGAATCCAAATTGGCGTGACCACTCCGTCCAGCTTTCCAGTGCCGCATCAAAAGGACGAAAAGGTGGTGCAACTGCGTTGTGTGGCTGTGGTAGCGGTGAAGCGGCGGCTGCCGCATCATTTTGCATCGCACGTTGACCCTGGACGAGCTGTCCAACGGTATCCAATAAGGCCTGCGTCTGCTGATTCTGCAAGCGATAAAATTCGGACAGTACATCTGGAGATTTTGGCGAAGCCATGACACAAGTAAATTAGTGCAATATAAAGAAGAAGACCGTTTGTATACTCGTCGCCAATGTAGTGTTGGCAGAAGAGCCAACACCGTGTTGCTAGAGGAGGCCGAAATACACGCGTTCAAAGCTCACGCAGACTGGCGTGAGGTCTGGAACAATTAAAGGAGTTGAGTATAATAAGAAAAGAACGTAGTTCTTGGAATACTTAACTTTAATCCATAATTGGTGTACATCGCTCTTGACGGTACATGTTTTATAATTTCGATATTAACTGGTAATGGCGCCTTGCTAGGTCGTAGCAAATGACGTAGCTGAAGGCTATGCTAACTATCGTCTCGGCAAATGAGAGCGTAATTGTCAGTGAACCATACCTAGCAACGTCGGCTATACAACTGGGGCGAGTGCTAGTAAGTCTCTCTAGACCTGCCGTGTGGCGGCGCTCGGTCTGCAATCACTGACAGTGGCGACACGCGGGTCCGACGTATACTAACGGACCGCGGCCGATTTAAAAGCTACCACCTAGCAAGTGTGGTGTCTGGCGGTGACACCACAGTTTCCATGACTTGTCGCTTTACTTTATTCTGTTCCTGTATATATTTACGGTAACGCGTTTCACTGTTTTGTAGATGGTGATTAAAACGTTCGTCAATTTCACTGTTCTGTTGGTCAAATTTCGCGTCTACTTTCGCATCCAGTGTACGTGAAAGTTCTGCTGACATTAATTTAAACTCGTCGCGTAACTGTGTTGCGTTTTCAGAGCATTGTTTAGCGACTGCACTAATTTCATCTCTAAGTAATTTAGCTGTGGCTGCATGTGTATTACTTAATTTCTGAGCCACAGATCTAGTTTCTTCACTACTACTCCTAGCACAAGCCTTAATTTCCTCACGTAATTGTTCTTTAGTATCATGACATTGCGCGGCAACGGCTGTAATCTGTTCACTAAGTTGTTTGTTCTGTTCATTTAGGTTGTCGTGTTTTTCATTCAACTGTTTGAAATTTTCATTAAGGTTGTCTTGTTTTTCATTCAACTGTTTGAAATTTTCATTAAGGTTGTCTTGTTTTTCACTAAGTTGTTTGAAGTTGTCGTCTTGTTCTTTCTTCGACTGTAGCAATACTGCCATAATTCGATCCAAGCCAAAATTAGCGACTCTATTTTCTATGCTGTGTAATGGTGTATGTGCATTTGTCGCGTTTTGTATAACCATTTGGTCATTCTCTGATTCTTGAACAGGTTCACCAATTGAATGTGCATTGTTAGCCACTACCTCGGAATCAAATAAATCTGACGTATTTTGACTACATTGTTCATCTTCGTGAGAAAAATTTATCTGTTCACAATTCAAATTTTGCAAACCGGGTGTGTCAAACTGGGCAGCGTTCATTGTATCGGAACGTGCCGCGTCATCATTTGTCTCATTTACTGTGGACATAACTGAATGTGTTTGTTCACCATTAGGATCAAAATCATTACTAGTGATCGGCACACACTGATTATCTGTAATTAGGGGATTATCACTATTAGACTGAGTGTCACTAGTATTATCTGTCAAACTATTCGAGTCGGCTATTTCACTCATTGCACATCGCGATGTACTGTTAACAGTTTTTCGCGGCATTTTTCACAAATCAAAATTAAGCACAAAATGAAACAAAGTCAAAGCAAAAATGGAACAACACAATTTCAACAAAGAGCAATAAATTGCCGATGCTCTGTGAAAGAAAGAGTGACAAATTAGTAAATGCATTGCGCCAGATGCAAACTACATTTAAGTAAATAAGAGCAGATATATGACTACTTCTCAGAGATTCACAAAGAATACGATCCTGGCAGGGTCGCCAAGTGTAACCTCCCCACAAAAAATTTAATAAGTAATAATAATAATAATATGATTATTATTCTAATTTTAGTATAACCTCAGAACAAAATTTAATAAATAATAATAATATTAATATGATTCTATTTTTTGTGTAACCTCTGAACAAAATAGGTACCCATTTATAACCTCCCTACAGAAATTCATTCACATTTAATCTCCACACAAAATTTGTTTCCCATTTAATGTACCCACAAAATTCTTTTCTCAGTTAATGTAAGCTCGAAACAGAAAAATTCCTAAACCTCAAATAAAAAAATAAATTCAGTAACCTGGTAAATTTTGGACGACAGCAGTGCTGCGTCATGGCCCTGTAAGATCATTCTGAATAAAAAGCAAAAATTCTTACCTCAATAAAGTCGCCAACTATCTGCTCTTACGATAACTTTTTCCGGCACAGCTCTGTGCAATGCTGGCCGATAGATTTGTCATTTATGAAAGGAAGCAACGGATTTTTCTTTTGCAACAATCGGAATGATCATGGATTGGAGAAATTAGTTAATTCTTTAAATTGAAATGAATGATTGTTGGAAATTACTTTATATGACAAAGATTATTATTTGGACATTTTTAAAAGATTTACATGGGAGTTCACATAACATTACTAGATATGCGCGAGGCTGCTTTTTACCTTATACAATAATACTCAGGCTCTGGCATTGCTGCACCGTGACCTGCCCAGCCAACATGATACACTATACCAGGCCAGAGCAGACTCCAGACCAGACACAGACTAGCAACAACTTACTGCTACAGCTACACAGTTCCTACTGAGCCAACTCTGCTCTCTGGTCAGCGATTCTCTTATACCTTGCATATCGCAGGCAGCACATGAGCAATACATCGAAATTACATCTGCTCGGACTTCTTACAGTATGTTTTATCCGGATTACATTTGGATGGACAATAATATGACGGTTGGTAAATGTTGGCAGAAGGAAAATGATGTCGGCGTTATGGTATGGGGAACATCCTCTAAAAATCTCATTATTGGAAGTGTAGGATCGAGGAAGGGGTTGTCGCGGAAGCCCAACTAAAATTCTTGGCTAATTTCACGAAAGGTTATTACTTTGATCAAATGAATTCTGGAAAATCTGAAACTTGGTTTGTGAATATAGTTCTCCCAAATCTTCCTCCAAAATCTTTCATTATGATGGAAAACGCTCCAAACGATAACAGACAGGTAGAAGAAACACCAACGGTATGACGCCAAAGCGAGGCTGTAGGAATGGCTGAAAAAGAGGTGTACTGCCTGTACTGAGGGCACGCTTTAATTCAATAACGTAGACCTGGATACATCACTGTGTGTATGTGTGTGTGTGTGGGGGGGGGGGCAATCGACCCAACAAAGGGGGTGCCATCGCCCTTTACACCCTCAGATCGTCCGTCCATCCTCAGCATCAACGTCTTCCATCCAAGAGACACACGTCTTACCAGGCCTGTTCAGTGGAACAACTTCAGAGGTGCACTCACAGGCAGCATCAGACACAGGGAGGGGGATAGTCGCATCAAACGCAGGCGGACTGGGGGGGGGGGGGGGCGAAGGTTGGTGCCCATAGGTGAATGCTGACTATGCCCGGAGACGGAGGCAGGGGAGACGTCGTTTCTTCTGGTGTCAGGGCGTCGGAGGACAGCGCATCATCAGTGGGAGGGTCGTCATCCTGTGCACACATTCGATGGAGGTAGTCATCAGAAGGGGTACGGTGCTGTCTCTTCTGTTTCTTCGGCGACTGTTGCTTTCTAAAATGCAGTTCCATGTCGGATGGCAGGCAGCGGACGCGTAAGATGGGGTAACACAGTGGGCGCCTCAACGAGGGCAACGTCTCAACCAATCTGCATGGGAGACATTCTGAATGGAAATGGGTTTCCTTGCCACAACCTGGACAAGTGTGCGGCTCGCCATCACACATAACAACAGCGCTGCAGCCGGCAGTAGCCTGATAAGAAGGCACGGGTTTAATGAGTTCAGTTTTGATCTGATGCACACTACTGAGGACGTGGTAGGTTCGAACTAAGGCACGTGACTGACGACGCTGCCGTTAGGTTTAAGGCGGCCAACGCAATGTCCGACGGCACCTCCAACGGGACTTCGAAAACCCTGAACGATCAACCACGACGGCCCCTATACGGACGTCAGATTATCGGAACTTGGATCGTCAGCATTGCGCCACATAACGTTGGCGCACATGTCTTCATTCACCATATTGATACACACAGTGGTACTAATGATCGAAAAATGAATCCGGAGAACATTTTGCAGTGGGAGACGCATTTCGTCCATTAGCAACCTTTCAGTTTCCTACACTTTTGGTCATTCATGATCCAAAGTAAAAGTGGTTTGGCGATAGGAAAACGCCATGATGGTCGGTGAATACAGACATGAAGACAAGCCGATATGTGTAAGTAAACAAATGCACGCTAGATTGCAAGCAGCACAAGAGGCGAGACGCAAATACTAAGACGTGTTCGCATCACCACTGCCAAATGCAGACGGATTCAAATCCCGGTGTCTCGCTCACTAGGCAGACGCGCTAACCACTACCCCACCCTGACACTGTGGCTTTGCAGTACTGTATGGACTACCCTAGCATGCTTCCCTGCTCATTTCAAATTTCCATTCACGCCTCAGCCACCTTGACATTTCCTCTACTTTCAATGAGCGTTAAGGCAGGATCGCCCATTTCTTTCGATGCTGAGGTGTTATTCCAACACAGTTGAAGAGCCTCTGCATTGCTGTTTGAGTTTAGGGGAAATATCAAGTGGGCTGTGGCTTGAATGGAAATTTGAAAAGAAGAGAGAGGCGTGCTAGAGTAGTCCATGAAGCTATGCAAAGCAACTGTGCCAGGGTGGCGAAGTGGTTAGCGCATCTGCCTAGTGAGCATGACACCCGCGTTCGCAACCAGGCCTTGGACAAATTTTCTTTCGTCGGTTTAGTCTGCATATAAGCTTTCTACAACTGGGGTCACCGCCAAGTCCTCCATCACACAGAAAAATGTGTCGCATTGATGGATGAAAACGTGGAGAAGGGCTAACACTATCAAGGTCCAGCAGTTCGATTATTTCGAGGTAATAATTAACACTTCATGACTACAGCTCCTAATGTCAGAGAAGTTACGTACATTCACAATTCGAATGACGTATTGTGGAAGAGGATAACATGGTGGCAAGTCGGTACTGAATGGCCCCTCAGGGCGAGTTCGCAAAGCTGGTGTGCACATTTCTAGAGTAGGGGAGAGTGTTGTACCCAAACGACAGTCTACCTGCAAACAGAGGATGTTCCTTGGTCGGTTCTTGAGTCTAGTGATTGATTCTAGAATCACATGAAGGAATAGTCACTAGAGGCCGCCACAAGCAGTTCTTGCCGTCTTCTACAGGTTTTGTTTTTGTTAGACGTGATTTAGTATTCTGTGCAACATTTTAAACTATTTGGTGTTGCATACATTTAAATTACGTGTAATATATTAAAGCTATTTGCAATGTATTGTTAATTCTAAATTTAGATGACTTTATGGTGAGCGAAATGCTATATATTTTTAGAAATGTTTATATAACATGTAGACAGTTAAATCACACTTTGTCAATCGTGCATCATCTTGTAACTTGAAGCAGAATGAAGACTTTCACCATGGAATATGTGGTGCTTGCAAATAAAACGTTTTTCTTTTATGTCTTATCATTTTTACCTGTCTTGAAAGTGCAAAATTGTGTTGGATTGCAATAGCTTCTGTCTGAAAATGTATTTTTCTTGTCCAGAATGAGACTTTCACTCTGCAGCGGAGTGTGCGCTTGTCCGCGAAAGGCAAAGGTCCAGAGTTCGAGTCTCGGTCCGGCACACAGTTTTAATTTGCCAGGAAGTTTCTTATTTTACTTGTAACTGATTTTTGATAATGCTTCTGATTAAATCTGATTTAACTTACCGACTTTCGGTCTGTAGTAGAAGAAAAATTTAACAGATAGTCTATTAAACATAGTATTGACAAGATTTTCCCATCTTAATAACGTCTACTTAACTGTGTCTGAACAGGTCTTGATAGAGGCTGTGAATTACCGGGTAAAATAATAAAGGATGTAATTTAGAAAGCTCGTAGGGGAGACGGGGCCTGGTTGTTAAACGGGAAAACTTATTGTGTGAGAATTTTGAATTAATCGCTGGTGACAAAGCACTTTTCTTCCAGTAGCTCGTAGCAGATTGTAGTACAGTTCTCCTGCCGACCGAGGGATGTCAGTATCAGAGCGTTTGCGCGAAGAAGATTTGTTTCTCGTTCTGTTTATTCTTTCTTCTCCCGGTATATTTTAATAGTAACGTAGAATTTTTGTTTATCAGTGCTGTGTGATACGAATGGGTCAACTTTCTCTGCAGTTGAACTTTGACACTTACCTGTAACCGAGCATGAAATGCCGATGTATGAGGCAATTTGTTACACTTTCATTGGGCTAATTGTTATGGTGTAATAGCCTGCTTCACGTCACGTACAGTTTCCTATTATGTATTTTCCTTATGAAAGAAACACGTCAAATTAAAAAAAAAACACAGGAATAACGCCAAAAGAAACTTACAGCGAAGCGGCAAAATAAATAGTGTATGGTTCTTCACTGAGGAAATCCGCTAGTAAATACGGAATAAATTTTATCACGCTACAGTGAAAAAACCGTTATCTCTCACTGGAAGGGAAAAAACGAGCATTATTTTGATCAATGATTAATAGGCTACACTGTGTTGAACAACTTACACCATTCACTGTAGCAGCTTGCCTTGTTGTACGGTAAATTGCTGAATGTGCATGGCTGCAAACAATGTCAAGACAATGATATTTCTGTTAGCTGAGCATAAGTAAAACAAATATGTGGTACTACATTATAAGGTATCTCGCATTAAAATATCTCTAAAACCGTCTTGTACATAAGTTGTTTAAAAAAAATTGTAACAACTGACCCTATTCTCCCCCACTGCTATTCATATCTATGTAGCGACAAAGTTACAAGGAAGGCAATCATGCTGGGTCATGTACCCCTGATAGCTAAACAATATTTGTTTGATACATTTTTTTATTTTGCTCCGGATAAAAAATTATTTAGTCAAGGTAAAGGGGACATCCTGTACAGTCCAAAAGAGTGATTATCCAACATTTTTACTTAAAAGGGCGACACCTCCAGCCGCACGCGAAGGGGTGGGAGTATGGGGAGGTGTGTAGAGTGGTCACTCAAAGAGAAATTCCGTTTTCACCAAACCATGATTACCAATAGAAATTTGTCACTTACACATTTTGAATCTGCTCTCCGTATGTTATAGAAAACAATATGTGTATTCGAACTATACAGGGTGTTACAAAAAGGTACGGCCAAACTTTCAGGAAACGTTCCTCACACACAAAGAAAGAAAATATGTTATGTGGACATGTGTCCGGAAACGCTTACTTTCCATGTTAGAGCTCATTTTATTACTTCTCTTCAAATCACATTAATCATGGAATGGAAACACACAGCAACAGAACGTACCAGCGTGACTTCAAACACTTTGTTACAGGAAATGCTAAAAATGTCCTCCGTTAGCGAGGATACATGCATCCACCCTCCGTCGCATGGAATACCTGATGCGCTGATGCAGCCCTGGAGAATGGCGTATTGTATCACAGCCGTCCACAATACGAGCGCGAAGAGTCTCTACATTTGGTACCGGGGTTGCGTAGACAAGAGCTTTCAAATGCCCCCATAAATGAAAGTCACGAGGGTTGAGGTCAGGAGAGTGTGGAGGCCATGGAATTGGTCCGCCTCTACCAATCCATCGGTCACCGAATCTGTTGTTGAGAAGCGTACGAACACTTCGACTGAAATGTGCAGGAGCTCCATCGTGCATGAACCACATGTTGTGTCGTACATGTAAAGGCACATGTTCTAGCAGCACAGGTAGAGTATCCCGTATTAAATCATGATAACGTGCTCCATTGAGCGTAGGTGGAAGAACATGGGGCTCAATCAAGACATCACCAACAATGCCTGCCCAAACGTTCACAGAAAATCTGTGTTGATGACGTGATTGCACAATTGCGTGCGGATTCTTCTCAGCCCACACATGTTGATTGTGAAAATCTACGATGTGATATCACGTTGGAATGAAGCCTCATCCGTAAAGAGAACATTTGCACTGAAATGATGATTGACACATTGTTGGATGAACCATTCGCAGAAGTGTACCCGTGGAGGCCAATCAGCTGCTGATAGTGCCTGCACACGTTGTACATGGTACGGAAACAACTGGTTCTCCCGTAGCACTCTCCATACAGTGACGTGGTCGACGTTACCTTGTACAGCAGCAACTTCTCTGACGCTGACATTAGGGTTATCGTCAACTGCACGAAGAATTGCCTCGTCCATTGCAGGTGTCCTCGTCGTTCTAGGTCTTCCCCGGTCGCGAGTCATAGGCTGGAAGGTTCCGTGCTCCCTAAGACGCCAATCAATTGCTTCGAACGTCTTCCTGTCGGGACACCTTCGTTCTGGAAATCTGTCTCGATACAAACGTACCGCGCCACGGCTATTGCCCCGTGCTAATCCATACATCAAATGGGCATCTGCCAACTCCGCATTTGTAAAACATTGCACTGACTGCAAAACCACGTTCGTGATGAACACTAACCTGTTGATGCTACGTACTGATGTGCTTGATGCTAGTACTGTAGAGCGATGAGTAGCATGTCAACACAAGCAACGAAGTCAACATTACCGTCCTTCAATTGGGCCAACTGACGGTGAATCGAGGAAGTACAGTACATACTGACGAAACTAAAATGAGCTCTAACACGGAAATTAAGCGTTTCCGGACACATGTCCACGTAACATCTTTTCTTTATTTGTGTGTGAGGAATGTTTCCTGATAGTTTGGCCGTACGTTTTTGTAACACCCTGTATGAATTTTTCTGAAGTCTTACATAGCAACCAATTTTCCGTACAAGAGCGGGTACTATGGATCCTTCCATTGCAACAGGATGCCGTTTTTGTTTTCCTGATTTCTGGGCACATTTTCTAGACTTCTTCAGGCCCTAGCATCTGAAAGAATATCACGCCGCTACAGCAACTGTTTTAAATCGAACATTTATGTTAAGCCAAATATAATAAAACAGAGAGCCAAATAAACTGTTACACCTGCCTAATATCGTGTAGGGCCCACGCGAGCAAGCAGAAGCGCCGCAACACGACGTGGCATGGACTCGACTAACGTCTGAAGTAGTGCTGGAGGGAACTGACGCCATGAATCCTGCAGTGCTGTCCATAAATCCGTAAGGGCACGAGGGGGTGGAGATCATTTCTGAACAGCACGTTGCAAGACACCCCAGATATGCTCAGTCATGTTCACGTCTGGGGAGTTTGGTGGCCAGCGGAAGTTTTTAAACTCAGAAGAGTGTTCCTGGAGCCACTCTGTAGCACTTCTGGTCGTGTAGGGTGTCGCCTTGTCCTGATGGAATTGCTCAATCAGTTGGAATGAACAATGGACATGAATAGATGCAGGTGATCAGACAGGATGCTTACGTACGTGTCACCTGGCAGAGTCGAATCTAGACGCATCAGGGGCCCCATATGACTCCAACTGCATACGCCCCACACCATTACAGAGTCTCCGCCAGCTTGAACAGTCCCATGCTGACATGCAGGGTCCATGGGTTCATGACGTTGTCTCCTACCCGTACACATCTATCGACTTGATACAATTTGAAACGAGACTCGTCCGACCAGGCAACATGTTTCCAGTCAACACCAGTCCAGTGTCGATGTTGACAGCCTCAAGCGAGGCCTAAGGCTTTGTGTCGTGCAGTCATCAAGGGAACACGACTGGACCTTTGGCTCCGGAAGCCCCTATCGATGATGCTTCGTTGAATGGTTCGCACACTAACACTTGCTGATAGCCCAGCATTGAAATCTGCAGCAGTTTGCGAAAGGACTGCACTTCTGTCAAGTTAAATGATTCTCTTCAGTCGTCGTTGGTCCCGTTCTTGCAGGATTTTTTTCCAGCCCCAGCGATGCCGGAGATTTGATGTTTTACCGGACTCCTGATATTGACGGTACACTCGCGAAACGGTCGTATGAGAAAATCCCCACTTCATCGATATGATGGAGATGCTGTGTCCCATCGCTCGTGCGCCGACTATAATACCACGTTCAGACTCACTTAAATCTAACCATTGTAGGAGCAGTAACCGATCTAACAATTACACCAGACACTTGTTGCCTTATATAGGCGCTGCCGATCGCAGCGTCGTATTCTGCCTCCTTACATGTCTCTGTATTTGAATGGTATGCCTAAACCAGTTTCTTTGGTGGTACAGTGTATAACTTAATTAATTCTAAATGGCTATAAAGGGATAGAAAGGCGTGTGATAGCTTTGAGTATAAAAGGATTTAGAACTCAATTTTATCTATTGCATTATGTGTGTTTTCTGGAAGTAACTAACTCTCACTGGGCTGAACACTTTGACCTCTTTTCCCGACGAGTAGTGTGGCCACTTTTTTCAACTGCACGTCGTGTCTGCATTAGAGATCCACAGAAGGAACCATATATTAAAATAAATAACAAGGAACAAGTTTTTCTTAGACCAAAAGACATTTTTGTAACGTTCGTATTGCAAAAAATTATTACGCTCCATACAAATAGGACTTACCTTATTTCAGACGACTCAAAATGGGAAAAGTTTTTTACTAAAAAATAGCAGAACGAGCGTCCTTTATCAGTCTCACTGAAAGCAATGCCCATTTTTCCCCTTCTGGCCCCTTTACCATTCCTTCTCCTATCGATCTTACTATTAACTCGTGACCTACAAAAATTATTATGTTGTATTAAGTGACAACAGTAATTGCAATGTGAGACGCTATTACAGATGTTTACTAAATGTTTTGAATATCATTTTTCTGTTACTCATTGCGTTGTATTACAACAGCCTTAATTCGATTTCATATTACTTGCTACAAACGTGTACTACATTTGAAGATGACCGCCTCTATAATGCACATTCACATGTAAATTTCGTTTGACATTTATAACATAGCAGCTGATTGGTGCTAGTCGCGCACGTTGGTGGGCTGTCAGCACTTGAAAACAAACAATAAATTATTACCCGTCTTACTTTTATTAACCCTACAGTAGCCGCACTGCAAATCACTCTGCCTGTGACGTAAGCGGCAAACTTTGCTAAGCTTGAAAGGTGGCTACACTGAGCCACAGCGCCAGAGATCGCGCTAGAGAGCATTGTTCCACCACCTCCACTGGCAGTGATTATTGAGATTTCGTAGTGGGCAGTGCTTGGGGAGAGCTCGTGGTAGTCAGTGCTTGTTAAGAACTCGTAGCAGGGAGTGTTTGTTGAGATGAGCTTGCTGAGATGTGATACTGAAAAGTTCTTGTTGAGATGTGATAGTAGCGAGTCGGTGTGGAGAGATTGTAATGTCTAGAGTGCTTTTCATCAATATAAATTAAGGTAACAAACTACTTTTCTTTTCTTTCTCATTATTTCAATGTCCTGAATAATGCGTCATTACAGGTTCAGTCAACAAAGCATTTGGCTTGTGTTCTTGTATTAGAGTGTAATTCTGGTTTTCTTGAGTAATTATGGTATTTCTATTTTCTTTAATTAATTCAGTATAAATGATATTTAAAATTTCTTGTGTTGTTGAAGAAGAACCGTGCCAGATGCGTACGTTGAGTCATACTTCCACACACAGAACAGTTACACTTGTGCTTTGGTTTCGTAGGTTTTATAGTTGCTGGGGACTTAATTAATTAATTGTGTTAATGAAAATTTCCATTTCATTCTTTGTTGTTGTTCTATGCAGTCAGATTGCGTAATAATACTAGTCAGGGCCAACCGTTACGAGACTTCGTAACCGAACAGACAGCTACTAAAGCAAAAAAAAAAAAAAATTATTTGCATTCTATTTTAATTAAGCCCCCATGCACGTGGCGACCGCTGCTTCGGATCGTCCCTTGGAAATCTTCTGATTGTAAAAATAGTAGACAGTAGGATTGTTGTAGTAATTTGTAGTTTAGTAATTGTAGTCTATATTGCATGTGTAGATTTGGTAATTGGCATTCTTCTAATGGTATTTTGCAAATTTTTTTTTGTTGTTGTCTTGTCTACGGGTTTGACAATTAGTGCAATTATTTCAATTGTTCCATTAATCGTGTTTGAGGGAAACATTTCGTGTGAATGGTATTGTTGGAGATATAGTGTCATTGTGTGTAATTTTCGTACAGTGACGAGTTTTGTATATTTTGTAAATGATTACGCGATCAATGAAAAAGGAAAAAATGATGAACAGTGAGAATGACGAAGTTGTTGACATGGCGAACTCGCCAACACAGGAGAACAGTATGTTGAATAATGAAGTGGAAAACAATTTAATAATTCGGGAAAATAGTCCGGAACCAATTCAAAATTTTTCTCAATCAGAAAATTCACAGAATACGAGATTAACGATAGAAGATTCTGAAATAGTATTGAACACAGATAGCTTTACAGCCATGACGAAAGAAGTTGGTTTCGCGGGAAATGTTAGGGGCGAAAAGAATTTCGAACCGGCTATTATGGAGCAGTTGATGGGTGCAATATTAAATTTGGGATCTGAATTAAAAACAGTGACAACACGGTTAGGCTTACAAAGGGGAACAATGGAAACACGGTTAGACTCACTGGGATCACAAATAGGAACAATTAAAACAGAGATGGGAACTTTGAGATCTGAATTAAAAACAGATAGGGGAACAATGGAGCAGTTTCGATCTGAATTTAAAACAGAGATGGGAACTTTGGAAACACGGTTAGATTCACGAATAGGGACATGTTTCAAAAATATGAAAGATGAGTTAAAGAAAGAAATCAGAGAAGAAGTACAACCGATTTTGAATTCTCACAATAATAGATTAATTGCAGTAGAGATTAGACAAAGGGAACAAGATAGAGAACAGGAAGAAAGAGATCGCGTGATAGTACAAAAATTTTCAGAGTTAAATTTACAACGTGCACACGATAAGGAAGAAATATTTGAGAGAATCGAGGAATCCGTACCAAATGACAGAATAAATAACTTAACGCAACAGTGTGAACAGTTAACTACTAAATGTGACAATTCTGAAACCCGAGTCGCGACACTTACGGAAGACGTAAATAAACAGAAAGAAAAAATAGGTGACTTATCGGAAAGAGTTGAGGAGATTTCAGATAAATTGACAAGTCTTAGTTTAAATGGGGATAGAGATTCAGATGATACAGCTCCATTACCATTTGCAGAAACCGAAGAGTACCAGAACATAAATAAGCATGTTGAAAATCAGGGAAAATTTAATGAACGCGTTAAAAGGGAAGTTGAGGCATTACGAAAGCAAGTCAAACAAATTGAAGGCGAAATCGTAGGAAAAGACAGCAGAAGAAATTTAGAATCACAGATATCAGAGGGCTTTGAAGAAGATAATTTGTTTCATTTACGGGACGCAACAAGAGAGCGCCAGGCGCGCGAACTTGACAATAATCGACATTCAAACTGGGACAGACGCGGTAGGTCTTTGTCGCCACGAGGCGAAAACTTTCACTATAAACACTTTTTGACTGTTCGGAAATTTAAGATCTTCCGCAATTCTAAGAATGACATACATCCATGTGCATGGTTAGATCAATTTATGTATGCACTCCCACCAAATTGGCCACTAAGTCACAAACTGGAATTTATGTGTGGATATTTAGAAAACGAACCGGCGACGCGGATGCGTGCACTCATTAGAGATTGTAATAATCTGAATGATTTTTATCATGCATTTCTATCGGCATATTGGTCCGAAAACACACAAGACAGAGTCAAACATAGTCTGATTATGCAGCGTAATTTTAAACAGTCTGAGTTCCGCACACCGGCAGAATACTTTGAAGACATGATTCGAAAGAATCAGTTCCTGTCCAACCCTTATAGCCCGACTGAATTAATTCGCATTTGTTTAACTAAGCTGCCACAATCCATAAGACAAATTGCTTTAGCCGGAAGATGTAAAGATGACATTGAGACCTTTAAGACTTTGTTACAAGAACTTGAGTATGACAACGACGACGGGACTTCTTGTAACTTTTTCAGTAACAGTAATTACGATAGATTTTCAGAGAAAAGGGATAGTGATCGGAACGGGCGTTATATGGGTAATTTTGAGAATGACAGACGTAACAGACAGGACAATAGATACCAGCCTTATGACAATAACAGACGTTCTAACAGAAATTACACAGACAATTATAATAACGGTAATTCTTACCGGAATGATCAATCATACGGAAACAGTAATCGGTATCATCAAGACAGAAATTATTCATACAATAATAGAAACTCTTACTACAGAAATAACCAGGGTAGTAGGTCTAACAATAATTTCAGAAGTGACAGTCGAAATTATACAAGAAGTAGTTGTGCAGACAGACAGGAAAACAGAAATTTTAATAACAGACACAACCAAGAATTTGCATCTAACAGACAGGAAGGACCTAATTGGCATCCTCCGCGTGACAGAAATTCAGAGAGACAAGTGGAAATAGTAGAAATTGATCCGCGAAATGTCGGGAATAATCAAAGACGTGACGCAAACAATCGACAATGACTAGCAGCTTCGGCTTCTGGCAGCAATATAGACGGTTCAGAAAGTAATGACTCTACAACTTTACACTACGTACGCCTGGAAGATATGAGAGACATTTTGCTAGGCGAAAAGGAGAATAATGTAGACGCATTTTTACATCCTGTTATTGAAGTATGTGTGGGTAAGAATAAGTTCACTGCAGTTCTAGATTCTGGGAGCCCATTGAACGTCATTAGTGAATCAGTTTTTCGTATATGTGATAGAACTATTGCCTGTCCTGTGTTACCTATTTCTAAAACTACAATTCGAGGAGCGATTTCTGGAAAAGGTGTGGAAGTTAAACAACAGACCAACCTAAATTTCATTTGTCAAGGATACGAATTTTCTGCTAATTTTATTATTGTTCCATTACTCAGTACACAGATTACATTAGGTATGGAGTTTCTTAACACACATAAGGCAATTTTGAACTTTAAAGAAGGAAGTGTGAATTTGACTGTTGCCGGAATGCCGAAATGTCTGAAATTTTTCGAGTGTTTAGCAAGATCTGAATCAGATACAAAATGTTTAAGGTTTCTTACTTCTGATGTTTTCGTTGAGCATTATGACGACAGTGTGTTTATTCATGACAATGACAATAGATACAGAGACGCGATGGAGGATGTAATTAGTAGCGAAGAATTAATTAATGAAAAGGTTAAGAAAGCTGAAGTGCCAGATGACGTTGCAAGAGAAGAGCTGCACCATATTTTGACTTCACATGCTACAGTGTTTAGTCATCACACAGGAACTATACAAGGCTTACAATATTTATTTAAAGTAAAAGAACACACACCATTTCGCGGGAAAACGTACGCTATTCCTTTGGCTTACAGAGACAAGGTTAAGAATGAACTTCAATACATGTTAGATCAGGGCATTATTGAGCCAGCAGTCAGCCCTTATACCAGCCCATTACACGTTGTTCTTAAAAAGGATGGGTCAATTCGTTTGGTTCTGGATTCCAGACAGATAATTAATATTATTATTCCTGAAACTGACCGTCCACAAAATTTAGATGAACTTCTTCAACATTTCCATGGAATTAAAGTTTTATCCACGATTGATATGCGCGCAAGTTTTTGGCAAATAGAACTCCACCCTGATTGTAGAAAATATACCGCTTTTTTAGCCTTTGGTAACTGTTACCAGTTTCGGAAATTACCGTTTGGACTTACTGTATCTTCAGCAGCATTCATTCGTAGCTTAAATGAAATTTTACCTGTTTATCTTCGTGACAATATTACTTCATATGTTGACGATATTCTTATTGCTAAACGTTCTTGGAGTGAGCATAACAAAATTTTGGATTCATTATTACGTATTTTTGCACGAGTTGGCATGACAGTGAACTTGGAAAAATCTGAATTTGGTCGTTCTCAGGTGAAATTTCTCGGTCACATTATTTCTACAGAAGGTATTCTTCCCGATCCAGAGAAACTAGATGCTATTCGTAATTATGCTGTTCCTGCCACAAAACGTGATGTTCGTAGTTTCCTTGGTGTTTGTAATTTTCTTAGACGTTTTGTTAGATTGGACAATGTGGCCACACCTCGTTTATGTGAATTATCTGGAAAAAATTCTAATTGGTGTTGGGATGAGGAAGCTCAGTCAGAATTTGAACAACTTCGTGATGCTTTAGTTGCTGCTCCACTTCTTTCACATCCGGATTTATCTAAAGATTTTTGTTTGGCGACGGACTCATCATACAAAGGCCTAGGTGCACATTTATTTCAAGAGATAGAAGAAAACGGCGTTGTAGTACAGAAGACTATTGCATTTGGAAGTCGTGTTCTCTCTAAATCCGAAAAGAATTATTCGATTACGGAACTTGAAGCTTTGGCTGTTGTTTGGGCTTTCACAAAATTTCGCACATTTTTGTTCGGTAGACATACTAAGGTTTACACTGATCATCGAGCTCTGGAATTTCTTATGTCGACAAAATTAACTCATGGCAGATTGTCACGATGGGCGTTGTACCTACAGGAATTTGATTTTAGTATTGTTTACATACAGGGATCTTCAAATATTGTTGCTGATGCTTTATCACGTGCACCTATGGTTTGAAACAATGTGCTGAAGAGGACTGCAAAGAAAACCATTATTGTTTGATGTACCTTCAAGGTGTTGCGTTTGAGAAATTTATTTCGTCTTCGCTCCAGGACATCGCTAAGGAGCAAAATAAGGATCCAATCTGGAAGGACATTAAGGAGAAGTGGAGGAGAAAGGAAAGCGTAGCAATTAGACAGCATTATTTAGTTCGCAATGACATTCTTTTCAAACGAAAATCGGTCGACAACTCTGTTTGGTTAGTTTGTATTCCTGATGAGTGGGTCAATAAATTGATTTGGTGCACACATTTTAGTTATGCGCACTTTGGTCCCAGAAAATGTTTTCATAAATTACGAGAAAATTGTTACTTCAGTAATATGGAAAAACGTATTCGATCCGTTCTGGCCAAATGCAAATTATGTCAAAAGGCTAAGCCTCCAACGATTTCTCACAGAGCACCGTTGTTTCCTATCATTCCAGCGAAATTAAAGGACATGGCTGCAGTCGATTTGTTCGGTCCAGTGGTTCGTTCTACTAATGGTTTTGCGTACATTTTCGTAGCAGTGGAATTGACATCAAAATATGTGTGTTTTACACCTTTACGCAAAGCAACAGCTCGTTCAGTATCTAATGCTTTCATCAAACATTTTCTTAAAGAAGTTGGTCATGTTGATAAGGTTATATCAGATAATGGATCACAGTTTCGCTCTAAAATTTGGCTTCGTACTCTACGGCGTCGTAAGATTAAACCAATTTTTATTTCACTTTTTCACCCTCAATCTAATACTTCAGAAAGATTGATGAAGGAAATCAATAAATTGTGCCGTCTTTATTGTCATCAGAATCACAGAACTTGGGATCAGTATCTTCATATTTTTCAAAACATTCTGAATGAACTTCCAAATGACTCAACTTCTTTACCGCCTCTATTGATATTAAAAAATAAAGTACCAACAAATCGCATTTCTGAAATCGTTCCTTTTCCGCCTTCACGGAAACTGCGGCATTCTGAAGTTGTCAACCTGGCTCTACAAAATATTGCATCTGCGGCTGCTAGAAGAGAGAAATCAGCTAAGCGTCCTGGTCGTTTAAAAACTTTGTCAGTTGGTCAGAAGGTGTTAATTAAGTCTCATTGTTTGTCTCATAAAGGGAAAGGCTTATGTCGCAAATTTTTTCTGCTTTGTAACGGTCCATATAGAATTCGCAAAATTATCCATGATAACACTGTTGAAGTAGAAACTCTTAAATCTCGGCGCTCTAAGGGAATACATCACATATCCAACGTTAAAATTTTTGTGGAATGACATACCTTTGAGAAACCAACAGTTATACGTAAACATGCGGAGAATGCAAGGATACCGCGCCGTGTTCCGGCGGCGGCAGATACTCAAAGCAACAGTCAGTCTGCGCGCCGCACAAGGCAGTCGTTGACCGCAAACAATCACTTCCTACGTCACGGGCCTACAGCTGATCGAGCGGTCAGTGCGAATGCACTGACAGACGTAAACAAATACACAGTCTAATTTCTCCGACTAAATTCTGTATAAAGCTATGGTGACTTTATAAATTATGTTATTAACGTTCAGTATTTTTCAGGATACGGTTGTGTAAAATATTTAAGACCTTCAGGTAAATTCTGTGCGTGTCCGACGTTAAGACGACTTGCTTTGGAGAAAATTTCAGGAAGAATGTAATTTCGAAGATGAAACTAATAAACTAAAAAGGTAATGATTAATTGAGTTTATTTTTCAGGTAACATATTTCCACTTAGGTACGTACTTTAGACGTAATTTGCTGCTCGCGATTACGTGATTTATACTTTGTGCTAAATTTCATGTTCTATGAATTTACTTGTGAAGCGATGTGCTTGCGTACATTAACTGATTTTGACAATGTTTGATTAATGAACAGGGTTGTTACGTGTGTATATTATGCATCGCTTGGCTGCACTGCTTTTTCACTGATGTCATATTTTTTTTATTATGTGCCTGCTGTGCTTATTTATTTAAATTGTAATTGTCAACTGATTAATTGTGCTGACTGTGGTTATGTATGTAGGTTACACTTTGTGATTTATCTGCTTGCGCCTTCATGTTTACTTATTAAGATTACGTATGAACATTTATTTGCTTATGCTGATATGATAATAATGGCCTGTTTATTATGTAAGATACATATTTGCTGCTTTGCGTATGGATTGCGTATTAACACATTTCTGTTTGTTGTCATAACTACTCTTTAATTTGGTATATAGAAATGCTGATATACTGTGTATGAACATAGAGTTTAGGTCACACTATGGTATTAATTATAGATTGTTCGCTTGGCAGAGCCTTGTTGTAGGGATTGTGCTGCATCCACCTGTTGACATTCTGTTCTCTACTGGTATATTTACTCGCTATTGCATGTTTTGCTTACGCTCAGTGCCTTATATTTTTAAGATAAGAAAATGAACTGCTAATTCTACGAACGACATTAGTACAAGAAACTTCATAGAAGTCACATGAGCTGGAGGTTTTATGGAATCTGTATAAATTTATGCTAATAGGAAGGACGCTAACGACATGACATACCAACACTAGGTTAGACCATTGACAGTTATTACACTGCCTTTTTCGTGAGTAATTGAAATAGGAAGTGACACTTGACACAAGAAATACTCCACATGTTTGCTTCTGTTTGCCATAATTCTTGAAGTGGTGTACACACTGTGAAATATTATGATCATTAACACTTCGTAATCGCACTTACTTACTGAAAGTTATTCAAACTAAAGGCTGTTAGAGGTCATGTATGCATTTCTTTTATTTAATGATGGACAAGGAACCAAAACGTATCTTATAATTTATAATGAGTAGAAAATTTGTGTCAGATGGATTACACAGAGGTTGTGTGTGGACACTGTGTCTTCGGATTGTATGGGATGCTGAATTGAAGTTGCACTAGGATTTTATCTGTACTTGTTCGAGGAGACTGACTAGAGGAAAGAGTTGTTATGGAAGTGAAATGATATTGGTGCTGAGGTTTATATGTATCGACGTATTATTGAGGTATTGAGATTATGTGAAGTTGATGATTATTGGAGTTTCGTGGACAAGAGGTAAGGTAAATGAGGTATTATTGAAGTATTGAGATTATGTAATGCTGATGATTATTGGAATTTGGTGGATAAGGGGTGAAGTAAGTGAGGAGCATATTTTTTTTGTTGGTCTATATGAAACAAGGAGGATGAAGATGGCAGACTAGAACACTCAAGTACAAAGAAGATTGTCTACACACACACTTTGTTAAATCAATAAGCAGTATATACTCTTTTTTTTTTTTGGAGAGAGGAAGCATTTGCATATCTTGGCTCACTGACAGTTGTTCAGCAACCGTACATTTTGATCTGGCTTGGCAAACATTGGTCTTGACATGATGACTATGACGTTGACTAACTATTATTGACTGTTATACATTGCTGCCACTACTACTTGATACACATGATGAACATAAAATTTTGACAGAATTGCATTTACACAGTTAACACTATTCAACTACACAGTAGCACTAAATGTGGATGAAAGATGAGTGAGTGTGTTTTGTGTGTTTTCCTTTTATAATCCCAGAGAAGTGATCCCAACCTATCTCCTAAATATTATTTTACTTGTTGTTGTGGCTTGCACTGACACCCATAAATATTATAGGTTTACTGGTATTTGTGTATTGTAATAGTTAATAGGACAATTATCTGATATCATTTGTGTGTTTGTTATGATTTGTATGTTTAGTGTAAAAGCAATGTATGTGTATTCAAACTATTGTTCATGCCTGAACTGTCTGATTAGTGATGGTGCTTTTCACGTAATTCTCGTGAATTGTATAAATTATTGCTCTTTATTTATTTATTTTGGTTTTGGTTTTGTTATTGCTCGCGTAGTAACGCATGTATGAAAAGAGTTACGTGAAATACTTTTATTAATGCTGTGCTTTGAAATTCTTTATCGTCATTACCTTTAAAAAAAATAAATTATATATATTGTGATCTTATTGTTCTGTATCTGGCCTACACTTAAAGGAACGTTTTTTCGTAACTGTAACTCATGCTAAAACTCAATATATCTTCCCTACTTTATAGCTATTGAAAATTGAAATTACTTTGTCATGAACACTGATGTTACAGTTCGTATGATCGTTCAACAACAAAAGTTTGCAGTGGATTTTGTTTCTCGGTAAAACACCATTCAATACCACGACTAGCACAAGAACATGAGACTCTTATTAAAATAATACGTTTTCACTGTAAAGTTTGCCAGACCAGAACAGAGCACAGCAAGATTCTTATTAAATTTTGAAGGTACATTAACTTATTTGTACTGTGAATTATATACTATCAGCAGCCCGCATCAACCTGCAACACATCATAAAATCTGCTGATCTTCACTGCAAGTCTGGAAGCTAAAAGAAATAATATTGGAAGTAGTTTGAATACGCCGCGGCAGCGGCTCTTTCGTTCGTCGCACAGCTCAGCACCACAGATAATATTTATATATAACTGAAAAATGTCTCAAAAGGATGGGATAATAGGCAAGCAAGCTTTAACAATTAATAATGCAAGTTTTCATTTAAACAACTCTATTAAAACATTTAAATATCTCAATGATTACAGACCTTTATGAGTTCACACGTAATGGCGTACATCTCTTAGCCTCGACAAAAGAAAGCTACATTAGCGTTCGCTACTACAATACAGGAGATCTTACTCGCACGACTCTCAGATTAAGAAGACAAAGAAATTAATGTTTATCACGTATTATATACTAGATACTTTTTTAATCTTTGTTCAACATTTATTGTCTGTGGCGTTTTCATTATTCGCCGACGCAGATATTCTCAAATATAAATAATAAAAAAAATACATAATTTTATACAATGACACAATATGATACATCTAATTTTCTAATTTCTACATAATATGTGGTTTTTGTTTCTTACTAGACGTTACAATGCCCCCTGGCAGCAATTGGCTAACGTTAAAATGTTCGGCAATATGCTGCCACTAACGTCTGTTTGGTTATTGTCTGTTACCTTGGTTGGAACATTCACTTTACACTTCTTAGTTCTTTTACACTGTAGGTTTACTTACACTTTTTATGCTGTTCTTACACTTTGCGAGGTGACCGTAAACCTAGTCCCAGGGTCATTACATTTATCTGGCTCCCCCATTCGGGCTACGTGCGATCAGAAAACCTGGGAAAACTGCGCCGGAGCCATGGTCATCTCGCCTGGTTTGTTTTAATACCCAGTTTGATCACAAAAAGTTCAGACTCTATCCAATGTTCACATATAACAAAGGCTATTTGTGAGAGCATGTTAAACCTTTAGTCTCTTTGTTACTAACATACTTTCTACCCTTTTTCATATTTGTGTTCTGTATTGTAATGAAAGTCACTTATTACACATTTTTACAGTAGTATAATGAATCGTCTCTGCACTTACTCACGACAATTGTTTTAAAATGTTCTAGCATTCGTGCAAGTATACTTCATTAACATGACGGAAACATATTATATCTATACATCACTGAACCAATGAATGCTTTGAGTCTGCATCGAGTAACTCAAAAAAAAAAAATGTTTGTCACGTCATTTCGTGTCCAATAAACCCTATTCATATTAGTGCATTAAACACATATTTGATAGTTCATTTGAATGACAACAATGTTGTACGGAGCTGGCGGCGCGAAGCAATTGTTGAGTAGCGTCGTCTGGAACGCGGCGTGCCGACGGCCGCTGGGTTCGACGACCGACTCTCAGTAACAGCGACGTAGTGCTGACGTGGCGCCCAAGCAGTCGCGAACCGCGCCGACCCATTCGCTGGTGTCGGCGAGTTGCAGTGGTTTACCGCGACCGGCTGGCTTGCAGCACTGCACTCGTCTCTGCTTCTCCGCATGGCTCCCCGTCGTAGTGCATGAAACAAACATTCCACACCGGTGTACTGTCTTTAAGGACACAGATTACTCGCTGTGGAAGAAAGTGCAATTTGTTAAAAGCGTTTATTGTTCAGTAAGCCGTCGCTTCACTGGTATGCACAGGATGTTTTGGCGTGATAACAGGTTTCTTGTGGCATTGTGACACTGGTATTCAGGGTTCGTCACACGCACATTGTACTACACACTTTCACTCACTCTCACGGTTGATACACTGCCATAGCGTCTTTCAACCCGCGAAAATGTTTTGGTACACACATACTAAATGTCTCCGTCGAGCGATGTTTATTTGAATCGACTCCGAACGGATCAATAACTACTGTTTTTATACACTGTCTATTGTTCGTGAGCACTGCACTAGGACAGTCTGTCACTCAACACTTGACTTATCGACGTATATATTGGTGCAGATACAACAGTCATTTTCTGTCCCTACTACACACAATATTCCGTCCTTTCCTCAATTATTTATGCACACAGTTTATTGTTCATACCTTTTAACTGTTCTTCGCATAATCACTCTCACCTCCATTGCGTCTATTTGTTTTTACCTTGTCACAACACACTTTTAATATTGTTACTAGACGTATATGGCCCTTTTGTAAATTTTTTAAAGGTGTGTGATTTTTTTTGTACATAGTTTTCCTTTCCTTCTTTCTGTGTAGCTTGCCTGGTTATCACCCATCTAGCAAACAGATTTTACCATGTGCATGACAGTTTGACTTGGACATATTGCTCAATAAATACTTTATTTAGCACTAGCAGTATTTTTAATGATTTTTCCTACATGACTACAGTGTAGGTTCCGCATTGGTTGACTTAATTCGCGTATCGCGTAATGAATATTCAAGGGCGTGTACCAAGTACACAGGCTTCAATTGAAGCATTGCTACATACAAAGCGGAGTTTACTCGGAACAGGCTTGTTTTTAATTAGCTTCTGCTCAAGTGTCGTTCTCAAATTACTACTGGCAGCAAACATCACATCACATAATTGTTCCATATTACAAAGTCAATTTTTGGCTAGTAAAGACTCTCTCTCTCAGGGTTCCTTATTCTAATACAATTACAACTGTTACCTTACACTATAAGATTGCATCATTAATTGCACTCACATACTACACATAGAAAATGATTCAAGAAATTAATCCTTTGTAAAATGATTCAAGAAATTAATCCTCACTTTCGGGTCTGATATCCAGCACGCGCTCTAATATCGCCTGAAGTGAATATCCACCAGGCAGATTACCGCTCTCTGGTTCCTGCTTCTCTGGTGGTGGTACAATTTCTTTATCTGCATCTCCTTGAGCACTAGTGGGCGGTGGCACCACTTCCTGTGCCCCTGCCCCCACATTTTCGCATGTTATATCCTCAAAGAGAGTACTTGTACTGCTTAAAGTACCCGGTTCTACATTTCCTGCACTAACTAATTGTTGTTCCTCAGTATCCATATTGCTCGGACGTTGACTACGCAACTTAACCATATTCCTAAATTGCTTATTTGAACACAAAATCTGACAGGTTTGCCACTTGCACACGAAATACGTTAATTTATCTACACTACACTGCACACTAAAAATTACTATCTACCATTCAACTTTGTCCTGTCACAAACACTAACATCAAACTACGCACAATATGCACACCACTAGCGATATGAGATCACTTCACTGGAGCTCAGCTTCTACAGACAGGACAACTACACTGTAGTCTTACCTTTATTTTATCTGATCTCGGGGTTCGGCTGCCCCCAGATTACGTAGTCGTTACAGTTTCTCAGTACTATCAGGATCGTCTTCTCTGATTCGCTTGCAGTAGTACGTTTTTCATGAAAGAGTGGTTGCACATTCATTAATACATGGCATTAATCATGATATACATACATACATTTATCACTATATATATATATATATATATATATATATATATATATATATATATATAACAATCAACACTGAAAGAAAAATACATAAAGTTTTATATTTGTGGCCACTGCAAATTCGGGCCCCGCGTTTTTGGGCGCCAGTTTCACGTAATTCTCGTGAATTGTATAAATTATTGCTCTTTATTTATTTATTTTGGTTTTGGTTTTGTTATTGCTCGCGTAGTAACGCATGTATGAAAAGAGTTACGTGAAATACTTTTATTAATGCTGTGCTTTGAAATTCTTTATCGTCATTACCTTTAAAAAAAATTATATATATATATTGTGATCTTATTGTTCTGTATCTGGCCTACACTTAAAGGAACGTTTTTTCGTAACTGTAACTCATGCTAAAACTCAATATATCTTCCCTACTTTATAGCTATTGAAAATTGAAATTACTTTGTCATGAACACTGATGTTACAGTTCGTATGATCGTTCAACAACAAAAGTTTGCAGTGGATTTTGTTTCTCGGTAAAACACCATTCAATACCACGACTAGCACAAGAACATGAGACTCTTATTAAAATAATACGTTTTCACTGTAAAGTTTGCCAGACCAGAACAGAGCACAGCAAGATTCTTATTAAATTTTGAAGGTACATTAACTTATTTGTACTGTGAATTATATACTATCAGCAGCCCGCGTCAACCTGCAACACATCATAAAATCTGCTGATCTTCACTGCAAGTCTGGAAGCTAAAAGAAATAATATTGGAAGTAGTTTGAATACGCCGCGGCAGCGGCTCTTTCGTTCGTCGCGCAGCTCAGCACCACAGATAATATTTATATATAACTGAAAAATGTCTCAACAGGATGGGATAATAGGCAAGCAAGCTTTAACAATTAATAATGCAAGTTTTCATTTAAACAACTCTATTAAAACATTTAAATATCTCAATGATTACAGACCTTTATGAGTTCACACGTAATGGCGTACATCTCTTAGCCTCGACAAAAGAAAGCTACATTAGCGTTCGCTACTACAATACAGGAGATCTTACTCGCACGACTCTCAGATTAAGAAGACAAAGAAATTAATGTTTATCACGTATTATATACTAGATACTTTTTTAATCTTTGTTCAACATTTATTGTCTGTGGCGTTTTCATTATTCGCCGACGCAGATATTCTCAAATATAAATAATAAAAAAAATACATAATTTTATACAATGACACAATATGATACATCTAATTTTCTAATTTCTACATAATACGTGGTTTTTGTTTCTTACTAGACGTTACATGCTGCACTTTTCAACATGGTGGATGCCACATGGACATGTTTAATTTCTGCTGATGAACTGTGTGATTAGTGATAGGGAATATTATGAACTGTTATTTGCACTTTTTCTACATGATTGGTGCCACTAGGACATGTTTAATTTCTGCTGATGAACAGTGTGATTAGTGATAGTGAATTTTATGGACTGCGGTCAGCAGCTGGTCAACATTACTGGGTGCCACTGATGGACTGCTTCTACCGAAATGGTGTTACTTGTTGATGTCTGCACCTGCTCAACATTGCTGGGTGCCACTGATGGACTGCTTCTACTGAAAAGATGTCACCTGTTGATGTTTGCACCTGCTCAACATTGCTGGGTGCCACTAATGGAACTGCTTATACTGAAATGGTGCTACTTGTTGGTGTCTGCACCTATTCAACATTGCTGGTGCCACTGATGGAACTGCTTGTACTGAAATGGTGTTACTTGTTGGTGTCGGCACCTGCTCAACATTGCTGGTGCCACTAATGGAACTGCTTATACTGAAATGGTGTTACTTGTTGGTGTCTGCACCTATTCAACATTACTGGGTGCCACTGATGGACTGTTTCTACTGAAAAAATGTCACTTGTTGGTTTTTGCACCTGTTGACCATTGCGGGGTGCTACTGCTGGAACTGTCAACTACTTGTTTCTTGGGCTATGGAAAGCGTTTATGTGAATATTTGTATAAACTGATTTTTTGTGTATCACTGTTTGTGAAAAGTTATTAGACTCTTACCTGCACATATTCGTCATTGCTGACGCTATTGATTGAACTGTTTAACCACATAATACTTGTGTAAACTGTTATGTAAAGTCACATGTATGAAAGAATTTGTATTGCTTACTGTATTTTATATATTAGGTTATTGAAAGGTCAGTGCAAAGCCAAAATTTTATCTAGTTATATGATATTTACGTATTAATATTATGTTTTATTTTTGTCCGTATTTTTTGACGAATTTGGTGGTATTTTCACCACCAATGCTGGCAAAAATACCATCAAATTCTAGCTGTGGAGGAAGGGCATATGAAAGGTGGCTACACTGAGCCACAGCGCCAGAGATCGCGCTAGAGAGCATTGTTCCACCGCCTCCACTGGCAGTGATTATTGAGATGTCGTAGTGGGCAGTGCTTGGGGAGAGCTCGTGGTAGTCAGTGCTTGTTAAGAACTCGTAGCAGGGAGTGTTTGTTGAGATGAGCTAGTAGGCAGTGCTTGCTGAGATGTGATACTGAAAAGTTCTTGTTGAGATGTGATAGTAGCGAGTCGGTGTGGAGAGACTGTAATGTCTAGAGTGCTTTTCATCAATATAAATTAAGGTAACAAACTACTTTTCTTTTCTTTCTCATTATTTCAATGTCCTGAATAATGCGTCATTACAGGTTCAGTCAACAAAGCATTTGGCTTGTGTTCTTGTATTAGAGTGTAATTCTGGTTTTCTTGAGTAATTATGGTATTTCTATTTTCTTTAATTAATTCAGTATAAATGATATTTAAAATTTCTTGTGTTGTTGAAGAAGAACCGTGCCAGATGCGTACGTTGAGTCATACTTCCACACACAGAACAGTTACACTTGTGCTTTGGTTTCGTAGGTTTTATAGTTGCTGGGGACTTAATTAATTAATTGTGTTAATGAAAATTTCCATTTCATTCTTTGTTGTTGTTCTATGCAGTCAGATTGCGTAATAATACTAGTCAGGGCCAACCGTTACGAGACTTCGTAACCGAACAGACAGCTACTGAAGCAAAAAATTAAAATTATTTGCATTATATATTAATTAAGCCCCCATGCAAGCTCACAGTCGAATTCACCAAAGATAATTAAAATTAAGCACATCTTCAAATATTTCAATCTCTGTATTTTTGTTTCAAGAAAAATACGGCCTTAAGGGGCTCTGGAACGCCCTATACTTGCAATGTTAAAATAACGCTTATAAATTACATCTTTCCTCACAAAGTATTTGAGGTAGGAAGTTGAACTTTTTACAGATTATTTATTGGAATATGGGCTACAACTTAACACAGGGATTTTACAAAATTTTAGTTCAGTTATTAAAGATGATTTTTTTTTTCAATTGTAATGAAAATTCACAACATTTTTTTGCAATTTTTTATTTATATATTCAAAAGTATACAGTTTTTTGGAAAAAGTCTGTGTTAAATTATGCAGAAGGTACTGTGTAACATTTACTGAAAGTTTGAAACAAATATGTTTGGAAGATCCTTAGAAAACATGTAATTAGTATGAGAAAATAAAAGTTTTGGGAATCGAGCGACAAAGATTGGATTAACTTTTTAGTGCATTCCAGGTCCATAGGATGGATTATCTTCATCCTCTGCAAACTCCTCCTCCAGCTTCCTCTTGTTCCTCCTCCTGTTTACTCTTGCTTGTATTTCTAGACTCTTTACAGCCCTGTCTGCAGCCCGAAGGCGTTCCTTGTCTAAAGCAAGCATCGCTCGTACCATGTTAGAACCTATCTTCATTCCCATATTTCTAAATACCTTGCACCTTACAATGTTGCCATCATTGAAAGTCGCAACAGCATCATACACACCAAAGTGAAGTGTTTCTATTCCAACAAATACAGTCTTGGGGATTCTCGACCATATAACACTATTTACACTTTCATTGGGGTTTTGAGTTTTTCCGTGAACACACTTTTTCAACAGTTCAGGTGCTGCTAAGTCTCTGAAAATAGGTTTTATCACCTCCATTATTGCATGAGGCAGACTATGCTTATGAGTGTACACTTCACCAGTTAGCAATCCTTTGTTATATTTACACCAACTGTCTTCTTCTTTGGGACACAAGCTATGTTGGGGATTTTCATCGTCTTTATTGTTTACAGTAATAACACATACCTTTGGCTTTCCAACATTTCTCCTTTTCTTAAAAGCCTTCAGAGGATTTCTAATAACTTTACTTTTACTCATTATTATACTTCAACAAAACAGAGACTCAAGAAACAGAATTAATTACGAATATTTTCGAGATAACGACAGAGTAAATAAACATGAAACAATCGACAATCACACCAGCGATATATATTGAACCATCACAGCTTAGCCACAAGACATACTTTATCTCACATCACTAAAATGTACCTGATGAACACGGACGTTAATAACAACACCATTTGACAGCAGTTTAACAGCGCCACAGTGGGTCACGCCCATGTAGAACACATTTCAAAAAAAATTTAAAAATAGTTGTAGTCTTCGGAATTGAATAAATTATATATCTATTAAAAGGTAATAGTCTGCAGATTCAGAAAACGCAAAAAAGTAAAAATTGAACTTTTCATGATTTTGAGCCTTTCCGGAGCCCCTTAAAAAGGTTCTTAACGTTTCTAACGTTTTTTGATTGTACTGCTAGTTGCCAGACGCATATTATTATAAACTACGGCTGAGAACAGCCGGCCGCAGGAAGAATTGTTTCAGGCCGCGTGTGGCCTGCGGGCTGCAGATTGACGTCTATTGTCCCATAGCTGCAGACCGCCTAAGCAAACCACCTACGGAGAACACATTATGCTAAACTGTGTCTTTAAAGCGTCGGTGACCTTGTAGACTAATTAGACAAGTAGGGAAGATCGATTTTTGCACGGAGAATGAGCCGTTAGTTGGGATTAACAACATCCCGGATAACGTTGCAGTCGTTGTCCCTGCGTGCAATTGTGTGAGTGTAAGCAACACCACCGGCGCGGATAAGCGATCTTCCTTTATTACACTCCATAAATCTAGCGCTCAGCTAAACGAGCTGGGAAATTATAACGGACGGGCTGCAGGGCGCCCGCGAGTCCGAGCCGGCTGGCGGCGGCTGCAGCGGCGGCGGCGGCGGCGGCGGAAGCTGCAGCGCGGGCAGCGAGCTGGCAGGCGCCGCCTAGACCGCGCCGCGGCGCACCGTGTTATGAGGCGGTGATAAATCCAGGCAGGGGTGCGGGCCGCGCTGGAAGCCCGGATTAATTTCATTTCGGACTGACCTTATTGTCCCAGCACAATAGACGCCGCAAAGGGAACGAAAACGAGAAAAATCCTCTCCAAGTCGGTGATTAACACTGCTGCAGCGGCGCAGATATCATGATTTTCATTGCCGACGGGATGATCCCTCTGAGTCAAGGACAAAGGAAAGACCGTAGTGTTGTGTCACTGCTTGTCACCAAACCATCACTGACTTGAGGCAGTCTCAGTTTTTCTTTCAAATGCGAGATGACTCATTTGATAATATTTATGGAATATTACGTCGGTTCTTGGAGGAACAGCGACTTATTAATAACTTGAATACGAAGTATTAACGTTCCACGATAATATTTATTTAACAGTTCGTTATGAGCCGGCTTTCAGCTTCTTAGGATATCGTCAGACAAATTAATATTAAACACATAGTACACATGACTTCAGCGAGAGTTCATAGCTGCCCAAAGATTGCTATACAAACATATGTAACATCTGAGGCGTGCCGCCGTATACAGAACCTGTCTTGGAGGCGGTTAAGTGGGAGATGTGTCTCAGAGCTCGATAGTGACAGATTGTGACGCGAGACTGGACGCGCACGTAGTTTATGTATCAGCCGATAGAGGACAGTATTGGATAGGGGAACTGTGATTTAGTTTCGATTGTGTCCACTAGAGTGCACAAAAGTAATAGAATGTTTTTCATAAACTGTTCTAGTATTTTCATAAAATATTATTATGTCTTTTTGTGCAGGTAAAATGTTATAAATGTGTTTTAGCAGTATCAATGATGCTTGAGTGTGGTTTAAGGTTAATATGAAGATAATTGTTTAACGAGTTATGTAGTGGGATTTACTGTGGCAACAATTCGAAGAAGTATGGATGTGGACAAAGGGGATTTTTGTAGAATAGATTTGTAAAGTAAGTTTATGGTGAAGGGTAAGTTAATTCAGGTATAAATAACAATAGTAAATAATTTTATGCATAAACAAAACTTCAGCATATTACATAATTACGTCGGTAAAAAGTGCAGTCGTTGGATTTACTATTTTGCGATTGGTTATTGATGACAAGCGCGGACTGACACGGGAGAATGTTGTTTTGCTATTGGCTGTTGAGTAAACTGACAAATGATAAAGCAATATTCTTCGCGCGCCTTTCTCTGCTGGTAGAGAAGACTTAATCTAGAGAGGAGTGGGAGCCTAGCCACGAAACAGTTCCGGACGTGTGTAGTAGTGGTTCCGATGGAAACGATAAGTTGCTGGATCTAGCAGTGTTTCATACACCAAAAGTGTTGTAAAGTGACGGCATAATTATTCCGATGGGTGTGTAGAAATTTCGGAATTTTTAACTGAATTTTGTGACAAGAAAAGACATATTCCGTGTGGCGCATTGAGCAGGTCGGTGGCTAAAAACTGTGACTACATTAGGTACCGACAGACTTAATATTTGGCGAGCATTCTCAATCAAAAACAATCCGTATTTTTGTAGCTATTACGTTTTCGGTAAATGCAGCACCATAAACTTGCTAACGTAAGTGAAAGGGATAGTGAGTGACTGCGTTACGACTAGCACAGGCTTGGCAGTGATACTTGTTCACCTAATTTTCAGAATATATTAATTAAGGACAAAATTTACAACCTTTCATTTCGTGTGAAAACTTTCTCCCGAAATGTAGATTAGTGACTTTAATTGCATCCTGGTTCACGTCGAAGGACAGTAGGTTTCGCTCGGCTTCCCTACTGATGATTTGCTGAGGCAATGTTCACAGGTAGGTGCAGGTTCGTCGTAAAGGGATAGAAGGAACCGCGCCGCCGCACGTCTTTGACTGTATCGATACAAAACACAAGCATAATGTAAGACGTAAAGAGACTCTGAACAAATAAATCTTATATTAGAGTATACATAAATATTGAAGCTATGTGAACGTGTAAGCCACAAATGCTCTAGAAGTGAGTAATGATACTGGCTGCTATGTCATATGGACAAACAGGTGAATGTCACAAACAAACCGAATGAAGGAATGGGGAGAAATAAGTCAGTGGAATGTGGGTGTGGAACAGTCTTAACAAAACTATTATCTAATGATCAGAGAAATAATATCTGGCTGCTGCTTCAATAAGGGTGAGCCGGCCGCTGGTGGCCGAGCGGTTCTGGCGCTACAGTCTGGAACCGCGCGACCGCTACGGTCGCAGGTTCGAATCCTGCCTCGGGCATGGATGTGTGTGTTGTCCTTAGGTTCGTTAGGTTTAAGTAGTTCTAAGTTCTAGGGGACTTATGACCTCAGCAGTTGAGTCCCATAGTGCTCAGAGCCATTTGAACCATCAATAAGGGTGAGTAACAGAACTGTGTTTGTTCATTAAGGATCAGATCAGAACTCTTTGATTGGTGTTTATTAATGGCCAGAATTTCGACTAATGTTAGTTTTCTGCCTTTGGTTCCTTTTCGGAGGACATCACACTTCACATCATATGAATGACATCCATTCAGATCAAGTTCAGCTAAGGTGGAATCTTCCTTTTTCAATCTCCAACTCTTTTAATGCTCAGTCAGTCCAGTAGTTATAGCTCTACTCGATTGACCCACATATAATTTGCCACACGGATTGCAGAAAATCCTATAAATACCACTCAATTCTAAAGGTGGAATCTTATCTTTACTGTGGAGTGAAAAGTGGGCAACAGTATTACTAGTTGTGAAAGCAGGAGTAAATTTCCTGGATTTTAGTTCCATGGCAAGAAAATGTTAAGTCCTATCCACATATAGGTTGCGGGCCCATTTGTTATCAGAGGTGGCTAAAGGAGCGCTGTATCCTCTGTCCCTTCTTTTTGCTGTGTATGTTATCAATTGGTGTAGGACTGTAACCATGGCTGTATCCTATTTCTTCAATTATTTTCAATTCATTTTCAAAATCTGGTTTGGTTTATGGTACAGATAACAAGCGGTGCACCACGGACTGGAAGGCTGCGCGTTTGTGGGTTATGGGATGCAGGGAACTGGCTGGTATTACTGTGTCTTTTGAGGTTACTTTCCCGCATATTTTAAATAAATGCTGTTGGTTATTGACGTCAATGGTGAGGTCTAAAAAGTTGATAGAGTCTCCTCCCAACTCCACTGTAAACTTGGTTTTACTGTGGCGTGAATTCAAATGCTGAAAAAATTTATTTAACTGTCTGGTGGTACCTGTCCACAAGCACAGTACATCGTCCACGTACCTTGTCCAATTTTGTATTTTAAAACTTAGAGGCTTTTCATCTAAAAATGTTTGCTCAAAATTATCTATAAACATTTGAGCTAATAAGGGGCTCAGTGGGATGCTTATATCAAACTAGAACAAATTCTGTAGGGACAGAACACGGTATAAGGATGGAAACTTTAACATGCTTAAAGCAAAACTGTTTCCAAATTCAGCAGCCTCTGTACGATCAGTCGGATAGGTTACAAATGGGGCCCAGTGAACACTGTAATTGTCATATGGCAGCGAAACTTGCTAGATATGCTAATGTGGAACATATTTACGATGGGAAAAGTTAGTTCCAGTTTTGGCCACCAGTTGCAAATCTGGTGCTGTACGCTATTTTTAGGATGGTTAGCAGTTAACAATAAAATCAACACCTTTCTCACATGTTTGACCTTTTCTGCCCACATCCCACTACTAATCCACTACATAAGCGAACATCTCTACACGTCTTTCTTGCATTCACAGCGCCAGATGTGCATCTGGTGGCAAAACTAGGAATTAATATTTTTTTCAGCGTAATTCGGTTCCGCATTAACACACTAGCACATCTGCCAAGGTTCGTTGCCATACGATAATTACGGTTGCACTTTAATTATAACCACGCGGTCTATCAGACTTGCTAATATAGCTGCTGATCGCTTAGTATGTAGCATCAAAGTCTAGCGATTGACAGGTCACTACTTTGAATATTGTTCATAGCAACTTTTTTAATTTCTTTCAAATTCTGCATCACACCAGTAAGAAGACTAATATATATGTATATTAAGTACTTTATGGGAAATTGCAACTGACCTGGTGAATATTTCATGCACCTTAATATAGGAAACCCAGCTTACATTATCTGCATTTGGGACAGATGAACTAAGTTTGGTTGCCTATCTAAAGATGCACGAAATATTCACTGCCTATCTTAAGGTTTATGAACTATTCATCAGGCCACTTGTATTTTGGCCACTCTGTACTCAAAAATATTTGCTCAACGGCTGAATTTATGAGTCAGTTTAGTAAGTAATTCTAGTGGCTATATAACATTCCCACAATTCATTACGATGCAATCATAATTATAGTTCAATAATTATAAAAATCTAGGCAAGAAAATAGAAAAATGTTTACATCCATGCCATTGCTTGTAATTTTTATACTTGTTATGAGTACGCTCACACTGCAGAAAAGCACTGTCGCAGAACAACTTGTGGGAACAGCTGACATTGATGCTAGCAGACTATCTCTCGTAGTTGAATCCACTTCCTCTAACTTCCTGTAAGATGTCTGTCTACGTTTTCAACGAGACATAATGTGACTTGTTATCCGTCCCATTAACTGAGAAGAAGACACTAACATGGAGGAGAAGTAAGACGTTGTAACGAATAAACAGGAAGAGAGAGGAAGGGTCAGGATAACATTGTCAGAGAGGAAGATGAGACACATGTTGAAGGATCACTTTTGTTAAAGGCAATTCTGGCATTAATACAAAAAGTACTTGGATACAACAGTTCTTTACCAAGCATTGTCCTACTGGAACTGGGATATGTTTGGGTCCCTCCCACCATTATCACGAGCTCTACAGTGTAAATTGGAGCCTCTATCACAGTTCAACTTGACTTAGTGCTGTTCTCACGACTGTGACCACGGAAAAGTTATCGCAATTGATCTACTGGTTAGGAATCATCAGTTTACATGTTTTCCTTATAATGAGGCCGTGCTAAATTTTTTTCTGTGTACTTCGGAGTAATGCCACTACGAGCATGTTTACAAGCACTTGAAGTATTTTTTGTTGCACGCAGTTTCAGTAATTATACAAAATCAAAATTTCTGGGCCTCTCCTCCACTCCTCTCCTCTCCTTCCACTGGGGGCCGAACAGCTCAATAACCCTGGATTCGGTGTGGGGCGGCAGTGAGGTGGGTGGACTGCTGTGGCCTGTTGTGGGTTTGTGAACGACTGAGGGCTACGGCGAGACGAAGCCTCTCCGTCGTTTCTAGGTCCCCGGTTCAATACACATACACCTACATCTGCAAGTTTCAGTCGTGTTCAGAACGGTGTTCTGTGTAATTGTGAGTGTGTTATGTCGGAGCCGGCCGGAGTGGCCAGGTGGTTCTAGGCGCTGCAGTCTGGAGCCGAGCGACCGTTACGGTCGCAGGTTCGAATCCTGCCTCGGGCGTGGATCTGTGTGATGTCCTTAGGGTAGTTAAGTTTAATTAGTTCTAAGTTCTAAGCGACTGATGACCTCAGAAGTTAAGTCGCATAGTGCTCAGAGCCATTTGAACCATTTTTGTTGTGTCGGAATTATGTGAATTCGAAAGTTGGGAAATTGTTAGTATTCGTGTGGTAGATGCTTCCGTAAGCTGAGGAGCCGAGGAGCCGAAAGGTTTGCTGTGTCAAGAGGCATCGTATCCGAGAGTTATACCTCATAGAGGGAAAGTGGAAAAATTCATGCGCTAAGTCACAAAGCCGGCGAAGATGTGTGCTGAGTTTTCGTGACGACGGTCATTGAAGAAGATTGTGACAAAAGAATAGAAGGACGACAGCTGCAGAAGATATAACAGAACTGAATGTCGCACTCATGAACCGTTTCAGCAACAAAACAATGTGAAGGGCGTTCCGTTTGCAGAACATTGCATAGCGAGCATAAAGTCCAAAACGATTCAGCAGTGATGCAAATACTCGTAAAACAAAAACGTGGAGCCGAAGCCATAAAGCCTGGAGTCGGGAGCAATGGAACAAAGTCATTTGGTCGGATGAGTCTTGTTTCACAGCGTTTCCAACTGCTGGCCGAAAAAATGGCTCAAATGGCTCTGAGGACTATGGGACTTAGCATCTGAGGTCATCAGTCCCCTAAAACTACTTAAACGTAACTAACCTAAGGACATCACACACATCGACGCCCGAGGCAGGATTCGAATCTGCGACCGTAGTGGTCGCGCGGTTCCAGACTGAAGTGCCTAGAAACGCTCGGCCACACCGGCCGGCCAACTGCTGGACGAGTTTACATCCCAAGACTAAAACATGGCTGGGTTTCGGTTGTGGTTTGGGTAGTCATATCTTGGTATTCGATGGGCCCTGTGGTTAATCTGGACGGTCGTGGTACTACGAAGAATTTTGTGCCCATTTTGGCCGATCATGTCCATCCTGTGCTACAATGTGTGCTCCCTAATGGTGATGCTGTGCTCCAAGGCGACGAGATCCCCGTACACAAAGCTCGCATCATCTAGAACTCGTTTTGTGGACTTAGGGATGAATTACCGCATCTTCCCTAGCCACCCAGTCACCAGATACCAATGTTATTGAGCCTTTATGGTCTACTTTGAAGAGAAATGTCGTGATCCCTTTTCACCACAACATCCTTACTTGAACTCGCCACAATTTTGCACGAAGAATAGTATAAGATTCCCTTCAAATCCATACAGGACCTGTATTTATCTACTCCGAGACGACTGGAAGCTGTTTTGGATGACAGTTGTTTTTCTGCGTCGTATTAGACACTGTAATGTGTTATGTTTGTGGTGTTTCTATATTTCTGTCCGCCATCTGTATGTGCCATAGTGTGCGGTATAGTACGAGTTAACTGAAGCAGTTAAGTTATTATTACTACTGCACGACAGTATAGTTAAAAAGAAAAACGTCGTATTTTTTGTCAGCAGTGGAACTGCAATAATTCCAGTGAATGTATAACACTGAATAGCTGGGTGCAGATATATTATAACTTACTGGGTGTACGTTTCTTGAAATTCTTGTGGGTTTTGCTTGTTACTTGACTGGTACTGAATTGACCTGAGATCATTATATACTGACGGAAAAATTGTAACACCAAGAAGGAGTTTTGTGATATAAACGAAAGTTGGCAGGCATGTTTCCACATCTGAAAAGCGATGCCTGCTCAAATTTCGCAACAGCCGGATATGAATGGTGCTAGTTGCTCCACTACGAGGATGCAAATCAGCTTTGCTTTAAATACACGCTGTATCAATCGTGAGCGTCAATTACCTTTGAGACGTTAGTCAAGAATGCCCTTAAGGAAGACGCCTTTATCAACACCTCACTTACTTTGAACGAGGTCATGTAATAGTGCTACGAGAAGCTGGATGTTCCTTCTGCGATGTTGCAGGAAGACTCGGACTGAGTGTAGCCACTGTTCATGACCGCTCACGGCGGTGGTCACGAGAATGTACAGACGCAAGAAGATCAGGTTCCAGACGTCCACGTGGCACTACCGAGAGGGAAGACCTTCGCGCTCGGCATGTGGCTCTGGCGCATCGTACTGCATCTGCAGCAGCTATCTGAGTAGCAGTTGGCATCACGGTGGCAACGAACTGTTACAAATCGGTTGCTTCAAGGACAGCTCCGAGCCAGACACTCTGTACTATCCATTCCACTGACCCCAAACCACCGTCATTTGCGACTTCAGTTGTGTCACGCGAGAGCTCACTGATGGTAGGGTGGATGGCAATCGTGTTTTCGGATGAAAGCTTGTTCTGCATCGGTGCCAGTGATGGCCGTGTGTTGGTTACAAGGACGCCAGCTAAGGGCCTGCAACCAACCTATCTTCATGCTAGATATGCTGGACCTACAACTCGAGTTATGATTTGGGGTGGGATTTCCTATGACAGCTGAGTACTATCGTGGTTGTCGCACTCACCCTGACTGCAAAACTGTACGTCAGTCTGGTGATTCGACTTGTCTTTCATGAACAACACTCCAGGACGTTAACCGACTTTGATTCTATATGGAACTGTTGTGCAGAGCGACTGTAGACTCTAAGGATAGATATGCAAGAGTAATAAAAACTAATGGAATTGCGACTGATTGCTGTGTGTCTCTCCTTACTCATTCCAGGGTGTGTCTTCCAACAGGATAACGCTCGTCCACATACCACTGCTGTAACCCAACATGTTCCACAGAGAGTCGACATGTTGCCTTGGTGTGCTCCATCACCAGATCTGTCTCCAATCGAGCACACATTGGACATCATAGGACGACAACTCGAGTGTTGTCCACAAACAGCATTAACCGTCCTTGTATTTGTAACACTATTGTTTAATATTGTAAATAATTTGTGCAGATTTATTCTGAATAATGTAAACTTTATATTCTTTCCCATGTAATATCTTTTGTCAACTGTGAAAAAACGATAAGAGTTGTAATATCGTTGCTCTTTGTGTGTTAAGTTCTTTGTATGATTTGGGGGAGATTGTGTTTCAATGAGATAAATATTGTATTGATTTCTTAATATGCTTAAATGACAAAGTTTTTTAAAGTATGTCTATTGGTAATTATGTTGAAACTGGTTTATACATAGGGACTTTGCATTGTATAAACTGAAAAGTAAATGTACTTCCCCTATATAACGGAAGTGAGTTAGCGCGCGCCAAGATGTGGCTAGCACGAACGAAAAGGCGGATGTGGCGTTCGCCTGGGCGCCAAACGAGAGATCACGGTAGTCAGTCGGCAGTGAGACATTGACGAGTAAACAGCGTAGGTGCCGAGTGAGGCCTATTGAGTTACCAGTGGAACAGCCTCGGATGTAATATGTGACTCTAAAATGGTGCTCTCATTTTGTAAAAAGCTCTGAAATTATTATTATCAACGCCAAGAAGAAATATATAGAGCTTATTTGTGCCAGTTGAAAGACCTCCAACCGGCCGCTGTGGCCGAGCGGCTCTAGGCGCTTCAGACCGGAACGGCGGTGCTGCTATGATCGTAGGTTCGAATCCTGCCTTGGGCATGGAAGTGTGTGATGTCTTTAGGTTAGTTAGGCTTAAGCAATTCTAAGTATAGGGCACTGATGACCTCCGATGTTAAGTCCCATAGTGCTTAGAGCCATTTGAACCATTTTTTGAAAGACCACCTAGCTGCCACATACTCGCCATCTCGATTGCGCAACCACTTCGTCGCACTCGCAAAAGGTCAGATATGTAAGCATGTGTGAACGAGTTGTGTTGTATTTGGTTCAGTGAAAATGTAATCTTAAAGCAGAAAGAATTGTGTTCCATCTATGTATGTATCCTATGCACTTATCCAAGTAGCATCCTCACCATTGATTAATGAATTCCGAGAGTGATTCTTGCATAAAAGTACTTAGTGATGTGCGGTAAAGTTTCCTGCCAGTACACTTAATGTGCTGGTCAAGAATTGTTCATTTCTCATACTTATAACAGTGGCTATCTTGGTTTGAAAGTTTTAAAACTTAGCCAGAAAATGAACTAAAAATCAGTTTAGGAAAAGAGAATGCTAAAGTTTACCGATTCAAAATTGCTTTCAAAACCTACTTACTTCACAAGTGATACTATTAACCTTTCGTCTTGGCGCATTAAAATTATATTATAAAAGGTTACTGAAATTAACTGTTTTAAAATTCATGTAAGGTGAGTAAAATTAGCGCAGAGTTCGTCCCAGAAAAGAGTGATTAGTTAGCTTCATGGTAATGGACATTTTAAGAGTTCACACTGTTGTGCTATTTAAAATGAGAGAACATTCTTAGATAATGAATTTATTTAGTCCATTATGAAGAAATACTAGAGTTTTGTGAACTTTGTGTAGTAGAAATTGGAAAGCTTTGATTTATGAAAACAAAACAATTCGGCTTTATAGAGAGTGTAAAAAATTCTATTGTAAGTGACTTTTGATTATACCTGTACTACTTGAGAGGCAACTATTGAAATAGGTCTAAGCCGATGTCCAGTTCTAGTGTAGTATTATATTTCACAATAATTGATAATGAAACAATTTATCCATGACAAAAATATTTACTGTTGAGAAGAAACAAAGTTTGGTTACCACTACAAAGAAAGATATGGTTTGTGGGACCACATTTCTATCCCAACATAATAAGAAAGATAAATCTGATTAGTAGGTTTCTAGCTAATGGATCTTGAAGTAATCAATGAATGACAAAGATAGAAGGTTTGTATACTGCGTGTTCTTTATTGCTTTGTATAGTGAATGTGTGTGATTATTGTACCTGACTATTATCATGTGCCGTCTGTCCTTGTGTAGTTGGTGAAGGGCAGGTTTGAGACATATAATTATAGACTAAAATAGTGATTGAGGTAAACAAGAGAAAGGCTTATTTGGAAGTCTTGTGTCTGCTTAAGTGCTAAGGTGACAACTGCTGCTTCCCCCTGCGTAATTTGTCCATTCTATGTGGTTATTTGCACTTCATAGAACAGTGTTTAATGAAAGTTCATTTTTTGCAATAGTAAAAATAGATTCTTTATGAATAATGCTTTTGCATTATTATGACTAACTAGGCTGGCGACCGTATAACTATTACAGTTAACAGTAATCATTTACTGTACCCATTGCAAAATTAATTCTTTCTGTTATTTAGCTACACCTATTCTTATTTAATTAAGGTTCGATTCCAAATTATCCGTTATGTAATCTCGGTCAAATTACTAAAAATCCTTTCAGAGAGTAACATACACTGTAATAAACTGTAATAAACATATACTGTAATAAACCATTTTTGGTAATTATCTGTAAACACTCACGACGCCAGTAGAGTGTTATATATTGATAGACCAAGTCCAGCAGGTATGGAACTCCATCCTATAAACTGACTTCCGGCACCTGTACAACACAATCCATGCACGTTTGCATGCTCGCATTCAACATTCTGGCGCGTACACCGGATGGTAGTGTAACAGGATTTTACATTTGCAATGGCTTATCTCATGCCTACATTAACCTGTTATCTTGCAATGTTAATCACTTCGAAAATTTACCCGGACAAATGGATTCCCGAAATTTCACTAATCTACATTAATTATTTTTTGGTGTTGCGACTGTTTTTCCGTCAGTGTATACGGCTTCAAGAGTTGTTCAATTACTGACGCTTATATGACATGGAGGTAAATGCTAATGAACATAAACTCATATAAATTGTTAATTTCGTAAAAACTGCAACACTATGGAAACCACATTATAATTTCCATAGCACAAGAGAGGAATCACATCGGATCACAAACTTCAGCTGTGGAAATATGAGGTAAACCTTCGAAGCTGATCTAAGACACCACCTTGAACGAGCGCACTGGTCGCTCTGGATGGCTGTGGATGACGTAGAACAGGTACAGCCAGTGCCGTGGACAGCTGACGGACGTCGTGCAGTGTGGTGCCACTCTCTTGAATGGTTACAGCGCTGACGTAGAGATGTGGCAGTTTGGCAGAAAGGAGCTATCGTGCTCGGACTGAAGCATGACCGTATCGCGAATATAAGTTGTCCGATTTGTCGGTGAATCAACGAGGACTGTCCAACATGTCCACGAGGAATGGTGTACCACATACGTAAATTTGACCTGGCGTAGGAACAGGGGCTGTAAAACGATCCTAACCGGCAGGGACTGGACACTAGCGTCACGCCTTGTCAAAGAAGATCGGTTTCAAATCCGCAGCAAATGTTGCTCTCATTGTACGCAGGTCCATCTCATCCAGTTTCCGAGCGAACTTCAAGGAGGGAACTCTATGCAGGAAGACGTGCAGAGGACCACGCTTGGTGCAGGGAGTGGCAACTGACCCTGAACATGGATTTCCAAGTGTTCGGATTTTCACCCAGCTGTTCGGTATTTCAGCCACGTGTTCGGTGTTTGGTGCCGAAGCATGAGTAGTTCGCTTTTCTTAGAATTACGCTCATAGCATTAATTGGATCTGCAAAACTATCAGAAGGCTAATGGCGGTTCTATGCACCAAAGTTTATGTGAAAAGAATATCCATACACATAAATCCCTTCTGGGCCGGCGCTAGAAACAAACTCAATGTCCATATGGCACAAACAGAATTGTGCATTCGTTGTAATTTGAAGTCTGCAACATGCCATTACTTTTAGTACAAAATTGAAAGTAACAAAAATATATTGGAAGCTATAACTATTAGGTCTACAACTTTGCTTCCGCCGTTTTGCAACAGACGGCAGTAGTGGAAAGTAGTGGTGCAAGTCGTTCGTCGTAAGTGCCATATTGTAAGCTTAGGCATTTGAGGACATAACGCCGTCAAAATATAAGTCGATTTTTGATTGATCAACGTATGAGCCCAATTCTCGTCATCTGCGGGAGGTTTCAATTTTCTGCTTTGATATGAAGAAATCTGCGGCTGAGGCTCATAAAAAGCTGGGTAAGACCTATGATGAGAAGTCTGTTAGTGACAGAACTTCGAAGAAGATGGTTTCCATGCTTCAAGAATGGTGATTTTGACGTTGAAGACCGGCATGGTTGTGAAAGAGAGAAAGCTTTCAATGCAACTACAACCGACGGGGACAATCACAGGAGATCGTTATCGAAAGCAGTTGATGTGTTTGAGCCGAGCACTGAAAGACAATCGGCCACACAACAGTGATAGACATGAAAAATGATTTTGCAGCATGACAGTGCACGACCCCATGTCGAAACTCCCGTCAAAACATACTTGCAAACGTCGAAATGGGAAGTTCTACCCCACCCGTTGTATTCTCCATATATTCCTCCCTTTGACTGCCACCTTTCTCGATCTATAACACATGACCTAGCTGACTAGCACTTGCAGTCATATGAACAAGTGCAAAATTGGAACGATTCATGGCTCCCCTCAAAAGGTGTCCAGTTTATATACTGCGGGATTCGTATGCTGCCCTAAAGCTAGGAGAAAGCAGTGGCCAACGATGGCCAATACTTTGAATCTAAAATTTTTTGTAAGTTTTTCACAATAAAGTCTCTAACTTCGATAAAAAAAACGGCGGAAGCAAAGTTGTAGACCTAGTAGCAATAATAAACGTAATTTTTAATGGTTACAAAGTGTTTTCCCGTGTTCACCCTCTCAGCAGATCCTTTCGCCAGTCAGTGTTCGTTAATTTGGTCAGTTAACCTGGCAACCCTACCTTCAACATAATCAAATTTCACATATTGTCAATAATAGACAGAAAGACCAAATTGTTTTGTTACACAATTGCAGAAAAGTAACTGTAAGTAATTACTTCCATAAAATATCTGAGAGTATGGGTATGAAGTGATTTTAAGTGGGACGACCAAATAAAATTAATCGCGAGTAAGGCAGGCGCCAGACTGAGACGAATCCTCAGGAAATGTAGTCCATCAACAAAGGAAATAGCTTAACAAAAAATGGTTCAAATGGCTCTGAGCACTATGGGACTTAACATCTGTGGTCATCAGTCCCCTAGAACTTAGAACTACTTAAACCTAACTAACCTAAGGACATCACACACATCTATGCCCGAGGCAGGATTCGAACCTGCGACCGTAGCAGTCGCGCGGTTCCGGACTGAGCGCCTAGAACCGCTAGACCACCGCGGCCAGCGAAATAGCTTAACAAACACTCGTTCGACCACTATTTGAATATTGCTCGTCACTGTGCGAACCTTACCACATAGTGAAGCGAAACAAGCGCTGTATCGTGTGTGAGATACAGAGGCGAGCGAGTGTGCTGGGACTTGCCCCAGTTCACTGCTAATAGCGCCACGTCACCTTAATGCGTCCCCATGTAGCGCACAAGTATTGCACCACAATTTAAAGTATAAAACTAAACGTCAAAATTCCCGTTTAAAAACTTGTCAAGATGTATTTTATTGTAATAACGTTTTAAATATAAAGTCTTAATGTAATTAGTCCGCAGCTCGTGGTCTTGCGGTAGCGTTCTCGCTTACCGCGCACGGGATCCCGGGTTCGATTCCCGGCGGGGTCAGGGATTTTCCCCGCCTCTAGATGACTGGGTGTTGTTGTGTCGTCTTCATCATCATTCATCCCCATTACGGTCGGGGGAAGGCAATGCCTAGTCGACGGTGCGGGTCTCCCGCATCGTCCCCCTACGCTCCTCGGAGTATGGGACCTCATCATCATCAATGTAATTAAACCAACAGTTTTAGTAAAAATGCAGTTTTAAGAGAAAGTAAGTGGCGCTAAATAATAAAGCTAAAAAGCCATAATTTGGTCAGAATGTGCCTATGGAGCTCATAAATAACTGGTCCAAGTTTCAAAGCAAAAGAATAAAAATTACAACCGGAATCCACGTTTTTAAGAAAATTCGAAGGCACTAAATATTGGACTTGGAAACGTAAAAATTTGTTTTATGCTTCAATTCACCCTAAAAATAATAAGAGACCGCGTTAAGCTCCCTCTTGTAGTTTTTAAGTAATTTTATGAAAACCAAACATGTAACTAAAATATACCCATTTGTAGTAAATTAAGTACCTGTAATTTTAATGATAGAAAATTTTGTTTGCAGCACATGATAAAGCTTCCTGAATAATAGAGCTTTGCCAAATTTTAGAACTGTAATGGTAATAACATCCAATACAAGTTCTAGTAACGGTATAGTTCAGAAGTAACTATAAAAATTCTAGAAGGCAAACTTTTTTATTCAAGCGAGCTGAAACTTTATATGTGCTTTCAAACAACTTACCTGAATGCATGTAAAAATTAAGAAGATTCTAAATTAATTCATTACTTTGTTACTAAAGATTATGTGTCCGAGAAAGCTGTCGTTCAGAGGCTGCTGCCGTGTTTATAAGCAGATAACAACAGATGTTCCCTCGGCCGTCCGCTGCGGCACATATACAAATTAGAGATGGGCAAAACTGTTCTTTTCAGAGATTGGATCAGAACTGTTCACTCCCTGAAATGAATTAGCTCTTTTTCATGACTCACCACTCATTTACAAAAGAAAATAAATGAAAGGCACATTGCCCTTTAAACTTGGTTTATTCCAGTACTATACCTGTATTTTGATCTTATTTGATCCTATTTTGAAGTAACACAGATAATGAGTAAGAATTTTGTATTGTTTATTGAAATTTCCACGATATGACAAAGTTTTTGATTATTGATTTATTTTGCACTAGCGTGGTTTTTTGGGTGATCGGAAAATGTTGTAACTTGAGATTTACATTAACAATATATTTGGCTATAATGTATTAAAATTTCATTAACCTCATACAAATACATCGCAAGCCATATATTTTTCCTTTCGAAGACGCCTAAAATCGCAAAATCCGTACCAGAATAAGAAAAAAATATATAAATTTGACTGTAAAACGAAAGTGCTGCATATAGCCTTACGCAGAATAAAACAAGGAAAATATTGGTGTATCACATTTTGCGATACGTTTATCGGTTCGCTCGTAATTAAAGCGTAAATTCGAGTGTCCATAATAAAAATCCTATAGTAAGAGGAGTCATCAGGAACCTAATCTAATCAGTTTAAACAAATAAAAATAAAATAAAAACAATTGATGTATACGTAACATAATAATGTAATATACATAGCGGTATTACTACGAAGAACAATATCCAGTGGGGACAAACTCCGATGCAGAGGCGCTGAGTCGAGCAGGTCGAGCCGCGAGCTTTATTACTGCGTGAGCTGAGGCCGCAGAGACCAGAGTGACACCAGAGTCGCTTTGCTCGACGCTCTGGCTAGAGTCGAGACGGTGGGGTGAGCGTTGAGCGGGCGAGCTCCGAGGGTGGGGGAAGCGGTGAACTCACCCGCTCGGAGCCAAATCGTCCATTCCCTTGCGAGCAGGTTTTTGCAAGTAGTTCCTATGTTATCCGCTAGGTGGCTCTCTGTCCTGTTGCTCGCATCAACTGCCCAGAGGGCAGGACGTGCGACTGAAACGATCGCCGACAGAGTGCGATGCGAAGTTAAGCTGCGCCAGACACTGCACAGTGCACACGGCAGACGACGCACAGAGACGGCCCGGCATATGTGAAACACAAAATCCAATGGGGCACTGCACAATGCAGGCAGCCAAGGTAGAAGCAGGGCAGAGGCCGGCGCTGGCTGTGTTGTGTGGCGTGCACTGTGCTCTGACCAGCAGAGGCACTGCTGATATGCTCCGTCTCTCTCTCTCTCTCTCTCTCTCTCTCTCTCTCTCTCTCTCTGCCGTGGGAAACGTTTGGAGCTACCGTTCTTTTTTTCTGAATCACTGATTGTTCACTCCTTTGAAAGATTGAACTCTATGAATTAGTTCAAGAGCGGATCCCCCATCTCTAATACAAATACAAGCCCGAGAGGCAGGAGAAAGGTTCACTTCGCACCCAGCCACTGTAAGATCAGCGTCTGTTAAACGTCGGATCGCGCTCTACCAAAGATGACGTCAGTGACAGACTGTGACAAATCGCGTATTTGCGGTAAAAACTGATAGTGGACTCAAGAGTACTGTACACCGTCCTGGATCGCTTCGATTTCGTTAAAGTAAGTGTGCCATCCGTGATAATTACAAATCCGCGTGGCAAGTGGTGACTATTGTTTCTACTTTTATGCCGAGCATTTATTTTGACCATTTATCTGAGTATTATTAGTCAGGGCGAAAGACAATCTGGTAGGGACGTACCGTAAAAGTCGCCTCTGAACAGCTAGTTGTGCTGTTTAAAATAGAGAGATTTACTTTCAGTTGAACATAGTGATTTTCAAAGTGTTGTACGTGAGATACATTACTCAATATATGTATGAACTAGAACTTTATACACTCATTTATAATTATAGTCCTGATCCCGCTAAGTAGAAAGAGAATAGAAACATTTCTTTCAGCCGGCCGGAGTGGCCGTGCGGTTCTAGGCGCTACAGTCTGGAGCCGAGCGACCGCTACGGTCGCAGGTTCGAATCCTGCCTCGGGCATTGATGTGTGTGATGTCCTTAGGTTAGTTAGGTTTAATTAGTTCTACGTTCTAGGCGACTGATGACCTCAGAAGGTAAGTCGCATAGTGCTCAGAGCCATTTGAACCATTTCTTTCAGTGAGTTGGACCAGAATGTGGCCATGCAGACTGCAAGGTCAGTATGTTCTCCATCGATTTCTGGCTGACCACAAAAATAGTTGCCAGGCTCGCTTGAAAAAGACGGCGTACTATACAACCATCATCATCATAATTTTACCCGCCGCCCCACAATAGGATTGATAGAGGAAATAGAGAAGATACAAAGAAGAGCAGCACATTTGTTAGAGGTTCATTTACTAAGTGCGAAAGCATCACGGATGTACTAAGCGAACTCCAGAGTGAGAAGCTGTAAGGCGATCTGCATCACAGTAAGTTCCGAAAACATACGTTCCAAATTCTACGTACATATGGCGAAAAGACACTGTAGATAAAATTGGAGAGACTTAAAGTCACACGGAGGCTTACCAGGAATCGTTCTTCCAGTGAACCATAGGCGACTGGTACAGAAAAGGTGAAGTACATTAGTACCCTCCGCTTCACACCGTAAAGTGGCTTGCCTAGAATAGATGTAGCTGTATACAACAGACACTTGCAATCGGGTCGTCGCAAAAGGTCATTTCTCAAAGCCCCACAAAGAACTGTACGAAAATCAGTGCTCTAAATAACACGGAAACTGGAGAGAGCTGAGTGGAGGCATGTTTTGTGGTCCGACGAGTCGCGTTTTCACCACTGACAGTCAACGACCGCGTCCATTCAACGTAAACACGGCCCTCATCATTTTGGAACCACCACCAGCTTGCACTGTGCCTTGTTGACAACGTGGATCCATGTGTTTGTGGGGTCTGCGCCACACTCGAATCCTACCATCAGCTCTTACCGACGGGAATCGTCTGGCCAGGACACGATTTTCCAGTCGTCTAGGATCCAACTGGTACGGTCACGAGCCGAGAAGAGGCGCTGCAGGCGATTTCGTGCTGTTAACAAATACACTCGCATCGGTGTCTGCTGCCATAGACCATTGATGCCAAATTACGACGCACTGTCCGTTAGCTCCCACATCGATTTCTGCGGTTATTTCATGCAGTGTTGCTCATCTTTTAGCAGTGACAGCTCCACGCACACGCCGCTGCTCTCAGTCGCCCACCACTGTGAGTCCGTGGTGAGAGGTAATGCCTGAAGTTTGGTATTCTCGGCATACTGTTGACCACTGTAGATCACGGAATACTGAATTCCCTAGTGTTTTCCGAAACGGAATGTACCGTGCGCCTAGCTCCAACTACAATTCCGCGTTCCTGTCTGTTAATTCCCGTCATGCGGCCACAATCTCGTTGAAAATACTTTCACATGGATTACCTCAGAACAAATGAGAGCTCCCCCAATGCACAGCCCTTTTATTCCTTGTGTACGCGATACTATCGGCATCTGTACATCTGCATCCACTATCTCATGATTTTTGTCACCTAAGTATATGTACAACAGCGGCTGAAACTTAACTACTAACAACACCCCACGATTTGATGGCTCTACGGAATCTGATCATCAACAAAGGCTTCAAATGGACATGGCATGCCTGAAAAAACATGTGGCCTTCTCTCACTGTACTGTGGTCATTGTTGGTTCAAATGGCTCTGAGCACTATGGGACTTAACATCTGAGGTCTTCAGTCCCCTAGAACTTAGAACTACTTAAACCTAACTAACCTAAGGACAGCACACACATCCATGCCCGAGGCAGGATTCGAACCTCCGACCGTAGCGGTCTCGCGGTTCTAGACTGAAGCGCCTAGAACCACTCGGCTACTCCGGCCGGCAAGGTCATTGTGAAGACTCAAGGTGGTGTTAGAGAGACGCTACGCCGGCCGCTGTGGTCGAGCGGTTCTAGGCGACTCAGTCTGGAACCGCGCAACCGCGCAGGTTCGAATCCTGCCTCGGGCATGGGTGTGTGATGTCCTTAGGTTAGTTACGTTTACGTAGTTCTAAGTCTAGGGGACTGATGACCTCAGATGTTAAGTCCCATAGTGCTTAGAGCCATTTGAAGTGTCTAATTCCTCGCTGTTTTCTCTTCGTCATGTTTCTTCTGTTTTGTTATGGTTGGTGTCATGCATTGCTATCCTATTATTAATCATACCGCTGAGGCTGACCAAATCAATGGAACCTGTTTATTTTTTCTTGATGTTGCTTTGTCTGTAGCTGTGAAAGATTTTGGGTTTACTTGAACTGGCCAAATGTAACTGTCTTTATTTCTCTCGTCTGAGATTAACTTTGTTCCGACTGTCCTAATGTTACTCATAGGCGTCCATAAGGGGTGGGAGAGGGGTGAAGAGGGGACGCTTGCCCTCTGCCCCTCCTGGAATCTGCAGCAGGCTTTCTTTTCGTTACAGAATTCTGTCGAATTTCTAGCGATGATCGTCTTCGACGTTAGCGATCTCCAGATTAACAATGCTTGGCGCAACAGTAGGTTTGGACGGCGGTTATCGCTGAAACAACCGTTTTTCGGTTTTTTTCCACGCCAGTTTAACTTGACTATTAAAACCCCTCAAAATAACCGGTTTCTGAAATAACCGACTGCCGGTTTTTATTATTATTATTTACTGTAGTAAACTTAGAAACCGAACAAGATTGAAAACATGTGACTAGCTCATTTTCAAGATACATAGAATCAAAATATTGAATTAAATACCACAACAACAAAAATACTTAGTCCATCTGCTATTCGGAGCTATTCTCGAAAAGTGATGAATTGTTCAATACTAGCAAAAATCACCGGTATTCTCGTACTGATTCTAATTTTTCGAAACTCAGTTCAAAAACCATGTTGTAATCGGGGATCATTACCAGTATTTGGACCGAGCGAGGTGGCGCAGTGGTTAGCACACTGGACTCGCATTCGGGAGGACGACGGTTCAATCACGCGTCCGGCCATCCTGATTTAGGTTTTCCGTGATTTCCCTAAATCGCTCCAGGCAAATGCCGGGATGGTTCCTTTGAAAGGGCACGGCCGACTTCCTTCCCCGTCCTTCCCTAATCCGATGAGACCGATGACCTCGCTGTTTGGCCTCTTCCCCCAAACAACCCAACCCCCCCCCCCCCCAACTACATTCCATTCCCGTATTTGGGCGTTACGAATAGACAGTGGTAAAGGTTGAAAACTGAGTTACAAGACCTCTGTTTTTCGCATTAATCTGTCCGTTTCCAAGAGCTACAAGCAGATATAGGCATATTATGTACAAAGACAGCAGATCAGCTACTTCCTATTTTTATTGTATACTATGAATGAACTGCTGTTAAGTTTTTAACTTATTACTGTTACCATAATTTCCTTCCTCTTTTACTATTTCGTAGAAATGGCAGACAAATCTTTAATCTCTTAAAGCAACTAAAGGATTCTACTTCATTGCTATGTCACTTCGTAAAAGTATTTCCAGATTGGGGTCGTGCCATTCTGCAATACAACGACAGTTAGGAAGTGCCGTATAGTCCAGGTGAGGGCGACTCGTGCACATTGCACGTACATGCGTACCGTAAGCTACGACACACGCAACAGGGACTTCACTGTCAGCAGTGCTGTAGCAATTCTTATGGCAAGTGTTTGTTCTCGTTTCTGTTGGCATTATTATTAAACTGTTACTGACAAATTTTCCTATTTTCTGTAATAACACAATATTTCAAATCAACGAAATTTATTTAAAAAATGAAACATTTTAGTACTGTTTCTACGGCTAATTGATATTTCGGTGTTTTATTCGGTTATTAATAAAAAATAAAAAAAAGCACCTGTTGCAACCTAGACCAATCGAACACTGAAAAATACCGGTTATTCCGAAGTAAAATATCGGTATCGATTTTAACCAGTCGGTTTCTGCCATTCCCAGTGGGAAGTACTCTGACTTTAACGATGACTACATGTCTTGTGATTTTTTAGTTTACGTGTACTGATGTGTCAGCAGATCTCGAGAAATGCCTGTCTGGCAGTATTCTGCTGTTTGTTTACCACCAATAAGGCGATACGGGCAGGATACTTACAGGTTAAACCTCCGTCTGTGACAAACAGTCATTCCCCACCTAAACAACAAGATGGCCATCAAAGAGATGACTCCATCTTGAAGGAAGATTGCGCTGGCTTGATAGAAACCTCAAATATCTCGAGGTCACGCTTGATAGAATGCTCAGTTGCAAACAACATCTGTTAGGAATAACTGCCAAAATCAGTACTCGAAATAACACACTCCAGAAACTCCGAGGCACATCGTGCGGATCAAGAGCATCAACACTCCGTACTTCAGCTCTGGGACTGGTTTATCCAGTCGCGGAATATTGCTCACCGGCCTGGATGAATAGCGCTCAAGCGTACTTGGCAACTTACAACCAGTGCCATCAGACCCACAACTACTTTCTGGCTACTTATAAACTGATCAGCCAGAACGTTAAGACCATCGGCCTACTATCGATGTAAACCCGTCCAGTCGACAACAGTGTCACCTGGCGAGGAATGACTGCTAATCAGACGTATGCACGATGCATGTGGTATCAGTGAACATGCTGTCCGTGTGTAGAATGGGGAAGGTGCGCGATCTAGCTCCGTTTGACCGCGGGCAGATTGCGATGGCACGAGCATTTCAAAAACTGCACGACTTTTCGGATGTTCGAGGAGTGCTGTGGTGAGTGTCTTCAACACGTGACGAAACCGAGGTGAAACCGTGTCCAGACGTCGTGGGGTTGGGCGGCCACCCTTCACTACAGATGTCGGAAGTCGTAGGTTGGACAGACTGATAGAACAGGACAGGTGGCGAACTGTGGCTGAACTAACATCGACTTTAATTCTGGGCAGAGTACAAGTGTGCCCGAACACACAAAGCACCGACGCTCTTTCGCAGCCAATGTTAAAACCACGCTCAGCTGTCTAAGGCGCTGCAGTCATGGACTGTGCGGCTGGTCCCGGCGGTGGTTCGAGTCCTCCCTCGGGCATAGGTGATTGTGTTTGTCCTTAGGATAATTTAAGTTAAGAAGTGTGTAAGCTTAGGGACTGGTGACCTTAGCAGTTAAGTCCGATAAGATTACACAGACATTTGAATTTGAAAATTTGTTAAAACCACAACATCGGCAACTACAATTGAAATGGCTCGTGACCATCAGCGCGTTGGCGCGGTGTCAGGGCGTTGCTTGGCTTGGTCTGATGAATCCCGAAAACTTCATCATCATGCGGATGGGAGGCGCTAATCCGTCATTTTCCAGGGGAACAGCTCCTTCATACATGTAGCGTGGGACGCAGACAAGCTGGCAGCGGCTCCATTATGCTCTGGTGAACATTCCATGGGTACAGTGGAGTTCGTGTAAGGCACCATGGCCAAAGAGTATCGTATGCTCGTTGCAGACCACATATATCCCTTCATGACGATCATGTTTCCTGACGGGAGTAGCATTTTTCAACAAGATAATGCGCCATGTCACAAGGCTAGTAATGTGATGGAGTGATTCGAGGCACACAGTATCGAGTTCCAGTTGATGTGCTGGCCCCCCAGCTAGCCAAATCTGAACCAAATCGAACGCATCTGGGATGTGGTTGAACATGGCGTCTGGCCTGATCGACACCCTGCCCGGTATTTACGGAAATTAGGTTACTCGTGAGTGCAGATGTGGTGCCAACTCCCTCCAGCGACATACCAAGGTGTCATTGCTTCTAAAGCCACGACGCGTCGCCGTGCCAAAGGTACACACACCAGCTGTTAGGTAATTTGTCATCATGTTCTGGCTGATAAGTGTAATTACTGGCTTACCACCTCTATCTCCGCGGCAGGAAACTACTCTTTTACGGGAATACAAAAAATTACAGAAACTCCTAATCTCCCAGCCCACGCAGACGTTCCATGCATCAGCAAAGGTAGGCATAGCTCTCGCCACCCACCCCTGGAAACCGTAAGAATGTTAGCTGGAAACGGCTTTAATACTGACGATTGCTGGAGACGCACTTGGCAACATAAGGTGCTAAGTGTATCGATCGAGCCACCTGACTTTGAACTGCCAGGTAATATCTGGTCTAAGCGAATAAAAACCAACACTGGAAGGTGTGCCGACTCTTCTCACAGGTGGGAGAAAATAATTTCTCCATGTCGTGACTGTGGCGCCGACAAACAGACTGTTCGCCTTGTCGTTCAAGAATGTCCTCTGAGCTCTTTCACTGGCGATCCAACAAAGTTCCTGCCGACGATGGAGCGATCAGTAGATTATATTTATGGCCTGGATGTAAGCTTTTAGTTTGAGGTAACTGTAATGTTATCTGTTTGTGGTGTAGCCATTCGCTAAATATTTGTTCTTACTTTTCACGCCATTCACGAGAAATTATGCTGATTCCTTTCCGCGGTTGCATTTTCGGCATTATTATGCAGTCAAGGTGGATATGAACCTGTACAGAATGCTTACCGACGTACCGGAAGGGACGGATCCAATACCTTCAAGCCCTGATTCTGGTACGACATAACCAAGGTAGCAGTATCATCTGTCCCCAAGTTCCTCAAGAACGCGCTGTTCCGTTGCAGATCAACAGAATCTCAATAACAGTTTATCGTTTGTGTTCAAAGAAGACACGTAATGGTTTGCAAATTCTACATGCAGATTTATACGGCAGAGCTTTTATAGTAGACTTTGAAGAACACAGCTGTCTGTACTTGATGAACCGGTCTAAATCCACCAGTCATAAACGAAAGCCCCATTTTATGCGCTGGAATAGAGGAAAGAAGGCATAATAGACTAGGTTCACAAAAGTAATGTGATCCTGGCGGCTAGCGCTATGGTGTTCTATTTGATATCTATCTTCGGCTGTCTTGCTACCCTTGACTGCTGTCCCCGGCGGTTTTCCGAGTGAACGTGTGACGGGAGAGTCTCTGGTCGGCGTTCAACGAGCCAACTTGTGTTGAAAACAAGCCTGCGTCCCTAACCGTGGTGCACGGGCCTCGCCGTGCTCGCCGCCCTCGTCTTTTGTCGCGCCGGATGTACGGTGCCGATCATTGGGCGCCTTGATGTGCAAAATTGTGGTGGGTTCGTCGTCTCACGCTGAACAGCTTCCCAGCTCGTAATTTGCAAGCTCCAAGTTACGTATGACTTTTCTTCTGTGTATAACAAAGAAGACTGTTGAAACTTATTGTGGCATGGGTAGCTGCCGGAGACGGTTCTGAACTTGGTTCCACAGTGGCTATTTTAAGGAGGCTGATGTTCCTCATTTCCTTTCTCATCATTTGTGGAGTGTGTGTTTTAAGTGGTTTTCATGCAAATTTTAACTTGTTTTAGGACATACTGACCGCTTTGGGACTGGTTGCGGTGGTGTACGCGCCTGGCAACCGTAGAGTTAATGGTTTAATCATTTGTCACGGCAGGATTTGGTATGTTTATTTAATGTTGGAGGTGCCTTAATGAAACGGGAAGTGATCTCTAAGTTTCCTGCTAATTTACTGGAAGACGGGTGATGTTAGAGTATTGCTCCATAAGAATTTGGGGGCATGCTTATTATATATTCCAGTGTGGCTGTGATTTGACCTTGTTTTCATTGCAATCTATTTGTGCTGCAGCCCATTTGTTGACTCTGTTCGTTTCCAGGCGTCGGTGCAGTTATGGATTCTTTCAGGATCGCTCACTGTGAGGCTGGTTTGACTACATATAAATATATACCGCCTGCTAGTGAACCCGTGCACAGGCCGTGGGGAGTGAACGCTCGTATTGCCTGTCGGCCGTAGCGTTATTGCTTCCAAATACTGCTGTGGGCCTTAACGCTGTTCTCTAAAGTTAAGTGCAATTTGGGAATCGTTCTGAGTCATTATATACGTTAGTTTAGTGAGGCAACTTTGTTAACATTAGCGCTTCTGTAAGTCATTTTACTGGTTGAGTCATTACGAGCCATTCTTATTTAACACTTATGTTAATCATTTGTGTATCTTTAGTGAATATGCAACTTGTTATTTTTACTGTGTGCCGGTTTTGCGACCTTGGTTGGTCCACTTTGCATTTTAGTAAGCATGTTTCTCTGTGGACTTTTACGTGAGCAGTTCAGTTTTATTAATCTTTAAGATCTTTGTTTTTTTTTTTTAATGAAGTTGTGGTATTATGTGGCTGTGTAACTTTGGGTTGGAAGTCTTTTGAGATATGGTTGAACAAGAAGGATTGTCTGTGACTGATTATTCACCGTACCTACTATCTATGATTTTGGTTGCGGACGCACACTATGCTTCTTATTCGTGTTTATGTAATTCAATTAAAGTAAAGATTTTTTTATTGCATCAGTAAGAGGGCAAATGTCCGAACTGAAGTTTATAATAAAGTCTGTTTCGAGTCAAATTAAAATTGTTTAACAATCACAAGCTTCCAGAATGAGATTTTCACTCTGCAGCGGAGTGTGCGCTGATATGAAACTTCCTGGCAGATTAAAACTGTGTGCACGACCGAGACTCGAACTCGGGACCTTTGCCTTTCGCGGGCAAGTGCTCTACCAACTGAGCTACCGAAGCACGACTCACGCCCGCTACTCACAGCTTTACTTCTGCCTGTACCTCGTCTCCTACCTTCCAAACTTTACAGAAGCTCTCCTGCGAACCTTGCAGAACTAGCACTCCTGAAAGAAAGGATATTGCGGAGACATGGCTTAGCCACAGCCTGGGGGATGTTTCCAGAATGAGATTTTCACTCTGCAGCGGAGTGTGCGCTGATATGAAACTTCCTGGCAGATTAAAACTGTGTGCCCGACCGAGACTCGAACTCGGGACCTTTGCCTTTCGCGGGCAAGTGCTCTACCAACTGAGCTACCGAAGCACGACTCACGCCCGGTACTCACAGCTTTACTTCTGCCCGTACCTCGTCTCCTACCTTCCAAACTTTACAGAAGCTCTCCTGCGAACCTTGCAGAACTAGCACTCCTGAAAGAAAGGATATTGCGGAGACATGGCTTAGCCACAGCCTGGGGGATGTTTCCAGAATGAGATTTTCACTCTGCAGCGGAGTGTGCGCTGATATGAAACTTCCTGGCAGATTAAAACTGTGTGCCCGACCGAGATCCCGAGTTCGAGTCTCAGTCGGGCACACAGTTTTAATCTGCCAGGAAGTTTCAATCACAAGCTTGTCCATCGCCAGTCAGGGCTTCCTATTCCCTTCAAATAACTGTGGTCAGACTGTAATTTTGATTTTCTAAAGAATTGAGTAGTACCACGGTTCATCATGTGACAGAAATATACACATATACAGATGGCAGTAGTATCGCGTTCACAAAGTGTGAAAGTGCAGTACATTGGCGGAACTGTCATTCACCTGGAACGGTTTCCCACGTGATTATGGCCACACTACGGGAATTCACAGGCCCTGAGGCGAAATGGTAGTTCGAGCTAGATGCGTGGGACATTCTACTTCGGAAATCGCTAGGGAATTCAGTATTCTGAGATCCTCAGTGTCAAGAGTGTGCCGACAATAGCAAATTTCAAGCATTACCTCTCATCGCGGACAACGCAGTGGTATATGGCCTTCACTTAACGACCGAGAGCAGCGGCATTTACGCAGAGTTGTCAGTGCTAATAGATAAGTAACACTGCGTGAAACAACTGCAGACGTCCGACGAACGTATCCGTTAGGACAGTGCGGCGAAATTTAGTGTTAATGGGCTATGGCAGCAGACGACCGACGCGAGTGACTTTGGTAACAGCACGACATCGCCTGCAGTACCTTTCATGGGCTCGGAAACCATATCGATTGGACCCTATAAGATCATAAATCCGTGGCTTGGTCAGATGACTCCCGATTTCAGATGGGAAGAGCTGATAGTACGGTTCGAGCCTTGTGCTGTAAGTGTTTGTGAATACACTACTGGCCATTAAAATTGCTACACAGTGAAGATGACGTGCTACAGACGCGAAAATTAACCGACAGGAAGAAAATGCTGCGATATGCAAATGATTAGCTTTTCAGAGCATTCACACAAGGTTGGCGCCGGTGGCGACATCTACAACGTGCTGATATGAGGAAACTTTCCAACCGATTTCTCATACACAAACAGCAGTTGACCGGCGTTGCCTGGTGAAACGTTGTTGTGATGCCTCGTGTAAGGAGGAGAAATGCGTACCATCACGTTTCCGACTTTGGTAAAGGTCGGATTGTAGCTTATCGCGATTGCGGTTTATCGTATCGCGACATTGCTGCTCGCGTTGGTCGAGATCCAATGACTGTTAGCAGAATATGGAATCGGTGGGTTCAGGAGAATAATACGGAACGCCGTGCTGGATCCCAACGGCCTCGTATCACTAACAGTCGAGATGACAGGCATCTTATCCGCTTGGCTGTAACGGATCGTGCAGCCACGTCTCGATCCCTGAGTCAACAGATGGGGACGTTTGCAAGACAACAACCATCTGCACGAACAGTTCGCCGACTTTTGCAGTAGCATGGACTATCAGGTCGGAGACCATGGCTGTGGTTACCCTTGACGCTGCATCACAGACAGGAGCACCTGCGATGGTGTACTCAACGACCAACCTGGGTGCACAAATGGCAAAACGTCATTTTTTCGGATGAATCCAGGTTCTGTTTACAGCATCATGATGGTGGCATCCAAGTTTGGCGACATCGCGGTGAACGCACATTGGAAGCGTGTATTCGTCATCACCATACTGGCGTATCACCCGGCGTGATTGTATGGGGTGCCATTGGTTACACATGTCGGTCACCTCTTGTTCGCATTGACGGCACTTTGAACAATGGACGCTACATTTCAGATGTGTTACGACCCGTGGCTCTACCCTTCACTGGATCCCTGCGAAACCCTACATTTCGGCAGTATAATGCACGACCGCATGTTGCAGGTCCTGTACGGGCCTTTCTGGATACAGAAAATGTTAGACTGCTGCCCTGGCCAGCACATTCTCCAGATCTCCCACCAACTGAAAACGCCTGGTCAATGGTGGCCGAGCAACTTGCTCGTCACAATACGCCAGTCACTGCTCTTGACGAACTGTGGTATAGTGTTGAGGCTGCATGGACAGCTGTATCTGTACACGCCATCCAAGCTCTGTTTCACACAATGCCCAAGCGTATCAAGGCCCTTATTACGGCCTGAGGTGCTCGTTCTGAGTACTGATTTCTCAGGATCTATGCACCCATATTGCGTGAAAATGTAATCACATGTCAGTTCTAGTATAATATATTTGTCCTATGAATACCCGTTTATCATCTGGATTTCTTCTTGGTGTAGCAATTTTAATGGCCAGTAGCGTATGTTCTAGCCTTATTTCATAGCTTGTTGGATACGCTGGATTTAATCATATGATTACGAAACTTAGATCGTTGAATCAAAAAGATGTCAGTTATATCGATATTAATAACAAAAAACCATTTACTTCGTATATAAGCTGAATATGCTTACCGTTCCGATGTCAAAGTAATCTGTCTTAAAAATACTAACTGGATGGCCGTCGGTCGTTTGCGGTACAATAAATTTGGTTAATTCTTGCCAAATTTAGTTCCTGGGACACGACTCGTTTTCAGATTCACCGAATCACTTTCATAAAACATGGCAGATTGCAGGATGTCACTCCTCATGGAAATGTTTTTGTAGATGTCCATGATGTGACTGCCGTCGTCTCAAATTATTAGTCCATTCGAGAAATGTTGGAATACGTTGCGATACACTGTTCCAGTCTTAAAACATTGAGATACAGTGCTCTATAAAAATCCTCTCCTGTTATTCGCTCCTAACATACTTTTTCTCTCGCATTTGCTGCATTAAACCCGCGTGTCGTGTTAACCCATCACACACTGACCACATTATTTTGGCTCATCATTTAGGACGCTCGCCTCTGCCAAAGATGAAATTACCCAAATTTGTTTCATTCTGGTATTACTCTGGTTCGTACCGGCCTAGTGAGCGTTTTTTTACGTACGAATTAAAAACTGTGAAGGATTAAAAAAAAGAGTTGGCAACCCGGAAACATTCGCACATCTACTAGCAGTTAGAAGTACGCTGCTGTTGCCGACATTTTTCGCTGTTCCTACTGGTGCAAATGAATATTAAATAGGAATTCTCTCTTTTTTTCTCTCTCCCTCTCTCGTTCAGAAGGCGAATTTATATAGCGTTATTGTCTTTTACGCCGACTGATGAGAATGGAACAAAGTTATGCAAATTTGACTAGTTAACGGTATTCATTTTTTTTATTTCCGCGAGACAATGCAGAGCTTTGGAAGCAATTTAAGCCGAGTGAAAATAGTACGTGAGCAGGAACCACAACCTGCATCGCACTTTGCACGACCTGGGGCCCGGCTGTCCTCTCTCTCTCTCTCTCTCTCTCTCTGTCTCTCTCGATCTCGACCCCTCTCTGATACCGTGTTTGTGTGTGTGTATGTGTGTGTGCCAGGGAGTTTTAACGGCTGCATACGAGCGAGGAGGTGGATGGGTAGGCGAGGTTCGGAGGAACAGGGTTTTGCGGGGCGACTGCATATTTTATGCATGCGGGCGGCTCTGTCGGTCGGCTCTCCGCCGTTCGGTTGGCAGGCCTGCGACGCTGCGGACTGTTTCTCCCGTGAATAGAGCGACTGGATGCGGGGCTCACACGTGACCTCACTACAGAAGCGGCTGCACCGGGGAACCCCCAAACGAGCCTCGCCAAGTGTTTGTGTCCCTGCTGTGCGCCCTAGGCGTGGCGTTGCCTCTGCGAAACACACGTTTTTCTTCTGTCTCGCAGGAGCACTTGCCTGTGTTCGTCCTCGAGACAAAATAACCGTGTATTCCGCTCTCTATGCAAGAGTACTTTGTTTGTAGGTTCCTCACAACTTGCTGCTTTCTAGAGAAGGAAGTCACAATTCTCTTCTTGTACTGAGAAACGTAACGTTCGATCAGTTCTGAAGAGTGTTGTTGTTGTTGTTGTGGTCTTCAGTCCTGAGACTGGTTTGATGCAGCTCTCCATGCTACTCTATCCTGTGCAAGCTTCTTCATCTCCCACTACCTACCGCAACCTACATCCTTCTGAATCTGCTTAGTGTATTCATCTCTTGGTCTCCCTCTACGATTTTTACCCTCCACGCTGCCCTCCAATACTAAATTGGTGCTGTCCTTAGGTTAGTTAGGTTTAAGTAGTTCTAAGTTCTAGGGGACTTATGACCATAGATTTTAAGTCCTATAGTGCTCAGAGCCATTTGATCCATTTTTGAACTAAATTGGTGATCCCTTGATGCCTCAGAACATGTCCTACCAACCGATCCCTTCTTCTAGTCAAGTTGTGCCACAAACTTCACTTCTCCCCAATCCTATTCAGTACTTCCTCATTAGTTATGTGATCTACCCATCTAATCTTCAGCATTCTTCTGTAGCACCACATTTCGAAAGCTTCTATTCTCTTCTTGTCTAAACTATTTATCGTCCATGTTTCACTTCCATACATGGCTACACTCCATACAAATACTTTCAGAAATGACTTCCTGACACTTAAATCTATACTCGATGTTAACAAATTTCTTTTCTTCAGAAACGCTTTCCTTGCTATTGCCAGTCTACATTTTATATCCTCTCTACTTCGACCATCATCAGTTATTTTGCTCCCCAAATAGCAAAACTCCTTTACTACTTTAGGAGTCTCATTTCCTAATCTAATACCCTCAACATCACCCGACTTAATTCGACTACATTCCATTATCCTCGTTTTGCTTTTGTTGATGTTCATCTTATATCCTCCTTTCAAGACACTATCCATTCCGTTCAACTGCTCTTCCAAGTCCTTTGCTGTCTCTGACAGAATTACAATGTCATCGGCGAACCTCAAAGTTTTTATTTCTTCTCCATGGATTTTAATACCTACTCTGAACTTTTCTTCCGTTTCCTTTACTGCTTGCTCTATATACAGATTGAATAAAATCGGGGAGAGACTACAACCCTGCCTCACTCCCTTCCCAACCACTGCTTTCCTTTCATGTCCCTCGACTCTTATAACTGCCATCTGGTTTCTGCGCAAATTGTAAATAGCCTTTCGCTCCCTGTATTTTACCCCTGCCGCCTTTGTGGCAGAAAGAAGTTGTGCTTAAAACCCGAAGAATATAATGGTTATGTTGTCAAAATAATTTTGTGTATGTGGTCAGTCAGTCAGTCAGTCTATTGTTATTCTGATAGCTAGACTGCCTTAAGTAGATATGGGCCTTAACAAAGAATTTTCATTGTTAGGCGCCATCTTAGAAAAATCTTTAACATTTTTATTTTAGCTCACCTACGAGACGTGCCGTCGGTTAGGACAATTAACTTTATTTCAGATCCCACGAGACCGGAGGCAGCTACTAATAATTTAACAATTTTACTTACAGATTTTCTTTATATAACGAGATAACATCCCAGACAGAAAAGGTCTGATCACAGCATTCCAGTTCCATTATAGGATTTCATTTGTAGATGCTACTCTTGTTATCTTATATTGGGGTATCGAGACGAAACCACGACATTACGTTACGAATTACAATAGTGTACATCGAACAGACTTGGCAAATATTCTCTGGTGCAATAAGGACACGACTGATCACGAGCCTAGTGTTGGATAAATAAGAAAAGGACAATTAATTATAGACGATTACGTAACTATCCTGAGAACTGAGCTAGTTTACTGAGTGCTTATACACGTCGGGCTAAATTAAACAACGTATTACACTGTTAATAATATTCCTACATTAGTTATTTCTCTTTTATGCTGAGCCGTTGCATTAATGTGTGTTTCTTTTTTGTATAATTCACGGCTCATATTTTATTTTATTACATTACACTAATAGTCACAAAATAATAAAAAAATTATTTTATTACATTACAACATGATTAGACAGAGGAAGTATGTGAGGATATTGAATGGATAATTAAGTATGTAAAAGAAGAGGGGCAGTCAAATGAAAGCGAGATAGATGGAAAAAATTAAGACAACTGTTTATTATTTCAGGAGTAATCAGCATTATTGTTAATACATTAATTCCATTGTGACACAAGACGATCAATGCCTTTATGGAAGAAATGTTGGGGTTACTTACAGAACCATTTTTGTACTCATGCGTGCAGCTCGTCGTCAGAAGCAAATAGACAGCCACGAGTGTCTTTCTTCGGAGCTCCAAAAATATGTAAGACGAATGGCTAGTGATCCGGAATATAAGGAGGAAGCATACGAGCTTCCCGGCGAAACTTTTGCACCATAGTCGAAACATGTGGGTTGGTGCACATGTTGCCAAGGCTGTTTCGATTACGCTACAGAAGTTCCGCTGGGAAACCGTTAAGCCGTTACACACCCCTCCCCATGCGATTTCCACATTTTTGGAGCTCTGAAGACACTCGTGGCCATCGATTTGCTTTGGACGAAGAACTGCACTCCTGAATTCCGTAGGCAGCCGCAAACATTTTTCCATTTCCATTTACGTACACATTTCGAAAGCCACCTTACGGTGCGCCGCTGAGGGTACCCTTATCACTAATACGCAATTACTTTCCTGTTCCATTCGCAAATAGAGCGAGGGAAAAACGACTGTCTATATACACTACTGGCCATTAAAATTTCTTCACCAAGAAGATGACGTGCTACAGACGCAAAATTTAACCGACAGGAAGAAGATGCTGTGATATGCAAATGATTAGCTTTTCAGAGCATTCACACAAAGTTGGCGCCGGTGGCGACACCTACAACGTGCTGATATAAGGAAACTTTCCAACCGATTTCTCATACACAAACAGCAGTTGACCGGCGTTGCCTGGTGAAACGTTGTTGTGATACCTCGTATAAGGGGGAGAAATGCGTACCATCACGTTTCCGACTTTGATAAAGGTCGGATTGTAGCCTATCGCGATTGAGGTTTATCGTATCGCGACATTGCTGCTCGCGTTGGTCGAGATCCAATGACTGTTAGCAGAATATGCAATCGGTGGGTTCAGGAGGGTAATACGGAACGCCGTGCTGGATATCAACGGCCTCGTATCACTAGCAGTCGAGATGACAGGCATCTTATCCGCATGGCTGTAACGGATCGTGCAGCCACTTCTCGATCCCTGAGTCAACAGATGGGGACGTTTGCAAGACAAGAACCATCTGCACGAACAGTTCGACGACGTTTGCAGCAGCATGGACTATCAGCTGCGGTTACCCTTGACGCTGCACCACAGACAGGAGCGCCTGCGATGGTGTACTCAACGACGGATGAATCCAGTTTCTGTTTACAGCATCCTGATGGTCGCATCCGTGTTTGGCGACATCGCGGTGAACGCACATTGAAAGCGTGTATTCGTCATCGCCATACTGGCGTATCACCCGGCGTGATGGTATGGGGTGCCATTGGTTACACGTCTCGGTCACCTCTTGTTGGCATTGACGGCACTTTGAACAGTGGACGTTACAATTCAGATGTGTTACGACCCGTAGCTCTATCCTTCATTCGATTCCTGCGAAACCCTACATTTCAGCAGGATAATGCACGACCGCATTTGGGAGGTCCTGTATGGGCCTTTCTGGATACAGAAAATGTTCGACTGCTGCCCTGGCCAGCACATTCTCCACATCTCTCGCCAATTGAAAACGTCTCGTCAATGGTGGCCAAACAACTGGCTCGTCACAATACGCCAGTCACTCACTACCCTTGATGAACTGTGGTATCGTGTTGAAGCTGCATGGGCAGCTGTGCCTGTACACGCCATCCCAGCTCTGTTTGACACAATGCCCAGGCGTATCAAGGCCGTTATTACGGCCAGAGGTGGTTGTTCTGGATACTGATTTTTCAGGATCTATGCACCCAAATTGCGTGAAAATGTAATCACATGTCAGTTCTAGTATAATATATTTGTCCAATGAATACCCGTTTATCATCTGCATTTCTTCTTGGTGTAGCAGTTTTAATGGCCAGTAATGTACGTACTCACCAGTCCTAATTTCTGTTATCTTCGTAGTCCTTACGTTGGCGGCAGCAGAATCGTTCTGCAGTCAGCTTCAAATGCTGGCTTTCTCAGTTTCCTCAATGGTGTTCCTCGAAAAGAACATCGTCTTTTTTCGTATTTTTCCCATGGATTCCCATTTGAGTTCCCGAAGCATCTCCGTAACACTGGCGTGTTTTCGAGCCTTCTGGTAACAAATCTAGGAACCCGCTTCTGGACTGCTTCGATGTCTTCCTTCAATCCGACCTAGTGCGGATCCCAGACGCTCGAGCAGTACTCAACATCGGGTCGCACTAGCGTCCTATAAGCGATCTCCTTTACAGCTCAAATACACTTTCCTAAATTCTCCCAATAAGCCGAAATCGACCATTCCCCTTCCCAATTATAATCCTTACACGCTCGATCTATTTCATATCGCTTTGTTACGTTACGCCTAGCTATTTTATCGACGTGAATTTATCGAAGGCATTGACCGTTTCGTCTCACAGTGGGATAAATATATCAATCGTTATGGCGGTTACTTTTGAAATGATAAACAATTTACTTACTTATTTCCATCTGTCCCGTTTTCTTTTGACTTTCCCTTATGATAATCATTGGTAGGAGAAATGAGAAATCTTTAAAATTGAGTTCTACAGCGTACTTCAACTAGTAATAGCAAAAACAGTTTTCAGAAATCATAAGAAATGGAGACACGGGAATATTCTACCTGAATCACGTCATGATTAGACAGAGACTGCGATACCAGATACTGCTTCGTATGGCGTGCCAGCAGCAGACGTAGACTCAGATCACAATTTAGTAATGATGAAATGTAGGCTGAAGTTTAAGTGAATCGCATGGAAGATTCATTGTGGAAGGAGAGGGGTACTGATGTTCTGAGGAATGGTGAGTTGCATATAAAGCTGCTTCTCGAAGTCTGTAATACTGCAACAGCCAGCTCTGCTGGAGACGAATGGACATCTCTACAAAGGGCAATCGTTGAAGTTAGACAAACATGAATAGGTATACAAGGAAGGTAACTACGAAGAAACATTGAGTGACAGAAGACAGACTTAATTCATCGACGAAAAAAGGCATTACGAATATGTTCAAGGAAAGACAGAAATGTAGCAATATAAATCACTTAGGAATGAAACAAATAGGAAGTGCAGGGAAGCCAAGGTAAGATGACTTCAGGAAAAATGCGAAGAAACAGAAGATGTTAGCATTCTCAAACGTCAAAACAACTTTTGGTGAAATTAAAAGCAAAGCGCCATCATTGTGTGCAAAAGTAACTAGATAAGGTTTTGCGAAATCATTTCACTAAAGAAGACGACATAAATATTCCAGAATTCGCATCAAGAACTTCTGCCAACATGAGTCCCTTGGAAATATACATCCTCGGTATATCCAAGTAACTCAAATCACTTAAAGACAAGTCTTCTGACCCAGACTGCATACCAGTTAGATTTCTTTCAGACTATACTGATATAATAACTCCGTACTTAGCGATCATATACAGCTGCTCGACGAAAGATCCGTACCTAACGACTGATAAGTCCCACGGGTCTCACCAATACTCAAGAAATGAAATTTCAGTAGATCTATAGTAGGCTTTTGGAACAAATACTGTGTTCGAACATTATGAATTACCTCGAAGAAAGCGATCTCTTGATACATAGTCAGCACGGATCGGAGAATATCGTTCTTGTCAAATTCAACTAGCTCTTTTTTCTCGTGAAGTAATGAATGCTATAGACAGGGGATCTCAAATTTACTCCGTATTTCTAGACGTCCAGAAGGTTTTTGATACCGTTCCTCACAAACGGCTTCTAATCAAACTGCATGCATATGGAGCATCATCGTAGTTGTGCGACTGGACTCGTGATTTCCAATCAGAAAGATCACAGTTCGTAGTCATCGAGTAAAAGAGAAGTTATATCTGAGGTCACCAACTTCCTCCTCTGAACGTCAAAATATTGTGTTGACGTCCACCTAGATATGGAGAATGATAATCGTAATTAAAGTAATCAGAGCTTGCACGGAAAGATTTAAAGTTTTGTGTTTCCCGCGCGCTGTTCGAGTCTGGAGTGGTAGAGATATAGTGTGAAAGTGGGTCGATGAACTCTCTATTAGGCGCCTATAAGTGAATTGCAAAGTATTCATTTAGAGGTAAATGTGGGAGAGAAATTAAACCGCTGAACGCAGAGGAGAGAGCAGCTAGGTGACAATACGATATTGAACGTCTCTGCAGGGGGAAGGAACCGATGGCATCAAATAAAAAGAAGCAGGAGTCGAGACGGAAGACACATGGCATTCAGAGTCAGTGTTTAACAGAGCTTTGGAAGCCTTGCTATCAAATAACGTGGAAGACATAGGTAACACGCTCACGCATAGACGAGCAATAGGCTTGAATGATTGACCGTTAAAGTTACTCAGATTCATATGTAAAAAACAGCGTGTAAAAAGTACAGTCTTGAGAAGGGATCATTTAAGACTTAGCGGATATGTCGTTAGAACTGCGTCAAATTTTTTGGAATCATAGCATCCACTCGTCTCCTCCATGTAGAACCTCATATTGAATGAAAACTCTCAGCCTAGCTGCAGTCGCAGTGTTATGGATGAAACAACAGCCTGTGCTGTAGATGAAGGTAAGCAGAACAGGCACATGTTCGTAAATCATAAATTCTTTCCCCATATAATACCGTTGTATATTCCAGCACAATCACTTAATAGTGTGCAGTATTAAATGGGTCTTAATTTTAAGCCAATAACACTAATTGAACGTAGTCCTATTTGGTAAGTGGTGGTTCACAAACCTAAAATTAATACTGCAAAATATGGTGTGCCACAGGGCTCAGTATTAGATCCTCTTCTGTTTCTGATTTATGTGAATGTTATTTATTATCGTTCTCCAAGCTCCAAATTAGTTCTATATAGAGATGACACATTCATTACGCGTCAAAAGGAACATTTTAATGAATTAGACACCTACTGCAATAGAGTGACAAATAAATTTATTCAGTACTTTAATGATAGTTGCTTAAAAGTAAATGAAAGTAAGACATGTCTAGTGGAGTTCAAGATCAACAGATACAAAGATGAAATTAACTTTTAAAGATATAGGGAAATGATAATTAAAAAGAGTTTTGTGTAAAAGTCATTTGTTTAACTAAAGAAAGCCATCAGAACTGGGACACTGATGTTTATTCTTCAGCACACTGCACACTGATTTTTACGTTAGTACCATATGTATCCAACAGACTAAAGAGTTAACATGGTGGAAAAGTGTGTGTGTGCAGTTCGGAGCCTGCGCTAAAAATTGTGTTTAGTCTACAGGCAGAATATAGCTTCACTAGCAGTACAGCAAGAGCACATATAGAACAATATGAAAACAGACAGCCACTAATGCCTTTATTCAATTGTGTACAAACAGCCCTAACGTAAAATCATTAAAACTGTAAGACTCGGTGGGCTGTGACCCTAACGGATGCAGTACGATGAAGTATGGAGCACAGTAGAGAGGACTATACATTTAATAGTCCAGCAGTGCAGGCGGTCTGCATTCTCAGAGGTGGAAGTCCGATGCAAATGTTAGTCAGTACATTACAGGTCCTCCCTCGAAGGTGGTTCATAACAGTTGGACTAGAGAAAGGCCTGGGGGCCCGTGTATTTGTGGCTGTCTGTTGGAGGCAACGACTTTAGTATTACTATATTATACAGCACTTAAATATGTAGGACCCTAATATTTAAAACTGCCTCACAAAACACAGCCGCTGCCTAACAGCAACGAAAACTGCAGAAAATGGGTGAATCTGCTCCTGGTGGTCTCTAGTGCACATTCCGTCATGATATTCTAAAATCATTCACTAGAATTAAGTAACAACAAAAAACCCACCTGTGTTCCTAGGTACATTATCCTCTCGGTACAAAATTCCCCCTTGTTCAAAGCAACTGAAGAGTGACAACTCCACATCATTAAGAATGATACTATGTGCTATGCTTTATTTTCCTCGCCCTGAGCTACGTAATCGAAATATGTGAAGCACAGCCACAGCAAATCTCAATAAGCTACGGATTTTTCGAGAAATGGTTATAAGAATCATCTCTGTGGCTAAATACAAGAAATCACGCTGTTGCTTGCTGCCCAGAATCGGTGTTCTGCCCATAACAAACATGCACGTTCTGCAAGGTACGAGGGTTGACTGAAAAGTAATGCCTCCACCTTCGTAACTCTTCAACAGTTGGCAGCATTGGTATGCGGGAGGTACTGGCTTGTTCTGTAGCCTCTTCTCTACAGCTGCAGTTGGCGGGAAGCCTTAGCATTGAACAGTTGTGTTGTTGCAGTGTAAAGTATCGAACACTGCGCAGACGATTGGTCAATGCAATTTAAGCAACGTGCGGTCGTTGATTCTTGTCAGTAGAAGGTGTCACCCCAAAGGAGAGTAATCAGAGAATGAAAGCAGTTTATGGTGATTGTGTTGATGTGAGTACTGATGAATCTCCTTTGGGGTGACACCTTCTGCTGTCAAGAAGTCAATGACTGCATGTTGCTTAAATCGCATTGTCCGGACGTCTGTGCAAGGTTCCATACTTTACACTGTAACAACACAACCTTTCAATGCTAAGGCTTCCCGCCAACTGCAGCTGGAGAGAAGAGGCTAAGGAACAAGCCAGTACCTCTCGCATGCCAATGCTGCCAACTGTTGAAGAGTTACGGAGGTGGAGGCATTACTTTTCAGTCAACCGTCGTTTATTAGCCGTTAAAATATTGCATTCCAACTTATATTTTGATTCGCATCACTACAATAGAAATGAACAAAACTTTTACATCAGGTGCAACAGAACAGTACTCTATGAAAATGGTCCTCAGTACGTGTGATTAAAATTATTCAGTGGACTGCCAAGTAGAGCTATGACTGTTCTCACAGTGGACGTAAGTTTCAGATTAATAAATTCATCCTACAAAAGCCTTTCTACACATTACAAGAGTATCATACACTATGTGATCAAAAATATCCGAACACCACCAAAGACATACGTGTTTCAAATTAGCTGCATTGTGCTGCTACCTACTGCCAGGTACTCCATATCAGCGACCTCAGTAGTCATTAGACATCGTGAGAGAGCAGAATGGGCCGCTCTGCGGAACTCATGGACTTGGAACGTTGTCAGGGGATTAGGTGTCACTTGTGTCATACGTCTGTAAACGAGATTCCCACACTCCTAAACATCCCTAGGTCCACAGTTTCCGATGTGATAGTGAAGTGCAAACGTGAAGGGACACGTACAGCACAAAAGCCTACAGACCAACCTCGTCTGATGACTGACAGAGACCGCCGACATTTGAAGACGGCCCTAATGTGTAATAGGCAGACATCTATACAGACCATCACGCAGGAATTCCAAACCGCATCAGGATCCACTGCAAGTACTATGACAGTTAGGCGGGAGGTGATTTCATGGTCAAGCGGCTGCTCATCAGCCACAAATCACGGCGGTAAATGCCAAACGACGCCTCGTTTGGTGTAAGAAGCGTAAACATTGGTTGACTGAACAGTGGAAAAACGTTGTGTGGAGTGACGAAGCACAGTACACAATGTGACGATCCGATTGCAGGGTGTGGGTATGGCGATTGCCAACGTGTGTAGTGCCAATTGTAAAATTCGAGAGAGGTGGTGTTATGGTGTGGTCGTGTTTTTAATGGAGGGAGCTTGCACCCTTTGTTGTTTTGCGTGACACTGTCACAGCAAAGGCCTACATTGATGTTTTAAGTCCCTTCTTGCTTCCCACTGTTGAAGAGCAATTCGTGGATGGCGACTGCATCTTTCAACACGATCGAGCACCTACTCATAATGCACGGCCTGTGGCGGAGTGGTTACACGACAATAACATTCCCTTATGGGTTGGCCTGCACAGAGTCCTGACCTGAATCCCATAGAACACCTTTGGGATGTTTTGGAAAGCCGGCTTCGTGCCAGGCCCCACCGACCAACATCGATACTCTCTTCAGTGTAGCACTCCGTGAAGAATGGGCTGCCATTCCTCAAGAAACCTTCCAGCACCTGATTGGACGTGTGCCGGCGAGAGTTGAAACTGTCATCAAGGGTAAGGGTGGGCCAACACCGTAGTGAATTCCATCATTACCGATGGAGGGCGCCACGAACCTGTAAGTCATTTTCAGCCAGGTATCCGGATACTTTTGATCACATAGTGTAATTACTCGCAGAGAAAGAAGTGTTTTAGAGTAGGTAAATAGCAGCAATTCATTTATTTATACTCTTATCCGAAGTTAGTCAGTGACATATTGAGAAGTATGCATCATTGTGTTGTGTGTCAGGAACTGTAGCCTTTGCTGTATTTGTACAAATACAATGAATCTTTTGATAAAATATTATTAACATTATTATTATTACTGTTATTATTATTATTTACATCATAAGTATTACTTATTTTCTGTCAGAGCTCGTACTTCACATTTTCCACCGGACCGCAAAAGCATGTATGTAGTAGATTGCTTGTGGACTGCCACTGTGTTCTGTTGAGACTTGTCACAGCCATCCAGATTTGAAAACAGTTACCCATAAATAAGCCACAACAAATTCCTTCATAATAACACGAGTAAGCTTCTTATTTTTGTGTCAAAGTAGTTCTTTTGCTTTCATTTCGTGGCGTTGTATACTGAGCATGACAAGGTAATGCGTGTTCTTGAAGCCGTGTGACGTTGAAGAAATGCTGACGTCATTCTGAGAAAGTATATCGAGCGCAAAACTGAAACATCGTCAAGTCGCAACTGTCACAGTATTAACTACATACTTTTACCGTAACTGCCATGTTTGTGACCGAATTGTTCATTGACCATCTGCACGAATGAATCTGAATAACTCTGTTTTTAAATAACTGTGTACGTATACAAACGTAACCTTGCGAGGTACGCTTCATAGGAGTCATTAATCAGCATAATACGTTGTCGATTGTTAAGTTCGCTTTTAGGGCGGCTACGATCAAACTGATAAGGCAGCCTGTCCCACACGCACAACCGAAATGGACAAACATTTTCTGCGGCTTATAACGTGTGATTGTGATTCCGTCTGCGAAAGAGGGGCTCTAACATTTCTGCGTCCCAGCAATAAACCACTCTGTGTGCTGTGGCGATGCGTTCCCCTTTAAGGGTGTCGTGCCGTTGCTCAGCAACGGGATCTGCGGTGCTTTTTGCTTGAAGAATATAGCATTCACAACCCGCACTAAGCGAGAGCGTATCTCCGTCACCAACAATCTGTACGGCTTCTCATTCCCACGATTCAAACTTTAACTCAATTTTTAATCATCAGTCTTCTGACCGTTTGATGCTACCGACCCAGGCGGTGCAGGGGATAGCACACTGGACTCGCGGTTTAAATCACCGTACGGCCTTCGACATTTAGTGTTCCGTTATTTCCCAAAATCACTTTATTTCTCAAAATCACTCCAAGCAAATGCTGGAATGGTTCCTTCGAAAAGTGACGGTCGATTTCTTTCTCCACGCTTGTCCTCAGTCTCTAGTGACCGCACTGTCTACGAGACGTTGAACTCTTAATCTTCCTTTCTTTCGTTTGATTCAGCTCGTAACGAATTCCTCTCCTGTGCCAAACTCTCCATCTCAGAGACGCCTTTGCATTCGACGTTCTTTATTATATGTTGGATATATTACAATCCCTGCCTTAACGCAGAGTTTCCACCCTCTACAGCTCCATCTAGCACTACAAAAGCTATTTTCCGGTTGCTGATATGTCCTATCATCCTGTACATTCCTCTTGCCAGTGTCTTCCATATGTGCCTTTCTTCTCTGCTTCTGTGGAGAACCTCATTATTCCTTATCGGATCATACAATGCTTTGCTCCAAACGTACATTCTCAAAAGTTTTTTGCTTAAATTGAGGTCTATATTTCGCTCTAGTACTCTTATTTTTGCCAGGACTGTCCACTTTGCCTGTACTACTCTACATCTATATCAGTACTCTGCAAACTACTGTGAACTGCATAGAACAGGGTATGTCCCATCATACCGGTTATTAGGATTTCTTCCTGTTCCATTCACGTATTGAGCGTAGGAAGAATGATTTTTTTAAATGCCCCCGTGAGTGCTGTAATTAATCGAATCTTGTCCCTAACAAGAGAGATGCTTAGGGGGTTGCAGTATGAGGGCTGATCAACAAAGACTGAGATTGTCCTTTTTTCTTGTAGTTCCCGTGACAGTTTCTTATTTGTAACATGAATATCTGAAAAGAGTGATTTTTTTATGTATAATGTCCACTGGTGGCACCACTCTCTTATCGGTAGGTTGGTAGTAATGCTCTATTTTGTTGACAGTCTATGCGTTTCGCATGCGAAATAATGGAGGCGGCGCTAGAAGAGTAGTACAGCACAATAAAATTCTGTGTTCATTTAAACTGAAACTTCGAAAAGCTGCCACAAGCGTACGGTAAAGGTGCGCTACTTTAGGCCGCAGGGTATGGGTCACTCAAGGACTTCAAAAAATGGTTCAAATGGCTCTGAGCACTATGGGACTTAACATCTGAGGTCATCAGTCCTCTAGAACTACTTAAACCTAACTAACCTAAGGACATCACACACACCCATTCCCAATCCAGGATTCGAACCTGCGACCGTAGCAGTCGCGCGGTTCCGGACTGAAGCGCCTAGAACCGCTTGGCCACCGCGGCCGGCGACTTCAAAGAAGGTCGACCTTTCTGTGTTAAGCAAGGTGAGCCTGGTGTCTCGGCTTCTGCTGTGACTCAAGTCAACATCAACACTGCTGTGATTGTCCGTGAGGGTCGGCCGATAACACTACGCAACTTCAGTGAAGCGTGGAGAATTTCATATGACACTGACTTTACGACTGTGCATGATCACCTCCATGTGACCCGTGTTGGTGCTCGTTAGTGCCACGTCTGTTGACTCCTGAACAAAAGGCTGTGCGGATGGAGACAAGCCGTGAGGTGCTGCGTCTCTTTGCCAATGGAGTGGATGCAGTTCTGGAATCTATTACCACTGGTGATGAGTCATCATTACGATCCTGAAGGAAAACGAGCCAGCACAGTGTGGAAATAGCCAGGTTCTCCAACACCTAAGAAGGTGAAAGTTGTTCCAATTTCATGGAAAGCGATGGCGATCACATTTTTGACTGTCACGGAATGATTTAACAGCGTGTAGTTTCCCCTCACACTACTCTTACAGCAGCATGCTACATGTAAGTATCGGCTTAACTGAGGAAGCACTTTGCAAGGAAACAATCAGGACTTTCTCAGACTGGTTGGCGACTTCATCAAGACAGTCCACGGCCTCATGTCGAAAATGAAGTCATGAAGTTTCTGGCTCAATTCAGCATTACCTAAGACAAAACTTCAGGGTATTCGATTTGAGAACTCTGAAGCAGTGCTGAAGAAAAGTGTGGCTATTCTCAAAGACCTGACAAAGACTGCCCTGCACCCTGTGCTCAAGGACTGGTAGAGACGCTATAAAAAGTACATTCAAGTGGAAGGAGAGTACTCTGAAAAAGATGATGTAAACATTGAAATGGAGTAATGAACATCTGTGAAATAAAATCAGTCTCATATCACTGTTTGTTGTTCAGCTCTCAGTAAGTTCCTAGAGTCATCATTTAAAGCCGCTTCTTGAAATTTTGTACCGTATGCTTTATCTCCATAGCTTACTTCTATCTTCAAGAGTCTGCCAGTGCAGTTTCTTCAGCAGTTTTGTAACTCTCTCCTTTGGTCAAACAAACCTGCGACCATTCGTGCTGCCCTTCTCTGTACACGTTCAATGTCCCATCTTTGTCCTATATGGTACAGGTATCACACACTTGAACAGTATTCTATAATGGGTTGCATGAGTGATTTTTAAGCAATCTTCTTTGTAGACGGGTTTCATTTCCCCAGTTCTCTACCAATAAACCGAAGTCTGCCACCCGCTTGACCCACGACTGAGCCATATGATCAGTCCATTTCACATCCTTAAGAAAGAATTTAGTCAAGGTTCTGGTACGAGTTTATTTCCGTCGTTCCTTCTTCGATACATGGGTCGAAAGAGTGCGTCGCTTCCTACACCCTTTTTGAACTGAACTCTTCGCTCTTGGTCTTCCATTCTTATTGTTCCCTCTTGGTTCTTGTATTGTACGAGGGTTGCCCAGAAAATAATACACCGCATTTTTTTCCAACAGTTCCTTATTGAACATACTGAGAATTACACACACGAAAGAATGATGTTTTATCTACGCACCCTATTTGTCCACGTATTCTCCATCCCGTTTTATAGGCTTACTTTAGTACGAAACAACGGTGTGTACGCCTTGTCGGTACCAATCCTTGTCTTGTCGGCGGAGACTGTGCTTCACTGTGTGAATCACCTCCTCATCGTCCTCATAATCAAGATATATAGAAAAAGCCTCAAAATGTCTTCCACGAATGCATCTCTCCTCGCGAACGACAACATCAGCTCGCTACAGCATGTCAGGTGTGACAGCCGTGGATGGTCTCCCGACCGCTGCAAATCGTGGAGCTGCGCCGAACCGCCTACTGATGACCTTAGCCTCCGTGCCCAGCGACTGACTGTACTTCTGCCGACAGCAGATGCTCCATAGACTTTGCACAAACTTTTGTGAATACTCCACACAGTTTCTTTTTCTGCAGTGAGACATTCAATGACGTCACGTTGCTCGTAACGTACATCACCTACAGACGCCATTTTGAAACTGTCCTGCAACTACGCTATCTGTCGGAAGTGACAGAAACTTGGCGCGCTCTCTCAGGAGACTTCAAATAATACATACGTAAAGTTTCACATTCGTAGCATTGTTTTCGGCTGAGAAAAAAAAATGCGATGCATTACTTTCTGAGCAACCTCCGTCTATTCTCCACTGCTATCTGCCACTTTTCTCAGAATTTGGAACATATTACACAGTCGTAAAGTTTCCAACGTTTTTTCTAGGTCCACAGATCCTATGAAAGTGTCCAGCTTTATTTTAGTCTTGCTTGCATTACCAAGCGCAACGTCAGACTGCCCTTCTGGTGCCTTTAACTTTCCTAAGACTGATCGACATCTAACACATCGTCCGTTTTATTTTCCATTCTTCTGTATATTATTGTTGCCAGCAACTTGCATGCATGAGCTGTTAACCCAAGTGAGCTATAGTTTTCGCATTTGTCTGCCCTTGCTTTCTTGAGGATTGTGTGGATGATATGTTTCTCAAAGTCTGAGGGTATGTCTCAATCTCATAGATCCTACGGTGTAACTTGAACAATCGTTTGCCGGCTGGTGTGGCCGAGCGGTTCTAGGCGCTTCGGCCTGGTACCGCACGCCCGCTACGGTCGCAGGTTCGAATCCTGCCTCGGGCATGGATGTGTGTGACGTCCTTAGGTTAGTTAGGCTTAAGTAGTTCTAAGTTCTAGGGGACTGATGACCTCAGATATTTAATCCCATAGTGCTCAGAGTCATTTGAACCATTTTTTTGGACAATCGTTTGGTTGCCACTTCCCTCCAGTGATATTAGAAATTCCGTAGGAATGTTATCTAAGATTCCCGCCTTGTTTTATCGCAAGTTTTCCAAAGCTCTGTTAAATCCTGACTACAATACCGAATTCCCTAAGTCTTCTACATTGACATTTCGGGTTCCGCTGGATAGGTCAGGAGTCCACTACACGCAGCAAGCGGCTTCACGGGTAGCAGGGGTTGTGTGGCATGGACTGGTCGGTTTTTTAGTAGATGGCCTCGGGCAAGTACAGAAAGGGCAACAGCCTCAAAGGGCGCGGGGCAAAGTCAGGACATGCGGGGACCAAGCAGCAATCGGTATTGTAATAGTAAACTGTCGAAGCTGCATTGGTAAAGTACCGGAACTTCAAGTGCTGATAGAAAGCACCGAAACTGAAATCGTTATAGGTACAGAAAGCTGCCTGAAGCCAGAGATAAATTCTGCCGAAAGTTTTACAAAGGCACAGACGGTGTTTAGAAAGGATAGATTGCATGCAACCGGTGATGACGTGTTTGTCGCTGTTAGTAGTAGTTTATCCTGTAGTGAAGTAGAAGTGGATAGTTCCTGTGAATTATTATGGGTGGAGGTTACACTCAACAACCGAGCTAGGTTAATAGTTGGCTCCTTTTACCGACCTCCCGACTCAGTAGCATTAGTGGCAGAACAACTGAGAGAAAATTTGGAATACATTTCACATAAATTTTCTCAGCATGTTATAGTCCTAGGTGGAGATTTCAATTTACCAGATATACACTGGGACACTCAGATGTTTAGGAGGGTGGTAGGGACAGAGCATCGAGTGACATTATACTGAGTGCACTGTCCGAAAATTACCTCGAGCAATTAAACAGAGAACCGACTCGTGGAGATAACATCTTGGACCTACTGATAACAAACAGACCCGAACTTTTCGACTCTGTGAGTGGAGAACAGGGAATCAGTGATCATAAGGCCGTTGCAGCATCCATGAATATGGAAGTTAATAGGAATATAAAAAAAGGGAGGAAGGTGTATCTGTTTAGCAAGAGTAATAGAAGGCAGATTTCAGACTACCTAACAGATCAAAACGAAAATTTGTGTTCCGACACTGACAATGTTGAGTGTTTATGGAAAAAATTCAAGGCAATCGTAAAATGCGATTTAGACAGGTACGTGCCGAGTAAAACTGTGAGGGACGGGAAAAACCCACCGTGGTTCAACAACAAAGTTAGGAAACTACTGCGAAAGCAAAGAGAGCTTCACTCCAAGTTTAAACGCAGCCAAAACCTCTCAGACAAACAGAAGCTAAACGATGTCAAAGTTAGCGTAAGGAGGGCTATACGTGAAGCGTTCAGTGAATTCGAAAGTAAAATTCTATGTACCGACTTGACAGAAAGTCCTAGGAAGTTCTGGTCTTACGTTAAATCAGTAAGTGGCTCGAAACAGCATATCCAGACACTCCGGGATGATGATGGCATTGAAACAGAGGATGACACGCGTAAAGCTGAAATACTAAACACCTTTTTCCAAAGCTGTTTCACAGAGGAAGACCACACTGCAGTTCCTTCTCTAAATCCTCGCACAAACGAAAAAATGGCTGACATCGAAATAAGTGTCCAAGGAATAGAAAAGCAACTGCAATCACTCAACAGAGGAAAGTCCACTGGACCTGACGGGATACCAATTCGACTCTGCACAGAGTACGCGAAAGAACTTGCCCCCCTTCTAACAGCCGTGTACCGCAAGTCGCTAGAGGAACGGAAGGTTCCAAATGATTGGAAAAGAGCACAGGTAGTCCCAGTCTTCAAGAAGGGTCGTCGAGCAGATGCGCAAAACTATAGACCTATATCTCTGACGTCGATCTGTTGTAGAATTTTAGAACATGTTTTTTGCTCCAGTATCATGTCGTTTTTGGAAATCCAGAATCTACTCTGTAGGAATCAACATGGATTCCGGAAACAGCGATCGTGTGAGACCCAACTCACTTTATTTGTTCATGAGACCCAGAAAATATTAGATACATGCTCCCAGGTTGATGCTATTTTCCTTGACTTCCGGAAGGCGTTCGATACAGTTCCGCACTGTCGCCTGATAAACAAAGTAAGAGCCTACGGAATATCAGACCAGCTGTGTGGCTGGATTGAAGAGCTTTTAGCAAACAGAACACAGCATGTTGTTATCAATGGAGAGACGTCTACAGACGTTAAAGTAACATCTGGCGTGCCACAGGGGAGTGTTATGGGACCATTGCTTTTCACAATATATATAAATGACCTAGTAGATAGTGACGGAAGTTCCATGCGGCTTTTCGCGGATGATGCTGTAGTATACAGAGAAGTTGCAGCATTAGAAAATTGTAGCGAAATGCAGGAAGATCTACAGCGGATAGGCACTTGGTGCAGGGAGTGGCAACTGACCCTTAACATAGACAAATGTAATGTATTGCGAATACATAGAAAGAAGGACCCTTTATTGTATGATTATATGATAGCGGAACAAACACTGGTAGCAGTTACTTCTGTAAAATATCTGGGAGTATGCGTACGGAACGATTTGAAGTGGAATGATCATATAAAATTAATTGTTGGTAAGGCGGGTACCAGGTTGAGATTCATTGGGAGAGTCCTTAGAAAATGTAGTCCATTAACAAAGGAGGTGGCTTACAAAACACTCGTTCGACCTATACTTGAGTATTGCTCATCAGTGTGGGATCCGTACCAGATCGGGTTGACGGAAGAGATAGAGAAGATCCAAAGAAGAGCGGCGCGTTTCGTCACAGGGTTATTTGGTAACCGTGATAGCGTCACGGAGATGTTTAGCAAACTCAAGTGGCAGACTCTGCAAGAGAGGCGCTGTGCATCGCGGTGTAGCTTGCTCGCCAGGTTTCGAGAGGGTGCGTTTCTTGATGAGGTATCGAATATATTGCTTCCCCCTACTTATACCTCCCGAGGAGATCACGAATGTAAAATTAGAGAGATTCGAGCGCGCACGGAGGCTTTCCGACAGTCGTTCTTCCCGCGAACCATACGCGACTGGAACAGAAAAGGGAGGTAATGACAGTGGCACGTAAAGTGCCCTCCGCCACACACCGTTGGGTGGCTTTCGGAGTATAAATGTAGATGTAGATATAGACTCCCATTCCTTTCTCAATCACGTCATCAGACAAGTCCTCCCTTTCATAGCAGATGCCGTCAGTGTCCTCTTACCGCCCATCCGCTCTCTCCTCTGCGTTTAACGATGGAATTCCCAATACACTTTTAATGTTTGCTCTCTTGCTTTTAATTACACTAAAGGTTGTTTTAAGTTCTCTATACGCTGAATCAGTCCTTCCAAACCCAATTTCTTTCGATTCCACATATTTTTCCTGTAGTCATCTTGTCTTGGTCTCCCTTCACTTCCTATTTCTTTCATTCTGAACCGTGCGTGGCTCATGTTCGTGCCATCTTTATTTAACATCTTGTTTTTAACGTACGGCCGCCTCGTCATTTTAATTTCAATTACTGGTGTCACTGAATTGCTGTCTTCTCTGGCCGTGAGCGGCAGCAGCAGCGATGATCGCTAAGTGCTCTATCGTACTGTCTCTGGGCGACCGACAGTATTTCCGGGTCGTCATGTGTGTGGCACTGAGTTGGACGGGGCCCTAGTGAGGTCCTCACAGCCAGTACCAGCGGGGACGACCGTTTGTTGGTCGTTCGGTCGGTCGTCTCATCGACGACGTGTATTTGGGTCGGTTCCTTCCTGTGCAGAGATGTCAGTTGTGTTCCCTCTGCACGGTTGGGTCCGAGCCAGTGTCTCCGGGACGTTGTCCGTCCGAAGGAAGTCAGTGAATTGGAGACGCACCAGCAGTGCAGTCGGGCACGGAGCAGCAGTCGCGGACGGACCAGCATTCCAGTCGGTCGGTTGGCGTGGAGCAGCAAGCAAGCCCCCGTCGCACGGAGTCGGGCTGGAGCCGTTGGCGACGTGCACGCGCGGTTGGAGTGTGAGGTGCTGCTTGCGAGTGCTACGAAGTTTGTCGCCCACCGATCTTGGACATGAAAGTTGAGTCCTCACTTAACTTACTATCGAGCCCCAACTGTTTACATTTCTTCGTTTGGTCCTGGTTGTCGCTTTTTGGACATTCCCGCGAGCAACAACGTTTGTGTATTCTCAACGTGTGTGTCAGCTAAGATTCCAGCAGTCTTCCTGTGAAATCTAACTTAAATTATTTCCTGTTATGGAAGTTCAGCAGCGGTATCTTCTGCCTTGTGGCCGTTGACGTCCCGGTTACCCGCCCTGGTCGTTGGCGTATTTTTAAGCACTGTATTTCCCTCATCGGGTTGTGGCTGTCCAGTGCGGCGTGTAGTTCGACAGATGAGGTGTTGTTGGTCGATGTGGACGCCAATATTCTTTGTGTCATGTATTGAAATCTTGTGGTCGTTTTGCTGGTTGCATGGAACGGAACTGATTTGGTTGATTGGTCGGTCGGCTGTCTGCCAGTTGGGTTGCCTCCAGATTAAGAAGTTGTTGGACAGGCCGCCGCCGGCCAGTGTGGCCGAGCGGTTCTAGGCGCTACAGTCTGGAACCGCGCGACCGCTACGGTCGCAGGTTCGAATCCTGCCTCGGGCATGGATGTGTGTGTGTCCTTAGATTAGTTAGGTTTAAGTAGTTCTAAGTTCTAGGGGACTAATGACCTCAGATGTTGAGTCCCATAGTGCTCAGAGCCATTTTTTTGACAGGCTGCCTGTCTCACCTAAAAAGGCGTTACTGTCACAATCCCAGGCCAACCCTTGGAAACTTCTGAGTGCTGTTCCTTGTGTGTTATGTAGTAATTTCCCTGTTTGGATTTTAGTTATTTGGTTAATCTGGGACTATGCTCCAGACTGAATGCTGAAAGGCATAATCAGTCTTAAATGATGATGATGATGGTGATGGTTAATCTGTGGCTTTCAGCCGAGTATCAATATCTCTTAAATTAATGTTCTTGTCTTGCTCTTATGGCATGAGATTGTTATATTTTTATATGGGGCCTTCAGCAGAATTTTACTGGAGAGGTTTAAAGATAAGGCCTTCTGCCTTTTAGATTGGAACTCCTTCTAGGCCTTAAGCCGTTAAACATATTTTGTTGATATGTGGCCGAGTATTAATTTCTCTTAAATTAATCTTCTTCTCTTGCCCTTAAGGCATAAGATTGTTATGCTTTTGAATGGGGCCTTCAGCTCAATTTGCATGAAATGTTTTAAGATAAGGCCTTGTGCCTTTTGATTGAAACTCCTCTTATTGCTTAATATGCGACCTCCAACCTAGTTCCATTAAAATTAAATTGCTAAGGCCTTCAGCCGATTAGATTGAAGATTCAGAAAATATTATTCAGTGAAACCTCCAGAAGAACCTTGTACTTCACTTTTGCTTAAGCCTTGTGTCTTGGATTTTGAATGTGGACGATGTAAAGTTAATCAAAGGAGGTCATTTAAGTTTTGAGTGTTTTGCATCCTTGTTGTAGTTTTGTGTGTTGATAAATAAAGTTTGTATGTTGAGTGCAACTGATAGGAACTCATTTTGGCCCCTTTCTACAACCTAATCGCTTTGTCCTGCTAGCCCAGGCATTTCACATTCCTTAGATCATATTGCTTATTCCCTTTTCTCTCCGAATACTTTTGTACTTTCTTCTTTCGTCGATCAATAGCTGTATTTCTTCTCTTACCGAAGCGTTATTCTCACTTACCATTCTTGTACCTATGTTTGTCTTTCCATCTTCTATGATAGCTCTTTTTAGAGGTGTCCATTCGTGTTTCAACTTAACTGCCTCCTTTGATATTCATTATCACAGTATCTACAGACGTAGGGAACTTCAAACGCATCTCATCATTCCTCAGTACTGCAGAATCACACTCCTTTCCACATTGTTTCTTCGGGACACTTGTCTTAAACTTCAGTCTGCTCTTCACCATTACCAAAGTGTCATCTGAGTCTACATCTGCTCCTGGGTACACCTTACAATCCAGTGTGAGATTTCGGAATCTCCCTCTGACCTTGACGTAAACTAATTGAAATCTTCTTGTGTCCCTGAGGCTTTTCCAAGTACACCTCCTCCTATTGTGAGTCATGAATGGAGTATTCGTTATTATTAGCTGAAATTTGTTGCGGAAATCAGTTAGTCTTTATCCTTTCTCATTGCTACTACCTGCCCATATTGTCTCGTTACCTTTACTTCCCCCCTCATGAACCACTGACCTCGCCGCTATAGGGAGGAATGCGTGCCTCAACGATACAGATAGCCGTACCGTAGATGCAACCACACTGGAGTGGTGTGTATGGAAAGGGCAAACAAATATGTATTTTCTGAAGATGGACAGCCTTTTCAGTAGTTGCAGCGGCAACATTGCGGATGACTGTCTAGTATGACCTTGCAACATTAGCCAGCAAGGCGTTGCAGTGCTGGTACTGCGAACAGCTGAAAGCAAGGGGAAACTACATCCGTTGTCTTCTCTCCACCTCCCCCCCCCCCCCCCAAGGGCATGCAGCTCTACTATCTGGCTTAATGATGATGGAATCCTCTTGCATGAAATATTCTGGAGGTAAAACAGTCCCCCATTTGGATCTCCGGGCGGGGACTACTCAGCAGGATGTCTTCATCAGGAAAAGTAAAACTGGCATTCTGCAGGTCGGAGCGTGGAATGTTAGATCCCGTAATCGGGATGAGAGAGTTTAAAAAGGGAAATACATAAGTTAAATATAGTGGAATGAGTTCAAATGGTTCAAATGGCTCTGAGCACTATGGGACTTAACATCTGTGGTCATCAGTCCCCTAGAACTTAGAACTACTTAAACCTAACTAACCTAAGGACATCACACACATCCATGCCCGAGGCAGGATTCGAACCTGCGATCGTAGCAGTCGCGCAGTTCCGGACTGAGCGCCTAGAATCGCTAGACCACCGCGGCCGGCGTGGAATGAGTGAAGTGCAGTAGTAGACAGAATAAGACGTCAAACTTCCTGGCAGATTAAAACTGTGTGCCGCGAAAGGCAAAGGTCCCGAGTTCAAGTCTCGATCCGGCACACAGTTTTAATATGCCAGGAAGTTTCACGTCAGCACACACTTCGCTGCGGAGTGAAAATCTCATTCTGGAAACATCCCCCAGACTGTGGCTAAGCCATGTCTCCGCAATATCTTTTCTTCCAGGAGTGCTAGTTCTGCAAGGTTCGCAGGAGAGCTTCTGTGAAGTCTGGAAAGTAGGAGACGAGGTACTGGCGGAAGTAAAGCTGTGAGGACGAGGCGTGAGTCGTGCTTGGGTAGCTCAGATGATAGAGCACTCGCCCGCGAAAGGCAAAGGTTCCGAGTTCGAGTCTCGGTCCGGCACACAGTTTTAAACTGCCAGGAAGATTCATATCAGTGCACACTCCGCTGCAGAGTGAAAATCTCATTCTAGAATAAGACGTATCGTCAGGTCAGTAAAGGGTTGTAAACACAAATCAAACAGGGGTAATGCAGGCGTAGGCCCAATAATGAATAAGAAAATAGGAATGCTGGTAAGCTACTATGAACAGCACAGTGAACGCGTTTTCGAGTTAGACACAAAACCAACAGCCAATACGATAGTGCAAGTTGACATGCCAGCTAGCATCACAGATGATGAAGTGGTTGAAATAATTAAGATAATTATAGGAGACAAAAATTTATTTATGTTAGGTAACTAGAATTCCGTAGAAGGAAAGAGAAGAGAAGGAAAAATAACACAAGAACGAAGACTGGAAGAAAGGAGTGAAAGAGGAAGCCGTGTAGTAGAATTTTACACAGGGCATAACTTAATCATCGCAAACACTTGGTTTAGGAATGATGGAAGAAGACCGTATACGTGAAAGAAATATGGGACACTGGAAGGCCTCATACAGATTACTTTACGGTAAGACAGAGATTTCAAAACAAGATTTTAAACTGTAAGCAATTTCCAGGTGCAGTCGTAGAGTCTGGCTATAATTTATTGGCTAGGAACTGTAGACTGAGACCGGATAAATTACAAAAAGATAAAAGATTAAAGAGATGGGTCACGGGTGCTGGATAAACGGAGGGAACTAGAGGTTGTTGAGAATTTCAGAAAGGGCATGAGCCCACAGTAGACTGAAATGGGGCAAAGAAATATCATGGAAGATGAATGGATAGCTTTGAGATAGGAAATAGGTAAGACAGCAGAGAATAACGCAGGTAAAACAGTAAGGCCTAGTATAAACCCCTGGATAAATCAGAAGATACGAATTTAATTGATTTAATTGACGAAAGAAAATATAAGAAAGTAGCAAATCAAGTAGGCGAAAGGGAAGGGAATACAGTCGTTTAAAAATTGAGACTGACAGAAAGTGCAAAATGACTGAGCAGGAATGGCTAAAGAGCTAATGCAAGGTTGTAGAAGCATGCATAACTAACGGAAAGACAGAGACTGCTTATAGGAAAATTAAAGTGACTTTTGCAGAAAAGGGCAGCAGTTGTATGAATAACAAGAGCTCAGAAGATAAGCCAGTAAAGAAAGTAAAGTTGAAAGGTAAAAGGAATAAAGAGGTTCTGTATAAGAGAAACAAACTTGAGGACAATATGATAGAAAGAAAAGGCGAAGAAGATGAAATGAAATAGACTGTTTGATACTACAAGCAGAGTTTCACAGAGTGCTGAAAGAGCTAAGCGGTAACAAGGCCCGTGGAATTGATGATATTTCCTCAGAATTATTGAGAACCTTCGGAGGGCCAACCATGACAAAATTATTCTATCTGGTGCACAAGATACGTGAGACAGGCGAAATACCCCTCAGACTTTAGGAAGAAAGCAGTAGTTCCAGTTCCAAAGAAGTCAGGTGTAGACATGTGTGAATACTAAGTCATTATTGCAAAGTGTTGATGCGTAATATTTACAGAAGAACGAAAAAACTGGAAGGAGCCGATCCCAGGAGCATCAGTTTGGATTCCGGAGAAATGTAGGAACACGCGAGGTATTACTGACCCTACAACTTATCCTAGATAATAGGTTGAAGAAAGGTGAACCTAAGTTTATAGTACTGGATTCATAGATTCAGAGAAAGCTTTTGACAAAGTTGACTAGACTACACTCTTTAAAATTTTGATGCTATCAGGGATGAGATACAGGGAGCGATATGTTATTTACAACTTGTAGAGGACCCAGACTGCAGCTATAACAGTCGAAGCACATGAAAGGGACGCCGTATTTGAAAGGGAAATGAGACGGGGTTATAGCCTATCCCCGATGTTATTCAATCTACACATTGAGCAAGCAGTAAAGGAAACCAAGGAGAAATTGCGAAGGGAATTCAAGTTCACGGAGAGGAAATAAAAAACTTAAAGGTTTACCAACGACATTATAATCCCGTCAAGGACGGCAAAAGATTTGGAAGAACATTTGAACGGAATAAAGTTGAAAAGACATTATAAGATGAATATCAGCAAAAATAAAACAAAGGTAATGAATTGTAATTGATTTAAATTAGGCGATGCTGAATGAATTGCGTTAAGATATGTGACACTAAAAGTAATACATCAAATGAATTCGCAATTGCGAAAAAGGACCACTATCAGCTGTAGAATGGACTGATGACAGTGAAAATCTATGCCGGACGGGGGCTCGAACCCGAATTTCCCGCTTACCGCGAGCGATCGCCTTACCATTCTTTTTTTTTTTTTTATCTCGTTTCGTTCGTGATTGTTCGTTTCGTTTGTTCAGGGCGGCCGTCCCAAGACATCCTTTCAATTTCATCGTCGACCTATTTACTCAGCTTTTTTATTACACGCTGAGCTACTGTCCGGCATCCCTTTGGCTATCCGTGCACGACTCACGGCCAGACCCAAACCTCCATATGTCGTCATTCATGTGCCGTGGGTCTGGCTGTGAGTCGCGGTAAGCGGGAAATTCGGGTTCGAGTCCCGATCTGGCATAAATTTTCACTGTCATCACTCCATTCTACAGCTGCGAATTCATTTGATGTGTTTTGTAACGGCTGTGGTCACCGCAATTCCTGTTCCTTTGGACATGCTTGCATATCCAAAGGAGCTTTGCATCGTAATCAGAATAACAAAGGCACTGCAATGTCGCACTAAAAGCAATGGATAAGTTTAACTTAATGGGCAACAAAATAACTGACGATGTCCAAAGTAGAGTGAATACAAAACGCAGACTCGCTTTAGCGAGAAGAGCATTTATGGAAATGATGAATTTGTTTAATACCTAATATAAATTTAAGTTTTAAGAAGTCTTTTTCTGAAGGTATTTGTAACCTCCTACGGAAGTGAAAGGCGGACGATAAGCAGGTGCGTAGTATCAACTGAGCCTGAACGCATTCATTCTGGGAAGCTATTGGATCTGCATCAGCTGAGCTACTGAGAAGCAGTTCCCTCCCCAGTGCTCAGTTACTAAATTAATAGCTGCCGCGCAATGGATTTGCTGATATCTAAAGGGTGACTACTTCTCATTACTTTCGTCTTTCTTCGATTTCCTCTCAACCCATATTCTGTACTCATTAGACTGTTCATTCCATTCGGCAGATCGTGTAATTCTTCTTCACTTTCACTCGGAATAGCAATGTCGGCAGCGAATCGTATCACTGAAATCCTTACACCTTGAATTTCAGTTTCACTACTGAACCTTTCTTTTATTTCCATCATTATTTCTTCGATGTACAGGTCGAACAGTAGGAGCGAAAGAGTACATCCAAGTCTTACACCCTTTTTAATCCGACAACTTCATTCTTTGTCTTCCACTCGTATTATTCCCTCTTGGTTCCAGCACATATAGCAAATTACCCGTCTTTCTTTATAGTTTACCCCAATTTTTCTAATAATTTCGAACATTTTGCATCATTTTGCATTGTCGAACGCTTTTTCCAGGTCAACAAATCCTATGAACGTGTCTTGATTTTTCTTCAGTCTTGCTTGCTATCAAACCATCAGACATGTCGAAAAGGCCTTCAACGTACAAAAGTAATAAAAGGGTGCATCATGGAAAATGGATTCACTGACTACTAAATTAAAAAATCTTGGCCTAAGTTAATCCAATATTTTTTTCCAATTATGTTCAGTGTGCGTAGGTGAATCAATGACACTGACATGAGATTTAATTCTGTACACAATAAAAGGAACGTCTAATAAGAGCAGGTTATTGAGATACCCTAGCATTAATTAATATGGCAAAATTCTGAGAAAGATGAGTAGGGATGAAAAGTAATCATCATCCTAGATTATTAGTTGTGTGAAACATAGCCGTGGCAGACACGCCGTGACTATACAAGATGTGTGAGAAAAGTAATGAGAGTGACAGCCCGTCCAGATGATCAGTCAAAGTTTGAGCTCCGTATGGCCATTACATGATTTTTAAGAGCACCGGTGAAGTTGTGTATTTGTTGTGAGTTACGAAAATGGAACAGAGGAATTTAGAGCAATTGTTATGCCATCAAGTTTTCTCTTGAACTTGGAGAATCCGCGGGTGACCTTCGAAAAGTTGAAATAAGTCTTTGGGGAACTTTTGTTATCAAGAGCGCAAGTCTTTCGATAACACTAATCATTTTTGGAAGGCCATGAACACGTTGAAGATGAACCTGCTCTGGGGGACCTTAAACTTCAAATGCTGATGAAAACGTCGAATGATTGCGTGTTCTTGTGAGACTGATCCTCCAAGACAAACTGTCAACCAAGTGTTTTACAGAGATGTCCTTGAAATGCTGAGGAAAAAAGTGAATCAAGTGAGACCGGACATTGCAGACAAGCGGGCGCTGCATCATGACAATACCCCATGTCACAGGGTCACTTCCATAACGGAAGTTTTGACCTTAAAAGACATTCCTGTTGTTCCGCAGCTCCTCCGTTCACCTGATCTGAGTCCTTCTAACTGTTTTCTTTTCCAGAAGTTGAAAAATGTCAAAAAACGTCATTTTGGGACTCTGGAGAACATTCAAAAGAATGTGACCGACGTGTTAAGACCCTATCAGCTGAAGCCCTTCAGGGCTGCTACCAAAACTGGGATCGACTCCGCCAGTATATAGTTGAAGAATGGAACTACTTTCAAGGAGACAGTATTGTTGCTTGAAAGAAAAAACTTTGGTAGATTTAAAAACGCATTACTTTTCTCACACACCTCGTCAGAACATACCAAAATGAAGTGAAAAATAACATGCAACTACTCCTTCTCGCTCAATCTTGGATGAGCCTTCACGAAATCAGATAAGTATCAAAAAACGCCTAACTCACGATAATCGCTGTGTCAAAATGTTGACTGCGGATGGTGCATGTGGCTGTTTCTGAAACTCGTCAGACAGCACTCGGGCCGCCGTTATAAGTCTGGACTAAGTACGGAATCGTAGTTTACTACTTGTGGTCAGAAACCGAAGTATCTTGACTGTTCTAAGACTGAGAAAGAAGTAGTGTCTCCCACACACGTCTCCTGCCCCTGCTCTACGCCTATTCCGTGACAAAAATATTCGCCAGTACTGGACAATGGCATAACTGTTAAGTTGCTGTTATACTCCCACCAAAGCACTGTGTGAAAAGCATTCTCCAATAAGAAGGTTCTCCGTCTATGCTGTTTGCGTGAACCTTCGTCACTGACTTTCTTTTTTAGCTCGTCAATGCACAGCCTTCACGCGCTCAGTTTCTGAGAGACAGCTCCACGCCTCCCATTCTCAACCCTATTTTTAAGAGTGCACAATAAGCTCATTTCTTGAGTGCTGTTGGAAGAATCGCTAGCACCCTGGAGCTTGCATCAGGTGGTCGCATCGCGCTTTCACCCTGTGGCGAAAACACACGGGAAACAAAGCCGAATATCTCGAATTTCTTTGTGCCCGGCAGTGAGACAAGAATCTTTTGAAATGTTTCCTCACGCGACCTGCCTTCCTTGAAGTCATCAGACTGTGCACAATACCAAGTGCAGAGCACTTTAGCGTACCTGAGCTTAGTTGTAAAAGTGGCCATTTATTTGCTTCAGGTGAGTCTCCACAGTGCATCGCTTGAAGGTTTTAGGTGGACTCGTGCATTGTGTATTGCATTCCTGCAGCTGGTGGAAAAACTAAGCAGCGGCTGCCAGGATGGCGCCGGACGGAAGATTTAGCGTCGGTAGCTTAGCTAGACCAAATGGCCTGATTTGTCACCTCTCCACCCCTCCCCTTCTCGGTGAGGTGTCACAAGACTTGCAGTGGTAATTTTGCCCTGTCATCACCCCTGTGGCTTACTGTTGAATGTGGATCGGCCGTTAGGCGTGCCGTGATAGTCCGCGCAGTTGCGCTAATGCTGTGTCCTGGTTGGTGCAACGGTTAACGTATGTGCCTACGAAGCAGAAGATCCTGGGTTCAAACCTCGGTCCGATACACAGTTTCATTCGCGTAATGTCCCGATGCAGCTTTCCTTTCCTTTCTTCCTCTCTCCCCCTTCAAATTACATACTTCTTAAGTCCCAGCTTTATAGGTAATGGGAAAATCGTGCATGTACCTCAGCTGTAGGTGATCTATTGATCTGATGTTGTTACATTTTGCTGAAGATGTATTGAATCTCAGCTTTATCTTCGATAAGAGTAGAAGATGAAGTAATGAGTTAAAATTTGTGCCCAGCTTGGGACTTAACCCAGGTTTCTAATTCACTAGGCAGATGTGCTGGACACTACAACACCCTAGCATGATGACTAGTGTAGCCGCACAGACACTTAAGTCTAGTGTTCTCTCTAACCCAAACCGCAAATTCAGGCAGGATTTCCCCATTGCATGTAAAGGTTCAAAGGGCTCTGAGCACTATGGGACTTAGCCGGCCGCGGTGGCCTAGCGGTTCTAGGCGCGCAGTCCGGAACCGCGCGACTGCTACGGTCGCAGGTTCGAATCCTGCCTCGGGCATGGATGTGTGTGATGTCCTTAGGTTAGTTAGGTTTAAGTAGTTCTAAGTTCTAGGGGACTGATGACCACAGATGTTAAGTCCCATAGTGCTCAGAGCCATTTGAATCATTTGAACCACTATGGGACTTAACATCTGAGGTCATCAGTCCCCTAGAACTTAGAACTACTTAAACCTATCTAACCTAAGGACATCACACACATCCATGCCCGAGGCAGGATTCGAACCTGTGACCGTAGCAGTAGCGCGGTTTCGGACGGCAGCGCCTAGAACCTCTCGGCCACCGCGGCCGGCGCAAGTAAAGCTGACACACTATTCCAATGTAGGAAAGCCTTGACAATACTGACGATTTAATCAGAAATATACGTCCAAGCGATGCAAAATGTTATTATCTTTACATAAAGAAAAGTATTGTCTTCCAAATAACATTCAAATCTCGTGATCTACACCCATAATTTCAAAAATGGCTCTGAGCACTATGGGACTCAACTGCTGTGGTTATCAGTCCCCTAGAACTTAGAACTACTTAAACCTAACTAACCTAAGGACATCACACACATCCATGCCCTAGGCAGGATTCGAACCTGCGACCGTAGCAGTCCCACGATTCCGGACACCCATAATTTCTATACATGAAATTAGTAAATATGCTCATGACACTTTTGTTGCCTATGTCTACGGACACTTTCAGAAATCAAATTAATAATCAAATAAACTAATTTAGTAAGACTGAAAATTGAATTGCCGGTGTACCTATGTATCACCACAGTAAAATAAGAACAGTGAATAGTTGAGGAAGTATGAGAACAGTGGCATATTTAAGTTTAGCAAAATAGTAACAAGTTTTTAATAATCATTGTGTAACTACATTGAGCTAATAAATCTTACAACAAAATGACAAAAACAAATCAGAAAAGGGGTGGTCGTTGGTTGGAAAAGCATTCATTGGGGTGTAAGCTATACAAATTCTCCCCTCAATTAATGCCTTTTACAACGCAATCTAACTTTGTTTGCATGAATCCATTATGAGGCTTAATTCTGTTCAAATGGAAGACCTAGTACACCACAAACTATGGTTTACGGAGAACAGGGAGCTGTGAATGTCACTTAACAAAACTAGGCCGATGCAGCAATGCTTCACCCTTTCACCTTGATTCACCGGCAGCACAAAACAACACGCTGTGGGCGAGGAGCGGCGCGCTGCGGCATCTGTAATGTTCTGAAGCCCGCCCGGTTAGCCGTCGCTCTAAAGCGCTGCTTTCAGGGCGGGAAGGCGTGCTGGTCCCCGGCACGAATCCGCCCGGCAGATTACTGTCGAAGTCCGGCTGTAACGTCGCGAATTAATACGCGATAACATTTATTGCAGTAAGCTACTCTGCAGTACAGCCCGCAGCACTGGAGCCGTTGGCTGTGGAGGAGACAGCCAGTTGTGTCTCAGCAGTGAGTCTTTCGCACCTGTCGCTATGCTAGCCGTGAGAAGCGGTAGGCTATCTGTGTCACTTTGAGCAACTGTATATTCAAGCCCCTAAGAATCTAAATAAACGATATTAAATATAATTGAAGCTAGTTAAAAATCGGTACACTACCTTATGTTATTCAAGATAATATTGTATAAAAATTACAGCTCTCTGTCTGTCATAGTTTCAGAGTTAGAGAAATTTACTTAAAAAATTAAAAACCGACGCTTATAAGATAAAATTCAGTTACGATCTATAATAGTTTATCTTTTAGTATCATTAGAAAACTTTTCCAGGACTATTTAATCAGGATTTTCACATTTAAAAACTTTAACTACTTTTCATTTTTTGTAAGATCAAAATTCAAGAAAAAATTAATAACTATTTGTTTTTGTTGTTGTGGAATGAATGAGAATGAGTGAGTGTGTATGTGGGACACACGTAAAATTTCAATATTACACCATTATGTAACTGTGTTGTGGGAAAGTTGTGTTTTACCCAGTTTGCTGATGACGTATGTCAAAGTGTACTTGCTTTTGTAAAGAGGCAACCAGAATAGCCGTTTGCAGAGTAATAAGTTTCTAAATTTGTTTCAAGATTAGTTTTCTTTTCATTTAGTTTTGTTAAACATTATATTAATATTTGCATATTAAAATGACGTAAATGCATCTGTGAATAGTGATTGGCGTAGGATAGTTTTGGCGCGAGAATAATCTCGAAGGATAGTTCTGATTGGCTGGTCATTTTGATCAACCAATCAGAGTTAAGCAGTTCCCGCGCACTGCTAGGTAGTTATATTGGGAGAGAGGCACACTGTACGGAGAGTCGGTAGTCAGCTATCGGACGTGCAGGTCATGTTGAACGCTTCCGTCTTTATTATGCGCAAAATGAAGAATTAATTGGCTTCTCGCGTCCACATTGTGTGGCCGTAATAACAGTTGCATTTACGGGCAGTTTTGTGAAGTTTGGAAGTTTTTCGATTGTTTTGTTGGAAAGAGAAGCGCGTGTGAACTTTCGGTCGTAGTAAAAAAAAATTCCGATTGACGTATTCTGTGTTAATTACAGAACATTTGGCGAGCATCTTTTGTTATAAAGACCACTGAAAAAAACTGAATGTAAAACTCACTTAGAGTAGCGGATCAGAGACTGTGAGATCGCGTCTCCAATCGGGTCGGACTTGTGCTTGGCGTGTGAAGTTTGTGGTTCGACTGAGAATTAAGAATGAAAGAATATTTTTTCACTAAATATGGACTTGGTAGCGCGTAAATTTGTGTTATTCAGCAATAAACATTACTGAAAATATTAGGACACTAATTTCAATCGAAATGCACCACATTACCACCCGAAATTGTTATAAGATATTACAGGATAGCTGGCTACTAGAGTTTACACTGACTTTGCAACGTAAGTATTGACGACGTTTTTCATCAACGCTGCTTTTTACGCCGTCTGGCAGTATGTACGTAAGCAGAGAAAAGGGCTAGTGAACTGATGCTGTACTGGGGTAGGTGGAACTTTTGCAGAGAACAGTACGAGGATAGACACTGACGCAATTAAAAAAATCAACCCCCCCCCCCCCGTCGCACGATGTGCCGGTCAGTGTGTGGATGGTTTTTAAGGCGGTTTTCCATCTGTCTCGGCGAATGCGGGCTGGTTCCCCTTATTCCGCCTCAGTTACACTATGTCGGCGATTGCTGCGCAAGCACTGTCTCCACGTACGCGTACACAAGTGCACCAGTCGCTCTGTCCATATCGTCCCAGCTTCTAATATGAGAGTACTCAGAGTTTTAAGCCCTGGCCACTATTTGCACAAAACCTCAGATTACAGCAGTCTCTCTCAAATGGCTTCCTCCACCCACATTCTGGCAACTGGTAACCTACGCAATGGACTGTCGCCTGGCCTAGATAGAATGTTTTGCAAACTGGCGCCCTCCTGCTCCAACCCTAAGTGGAAATAGGGGAGTGCCACAGCCCAAAGTCTCTCTGCACGTACAATCCACAGAATGCTGCTTCCCAGAATCACTCGCACAGCCAGGACGCAGGACTCTGCATTTATGGCCCGCAATCCATCTTTGTCCCTGTTCTCCGTCGCCTCCACTACGGCCCCTTGGGTATAAGTTCTCTACAGTCTGCACCTGCAGGTATATGAACATTCCATCCAAAATTTCCTCGCGTAAAAAAGTCATAAACCACACATATCAAATTTAGTACTGGGGAACACCGAGATCACTACCTAAAATATGAATATTAATCTGACTGACCGTGAAAGCGTGGCGTGTCACCTCTCAAAGTGTTAAACAAATTAATTTCACTTTATGGTTTAGTAAGGATGCAATTGTTGTCGCACGCGAGTTGTGTAGTCTGCCTATAAAAGTGAGCGAATTCGCTGTTCTACTACAACTCCCGACCTATTTCCAACTAAGGTAAGTCTGTCACATTTTCTTCTTCACAATCAACATTTAGTCCACCTAAATCACCATGTTCTTAGCTGTATTTGTATACAATACTGTCAGAAAGAAATCGTTTACTGAATATTTTCTCAGCAGACATGCGTTTGGGGCGGGATGATTACCGGTATATTGCCCGTTCCTCCCCTATCGCCTTTTATTCTTCATTTGACGACTTCTACTGCAAGGATTGCCTTTCTCATTTGCAGATGGTACATCATTATGTACAGCGAACGAAGCGACAAAAGTGGTCCACGAAAAACATGGAGTAAGCTACTGAACCGGTAACTAATAAAGCGATGACCCACGAAAACGCATCGAAACAATCTGTCGTGCCTTTGACTACTTTAAAACGATACGTAATAAATAAAAAGGACAATCCCCTTTCTATTGTTGGCAAAACCTGCGGAAAACAAGGAGAATGAGTTGGAACTTGTCAAATATCTTAAAGATCTACAAAATCGACGTTTTTTATGACTATAAAAGAACTGCGCATGTTAGTGTATCAACATGCAGAACGAAACAGATGACCACACCCATTCCAGAATGAAAAGAAAATGGGTGGAGAAATTGGGTGCTTGGATTTCTGGCTCGCCATCTTCACTTAAGATTCAGGAAGCAGGGAGCTCATAGCTCGTGTGCTGACATAGATAATGAAGACGATAGAGAGCAGCTTACCTGTAAGATGTGTCACAAAAAAAAAATGGGGGCGTCCGTTCCTCCCTGTGCATGGAACGAAACGAACCTACAGACACTTAATTAATTTATTGTTATAACAGACGAAATGTATTATTTTATGTTACTTTCATATGAAAATTTTATTACAAAAATTTTTGAATTAACGGTTCCTAATTTTCGTAATTTTTTTTCATAGTTGAGGTCTCCACAATTTTCTGCAAACGTCAGGCCGCCTGTTTCCTCTAGTTGGATTCCTCAGTTAATTCTGCTTCTTGAAAATTTGTAAGTAGGCTTTCACGGGATACCAAAGCTTTTTTTTTTTTTTAAAAAAAAAAACAACTTTGTACACTGCTGATTGGGTAGCTGGAAATATGTATTTTATTACTTGCTGCTTAGTACTCCACATTTATTGATCCGTTTCGAGACTCATCGTCAGAAAATCCCATCAGAAGATTACAAATCACATACGCAGCAGAGTAATAAAAATTTTCTAACTCACGATTGACAATTTTTTAAACATACTGGGCAAATCTATGAACAAACTAGTACGGTTACATGTGCATCTTCTTAGATATATCCATGCTTTTGCCCTGTATCTTTCTTTAGAAACTTGTTAATTGTGATTTAGAAAATCTTTATTGCTCTGTTCCTTATGAGTTTTGTAATCTTTGAACAGATGTTCTGATGACGAGTTAATCTCGAAACGCTTCTATAAATGTCAATTACTGAACACTGTGATAGAATTATTCTAGTGACCTAATCAGCAGTGTTATAATTTTTTTTTTTAATTCTGTTAGACGTTGAACGCAATCCTCCTATCCTCCATCTCGCACAAAAAAAAAAAAAAAAAAGATCGCGATGTAGTTGACGTTTATCGAAAAGCGTGAGCTAATTCATGTTTTTCAGCATCTCCGTGACGCTCATCCGTGAGTCAAATTTGCTTGTGACCGTTCTTTGCGTTCGTTCTACATGCCCTATTAGTCCTGTTTGCGACAGGTCCTATACACTTGAGCAGATTCAGATGGTACTCACATGTGCTTTGTATCCAGTCATCTTTCAAACTTAATGTGTTTTCTCAGTGCCCTCGCAATGATCCGGTTTGCCATCTGCTTTACCAACAATGCAACATGAACAAAAAAGGTCCCAACACACTTCCCTGTAGCAACCTTGAAGTTACTTGTACATCTGTCTATGACTGTCCATACAAATTAACATGCTAACTACCAAGAAATCCTCAAGCCACTCACAGATATCGTTTGATACTCCATATAATTGTAGCCTACTTTTGTTAAAAAACGTTCGGTGGAACCGTCAAATGCTTTCCAGAAGTCAATAAAGACTGCACCCAACTGATTACCTTGATCGATCGACTTTGATTTAGTTTCAGTACACAAGTCTTGTTCCAACGCGTTACTTCTTGCGAGATGTAATAAAAAAAAAAAGCGGAATTCTTTAATTTCGCTGGCTTTATAGTCCGATTTTCAAAATATTTTTATCTTTGGTACACATGTTGCTCATGTATTTCTGCATTTTCAGCTGATTTGAATATTTAGTTTATTGTTGATAGTCGAAAAAGTTCTATGTGTTTTCCCGTGATCGCTGGATTTTTTATTTAAAAAAAGGTGGATCAAGGATTTGATTTAAATTTTTCTTGAAAAATGGAATAAAGTGTAGCACCGTATTTTAGTAAGACAAGAGTTTACGAGTGGTATGAACGTTTCAAAGAGTCTCGAGAAGACGTTGAAGATGACGATTGCCCTGGACGCCCTAGCACGTCAATTACTGAAGACAAAGTTGAAGATGCATAGAAAATGGTTCTGGAAAGCCCCCAAACAGCCATCAGAGAGGTTGCTAATGATGGCAGCACATCCTTTGGTTCGTGCTAAGCAATTTTTCTCGGATGGTTTGGGCATGAAGCGTGTAGCAACGAAGTTTGTTCTGAAATTTTTGAATTTCGACTAAAAACGACGTCGCGTAGGCATCGCTTAGGAATTTCTGAATGAAACTTCTAAAGAAGGTTACAACAGGTGACGAAACATGCGAATATGGGTATGACGTAGAAACCCAGGTCCTATCGTCCCAATGGAATCCGCCTGAAGAGTCAAGACCGAAAAAAGAGTCAACAAGTCCGATCACATGTGAAGGTTCTTCTCACTGTTTTCTTCGATTGCAATGGGACAGTGCATCGTGAGTTCCTGCAGAATACACAATACTAACTGGAAGTTATGCGCCGTTTGCGTGAAGCAATCTGAAGGAAAACGACTAGAACTGTGGCAAAACCACCCATGGAAATTGCGACACGCTAATGCTCCAGCTCACACATCAATGCTTCTTCGTTATATTTTGTGGAAAAAAAAAACATTTAATGTTGCCTCAGCCACTGTATTCGCCGGACATGGCCCCCTGCGACTTCTTTCTATTCTTGAGCCTGAAGAGCACCATGAAAGTACGTGGTTTTGCCACCATTGATGAGATAAAAACAGAATCGCTGAAGAAGCTGGACACCACGACGAAAAATGAGTTCCAGAAGTGCTTCCAAGAATGGAAAAAGCGCTTTCACAAGAGTCTTGTATCGAAGGAGGATTATTTTGAAGAGGGCATATTTGATGTTGATGAATAAATAAAGATTCCTTAAGAAAAACAAAAATTACCTCTCCTTTTTGATCACACCTCGTATATTCTAGCGAATGAGGAAATGATGCGAGTGGATTGTGTTACGTTGCAACAAATTTCACTTTCACACTAGAGATGTTTATTGCTCTTATACTGTTAAGTATTAGCTCATTCTTCGACCAGCGACCCTGTTCCAAGCATTTTTTCTAACTGCTCACAAAAATGTAGAAACCAGACGTTCTACATCATATTGTGTCACATTTATTTGTGCTAAATTGGTTTGTATGCACCTCGCTATTCGTGACACTCCGACTGTTTAAAAAGTAATTCTATAATGCTCTACCCCACACATTATGGGGTGAAGCTGGTAATCCACGTCATGTCTGTAACGGCTGGAAATGGGTAAAAACTTTATCCATAAGAGATAGTACGCACAAAGGTGAGTGTATAGCTGTATGGTCAATGATCTCATTTGAATGTGAATATTCCCAGCAGATTATATCCCATTACTCATTCTTTATACAAGGCAAAACAAATTACGTTGTGGTTACGGTTTTGGTCTTCATGTTATTCAAATTCTACACCTTCGTCATGTTGGTATAGTGCTCATAGGCTCGGTTTTAGAACAACGTATGCTTAAAGACCCCGGTTGATACAAAAGCATTTGATACTATCAAATTTGACGCACTGCTCAGAAAAATGCGACTACTAAATTTTCAGATAGAACGCTGTTGTGGTTCGAAGTTATTTGAAAAACAGACGCAGCGAGTTGTCTGTAGGAATGAAAAGTATTGTATCGGACGAAATGACACTCGTCTGTATATTGGGGCGAGATGGTACTACAACACTTAAAAATTTAGGTCACTTTATTACAACTTGACAAGATGAAATACTTAACTTTGCAACAATCACTGTCCACAGGAATGTCATGAGTATTATTGTCACTGAAAATTGACTATCACTTGATACAGAGCAAGATGCTTGTCTCTTCTCACAAACTGCACTTGACGAAAAAATTTAAGCAGAGATCTGCCAGACACATTTGTCGCACTGCTGGCTTGGTAAAGAGACAATGCCGACTGAGCTGAGCGGCACTGCTCCTATACGTAAGTAAGCGAGCTGATGCAGTCACGTGTGAGAACTATTTTGCAGTGCCTACGCCACCATCTCTCATTCATCGTTGCTTCTGGCAGCGACTATGTTCACTTGCGGTTCCGTCACGAAGAACTAACTTCGCCACGGTATCTCGTTCTTCAGACGACAACACAGAAAAGTCGTCCTGTAACTACTGTCAAGTCCAGTGAGCGATCTAGACGCTCAATGATATTGGAGACTGGAGAAGGTCCGTCCAGTCAGCTGACGTACATGGATAAGTAGAAATTTGAAATAGTTATGGAACTTGGTCGGGGAATAATTGAACAACTACAACAACATAATTGAATAACTACAGTCTTTAACTCCTCATCTGGGCAAGAACTGGATAATGACTTGAATGAAAGTACACTCCTGAATGCAAAATCACACGGAGGGAGGTACGCGGCTAAGTATGAGCGCAAGCAGGGAGCAGAGCCAAAGCGAATACTACAAGTTCAGACCCAGGGCATGACTTACACGGACGTCCTTCCTAAACCGCTGTCTGTATATATGGTCATCGACAATGCACTGTCACGCATCACCGCTCTTCACGTGAGCTCATGTGATACCTCGTGAGTGTACGTAACGTTTCAAACCAATGCCCAAACCAACATCCTTCCCGTGACGCCTCCTTTGTACTTTGAGTACTTTCCTGAAAGTTTATTCGTTCTGACTGGTGTTCTGTTGCCTTTCAGGCGTTGCATTTTTTAAGTATGTGACACCTCCCCCCCTGTCCTCAGGGACTACGAATTTTTATAAGAGGTTTTTACACATTTTATTCCAGTAATGGTGAAACATACACATTAATCAAAAGACACACATAATTGCTTTACAACTGTCCACGACAGAAATACCAGGTGGTTATAATTAAACTTGCCCTATTTAACACATTATAACACGGAAACTAATTATCGTGCGAGTACCAGACTTGGTTGCATTAATGTCTAGAGTATGGGGTGCGTGATTTCCATGCTTCACAGTGCTATCGCCCAGTTCCAACTATGGCCACCGGATGCCGTGATCAGTCATCGTCATTCATAGTCTCACCCACGTGACCAGTCGCAGTGCACTTGTTGATACGTCAACGCCAGCATGGACAAAAAGAACAGGGCATTATTGGTGAAGCTCTGTTATCAAAACAATAGTAACGCTGCAGCTGCACTTCGAGAATATCGCCGGCTGAAAGGATTACGGAAGGGTTCTCTTTCTCCACCTGCTGTGCGGAACATGATCAAGAAGTTCGATTCAACTTGAGAACTGGGCGTCGCTCCGGGAAGAGGCCGACGATCGGTTACACCACAGGTGGTTGATGTAATCGTTGCTGCTACGGTAGACAACGCTGTGCGCAATTACTATCGTCAGGCAGTACGCGTGCTGTGCCACGACAGTTGAACATCCCGTGGTTCACTGTACGAAGATGCTTCTAACCATTCTCAAATGGTATCCGTACAAGATCTATATCGTACAGCAGCTTGCACCACAGGACGCACAACGACGTGTTGACTTCGCTCTCCACTTTCTCGTAAGGACTGAAGTTGACGAGGGCTGGCCGTGGACCTACTATGGACAGCTGAAGCTCATTTTTTTTTTTCTGAGGGGTGAGGTGAGCACACAAAATTGCCGAGTGTGGGATCTTCACCTCCAGTGTGTGCATGAAGATCCTCTGTATCGTGAACGTGTCAGCATATGGTGTGGCTTCATGGCTACGTTCGTCATTGGCCCATTCCTTTTGAACAGGTTGATGCTCAAGGACCAAAGACGTGCAGTGTGACTGGTCAGCGTTACTGCGATACGCTTCGCCAGCATGTCATACCCTCCCTACGGGAGACAGGCGCATTAAACTCAACAGTATTCAAGCAAGATGGGGCCCGACCGCACATCGCTCGTGAAGTTCAGCTGCCCCTCCGAAACACATTTGGAAACGATCGAATTATCAGCCGATCGTTCCTAAAAGCTTGGCCGGCACGATCACCTGATCTGCCTGTGATTTCTGGTTGTGGGGCTACCTGAAGGACAGGGTTTACCAGGGGAACATTCACACGTTTGCTGATCTGCAGCGCAGCCTGTCAAGAGGGGCAGCCAGCATATCTACGGACATGCTCCGTTCTGCTGTGAAGAATGCAACCCTGTGCTTTCAGACTCTTCTGGACATTGATGGGCGCCTATTGAGCCCGTTTTGTAGCAGTAATGGTACCGCTATGTAATGGTATGATGTACCGTAACAGCACATCAAAAGTGTTTCAACTGAATTGATTCTACATTATTTCTCTTCCCCATGTCCTTGACATTAATGCTATCTAGTTTGGTACCCGTACGGTGATTAGTTTACGTGTTATAACGTATTAAGTAGGGAAACTTTAATTATAACCATCCAGTACATATAAATCAATCTTTTCCTGTAAGAGAAACATTTACGTCTTTACATTTCACATATCATTGTTAGATATTTTAATATCTGGAATAAAGATACATGTTATTTTACAATATGAGACATTTCGTATTGTCCTACCAATTCACTTTTATGGTAGAATGGAAATATCTTATTTTACAAAAAATGGTTCAAATAGCTCTGAGCACTATGCGACTTAACTTCTGAGGTCATCAGTCGCCTAGAACTTAGAACTAATTAAACCTAACTAACCTAAGGACATCGCACACACCCATGCCCGAGGCAGGATTGGAACCTGCGACCGTACCGGTCGCTCGGTTCCAGACTGCAGCGCCTAGAACCGCTCGGCCACTCCGGCCGGCCTTATTTTACAATCAACTTTGCAATGAATTACACTTGATTCATTGAAGTACGTTTCATAATATAATTACAATTTCACACTAGTTTTTCACACTTTCTACCAGTGTTATCATCCTTCAGCGTTTGTCAATTTTTGTCTGAACACTTTGGTGAACGTCACTTCTAACGTGTCTAGCAGGCACTACAGATCTGTCAAAGATTATCTCTCCACTGTCTCTAGATGTGCTTCAGGAAGGTCGGCCGGAGTGGCCGTTCGGTTCTAGGCGCTACAGTCTGGAGCCGAGCGACCGCTACGGTCGCAGGTTCGAATCCTGCCTTGGACATGGATGTGTGTGATGTCCTTAGGTTAGTTAGGTTTAATTACTTCTAAGTTCTAGGCGACTGATGACCTCAGAAGTTAAGTCGCATAGTGCTCAGAGCCTTTTTTTTTTTTTTTGTCAGGAAGGTAGAACAGTACCTGACTATATCCCTCTCTGGGCACTGATTTACGGCAGTGTTTTTCACACATATTTTTCTACAACTATCGTTACCCATTGTTTCGCGCACAAAGTTAGAACAGTCTTAGCAACAATTACAGTATTGGCGTAGACACCATATTATGACTATAATTACTACACGAGAGCCCATGAAAACCAAGAAAGAGAAATGACTTAACGAGAAGTTGCTGAAGGCACTTCTCTCCTGGTATTCAATCTCACTTAGCAGCTCATCCAACTTACCTCCTGAAGCTTTTAGCTCATCAGACTGCCTACTTGTAGGTTGTATTGGCAGTTTCGGCTTAAGTTCATTTATATTCTTGGGTTCGGTTGTTTTGAGGGAAGAGACCAAACTACAAGGTCATCGGTCTCATCGGTTTAGGGAAGGACGGGGAAGGAAGTCGGCCGTGCCCTTTCAAAGGAACCATCCCGGCATTTGCCTGGAGCGATTTAGGGAAATCACGGAAAACCTAAATCAGGATGGCCGGACGCGGGATTGAACCGTCGTCATTTATATTCTTCCTCTCATTATTCACTATGCTGCAATTTATTTCAATGCTTAAGTTCGGCACAATATCACTCACTACGGGGGACATTTGCTCGTATTATATTTGTATTGTATGTCCGGACTGCATCATCATCTGAGCCGTATACCCACAACATTTACCCATAAATGTTAACTTCCCTGCGTCTCGGAGCGTATCTGTGGGACTTCCGTCAAGACAGATGATGGTAATGCCCTCCTCTACCGGGGCAACAAAGAGCCATTCATTATTACATAATGGTACTGACTTTCGTTTAACATTATTAGCTTCTGCACGCAATCCCTGGGAACTTCTCGCACTGATTGCTGCGCCTTAGCCTCGCGTTTATTTTGCTCATACGTGAACAAAAGTATAAATACGTGCGCTCGTATTCTGAGGATCTCTGTAACTGTTCGTTATTTAACTGCGCATATTGACGTTTCGCGTCATCAATTAGCAGTAGCTCTTTCTCTGGGACAAGTACGTAAATAAATGTCTCCTTCCGTTCACTTCTTGTAGAGATTATACACGTCGTTCTCTACTAGCGGGACATTTAACGCATAGCCAGCCGCTGTGGCCGAGCGATTCTAGGCGCTTCAGTCCGTAACCGCGCTGCTGTTACGGTCGCAGGTTCGAATCCTGCCTCGGACATGGATGTGTGTGATGTCCTTAGGTTAGTTAGGTTTAAGTAGTGCTAAGTCAAGGGGACTGATGACCTCAGATGTTAAGTCCCCTAGTGCTTAGAGCCATTTGAATGATTTTTAACGCAAAATGTAAGATGTTTCCAGGAGTAAATATCCAGGTCAACGGTTTTGATTAATCGGTATCCTCTGTCTACGTAAGGTCGACAGGGAACCGATTGTCTTTGATGTCATCTATTATTAGTTCAAGATACTTTAGGATCTGAACTGGATTGATCAGGTGCGGCTCCATGGTACCATTCTAAGCGTTGACAATGCTGATATTAACATATCGTATTCCCGTTCTAGTTCATTGAAAATGCCCTTCAGTTCTATCAGCTGATCGTTAACGATGATCAAAATTACGGCTCGCCGTAACCGTTTGTCAGTGCTACTCTCAAAGTCAACTATGTGCCAGTTTAATTTGGTTCATTTCACGCATGATAATTTCTTCATCTTTCGATGTGAAGTTTACTGATTGATTAAAACTAGTCAAAGTTGCTTTAGCTATTGTCACCTGCTCCTCCGAAAGTCTGAGTAGCTGTTTCTGTTCTCCTCCTAAGGCATCTGTCTTTGCCTTGAAGTACGTGGCGTCATCTTTGTCTATGGTTCCGAACAAAATCTTACTGACCTAGCCCACGAAGTTTAAGATTCCTCTTTACTTTATACGGGGTTCGTGCCGTGCCAATTACCAGTCAGACCCTGCCCCTTTTCTATTTTTCCTATGTACTATCTTAATGCAAGTTCGGCTCTGTTACACTCTGTTGCACTCATATTGAATAATGCCAACCTGTCCTTGCAGTATCCCATTGCTTGCCTCGCGAGAATCGCAGTGTTCTCAAATTTCTCTTTCAGTTCCATTAATTAAAAAAAACACACAATTTTAAACCTTACACTGTAAATTTTTCTCGACCCATGTTGTCATAATACAGTCCATGTGACGACTGGAACTTCGTTACTTGCGTGTACGGTTCTTGTCTGGTGTGCTCAACCACAAGGAGCAGTAGCATAACACCGACGGAGTAGTATGACGTCGACATCTGGGATTAAAAAAAATTCCTTGAGCCTGTTTGCATGAACTGTGAGATATTTATTTCGCTTTAGACAGATTAAAAAAAACGGAATTCCTTTGGATTCTGGGTCCTATCATAATATTCTGTATTTTTTGTCTTACTCTACGCATTCTGTGTTTTTGTACACCGGTGCATTTCTTGCATGCACTCCTTTAGCTCTGCCTCATAGTCATCAAACTTATACCTCACTTCAGTCGGATCTTTCTGTAGTATCCTTGGACTGTTGCACGTTCTCCCAAAGAGCAATTCATGTGACCTATAACCTGTCGCACTATGTGCTGTCGTGTTATACACAAAAACCGCGAGTGTAGCCCAGCTGTCCCAATTGGTCTGTGCTCTATTTACATAGTATCACAACATCTCCGTTAATGTTCGATGCGACCTCTCTAACGTTCCGTTTGTTTGAGGGTGGTAACTTGTTGTCTATATCTTCTCGATACGCAGTAGTTTACGTACTCTTTTCATAGTCTCACTCATAAAATTACTTCCCATGTCACGTAACAATAGTGGTGGTATTCCATACGTCAGTATAAGTTCTCATCTGGCACCCTCGCTACAGTGTCAGCACCTTGCTTTTCAAAGGGTTCACCTACCATAAGCTTCGACAGCGCATCCTGAAACATATTGATATACTTGCTCACTCTGTCTGTCCGCTTTAATGAACCTACTACACTCCTGGAAATGGAAAAAAGAACACATTGACACCGGTGTGTCCGACCCACCATACTTGCTCCGGACACTGCGAGAGGGCTGTACAAGCAATGATCACACGCACGGCACAGCGGACACACCAGGAACCGCGGTGTTGGCCGTCGAATGGCGCTAGCTGCGCAGCATTTGTGCACCGCCGCCGTCAGTGTCAGCCAGTTTGCCGTGGCATACGGAGCTCCATCGCAGTCTTTAACACTGGTAGCATGCCGCGACAGCGTGGACGTGAACCGTATGTGCAGTTGACGGACTTTGAGCGAGGGCGTATAGTGGGCATGCGGGAGGCCGGGTGGACGTACCGCCGAATTGCTCAACACGTGGGGCGTGAGGTCTCCACAGTACATCGATGTTGTCGCCAGTGGTCGGCGGAAGGTGCACGTGCCCGTCGACCTGGGACCGGACCGCAGCGACGCACGGATGCACGCCAAGACCGTAGGATCCTACGCAGTGCCGTAGGGGACCGCACCGCCACTTCCCAGCAAATTAGGGACACTGTTGCTCCTGGGGTATCGGCGAGGACCATTCGCAACCGTCTCCATGAAGCTGGGCTACGGTCCCGCACACCGTTAGGCCGTCTTCCGCTCACGCCCCAACATCATGCAGCCCGCCTCCAGTGGTGTCGCGACAGGCGTGAATGGAGGGACGAATGGAGACCTGTCGTCTTCAGCGATGAGAGTCGCTTCTGCCTTGGTGCCAATGATGGTCGTATGCGTGTTTGGCGCCGTGCAGGTGAGCGCCACAATCAGGACTGCATACGACCGAGGCACACAGGGCCAACACCCGGCATCATGGTGTGGGGAGCGATCTCCTACACTGGCCGTACACCACTGGTGATCGTCGAGGGGACACTGAATAGTGCACGGTACATCCAAACCGTCATCGAACCCACCGTTCTACCATTCCTAGACCGGCAAGGGAACTTGCTGTTCCAACAGGACAATGCACGTCCGCATGTATCCCGTGCCACCCAACGTGCTCTAGAAGGTGTAAGTCAACTACCCTGGCCAGCAAGATCTCCGGATCTGTCCCCCATTGAGCATGTTTGGGACTGGATGAAGCGTCGTCTCACGCGGTCTGCACGTCCAGCACGAACGCTGGTCCAACTGAGGCGCCAGGTGGAAATGGCATGGCAAGCCGTTCCACAGGACTACATGCAGCATCTCTACGATCGTCTCCATGGGAGAATAGCAGCCTGCATTGCTGCGAAAGGTGGATATACACTGTACTAGTGCCGACATTGTGCATGCTCTGTTGCCTGTGTCTATGTGCCTGTGGTTCTGTCAGTGTGATCATGTGATGTATCTGACCCCAGGAATGTGTCAATAAAGTTTCCCCTTCCTGGGACAATGAATTCACGGTGTTCTTATTTCAATTTCCAGGAGTGTATATTAGTGTCACATCTTTCGAAAACGTGCTGCGGTGTCTTCGTGATCTCTAGAGGCATTCTTGTGTGTTTCCTAGTGAGCTAATTCTTTTGACAGCTTTCGCATTTCCACATATATTCTTCTTCATACCGTTGCGTACTCGGTACACCTTTATTCGCTCATAGGTTCTTCCTGTGCTCTGGTGTCCTCCAATGGGAGAATTGTGAAACTGTTTTAATATTGCGGCTTTTCCAGTCGAACTTATTCGTTCCGACCTTTCCCGACTCAAAAAAAAAAAAAAAAAAAAAAAAAAAAAAAATGGTTCAAATGGCTCTGAGCACTATGGGACTTAACATCTGAGGTCATCAGTCGCCTAGAACTTAGAACTACTTAAACCTAACTAACCTAAGGACATCACACACATCCATGCCCGAGGCAGGGTTCGAACCTGCGACCGTAGCAGTCCCACGGTTCCGGACTGAGCGCCTAGAACCGCTAGACTTTCCCGACTCAGCTGTCTTTTGTTTCCGGATATACTTTTCTATATCCTTGATGCAGTTTTCACATTCCTGAATAATATCCCCGCCGTTGTCACCTGCCGGTGGGTTCCTGACCCGTGCCATGGCTTCGGTTTCCGCCATGCTTTGACCTAGGTTACTGTCGCCTTCCGGTCGCGCACCAGCCACCCTGACCTTTCTCACTTGCGAGAGTGTTTCGGCGACCTGCTTTCGTTTTCCAATCTTTTACAGGATCTGATAGTCGTATTCCTCCATCTTTAACCTAAATTTCATGAGTCTGGATGACGGATGTGATATACTACCTACCCTTATTAGATGTTTGTGGTCAGTACATATCGGGAACTTTCTTCCAAATACATACGGTCTAAAGTATTTCACTGTCCAACAAATGGCCAACATCTCCCTCTCAGTCATACTGTACCCTCTTTCTGCCTTATTCAACGTTCTCGAGGAGTACGCGACAGGTAAGTCGCTTCCAGTTTTTCCCTGATTTAAAATTGCTCCAATACTTGACTGGCACGCGTCTCTCGTAATTATGAAGTCTGTTTCAAAGTCGGAGTGCTGTTGAATAGGCGACTGATCACCTTCTCTTTCTAATGCTGAAATGCGGTTTCTTGCTCGACACCCACGTGCAAGGCTCTTCTTTCTTCAATAATTCAGGTAGTGGCTTCGTGATTTTGCTGAAGTTGCTTATAAAACGCTGATAGTAACCCACAAGGCCTAAATATGCCTTTAATTATTTCGTCACTTTGGGCTGTGGATACTCCTTTATTAGCTTGACCTTCTGTGGATCTGACCACAAGCCCAAGCCGATAAAATATGACCCAAATAGCACACTTCTTTCACAAAAACTCGCACTTGTCCACTTGAAGTTTTAAATTGTGGAGTCTAAGCCTTTCGAATACCTCTGTCAGCCGCCCATTATGTTCCTCTCTGTCCGTTACGCCTATCATTCCGTGTTTCTTGGTGCTGGTCGCTACTTCTCACATCCTCTTGTATCAAATAGATACTGTTCACCACCGAAAGGAAATGTTCTAAGCCCTCGACCGGTACAGTAATTAATTTTTCTCGGATATTGGATGGCAACTTTGCCTTTAACAGCCGGAGCACATCTTTCTGTGCCACCTTCTCGTCCCAATACAGAGTGAGATTGATGTATTTCTCGAAATACCGGCATAGCTCTCCTAGTTTCGGGCTGTACTGTTCCGGCGAAAAGACCTTTTTTCGTAATCTCTCTTGTACTCCTGCCGACCAATTTTCGACAGGTATGCCTTTTCAAGTTGATTATGTGTATCATAATTCTCGATAGCTTCTGCCGCCCACAAGGCTCCATCGCCTTGGACGTGCGAGGTGACGAACTGTATGCGTTGTCGTTCGTTCCATATTTCAGGAAGCACGTTCCTAATCGACCGAATAAATACAAGCTGGTGCACTGGCTTCTTATCTGGTATGAATACTTGGAACTACCGGTATTTTAATAGGCTCCCATCCATTACAATACCCATCAAAGCATTGTCTGCCCCCATCGCTTTAGGCGATTGTCGTATATGTGCGTGCTCTCTCTGATACTCTTCACAAATTGATCCTGCATCTTCCGGATCACATTCATACACGTAACGCATGTGTACGTCAGGCTGCGGTACACTACGTGATTGTTGCGGTAATGTTTCCGCAACGCGACGAACGTTCTGGATTTGTGTCGCGATTCTTCAAGCCACTTTGGAATTTCGTCCGTTGCAACCTGCTGAAGTTGCTCTAGCTCGTTGGCTATTATTTTCTACGTTTTATTTAATTCTGCGGCTTCTTCGCCACTAGCGCTGGCTATCGCGCTCTTTACTTCAGATTTAATCCGATCACCTATCAAAAGTCTTTTTCTCTCACCCAGTCGTGGAGTTCTTTATTTATAGTTTCACTATGCTCAGCTACTTTAGCCCTAGCAGCTAGAGCTGTTCGAGTGGTAAATTATTGACTAACTGTGCTAGTTGCGCAACTGATCCTTCCGTCTTCTTTTGCGCCATTTGCACTGATTCAATCGTCTCCTCAATGGTTTTCTGTGCAGTTTGCACAGTACTAACATCACCCATTAATTTAGTTACTGTTTCTGCCAGGTCTTTAGTGACCTTCTGCATTGCTGAACGTTCTTTTGTAATACTTTTGAAACAAGCATTCGATGCTGCTAGTGCTTCATCGCTTTCTCTTTCCCTAGCCGCTTGTGCTTTCTTGCGTGCTCTGTCTTTCGCCATTTGCATTTCATCGCGTTCTCTGTTTTGTCCTGCGATTTGCTTGGTGAGCGCATTATCGCATTCTATTTCTTTTGTAGCTTGCGCTTCATCGCGTTCGTTCATCAAGTGCGCGATTGTATCTAATAAAGCTGCAAAAGGGTCTGCAGCGGAAGCAGGCTTTGTTCGGCACCTCCTGAAGATTGAGACCGCTCAGTTATACCAACTGCTGCATTATATGGCTCAGTTCCAATTGCTACCGAGTCAGCTGCAACATTGCTAACATCGGCAACATCTTCGTCAGTAGTTTCTTGCACAGGGTCCATGTTTGCGAATTTACCAATTTTGGTGATATGGTTCAAATGGCTCTAAGCGCTATGGGACTTAACATCTGAGGTCATCAGTCCCCTAGACTTAGAACTACTTAAACCTAACTAACCTAAGGACATCACACACATCCATGTCCGAGGCAGGATTAGAACCTGCGACCGTAGCAGCAACTCGGTTAGGCCGGCCGGAGTGGCCGAGCGGTTCTAGGCGCTACGGTCGCAGGTTCGAATCTTGCCTCTGGCATGGATGTGTGTGATGTCCGTAGGTTAGTTAGGTTTCATTAGTTCTAAGTTATAGGCGACTGATGACCTCAGAAGTTAAGTCGCATAGTGCTCAGAGCCATTTGAGCAACTCGGTTCCGGACTGAAGCGCCTAGAACCCCTCGGCCACAGCGGTTGGCAATTTTGGTCATTTAACAAACAACTATGCCTAGAAATGAAACCCTCCTTCGATCTAACCTGATTAACTAAACGAAACTTTATAGACACGCCAATGAAATTACTTAACTGGCAGAATAACAAGTTAACTTTAACATGAAAATTTGCTTGCAGCTGGCTTGCGGCTTAGCGATAGCTCTAATTCTGCGCCGCAGTGCAACAATAGCTACACGGTTCTATGAAAGCACAATAAAATGATTCTATTGACCACGAAATCATGCGACTACGCAGGGCAAAACTATTGCAATATACTGCGATGGCAACATGCAAGCGACCGTACCTTTTATGCAGAACTGCAGTGTGGAGTGGATGTGAAGCTCATTATCTACGACAGGAATCTATTTTCCGCTTCAACATTGCTTTCCTCAGTACTACACCGGTGCAGTTGGTTCATGAAAAATGAAACAAACACAAGATTAGCACATTCATGAATTTTAGTTCTGGCCTCACGTTATGCGCCAGTTGAATTGTTATTTTCAAAAACGAAAATTTTCTCTCTCGTTTTGTGCGACGCTCTTTAGTGGTGACTGAAAAATAAATTTTGATACGAGGAAATTAACTGGACTGCCGTTAATTAAAAGAAGCAGCCAAGTAAAAAAATTATGATAAGTTTAATTTATCACACGGCACTGAGCAGAAAATCAAAATTCAAGAATTTTGTCTAACCTGCTTTGATACCACAGGAGTGGACTAACCGCGCATATCGTTTGTTGGCCGTATGCTGATCAATAAGATTATGCGTCATGCACCTTCCCGGAAACTGCATTTTCAAAAAATGGCTCAAATGGCTCTGAGCACTATGGGTCTTAACTGCTGTGGTCATCAGTCCCCTAGAACTTAGAACTAATTAAACCTATCCAACCTAAGGACATCACACACATCCATGCCCGAGGCAGGATTCGAACCTGCGACCGTAGCGGTCGCTCGGCTCCAGACTGTAGCGCCTAGAACCGCACGGCCACTCCGGCCGGCCTGCATTTTCAGATCGGCTTAACAGACGTCAGGGACGCACGAGTGGCTGCTACAAATTCGAACATCAATTATGTTCGGCAGCGTCCAGCAAACGATGTGTCGGCAATCTAGCAGTTCTCGTAGCTGAAACATAGAAAGACTGGTAGGCAAGGTTAACATTATTAAAACACTGATGAACAATAACAATTATTCATATACTGACGAATCTTTTACGTGGATGAATACTTTACACACCTTCAAATTAACTTTCTAGTACAAGAGCGGAGATATCAATAAAGAACCGGCCTCAGGAAGAGCGAGCTAGAAGCTGCTCATGCCTATATACAAGTAGACAAATGAGGGCAAATTTACTATCATTTTTCTTCACTCTCTTCCTGTTCTGAAAGCCTCTTGCGTGGAAAAATGTTCGAGAGACTTCGCTGCGCTCCTTTCCGGCGAGGGTGGTCGCATAAACTTTGGTTGTTAACGCCGCTTGCGCTGCGTCTGGCGAATTATTTGCCAGATAAACAATTTGTCACTTTGTAGCCATGTCAAGAAGGAGTTCATTAACTTCTGAAAAGTACTAGGAGCTGTTTTAAGACCCATGAACTCGTAATGTCCATACGGCGTACTGAAAGCTGTCTTTTCTCGATCCTATTCGTCTAATGAGACTTGATAATAGTCCTTAGCTAAGCCGAGAGTCGATAAGTACTTTGCCTTTCCTAGACTTTCAAGAATTTCGTCTGTTCTTGGTAAAGGCTACATTGAATTTAGGGAGTTCTCATTAACTTACATACAGTCCGTGACAGTTCGTCACTTCTGCTTTCCACTTGCATCCATCCTTTTCGGAACTAAAACCAAAGGAAAATTTCAACCACTTTTTCGTGGCACTATGTCATTCTTTAACATCTTTTCAATTTCTTGCTGGAGCACCCCTTTTTGTGCTTGCCATTTTCTGAAGGGTCGCGAACATACCACCCTACCTTCTACTTCTCGTTGTTGTTGTTGTTGTGGTCTTCATTCCTGAGACTGGTTTGATGCAGCTCTCCATGCTACTCTATCCTGTGCAAGCTTCTTCATCTCCCAGTACCTACTGCAGCCTACATCCTTCTGAATCTGCTTAGTGTATTCATCTCTTGGTCTCCCTCTACGATTTTTACCCTCCACGCTGCCCTCCAATGCTAAATTTGTGATCCCTTGATGCCTCAAAACATGTCCTACCAACCGATCCCTTCTTCTAGTCAAGTTGTGCCACAAACTTCTCTTCTCCCCAATCCTATTCAATACCTCCTCCTTAGTTACGTGATCTACCCACCTTATCTTCAGCATTCTTCTGTAGCACCACATTTCAAAAGCATCTATTCTCTTCTTGTCCAAACTGGTTATCATCGTCCATGTTTCACTTCCATACATGGCTACACTCCATACAAATACTTTCAGAAACGACTTCCTGACACTTAAATCTATACTCGATGTTAACAAATTTCTCTTCTTCAGAAACGATTTCCTTCCCATTGCCAGTCTACATTTTATATCCTCTCTACTTCGACCATCATCACTTATTTTGCTCCCTAAATAGCAAAACTCCTTTACTACTTTAAGTGTCTCATTTGCTAATCTAATCCCCTCAGCATCACCCGATTTCATTTGACTACATTCCATTATCCTCGTTTTGCTTTTGTTGATGTTCATCTTATATCCTCCTTTCAAGACACTGTCCATTCCGTTCAACTGCTCTTCCAAGTCCTTTGCTGTCTCTGACAGAATTACAATGTCATCGGCGAACCTCAAAGTTTTTACTTCTTCTCCATGAATTTTAATACCTACTCCGAATTTTTCTTTTGTTTCCTTTACTGCTTGCTCAATATACAGATTGAACAACATCGGGGAGATGCTACAACCCTGTCTCACTCCTTTCCCAACCACTGCTTCCCTTTCATGCCCCTCGACTCTTATAACTGCCATCTGGTTTCTGTACAAATTGTAAATAGCCTTTCGCTCCCTGTATTTTACCCCTGCCACCTTCAGAATTTGAAAGAGAGTATTCCAGTTAACGTTGTCAAAAGCTTTCTCTAAGTGTACAAATGCTAGAAACGTAGGTTTGCCTTTTCTTAATATTTCTTCTAAGATAAGTCGTAAGGTTAGTATTGCCTCACGTGTTCCAACATTTCTACGAAATCCAAATTGATCTTCCCCGAGGTCCGCTTCTACCAGTTTTTCCATTCGTCTGTAAAGAATTCGCGTTAGTATTTTGCAGCTGTGACTTATTAAACTGATAGTTCGGTAATTTTCACATCTGTCAACGCCTGCTTTCTTTGGGATTGGAATTATTATATTCTTCTTGAAGTCTGTGGGTATTTCGCCTGTCTCATACATCTTGCTCACCAGATGGTAGAGTTTTGTCATGACTGGCTCTCCCAAGGCCATCAGTAGTTCTAATGGAATGTTGTCTACTCCCGGGGCCTTGTTTCGACTCAGGTCTTTCAGTGCTCTGTCAAACTCTTCACGCAGTATCTTATCTCCCATTTCATCTTCATCTACATTCTCTTCCATTTCCATAATATTGTCCTCAAGTACATCGCCCTTGTATAAACCCTCTATATACTCCTTCCACCTTTCTGCCTTCCCTTCTTTGCTTACAATTTTGTTGCCATCTGAGCTCTTGATATTCATACAAGTGGTTCTCTTCTCTCCAAGGGTCTCTTTAATTTTCCTGTAGGCAGTATCTATCTTACCCCTAGTGAGATAAGCCTCTACATCCTTACATTTGTCCTCTAGCCATCCCTGCTTAGCCATTTTGCACTTCCTGTCGATCTCATTTTTGAGACGTTTGTATTCCTTTTCGCCTGCTTCATTTACTGCATTTTTATATTTTCTCCTTTCATCAATTAAATTCAATATTTCTTCTGTTACCCAAGGATTTCTATTAACCCTCGTCTTTTTACCTACTTGATCCTCTGCTGCCTTCACTACTTCATCCCTCAGAGCTACCCATTCTTCTTCTACTGTATTTCTTTCCCCCATTCCTGTCAATTGTTCCCTTATGCTCTCCCTGAAACTCTCTACAACCTCTGGTTCTTTCAGTTTATCCAGGTCCCATCTCCTTAAGTTCCCACCTTTTTGCAGTTTCTTCAGTTTCAATCTGCAGTTCATAACCAATAGATTGTGGTCAGAATCCACATCTGCCCCTGAAAATGTCTTACAATTTAAAACCTGGTTCCTAAATCTCTGTCTTACCATTATATAATCTATCTGATACCTTTTAGTATCTCCAGGATTCTTCCATGTATACAACCTTCTTTTATGATTCTTGAACCAAGTGTTAGCTATGATTATTCTGGTAGCAGTTTAATTTCGTACCTGATACTGTTCCTGTAAGATAATATGTCTCCAGGCAAATGGAAAACGTCGCTTTACATGGTTCATAACTGTGATTTCTGCCTTTTCTTCCGCATTCAAATGACTCTCACGAATGTTCTCCTTTAGTGCACTTATTCTTGATTTCAGCTGTGGATTTACTGACACGGTTCACACTGAACGATCGCTACAACAATGTGCGCTCCAGAACTGCTTCTGCTACAGGTTGTCTACTGACACACTCTCATACTAAGTGTTCAGCAAACTAATTAGGAGCCGGCCGCTGTGGCCGAGATGCTATAGGCGCTTCAGTCCGGAATCGCGCTCTGCCACGGTCGCAGGTCCGAATCCTGCCTCGGGCATGGATGTGTGTGATGTCCTTAGATTAGTTAGGTTTAAATAGTTCTAAGTCTAGGGGACTGATGACCTCAGATGTTAAGTCCCATAGTGCTTAGAGCCATTTGAACCACTCGTTAGGCATTTTCCTGGTTCTACTTTTACTAATGCTTCAGGTAAATACACGTCCTTGGTGATTTCCTGTTTCGGAATGGTAGCCTCTTTCATTCCATTCCCCTCTATTTTTATTTGATACACCTGTTTTTCCCGGGGTCCTATTGTTAACGGTGAAACAATCTGTTTGGGCTCTTTTTGCTTCTCTCCGACATTAACAGTTACCTGTCACGGTTGCGTTCCGACAGTTAATAAGTTTCTTTCACTATTCGCTCTCGCCTTCTCACATGTTTCTCGCCTTGCTCTAAAGTATCTCTCGCAAGAGCCTTCTATTTTCTTTGAATGTACTACAGGGTGTCCAAATCGAAAGAGGCCCCACAAACAAACATTTGTTTAAATTACACTTAAAGGCTTTGCATATAAATCAGTAAATGAAATGAAAATGTCGTATCTTGTTCATGGGGAAATAAAAGTGGGTCAAAACAGGTGGTAGAAGTGACCGTCCTCGACTTGTAAACGCAGTTGAACTCGACACTGCTGATTCTCGAACGTTCCTTCCAGAACCTCTGGTGTCACTGCTTGGATTTCACAGATGATGTTCGCTCGTGAATCTTCCAAGTTGTGTGGTTTTCTCCTGTGATATAGCATCCGTCCATCCTCGAAGTGTGATGGTATAGCATAGTTGGTTCAGACTCTGCAAACTTGCTATGGCTGAAAAGTCCCACTCGAGAGTGACAGTCTCTACTGCAGTTTGGGCACTTGAAATGTGAAGGACTTCCACCAGAGGCCGCTCTCTCCTCCCGTCTTGCCCTCTTCCTGATGTCTTCTTGCATGCGTTCGTTCTCTGCAAGCTCAACCCCATTGCACACAGCTTGTCGCCACTTGACGCGGTCACCAGCTGTATTTTCCCACTGACTTGGATCGATACTGGACTTGGTCAGTTCTCGCTTGCAGACATCCTTGAAGCGAAGGTGCGGTCTTCCTACTGCCCTCACACCCTCCCGAAGTTCTCCATACAGCACCTTTTTCGGTATTCTCTCAGGATCCATGCTCCTAACATGTCACAGCCACCTTAGACGTCGATCTCTCACGAGTGCGTGAATGCTGGTTGTGCTTGCGAGCCCCAATACTTCGGCGTTGGGCACTCTATCCTTTCAAGAGATCTGAAGGATCCTCCGGAGACAACGGAGATGGAAGCTGTTCAGTCGGAATTCGTGTTTAGCAAGAGCTGTCCAAGTCTCACAGCTGTACAAAAGGGTGCTGATAAAACAAGCCTTAAATACTTGCAATTTAATTTTTAATGTGAGTAGTCGATTCTTCCATACTCTGTTTTTCAATCTACCCATGACAGCCGACGCTTTTGCAATTCTGTTGGTAATCTCAGTGTCCAGAGACAGGTTGGACATATTGTAGAGCCCAAGTAGGTAAAATCATACCTGGAGAGGATTGCCGTCAATGCTGATGGACCGAGCGAGGTGGCGCAGTGGTTAGACACTGGACTCGCATTCGGAAGGACGACGGTTCAATCCCGCGTCCGGCCATCCTGATTTAGGTTTTCCGTGATTTCCCTAAATCGCTCCAGGCAAATGCCGGGATGGTTCCTTTCAAAGGGCACGGCCTAATTCCTTCCCCGTCCTTCCCTAACCCGATGAGACCGACGACCTCGCTGTCTGGTCTCCTTCCCCAAAACAACCCAATGCTGATGGCTCGAAGGTTGGTGGTTCCCTGCGCCATGATCTTAGTCTTTTGGAGGTTGATGGTAAGACCAAATTTTCCACATGCATGTGATAGCTTGTTGATTAGATGCTGTAGCTCATCATATGAGTTTGCTACCAGAGCTGCATCATCTGCATATAACAACTCGCAAATAACAATTTATTGACTTTGGTCTTGGCCTTGAGACAAGCAATATTGAAGAGATTTCCATCAAACCTTGTATGTAAATACACTCCCTCCTCACAGTCTTCAAAAGCAAATCTCAGCAGAAGGGAAAAGAAAATGCCAAACAGAATAGGAGCTAACACACACCCTTACTTTACATCGCTACTTACAGGGAATCATTCCGATGTTTTGCCGTTGAAACAGACTGTTGCTTGCATTTTCTCATGGAAAGAGGCATTTATTCGAAGTGAACATGTAACACGTCAGCCTCAGTTGCAACTGGGGCTGACGTGTTACATGTTCAATTATCACAGTTACTGACAGGGCTGCACAATGTTAAAAATTCTTAAGTTATTCGAAGTAATTTAGGTGAGCATTCAATCTTTTGCTGCAACTTGAAAAGCGCAACTCTGCTCACTAAATCAAATACTTTTACGAGGTCAACAAAAGCAATATACAGTGGTCTCTGCTGCTCACTGCACTTCTCTTGTAGTTGTAGAGAAAAAAATCATGTCCACCATTTATCGGCCAGGTCTGAAGCCGCATTGAGATTCTGGGTAGATTCTAGATGCTAGGAATTGCAATCGTATTAGGATGATTCTTACATAAGCCTTCCCAGCTATACTCAACAGTGAAATGCAATCACCTCAGTCTCCTTTCTGTTTATACAAAGTAAAAATCTTTGAATTTCGCATACTTAGTGGGATGTAGCTTTCTTCCCAGATGGTTGTGAGAAGTGAATGTAGGTGCTGTAGAAGGACTGGCTTGTTATAATCAATAATCTCTGCGGGGATACCATCTTCTCCTGGAGCCTTTCCATTAGCTAGGCAATCTATCGCTGTGCCAAGTTCTTCCATAGTGGGCATTGCACAAGCTCTTCCATAACTGGCATTTCTTTGATGGCTCCAAGTGCATCCTTTTTACTTCATTTTCAGCTGCATACAGGTCGAGGTAGTGTTCAACCCAGCGCTCCATCTGACTGCCTTCATCAGTAATAACTTCTCCTGTCTTCGTCTTCAGAGGAGCTGTTTTTCTGACAGTTGGACCAACTGCTTTCTTAATACCATCGTACATTGCCTTAATGTTCCCAGAATTGGCAGCTTTCTGTATATCTGCACATAAATTCCCCCAGTAGTTATTTGCACATCTCCTACATGTTTGTTGTGACTTGTTCTTTGGTTCTCGCCAGCCATCCCGAGTTCTTCCATTTGGGTTTCTTTTACAAGCAAGCAGAGCTTTCCGCGTTGCCTCAATGACTGGTTCCATCTCCTCCAAATTTTGCTCGTACCAGTCCTTGTTTCTATTCTCTTTCATTCCATAGGCCAATACTGTCGAGTTGTAGATGGCGTCAGAAAGTTGTGCCCATTTGTTATCAATATTCATTTCTGTTTGTGCGTTTCTTGATAACGCACTTTCAAAACTACTGGCAAATTTTTGTTTTCGTTGCGAGCTATGAACATGGTATGTGTTGATCCGAGGTTGACCTCTCTGTTGAGCGTGGTGATATTTCTTAGGGGTGGGCCTCAGTCTGTTCGCCACCAAAGCTTGGTCAGTGTTGCAGTCAGCGCTATGATAGCTTCGTGTCAGTAGGACATTTTTTTAGGCCTGTACGCATAGCTATGGCCAAATCAAGTTGGTGCTAGTGATTAGAGTGGGGGTGTCTCCAGGTCACCTTGTGTCGATCTTTAAGTTGGAAATATGTGTTTGTGACACACAGACCATGAAAGTAACACACTTCTAGCAGTCTCTGGTCATTGCCATTTATTTTTCCCACCCCATGATGACCCAGGGAAGTCGGCCTCATGTCATTCTCTGACGCAACTCGAGCATTAAAGTTGCCTAGAATATAAAGTGACTCTGAGCCAGGTACTTTGGCTATTCTGTCGCTGAGTAAATCATAAAACAGATTCTTCTGTTCTACGCTGGATGATGAGGTGGGAGCGTACACATTAAAGATATTGATAGTTCCACTTGAAGAGCACACTTGTAAAATATGAACCCGCTCTGTTCCACCAGATGGTGGTACAGTACTGTTCAGGAGGGTGATTTAACCGCGAATCCTACACCGTGAAGTCTTGGCTCATCTTGTGACTTCCCATGCCAGAAGAACGTGTAATTAGCTTCTCTAATAGAGCCCGTGTCTGGTAGCCGCGTCTCCTGTAGTCCCACAATGTCCAAATTCAGGCGATGGAGTTCCCTATCAACAACTGCAGTCTTAAGAATGAAATCAACCTCTTGGGTCAATGTATCTTGGACACATTCCAGGTGACAATACGAAATGGTGGTTTCTTTATTATTTCCTTTTTGTTTTTCGTAGGAGCACTTTATCCACCCACTTGTTGAAGATCACTTCTAAGCTCCACACATCCTATGAAGCAGGCGGTTAGTGGCGGGACAGCACCTTATTGGCTGGGGGCTGCCCAGCTTTAGGCGGGCGGTAGCTGTCAAGTGAGATGCGATGATCTCTCCCGCCGTCGGAAGTGGCCCCTGGCGCTCATGTCTTAAGCGAATCAGACAGAACTTACTGCCTCTTACCGAGTTGTTCTGATGTCTTTAGACGTCGCTGAAGTGTCCTCTCCAGGATGCTACATGCCTGGACGATAAATATAAAGACACGTGAGTCGCCCATACATCACGATCTCCCTCTCGACCTAAATGATAAGAGTCCAGAGGGAAGGCAAGCCAATACGTCTGGTATCACTTCAGTTGCAGGAGCTGCTGGGAGGGGACGTAGTACGCCTTCCAACCGCCTTTGAGGCCTCACTCCAATTTTCTTTCAGGGCTTTCTCCCTTAGTCTTCATCCCTCCTGAGACTAACCACAAGGCAGTGGTATGTAAGGTAATTAGATGAGGAAAGGAGTGGTAACTAAGGAAAGGGTAGGGTAGGGAGTATGTAGGATATAAGATGAGTCGTTGTGAGGCACACTTCGTCTGGCTCCTCTGCAGAGACCTGCCTGGGTAGGCTAGATCTGCCAGTAACTACGCTACCGCCGGCATAGCTCTCAGCTTCGCCGGAGCACGCAAACTCTACCGCCCGCACCGACAAAGCTACGATGAGGCGGTGCCTCGTGGGAGAATTTTCTCCTGTAGACATAGCCTTTTAGTCCACCCCCATAGGAAAACGTTTGGTGGTGTTAAATCAGGTCACCTTGGAAGCCGCAGTCCTTTTGAAATCACTCTGCGGGAGAAAAATGATTCGACCTCAGCATAGGTCACACTCGACACATGTGGCATGTGGCGCCATCCTATTGGTACCAACCGAGAGTAAGTTCTTCATCGTCCAGCTGGTTCACAAATTCCCTAAACAAGTCGATGTAACCTGCACTTGTCACAGTAGACTCGAAAAAAATTGATCCTTTGGTGCTACGCTGTGATGCACAGAACACACCAATCTTTCGTGAATTCAGTGATTGCTCGACCAGCGCACGTGGATTTTCATTGCACCACAAACATGTATTCTGAGAGTTTACATAGCCAGAGAGGTGGGACCACGCCTCATCACTGAACCATGTGTACTGCAATATTCCTGGCCTCTGAGCACTAAACTGCTTTGTTATTGACATTCACTTCCTGTATGGATACATGCTGGCTTTCTTCGCAGCTCTGTGGCATGTGCTCCGTGAGATTCCTCATTCCTGAGGTAAACGTCAAGCTTTCTCTGGAAGAGTCTTCTCTTTCTTGTACCTGCACAACTGTATTAGTAAGTTTCTGACTTCTAATATCAATCTGCACTGGACGCAGTTCATACTCTTGCTCCATCTCCATTGTGATCTGTTTACCGTGGATCCACAGGCTTCCAATGGCATAACTGATTACAACTCCACGTTCTCTGAAAAAGTCTCAACCCACCAGCCCGTCAAATTGAAGAACTACATCTTCTCCGATTACATGGAAATGATGCTTCACTTGCATTCGTTTCTCGTTCATAATTCGTGGATTATAGTTCCTTCTGTCCTTGCAACCATATTACCAATTCCCCGAATCATAATACAATTGGCTGGATTATATTCTCCACCGTTTCTCAGATTACTTCTCCTTACTATGCTTATCTGCACACTGCTATCTACGAGAAATCTCAGGTAATTAGTAATACTGTCCTGACACTCCAACAGTATAAATTCATTTTTACTTTCCCAATCGACTGTTAATGTCTTTCCAGGTAAGGCGACTGTCTCTTATGCCATTACTTAGTTTTCCTGTAAGCATTTTTTGGGCAGTCTCTCGGGTGGTGATCATTTCGTTTGCAATTAAAACACATTATGGACTTCAGATGTGCAGAGGGGCCGCTACGACTTGGCGAATTACATTGTAAACACCTCAGTACTCGTAATTGGTCCGTTTCCTTACCTTTTCTTGAAACAACTCGCCCAACCTTTCTTATTATGTTATCTGCACGGCACTCTCGCGCCATATGGCCTGACTTCCCACACCTGAAACTCTTGGTGGCTTTCTCCTCAGTCCGCAGCAACGCACCACCAACTCGGATGATCATGTTTTCTCGGGACAAGGCTGTCGCGCTCACCTCTGTCAGAGCTATTTCTATAGCCTTAGTTAACTGTAGCTGCTCACGTCACGCATGCACTTTTGTCTTTATCCCACCATCGTAAATCCTTGGATAAACACTTCTCAGCTTAATTTCCAAATGAGAGCAATGCTGCCTTCCAGCTCCGATTCTCGCATGGTACCTCTGATTGCTTCCCTGAAATGGTCCTGCATGGTATGCAACCTCGAGCCCCACTGAGCTATACTTTCACCACATTCTTGCTGACTTTCAAATATCCGACATGCGTAGAAGTCAAGTGTCCTTTTTCTACTAATACGGCACGCTTATCTCGCCAAGTGGCACTTAGATCTCTGACTAATAACTTGCTACATGGCGAGCCCACTATTTTAGTTTTAACAAATTTCGGAAAGGTGTCATTCTGCTCTGGGTCTATAAGTTCAAACAAAAGATCACTGAAACCTGGTAGTCAAGGAAGGCAGGATTCGGTTACGATTGTGGACGGGGCCGTAACCAGTTACTATTGGTTCCCTTTTGCAATTATACACATTTATTTTAAAACGGTAATTCCAGACCCATCAATAAATAAAAAAATATCACACGTTATTAATAAAGGAATAAACAACTGTGTAATTAATAGTGCTTTCGGTGCGTTACAATCCAGCAAATCAGCATAAAATACAAACACAGGAAATAATGTTTTAAAACAAGCCAAAGTGTTCCCATTAGAATTTTAAGGCAAGTAACCACAGTCACGGATGAAGGCCTTTAACGCCAAGAACGGCCATTACAAAAAAATTAACAAACATACTGTAAAACAGCAATGCAATAGCAAAGGTTAATTTAAAAAGACAGGCAACTGATCACCAAATGGGTGAGGCAAAATGATGGTAAACTTGGTAACACAACCATTTAAACTTGCTGTAACGCCAATTATGGCAATTATATAAAAAATTTAGAAACATACAATAAAACAGCAAATACAATAATAAAACACAAAGGCCAGTCACAGACGGTGCACCAGAAATCGACCTCTGAATAGGTCTGCCATAAAACACTTTCGCGAGCGATGAGATAGGCAGCCAAGAGTTGCAGTTACTTCACGAGATGGTAACGCAGACTAGTGGCACTCTGGCGAATGCCTAATGGTAATCTTGCTGAAGCTACCTGACGTCAGAAAAACCAAATGCAACGATGGGAAAATACGCCAAAGCCCGAACCGGCGGACTACACTACGCCCCCAGAATACTGTGCTTAGAGCGCCCGGAACGAGAAAAGAATCTCTACCACCAGAGTAGAAGAATCACAAATGGCTTACAATCGAGAAAGCTGTCAACACTACACGCCTTACCGGACAGTAGCGGCAAGGCGAGGAAACGTACACCGCTGTTACAAACACAAACCACCAGGGCAGGTAACTGGGGCGTCAGCGGCCACCAGGCAGGAAAAATACCGCTGGTTGAACTTAACAAATTGTAACAAGCTGAACACAGTAAATAGTAATAAGAAGACGAGGAAGGCTAATTAGATCCGCTTTCCCCAAGCACTCCACTCACTGCTCTTCGCCTCGGCGACACTACGAGCAGCAACACGAATCCAAGTCACTAGAGAATCGCGAGATGTCACAATGGTGGAGGTTTCTCTACTTGAATTAAAATGCACTCATCTTAAAGCTTGCAGGATCCGGTCTGGCTCTGAGCACTGTGGGACTTAACATCTATGGTCATCAGTCCCCTAGAACTTAGAACTATTTAAACCTAACTAACCTAAGGACATCACACAACACCCAGTCATCACGAGGCAGAGAAAGTCCCTGACCCCGCCGGGAATCGAACCCGGGAACCTGGGCGTGGGAAGCGAGGATCCGGTCTACAGCGAGGTTGTGGACCCTCGTGACCACAGCCCTTCCATCCGGCAGTCCATGTGCGCCGCCAGCAGTCCCGGCATGTTCTCGCACTGCGTGAAACTGGCTCCTCCTGAGTCTCCAACCGAACTGCCACACTCACTTGTCACAGACAAACAACCACGTCGCCCCAAAGATAGGGCAACAGTTACTACATATCGATAACCGCCGCTGCTGCCACTAGCGGACAGGCAACGCTTGCGATACCAAGTGGCGCCAGTCAACACGAGAAGAAGACAAACAACCGCAACCATGTCAACTAAACGACACGGTCTGGCCTCCAATAGAGGGCAGAAACCTACTAACAGCACCAACGCAAGCCGCAACACAGCTCAATCACAATTGTCAAGGAACTCATTTAGAGTGTCCTTAGTGCCATAAAATGATTGCAGTATGTAACGTATTACTATGTTTACGACGTTTCTCATCGAGCCATATGCGTTATCTCGCATTTCTAGCTGCTTCTCTCACACAAATAATGATAAAAAATCAGAATTTCAAGGTCGCCACCAGCTCAAGCCCTTCCTAAACATTTAGAGAAAGACGGAGCTGGAAAATTATTAGTTTAATTACTTTAATAATTTAATTACAAGTTTGAAAATTTCTTTAAGTAGCCAGATAAATAGCACTCCATGTCTTGCATGAAGCAACTTGATTAATTCAGGATTGGAAATCGGAGTAAGTGGGTAAGATCAACACCACAGAATTTATCTTTCACGTTGGTTATTTATTGTATCTAAGTATTTGGTTGCACATCCTAACTATACATAACTGGTGCCTCACTAGAAATATTTAAGTAAGAATTACGTGAGAATGTAGCAGAGCACAATTTAACTATAGCAAGAAGAAACACAGAAAACGGGGGTGGGAGAGAATGATACTACCATCTCTTTTGCATCCATACCATAAAAATATCTCAGTGAGATTCGCATTACGATTCTACGCATGGACTATTCTGGACAGAGGTTTAACCAATGCACGAGGTTGTGCGATAATTATTCAACATACTAACTGCGTCTGCTGCTTGCAAACAGCCGAACTAGAGCACGTGGTGCATTCCGAATAAAACTGTTGTGTTGCTTTGTGGAAAGCGCACGAAAGAACCGATATTCTTGCCGAAATTATAGCTCATTAAACAAGCAAACTGTTAAAATAAAGCCTATTGCGGTGCCGTGGTGAACCAGAAGTGTCATTGATTACCAAACACGTGGCACAAAATCAGCACACAAAGACAACAGCAACTTCCACAAAATATAAGATTAAAATCATTAAAAATCATACTCGCTTCCCACGCTTCAGTTAAGCTGAAGTTCTTAAGTATTTCACCAGTTAAACATAACGAAGTCCTAACTCAACCTGCTTCCTATCACCTGAAACCCCCCTTAAGAGCTACGATCCGTTCTCACCAAGCGTTCACCGAAGAGTGCCCCTTTCTCTTTCCAGATTACCTAGCTCCTCGTGCAGCGGAAGCTACCAGAGGGGTAGCCCTCCGTCACCAACCTCACACACAAAAACAGTCCTCGACTAAGATGGGTAAATCTCTTTGTTCAGGTACTGGAAACCTAAGTTGGTCATCCTGTGCTCTCCTTTGAATGAGAAGCAACATCGTCTGCTCCCAGCAGACGATGACCAACTCAGCGTTTCCCACAAAACAAAACCGAAATCCACTTTAAAACACACATATAATAACCAATAGGCCTTATTTGAGTGCTCAGTCTTTCTGGAAGAGTTCATGAATTGAGCTAAAATCAGGTAGTAAAATGAATAGGTTGTACCGAATTCGACAAGCGTCTTATGAAACGACTTCACAGAGACGTTTCAAGTATTAATTTTAGCGCATCTGATAAACTAGCAAATTGCGTGCTTTGTTACTCTGGCCTGCACCAGTAACGTTATCTCCATCTCGGGACATATCTATTAGTCTTTTAACTCACCACTGAAATTTCGTAATGCTACTGTCTCTGCTGTGCGTCCTCCGCTGCGAAGCGTTGCCCGTGTGCTGCCATCCGTTGTCGTCACAGTCGCCCCTTCGGCTGTCTGCCTTCCATAGTTCTGCGCACCGTCAGCAATGTCGGGTGCCTGTCTGTACTGCCACTGCTGCTGGCTGCCCTCAAGCCGTGTGTGACCCGCACAGCTGTCGCTGTCACTTTTGCTGCTGCAACGCCTCTGTGTCGTCTACGACCCCGCATTACCCGCCATGGCTGGCACTGCTGATGGGTACCCACGCGCCATCTGCAACTGCCGGTGCCACTGCGACACTTCTGCGCACCATATGCAGCCCCGTGCTCCCCGCTGCAGCTGCTGCTGGCTGCCTCTAGCACCAACATCTGTGACGCCGCGCTGCTCCCCGCAACTGCCGACGCCAACGCACCGCCTCTGCGCGTCTTCTGCGACCCCGCGCTGCCCGCCGTGGCCGTGCATTCAAGTTCTAAGGCCTCCGATTTTTTTTCTCCGGACTGGAAAGAGATAGAAACATGCGCATTGTTTTAAAATGAGGCTGCGTTCATTGTCAATACGTCCCAGAGATGGCAGCACCGTATGGCAGATGGAATTTTACCGCCAGCGGCGAGAATGAGAACTGTTTTAAATACTTAAAATGGCGACGTTTTCCTTACTTGAACAGCGTGCAATCATTCGTTTTCTGAATTTGCGTGGTGTGAAACCCATTGAAATTCATCGACAGTTGAAGGAGACATGTGGTGATGGAGTTATGGATGTGCCGAAAGTGCGTTCGTGGGTGCGACAGTTTAATGAAGGCAGAACATCGTGTGACAACAAACCGAAACAACCTCGGGCTCGCACAAGCCGGTCTGACGACATGATCGAGAAAGTGGAGAGAATTGTTTTGGGGGATCGCCGAATGACTGTTGAACAGATCGCCTCCAGAGTTGGCATTTCTGTGGGTTCTGTGAACACAATCCTGCATGACGACCTGAAAATGCGAAAAGTGTCATCCAGGTGGGTGCCACGAATGCTGACGGACGACCACATGGCTGCCCGTGTGGCATGTTGCCAAGCAATCTTGATGCGCAACGACAGCATGAATGGGACTTCCTGTTCGTCGGTTGTGACAATGGATGAGACGTGGATGCCATTTTTCAATCCAGAAACAAAGCGCCAGTCAGCTCAATGGAAGCACACAGATTCACCGCCACCAAAAAAATTTTGGGTAACCGCCAGTGCTGAAAAAATGATGGTGTCCATGTTGTGGGACAGCGAGGGCGTAATCCTTACCCATTGCGTTCCAAAGGGCACTACGGTAACAGGTGCATCCTACGAAAATGTTTTGAAGAACAAATTCCTTCCTGCACTGCAACAAAAACTTCCGGGAAGGGCTGCGCGTGTGCTGTTTCACCAAGACAATGCGCCCGCACATCGAGCTAACGTTACGCAACAGTTTCTTAGTGATAACAACTTTGAAGTGATTCCTCATGCTCCCTACTCACCTGACCTGGCTCCTAGTGACTTTTGGCTTTTCCAACAATGAAAGACACTCTCCGTGGCCGCACATTCACCAGCCGTGCTGCTATTGCCTCAGCGATTTTCCAGTGGTCAAAACAGACTCCTAAAGAAGCCTTCGCCACTGCCATGGAATCATGGCGTCAGCGTTGTGAAAAATGTGTACGTCTGCAGGGCGATTACGTCGAGAAGTAACGCCAGTTTCATCGATTTCGGGTGAGTAGTTAATTAGAAAAAAAAATCGGAGGTCTTAGACTTGAATGCACCTCGTACTGGTTTAAACTAAGCACTCTTCACTGTCCATTATTCATGTACTCACTTAGTCTTTTAAAATGTTTAAAGAGTCCATCAACGTGCTTTAATACACATTTTATTGGCCGTTTAATGAGTTAGGCGACACTTAAAATTTATCTTTTGACTCAGATTTTATTGTTCTTTCTGTAATTAATTGTTTGTTCCTACAACACACGCACACCGATATGTCATTCAAGATTGACTTCAGTTCAGTAATCGTGACGCTGACAACAGCTTTTGACTTATCGGCTTACTTGTCTTTCTTCGTGTTTTCGCTTTATTGTGTCCTACTCAAGACTACGAATTGTTTTTCTGTCGTTGATCCATTGCTCTCAAGGTTTGTAACTGTCCATCAGTACGACGGCTAAGTCTGAAAAACCAATATCACTCAACTGAGGTCTAACACTCGTCTTACTATACCGTCGCGTTGAGAACGGTAAGATTAACTTTCATCAGTCGCATGACTGAGCAATACTTCAGTCTCTACCTCACGAATTACCAAACTTCCAAAACTGAAACAATCTAATAGCGTTTGCGTCCAGACAACTATCGCAAAAGTACTCTAGAGCGACTCATGAGCAACTATCAAACTGAACATTTCCATAACCGAGTTGCATTGTAGTCGCGTTGAATTTCCTTTTCGATGCGGCTACAACTCTCTTCCAAGCTAAATGCTATCTTTGACTGAATTACTTTCTTGGATTTAACCTTCGTTCATATGATTTTGAATTTATTCTATAGATGTTTGATAAAGAATCTATGAGAATCCTTTCCTTTTATCTCCCCTTTTTGTATGCTATTCTCAGTATTTGAATGATATAGGTGTTAATCAAAATATTATCAGTGTAGATTTTATCGTCAATAGTTGCCGTCACTGTCAAGATAACTCACTTCCCTACTTTAAGTTTCCACAAAGTTTGTTAATTGGAGTTTTCTGTCCTTGGGACGTTACAATAGGGACCATCTTCTTCTTCTCCTCGGGAACTCTTTTACTCTCCTGGCTCCTGGCTCTGCTGCTGGCCTGTGTACAGGTTATTTATTTAAGTAATGCAAAAGGGATTCTCAAAGCTGTTTCGTCGTTTTTCTAGACGTTGCGCCGTGCAGGTTCGATATTCCAAAGAGAGACGATCTGTTCCTATAACTCGTGGCGCGGTAACTGCACGCTAATCCACGAGCATCCCCACACACCTGTGCCGCGTCCAACCAGCGGTCTAGACGCTCAGTAACATTGGAGACTGGAGAACATCCGCCCAGTCAGCTAACATGGAGATGGCTAACTGGGAGTTTGAAAGAGTTATGGAACTCGGTCAGGAAATAACCGAACAAAGGCAAGACTTGAACAACTACAATCTTTAATTGCTCGTCCGAGCATGAACTGGATAATGACTACTCCCGATTGGAAAATCCCATAGAGGGAGGTAAGCGGCTAAGTATGAGCGCAAGCAGTGAGCAGAGCCAGAGCGAATACTACAAGTTCAGGCCCAGGGCTGACTTACACAGACGTCTCTCCTGGGCGGCTGTCTGTACTGAACTCCCACTATGGGCTACGCTGCCTCCGCCTTTATACGGTGCGGCAGGCCAAGCTGCCCCTTCCACGTTGACACTTCCGGTCATCACCCCGCGGGTCCTCGTGTATGACCATATAGGGTCATCGCAAATGCACTGTCACGCCTCACGGCTCGATACATGAGCTCACGTGTTACCTCGTAAGTTTACGTAACATTTTCGGCCAATGCCCAAACGAATGCCCTTCCTGTGGCGTCTCCTTTGTACTCTGAGTACTTTCTAGAAAATTTATATGTTCTGGTTGCTGTTCTGTTGCCTTTCAGGCATTGCATTTTTTAAATATGCAACACCATGTTCTCTCAGAGTGCCAAAAATGGTCATTCCTCGGTCCGCTATTGTTTTCCTTATATGTCATTATCTCTTCGGTTCTGTCCTCTTACCAAAATCATTCCCATCCTGACAGCCTTTAGTTTTATGTAAGTGCCAGAATTGAAGCTATCAATATCACCGTCGTCCAGAAGAATAACGATTTATCTTCAGTGTTTAGATGGGCGCTAAATCTGGGACTTAAACTGCGTATGAAAAAGTCCCAAAACTTTCAGGATCCCTGCAGAAATTAGTTTGTTCTGAATTCTGTGAACGATTTCTTCCCATTTTTCTAGCCTTTTTTTCCCAATAACCCATCCGAAAACAGTGAAGACTTGGATTTACCTCTGGATGAGCACCTCAGCTAGGCAGAAAATACAGTCGACACATGCAAAAATTCTTCCAGTTGCCTCTATGCCCTCTAGTTCTTTCAGAATGTATTTCCACAGAGTGTGAAACGTTAGCTTTCTACCAAATCTCTACTATTTCGATGTAATCCAAAAAGGCATGAATAGTGAAAAATCTTAGGTGGTTGAGTTGTGAGTTCTCGTATGTGGTGCATCTGCAACATCCATCCACTCGACCATGTAAGTGCTTTATACACCATATTAGGATGGTTGTGGTCAGAGAGTTTACGTCACTACCATACACTATGTTTACTACATCAACTCCTCAGTGTGCATGTGTCCCCAGTATTCAAAAAGAAAGCATATGTATCTCATCAAAACTGGGACACAAGGTCTCAAGTATTCGAGCTGTGTTCATTCATAAAACAAAAATTTTCGCAATCAGTACCCTGATGCATTTTAAGAAGAAGCTGGATCCTTCTGTCGACCTCAAAATATTTCTTTAAAAATTAACGTACCTGTTTTCCCTCTGTCAGACAGCAAAGCAAATGGTTTCATCTTCTTTCTCTTTTTGTTTATCAATGACACCATTTTCTTTCCCCCTATTTACATTACTTGTTTTTTTTATAGAATTTTTATACTTCTTCCATTCTTTTCCACTTATCTGTTACTGTTAGACCCCTGTCTTAAATCTACCCACCTGTAATTTCCTTTATTTTTGTACTTGACATGAATTGTAACTAGTTTATTCTGCACTATTTACATTGAGGTGACAAAAGCCATGTGATAGCGATACGCGTATATACAAATGGCGGTAGTACCGCATATACCAAGTATAAAAGGGCAATGAATTGACATAGATGTCATTTGTACTCATGTAATTCATGTGAAAAGTGTTGTAACCGCAGGAACAAGCCAAGTCTAATTGCAGTACCTTGAGAATAGTACGTAGGAAGAAGTTAAAATTGTAGAGCTGGACGCCAAGCGTGGCCGAAGGGTCAGCCGAGGCGGTACTCAAACTGCTGGGCAGCTGGGTGCTTGATAAGAAAGTAAACAGCCAGCAGATACAAACGAAGGTCTGTGCAGGGACTCATGATAAGCGTTCAATTAAGAGTATCAACAGAAAGCATTCCTGGCTAGAGAGAGAGGTCTGGGAGTGGAGAGAGAAAGAAAGAGGGCTCTTGGTGGGGACAGCGCTACGTCATGAGGAGCCAATGAAGGGCTCAGGACGCAGTGTGTGACCATATAGGGAGAGGCGTCTCTGCCCCTCCACTCAGCCTCTGAAGAACAATAGCAACAACAATGCTTTAACGATACCAAATAAGGACACGTTGCCTTCGACGCTACGTCATGCCAAGCGCTGGCGAGGTCGAAGGGGAAACGCTAACAAAACCCGAGAGCACGCCGCTCTGGGGTCTTGTCGGGTCTTGACGTGTCTTGTCTGGTCGGGTCGAAGAGTTAGAGAGTGATAGCAGCAGCCGACTTGGGCTGGGGAACGGGCTGTAGGCAGTCAGCCGGAGATAGTCGCTGGAGAGCGTTAAGGCGTAGCCGCGGGACTCTAACGTAGGGTGTTAAGAAACATTGCAGAACTTCTAGTAGGCAGTCGGAACGGTGGAGTCAGTCACCGTCTCTGTATTAGACTTGGCCTTCCTGTGAGTGCAACCACCGTCAGATAGGGCGAGCTGTATTCACTTAGAATAAACTGCAATTTATTAAAGTATCAAGACTTTAATTTCTACCACCTTCCTAGCCTTGTGAAAACCAGGGATTTCTACATCTTAGCCAGATCAAAAAGTCTCCCTCTCACTAAGGTCAACCGGCTAAAATCCCATCCACGAACCGTGTCGCTCAATCCCTCGCAATACCCACGCTTGGGACGCGACAAAAGGTTTCCAACGTGATTATGGCCGCACGATAGGAATTAACAGACTCTGAATGAGGAATGGTATTTGGAGCTAGATGTGTGGGACATTCTGTTTTAAAAAAGTGTTAGGGAATTCAAAATTCCGAGATGCACAGTGTCAAGAGAGTGCTGAGTATACCACATTTCACGCATTACGCTCCACCATGAGCAACACGGACTTCACTTAATGACCGAGAGCAGCAGCGTTCGCACAGAGTTGTCAGTGCTGAGAGACAAGCAATAGTGCACGAAATACTGGCATAAATCAATGTGGGACGTATGATGAACGAATCCATTAGGAGAGTGCGGCGAAATTTTGCGTTAATGGGCTATGGCAGCATACGAGTGACTTTACTGACAACTTGACATCGCCTGTAGCGCCTTCCATGGGCTTCGGGACGATATCGATTGGATCCTACACGACCGGAAAACCGTGGCCTGGTAATAGCTGATGTTACGGTTCGAGCGTGGCGCTATAAATACTTGTAAATATCACAGAAATACTGTGCACTTGCTATGAATCTTGAATCCACGTAGAAAGTTATGTAGAGAAATCAACACACAATTAATGTTGCAGATTATTGAATGTTACCGGAGTAATCCTTGTCAGTGCAATCAAAAATCACCGGATTACACGGACAGGAGCAAAAATTGATGGTTATCGGCAGTTATTAGACATGTATCGCTTGCAATATCCGGAAGCGAAAATAGAAGAAATGAAAACGAAAACTGATGCACTGCGAACAAAGTTCCGCAACTAGCTAAAAAAAAGCGGAGGATGGCAAGCGCCCAGGTGTTAGAACGTCAAACATTTATACATCGAAGTTATGGTCAGTCAGCGGGCTTGTTTTTTGTTTCTGTCCCCTATCGCCATCAGTAATTTGTCGAACTGCTTAAGAATTCTTTCGGGTCAGTGGTTCGGATTTCCTTCAATAGATTCACAAGTGAAAAGTCATTCCTTTTCTTTCACCACTCAGGAATCCATTTCGTCTATTTCATTATTTTCAGTTGTTTGTTTTTGGCAATCAATGCTAATATGAGTATGGCATACGCTTTTTTCGGGTTCGACATGTCTTCACGAAATCGTGTCGCCAGCTGAAAATACTGACTATATTATAATATATAAAAATAATATAAACAATAATACAAACTGAAGGTCTTTGTGAGGGAGAAGATTTGTCTGATACAACAGAAGAAGAAACAGGAGTCGATCTAAAAGAGATGGGGGATCCAGCATTAGAATTTAAGAGAGCTCTGGAGAACTTAAGATCAAATAAGGCGGAAGAGATAGATAACATTCCATCAGAATTTCTAAAATCATGGTGAGAAGTGAAGACAAAACGACTATCCAAGTTGGTGTGTAGAATGTGTGAGTCTGGCGACATACCATCTGACTTTCGGAAAAATATCATCCGCACAATTCCGAAGACAGCAAGAGCTGGCAAGTGCGAGAATTATCGCTCAGTCATCTTAACAGCTCATGCATCCAAGTTGCTGACAAGAATAATATACAGAAGAATGACGATCAGTTTGGCTTTAGGAAAGGCAATTCTAACGTTGCGGTTGATAATGGAAGCAAGACTAAAGAAAATCCAAGACTCTTTCATAGGATTTGTCGACTTCCAAAAGGCGTTCGACAATGTCAAATAATGCAAGATGTTCGAAATTCTGAGCAAAATTGGGGTAAGCTACAGGGAGCGACGGGTAATGTACTATAAATACGAAAGCCAAGAGGAACTAAAATTAGTGGACGACCAAGAACGAAGCGCTCGGATTAAAAAGGATGTAAGACAGGAATGTAGTCTTTCGCCCCTACTGTTCAATCTGTATATGGAAGAAGCAATGATGGAGATAAAAGAAAGATTCAGGAGAAGAATTAAAATTCAAGATGAAAGGATATCAGTGATACGATTCGTTGATGACATTGCTATCTTGAGTGAAAGTGAAGAAGAATTACATGATCTGCTGAATGGACTGGACATTCTAATCAATACAAAGTATGGACTGAGAGTAAATCGAAGAAAGACGAAGGTAATGAGAAGTAGCAGAAATGAGAACAGCGAGAAACTTAACATCAGGAATGATGGTCAAGAAGCAGATGAACTTAACGAATTCTACTACCAAGGCAGCAAAATAATCAATGACGGACGGAACAAGGAGGACATCAAAAGCAGACTAGCACTGGCATAAAGGGCATTCCTGGCGAAGAGAAGTCTACTAGTATCATATATATAGGTCTTAATTTCAGGAAGAAATTTCTGAGAATGTACGTTTGGAGCACAGCAACATGGAAATATGGACTGTGGGAAAATCAGAACAGAAGAGAATCGAAGCATTTGAGATGTGGTGCTACAGATGAATGTTGAAAATTAGGTGGACTGATAAGGTAAGGAACGAGAAGGTTCTGCGCAGAATCGGGGAGGGGAGGAATATGTGGAAAACACTAACAAGGAGAAGGGGCAGGATGATAGGACATCAGGGAATTACTTCCATGGTACTAGAGGAAGCTGTAGAGGGCAAAAACTGTAGAGGAAGACGGAGATTGAAATACATCCAGCAAATAATTGAGGACGTAGTTTGTAAGTGCTGCTCTGAGATGAAGAGGTTGGCACAGAAGAGGAATTCTTGCGGGCCGCATCAAACCAGTCAGAGGACTGATGACTCAAAAAAAATTATTGATGGTGTGAGAGTCACTAAAATATATTGAAAAGTTTGACGTTATATTGTTGACAGTATGATCATGATCGTATGGCATTGTTGGCCAGGAGGCCACATGCGGGGAAGTTCGCCGCCGTATCGCAAGTTCTTTTTAGTAGACAACACTTTTTTTTTTTAAAGAAGTCTCAATTTGTTCGCTGTTGTTCGTTGCATCGGCTCGGGGCGGACGTCGTAAGACACCCGTTTAAGTTCGTCGCTGATCGATTACCTCAGTTTTTTTATTACAAAGGGCAGCTAACCCTCTAACCGAACACGCTGAGCTATCCATGCCGGCAGACTTCGGCGACCTGCGAATGAACGATGATGATGAAGGACACACAACCCCAAGTCATCACGAGGCAGAGAAAATCCCCAGCCCCGCCGGGAATCGAACCCTGGACCCTGTGCGCAGGAAGCGAGAACGTTACCGCAAGACCACGATCTGCGGGCGTTGACAATATTATTCAACCTACGGGAGCAAACTGCTTAGATCGTCGGTCCCTAGACACTACTTAAAGTAACTTATGCTAAGAACAACACACACCCATGCCCGAAGAAGGACTCCAACCTCCGGCGGGAGGGACCGCGCAATCCGTGACATGACGCCTTAAACCACGCGGCCACTCCGCGCGGCTCACAGTATTATTGTTAGTAAATATAGAATGTGTGAGGGCCCCCTTTTTTCATTTAGCTTTACACAGCGCATTTCACAAAAGCATTACAAAGAAGATCACATATACACATTTCATGTTATAGAACAGAACATAAAATATTCTAAACAATCAAAGATACAAGTACAGATGAAAAGGACGCAAAAGGAAAGAAGAAAAAAATTATCTGTTCCAATTAGCAATATCTTCACACGTGTCAGCCACTAAGAGCAGTGTAGTGTCACCGCCAGACACCACACTTGCTAGGTGGTAGCCTTTAAATCGGCCGAGGTCCATTAGTATACGTCGGACCCGCGTGTCGCCACTGTCAGTGATCGCAGACCGAGCGCCGCCACACGGCAGGTCTAGAGAGACTCACTAGCACTCGCCCCAGTTGTACAGCCGACGTTCATAGCAGTGGTTCACTGACAAATATGCTCTCATTTGCCGAGACGATAGTTAGCATAGCCTTCAGCTACGTCATTTGCTACGACCTAGCAAGGCGCCGTATTCAATTGATATTTATCTTGAAGCATGTACAGTCAAGAGAGATGTACACCAATTATGGATTAAAGTTAAGTATTACATCATCTACGTACTTTATTTGCAATTCTCAAGACATTGTCCTGTTCCAGATCTCACGCCAGTCAGCGTGTAATTAAACGCGTGCATTTCGGCCTCCTCTAGCAACACGGTGTTGGCTCTTCTGCCAACACTACAAGCAGCATTGGAGGAACCATTATCAATAACAAAGTTATCTTCCGGCGTGACACCGGTCTGTTTCCCCTGTTATTGTTTATATCCAGCGAAGCACGCTCACTACGAAAGTATATAGAGCGGAAGCGCGAGATAGGCTAACGCAGCGGCACGTCCATATCGCAAAGACGTGATGCCAGACAAGTATTCATGGTGGCCATTTTGAACTTCAACCACCTAATCCTACCCTGCCAGAGACATCGCAGTAATCGAAATAGCTCTGCGTTCTCGAATGAATACGGTTTCTATAAACGACATGTCACATCGAATGTATCTCCGTGTTACCGTCACACAGTATGAGCAACATGTGGTCTTACACCATAAGAAATACTTAATTTGCCTTGTTTATTTGCTGCCGTACGTAACATAACAATCATTTGCCCACCTCCCTCCCGCCTCTACTCATACTTATTGAACTCCTAGCAAACGATAACTTTTGAACAACTGTTTATTCGTTTCCATCGTGTATAAAAAGGAGCACAGATATAATTATAAAAAAAATAAAAATAAAAACAGCAACCAGCCACTGCTAATATTGCTACATATTGTGGACAAATAGCACCGTTATCTGCTACGAACCGACAGGTTTAGCTTCAGACGGTTGTTCGCGTTTGAAGTTACATTATGATGTACGAGTATATGTGACGTTCACTGATTGTAGCGAAAGTTCTTAGGGTGGTGGTGCCATCGAAAAACCTGGATCCTTTTATTTCACTGTTGATTTTGTTTAAAGAAGTGCGTATTTCGCCGAATGACATGCCAGACTTAACGATTTCTCAACTTTGAGCACTCCGATGGTGTAGAGCACACACACACATACACACAACAACCTAAGTATTTCGACCACAGGGATGTGTGAATGGTGCTTGTTTTTACTTCATTTTAAGAACTGACCTATACTTGAACATAGTCTCCGTCTCACTCAGCTGATTTTCAACAAAACAAAATAGCATAAATAAAAGCAGCTGTCTCGTGCGTGCATTTGTGCATGGGCAATTCCCTCGAAGCAGAAGCCTTGCGTAGCTGAGTGTTGCTTCCTGGCTTAGGTGGGAATCTCTTGCGCTGTTCGGCAGACCACAGACAACTGAGGCCCATGAGTGTTTTGTATGTGACAAATGAAATTACATCTATGAAAATGTCTGTCAAGCACATAAGAAGATTAAGAACCACATGCTTAACAAATGTCACTACAGTATAAGTGAATAGCTCTGCTCAACTGTATAAGAATATATGATATAAATGTGACAAACGAAATCACAACATCAAGGAATAGGTCTGTCAAGCACATAAGAAATTATGTTATAAAAACATTTATTAGTTGTATATTGTATTAAACATAAGATAGATTCATATGAATTCAGGATAGAAAAAGTTTTGTAAAGGTATTATATAGTTGTTAAAATGTATCCTGACAAATCCTATATCACAAATTTGATCATTGGGATGATAATAAATAAATAAACATTGAGGTTATGCTTTCAGGTTATTTATGTGCACTCATCCAGAATGAGATTTTCACTCTCCAGCGGAGTGTGCGCTGATATGAAACTTCCTGGCAGATTAAAACTGTGTGGCGGACCGAGACTCGAACTCGGGACCTTTGCCTTTCGCGGGCAAGTGCTCTACCATCTTTTTTTATTCTTTTTCTTCTTTTTTTCCTTCATTTTCTTCTATATTGTTCGTTGACTTTGTTCGTGGCGGACGTCCGATGACATTCAGTTTTTTATTACAGAGGGTAGGTAAACCCTCTGACCGAACACGCTGACCGTGCCGGCTGTCCATCTAAGCTACCCAAGCACGACTCACGCCCCGACCTCACAGCTTTACTTCTGCCAGTATCTCGTCTCCTACCTTCCAAACTTCACAGAAGCTCTCCTGCAAAGGTCCTGAGTTTGAGTCTCGGTCCGGCACACGGTTTTAGTCTGCCAGGAAGTTTTGTGTGCACTCATGTCTGTTCACTCCAAAAAAAGCACACTGAAATTTGTAGATGATCACAAAGAGAAGTCATATGGAACGCCACTTCTGAACATAAAAATTGAGATGTGATGCTCTGAGCATCAAGTATTAGATTAGTAACATCCCTTCTAATGGATTCTGGAGTCTGTAACATTCCTGAATTTGCCTAGCCCGAGGACTTTGTGATTAAAGTTGTGTAAACAACTTTTTCTTATTTAAAATACAAAAGGCGTATTGAAAGCGAACCTTATTGCTGCAGCTTTCCAAGTAGAATATCTAAAATCTAGCTGTGGCTTCCAGAAATTTGCAAACAAAAGTTCGTCATCACTTTGTATTTCTCGTACCTCTGTTATTTAGGTATTATTTATCGCCGCAGTGTTTTCTTTTTCTGACGCTTTTACATCAAATGCATAGCAGACTGCTAGTGCAATGATGCAACTTGTGGACACGAAACGCGCATGCGTACGAGCATTCTTTCCACTAATTTTTGGTTATGTGCTTTTATTCCCGCGCGTTTGCGATGGCGCCCGAGTAAAGAGGCATCATGTGGACATAGGGTTAGAGCACAGTCTATAATATATATATATATATAGACTGCGGTTAGGGTAAGATGGCGCTTTCTGAATCACGGAGCTATGTGGATAGAAATAAGAAAATATTCTACTTAGCAGCCCATGTGCACAGCTCGAACGCTATTACGTTACATAATCTTTACTAGACAAGACGTTATAAAGCTGCAAGAACCGTTTACCAAATATATTTACCCCAGACAGCAATCATCCAGAACGAAATGGGAGAGGTAAGACAGTACTGCATACAAATATCCATTTTGCCACGCTAAGTCCGTTTAAATAAGATCTAGTGTCGGAATACATGAATGCTAGCAATAAATCTATCCGCTACCAGTTTAATACATTCCATAAGGTCGGTCAACAGAACAACTAGCGACATCTGTTACAAATTTGAACAACTGCTTACATTTTAAAAAGAATAAGGCAATGAGACTATGTACATCAGGCTTCGTGGAGCTTTCTGAATCGGAAAAAAATATGTATTATTTCTTCTTCATTGAAGCATTCACATAGCTTAATTATTATAACTTAAAAGATAATTCAATCATGTTCTAATTTAGGCTACAGTAATGAGCAAGAGATACTAATTTAGTAATTATCAAAAGAATTTTCGATTTTCTTCAGATGGTAAGAACATGTAAACGATGCCATTCATGTTTACACGGGTCATAAGACTCGATGGCAAGCGCCATAACCAATGTTTTACAAGGGCATGTAAGAATGTGCGCCGCAGTTCGGCCTTATGTGCCATTTGCGACGCTCTATAAACGGGTTCGAGGAACTTGTTTCCTTCGAGGAATGGAACAGAACGGAACGCATCAAGTGATCATTCAGAGATGAAGAAAATAGGCCATCCAGCTGTATTATCAGCATAATAAGAAAAAGATTTGGCCGAAAGATTGAAGAGTTTATCCAGTTTTCTCCTCCGATTGAGAAAACTTTCTGTTGGCACCCACCTTCTTAGGGAGAAATGATCATCACGATAAAATAAGAGAAATCAAGGCTCGCACAGAAAAATTTAAATGCTCGTTTTTCCCGCGCGCCGTTCGAGAGTGGACAGCTTGAATGTGGTTCATTGAACCGCCTGTCAGGCACTTTATTGTGAAAATCAGAGTAATCATGTAGATGTAGATACAGACACTGAAAACTAACAGCTGCAGCGACGCGCTCACTGTAGGAGAGAAGTGACTTACACAAGCAGTCCTGCCGGCCGCGGTGGTCTAGCGGTTCTAGGCGCTCAGTCAGGAACAGCGCGACTGCTACGGTCGCAGGTTCGAATCCTGCCTCGGGCATGGATGTGTCTGATGTCCTTAGGTTAGTTAGGTTTAAGTAGTTCTAAGTTCTAGGGGACTTATGACCACAGATGTTGAGTCCCATAGTGCTCAGAGCCATTTGAACCAAGCAGTCCTCTGCCCATGCACCTCAAATAATGGCTGCCCTTCAGTCCAACACTATGTTCGAGGGGGAAGAAGTAGCCGCTGCTCGCACTGTGACCGCATTAAAGAAAAACAGGAAGAGGAGGAGAAGGAAGTTGCGGAGTCATCACATAACTGCCCCAAGACTGGGCAGGATGTAACTGAATAAAAGATTTAATGCAAAGGCACATTTGAAAATTTATTGTTTTGTCGGTCAACTGCACTCGGAAGTACTCACATCAAAGACGCAGGATTTTTTTTTTTTTTTGTGTGAGCTAGTAGACCTAAATGCATTTTTCCAATCCTTTTCCAAAAAACAAAAAGACACCTAACTAATAAGTCAAACAAAACTTTACAAATCCCGATGTGACTATCTAGAAGCAGTGCAGACAGTTGTCTGTTATCCCAATGGTACGGAATTTAGAAATGTTACTAGTTTTTTATTGTTAGAATAATCGTGCTTCCATACTAGCACTTCCGTATCAGTGGGCCCGTTCACTCGATGGATGGTCAACATTGCAATTTGTAATCAATCGATTACAAGTTCGTCTTTTCAAATGTGAGTAGCAGGTGATTTGCTTCACAGCTGGCGAGTCAGGTGCAGAGCAGACGGAACAGATAGAAGCACTGCCTGACCTGCACTCGTGTGAGCGCTCTCATTAACCCAAAGCTGCCATCAACTGATTTGATAACAAAAATAAACCACACTTCGTATAATTAATTCAATAAAATCAAAGAAAGAACATTATAATAACAATACAAGCGACAGCATAATAAATCACCCAGTTACTTTTTTTTAACATCTTTGCATCATGAGACACGAAACCACCAGGAGGCTTACCAGGGATGGGCTTAGCTCGCCCCCGGTGGCATCGTCTATTAGCTCTTGGATCTCACTCGACAGGGCACTCGCACACGAAATTATGCCCTCCCCCACATTGGAAGCCATCTCGGCGACCCGAAGAATATGTGGGTGAACCATGTGTCTTAACTCGGAACTGAGGTGCGGATTCTAGCTTTCATTTCGGCCAGGTCGTTCGTTGACAAACCTAAAAGCGTCCATACAGGAAACCAACTCGATCAACTCAAGAAAGCTGGTGGGTTTTCGCGCGAAGATAATCTGCAAATAATCATCCGGCTTCATCCCTTGCAAAATGATTAAAACACTGTTATGTTCCACGACTCCCATCTGTAAAGCGACGACAGCTGTCCGGACACGCTCGATATACTCGACCAAGGTCTCGATTGGTGCTTTACCCACCAATGATATTCAACCTCCAATTCATTCTGAATGCAGGGCAATAACTCCAGTTTTATAATACGACCCCTCAAGTCATTAAAGGTGTGCTGGCTCTGAAGTATTTTGGAAAACATGCCGCTCAACAATCCTTGAGTCAAGGGATACAATAAATGAAGTATAACAGAATGTGAAATTTGTAAGGCACCGGCATGGAGTTCAAAATGAACAATCAGCCGTGTGGGTTAGCCGTGCAGTCTGTTTCGAGTCCTCCCTCAGGCATGGTTGTATGTTTGTCCTTAGTGTAAGTTAGTTTAAGTTAGATTAAGTAGTGTGTAACCCTAGGGCCCAATGACTGCAGCAGTTTGATCCCATAGGAACTTAACACCACCACAATCAACCAACCACAACATATTCTCAACCTGAGTCAGTTGATTGATGTATCATTCCGAAAAATGCGTAATTGGATTTGGTAACTTAGCAAACAAGTAGGGACTGACCTATTCAAAACTTAAACATTTACGTCCTCAACAGCCTGATCCAACCAACTTGTAGTGGGACCACCATCCTCCATACTGCTCTCCCCCCTCCCCCCCTCCCCCCTCCCCCTGTGTGCATGCACTAATTTGAAACTTCTTCACCTGACCAAGCAGTTGATTAATCCCATTTTCTTATTCCCTACTTAGCTGAAGATGCTTCAAATTGAGGAAAAGTTTGTCCCAGTGAATGAGTTGGGCGTGAACCATACATATCTGTTCACAGGTAGGTTGACTGTCCTCAACAAATTGGATATTGTGGTGCAATTTGTCCAAAGCAGACAAGGAAATGTACCTTATTCTGGATTGCTATTTGTTGAAAGTATATTATCATACCAATTGACCTGTTGGTATTTCCAGGCATCTTTTTGTTGCATGGCGCTTATTTTATGAGTTCCCTGATGCTGCCAGATGGATCACCAATGATGTCACAGGAAATATGAACAGGACTGCCCAATGATTCACATAAGCTTGTTGCCAGTTCTGCAATGCCACCCACAATTGGCTGTTGCTGTAACTTGAGCTCATACTGAAGTTGTTCCATTTTAAATAGATCAGGCCAAGGCAACATCTATGCTCCATCCCGCTGTGTTGTTTTACTGTAACAAATCCAGTAAAATTTAGAAACAAGAAAATAATGATTAACAGAATTCAAACATCAAACAATGAGTGATGTTGTCAAGATAAGACAACTTCGCTCCCCCCCCCCCCCCTTCCCCTCTTAGCTAGTAAGACTGCAGAAACAGTAGCTGATCCATCTGGCAGCATCAGGGAACTCATAAAATAAGTGCCATGCAACAAAAAGATGCCTGAAAATACCAATAGGTCAATTGGAATAATAATATATTTTCAACAAATAGCAATCCAGAATAAGGTACAACAACACTGGAAAATGCCTATTAACAGATTAAACTAAGAATTTCAAGAATAGTACAATTTAAAACTGGAAGGAACCTAGAATAAGCAGATCAACATAACCAAACTAAAAGCATAGTTTAAGTAGATTTTAAATAACCATCTGAATGTCTGATCCAGATTGAAATGCTGGTTCTGTTAGTGACATAAGGTCAGGTAACAGTATAACACAGCCCTCAATCCAAGGCTTCAAGAATCAGGCAAGGGATGTCGCCTTACAATCCCAAAGGGAGCCAACGCAGAAAATTTTACAGCTCTCCAACAGTGCACCCAGTATACTAATAGATCTGGTCAGATAAGAGTCTAAAACATAGTTAAACGAGCACAATAATCATAAATGTTCACGACAGCACCAGTAGCCCATTCAACTGCTGTCACATTCCCACCGCTTGCACAGACAGTGACAGTAATAATGTTAGGCATCATTTGGCAAGAAGAAACACTATTAAAACCAAACAATAAAAACTATTACCATAACTGACAGATCCAGGGATCACAACTAAGTTAATTTTCAGGAAAGCAACACGGGTCACTCAGTGAACACAGAGATGGGGAGGCTCAAACAGTTTGTGTAAGCAATACAGCCCACACTACAGTGGATGCAAACTTCCTGGGAATATAAATTCACAGCTCAGGGAAAGATCACATAGGACAGGGCAGTAACAACATACTCCATTAATGCTGCCAAGCTACACCATACAACATAAACTGAGAACAGGAAACAGGTGTCTCTTCAGAGCACTGAAATCAGCTAATCATAATCAAAGTCATTTCCATTGCAACGGTTCCCTCACAGTGACAAACACATTTCCTCCAACTGACTTCCCTCCTTCTCATTCCCTGGTGACTTTCCATTTCACCATTCACCCTCTTTGCGAACATTTCAAACCGGAAGACATGACACAGAGACAGATCACATGAATATCATGATATTACTATCCTAATGCTCACACTTCTGCATTGGTTAAAGTGACACTTTTCACCTCAACATAATGTATGCAATAAGTACATTTGTAAGGAAGATGAGCCTGTGTAATACTGTTTCTCTTGAACATTTCATGTGAAACTGCTAATGTTCCAGTAATAACATTTATGAGACTGTCTTACGAATTGTGGAACTGTCATAACTATTTCTTGTGCACTGTTCTAACTATAAGATTTCTGAGAATGTAATTTTGTTGGGCCATTGTGGTCTTAAATCAAATATGTGATGTTGTTCAGCATTTGTGTGATTCTCCTTCCTTCTGGGATTACAAAGAAGGAGATAGGTTTCCATTTACTTGTTTATAATGTGAACTGTGAAACCAGAACTGGCTACCAACTGTGATACAGTGAAAATACATTGGGTTAAACAACATTTAAACCTTATTTCATGTGCATTCAACAGCATTTGAATCTCTCCTAATGGCCATCAGTTCTCAGTATTTTAGTTCAATGAGATATTAGACTCAAAGATTTTACAAAACCAAGTGCAACAATAAAGCAACAGGTAAGAAGAATGCCACAGCTGCCACTATAAACAAATAGTTCATTGGTATGCTATGTTTTATTAAGTTCACAAGTCCTAATGCTGTAACAAAACAGGAAGGCATCATCACACTGCAGCACTGAATTGAAAATTTGGTGTTGCCTAAGTCTGTTATGACTGTGCTGTGGTGGAACAGTTCTTAACACTTCTAAGTTCTAATTGTGGCACAGTGGGACAATTCCCCACCAAACAGGGCAACAAATTATAAAGCATCAACTTGATATAAACAACATAATCCCACGTGGAATGTTTCCCTCTATTATATTGATATAAACAAAATGTACACAACACCTCAAATTAAGTTTCAGTTTATCACATAAGTTATTAGCCTCAAAGTTATACTGTTTGGATGATGACTAGATTTTTTACTTCATGAAAATATTAATGCATACAATTTGGTTGGCATTCACAATTAAGAGTTCAATGGTAGAATTAAGGTCAATTCACACTGGCTGTCATGTTCTGTGACTTTACATCCTGGCACTGTCAAGGTTTCGCAAGAAGAAAGTTTTGATGGCTGATGTCATCCATCTGCTGTTGATCATTTGTCATTTCCTCTCGGTACACTGCATGGATTTTCATATTTTGTTTCATTGTGGTTTTGAGTTTGGTGTCCGTTGTTAGTTGTTCATTATTTCTTATAAATTACTTCATTTCATTACTTATTTTGTTAAAATTTATAATAAATGATAAAAGGTTAATTGAAGCAGTGAGGCAGCAGTCTAAATTGTACTACATAAGCATACTGAATTACTTGCTCTCTAAGTGGATTATTATACATTCTGGTACCATATTTAATATTTTACAATGAAATGAACTGCAATATGGCTGCAACTTGAAGTGAGAAACGTACTGTGGGGAGAATCAGATGGATTGGTAAGTGGAATTTATTTGTATGTAGTCAGGCATCTGTGATGTTTCATACATAAATGGACTGAAATATTTAGACATTGCAACAGTGACAAAATACTTTTTTTTTTGTGAAGTATACATTGAGTAATGTATTAAAGTTGTTTGTTTAAATATGTGTGTCTGGTAGGCTTATTTATTGCTAAGTAGTTCTCTGGATTGTGTGTGAAACAGTTTTGCAAGCATAATTAATCAATATTTATGTGGTTTCACTAGCTAATCCCGATACAAACAAGGCACTTGAACAATTAAAAGCGAAATACAAGATTTAAAGAAAAACCTATAAATCTTCAAGGAAAGATATTGAGGGAGATATAACTGTTGCACAAAAATTTGCATTGGACTGGCAACTAAACTTAAAAAACCATTTTTCCCAAGATGAGGTGGCAGTTCATATCAGTGGGTTACTTTTAGTTATTCTGGGAGCAGTTTGACATAACAAATGAAAAAAAGCTGGTGCTTCAACTTTATGAAATATAAAGTACAGGTTTCTCTCCCTTGAACTCATTGAATAGTGTGTGAAATTACCCTTACATACCACAAAATGACATTTTTTGGGCCCACGCTCTTTTTAGCGTTGTTTTGCACTTCTGTCTTTCTCATATAACATACAAGCTATTCCTGCATGCTGCAAACCATTTGAGTCCAATAAATGTCATTTTCATACAAATGTCGACTCCTGCATCCACATATATGAGCTACCACATTGTGTATGTGCACTTCATGTGTAAAAGCAGTTGGAAATCATTATGTAAAGATCACAATTCATGTGTAAAACCAGTTGAGACCACATGACACAAATTGACTTGACAGGCCAGACATTGTGAGTAAACCTCGATTTGATGGTGCCATGACGTGATGGCCAATTGAACTGACCTTTACTCAAATCAATTACATAAGTGGAAATAGATGGAATATTTTCAACTTTTTATGTCACATGCTGGCCAAGATACCAACTACACATCCATAAATTGCTGTATGAATAATTTTGACTGCTGCAAGCTACAAAAAATGCCTCATCTACTTTTTGCTCAGCATACAAAGTACAACTTGTGTCTGTCACATGATTACTTAAATTAGTACACTGTTTGTGTATGATAACACTACATATAATAACCAATTCTTTACACACAGCCTTGTTATGTACATCCTGCTATAGCTCTACTTGCTCTCAGACAGTGGCTTCACTGGCTTCCAACCTTTTCTCTGTCTGTAGGTCAGAGAATTTCTTGCATGTTTCCCAACTTTTATGCACAGTAGTTAGTTTGAAGTCTACCTTTTTCAGTTGTATTTTAATCTGCTCATCCAATTGTACCCTGGATGCAGCAAACTGATTTTCAATGCCATATTTCACCTCTGATTTCAGTTTAGAAATTTTGTTAAAAGTATGAGTCTGTATGGGCTTCATTTCCAGTTGTAGCTTGGAATTTACACTATCAAACTCCGATTTTAAACTGACATTTCCCATATCAGTTTCTACTTTTAAATTGGCAGTTTCCTTTTTTTTAATTTGAACGTTAAGTTGCTTAACATCTCAATTAATGACACTATCAAAACATTTTGCCCTTCATGCCTAAAATCTGAATACAAATGCTCCTCTACCGATTCTGTCATTATGCGAGTATCTTCTCAACCAGTAGATACAGATCAAGCACAACTGGTTCACCTTTGCCTTGCTCTACTGAAACCACACGGGGAGATTATACCACAGGTTCATACCTATTCTGTGCTCGTGTTGAGTACATATCTGGACTGAAAGCTTCAGTACTACTCTGTACCCACTTAATTCTGTCCATATCAATAATACCCTGTACCAGTCTGTAGAATGGAATCTACTGGGCCCTTACTATTATTGGAAGTCTGTTCTGAAGGTTACAAGTAGCCCAACAGTTAGAAAATAATTTAAAAGATTAGCTTGTGACATCGTCTTCATCACATTGCACACAGAAGCATAAGCGGCCTTTGCTGCTGTGGTTTGTCACTGCCCCATTGCTTGCCTCCAGGCCCGTAAGACAATGCTGCCATTGCATTTGCCGCAGCCTGTGTCTTGACTCCCTGCAGATGTATTAATGACCAAAAAGTGAACTTATCTGCCCCCAGCTACACTTTGCAGATCACTGTAAATCTCCCTTTCTGTCAAAAACTACTCTCACAACGTAGGATAGAATAAACTGCCTGGCACAGTAAGCAGAGGACTAATGGGGAGACATAACTGACTGACAACACAGCTTTGCAGTAACACAACAAAAGTCAGGGAGATGTTGATACACCATAAAATAAATAACAAGAGAATCTTGTGGAGGCCATATTTCCTCCAATTTGTTTGGTGTGGATTAGTTACAATAAATACTCAAAGTTGCAGGTGACACTCATCAGAATTCACGAGACAGACACTAATTCTGACTGACCAAACACTTTGACTTTTACTTCAATAGTGACTCTCATACAAAATTACAATAACATGCTGCTGCCACATGGGACTCGGAAATGAAACACCAGTATGGTTCTGTACCTGCTAGTCAGTAATTTGCAGATAAAAGCAACCTACCTCTACAGTCACATCAAGAAAGGGTGATCTAATTGCAACACTGAGAACACATACAGCTAGATAATATACGTTGTCCGACTTACTGATAGCAGGGTGAGAGACTGCACGATAACACAACATAAGCTTTGTTCATTTACACAACCAAAAAAGCACTGCCTACATGACTGTATATATTCAAGTTTATATGCCAACTAGCTCTGCAAATGAAGAGACTGAAGAAATGTATGATGAGATAAAAGAAATTATTTAGTTAGTTAAGGGAGATGAAAATTTAATTGTGATGGGGGACTGGAATTTGACAGTAGGAAAAGGAAGAGAAAGAAAAATAGTTGGTGAAAATGTACTGGAGGAAAGTAATGAAAGAGGAAGTTATCTGGTAGAATTTTTCACAGAGCATAATTTAATCATCAGTAACACTTGGTTTAAAAATAATGAAAGAAGGTTATGTATGTGGATGAGACCTGAAGGCACCAGAAGGTTTCAGATTGATTATATAAGGGTAAGACAGAGAATTTTGAATCAGGTTTTAAATTTTAAGATATTTCCAGGGCAAGATATTGTTTGAATTGTAGCTTAAAACTGAAGAAATTGCAGAAAGGTAGGACCTGGATAAATTGAAAGAACCAGAAATTGTTGAGGGTTTCAGAGAGAGCATTAGTCAATGATTGACGACAACAGGGGAAAGCAATTCAGCAGAAGATGGATGAGTAGCTTTGAGAGATGAAATAGTGAATGCAGCACAGGATAAAATAGATAAAATGACAAGGTCTACTAGAAATCCTTAGGTACCACTGGATATATATGGAATTTAACGGATGAAAGAAGAAAATATAAGAATGTAACAAATGTAGCAGGCAAAAACAAGTATAGGTGGCTAAAAAATGAGATTGACAGGAAGTGCAGAATGGGTAAGCAGGAATGGCTAGAGGACAAACGCAAAGATTTAGAAGAATATTTCACTAGGGGAAAGATAGATACTGCCTACAGGAAAATTACTGGAATGGACAATGTTTTGAATGGAGAATATAATGTGAATATCAACAAAAGCAAAACAAGGATAATGGAGTGGAATAGAATTAAATAAGGTGATTCTAAGGGAATTAGATTAGGAAATGAGGCCCTTAAAGTAGTAGATGAGGTTTGATATTTGGGCAGCAAAGTAACTGATGATGGCCGAAGTAGAGAGGATATAAAATGTGGGCTGGCAATGGGAAGAAAAGCATTTCTGAAGAAGAGAAATTTGTTAACATCAAATATCGATGTAAGTGTTAAAAAGTCTTTTCTGAAGGTTTTTGTATGGAGTGTAGCCTTGCATGGAAGTGAAACATGGATGATAAACATTTTAGACAAGAAGAGGATGGAAGCTTTGGAAATGAAATGCTATAGAATAATGCAGGAGATTAGATGGGCAGATCATGTAACAAATGAGGAGGTAATGAAGAGAACTGGTAAGAAAAGAAATTTGTAGTACAACTTGGCTAAAAGAAGGGATCAGTTGATAAGGCACATTCTGAGACATCAAAGGATCACCATTGTAGTAGTGGAGGGAAGTGTGGGAGTAAAAATCATCGAAGGGGACCAAGAGATGAATACAGTAAGCATATTCAAGAGGTTGTAGTTTACAGTAGTTATTCAGAGATGAAGAGACTTGCGCAGTATAGAGTAGCATAGAGAGCTGACTGAAGACCACAATAACAACAACATTGTACAGCTGAGGTGTAACTGCCTTTTGACACTTGACACAGGTCCTACCTCAGTCAACACATGACGTGTTCTTCTTCACACAATGGCCCATCACTTCTGTTTATAAGTTTTCAGTCTACTGTGAAGTCAGATAAGCCACATTACTAATGTTTACCCTTTTAATAATGTTTTGTCCTGGACTTATTCCTCCAGTGGAGACTCTTTTGGAACACTTCTTGAAATAATTTTACAGTCAGGGTAACTGTTAAAAAACTTTTTTTGTAGGGACAAATTTACTTTTCCCTTGTTTCAGGGCTTGGCAAGTGTCCAATTGCACTTTGCTAAGGTTCGTGCCCCCACAAAATGTGTCTATTGTTGACTCAGTATGACAGAACATGCAGCCACATCCCCTGTTCACGATTCCGTATTGACTGAATAAGCGGACCCATCCACTATATTGAAATCCAGCTGTTTTTTTCTGTGACAGACTGCCTTTTAGCAGTGTTTTGTTCTGATGGGCAACAAATGTTAGGTAAAAAGTTTCTGAACTTTTCTGCTCTAATGTTTTAGTGATATGTTCACCTGAAGATGTGACTTTTAGTGCCACAAAACATGTAGAGTTCCAACAATAAAAGCATTAAGTACAGTTGGAGTGGTTTATTAATACCCAATATTAGGGACTCCGTTTAAAAATATTTATTTCAAAGAGCCTAGTCAAGTCTTTACAAGTATTATCCCACTGTAACTTACATCATGCCTTTGTAACCCAAGTTGCCTGCCTTTCAGAACTGAGGCTGTTTTATCCAGATAAACTTACTGACAGCAGATACTTTCTTGAATTTGCTGGAAAACCTGTGCCACAAATTTAGTCAATAGTGAACATAGGAGACAGGTCATATATGTGGCTATCAGAAGATTCTGAAGTGAAGAACTAAATTGTTTGGTTTCCAGCAATTGAGAGAGCAGATGTTGTCTAACTAGCCTTCATGTTGTCTGATTCTGACTTTCTGTTCATTAGGACCAGCCACTAGCAGCATATGAACTGCCACCTCTCCTGTTCCCTATTCCTCATCATTTAAGCCCTATCTCTTAGATTGGCAGTCATCTTCCATCTCCTCCCACAGGGCATACCATAGTATACCACAGTTGCAGAATGAACCACGAGTTTCCTTTAATTCCCTCTTTTTGCTTCAGACCAGCCTCCCTTCCAGCACTTACAACCCATCCTGCTCCCAGCATCCTGTACTAATAGGTGTAAGAGTCGTGACAGAATCCACCATTCAGCCCAAAGGGTAGCCATGTTTTTGATTCAATTCCGTCATTATGCAGCTGGTCATAAAATGTTGCCATTGTTAGCATGCTGTGGGTGTAGCAGCACACCAGCTTTGCTGATGAGTAAGCGCTGCATCTGCACACTTTTTCGCTGTGGTGGTCTATAGTCATCCTGCTGCTTTTTCAACTAGTGCTGCCACGTGTCTACCTCGCTACAGAGAGCAGTGCGCCACACTGCATAAGTGCACATTGCTTGAGCATGTGCAGTGTGTTAACTGTTGAAATGCTTAGCAGCATACCATTGCAAAGCTGTCTAGATGCATGTGGCCTGCAAAATCCTGTGCTGAATTTGTGCCGCTTCTGCAGGCTCACCAAATGCATGGATGCAATATTCATGATTGGCATGGCTCAACTGCGATTGTCACTATCCAAAAGCAGTATCCACCAGCTGCACATCGCCCACCTGTGTCACCCATCAGTTGGCTGCCTGCTGGCCCATCTGAGAACATAGCCAGGGCTACACTCTGCTGAAGCTGAGCCTGCCACCCGAGTTGCCCACACTCCAAGCCACCGTGATTGCTGCCTTCATGTGACATAGACCACCTGCCAATCCCACCCAGAGGCACTGTCCCACATTACCCACCTGCAGCCCTTGACTGGGCTGCAGCAACCCCTGCTACTTGTGGCCAACATAGCACACCTCACTGGGGCCACATCAGCCACTGCAGCCCACAACTGCACAGTCTACACCACTAATCTGTCAGTGCTGCTGACTGCTGCGTGTGCGCCTGCCCATCCTGAGAGCTCTGTCATGCTGCACTGGGCAGCCTCCTGCCATCAACCCCATGAGTGTCCTCCCTCCATGCTGGGATGTGTATCTCCATCATTGGTCAGGCAACTGTCCCCACCTCCTGTGCTGCTGCCAGGCAGGAATCGTGTGTGTACGGACCTCGGCCACCCACAGCTACCACCACCTTCTGCATGCCACTCCACTGTCACCCACTGCCACATTTCGCACATCTGGATGTGACAAGTGTACTGTAAGTGTCACAATGTACTAAAGCACTGTAGCCATTTTTCAGTGTAGAACGTCAAGAGTGAATAGGGACTCTCAGATCAGGAAATTGTAATTTTAAGTGTACAAGTACTGTCCTGTTGAACATTTATACAGCCCAGCTTTCATTTCACATGGTATTATTTTGGCTCCTTATGCCTGTAATATAAAAAATTCAGGAGTTCAGAACTGTTTTGCTAGATGGTCACTGCATAGCTCATGACAGGCTCAAATATGATTAGGCAGAGATAGGGAGAAAGTTTTCCAGAATGTTGCAGTGCTAGGCTGTGATTTCGCCCCAACACTTAAGAAGTACCATAACTGGGATGACTTTGCCAAGCAGGGCAACTTTATCACTTTTTGAATGAGAATATCCTTGGTGCCCTGCCAAGTTCCTGGATCATCAAATTGATGCGCCACTGCTTTCACTGCACCGGACAACTATTAATGACAGATTTGGCATGCAGTTTACGTTTATTCATTGGTTCCTGGTCTTTGTCAGTGCTTTTTCTTTGAGCTTTCGTAACGAATTTTCTGGTACTCTGCAAAAATGTCTAGCCCTGCCCACTCATTCGGATATAAGTGAAAGTGTTCAGTGCAGTATATTATCATTTTAGAATCACTTTCAGAAATAAAATTGTGTAGTGTATTTAGCATAATAACGTAACTTGGCAGTGTTTTACCAGGAAGCTTGGTAAAAATGGGACAATTTTGCCAACCTAGGATTGATTGTAATGCCAAGACCAAACCGACAGTAAACAGGTATCAAAATTATGACAACACAACACTACAGCTAGCTGCCTCTGCAGAGATTAATAAGCAAATGAGTAGTGGAAAAGCTGCAAAAGAGTTCAATATCCCTCAAAGAATAATTGAGAACGAAGTAAAGAGTCTCCACTTAAAGAAACGAGGGTGTCAGACTGTGCTAAGCAGTGAAGAAGAAGAGGAGATGCTCAAATGATTCCTCATGTGTGCACGTTGGGGAGTGTCTCTTAATACCCTTGATCTATGGCTCATTGTGAAAAATTTCTTGGATTTGATGGGGAAGCAGATTTCACAGTTCACAAATAACTTACCTGGTAATGACTAGTAGCATTCTTTTATGAAATGGCATAAGCAAAGACTTTCTTCAAGCAAGTGCCAAAATATTTCCTGTGCAAGAGCTAGCATTAGAATAGATCAGCTTAAAGCATACTTTTGTCATTTGAAAGACTCGTTAGAAGGAGTTCCACCACCCCACATATTCCACTATGATGAGACAAATTTGACTGATGATCCAGGGTCCAAATGAGTATTATTTCATAGGGGATACAAGTATCAAGAAAGAGTTATAAACTCTACCTAAGCAATTTTTTATTTGATGTTTGCTGCTTTGGCGTCAGATGAACTGCTTCCTCTTTTAGTAGTTTATCATTATCTGCAATTAAGGGAACTGTGGATTTTAGGAGGGCCAAAAGGAACAAAATATGGCTAAACAGCAAATGGTTGGATTGATGCTCTGCATTTTGAAAAGTTGTTGTTGTTGTTGTGGTCTTCAGTCCTGAGACTGGTTTGATGCAGCTCTCCATGCTACTCTATCCTGCGCAAGCTTCTTCATCTCCCAGTACCTACTGCAACCTACATCCTTCTGAATCTGCTTGGTGTATTCATCTCTTGGTCTCCCTCTATGATTTTTACCCTCCACGCTGCCCTCCAATACTAAATTGGTGATCCCTTGATGCCTCAGAACATGTCCTACCAACCGATCCCTTCTTCTAGTCAAGTTGTGCCACAAACTTCTCTTCTCCCCAATCCTATTCAACACCTCATTTGTTATGTGATCTACCCATCTAATCTTCAGCATTCTTCTGTAGCACCACATTTCGAAAGCTTCTATTCCCTTCTTGTCTAAACTATTTATCGTCCATGTTTCACTTCCATACATGGCTACAGTCCATACAAATACTTTCAGAAACGACTTCCTGACACTTAAATCTATACTCGATGTTAACAAATTTCTCTTCTTCAGAAACGCTTTCCTTGCCATTGCCAGTCTACATTTTATATCCTCTCTACTTCGACCATCGTCAGTTATTTTGCTCCCCAAATAGCAAAACTCCGTTACTACTTTAAGTGTCTCATTTCCTAATCTAATACCTTCAACATCACCTGACTTAATTCGACTACATTCCATTATCCTCGTTTTGCTTTTGTTGATGTTCATCTTATATCCTCCTTTCAAGACACTATCCATTCTGTTCAACTGCTCTTCCAAGTCCTTTGCTGTCTCTGACAGAATTACAATGTCATCGGCGAACCTCAAAGTTTTTATTTCTTCTCCATGGATTTTAATACCTACTCCAAATTTATCTTTTGTTTCCTTCACTGCTTGCTCAATATACAGATTGAATAACATAGGGGAGAGGCTACAACCCTGTCTCACTCCCTTCCCAACCACTGCTTCCCTTTCATGCCCCTTGACTCTTATAACTACCATTTGGTTTCCATACAATTTGTAAATAGCCTTTCGCTCCCTGTATTTTACCCCTGCCACCTTCAGAATTTGAAAGAGAGTATTCCAGTCAACATTGTCAAAAGCTTTCTCTAAGTCTACAAATGCTAGAAATGTAGGTTTGACTTTCCTTAATCTAGCTTCTAAGATAAGCCGTAGGGTCAGTATTGCCTCATGTGTTCCAATATTTCTACAGAATCCAAACTGATCTTCCCCAAGATCGGCTTCTACTAGTTTTTCCTTTCGTCTGTAAAGAATTCGCGTTAGTATTTTGCAGCCATGACTTATTAAACTGATAGTTCGGTAATTTTCACATCAGTCAACACCTGCTTTCTTTGGGATTGGAATTATTATATTCTTCTTGAAGTCTGAGGGTACTTCGCCTGTCTCATACATCTTGCTCACCAGATGGTAGAGTTTTGTCAGGACTGGCTCTCTCAAGGCCGTCAGTATTTCTAATGGAATGTTGTTTACTCCTGGGGCCTTGTTTCAACTCAGGTCTTTCAGTGCTGTGTCAAACTCTTCACACAGTATCATATCTCCCATTTCATCTTCATCTACATCCTCTTCCATTTCCATAATATTGTCCTCAAGTACATCGCCCTTGTATAGACCCTCTATATACGCCTTCCACCTTTCTGCTTTCCCTTCTTTGCTTAGAACTGGGTTTCCATCTGAGCTCTTGATATTCATACAAGGGGTTTGAAAAGTAGCTTTTCCATTCTGTTGTGCCATTTGCCAGAAACCTATCTGGCCCCAAATTTTTAATAGGAGATAATCTTAGTAGCCAAGTGAATGTAAGAGATCAAAATGGTTCAAATGGCTCTGAGCAATATGGGACTTAATTTCTGAGGTCATCAGTCCCCTAGAACTTAGAACTACTTAAACCTAACTAACCTAAGGACATCACACACATCCATGCCCGAGGCAGGATTCGAAC